>NC_088799.1:7460589-8919339 GCF_011386835.1 Chrysemys picta bellii
CATGAAAGATTCCTGGCATTTCTCAAATGAGTTGGTATTACCTTTTGTCCAAATTCCAGCTGAGTTAAGTACATTTTCCTGCCCTACCTTCCCTCTGGAATTTCAGTTGTTTGCACTACATATTGTGCCTAAATTGTTGTATCCCATTGTTGGGTACTGCCCAACTGCTGCTGCCTTCCCTTCAGAGGAGGCTGCATTTCAGTGGTGGGTGAAATGAATTCTCCATGCATATTGTTTGTAAATAAATGCTTTGGGATCCTTTGAAATGTTGCTCTCAAAATGAACTGAAACCCTTGAGTGCAACACTGCCATATAGATGGAAAAGTGTCTGCATTTGTGAACCAAGAGTAGTAATAAATAGTAATGTCACAAGTTGTGGCCAGGGGGTCTGGTGGAAGCTGCAGGAACCTGTGTTAGGCCTGGTCTTATTTCATAGCGTCACTAATGATCCAGAAGAGGAGGCATGTGGCAGATTAGTGAAATTTGCAGATGAAGCAAACCAGGGAGGAGCTGCAGATACTAGTGAGGACAGAGAAATGGTACAGAATGACCCAGTGAGACTAGAAATGGGCTGAAAATAATAAAACAAGGATCAGCTTGGACAGATGCAGCTCATTCAATGGGAGAGAGGAATAACCCTAAACCTGGTTCCTCTTTGGGTGGAAGAAATCTGGGGTGTAGAAGTGGATGAGAGAGACTGAGGGGGTGGGCAGCAAATCAGACAGGAGTCTGCAGTGTGATATGGGGTAAAAAAACTGGTCAGTGTGGTTTTGTTTTAGTGCCACGTACTTCTATGCTGCTGAATAAATCATCTAATTGAGACTGCAGACGCAGAGGCCTCAAGTTCTGGAGCAGGGAGGGGAGAGTTTCTCTCTGTCTGACTCTGGGGAAAACCCATCTGGAATGTTGCTTTTAGTTCTGGGTACCTGCTTGTTCAGAGAAGTGCAAGGAGAATGATCTGAGGGCTGGAGGGAGACAGTAAGACTGATCCAGCTGTGGAATTGTCTCCAAGGAAGGGGCCGGGGCCCTGTCATTTAAGATGTTTTGGTAACTTCTAAACAGTATACAGGAGGGAATAATCTTCAACTGACCCATGGGGAGGTGGGCTGGCAGGAACCTACTGGGGTCTTGTATCTCCATCTTAGTAAGATGGATGGGGAGGAGAGATCGTTGTAGAAGGGCATGGACACTTACTGTGCCATGTGAGTGACTGAAAAGAATTGCTGTGTGATTGAGATAGAAAGGGGTGGTATTCATGTGCACTTATTACTCTTTGCCAGACAATCTGCCCCTTTTCCCCAGGTTGCCCCTTCCCCCAGCACCTGCAAGGAGGAACATGGTTCCTGTGGAGCGAGTCTCCTGGGCCAGCCTGGTTCTGACAGTGGGAGAACTTCTAGAAACTACTTCTTTATGAGGCAGAGGGAATGTTGGAGCCTGAAGGTTCAGTGGCAGCTGGTGATACAGAAAGGGGAAGCCTCCGACTGGGATGGGCCTTGGGCTCTAAGGAGGTAAAACTCCTAGGGAATGAGGGTGAGTTCTCTGCAAGCCGTCTGTCAGGGATGGATGCATTTCACCCTCCCCAGAGTCAGCCAGATTTCCCTGCTAATGCAGGCCTGACCATTTCCCCTTCCCTCCTCTGCCCTAAGCTCAGGCCTGGTCAATTCCGTCTTTTCCGCCTTTCTCCAGGCAGGACAGCTCTGGCATGGCGTTTCCTTGGAAGCTCCCTCCAGCTCTCCACATCCCAAAGCAACAGTGCAGCCACTGCCTTAAGCCATGTCTTTGCTATGAGCAGTAGGGCAACACAGCTACGGCACTGCAGGCATGCCACGGTCGTGTGGTAGGGTAGACACTTACTACGGCGCTGGAAGGCGCTTTAACGGTAGGTGGGTTGATAGAAGAATTCTTCCATTGATCTGGTCATGTCTACACTGGGGGTTAGGTCAGCACAGCTTCAGTGCTCAGGGGTGTGAACTTTTAGCTATGCCAGCCTAACATTTAACTGTAGACCAGGCCTTAGTGTGTGGGATTTTCCTTTATTTTATTTATCTTGTGAACATCTGTTTGCTCTGAGTATCAGGATTGCCGGGAGGCTGATTCAGTGTTTACGTCTCCTTGGAAATGTGAACCAGGATTCTCCTTACTGAGTGTGGAATTGCAGGGCCGATCAACAGCTATTGCTAGCCGAAGTGTAGGGTACCCAGCCTTGGAATAAGTGAATCCCAGAATGGTATCTTCTGCGGGAAGGAAAGAAACCCAAGAATAATTAATCTTGCAAATTTGGAAGAGGGGAAGGTTAAACAGAGAGGTCGTAACATTTCCTGAGCTAGTCCTCATGGGGAAATGTGTCCATTACCCACCCACAGAGCAGGAGTCTCTTACTGGACTGAGATGCGACAGCAACAAATGGCAATAGAGTCCCCTTGGATAAGTCAATTAATCTTTCCGTGCCTCGGTTCTTCATCTGTAAACCAGCCATTCTAATACTTGCCTCCCACCCTTTGTTTGTCTTGTCTCTTGAGATTGTAAGATCCTCAGGGCAGGGACTCTTACTTGTGTGTGTCTGAATCTGTGCAGTGCTTAACACAACGGGCCCTGATCTCAGTTGATACCCTGATTTTTTCTTTTTTTTCTTTTTTATTACTGTATCCATGCAAGGACGTGACAAACTCCACTTCTCCTGAAGCCCCATTGTAGCTTGCCTGGTTATTCAGTAAGGATCTGGATCTCAGTAATGTGTGAAAAGGCTCCCCCAAGTTGTCATAGTGAAATGGTGTCTTGCTTTGCGCATCACAAATGCGGGTCTTCTCTGCAGTCTGTGCTATGCACACAGTTGCAACAAGTTAAACTAAAGGTGTGATTTTTAAGCCAGTTTATTTAAACTGGTGCAACTCTATGGCTGCTCTCTTAAATCAATTTAAACCAGGTTTTTATTGGTTTAGATTTTACCTGTAACCAATATAACCAGCTTTAAACCAATAGAAGGATGTCCATGCAGTCCCTGCTCTGGTTTAATTTAAGTAGTCTTTCAAACTCATGCAATTTCTGTGTGTAGGCAAACTCTTAGCAACTGGCTCAAAGGTTTCCCTCTTCTCTCCTCTCCCTAAATCCTTGGCTGCCTGAAAGTTTTAATTTTCCCCCTTACTCTTTCTTTTTTCTCATAACTCCGGTTGTGCCTAAGGAAGTGGTTGGTCTGAGCAATTGATTGTTTTGCTTGTCTCCGTTGTGCCTTGCCAACTCTTCTATTCCATTTCATTGCGGTCTCTGGACCTCTGTGATCTCCCCTTTTTTTGGCAGTGATAAGACAAACCAGCTCCCATGCCCTCTTGTGTCGCATCACTTAAGGGGACACAAGTGATTTGGGGTGGGATGATGGGGTGCTTCTGCTGCTTCTCCCACTTGTGTTCAGGAGTTGATTCCAACTTTAACCTCTGAACAGTGGTGAGTGATTTCCAGGTCTCAGCTGGCAAGCGAAAATTGGTATCCAACTAATCACCAGCCTGATAACTAATCCAGGCCTGTTTAATTATCACTCAGCTTTCCAAAGCTGGGTTCAAGGCTGAGATTAGGAGAACTTTCTGGAGCCAGAACAAAACAGGCCCTGCTGGAATTCCCAGCTCGTGGGTCTGACGCTGTTGGTATTTGGCGACCTCATCTCGCGCACATGTGCACGGGGAAATGTGTTGATGTCTGCTGAGAGGCTGATTGATTTATTTTTATTGTGGGATCTTTTTGAAATCAGTGCCAGGAGCCTCTGTCTTTCTGGTTGAGAGTGTTTGGAGACAAGGAATGGATCCTAAACTTAATAAGCAGTGTCAATCTCTAAGAAGTGGTGAGCTGCCTCATAGTGTGCCAGCCCTTTGGAGCCTGAGATGATATTTTCTTGTATGCGTAACTTCCTTGTTTGCAGAAGGCTCTTGGCTTTGCCCTGTTCCTGGTGATAGGTGCTGCTGTCACTCAGACTGGATTGCATGCAGGGAGAGGGTGAGAGAGAATCTGTTGACAATGTAAGTGAGCTCATAAGGCTTGGAAGCCTTGTGTGATTTGTTTGCTTACTTATTTCCCTTGTGGTAAGTCTGGGTAAGGGGCAGTGCCTGTCCTGCACCTCTCCTCATCTTCCAGCCAGTGAGCTGCTAACTGTGTCCTTACTCATACTGAGGGGTAGGGTGTATGCTGTCCCTGTGGCGTTCTGTTGTTGAGTCTTTCCTAAGCAGTTAAATTCCCTAATTGAGGAGAAGAGTTGTTCATTCCCTGGATGTCCCCCAATCTGCTGCTGCAAAGTCAGGAAGGGCTAAGGGGACAAGACAAATGGGTTTAGTTGAACTGTAGATGCCTGCAGTGCTGGGTACTCTGTGTAGCTCTGCTTAGGACAACTAGACTGACTCAGCCTAGAAATCCTTGTGAAAAAGCACCTGCCTCCTAGGACAGAATTGAAGTGGTTGGCCGATGCCCAGCATATTGACTGGCCCTCCCCCAACCAGGTTATTCCTTGTCAAGCTGACCAGAAAGCTTGAGGTCCTTGGAGGGCAGCGTTCAGCTCTGAGATGTGTTCACAGTACGCTCGTCTATTGCCGTCTCTCCTACCTAGCTGTGAGGGCACAGAGGTCTCCCTGCTGACCAGGTGGGATGGAGTTGCCTGGCTGGGGGCGAACGGTTATTTGAAATCTTTCTCAGGTGTCTGAATGCTGGGCACTGCACCCACTGACCGGCTGCACTTCCTGCCTTGTAGGCCTCTGAGCACGTGGCTAGGGACTGCCAACCTCTCTGTGCTCTTCTGGTGGAAAGTTTCCACACCATTCTCCCCAGTAGGGCACCGGTGGCACATAGACACTGGAATTGATCCTAGTCGTGGCTGTTGCAGGAGCCTGTTCCCAAGTTGTGGGGGGAGGCAGAGCAAGAGCACCAGGGCTGGGGTGTAACAGATGTGTGTGTGTGTGTAGGGTTAGTTGCTGTACTCACACCCCCTGGATGGCATTGCATGTGCCTGCATTGCTGCACCCTACTGCTCAAACCCAGCTATTAGACTCTGTTGGTGTTCAGCCCTGGCTGTGTTGTGGTTGGCACCATGTTAGCAACCACCATGTTTGATGGCACTCGTACCCTGGCTTCTTTGCCAGGGAGAGGTGTTCTGTAAGACAAGCTAGCCAATTTGGGCCCTGTCTACACTACACAAACAACAAACCTTCACAACACCTACTGAACTTGGTTGCAGCTAATGATGAATTGAAAAGCTGAACACGGACTTCTCGACAAAATTCTGATTCCTGAAAAAGTCCAGAAGGTTTTGGTTTTGTTCTGGTGTGGAAGGTAAACAAGTTTTGGGACCTCAAAAGTTGTCGTGAAATGGAATTGCTGCCCTCTAGCCATCTCGAAGTGCAGCTTAGCTGAGTTCCAGCATGTTTGATCTGGCATTTGGTCTGTGATCATGGCCAAACATAGCCTTGTTCTCTGCCTGGGCTGCGTGCTCTTGGCTGTTAATGTAATGGTTTCAAGCATGGTTCTCTGCCCAGCTGCTGAAATGTATTCCACTGGATTTAACCCTTGTGTAAACATGGCCCTGCATCCTTGTTTCCGTGAGTTGCTGTATGCTGTCCATCACAAGGTCCTATTTGGTTATGGTGTGGTGAAGTGGGAATTTTCTGTAAATTTTTTTGTGTGCCTCAGTTTCTCCTGTATTTCGCATGGCTACCCAGTGGTGGGGGAAAAGGAACCATTTGCTCTCAGGGCAGGCTGAACGAGAGACATGGGTATGAATGTCACCTGTCTGAGCCTGAATGGGTCCTTAAAAAGGACAGGCTGACGCTGACCCCATATCCATGGAAAATCTGAGAAGACCATGGCAAATCCAGTCACCAGGACATTGACACCTGGCAACTAATGCCCAGAGGGAAAGGGGTTTCCCCACCACTCAGCATGGAAGCTGAGCAAAATTCCCAGCTCGAGAACAAAGAACTGGGAAGGAGTGAGGTGGAGGGATCGGATTTGGCTGTTCGAAGGAGTCGAGCCTCTCACTGGGAACTGCCCAGGGAGGTCAAAGTGAGAGAGAGAGAGAGACAGAGCCTGAACATGGAGTTCATTACAGCTTGGCTGGGCTCTGGGCTAACCAGAATGGGCTTGGTCTGTGCTTTAACCTTCAGTCTCGGGGCTCACCTAAGGACTTACTAGGCTGTGTCCAATTGACTGATAAACCTGACTTTTTTTGACACTAGGCGTCACTGCAAATACTGGGTGAGGTGCATTAATCCCTGAAGGGTAGACAAGTCTCTGCCAGGGTCTGTCTCAGCTGGACTTTCTGGACGGAGCTCACAGGGTGAAGCAGGAGGTCTGGAGCCCCAGACGTTCAGTCTAGGAGGTGATGAGGCCTCATGGCTCACCCTGAAGGAAGAGTGATACCCCTTGGGAGTCTGGCACATCGAAGGGATTCCTCCATAGCACCAGTCCTGTGGATCTGAGACATATGGTTCTGCCAGAAAGAGTGTTTTCTGTACTCAACATTAAATTGGCTTCAGTTCCTGACTCCGTTTTCTGAGCTCAGTGGTCTGCCAGTGGCTTTCAGTGACAGCAGGGTCTAGTGCTCCGAGTGAAGGAAAGAGGCCTCATGCACGGAGCGGCCTGCCAGGGAACATGTGAGGCTTTGGTGGGGGGTATCTCTGGCTTCTGTGGTCAGGACAGTGAGTGCCCTCCCCCAGTGCTCACTGGAAGAATATGATACTGTTGGTTTTCTGGTTTACTTTTGCCTCTTGTCCTGTTAGTGAGCTAATGATGACAGTATGGCAGCCATTGTTCGGTCTTCTGGTTTCCATTTAAAATAAATGTTTGAGAGTCTCGTTTTGAAGTTGGCAGAGCTCCATTCCACACAGGGGCCCTTTGCTCCCTTTGTAGCCCGGTTGCCTTTCAGCAATGTGTCTGGGTGGTACTGCTTGGGAACAATGTTAGTGTCCCTTTTGCCGGGAGCAGCAAGGGGGTGGGATTGCCAGGGAATTAGTGGTGTTGGCTGGCTTGGAGTTGGGGATGCAGATGGTGGTAGATCATGTCCCTCATGCTCATGGCTCAGAATGCTGAGCCCCTGCTAGTTCTCCTCAAGCTTAGCTCCCTCCAGTGTATATGACCTGTTTGCCCTTGGATTCCCCACCTACTCTCATCTCATTGGGAGCTCTGTGATTCGTCTCCGTTGCAGTGTCCAGTCCAGTGACTGTGATCATATATTATTGTAATGGCTGTATTGTTGTCCTGTTGCTGTGCACCTCCTAGAGGACTGGCTAATTTCTGTCTCTGATGAGGGCTTGTCCTGACCTAGGCAGTCGCTGAACTGGTGCCATGCGCTCCCTCCCCAGATACGAGGGCATGGCTGTGAAAACACGCGTCTGCTCAGTCCTGCCGATCCCCGGGAGGCTGACAGGACCAAATGTGTTTGAGCTGCAGCATTCTGGCCCAGAGCCCTCTTGAGCTATGGAAGCTGATGTGCAGAGCTTGGCTTGATATTGCTCAGCCAGGAGGGAAGGGGAGTGCGAAAAGGCGTCTCTGTGTGGACAGAGGTGTGAGTCCCCCAGTAGCTCTTTCTTCATAGTCATGCTTGGTTTCCAAAAACCTCACAAAAACCAGCCCCTTTTTCTAGGCAGTCAGGCCATACGCCTTTCTCTTTAGCTATGCAGAGCGCATTGTTCAAGCTCCTTGTGTCCTTTCTGAGGCTTCTGTGATGTAGGTTAGCGGGAGCCTCCTGTGTAGCGGTTGGGGGTGGGTGGGAAAGGGCTGTGCAGCTGATGGGATGTTTGTTTATGCAGGGGATGCTCCTGGAATGAGAGAATTGGTTCGATCCTGCTGATCCTTCACCTCCCCTGCCCCTGAGCTAGCCTTGGCTGCATCCAGTGTAAACATGCAAGAGAACACAGCAGTGTCCTGGGCCAGGGCATTGCTTTTACCTGACTCTCTGTGAAAGCCCCTGCAGGACAGCTGGGCTTGGGTGAGTTTGGTTTGTAGAATGCTGTGCAAGCTGCTGATGTGGACGTTGCCTGTGTGTTGCCCAGTCCTCTGTGCACACTGGATGCTGTTTGGGCTGCATGGAGGCTTATCTGATGGGGTGACAGCCAGAACCCTGTTTGGTGTTTCCGATTGATTCCCTCCTCTTTCCCCTCCCACCCTCTTGTTTGTTAGTTGGAGGCTGCTTCCATGACCTTTGCTATCTGGCTGGTGGTTTTCTGGAGTGTTTGTAGCGGGGTGGGTCTGGCTGCAACATCATGTGATCCCAGCCCTCATGGCTTGTTGTTCAGATGGAACACGTGAACCCCATCATTTCAGTGGGGAGGGGGAGGTGTTAGACAAGACTTTGTTGGAAGCATAGGACCGTTTTCAGATCAATTTTCCCCAACACATTTTTGGGGCACTTGGAGCCGGATCTGATTTGGGGGGTTTGGGCCAATCTCTCAGCTATTTTGTCTCCATAGCAAAACCTTCCACTCCCTCTGACCACGTCTACAAGAGAGGTCCCAATGATTGCTCTTGTTTATAGAGTGCGCCGGTGTGCTCTGTACTGTGTGCTCCATCCCTGCCTCAAAGGACTCTCAGGCTAAGCAGACAAGAGCTTTGGTGATTCGCAGACGAGACATATTGGCATCTTCCTGAGCTTCCTTCCTGCTGCTCTGAGGCTCTTGGTCTGGCTTTTCTCTCTCTCTCCAGCCTTGTGATGTTGTGACTGTGATAATTACAATGGGCCAGCGCCGCTAGGAACTGAGCTGCTCTGGTAGCTTTGGCAGGCACAGAGTTGGAGCCGGGCTCTTCTCCCCCTGGGATCACTGGGCTCCCAGTTGTACAGGCAGTATTGTTTGGAGTTGGAACAATTATGATTTTATATCAGTTATTTTTTAGATGGGGGGGGGAGGGGCAATTCCCTAGGACTGCCCCATCGTGGGTCAAGTCTCCAGGGCAGTGGGAGCATCATTCAGTCAGTGTGTCATACCGGCTGGGCTTTGAGTTGGTTGTCCCCTCTCTGCTCTGCCTTGCTGGCCAAGATGTAAGTAAAACTACAGTGAATTTCTGTAATACTGACTGAACTGGCAGAAAAGAATCAGGCTTGTTGGCCCTAGCGTTACAGGCTCCGAGCTGCACTTAAGCTTTAAATCCCTGGGAGGGAACAGGCTTCCTCATGCCCCCCAGGGTAGGGACATTGGCTTCCCCATAGAGAACAGCTGCTAGGAGAGAACTAGCAGCAGCCCTGTCTGGGAAAGTCTTTCCTCTCAGCTGACTTCTGGATCTGCCCTTGCAGTGCTGAGAAGAGCGTCTGCTGAATGACCTCCCTCTTTGTTGCCAGCTGTCTCAGTGGCTCATGGGGAGTGCTGGGTGTGAATGAGGCAGGCTGTGTCTGGGTTTCTCTGATGCCCAGCAGCTGCTGCCGTACACACTAGTCTACCTCAGAGATGAGTCTAAGGGCCAGTCAAACAGGATTGCATTCTGGGAGCTGTGTCACAGGCTTGGACTACAATGGAGAGGACGTTCGTGCTGAAAACGTAGGCCTAAGAGTCGAGTGCCTTGGGTTTTGTTCTCAGCGTTGCCACCAATTTACTGACTTTGGCCAAGACACTTCCCTTTTGTGTGCCTTATAGTCCCTCTCTATAACATAGGGGTAATACTGACCTACTTTATTGGGCTAGAGATTAGTGTTTGGAAAGTGCTTTAAGATCCTTGGCTGGGATGTGCTGAGAAAGGGCCAGGTCTTATTCTCGCCTCATGGGGTGAATTCCAGAGGGATTTATTGTACAGACAGGGTTCCTCCTGAGTTGTTACTAATGTGGGTATCCTAAGGACTTTGCTTGGAATTCTTTCCTAAACTGGCCCCTTGTGATGTGTCAGCTGTAAATCCAACCACTTCAGGCTCTGTAGTGAGTACCAGGGACTGGAGAGAGAGCACAGAAGCAAGCAATGAAAAAGGCCTGTGGGTGTGAGCTCATCTAGGCCTTGTCTTCTCTAGGGAAAAAAGTGTTTTATTTTTACCATTAATGTTTACCTCTGCCTGTTAACACGTGTTAAAACTGCTACTGCCTTGTCCATAACTTTACCATGTTAATTACTATCAGTGCTTAATTTGTAATGAAAGAGGTGCCGGGTCTCAAGCAATATTTTTACTTTCATAACTGATGTGTCAAGCATCAGTGCCGGGGCTACGAACTGCCAAGCCTAGAGGTGCAAATTAAGCCCCGGTTACTATCTGTTAGTAAAACCCACTTTTTTCTTAGTGTGGATGGACCCCCAGTCTGGCTTGCAGACACTGGGGCAGTTTTAGTCTTTAATGCACTTTTTCTAGTGTTTTGCCCCAGTCTAGTTTTAAATGTCTGAAGCAGTTGGACTCCCATCTCTTTTCTAGGAAAATGGTTTTCCCAGGCAGGTATCTCTCCTGACAGAGTTCTTGCTGATCGCCTATATTATTCCTTTTCTTAATAACCACCTCTTTCTCCTGACTACACTCCACTGTCTTCCCCTGAATAGCTTTCAGTGCCCAGGAGGCTAGTAGCAACTCACTGTACCTGTGACTCCAGAGTCCTGTGGGTAATCCATACGTGGGCAAACCAAACTGTTCGCTGTTGGGGATTCTTATGCTGTTTGGGAGGAGAGTATCTCGTGCACCTGTCGTACAATGAATCCTGCAGGGCAGCTTTTGGTCTACCCTTTTGTTTTCATTGCACAGTGTCCGATCATTAAATAGCTGGGGGTAATGTGCAAAATAGTGCAATGAGTGTGACTTTGGTACTTGATGTGATTGCCAGTTTGGTGGCAAAACTTTGAGAGTGCAGAGAAGGTCACTAGGGTACTAGTCGTTGTGGTAGCTGACTCATCCGTGTGTTACTTAGATCTTCCTAACGCAACCTCTCTACTCTCACAAGTGAAATCAGACTAGGCCAGGAGATGTCTTCGTTGTAGTATGGTAGAGGGACTTGCATTATAGATACATTTTCAGATACACACAACTTTCTCCCCTCTCTTGGATAAGATTTCTCATGTTAGCTGGAGCTAACGTGTGAAATGCTGATAGGGTGGGAGAAGGTCGAGACAAACAAAATCCTATTTCCCCTCTCTTCCCCCCACTACCCCACCCCCCTGGTCAAGAATCAAGGTGTGTGTGTCCCCCAATTCAGCTGCCTTTTTATGCACAGATATCTTTAATCTGGGCCCTTTTAAATCTTCTAGTCTCCCCAGTTGACACAACCCTCCATGTGGCCAATGCCTTGGGCTGCGCTAAGTATGGGGAAATTGCCTGCTGCTTGTGTGCTCTTAGTGAGCTGTAGAGCTCACATGCATCTGAGCTGAGATGTGCACAATAATCACATGCCTGTGTTGCTATGTGATCCCGTATGGATGTCCCAGTCTCACAAACGCGTTGTTCTAAAGCGCTCCCAGTGACTTAACTGCGGGGCAAGGAGAGACATTCCATGCAAATAAGAACGGCCATACTGGGTCAGACCAAAGGTCCATCAAGCCCAGTATCCTGTCCTCTGACAGTGGCCAATGGCAGGTGCCCCAAAGGGAATGAACAGACAGGTTATCATCAAGTGATCCATGCCCTGTCGCCCATTCCCAACTTGTGAGAAACAGAGGCAAGGGACACCATTCCTGCCCATCCTGGTTAATAGCCATTGATGGACCTATCTTCCATGAATCTATCTAGCTCCCTTTTGAACCCTGTTATAGTTTTGGCCTTCACAACATCCTCTGGCAAGGAGTTCCAGAGGTTGACAGTGCGTTGCGTGAAAAAATACTTTCTTGTGTTTGTTTTAAACCTGCTACCTATTAATTTCATTTGGTGGCCCCTTGTTCTTGTATTATGAGAAGGAGTAAATATCACTTCCTTATTTACTTTCTCTATACCACTCATGATTTTATAGACCTCTATCATATCCCCCCTTAGTCGCCTCTTTTCCAAGCTGAAAAGTCCCAGTCTTATTAATCTCTCCTCATACAGAAGCCATTCTATACCCCTAATCATTTTTGTTGCCCTTTTCTGAACCTTTTCCAATTCCAATACAACTTTTTTGAGATGGGGCGACCACATCTGCACGCGGTATTCAGGGTATGGGCATACCATGGATTTATATAGAGGCAATATGATATTTTCTGTCTTATTATCTATCCCTTTCTTGATGATTTCCAACATTCTGTTCGCTTTTTTGACTGCCGCACTGTACGTTGAGTGGATGTTTTCAGAGAACTATCCAGAATGACTCCAAGATCTTTCTTGAGTGGTAACAGGTAATTTAAACCCCATCATTGTATATGTATAGTTAGGATTATGTTTTCCAATGTGCATTACTTTGCATTTATCAGCATTAAATTTCATCTGCCATTTTGTTGCCCAGTCACCCAGTTTTGTGAGATGCTATATTAATGCTTCAATACGGCTAAGAGTGAGGAAAGTGAAAGTCCTGGGTCACGTAACCACTCTTCCCATCCTGCAGATACACTGGGGCAGGAAGTGGATCTGTTGCTGAACATAATTATCCGCAATGGACCACTTTGAAGTGGTGTTGGAAAAGGTTTAACTAACTGCTAGTGTAACCACTTTTCAACACTGCTACAGAACTCAGAATTCTGTTGTTTAGTCACATAATAGCTGCAGCTTGGGTAGCCGCAGGGCAAGTCCTACCACCTTCCACTGTGTCTTCGCCCTGCTCTGGAGAGACCGCTACAGGATTGGGCCCTGGCAACCTAGATTTGCTGAGACTGCCAAGAGGAGGACCAGTCAGTGCCAGTTGTGACCGTGATCCAAGAAAAGCGAAGGAGCCAAAGCAGAATGACTTTAATTTTGAGAACAGCCTGGGAAGGGCTGGGGCTGCTGGGATTTTCCCTGTCCTGCACGTTTGGCTAAGCTGTTGCTTGGAGCAGTATGCCATCTCTTTGGGGGTGTGGTTGACTTGACTCTGGTCAGGGTTAGTTTTGTTCTGTGACTTGCTCGCTTTTTTTTGGTGGGGGGAGGGATAGCTCAGTGGTTTGAGCATTGGCTGCTAAACCCAGGGTTGTGAGTTCAATCCTTGAGGGGGCCACTTGGGGATCTGGGGCAAAATCAGTACTTGGTCCTGCTAGTGAAGGCAGGGGGCTGGACTCGATGTCCTTTCAAGGTCCCTTCCAGTTCTAGGAGATGGGATATCGCCATTAATTCATTTTATTTATTTTTATTTTGGATCTCTGATTCAGTCCCAGCGCATCCTCTTTCTTACTAGGTAGGATCAGAGCATCTTTCTTTCTTTTCTTGTTCCTCCAGCTGCCAAAACCAGTGTCCCCTTCCTTTCTGTTGCGCTTCCCTGGACCCCAAGGTCTGGTGTTTGCTTGGCACTGGGAGTAGTGCAGAGGGCAGGATTAAACCAAGAGACTTTGATTTGTCTGGAAAATAATCTTTTTTATGGTGGCCCTGCTGAGAGGCCATGTCTGTCCTACAGCAGGTACATTGCTCTAGTGCGGGGCCCTGCCTCCGGGGAAGAGCCTGAGAAATGGCTGGATTTAGTATAAAATGCTCTTAAGATCTGTCCCATTCAGTGTTCGTTCCGTGAATTTCTTGCAACTTCCTCCCAAACGTCTGTACTGGCCACTGTTGGAGATAGGAGACCAGGCTAGCCGGTCCAGTGCTCGGGTCTGTCTGTTCCTATTCTGCATGCCTCTTCCCACGGTAGACAGGTGTATTTCTGTAACTGTCTCCTTGCAGGTTGATCATTCCAGCCGCCCTGTTTTTGTTAAAAGCAACAGAGAGTCCTGTGGCACCTTTAAGACTAACAGATGTATTGGAGCATAAGCTTTCGTGGGTGAATGCCCACTTCGTTGGATGCATGTTTTTGTTGCTTTTCTCTGAATTCTTTCCAGTTTGCTGACATTTGTCTGGTGGGCACACTCTACTAGGCGTGTGATTTCCTCCTTCCCTGCTTGGCTCTGGTGCAGAGGAGTTGTCCAGTAATTGCTCCAGCTGTGGTTGGAAATAGTTCTCAAGCTGGCTCTCGCTCTCCTCCCCTGCATCTGAGCGCTGTAGGGAATTGGTGTAACTGCTCGCCCTCCCTTCCCCCAGAAGGTATGCTGGGATGTAGAGTCCAGGATCCATGACTATCCAGTTGTTTCTTAAGCCATCCTCTGCAGCTGCTCTGGCCCTACTTTTGGAAAGGGACGCATCCACTTTGTGGGGTTCCTTCTGTCATTGTCTGGGGCTAATGCTTTGTCATACTATAAAAGAAGGTGATTTGGGGCTTGTTTTTGACTCCCCTGTTGGCTTTGCAGAGGCTGTCTGCGTGGGCACAGAGTGCCCCGGTCAGGAGAGAAGTTGCTGTTGATAGTCCCACAGGCTATCTGGAGACTTTTTGAGCCTGTAGAGAAAAGGGCACAGGATTCTGACTCTCCCCACAGCTGCCCCTCTCTCCCCTCTCTGTCCTTACAGGGCATTTCATTGGAAATGGGAGCAGGGTGTAGAAGGAACATAGCTGCTGATCTGAAGTGATGTGTTTGGGAACGAGCCTGTGTGAAATTCGTGTGCTAGGACTGAGAAACATGACTTGTCCTTTAGATGCTGCTTCAAATGAAATAGCCATCGAGGCCCAAGAATGGAGCTTTGTAGTTGCTCCCACATGAGCCGAAGCCAGTGCTGTCTCCTTACTGTAGGAAGCGGAGGTGCCCCATCAGTGGGTGCACTGCCTGCTGTTGTCCAGCCCTGCATCCCATATGGAGTCATCCTCAGCCTGGCCTTAGAGGTGTATGGGTAGAACTCCCAACCTCACCCACACTGCCCTTGCTTTACAAGCCCCTCTGGGCAGCTGCACTGTGGGAGGCCATGGGGGCTGACACTACTGGAATCTTCCGCCCTAGAGTCTGATTAGAGAGGTTGTGCCTTCTCCTTCATCCTAAGTGTCTCGTGTTTGGGTTTCCCCCCTTCCACTGTTGGGGCAGTGAGAGGGCAGTTTGCGATGGTCGGTGACAGTTTTCTCTCTAATTTTTCCCACGCATGTGCGGAAAGAATTTTGTTATGTGCACCAATATGGAGGTGATGTGTCACACACCACCTCTGTATTGGTGCATATAACAAAATTCATGTGGCAGGGGTGGGGCCGAGGGGTTCAGAATGTGGGAGGGGGCTCAGGGCTGGGGCAGAGGGTTGGGGTGCGGATGGTGAGGGCTCTGGAGTGGGGCTGGGGATGAGAGGTTTGGGGTGCAGGCTGCCCCGGAGCTATGGCGGGGAGATAGGATTCCCGCCCAGCTCTCTCTCTCCCCGCATCAGCTCCTGGGCTGGGGGGGGGAATAGGTGCCTCTCCCCACTTCGGCAGCTCCGGGGCTGGGGCTTCGAGATAGGCACCTCTTCCCTGACTGCGGTAGATCTGGGGCTGGGCTGGGTTGGGCCTCGGGGAGGGGCACCTCTCCAAGGGCTGGGCTGGGTTGGGCCTTGGGGAGGGGCGCCTCTCTCCTGGCCGCTGCAGGTCCGTGGCTAGTCTGGGGCCGGCGGGGAGAGGCGCCTCTCTCTGCCACAGCCCTGAGCGCCTGTGCGGCGCTAAATAGGCTGCTATGCGGCTGTGAAGCTTAGATGGAACTTAGGTCGGTGACATGAGGCCAGGGTGCAGTCGGAGGCAGTTTTGTTGCCACCCCCCGCCCCGGGCAGACCTGTTGTTAAACACAAACCAATTGTTCACATGGTGGTGGGGAATAAATCCAGTGAATATTCACCCTCCTCCCAACAAATGTCTGCCCAGGTCTCAGATGTGATTGGAGATGTCTGCCTGGTTTTGTGCCTTACCAGTTCCGCTCTGCGAGGAGGCTGCACTGTTGACTGGTCCAGGAATATGGGCTGAGAACAAAGGGGCTGTGCTGGGCCTGTTGTGCGGAGAGGCCAGGAGGAGGGGGTGCTGGTGAGCGAATTGTTTTGTGGTGACTCCCTTGTTCCCCAGGTGTGGAGGTCGAGTTGCTCAGATCCCCCCCTTCTCCCTCCTTGCTCTCCCGCTGCGTTGATGCTTTTCCAGGAATGAGCTGTTCTGCTAACCCAGCACATTCCACAGCATCAGCGTTTTTTTGGCAGGAGCTTTGCCTGCTGTTAGGAAAGCGCCCGGGCTGGCTGGGCTTCTCTCCTCCAAAGGCCAAGGAAGAAGGGCCTCATCCCGCCTGCTACATTGCACACACAGGGGCTCATTGGTCTTCTCGTCCCTGTCTGCCACACTACAGGTGCTGGCAGTGGTGGGGGTCTCCGATGCCTTTGTTGCAGTATCCCTCCACATCTGGGAGGGGGTGGGGGGGCTCTTTGCACCTCCCTGCTTTGATATTTTCCTTGTTTCTCATTTTAACCCCTGTACGGTCCCAGGCCCTGCAGGTGAGAACAGAGAGCGTGTTACATTCTCAGGCAGCCTGGAAAACAGTGACGTACTGGTAGAACTGCAGGGATTCCATCGAGAGCTCATTAATGAGATACTAAATAAGACTGTGAAGTACACCAGATTAGTTGTAACCACTGGGTTAGCTACTGCCATTGGCCCAGTAGATCCTTCCTTCCATCTAACTGGCTAGTCCCTGCTTTTTCCTCTGCGTTCCAGTGGGAGCTGAGCTCTGTTCTGCTTGGCACCATCAGATCATCAAGCTGGCAATTCCAGGTACTACAGTGATGGGTGCTGTATAGTGTGCTTAATCCCTAGGTTCGTACCTTTGGTATTGCTGTGGCGTCTCCCAGCTGCTTGGATCCAATTGGAGCTGAGCAGTACCGTTGGCCAGGCCTTGTTGTTTTTGCTTGCCGGCCCCACCATTAAGATGAACCTTAAAAGCCACTTTAGATAGTGCTTAGCCCACCCTGAAATACATCCGTCTCCTTTCAGTTGCAGCGTCTCTGAGCCAGTTTTCCCTCAGCAGGAGCCCAGCTTTCAGTCGTGAGTGTGTTGCTATGTCTGCTGGCTTGCCCAAGGTTTCCTGAATTTGTCTGTAGGGATCTTTTACCCAGAGGCCCTTCATTCGTTCCCCCAGTGTGGTCCCTTTAGGCTTATCTGCTATCCTTGTGGTTGACCCTGTAGACTAGCTCATTCTGCCCCAATGAGTTGAAGCTGCTTGGATTACAGGAGTGGGGAGATGGGTTTATTTTTAGTTGGGGTGTTTCCTTTTGCCCCAGCCAGAGGGAATGAAAGTGGCTTTGAACCTTCAGAGGCCTGGAGAATGGCTCCTTTGATGGCTTCTCTAAACATTGTTGTGGGGGTGGATGCCAGTGGTGTCTGCTGGGCAGGGCAAAATTAATGAATGTGGAAATGCCTCTGTGTCTCCTGCAGTTTTCTCCCCAGCTTCCTGTGTCTGTTCAGACTGACAGGTCTGTGGAGCTCGTTGGCAGGGCAGCTCCTACAGTCAGTTGGTTACGGCAGCTCGCAGAGATCCAGCGGGGAGAGGCCACTGTGGGTCTTTGGCTTAATTTGATTTCTGGGCCTCATGCTTAGTTTAGTTGGTGCTAGACAGGCCTCTGAGGTCAGTTGGTTATTTCCAAATCCTGTTGCTTCCGCATCCCTGGGCTGGATCAACACTCAGTCCTGGGTGGGTTGGGGTGGCGTGGAAGTGGGTGCCCTCTTCACTGAGCACAAATCCAGCAGGAGCTGAATGTCTCTGCTAACTCCAGCTCTGGGACATAGGGCCTGCGCTGGTTTCTTTTCCAGTCATTGAAAGGGCCTTTCTAAGGCTTGAGTGTCTAGGGCAGAGAAATCATAACAGGAACCATCTTCTTATTGTGTGTACGGTGCCTAGTTCGGTGGGGCCCCAATCCCTAACCAGGACCTTTACACAGTATAATAATGGGTGTCTTGACAAGGCCTCATGACTGCAGTGATGTGGAACGGCCAAAGGAGCTCGTTAGGAGCAGGGAACTATAAAGAACCTGTCCAACAGTGACAAAGGAACAGTGAGTGACCAAGGCTTCATTGAAGTGCTCAGCCCCTTAGGCTGGGGAGAATTTCACGCCCCCTTTGCCTGTTCTCAGTTTGAAGGAGTCATGGCCCTGAGTAGCCTTGCTGGAAAAAAATTCTGCATGACTGATTCCTTAGATTCCAAGGTCACAAGGGACCATTGTGATCATCTAGTTGTGATCACCTGTATAAAACAGACTACAGAACTTCCCCACAGTAATTCCTTTTTAATACAGCATATCCAAGAGGGCGTGGGAGGGAAGTTGTTACAGTTGGGTATGCGCATGTTCAGTCTTTTGCTTCTTCACTGACTCCATTACTTCCCTTAGCAATAGGAGAACCAGGTGGTGAGACTGTTAAGTTGTCAGGCCAAAAATGGCAGGGCCTGGTTGATGTGCTTTAGTTCCTGGGTGTGGCTTTCCCTGCTGCCTCTGTGAGCAAGCAGTGAAACAAAACGTGCTCTCTGAAGACTCCTTGTAAAGTTCACCTTATGACTTATGCAGGAGAACAGATGACAGGTGCCTGCTATGGCACTGTTATTGTAGGGTCCCAGTTTAGCAGATCAGTTGCTTTACAATCCTTGCTTCCCAAAAACCTCAAACGAAGGCAATTGTGTGATGAAGTTCTCAGCAGCCCATTGGGACCAGGTGATGGAGACACTAGAGGACGGCCGGGGTACAGTATACCGCCTTCTGAGAGGGAAGGCTCAAGGGAGCTGGAGTGCAGTTGAGTCTGTAAGCTCCTCGTGCGATGAAATTGGAATGCCGAGGAAGATATTGCTCGTGGGGGCTTGGGAAAGGAGTTTGAAGGGGAGGTGACAATCTCATCTTGTGCTCCTAGAGCCCTTCTTACCCCAGCATGCCTTACAGACTTAGTGCATGTGCATCTCCCAGCCATAAAATGTAGTTTAGTTGGAGGTTGTCTCAGTTACTTAAGTGGAAGACCCTTCAGAGAGAATGTTGCTCTTTCAAGGAATACAAATGTTACCTGAAAATGCAGTCAGTCAACAAAACATCCTTATCTCTGTCCTGGTCCCTTCCATCCCATACAGCATCATGCACCTGCTGATGCACATGGGGTGAAGACGTGTTGATGGAGTTTTTGATTGACTCTGGGAAGCCCCTGGTTTATGACTGCAGACTTCTCCAATCCCCTAAGCCTATCTGATGCACATAGTTTGCCCCTGGAGATGAGGGCCTCTGTATCTGACACACAAGTGTGATCGCTGGCATGCAAGCGCCCTGATTTGGGATCCAGCCTTTCAGAGGGTGATAACCCACGTACAACAGCATTATGTCTGGGCTTGATCTCTGAGGACATTTCACGTTTGAAATGCCATCTTTTTTTTTCAGGAATTGCCCTACATAATTGTCCTCATTAGGTGATCTCTTCTGGTAAAGAGATGTCACAGCCTGTTTCTTTTTGGCAACAGCATTTGGCCTTGCAGAAGAAACTGCGGAGGATTTATCTGCAGTGATAAGGGCTGCAATATTTTGGTATAAATGCACAATTACTCTAGTTATTCAGCACCATTAACCTGCATGGTGGTTGAGAGACAAGACCTGGTTCCTGCCCTAAAGAACCTATGCTATAGATGTGGAGAGCTAAATCACATTTCAGTTTTTTTAGTCACTGAAGCATGTGGTGGTGGTGTTAAAGGACAGGATCGTCTCCTGGTTTTCGGTTATTCGGTGAGTTTTCATATTGGGGCAGAGCTAATGTTATGTGGAGGATCTAAGTGGTGCACCTTCCTGATGTTTGGGGTTTTGTAATGTAAGGTTGAGCTCAACATTGAGTTCTTGCCTTTCTGATGTTTGAGAAAATGCCACTGTTCTGTGAGGATTTTTTCCTTAGGCAAAAAGCTTAATTTAGTTTAAGAATTTCCTTACATTTAAAAAAACCAAAAACCATCTGATCTCACTATTCTGAAGTTTTTCCTGATCTTCAGCCTGAAACTGCCATTGCTGAATTGAATCTCCTAGCTCCCTGCCTTACTCTGAGGAATTCCTTTCCATCCTTGGTATTTACATGCCTCAGATGCTTGGTGATCGAATTATTGCCCCCTCTTCCCTTCTCAACCTCTTCCCCACCCCCCAAACTATGCGGATTTTGGATTTCTGATCTCTTCCCCAGTAAGTGAGTCCCCATGTGCTCTTGATAATTTCTATGGCTTTTCTCTGAACTTCCTTCAGTTTGTCATTATCTTTCTGATAATGAGGCTTCAGAAATGAACACTATTCTGGATGGGGTCATCCCAGAGATGCTCTGGAGGGAGTCTATCCCCTTTGTACCCCAGTATAGTGCTGCATACGCAGCTCAAAACTGCATATCCAGAGCTAGCTACTCTCACTCCCAGGCTTCTCAAACGCTTCGGGGTTTCTCCTTCCCACTGAATCTCTCTCTCTCTCTCTTTTGCCAGATGCATTAGCTTCCCTGCGCATCCCCCGTAGCCAATGGGCCCTGTCTAGGAGAGCCCTGGGCTGGAGTGACTCCCATAGCTCCCCCATAGCCAGCACTGCTGTGCCAGCGGGAGGCACTGCAGGGAAATGGGAGAGGCTAAGACTCAGGCAGCTGCGTTCAAGGCTAACTGGAAGTGGCTCCGGAGCCCAGGGGCTCCATCAGGGACACAGGCCAGCAGTCTCCAAGTATGTGTTTGATTTCAGCTGCCTCCTCTCCCCCTGCCCCATTCCTGCTACCTTCCCCTTACCCCCATCCATCCTGCTGTAATATATGAAATCCCCTGTGCTTGTGAACCTGGGATTGGGTCTCTCTGGAGGAGACACTGCCCTCCTCTCATCCATGGAGCCAGCCTCTCTGCCCCAAAGCTACTAGCCTGCAGGAAATTCCCTGCTTGGTCACCTCTGCCGGTGGAGGGCGCAGCCTGGAGGGTGGTGTTGGGGAGGAGCAGTTGGCTCTGCTGGAGGGAGAAGGCTGCAGGAGGGTAGGGGTCTGATGAGGGCCTGAGCTGGCTTCTTCGCCTCCCTCTCCTCACAGGCTGCCTCTGCCCCTCCCCCACCGGCATGGGAGCAGATGTGCTGCTTGTGTGAGCGTCTCAGCAGACAACTGTTTCACGAATACCCAGCAAACCCAACCCTGGCTCCTGCGGCCGTGGAAGTGTCCCCCCTCCCCCAGCCTGGCTCCATGTACAATCCGCCTCCATGTCACTGGGGGATGGAGCCTGAATCATCCGCCCACTCACCCTGCCTTCCCCCGACCCCTCCTCCTTCCCGCAGGTCCCTTTGTTGGAAAATGCAGCACAGAGGAGGGAGGCAGTGTGGGGAACACTGCCCAGGGGCCAGGCCCTGTGTGCAGTTTGCGTGTGGCGTGCTGCTCTGCCCAGGGCTGCTGCGCTCCAAGTGCCTATGGGTCAGGTTGAGGCAGTGCGTGCAGTTTGTGCAGGGCAAATTGCTGCAGAAGGCAATGCAATGCGCTGTCGTAGCCCACTGAGGGCCAGGGTATCTTCAGTCCTCTCACACCTGGGTCTGAGCTGCCACACCACGTAGGTCGCTCTTTGGGGATGATCTGGAGGGATGATGGCCTGTGAAGAATACAGATCCCATCTGGAGCCGTTTCTCAGCCTTCTTGACTGCTGGGCTCATTAATCTCAGTGGGTTACAGAGCCATTGCAGTCTGCTCTGGGTCATGTGGCCTATGCCACGCTCCGTTGGGCAGGGTTAGGGCTGCCCAGTAATAACTAGCAGTTCTCCTCGGATGGGAGAGGATATCATGTCTCGGCATGCTCCAGAGCTACCCAAACCTAGTGGGTCTGTTAAACCCTTGCAGGTGTGAGGCCAGCCTGCCTAGCGCACAGCAAACCAGGGGTAGTTCTCCTGGGATCCGCCTTGGCCTGGCAGCCTGCTGGGCTCCACAGGGCTGCCACTTTCAGTCTCACCTGGTGCTCTGGGAACCCTGGGGGAAGAACCCCACCAGCTGAGGATTCGTCCCCAGGAGGTACGTGGCCCTGTTCCTCTCCATGGCTTCCTCCAGGGTTGTCCTGTGCCACCTATCGAGAACAGATGTGGCATTATGCATATGGGGGGCTGCCCAGCTCAGGTGGGACTGGCTTGGGGTAGCGTGAGGTGTAGAGGGGAAGAGGATCTTAGCTCAGGATTGAGAGGCGTCAGCAGATCTATGGAGTGGAGAGGGCTAGAATAGCATGGGGAGCTGTGCAGACAGGCGTCAGCAGACCTGGGAGGGGTTCTTGCTCAGCGTGTGTCTGACTAGCTCACTGCTATCAGGCTTTCCTCTGGGGATTCTAAATCTGTATTCATTGCACACTGGAGTCCTGGTGGTAAACACATGATAAATAATGCAACATGCATGCTAGGAGCAGGTTATGGAGGGAAGTTAGAGGGGTAGATTGGGAGGCGCTTGTCCATGTACTATGGGGAAGAAATCTGCTCCCAGCACCAGTATGAATCCTGAAAGGCCTGTTCCTGTCCTGGAGCAACTGTGTTCCTTCCGTTTCTCTGTGGGAACATGGGGAGCAGATCCCTGGTGGGACATGCCATCTGAAATTGTGGGGTCTCCCCTATCACCCCTGTGCAGCTGTTCAGTCCCTTCCTGGCTGTTGGTCACTTGGTCCCTTCCCGTGGGTAGCACTGCCCCCTTTGCCTGCATTTGGGGCTCTGTGACCCTCAGGAAGCTGCAGACAGTACTGGGAACTGGCTCTGCCTGGAGCTCTCTCTAGGAACTGGATGGAGTCCAGGCTGCCTGTGTCAGTCTGAGTGGATGTTAGTGCTGCCAGGCAAGGGGGGGCGGTGTTGGGGGAGCCTTCCAGCAAGTGAGACGGACTGGCCTGGGTGCTGAAAGAGACTGGTGTCTCCTCAGCAATGTGCCAGCATTTGACACTTGCTCTATGGAGCAGAGCCATGCTGATAGTGTCAGTATGAAAACTACACAGACTACAGGAAGGAGCATTAGGCTGGCAGAGTTTTAATCCTGGGTTTGCTGCTGCCTTGATGTGACCTTGGGTTGGCTACACCTTGGAGGAGGAAGGATTAATCTGCTCTGAGTGCTAAGTGTTCTTGCCCTCCTGGTCTGTGGATGTACCTTCCCTTGTACCCAGGGGATATTGCCTTCTGGGCTGTTGTGGAACTGAGATGCTGCATCTCTTCTCTTTCTCCCCCAGCCCCTTAGGCAACACTGTTTCTTTGCCTTGGGAAGAGCTCATGACAATTGTGTGTTGACAACCGGTGGTGATCTTGAAATCTGTTTGGTTTCATTCGGTGACTCCTTTAATGGGAGCCTGTGGCACTGAATGGAGCAGCTCATCTTGCTGGCAGGGTGGGGCAGAGCCTGTTCCCCAGATATTGGCACGTAGCATTGTCCATTTACCTTTGATTGATGCTTTAAGAGTGTAAATGCAGTTTGCTGCCCTAATTTCGGCTGTTATCTGAGCACCTATGCTCCCATGTCTCAGCATGCTCTGCCTTGATCTAAGTGGCCAGGTTGCATTGCATGCTGGGATGATGGGTCACAGTCCAGGGAAGACAGCTGCATCCAGTTTTATTTTCTGTAAGTTAGGGGCAGCCCTTAGACACCTGGGGCTGACATGGTCCTTGTTTTGTGCCTTCCTGCTTTGCTGGAATAGTTACTTGCAGAGTGGAGTGATTTAAATCACTAATCTGAATCATGATTTAAATAAGCAAGCTGGAAACCCTGACTCAAGTTGAATCCTATTTTGCATTTGTACTTTTTAGTTCTTTTACTAAAGAAAGGTTCATTCTCATTGGTTGGTAGCTATTAAAATACAGTGATTTGCAATGAAATATAGCCTTTTTACTAAATTATATATACTCTATGTATAATATCTATGCAGATATGCATTTATTTAAGCAATTGTATAACTTAATATTCAGAATCTAAATTTTTACATTTTTTATGATGATAGAAAATCGTAAATGATACATTTCTTATTTACTAGATTAACTTTTTGTGTGTGATTTGGGTCAAGCTACATTTGGATGGAAATTGGAATGCAATTAAAAATGCTCAAAACCAGCATTTTAAAATTGTTTTTATTAGCTGAATAAAATCACCTTAAATGTGCTGGATACATAAAGAAAAAAATATAAGGTTATCAAAACATGTTTTGCATTTAAAACTGATTTGTTAAATGAAGGCAATATTAACTGTAGTTAACCAAGTGGCAGATAGTTTCTGGTCCCTGTAAGCCAAACTTTCAAAGGTGTTTTCAGATAGGTGCTGTTTTATTTCATCTAAATTAATATATGGGCTAAAGGTGTTGTCATAACCCAGTCACTGTCCAACATTAAACAGTGTTAACCAAGGTCTGGGGTTTGGTATACAGAGACCTCAGAGACCATGGCGAACACACCAGTACAACTTTTTAACCTTTTATTAAAGAAACGGAAAAGGAGGGAACCAATTACAGCATTTGAAATGTAAAGTATTAAGTAAGGCTTTCATTGTAACACCATTTCCTGCTCCCTTTCTCTTCAGTGGGATTTTGAAATCAATGAAAGTTGAATCAATGGGAATTAGGCACCTACCCTGCTTAGGTGCTTTTAAAAATCCACCTAGGTACCTCTCTGCCTAGTTAGGTCCCTAATTACCTTTGAAACTCTGCCCTTGTGTCCCTCAGGATTTTAGTCATAGAGTGGAAGAGGAAAACAAGCTTTCCTGCTTTTTCAACTCTTAATCAGTTTGTCAACTTTGATGAACCAAGCCAAATGAAGCAAATATTCTCTGCACTTGCTAGCTAAACTGAAATCAACAATCATGGCTTTTCTGTACAACAGAAACCGGAAGTACTTACATTTGGAAAAATGAAGATAGCAGCATTGGCTCCATTGCAAATACTGTAAATCATACAGATACTTAATGCATGGCATGTACATGGCGTTGTGACATCTTTAAAAAGCTTGAGTGGACCTCAGAAGATAAAGATGTTTTCCCCTGAGTCTGTCTGTAATTCAAAAAACCAGCACCCTTTAACTCTTCAAAATTTGAGGAGGGCTCCTTGCAGCATATTATTTTTTATTTATTTTAAATGATTATCATTGATCATAGTGATGTTAGGCCTTAACATAGCTGGTCATAACTTCAAATGTATTTTTAAAAGGTTTTTTTTAAGTGCACTTAATTTAAATTGAAAAAATCCAATTTTCAAATGATTTAACTTATTGATTTTTATGCGCCCTGGTTACTTCCCGCCATTGGTTTCTCTCCAGGCATCCCCCTGCTCCCCCTGTTCTCTGGGCTCCGTTGAGACTGCTGAGCAGCGGGAGTCTGTACTGCCTCCAGGGCTTTCCCCACCCCATCAAACCTGCGACTGGCCATTTTTCTGAACTTGCAGTGGAGCCTTCTGCTGTCAACGCCGTGGGGGATCGGAAATGACACTGCAGCCCAGCGTGGGTGCTTCTGTGAACAGCACGAGTTCCTTGTCCCCTCTCATCTCCTCCTGCCCCATGACCAAACTGATGTCTGATCTGATGGCTCAACCCAGAGGCTGCCTTCTGTGACCTTAACCATAGGCTTTGAGCCTTGTTGCTAACCTGTTCCATCTCTTTTTTTCCACAGGGTCGTGAAGGAAGAAATCTCGGATGATAATGCCAAGCTTCCCTGTTTCAATGGCCGGGTGGTGTCCTGGGTAAGCAGGCCTCTTGGCTGGCTGGATGTCTGTCTGTTTGTCTGTCTCTACGTCAGACTACACAAGCAGTTCTGAAAATCACCATTCCCATTGTACAGTGCCAGGTAAAGCAGTGGGGCAGCTGTGCTTTGTAATGAAGAGGCACTAACTGTAGTAGGAACTGAAGCCATGCTGAGTTCCTGAGTGTCTGGGCTGAGGGTACCACTTCCTATCTTAGTCCTGAACACTGCGTTCCTCACACCCACTAGGAGACAGTCCTGGGGATACAATAGTTAAGAATGTGTATCAAGTCTTTTTGTAACTGCTTCCTAGTGTAGCTGCTGCTTGGAGCGCTGCTCTTGGCCTGCCTAGGGTAACCAGTGTGCCCCGACACCAGGGTCAGCTTTCCAAGTCCCACCACAGATGACTGTAGCAAAGGGTTTTAAGTGCTGGAGAAGAGGACTGGATTTGACTGTCGTGAAGACTGAAGGTACTGTCTGGGCAGCCACAGGCAAGCTTCTCCCTCCATCCCACACCAGGCACATGCTCTCCCCCTTGCCCTGGAGGGGACCCCATCTTGGGACACGAGGGGAGTTCGGTCTCTATGGCCCACTGAGCCCTTGCATCATCTGTAGCCTCAGCAGAGGGCTAGTTGGGATGTGAGTATCTGCCTACTAGGAATTAAACTGAAATCCAACAGCTCATTTCCCAGGGGCCACTGAGCGGTCCCCAAATGGAAGCCACCATCAGGCACTAGCATCTGAAGAAGTGAGGTTCTTACCCACGAAAGCTTATGCTCCCAATACTTCTGTTAGTCTTAAAGGTGCCACAGGACCCTCTGTTGCTTTCATCAGGCACTAGCGACCTGGGCCGGATGAGAGCCGATGCCTCCCAGTGCAGATAAATTACACACAGTCCCTGTACTGTCAGACAAGGGGCAATGAAACGGCAGTGGTGGTAGTAGGACAGTTGGGGAAGAAGGATGGGGAGCAGTAAGGTTAGGGTAATATGAGACCAGCCAGTTGGGTGTCCAGGGCATGCTACATGCATTATGCCTGCTATGAGTATGTCTGAAAAAGGCACCCATGTCACTGGGGTTGAATCCTTTGTTTGTGTGTGCAGGGAATGGGGGCCTCTCTGCCGGTTCAGAGACACAAACAGTTGGCCTTTTTTTTAGTTGTTGCCAAACAGTTTGCAGTTCTCCCTCTAGTGGCTTGCGGGGCACCTGCACTGTGCAGAGCTTGTCCAATTCTCATCCCTCTCCAGTATTTATTGCAGCTGCATCTGTCTGTTCTGCTCTTCCCCTTCCCAGTTGCCTTTGTTCTTATGCGCTCGGTCAGTGGAGCCCGCAGGCTGCGAGCCCTCTGCTCCCCAACTCAGTGTCTTTGCCATACTTCTAAATGTGGCTCATATGTGTGCACAGGAGCTGGCTTCTCCTCCTGCACCCTCACGGATTCAGGGCCTGTGGCTGAGCAAAATCATATCATGGGTATAACACAGTTTGGTCCGATCTACCTATACAGAACCAGTCTGTGTTCTCAGTGCTCCAGGCAGGTTAGCAACTGATACTGCTGTAGATGGGGCCTGAGTTAATTGGACTCCTTGTGGGGCGGTCAGACACCTGGAGTTAGCAGTGGCTTTCAGCCCTTGTGTGTTGTGGGCAGTAGCACTCGGCTTCCTCTGGGCGCAGCTGACATTCCGACGCCCCCCCTTCCCCCCCCAAGATTCCCCATCAGTTGGTGGCTTTGGGAGCTGTGTGGTCTGGTCTGCTGCTGCCAGACAGGCTGGAGTGAGGCTATTTCAGGAATCTAGGGCTAATTTTAGCAGGGGGGATTGAGTCTGAAGCCTTCACGGCAGCTAAAGAGGCAGGGAAACTGCAGGAGTGTTAGGAAGCAGTGACAGACCCTCGCCCAACAGGGGAGGGGAAGTTCCAGCCTGGTGCTGTTCGATTACTGCCTGGATCCAGCCCCCTGTGTGTCTGTCTAGTTATTTCTCTGGCCCCATTCCCACAGCATCTAAATGGAGAGGGCCATGGGTGCCCTTTTCAGAACTTGTCCTCTGACGCTTCTCTTGTACTGGCAAGAGCCCACCACACAGCATAACCAATCCTGCTTTCCTGAGCCTCCCAGCCTCTCACCCCCACCTTCCTTTGCAACAAGGTTTTTGCTTGCCTGGGGGCTCACTGGAGCCAGGACTTTGTTCATGTCTCTGAATAACTGCAGTGCCCTCTGCTGACTGAAAGCAGAGCTGCAGGTGGATTTTCCCCAGCTGCATCAGGAAAGAGAGGATATGATGGTATCAGAGAAAGCAAAGCACAGTTAGTTGCCAGCCAAGTCCCTCCTCTTCCACCTCTGGTGATCTTTCCGGCACTGTGCTCTCCAGAGCTCTGTCTACCTGCAGTGGAGCATGATAAGTAGAAGAACTGGGGCCCAGGTGGTCCAAGCAAGTAAGATCAGGGCCTGCCTGTGCTAGGCCTGGTACCTCTTGCCTCCAGCTCTCTTGTCGTTCTTGCTCAGCCTGTCTCCAGACTACTTGCACCAGCTCCTGTTCTAGGGCCAGCGCTGCACTGGGCCAAGACTGAAGGACAGTGTCAGAATCCTCTCCTTGGGCCTGGAGAGAACTCACTGCCAATCCCCTTGCTCTCCAGCGCAGGGGACGTGCCATGTAGGAAACATGTTTGGGGCAGCCAAGCCCAGCAATGAAAGGGGAAACAGTGGAAGGGTATTTATTTATCGTTTGTATTGCTGTAGTGCCTAGGAGCCCTAGTTGTGGACCAGGACCCCAGGGTGCTAGGCACTGTACAAACACAGAACAGACCGACAGTCCCTGCCCTGAAGATCGTACAGTCTAAATAGAGCAGACAGAGAAAGCGTTAGAACACACAAGCAGAGTGAACAGTGTGATGGCAGCAAACGGCATGTTAGTTCTATGATTTGTTTTTTCTTGTCTTGGTTGGTTTAGTTTGGGGGATCAGCTAAAGGGAAGTGAGCGGGGACATTGAAGGGATGGGGGCGGAGACAAGAGGGTAGGAGGAGTGATGCTGAGGTGAAAACTGAGGAAAGGGGGAAGGTTGGAGCAAACAGCCAGTCAGCACTGGGCAGGGAAAGTCCAGTGAAAACTGTAGACAGTTCTCCAAGGAACCAATGGTCCCTGCTTTGGCTGCTTCTGCCCCTCCCGGCTGGCTCCTCTTTGTAGCTTGCTCCCTAGCCTACATGGCCTTGGTTTCTCTGTCTCGGAGGCTATTGATCAGCCCTTGTAGGAAAGTGACTTCTGATCACTACTCTCCTAGGCTGCATTTGATTTACTGACCTAGGTCCCCACCTCTCCTACAGACCAAGTTTGGGAATCATGCTTAAATGTGGTGCCAGCTAAACCACTTTCAAACACAGCTTGGCAGCAGTGTGGAGGGATATATCCAGTTTAGAAACTACCTCAGCTGGAGCCATCTTCGAACAGCTCCATAACTTGTCTAGATCATTCTGTCCTTTCCCCAATCTTCCCGAGCCACCCAGTTCTCCCTGCCTGGGGTATGCTGGCGTTGGTGCCTTGGTGATAGGCACTGTATCCTATTCTCTGAGCCTGGGCTCAGGCGGTGGCTGGTTGTTTACAATAGTACCCGGAGGCCCCAGTCCAGATTGCGGCCTCACTGTGTTTGATGCTGTCCCAAAACATGTACAATCTAGGTTACTTCATGGCCAGTCTAACACAATGTTGTGCAGAGCACAAAGCCCTGGTGCTTAGTTTCTGCTCTGGGCAAGGCACTTCACAGGGCAGGTTACAGGCCATGCCCACATCCCCTGGTCTGACTGAGGTGGTGGGTTTGCAGAGTACTTGGAAAAGTCAGGCTAGAAAGCACATTGGGGTCTGCTCCAGGGTTGGGCACAGCCCAGCTCTCTTCCTCCACCAGCTCCTAGGGGCTGGAAATATGGAAGCCCCAGTTGCTCCTGGGGCCAGTGTAGTTGTAAATGTCGCTCATGCTGAGGCTCCCACCCTGTTCCTGAGCCACTTAGTTCCCTTTCTCTCCTCTCTCCAGCTGGTGTCTGCGGAGGGGTCGCACTCAGATGGGGGATCGGTCTGTGCCGATAACCAGCCGGAGTTGCCGCCCTCCATGGAGCGTACCGGGGGCATTGGGGACTCCAGGCCTCCCTCCTTCCAGTAAGTCATGTTGAGACACATCTCAGTGGGCTTCCCGAGGGCAGGCTGTCAAGTGAGCTCTGAGCTGGGAGTGGCCACATGATCCCATTCCTCACAAGCCAAGATGGGGAGAGTGATGGAAGGGTAGGGGCTAACCAGCATGGTAGGGATGCATGCTGGCAGAAGTGGGACTGGGAATGGAGTGCTAGGACAGGGTCCCTTGGGTGGTGGAGCTGGGACTGGAGTAACGAGCACTAGGACTGGAATTCTTTGATCATTTGACAAGCAGGGCATGGTGCAAGCAGCAAGAAGACCCCCATCACCTGCTGCTGTGGCTTTGATCTCCTCTTGCCCGTCACACATGACAGGTTTCTATCTTCCTTTTCTTTTAACAATGGTGCCAGCATATTTCACTGAGGGCTTGGCAGGGAGTGGGGAAACTGCTCCCTGAACTGCCTTGCCTTCCAGCTCCATCCCCATGTGGGACTCCGATTGCACCTCCACATCCCTGTCCCGTGCTGAGGATGTGTGCATCCCAAGCCCCACATGTCCCAATCCCACACTAGAAAGAGGGGGGTGGAAGCTGTCACCTAGTGGCCCTGGTATGCCCCTTCAGAAGTGAGGGGATAACAGGAAATACGACTTGAGAAGTGCAGCGTAGCTGGCTTATGTCAGAGCAGGGAATGCCGGGAGGTGAGGGGGGGGCCCTTCATGTCCTTGGGGAACCACTGAGTTCTCTGTTGGATGTGTCACCCCTCTGCAGCCCCAACACTGGGGGGAGTCGGGAGAACCTGGATAACGAGACGGAGACAGATTCAGTGGTTTCATCGCAGAGGGAGAGACTTCGCCGGAAAGATGGGCCTGAGCATGGTGAGCCCCGATGACCTGACTGGAGCCTCTGAGGGGCATAGCTGGGGCGCAGGGAGGGAGCTGCTCCAGGCATGAAGAGCTGTGTCCACAGTGTCCTGCGGAGCTTGTGCTCTGACTCCTGCTGTGCAATGAGGGCAGCAGTGAGGGTAAATCCCCCAGCACGAGCAGCAGGATCCCAAGGATGTGACAGCCTTGTACCACTACCGTGAGCTAGCCCCGGATCCTAGTGTACCCATGTGTCATCTCAAGTGTTGGACATGAGTCTCTGGGGGGCAGGAGGGGCAGAACACCCTAGATACCACAGGGGGCAGGGACTGTCCCCCACAGGGAAAGGCACCTCTCCGTTGCTGCACTTGAGGAGAGGCTGTTTCCCAGCACCTACAGGCAGGACATGTCTACAAGGGGCAGCGCTGCAGAAGGTCCGGGGCTCACAGGCACCTGTGTTGGGCTCTAATCCCTCCCAGGGATTGGTCCTGCTTTGGGCAGGGGGTTGGACTAGAACCTCCTGAGGTCCCTTCCAACCCTGATGGTCTATGATTCAGTGAAAGGCTGAGACGGAGGAGAGAATGGTTCCCAGCCTGGGCTGGCACTGCACTGCACTCTCTGCCCACGGCCTGGCACCTCTCACCCAGAGGGACCATCTCTGAGTAACCTTCCCAACTCTGTAGGGATCGTTGTGGCTTCAACCCTTGCTCCCAGTGGCTCCCCTTCCCCTTCCCCATTATCTAAAGAGTCAGGGAAGTTGTAACCCTGAAGAGATGGGGAATGGTCAAAGTATGGAGGGCAGCACAGCGCCCCCTCATGCCAAGATGGGGTGTTTGATGGCCAGGTTCCTCCCCTTGGAATTCCTTTTGAGCCCCAAGATTCCCCCCTGTGAAGCGCTGAGCCCACCTGGTGCTCCTGCAGGAGACCAGGATGCAGCTCTGCCCCAGCGGTATCTCCCTGCATCTCCCAGGAGTGCTGACGTCTCTCTCTCCCTCCAGCACCCAGAGTGAATGGGACGGCAAAAGGAGAGCGGCGCCGAGACGTAGGCGGGTACGAGAGCTCTTCCACTCTCATGAGCAGCGAATTGGAGACCACCAGCTTCTTCGACTCGGATGAGGATGACTCCACCAGCAGGTAGGAGAGCGTGAGGCCTGGGGGAACATGGGCACCTCTTTCACTCTTAGTGCCAAGGAGATGCCAAATCGGGATACCTCAGCCCCATCCTTCAGGGCTCTTCCCTCAGCTAGTGGTCCTCAATCCCTACCAGCAGCCCCCTCTGCTATTACAGTCTTCTGCTCCCCACACAGCTTTGTTGCTGCCCCCAGTCCTGGCCCGCAGTGTTCTCTCTCACTGCTCCTCCTTTGTGGCCGTCTTGCTGACAGACCCATCTTCTCTTGACCCTCGTGGGCAGTGGAGCTGACTGTCTCCTTTGCCGGCAGGTTTAGCAGCTCGACAGAACAGAGCAGCGCCTCGCGCCTGATGAGAAGGCACAAGCGACGCCGGCGGAAACAAAAGGCCCCACGCATTGAGCGGGTACATCTCTTGGGCAGGCAATTGAAAAGCTGGGGCTGGGCTTTCTGGTGCCTGCAGCATACCCCTCCCCACTCCCATGTGGGGGCTAGGCTTCACCCTGGCCTCCAGGAACTCAGCTGGTGGAATCTCCAGTCACTACAAACAGGGCTCAGGTGCTGAGAATCTGCTGGTGAAAGTACCACAAACCTTTCTGGGTCAGTGCTGCTGCTAGGACCAAAGGCCTTTCTTGTCCCAGTCACAGTGGGAGTGTGTGGGGTGCAGCCCCCAGTCCGTTTGTGGAGCTTCCTGCATTGACTGGGGTGGGGTCAGAGGTGGGAGCATGGGGACGGCACTACAGGGAATAGAAGGGACAGTGGGGAGCATAGGAACAGTATACGAGGGGCAGCAGAGAGCAGTGAGAACTGGCAGGGACTGTGCTTGGGCCAGGGAGCAGGGGGACGTCTCATTGTGCCTCATTGTGTTGCAGTCGTCGTCCTTCAGCAGCATCACGGACTCAACTATGTCTCTGAACATTATCACAGTCACTCTAAACATGGGTGAGTGAGAGACTCTTTCTGTTTGGGCCCAAGGCTCTCCCAAGCTCCAGGAGTGAGATCAGGAGGTGCAGCGGGGGAGGAGGGGGGAGGTAATGAAGGAAGAGGGTCCCCTGGAGAAACTGACTGGTCCTGAAGCATTAATCCCCTTAAAGATTTGCCAGTTTGCAAGAATGTGGTTGGGATTGGGGTGGTGGGGAGAGTGGTTTTGGGTCCTGGGATTTGGTCCAGGATGAGTTTCTTTTCTCTCCAACTTGAGCTCAGCTCCCTCTGTGTCCCATGTTACCCCACTGTTGCTTTCCAACTGCTTTCTGTCTGGGATCCTGAGAGGCCAAGATGCACATGGAGAGGGCAAGGGGAGAATAGAAAACTCTAATGTGAAGCCCAAAATGTGTCTGTCTCAAGGTAGGCAGTGTCCTTCCAGTGCTTGGCACACACGGCCAGGTGCAAGAGGGTGCAAGGCAGGAGCACGGCAGGGTAGGGGTTAACTCTGCTGTCATCCCCATGGTCCAGTTCTCAGAGCGTTGGGAGGCTGAGGAGATCAGGGCTGAGCTGGGTGGAGTTGGGAAGGGAGGAAGGAGCCAGGAAGCCACTTGAGGGGGTGGGAGAGGATGGTTGTGTGGCTGGGACTAGTGGAGGGGGATTGCCCAGGTGTGGGGCTCTAGGGCCAATGCAGTGAGGCTTTGCTGTCCCGTCCTGCTCTCACTGTGCTCGTTCTCTGCCCATCCCTGCAGAGAAGTACAACTTCTTGGGCATCTCCATCGTGGGACAGAGCAACGAGCGTGGGGACGGTGGCATCTATATCGGCTCCATCATGAAGGGGGGCGCAGTAGCGGCCGATGGCAGGATCGAGCCGGGAGACATGCTCTTGCAGGTACCGCACGCGTTGCAGCCGGGGCTGGGGCAGTGACAGTGAGGGGTGAGGGGCAGACTGGAGCCCCTGCTCACAGACTGACAGGCCAAGTTGCAGAAGCTGCTCTCAGAAGGAGCCCAGCCTACAGCCGTGTCTCTGGGATTCAGCCTCTCTTTGCCTTGTTTGCAGGTGAACGATATCAACTTTGAGAACATGAGCAATGATGATGCTGTGCGCGTGCTGAGGGAGATCGTGCACAAGCCAGGGTAGGTGCTTTCCCCACCAGCTCTCCTGTCTGGGGCCTGCATCTCCTACTAGGCTACAGTCCCCTTTGCTCTGGCTCATCGGACACTGGTAATGCAGCCAGCCCTTGTGTCTGAGAACAGCAACTCCTGCTGTCCTCAGCAGCCAGACCCCCACCCCTCTTATGCTGGGCCTGTGGGTGTTTGAGGGCCCAGAGCCCTCAAACACCCTCTCCTTATTGGTATTGCTCTGACTCCTGGGTGTTATATGAATAACCTTGAAAGAGCCCAAAGCAAGAATTGGAACTGGGAATGTCTCCATGGTCAGGCCATGAACCAAGTGTCCCAGCACTGGTCCCCTGCCCCGAGCCTCCTTTTACCTAGGCTGGGTTTGCTGAATGCCCCTTCAGTTCCCGCTGCCCTCCTTGTTACCGGCTCTGCCAGCTGGGTGGGGGTGAGGGATCTGTGCTGGCAGCCCAGGCAGGCCTGTACCCAACCTTCCTCTGAGGGAGCAGGTCATGGCCACTGAGGGCCAGCACCTTGATGAGAGCAGCCTGGTTGCGTTGCATGCTGGCCTGTGCGCAGGTTGCAAAAACGTTTGTGTTTCTGCTGCAGGCCAATCACCCTGACTGTGGCCAAGTGCTGGGACCCCAGCCCCAGGGGCTGCTTCTCGTTACCCCGGAGTAAGTGGATTGCTGACTCGCCCTTAACGCTGGTGCCCAGCCCATGTGAGAACCTTGCCGCGAGCACCTGCGTGTTTGCTTTATTTCCTGTCTGTTTGCTGTGAGACTGAGACTGAATGTGGGGTCGTTGGGGGTTGCACCCGGCTCCCTCCGTGGTGGCCTCAAGGCCCCGGTACAGTGCAGACCTTTGAGCACTGCAGTCTCCCTCTCCTTGTGTCCCCCAGTGCCCACCCTCCTCCCCCACATCATGCCTGGGACATACCCACCTAACCAGGGCGGGGAGGTCACCTGCTCGGAGCTCCAGAGGAAGGAGAAACACCCCCAAGATTGCTGCCACTGAGCCATAGGGGGACTCTCTCCCTCTGTGCCCCTCTTGCTGACCCTCCCTCTCTTCTTTCTCTCCCAGTTGCTCCCCAGCGGATCTGGGCTGGGCCAGACTCTCCATGCTCCGATCCGGGTGAGTCCCGGCTGATGCTGGGGAAGGAAGGGGCTGCCCAGGGCACCCCCTAGAGGTGGGTTTCATGAGGGAATGAGTCTCAGATAGCCTCTGATTGTCTGTCTCTGCATTCGCTCTAGGTGAGCCCATCCGACCCATCGACCCGGCAGCCTGGGTTTCCCACACGGCAGCGATGACTGGCACCTACCCGGCGTACGGTATGAGCCCATCCATGAGCACAATCACTTCCACCAGCTCCTCCATCACCAGCTCCATCCCAGAGACCGAGCGTAAGTCCCTGTGCCTGTGTGCTCCCGCCACTGCACGGCTTCCAGTCACCTGCGCTGTGCCTGCCGGCACCCCAGCCTGACGGGAGCAATACATCTGCACGGGCAGAAACCAGAGGTCTGGGGTAGGGTTAGGGAAGGGGGGTCCAGGAACCAAGGGGAACTCCCTACCAGCAGGAGTAGGGACTGGAGGAACAGGAGCTCCCTCCAGGCAAGGGCCAAGAGAGTATGGCTGGGATGGGAAGAATTCTGCAGGCAGGCACCTGGGGGTGGTGCTGGTGAAGGCTAAGAAAAGTCCTCTTGCCCAAAAGCCCAGGACAAGTACAAGTTTTGGTTGGGCAAATTCACGTCCGTTTTCCTTCTCTCCAGACAAGGACAACAAGAGAAGCTGGGCACAGGCTGAGTGACATAGAAACACAGGGTTGGAAGGAACCTTGAGGGGCCATTCCCCCCCATGCTGAGGCAGGACCAAGTAAACCTAGATCATCCCTGACGGGTGGTTGTCCAGCCTGGTCTTAAAAATCTCCAGTGACGGGGATTCCAAAACCTCCCTTGGCAGCTTGTTCCAGTGGGTAACTATTCAGATAGTCAGAAAGGAGGAGGCAGGAGGAGACTATGCTGTGGGAGGGGAGGGGATGTCAGCCATGCAAGGAATGCTTTGGGAAAAGTGAGCGGGGCCAGGAAGAAATGCCCTGCTGGGCATGCCTGAGGCTGCACCTCTGCTTGAATTAGTGGTCTGATCAGAGGCCTGTGGTGGCTGGGAGGGAGAGAGCTTGGGGCTGGGCCTTTCAGCTATGGGCAGGTAATTCAAAGGTAGCTGCAACAGGGAGGTCTGCCCGGTAAGGGCTGGGGGCCTGGAGCCGGCCAGCCCTGTTATGAAGTGGAGCTCCATTAGGCCCCATCCTGTTCTGGGTAGTTTGCAAAGGGTAAGGTGATTGCCCGATGGGCACCTGATTCCTATAAAGGCTGAAAGAGCTGAGTTGAGTGAGGAGAGCTCTAGGACGCAGGCTGGCTCCTGTGGTAGGCTCTGGAGCCAGATGGTCTCCAGGAGGACTATAGGAAAGCTGCCAGGAGCAGAGAGGCCCTGGCAAAGAAGCCGCTCCGTTAGGGGGATTGTTTAGTTGTATTTTGGGGGGTTGCTGAAGGTTGTTGGTGCCACCAGTAACTGGTGCTGTGAGGACAGAGCCGAGGCACGGCACTGGTTCTTTCCTGAGCTCGTGAGACTGGCCTTTCAGGCAAAGCTGGAAGGTGCCAGTTTAATTTCCCAGCTAAACCAGCATCCGGCACGAAGCAGCTTTTAGAGCCTTGCAAACTTAGCAGTAGCTGCTGCTGGCCGGAGGCAGGTTTTTGGTTTGGTTTTGCGAGGGAAGAAAGCTGAGAAGATCTAGACCAGTGGGTGCTGCAGTGTGTTGGCCAGTTCCTCAGTGTTCTGGGGTATGCCTGCGATGTATTGTTCCCTGGCCCATCCCCTTGTGTGTGACACCTCCATGTGGCTCCGTGGCCTCTTCCGTCCCCTCTCATCTCTGCCTCCCTTCCCTTCGTCCGCCTCGCAGGCCTCGATGACTTTCACCTGTCCATCCACAGCGACATGGCCACCATCGTCAAAGCCATGGCCTCCCCCGAGTCAGGTCTGGAGGTGCGCGACCGCATGTGGCTGAAGATCACCATCCCCAATGCCTTCATCGGTAAGAGGCAGCCACTTCCTCCTCTGGGACTGGGGGAGGGGTAGACACATGGGTAGGCAGGCACCTTCCCTATGTGAGGGGATGCTGTTTGGGGACCTTTGCCAAGGGAGCATCCTTCACCATTATGTCCCATTGGCTCGTCCTGTTGGTTGTGCTAGGGAAACAAATAGAATCCTTGGCCTTGTGCTGCCCCTAGGAGTGTCCCTGCACCTCTCTCACCCATGGACCACTCCCATCCCTCACCCCTGGAACAAATTCAGGCCACCCTTGTCTGCCCCCAGAGCCAGCCCTTCCTGTCCTTGCTGTGTTTAACCGTGCTCTTTGGTTAATCTCATGGCAGGTTCAGACGTGGTGGATTGGCTCTATCACCATGTGGAAGGTTTTACAGATCGGCGAGAATCCCGCAAGTACGCCAGCAACCTGCTGAAGGCCGGCTACATCCGACACACTGTGAACAAGATCACCTTCTCAGAGCAGTGCTACTACATCTTTGGAGACCTCTGCGGCAGTACGGACCCCTGCTCTAGTGCTGCTGGGGAAGCGGGGGGTGGTGAGGGTGCTGAAAGGAGACGCTCTGCTCTGCCCTGACAACTCTCTGAGGACAGTCTTGCAGTGGTTTGCCACCTCTAGACTGCCAGCCTGAACCCCTTCCATACTACTCTCCAGTTCTTGGTATATTACTGTGCAGCAATGTCACCATCTTCTGCTGCACAATCCTTTCTCCCGGGCAGGACAGGGAGGAGTAAAACGTCACCTTTTTTTGATCCTGGGCTAAACCTAAACTCCTGGGTGGGTGGGACTGGCTTCGCTCAGTGCTATCAGAGTCTGCACTGTCCTTGGAGGAATGGGCAGGGAGCTGACACCTGGCTGGCTCTGCTCACCTGAGAGGGATGAGAAGGGAAGGGAGACAGACAGACAGACCTAAGGGTGTCTGGCCAGCTCTGATGTTGTCCTTTCTCTTCTGAGCTGGTTTATGACTGACTAGCACAGGGGTTGGCAAACTTTTTGGCCCGAGGGCCACATTTGGGTATGGAAATTGTATGGCAGGCCATGAATGCTCACGGAATTGGGAGTTGGGGTGCGGGAGGGCAGGACGGAGGGAGGGCTCCGGCTAGGGGTGCAGGCTCTGGGATGAGGTTGGGGATGAGGAGTTGGGGGTGCAGGAGGGTGCTCTGGGCTAGGACTGAGGGGTTCAGAGGGTGGGAGGGGGATCAGGGTTGGGGCATGTGAGTGGGTCAGGGTGGCAGGCTCCGGGTGGTGCTTACCTGAAGCAGCTCCCAGAAACAGTGGCATATCCCCCCTGTCCACAGGTGCCACCCCTGCAGCTCCCATTGGCTGCGGTTCCCGGCCAATGGGAGCTGCAGGGGTGGCACTTGGGGTGGGGGCAGCGTGCAGAGCCCCCTGGCTGCCTCTACACGTAGGAGCCAAAGGGAGGATGTGCTGTTGCTTCTGGGAGCCATGCAGAGTGGGGCAAGACCCCAACCTCGCTCCCCGGCTGGAGTGGGGCAAGCCCCAGACCCCACTTCCCGGCGGGAGCTCGAGGGCCAGATTAAAACATCTGGAGGGCCAGATGTGGCCCCCGGGCTGTAGTTTGCCCACCTCTGATCTAGCAGATCATTGATCCTCTGTCTGACCAAGTGGGGAACAGTAACCCCCAACATAGCCTGGGCTGGTCTCTGGCAAGGAGGTGATAGCTGCCCCCTGAAATCTTCTGCCCCTCTTGCGGGTACCCCATGATTACCTGTCAGCTGGGATGAGGGTGAGGTTGTCCCACTGTACATGGCTGTTTTCATTTCAGGACTAACCCAGGTTCTCTATTTGCTTCTCTCCAGACATGGCTAACCTGTCCCTGCATGACCATGACGGATCCAGCGGAGCCTCAGATCAGGATACGTTGGCTCCACTCCCCCACCCAGGAGCCGCACCGTGGCCCATGGCTTTCCCATATCAATACCCACCGCCTCATCCATACAACCCCCACCCAGGATTCCCTGACCCAGGCTACAGCTATGGTGGGGGCAGTGCAGGCAGCCAGCACAGTGAAGGTAAGTGAATGAAAGGAACTGAAATGTGCCATTGGGGTATTTTCCTTAACACCTTTGGAGAGCAAGCCAAGATCTGGGTCATCTCCTGGAACGAGGAATATGTCTCCTCTCCTCTCCGGCCCCCCATTCACGTGCACAAAGCACAGTTGGGCAGGTGCATTGCAGAGCTGCTTTGAAGCATCAAGTATGGGCCAGGGCCACAGGCTAGATTCTGGGCATGATGGAACCAGAGTATGATGCTTCCTGTCACAGAGCCTCTGGTGGGCTAGAGGGCAGAGTTTGAAAGGAGGCCAGCTTTGCTGCAGTGTTGCCCTGTCCTGGGGCTGGTTTATTATGGTAGTGCCTGAGGACCACCCAAGACCGGGGCTAGGCCTGTCCAAATACAGAGTAGCAGAGAGTCCTGGCCCTGAAGATCTTAACAATCTGAATAGACCAGACAGACACGGGGTGGAGGAAGGGGTAGAACTCACAAGCAGAGTGAACAATGTGATGGCAGCAAATGGCATGTTACTTCTGTGTTTCTTTAAATGTTTAGTTTTTATTTGGTGGGGAGGGCTAGGTCAGAGGGTATCAGCTACATGGAAAGAAAAGGGAAGGGAGAGGGGGCATGGCTTTGGCTGCTTCTGCCCTTCCTGGCTGGGGTCTGGCTGGTTCCTCTCCGCAGTTTTTCCCAAGGCCATGTGTTGTGGCCTTGGCTTAGGGGAGGCTCCTTTTATTCCAGTCTCTCCCTTCCCCTGCTGTGCCGGCTGGGGTTGCATGTTGGGGGACCGTTGTCGGGGTCATTCCCTAACCTTGCCTTGGGCTTCTTGCAGGGAGTCGCAGCAGCGGTTCAAACCGCAGCGGCAGTGAGAGGAGAAAGGAGAGAGACCCGAAGGCTGGCGAGTCCAAGTCGGGCGGCAGTGGCAGTGAGTCGGACCACACCACCCGGAGCAGTATGCGGCGGGAGCGGGCGGCCAGTGAGCGCTCGGTGCCAGCCAGCCAGCGCAGCCAGCACTCCCTAGCTCACAGCATCCGCAGCCACCACAGCCAGCAGTCGTATGGGCCGCCTGGCCTGCCACCCCTCTACAGCCCGCCCATGCTGCTGATGCCTCCGCCGCCTTCTGCCATGGGGCCCCCAGGAGCCCCGCCGGGCCGTGACCTGGCCTCTGTGCCCCCTGAACTGACGGCCAGTAGACAGTCGTTCCGAATGGCCATGGGCAATCCCAGTGAGTTCTTTGTGGATGTAATGTGAAGCACCCGTCCCCCTGTCTGTCTGCTGCCCTCGTCGGTTTGTCTTCTAGGAACAGCCCTGGCTTCACTTTGTTTTTTTTTTTGTCTTGATAACTAAAAAAGGGAAAAATAAACTGAACTAAACTTTGATTTTAATCCCTACTCCCGTGGCGTGGAGGCGGGGGCCAGCAGGCCTTGCTGAGCCCTGCCAGCCCCGCCGGCCCAGCCCACCTCCGGACTCGTGTGTGCAGAGACAAGTTGCTGCTGCTTGTGCAAGCCCCTAACTCCCATTTCTAACCCCATTAACCCGCATCCATCCTGGTGCCTGTGCTGCTCGCCCGTGTGTAGCTGCCGCTGCCACTTCACTCCTTCCACCCTAAACGTCTCCTCTTTCTTTTCACCCTTTTGTGTTTCTTCTGTCAAGCAGCAAAGAATTACGGGGTGTTTGACTTCCTCTGAGCTTGCCGCCCGCAGGGGTGAGAGCTGGAGCATGGCATGGCAGCTTGGCCCAACAGAGGAGGACACGAAGCCCCAAGGGCGCTGGGCACGTACGGTGCTGAAGATGGCTTCTTTCCCAATAGCTGAAGACGCCCCCCCGTCCCCTCTACAGCCCTGAGAGGGGAGCAGGGTGCAGCTCCAGCCTTGTGTGTGTTCAGATCAATAAATGTAGCCATCTCCTGGCCAATGGCATGAATGTTCCATGGCTTCAGTGCCTCTGGGGAGTGGAGAAGGTGAGGCCCCAGCTGGGAGGGTACCACTCTCTGTTCCCCCACTCCACCACAACATGCTCAGGCTTGGGCCAGGGTCTGTTACTCTCTGTACAGCATTACACCCAGTGCACCCCTGTGGCAAGGCCCCACTTGGGTTTGGAGGCAGTACGCTAATGAGGCTCTGTTCCTGACTGAGTGCTGCTGGGTCATTAGCTCCCATGGGAGGTACAGGCCAGCACCAGGAGCCTGAAATTGCTGAAGTACCTGCCATCCATTACTCAAGGCTCTGCTCGTGCCCATGAGCTGCCTGGTGTGGATTTGGCTGAACGTGAGGGTTCAATTGCACCTGCCGCTCTGCAAGTGCGGGTGTCTAGCTCTGAAAATGTGCCTTTAGTCTAGGCAGCCTCTCCCACCCCCTGCATGACCATGGGCCTGGCGACCCATTCCGTGGCCACAGAGCATGCTCCATCCAGGCCTGCTGTGTGTAGCTGGGGGCAACAGCTACTGGCTGTACTCTCCTACACTGCTGCTTAGCCGCAGGCTTAAGGTGCAGAAGCTATTAGGCCTAATCAGAGCAAGAGGAGGGGGTAAGAAGCTGAGTAAGGGGCAGCCTTGGTGTTTCTAGAGTGGGGGCCAGCACAATGGCAAGTCCCCTTGCGTTTGCTGCCTCCCTCCGTTGTTCTAGAGGGGTAAGGGGCTTCCTGTCCTCATCCTCTCCATGGACAAGGGAGGGGTGGGGACGGACCAGGAGACTGGAGAGTGACAGCCTTGGCCCTGCTGTGACAGTCCCTACTTGAGATGCTGCCCCCTTCTGTGACGTGGTACTGCAGGCCCTTGCCTGTGGCATGTGTGCAGGGCCGGGGCCCAGTCCCGGTGGAGGACTGCAGTCAGTTTAGCTGTTAGGGAAAAGTTCCCTTTTTCTCCATCAGCCTCCTGGAGTCTCTTGGAGCCCTGCTCCTCACGCCTGATGCTGGTGTGACAGAGAGGCTATCTTGGGTAACTGGCTAGTGCACGAGACAGTACATGGTACGCTACGCTCCACCGCAGCCAATGAGGGGCTTTGCCACAGTCTTTCCCTTTCCTCCCTGGGTCCTCTCGCTGCCGTGCAACAGCTTCCTCTGCAACCGTGTAAACTCCTTGGAGTTGTGGTTATTCTTCTCAGCAGGTGAAATATATCTTACACCTGGCACCAGCTCATCTACTGCCCTGTCTGCCATCCCAGCACCAGCCATCCTGCCCTATGTGCCATCCTCCTGCCCCTCTATCACAGCACCAGCTCTTCTACAGTCGTCCATTCTTCTAGCTCCCTACCATGCTACCAGTTCGTCTACTGTGCATAATCCTTCATATCTACCCTGGTGCCAGCCTGTCTAATATCCACTATCCTGCCAGCTCACGCTGCCACCTACCATCCTACCCTGCCTTCCAGCCAACTCATCATCCTGGCATTGGCCTGGCTTCTCCCCCTGCCCACTGGGTTTTATAAAAACAAAACCAATCTCCTTGTTTTTATTTATAAACATAGTTTTATTGGAATCCTGGCTCCTGTTGGTTTTATTACTCTTCTGGCCTGCGTCTTCGGCTGGTGTGGCTGGCTTGCAGCAGGCTTCCCTCGCTGCTGAGGCCTAGAATACTTGATCCTATTCATTTCCTGATGAGCTCTTCCCAGATGTTTCCGGCTCTGGCAAGTGAACAGTCACTGTCTGTCCTATACTGCTGCTCCTCCAACAGAAAGAGACTCTCATACTCACTGAGGCCCAACCCACAGGGGTGTGTTATATTTTCAAATGTGTGCCCTGATGAAGGTCATTAGGAAAAAGAAGCTGTAACATCTCTTAACTAAAACCTAAACTGCAGGGCTTGATCTATTCTTTCTTCTTAGGCCTGTCTTAAATAGAGGGAAGCTAATGCAACGCCCATAGAATTGAAGGGGATGGGTGAATAATCTCCCCACCCCCTCTCCCTCCATCTGCTGTGTATACATGGCAATAAATGGGTTTCAGTAGCAACCCCCACCCCTCCGACATGTATGGGGTTCAGTATACAGCAGGCTCTACACTACAAATTTCTGCTGGCATAGCTGTCGGGCCGGCAGTGTGCGGGGCGTGCGAAAAGCTAGTTTAGGTGCGGTTATACCTGCAAAACGCTGCTTTTGGTGGGCTGGCTTATTTGGCTCGGAGGGGGGTAGAATAAGTTATGCTGCCAAAAGTGAAGTTTTGCCAGTATAAACTGGGCCTGTGTCTATGCTAGGAGCACCTTGATGACAGGTATAACTGTACTAGTAAAGCCTTCCAAGTGCAGACTTGGCCTCTACACCTCCCACCTGTCTCCTGCATGTGACTGCAGTTCTGGTTCCAGCTCAACTTGGCTTCCTGCCTTTGACACCTTTATCTTTAATAGCATCACAGAAGAGAACGTGTCCTATTGCTAATACAGCAGGCTTGGGCTGAACTGGTCCCTTTAGACATTTTAGGGCTTTTTCCAGGCCCTGGTTTGGACAAATGAGGCAGAAGAGTGACCAAGAAATTAGGAGAGTTGCCAACTCTGGCAATAGCTGGTGTTTAAATTTGAAGCCCCAGCTTCTGGAGGCAAGTGACTGGGGGAGAATCTCAGCTTTATTTTTTTAAAGCCCTCATGGGTGCAAACCCAAAGCCTAAAAGTGGGCCCAAGACATAAAAGTCTCAAAAGCCAGAAGGGAAATAAAAAGAACTTCTTTAACCTCACCGTTTTAAGCTAATCTCATTATTTGATTATTGAATGTTGGGGGAGAGTGTGAGGAGGTGGGGAAGGTGAATTAGGGGATGAAGCATTTTGCCAATCTGTGCCTTAGTTTCCCACTCTGAAGAAAGAATGCTGGGGCGGCTCCCAGCTGCCAGGCAAGTGCCAGCCGGGCTTTGGCTGGGAGGGATTCTATAAGCTTGGGAGTGGCATTAAAGTGCCTGCACTGATGGGGCTCCCCGCCCTGACCCCAGAGACACCCACAGGTGCTATATGGCCCCTGCTGTCCCATCCCACCGCACACTGGTGGCCAGAGCTCCCGCAGGCTCGACCCCAGCTCTGGGAATAAGGGTGTGCCTCCTACGCTGACAGAGCCCCGCGGCCGCAGCCCAACCCTCTGGATTTGCGGGACATTTCTTTTCCCCAACCTCGGGCTCGAACTCAGCCCGCTGGCGCTGTCCATCTTCAGGGACTACAAGCCGCAGCATGCAACGCCCCCTCCAGGAGGTCCACGGTCTCCCTCGCGGGGGTCTGGCCGGGGAGACTACAAATCCCAGTATGCAGTGCGAGTGGCCTCTGACGCCGCGCGGCTCAAGCTGTCGCGGTGCATACTGGGCCATGAAGTTTTCGCGTCCTCAGCCTGCGCGCTTCTCCCTTCCCGCCGGCCCCGCCCTCCTGGAGGCGCATGCGCAGAGGCTGCCGGGCGTGGGATGGGCATGCGCAGATGCGGCGGCTCTGCAGTAATGGGGGGGCGCCTTAGGGAGGGGGGAGTAGCCGCCATCTTGGGGACTGGGCGGAGAGAGGGCGCGAGAGCGAGCTGAGGCAGCACTGGCAGGTGAGGCCGGGCAGCGGCTCCTGGGCGCGGCGGGGCCCTCCTCTGCCCCAAGCTGCCCTGGGCGGGTGCCTCACCTCAGGGGCCCTGTGGGTCGGGCTAGGGGGCGATCTCCCGTCAGGGCGGGGTGGGGAGCTCCTCGCCCCGCGGGGCTCTGGCCTCGGGGCGTGGGTCACAGCCTGCCCCGCCTGCCTGGAAGCGAGGTGCTGCCCTGGGGCGGCGAGCTCCCCCCTTCCCTGGTGTCCTGTGGTGGGTGCCGGCTGGGCGGGGGCAGGGCTCGGCCCCTAAAGCTCCCCCGGTATCTGGGCGGGGGGGAACAGACCCCGCCTCTAGGGGGCAGGGGAAGGAGACACCCGGTATTTTGAGGGGAAATGGACCCTATAGCTGGGGTGTGTGGAATACCCTGTGTATTCTGGGGGGAACATAGACCCTATAGCTGGGGTGTGTGGAATACCCTGTGTATTCTGGGGGGACCATAGACCCTATAGCTGGGGGCGGGGTCCAAGGGAGGGCAAGACCTTGTATTTTGGTGGTGGTGGGGAATAGACCCTGTACCTCGGAAGGAGTGTGCAAGAGAGGGGGTGATGCTGTCTGGGGGTGGGGGAGAAATAGTCAGGAAAAATGATGAAACACAAGAAACCCAGAGACAGGGTCTCTCCCTCCCTTACACCCCCTTCCCAAATACAGAGTCTAAGTGCTTTAGATAAGGAAGTCTGATGGCTCCCTGGTTGGCTCACCCCTGACGTGGGAGAAGCTGCAAGGAAAAGAATCTCTTCATCCTTGGCTTGCGGTGGGTGGGAGCTTGGCTTGTAGCTCCAAATGCCTTGTGCTGGGACTAACAAATGTTGAGGTAACCAGCACCTGGCTGGGTCAGCACTTGGGTGGGAGACTCCAAGGAGAAAACAAGTACTGCAGGAAAAGTGATGAGGGTGGCTTTTCTCCTGTGTCTGCATACAGCCCGTTGCTCTGCTGAGATACGGAGTATGGTAAGAGGCAGTATGCTCGAGAGAAGAGATAAAACCAAGGTCCTGTGGTTATTGTGATCTCCTGACCCTTTGCTATGCTATGTAGGCCACTTTTCCTTTTGTAATTGGGTTATTTTCGTGTGCATCCTGTGTACATTCTAGTCTGGCTCACTAAAAATCTCCCGCAGTTCCTGCTGGATAGAATTATTCCTTTCTTGTTGTATAGGGTTGCTGGGCAGCTGTTAAACAGCTGGGGTGCTCCCCCTCAGGCCTGCATAGTGGTAAGTCAAAGATATATTGAGAGCTAAATCCTAATATCTGTAGTCTGTTCTCCAGAATGCACATATCCTTATCGCTAGGTGAGAACAGTGTCTATTTGACACCCCACTTCAAATGCTAAAGCACTGTTGCTGTGGGGTACCAGCTGGTTATTGTGATCCATCTGAAACACCCGTCATGGCAACAAACTATTATGAGTCATCTTAGCATTGATTATGCAGCTGAAAGTCCTTGAGTGAAATGAGAATTAAGTCAGGATATGTAGATCTACCTTGAAGGTGGTGTGGTGTAATCTAACATGACAGGTTAAAGTGAGCAAAGGCCTCATAAGGGGATCAGGAGTACCCCCTCCCCAAAATTATCTGCATTATTGATGTAAACATGAATTAGCTGGCTTATGGATTGCAGCTTCTTTCTGTAAAGCCTACTGGGCTGAGACATTATTAGCTCTGATAACTGTAAATTCTTGTTCCGAGGTTGAAAATTAGGCCCTTTTCACACAGCTCTTCCACTGCATTCCCATTTCCTTTCTCTGGGCTTTTGGATTCTGTAGAGTTGCAGGAAACCCAGTGTCTGTTTATCAGGCAATGTAATTGGCTTCTCTCCCCACTAGGAAGCTAATCTTCTATGATCTCTCTTTCCTATTTTAAGCTGTAGGCTTTTTGATTACTACTCTTATCCCCTCAGCACCATAGACTGCTGTCAGACTTTACCCTCGGGCTGCCCAAAGTCAGAACCTGGAACGTTTCCAGGTAGGGAAACCTGAATGCTTTGTGCATTCCAAAGGTCTGGGATATTAGGGACCCTTCTTATTGAGCGCACATTCTGTGTAGTTACAGGCTGTATTTACAGTGAAGAGTCTCTGTTAGCATAGCTATGCTGCCATAGGCCCCTAATGTAGCATGCACCAATTGGAGGTTTTTTTGCTTGTGTAGGAATGCCACCTTCCCAAACGACATTAGCTATACAGTCAGAAAGAAGCACTCTTCTGTCAGCCTAGATTCATCTACTTGGGGGGGGGGGGGGGGGTTTGTTGGCATAGCTGTGTTGATGGGGTGAGTGGATTTTGCACACTCTTGACTGATATAACTACGCTGATATAAGTTTAAAATGTAGACCAAGCCACAGCCTCTTATTAGAAAAGGTTTGGGCTCCTTAAGAAGTAGAGCTGATGCCATTCTGATCAGTTAGCAGGAGCAACATTACTTGTCCCTGAAAGCTTTGTTAGCAGTCTGGTCTCTCATCTGGTGTGATGCTACCAAACTCTTTCTCTAATTTTTTGTGTATGATGCTTTGGTAGAAGGCAGCATCACTTCTCTTGTGTTGTAAGGGCTCCATCCCTGGTAACTAGTACCTCAGTGTTGTCCTTTTCTTGGAGACTCAGTTTGTCAGTTTCTTTTCAGGGTGGTTGGGGAGAGGTCCTTTGAAAGAGATCAGGAAACCTCTCTGCCCAGGAATGCCCAGAATGGCACATTTAGAATTTCTCTCTCATAAAAGATGATAGACCCCTGGCGTTATGGATGGCTTGCAGCATGAGAAGTTGAGAAGTAAATGACTGGAAATGTGCATTGGTGTTGGAATGAAAGAAAACATCTCTTCTGTCTTAGACTAAAAGGATGAATAAAGGATAGTTCAGGGTGCTAAATGCATCATAAATACTTGTACCATACAGCCTACAGCTTCCTTTCTCTTTAATACAGAGAGGTGACCAACAGAGACTACAGGTCCCAGTAAGCAGCATTTCATCTTGATCCCAGCAGGAGAGAGATTAATACTTCTAGATTAATTGAACAGCATGCTGGGACCCAGGACTCAAAATACACTTGTTCACTTAGCAATGGCAATAGCAAGCTTTCCCTGATGTGTTGGGGGCCTAAACCATCAATTTTCTGAAGTCTAAGCGTTCACTTAAACCCTAAACCTACGTTTCTAGCTTTTAATCTTCCAAGGGGGGTGGAATGGAACTCATTTTCATGAGATGCTAGTACCTTTTTCTGCTTAGCTTTGTCAAGCAACAGCAGTGAGAAATGAAAGACTCGACTGTGGCTTTTGAGAACCCTAAAAGCAGCAATGCAACTCAACTGTTCACTTCACACTGCTGGTTGGAAAACTTACGAGCAGCAGTGGAGGGAGAAACTGGAGCTGTTTTTGGGGAGAAAACTTCAAAATCAGAGGCTAAAGAAAGGGTAGGATATTGAGAATCTCTTTTCCCTCATCTCCAGGCAGCAGTCTAGAGCAGAGACAAGCAGAAAGCTCTTTATCTCTGGAAGTAGTGCTTCAAACGGACACCCTCTGTCCACGGACTGATTATATGAAACATGGCACCCTCAAGTCAGATAGAAATCCCAGTACTCTTTTCCCTCCTGTCTTCCTGCTCTGAGGACTTACTGAGCTGGACTTAAAACCAGGGTATTGTCCCTGAAACTCCAGTGGTGTTCACCTTTGGCCTTGGCTACACTGGTGCTGGTGTGAAACCCCCCCCCCCCCCCCCGAGCACAGCGAGTACATCACTGTAAAGCGCCAGTGTAATCAGAGCCTGCAGTGCTGCACGCTCGCTCGCAGTGCTGCACGCTCGCTCGCAGTGCTGCACGCTCGCTCGCAGTGCTGCACGCTCGCTCGCAGTGCTGCACGCTCGCTCGCAGTGCTGCACGCTATTCCCCTCGGAGAGTTCTCGCAGTGCTGGCGGCCCGACTACACTCGCGCTTCACAGCACTGCCGCGACAGCGCTGGGAAGTCCAGAGTGTAGCCAAGGCCTTTGTCTTGAAACTATCTCTGGGTGGGTTTAGGCCTCCATATTTGTAAGGGCGGTTGCTGTCCGTTCCCTCACCATAAACCAAGTGCAGCTCATGGACTCCTTATCGGGCCACATTAGGTACTTGCCGGGAAAGTTTGGGTGCTTGAGTATTAGTTTGTCAGCTGCTTTGAGCTGTAGGGTGGCATTGTCTGATCTGATAATACCAACTCTAACCAGAAAGTAATTGGCTTACTAAGCAACCTCATTTTGCTTAACTCAGATCTCTGAACCTAATCCTCTTCCTCTTTCAGCCACTGTCACACTTGTACTGGGCTTCAAGAGCAATTTGCTTTACCATGTAATGCTTTATGCAATGCTGAATTCCTGCCTTGGTGGGAGTTGGGGGTTGCTTGTGACTCATTCCTGTAGATGTATTGCTACTCAGAGGAAACGTTTTCCTGGATTCTTCCTAGTGCTGTCCTCATCTAGCTGCTGCTGGGTCTTGGGCTGCTTAGTCAGATAAGCTCATTAATGTTCAGGAACCTCACTCATTACTTGGAAATCACACCTCAAACCAATTTAGTAGGCTACTAAATAAACACACAATGGTTTGAGCAGTGAACAGCAGACCAGATTAGGTGATGGCTGGTGAAAAGCAGTGCTGTGTAAGTATCATGCGTACCGAGGAAATAGTTACTCTTCAGCTTTCATGCATTTCCATCCATGTGCAATTTGTGCTGGGGAAGGATACTGGCTTGGAGACTGAGCACTTCTTAGCTGGAGTAAGTACAGCCTGGGTAAGGGCACTGCAAGCTTTCCCAATACCATGGGCTCCCACCAGAGTGCCTCATTCCTCACCCAGCCAAACTTCCTGATGGCTACTAGGAACTGGACTGAAACGATCAACTTGTTTCACAAAGGGGCTGTTGCACATGGAGATGGCTTTCGGTCACTACCAACTAGAGTGACTTGGTAGGTATTGCATCCATCTACCAAGTCTTGACCTTTTCCTTTCTGGCAGCTGTTTGGTAGGGCAGCCAGATAAACTATGCTTCAAACGCTGCTCTGATCTCCTACAACAGTGGTTTTCAAACTATTTGGAAAAAGATATGCACCCTAAAAATGTAGTTTACCACATACCCCATCTGAGATAAGGTTATAATATACCTGTGATGAGATTTGCCTAGTCTTATTAAAGAAAATGTGGTGTCTGCCATTGCAGGATTTTTTTCCCTTGTACCGCCGATGAGAACCCATGTACCCCTACGGGTACACACACCTCAGTTTGAAAAGCGCTGCCCCACATCAGACAAGAGCCAGTTTGCTTTGACAAACTGCTGCTACCTGCTATCGTTCTCCTTTGGTGGAGGGACACCTTCATAGTAAGGACTAGCATGTGCATGTGTGTACATGGCTGGTAGCCCATAATGTCTTCCTTAAAGATAGGTGGTAGCATGCCTGGACATACACAGACTTCAACCTTTCTCTGCTAATGCTGCACTAATGGAAGTACTTTTGGGTTTCTGATTATTCTGCGTGGTGATAGTTGAAGCTTTATTATGGTGATGAGGACAGTATAGGAACTTGAATAGAATTCCTGTCCTGCTTACAGACTTGCTTTTAGACTACAATTTCAAAGGTGTAGTGAGGATGCAGCACAGAGAAGCTTGGCTATACTGTACATCCGTTTTTCATGGCAGGAGGCTGGGCTCAGAATTTCAGCGGAGATGTGTTTTACACAGCTTCCCTGTTGTCCTCCGTGAGGAGGGGAGTTCTCTGAAGTCAGCCAGTGAGAATACAAGCTACCCCATTAGCTTTTTGACAGAGATGTGTATTGGCATGTGCTTGCTTTAGGAAAGTCCATGGTAGTTTCCATAATAGTGGGATACAATAATAGCCTTAACACTTGTTTCTCCTCTTTCTAGAAGAAAACAAACACATCTTCTGGCAAGTTTTGAACTTGAAGCTTCTGCAGATGTTTCCTCTTAATCAGGTGATGGCAGGAAACTGCTGAGATTAGGATTTCAAGCAGTGGTTCTCAACCTATTTACCATTGTGGGCCACATAATGCAGCTCTCTGGGTTATGTGGGCCGCATCCACACAATACTACCTGTATGGCCCTGAGGATGTCTAATGGGTTGCAGCTGTGTGCTGATTAGGCTGCAAGCAGCCTGTGGGTTGAGAACCACTGGTTTAGAGCCTGGAATTGGGAGTGAGTTGAAAGCTGCTAGTTTCTTCCTAGAGAAATGGAGGGAATTAGTGTACTGAATGGTGGTGTCTTCATTTTCACTCTGCTATAAGAGGTGTGTATGTGGGTGGGTGGGGGTGTGTGCCTTCAGGACTGGGGAAGTTGGGGGAGGGAAGAGTAGGATAGGAGCCTGCAAGTGGGCTGTGGGGGGGTTAGGAGTGCCTGTCAGCACCACATTCTCCCTTCCCATTTGAAGCTACTGCCCCCTCCCTGATCCCTTTGCCCTGGCCTGCCTGGGTGGTGATGTGGAAATGACTCTCAGACCTGTCTCAGGCTGCTGATTGTGGGCTGGAGGGCGATGTGCTTCACTGTGTGTGTGTGGTGGGGGACGGGGGAGAGGGAAGAATAGAACAAATGGTGACCTGTAGCCCTGGGGAGGGCAGGAACCCCTGTGTATAAGCTGGGAATCTGGAGGTTTTAGCCCCTCTCGTTCCTCTATGTGTTAGCTGGGGTACTAATGCCCCAGGGAGGGGATGTGAACACCTACTGAGACAAGTGAAGCAGTTAACACCTTTGAGCTATTGTTGGTCTGTATTCTTCTCCACTGGGTGTTCTGTTCAGACATCTCAATGAAATGAAGGGAGTCATGTCACACCTCTCTGATCCACTTATGCTGCAGGTGGTTGTGTAGAGTGTCTTCCCAATGCATTAGGCTCAGATTTGGGGAAGAACCAGGCTGTGCTGGGAAAGTAGAGATAGATGACAAGATTGTGAAGGGGTTAAAACACACCAGTACAGTCTTTGGCAGGAGTAATGGCCAAGAAGGAGCCAGGAAAAGTGGGAGGAGGCAGGGGAGCATAGGGTATATTGAGATCACTTTTTTAAAAACAAGGACATTAAATGCCCCAAAACTCTAATGCAGAGTTAAGGTTGCCCAGTGGGGCCTTGTGCCCTTCCAGAACGTGGAAAGTGGCTAAACTGAAAAGTCTAAAACAGTAATACAAAGCTAAGATACACCCTATCCCTGCCCCACTGGAGCTGGCAATGAGCACTAGGAAAATTTCAGTAAGAGTGTTGCAACAGTTAATAAATCACCAATGGAAGTGGTGGATTTCCCCCTCCTGCTGGCATCAAATCTAGATTGAATGCTTTACTGGAAGTTGCTTCCGTCAGTCTCAAATTATTAGGCTCAGTACAAATTAAATTCTTTTGTCTGTGTTAAACAGGAAATTAGATCTAGTCTAATGGGCCTTTCTGGCCTTAACAATCTATAATATAATAAGTAGATATGAAGGACTAAGAACATTCCATTGTGTTCCCCACCTTTGAATTCCAGCACTTCTCTGGATGCATTCAGCTGCATACACTGTTGGATGTAGTTGTATTCAATTGTTAGTTGGAGTATCTCTGCCAAGTAACTTGCTGTTAACTATAAGGGATGGTAAGTCTCTAGCCATGTGTTGGATCTGAGGGTTTGCGAAGAGTCTGGTTTCCTTTTAATTGAGCACTGCTATACAGAAACTGACATATGACTGACCCTCAAAACTCGTGTGATTTAACAGAGTAAGGCTGTGTCTACACTGAACGCTATAGTGGCAGAGATGCAGTTGCACTGTTACAGTGCTCATAGCATAGGTGCGTCCCACCTCAACAGAAGTTCTTCTGTTGATGTAGGTAATCCATTTCCCTGAGCATCAGTGGATAGGTTGATAGAAGAATTCTTCCATCATCCTAGCCGTGTCTATATTGGGGGGTGAAGTAGGCTTGACTATGGGGCTTGTGTGTGAATTTTTTCATACCCCGGCATGACATAGCTAGGTCAATCTAAATTTCAAGTGTAGACCAGGCCTAAGTGTCCCTTCAGACAGAGCCTATTGTCACAGTACCTGTTGGAGACTAGAATAAACACATCTGTACTGTAGCTGGGAGGGGGAGAGGGGGGATTGTAACAGAACAGGTTTCAGAGTGGTAGCCGTGTTAGTCTGTGTCAGCAAAGACAACGAGGAGTCCTTGTGGCACCTTAGAGACTAACACATTTATTTGGGCATAAGCTTTGGTGGGCTAAAACCCACTTCATCAGGTTTTAGCCCATGAAAGCTTATGCCCAAATAAATGTGTTAGTCTCTAAGGTGCCACAAGGACTCCTCGTTGTCTTTACAGAACAGGCAGCTCTAGGTTCAGGCTTGTCACACACAACAGTGGTAACTGCGTTCACAGTAACAGATTGGAACTGCATTTTCACAGCTTTTTTTCTTCAGGTTAAAGGTCGTCTTAATCTGCTTCTGATGGAGCATAAAGCCTAGCGGGCCTTTGCTTCAGGATTCTTCAGGATAAATAACTTATAAGTTGTTTAATGGCTCACCTCTTGAGCTTTATCTTGCACCTCTCTTGGGTGCTAAATCTGAAGACATAGGGCCTGCATAGGCCAAGCTACCTTGAAAAGCCTGAAAGTGTAAAGAGAAGAACAGAACATTAGTCACTCAGGGCTGATTGTTTCCCAGTAACAGGATTGCTCATTCTTACTGACTCATTCTGCTTTGTGCCTAGCAGCTTGCTTTAGCTCCATTTTGGATTTTTCATTATGGGGCCTCCTGATTCCAACAGCTATGAGTCACAAAATATAGCAACATTTCAGCTAACTGGACTGTGTCCCCTGCGTTTCTTAACCACTACATGCTGTTTGTGCTTTACATTCTATTTCTTCACTTATGGAAAAAGGCATGAAAGCTTTTAAGCTCTTTTGTGAAGACACATCCCATGGTTCTAAGCAGGATTGTCTAGTAGTTAAGGCACTGACCTTTGACCCAGGAGATCTGGGTTCATTTCCCTGCTATGCCACAGACTTCCTGAACTTGGGCAAGCCACAGTAGTCTCCTCCTTGGTTCTTCTGTAAAATGGAAATAGTAATGCTTCCCTACCTTGTAGGGGTGTTGAGGTTAAATACGCTAGAGATTGCAGGGCACTCTGACCTAGTGGTAATGGGGCCATATAGGAAAACTAAGATCTGTAATCCACCAAACAGCTTTGTGTAGTGTTGGATAACATGGTGGCAAAACTGCCTAAATACTGTCTGTGCTACAGGCTTCACCATTTCTGCCACCAGTAGAGCTGCACTGGTGTTGGATTATGGGTCCTAGTTTCTCTAGTGTAGTGAAGGCCGCTGACATTTTGACTGATGACAAGCTTATAAGTATCTAGGCTTCTTACTAACAGGATGGATTGTTTCACTGTACAAAGACAAGTGAGAACCCAAGGCCATCAATGGGAATATTTTAGACAAATGAAGGTGTTGGTCAGAAAATTACATGAATGGCTGTTTCAGTTAGACTTCAGCAATCTTCTGGGAGGGTGTGATTTGCTTTGTATTGTGGTGTGATTGCTATGTTTAAGGCTCTACCAAATTCACAGCCATGAAAAATGTGTCACGGACTGTGGAATCTGGTCTTCCGTGTGCTTTTACCCTATACTATACAGATTTCACATGGGAGACCAATGTTTTTCAAACTGGGGGTCCTGACCCCAAAGAGGGTTGGGGGGGGGTGTCATAAGATTATTGGGGGGGGGGGTCGTCACAGTATTACCACCCTTACTTCTGCTCTGCCTTCAGAGTTGGGTGGCCGTAGGGCTGTGGCTGCTGACCAGGGGCCCAGCTCTGAAGGCAGCAGCGCAGAAGTAAGGGTGGGAATACCATACCATGCCATCCTTACTTCTGCGCTGCTGCTGGCAGTGGCTCCGCCTTCAGAGCTGAGCTCCCAGCCAGCAGCTGCCCCTCTCTGGCCGCCCAGCTCTGAAGTCAGCACCGCCTCCAGCAGCAGCACAGAAGTAAGGATAGCAGTACCACAACCCCCCTACAATAACCTTGAGACCCTCCCACAACTCCTTTTTGGGTCAGGACCCCTACAATTACAACACCGTGAAATTTCAGGTTTAAATATCTGAAATCATGAAATTTGTTATTTTTAAAATCCCATCACCATGAAACTGACAAAAGTGAACCATGAATTTGATAGGGTCCTAGCTATGTTGTATCTGGTCCTGATGCTCATCAAAACAAGTATGTTTCCTTGGGCAAGCTTAAAAATAGTCTAATAATCTTAAATCGTATTAAATTCCTAAGAGGGAGATTATTTTTAAGGCTGGGATGTGCTTTCTAGGAATCTTCTTGAAGGGGGGATGGGGAGACACTTCTGACGTGAGCTGTGGAGAGAGCTGTTTGTTTTACATGATCTACCTTTGTGCATATTATATAGACCTCTAGGAATGTCTTTGTAGTCCACTGAATCAGTGTTTTTAATATTATGGAGAAACTTTGCTTTGTCTGCTATACATTCAAAGTCTCTACTGTAAAACACAACACTGTCTTGTCTTCTCTTGATTACATATTAAGTAACAGTAAAAGTACATGAAGATAACAAGCAGCGCTGGCCAAATTAATAGCAATTGGATTAATCTTGCCAGCATGTTGCGGAAGGTTTATCCTAGTGTATCCAGACACCTCTGACTTCGTGTTCTGGAGCTGTGCACCTGAGTCACAAGTATCATGAATAACAATTATCAAAGGGGTAGCCGTGTTAGTCTGGATCTGTAAAAGCAGCAGAGAGTCCTGTGGCACCTTATAGACTAACAGACTTATAGGAGCATGAGCTTTCATGGGTGAATACAAAGAAGTGGGTGTTCACCCACGAAAGCTCATGCTCCTATACTTCTGTTAGTCTATAAGGTGCCACAGGACTCTCTGCTGCTTTTATGAATAACAATGTAGATAAACATCATAACTTGACCATGGTTATCTAGCAGTGCTAATGCAGAGGTATCCCAAGGCTACTTGACAAGGTTAAATTTTCTGAATGGTATAGTTTATAGGCTCTACATCCCAGTAGGCAGGGTGCTGTTACCTTGCTAAAGATATCAGGCCTGTGGATACTGTGACTTCCAAAGGCTATATTTCAAAATGTGCTTCATGTGGCCTACTGATGGCACTGTAGTTGCCCATTGAGACAGTAATGGGCAGAATAGATATTCTGTTAATATCCAAGTTAAAGAGGTCATGAGCTACTGGACATAGCACAGGAATAGTATAAGCATCCTGGCTTTTTTTGACTTAATGTGGCCCTGAGTCACTCATCCTGTTTTAAGATCATACCACCTTGCTGCTTGGCAGTTGAAGCTTGTTTGTACACACCTTAAATATGTAATGTACTAAGTATTATCACTGTATCACTATCTGAACCCTGCTAGCTTATAAAAGCTTGGGTTTAAAAACAAGTAACTTCCATACCAGATCAGACTAACCCACTCAGTCCAATAATCTTTGGGGTTACTTGCATCCCCTGAAGCATCAAGTGACAGAGTAGAAAAGCTATTTTTATATACATGTCCACAGGGAAAATTTCTTAATAGCTAATGCCATTAAGCATGATGTGTTATATTTTATTCCTAGTCATAATGTCAGTCATTTGCCCCATAAGAATGCCTAATCCTTCTAAAAACCTGCCCAACTTTTCTCCTGCATACGACCATGTAGCAGTTAGTTCCCCAGGCTAAAACTGCATTGAGTAAATGTTTCCTTTTTCTAAATGTGTTAGCTTTTTGAATTTGAATATTGCTTTGAGCATAGATAATACATGACTCAGTACCATTTGCTATCTTGTACGTTCTTCCACTTATGGATTGATTTTTTTTAAAATCTCTCTCCATGGAAATCTTGTCATCTCTAGACCCCTCTGTTTCTGATCTCCTTGTGGTAAGCAGGGGACAGAGTAGCTCAGCTTCTTTTCTTGGTGTGTTCTAGGAACATCGCATACATCTAGTTCGTAGGCGTGCGCAGCCCATTTCATTAGGGTGTGCACCCAGGGAGCCCCGCCCCTGCCCTAGCCCTGCCCCCATCCACTCCCTCCTGCTTCCCGCCCCCTGATCCTAACTGCCCCCCAGGACTCTACCCCCTACCTAAGCCTCCCTGCTCCTTGTCCCCTGACTGCACCCCTAGGATCCTACCTGTCCCCTGACTGCCCCAACCCTTATCCACACCCCCACTTCCAGACAGACCCCCTGGGACTCCCACGCCTATTCAACTGCTCCCCACCCCCTGACAGGACCCCCAGAACTCCTGACCCATACAACCCCCCTGCTCCCTGCCTCCCCCAGCCCCTCTCCACACCCCTGCCTCCTGACAGCCCCCCCCGAACTCCTGACTCATCCAACGCCCCCAGCTCCTTGTCCCCTGAACACCTCCTCCAGAGGACCCCCCCACTAAGTGCCCCCCCAGGACCCTCCTTGCTCCCTGTCCCCTGCCTGCCCTGACCCCATCCATCTCCCACCCTGACAGACATCAGGACTCCCATGCCCCACCCAACCTCCCCCCACCCCTAATCACCACCACCCGGGATCCCACCCCCTATCAAACCCACCCTGTCCCCTGACTGCCCCCCACCCCTTATCCAATCCCCCTGGCCCTGGACCCCTTACCATGAGATGAGGCTCCTAGCCTCCCCGCGGAGCCAAACGCTGTCCCGCGGGAGCGCAGAGCCCCGGCCCGTAGAGCGCTGCGCGCAGCGGCACAGCTCCAGGGGATGGGGGAGCATGTCTGCCTCACTGCGGAGCCAAACGTTGCCCTGTGGGAGTATGCAGCCCCGGCCCCCAGAGCGCTGTACGCACAATGGCATGCCCCTAGGGAAGAGGGGGAGGCAGGGGAGGGGCCGGCGGCTTGCTGCGCTTGGCCCGGCACTCCGGCCTGGGAACGGGGACCCCGCAGCCTGCTATGCTGGGGAGTGGAGCCATTTGCCCACCCCTGCATTAGGGTGTGCCTGGGCACATCCCGTGTTCACGCCTATGATCCTAGTTCATTATCTCCTTCAGTTTGTTGCCTCTTGCTGTCCTTTACTTATTTGGGATGGGTGGGAAGACCAGCATGTGGCCATTGGTTAACAGTGTAAAACTGTGAAATATTTGCATATTGACCTTCTTGTGACTGCTTGGGAAGGTCCTGTCTGCTGTCACCTCTGCAGTACTACTCTCTGGACTAAGCCACAAGAGCAGCTGTTAGAATAGATACTATGACTTGAAGGAGCGACTTGAAGGAGCTAATTGAATGAAGAGGGCAAACAATTGCATTGCAGAAACTGGATCTGTGTTAAAGCAGCTGTCTGTTACAGATAAAAGCTGTCCTCCGTCTGGTAACCTCTTAGTGGCTATGAAGCCATTAAGCACACACGAGGATTCACTGGCAAATAGCTGATCTTGGCTGTTTTGTAGAGGGGAAAAACCTTTGATCACTTTTCTCAAAGAACAAATAGTTTAGAAACTTGAAGTCTCACCAGCAAGTGCAGAGTAGAGTCTAGGGTTGCCAAAGTTACCAAACTGTCTTGCTGAACTTCCATTCTGTGCACTATTGTACCTCGAGTGCAAAGTGGAGGCTTTGATAAGGATGAAGAAGGCCATGGCTTGCAGCTAGACATCTTTAACTTATTGTGTCTTTAGTGTAGGTACTAGAATTCTGCAGTACGTGGGTTTGGCTTTGTAGGTACTGTACTTACAATACAGAAGTGCAGTTCTACACCACCCTTAGTTTTCCTGATGGCATCAAATCTGTCTGGGATCTTAGATTGCCTTGTTTCTGGTGTGTGGTGAGGGAGAAGCATGTAGTTGCGTGTGAGGTGCTGTAGAGTAGCTCTTTCTGTTAGAGGTAAATGTAGTGGGTAAAAGCAGATAGATGACATTTGTAATCAGCAGTTGGGTTTCCAGTGGTAGTCTTAAACCTCACCTAGTCTAGAAAGAGTTTACTCATGGATGCAGCTTATAGCGGCAAAAGCGCTTTTGCCAGTATAATATCTTTATACCTGTTTTCGATAAAATAAGCTATGCCAGCCAGCGCACTTTACTCCAGGAGAACTGCCTCGATACACAAGGGGTTTTGGCAGTATAGAAAGTTGCATTCCTCTCCAATATAAATTTTGCTGGTATAGTATCTGTATTGGCTAGTGTTAATCCGGTCTTGGCTTAGTGGTATCCAAGATGCCATGACTTGAAGCAGTTGTGGAATAAGAGGGAAGGTTGTCTCATAACCGGTTAAAAGACTAGAAACAGTAGGAATAAATGGTCAATTTTCACAATGGAGAGAAGTAAATAGCTGGAACCCTCAGGGATCTGTACTGGGACCAGTGCTGTTCTCTGTGTGTGTGTGTGTGTGTGTATATAATATGTGTATATATATGTATATATATAATATATAAAAATGAATGATCTGGAAGAAGAGGTAAACAGTGAAGTGGCAAAATTTGCAGATGATACTAAATCACTCAAGATATTAAGTCGAAAGCAGTGTGTGAAGAGTTACAAAGGGATCTCACAAAACTGGGTAACAAAATGGCAAATGAAATTCCGTGTTGATAAATGCAAAGTAATGCACATTGGGGGGGGAAATAATCCCAAGTATCCTTCCAAAATGAAGATAGAGATCTTGGACTCATTGCAGATAGTTCTCTGAAAATATCCACTCAATCTACAGCAGCTGTCAAAAAAGCTAATGGTGTTAGGAACCATTAGGGAAGGGATAGATAATAAGACAGTAAATATCATAATGCCACATTATAAATCTGTGGTACACCCACAACTCAAATACTGTGTGCAGTCTTGGTTGCCCCATCTCAAAAAATATATTAGAATTGGAAAAGGTACCGAGAAGGGCAACAAAATGATTAGGGGTATGGAACAGCTTCCATATGATAGATGAAAAAACCTGGGACTGTTCAACTTGGAAAAGAGATGACTAAGGGGAGGGACATGATAAAGGTCTCTAAAATCATGAATGGTATGGAGAAAGTGAATAAGGAAGGATTATTTATTCTTTCATGTAACACAAGAACCAATGACATTGATAGACCAGTTTAATACAAGTAAAAGGAAGTACTACTTCACACAATGCAAAGTCAACCTGTGGAACTCATTGCCAGGGGATGTTGTGAAAGCCAGAACTATAACAGGGTTCAAAAAAGAACTAAAGTTCATGAATGATAGGTCCATCAACGGCTATTAGTTCAAAATGGTCAGGATGCAATCCCATTCTTTGGGTGTCCCTGAGACTCTTACTGCCAGATGGTGGGACTGTATGACTGGATGGATCACTCGATAACTGCCCTGCTCTGTTCTTTCCCTTTGAAGCGTCTGACATTGGCCACTGTTGGAAGACAGGGTATTGGACTAGATTGGCCATGCTGGGTTAGATCAATGGTCCTTCTTATGCTCATAGTTTCCTATGAAGCTTTAGTAATGTTGTTTTTTGCACTTTAGGACACTTCATTAGGTTTGAATTGGGATGAGGTTGGGGAGGGATAGCCCAGTGGTTTGAGCATTGGCCTGCTAAACCCAGGGTTGTGAGTTCCATCCTTGAGGGGGCCACTTAGGGATCTGGGGCAAAATCAGTACTTGGTCCTGCTAGTGAAGGCAGGGGGCTGGACTCAATGACCTTTCAAGGTCCCTTCCAGTTTTAGGAGATAGGATATCTCCATTAATTTATTTATTTTTATTTATTACTAATGTGATTAAAGAGTCATAGGTATGGGTCATTGGATTTCTATACCTATTCAGTGTACAGAGTCAACAGGTACTATTATAGCACTCAATGCATGTTAGGTTTTGTACAGACATAGGAAGACAGAACATTCCTTGTAAAAACAGCACAACATAATGCAGTATCTCTAGCGCTGTATGGCAGTGGGCTTTTCTGCAGTAAACCATTAACAAGTCAGTTCAGAGTGACATTTCCCTTATCTATGGACTCTGCCTGAAATGAGAGAGACCTGAGGCAAGAGGACCAAACTCCAATAAAATAATAAATGCTTTGAAACTCAATGAATACAATGGAACTCTTTATTCCTCTCTAGAAATACTAGATATTGTTATACTGGGCCCAGCACTTGTCTGTAGCGACAGGCAAGCATGTGCCCTGCATTCTGCTGAAGTGGAAGGATATGAGTATCTCTACTGGGAGGGTGTCTAAGGGCTTGTCTACACTAGCACTTTACAGTGCTGAAACTTGCTCACTCGGGGTGTGAAAAAACACCCCCCTGAGCGCTGCAAGTTTGGGGTGGTGGTTTTTCTTTTTTTTTAAGAGCGCTGGGAGAGCTCTCTCCCAGTGCTGTGCCACGACTACGCAAGTGGCAGCGCTTTAACATTGCCAGTGAAGACTTGCCCTAAAAGTGTCGCCATACTTGGTGCTGCCCTGCATTTGTCATTAACACATTAGAATCTCTGTAACAATGACAGGGTGTAGTCAAGGCCCCAGGTCCTTTGTAGCACATTAAAGCTAAATTATGCACTGGTGACACATTCTGCAGTACAAGCTCCCATGCTAATCAAGTCAGCATAGCAGTCTAAGGCCTTGTCTACACTGGCACTTTACAGCGCTGCAACTTTCTCGCTCAGTGGTGTGAAAAACACCCCCCTGAGCAGTGCAAGTTTCAGTGCTGTAAAGTGCCAGTGAAGACAGTGCACCCAGCGCTAGGGGCACAGCTGCGCTGGGAGCTACTCTCCTTTTGGGGGTGGGCTTTTTTACACTGCTGGGGGAGCTCTCTCCTAGCGCTGGTGCCATGACTACACAGCCAAGTTGAAGAGCTGCTGCGGCGGCACTTTAACATTGGTAGTGAAGCCATACCCTTAGGGTACATCTACACTACAGGGGGGAGTCGATTTAAGATACGCAAATTCAGCTACGTGAATAGCGTAGCTGAATTCGACGTATCGCAGCCGACTTACCCCGCTGTGAGGACGGCGGCAAAATCAACTTCTGCGGCTTCCTGTCGACGGCGCTTACTCCCACCTCCCCTGGTGGAGTAAGAGCGTCGATTGTCACGTCCCGATGGGACGCGATAAATCGATCCCCGAGAGGTCGATTTCTACCCGCTGATTCAGGCGGGTAGTGTAGACCTAGCCTTAGTGTCAGTGGTATTAAGCTAAATTCCTGTGCTGACTTCAGCTTTTAAAAAAATCAGTAAGTAGTACATTGATTTGACATGTGACTGTTCTGGGATGCAGTTACAGTGGGCACACTCTGGCAGTTCAGGAGGTTGGGACTCTTGGCACCTTTGACTGTTTAGGAGTTGTTTTTTGTTTGTGGCATATAGGAGGTTGTTGATCTTGGTTCAAGAATTAAAGCCAATCAGTATAGGTTTATAGAAAACAGATCTTGCTGCAATAACTTCATCTTTTTTGATGAAATTGCAGGTTTGGTTGATAAAACTAATAGTGTGATGTAATACTTGGAATTCTATAAGGTGTTTTGACTTGGTACCACACAACATTTTGATTTAAAAACAAAACTCTAGAATAATATAAAATTAACATGACAGATTAAATGTCTTAAAAGATGGGTGATCGATCTCAAAATATAACTGAACAGGGAATCGAGTGGGTGGTTTTTTTTTTTTTTTTTTTTGGTTTGTTAGAGGCCCTTTGGGGATTGGTTTTTGGTCTTGTGCTATTTAATGTTTTAACCAATGACTGGAAGAAAACACAAAAATATCACTGATAAAGGTCCCAGATGACACCAACTAAAGAAGCGGCAAATAACAGAGGACCAGTCACTAATACACAGTGATCTGGATCACTTGGCAAACGGTGTGCAAGCAAGCAATCTATTTTAATAGGCTAAATGTAAATGTTTAGGAACGAAGAATGTAGGCCATACTTACAGGATGGGGAACTCTATCCTGGGAAACAGTGACTGGGGGTAAAAAAAACTTTGTTGTGGTGGATAAACAGCTAACCATGAGCTACAGTGCAGCATTGTGGCCAAAAGGGTTAATGACAGGTTTCAGAGTAACAGCCGTGTTAGTCTGTATCCGCAAAAAGAACAGGAGTACTTGTGGCACCTTAGAGACTAACAAATTTATTAGAGCATAAGCTTTCGTGGACTACAGCCCACTTCTGCATCCGAAGAAGTGGGCTGTAGTCCACGAAAGCTTATGCTCTAATAAATTTGTTAGTCTCTAAGGTGCCACAAGTACTCCTGTTTTTTTTTAAAAAGGGTTAATGCAATTCTTGGTTGCATAAACAGGGGAATCTCAAGTAGGAGTAGATTTTTACCTCAGTATTTGGTATTGGTGCAACTGCTGCTGGAATATTGTGTCCAATATTCAATTCTGGTGTCAAGAATTCAAGAAGATTGTTGATAAATTGGAGAGGTGTCTGAGAAGAGCCATAAGAATAATTCAAGGATTAGAAAACATGATATCTAGTGATAGAGCTCCTTGAATCTATTTATCTTAACAAAGAAGGTTAAGGGGTGACTTGATCAGTCACGTACTTACATGGGGAACAAATATTTAATAGGCTCTTCAGTCTAGCAGGCAAAGATACAACGCAATCCAGTGGCTGGAAATCAATGCTAGGCAAATTTAGACTCTAAGGTGTAAATTTTTAACAGAGTAATTAATCACTGGAACAACTTACAAGGATCGTGGTGGATTCTCCATCAATGCAATTTTTAAAACAAGACTGGATTTTATTTTATTTTTTAAGAGATGCTTCAAGAATTTTTTGGTGGGAAATGTTATGGCTTGTTGCACAGGAAGTCAAACCAGATGATCACAGTGGTCTCTTCTGGCCTCGAAATCTATGAATTAGTATTTGGGGGGAGGGGGGGTATATTTCTAACTCTCCCTTTAAGAAGGTGCAGAAATCACTCTAAATTTGAAAAGGTGGGGGTGTGGCACTCCTCTTCATTCCAGCAACCCTGATCAGCCATTTACAACTCTGCTATGCCTTATAACTAGCTTGCTCTGGCTAAATTGATCAGCAGTAAATTAGCTAGTCAGTCAAGGTTTCATCAGACTTCAGAATAAACATTATTCCCTTATACTTAGGGCATGGCTACACTTACAGGTGTAGAGCGCTGAGAGTTAAACGAGCCTTCATAGAGCACAGTAGGGAAAGCACTGCAATCTGTCCACACTGACAGCTGCAAGTGCATTGGCGTGGCCACATTAGCAGCTCTTGCAATGGCCAAAGAGAGCAGTGCATTGTGGTAGCTATCCCAGCATGCAAGTGGCTGCAACATGCTTTTCAAATGAGGGGGGTGGGGTTGAGTGTAACAGGGAGTGTGTTGTGTGTATGTGGGGGGCGAGAGTGGGTTTTGGGGGGCTGAGAACATGTCAGCGTGCTGTCTCGTAAGTTCAGACAGCAACAGACCGACACCCCCCACACCGCCCCCGCCTCTTTCTCTCACATACAGCATTCCACAGTAATGGTTGCTTTGTCTGGGAGCAGATAAGCATGCTGTCTGTCAGAAACAGAGCTTTCAAAGGGCATATCTGCATGCCTGCAGTGATTCCAAAACAATGACAAGAGTGGCTATTTGATTTAAGGGGATTATGGGACATTTCCGGAGGCTGATCAGAGCGCAGTAATGCAACACCTCTTTCACACTGACACCTGGGTGTTTCAGCCAGTGCGCACCAAGTGTTAATCTTCTCGTTGAGGTGGAGTACCAGGAGCGCTCTAGCCCTGGAGTCAGAGCGCTTTACGTGCCTTGCCAGTGTGGACGGGTAGTGAGCTAGGGCACCCGGGGCTGTTTTAATGCGCTCTAACTTGCAAGTGTAGCCAAGCCCTTAGTTGAGACAAATGCTGCAATATATTCTTCTCAGGTCTACACATGTCTACACTACCTCAGCACTGCTACCCTGCTGCAGCTGTGCCTCTGTAGTGTAGACACTTCGTACATCAACGGAAGGGATTTTTTCGTTGATAGTTAATCTCTCTCTGAGGTGGTAGCTAGGTCTACAGAATTCTTCTATTGACCTAGCCACACCTACAGTTAGGTTGACCTAATTACAGAGCTCAGGGCACAATGTTTCACAGCCCTGAATGACATGGCTAGATTGTTCTAATTTAAGTGTAGATCAGGTCTGAGTTATTGTTTCAGGCTGTGGCTGTTTCTGAAAATGGGCAGATACTGCTGCCTGACACTTGGTGGTCATACTTCTAAGGTTCCTTTGAAACCCTTGGGCAACAGACTTTCTTATTTAAAAAGAGCAGCTTCAATTGTCAACTCAAGCTAAATAGCTCGAATATCCTCAGTTTATGCAAAAAGAATGAGTACTTGTGGCACCTTAGACTAACAAATTTATTTGGGCATAAGTGTTTTCATGGGCTAAAACCCACTTGGTTCTTTTTTCTGATATAAACTAACACAGCTACCACTCTGAAACCTGTCAGTTTATGCAATTGCTACACCTAGAGCTCCAAGCACAATGTGATTGTAAGAGGCAAAATCCTCAGCTTTACCAAAATTTCATGCAATACCAAGTAGTATCATGTCAGCAGCAAGGAGCTTTAACAGTACAGGTCATTCTGTGCCATTAATACCTTAACTAGGAAGTTCATCTCTTAGACTTTAGCTTACTCAGGTTACAAAATGTGCACCCATAGGTAAACTTCAGAATGAATAAACTCTACTGTTGGCTATCACTGCATTGAGGATCAGGAAAAGGGTCTGCTTGGGGTGAAAATCATGAGTAAGTAAAGTAGTCTTGGAGTTCCTAGATAAGATACTTTTTTTTTTTTTTTTTTTTTAAACCACCTCAAACTTTTTAGATCTCAGGATGTAAGAATCCTGGACCAATACCCTTTTTTGACCTTTGTAGAACAGCAGTTCAAGATAGTGCCACGGCAATAAGCTGCCAGCAAGGGCATATGCACAGGTCCAGAGTGACTGAGCCACAAAGCTTGTTTCCTAGAATCATAGACTATCAGGGTTGGAAGGGACCTCAGGAGGTCATCTAGTCCAACCCCCTGCTCAGAACAGGACCAATTCCCAACTAAATCAGAGTGACAGATCAGTGTTCGCTTTCCTGAATAACTGGGACTTGGTTCATAACCTGGTAAACTGACTGAGAAGCCACATCAGAGCTTGTGTAAAGTTTCCACTTGGCTCTAATTGGCAGAATCTTTATGGTGATCTAGTATCCCATATATTCAAGCCTGTAACTTCATGTAGGGATTTTAATACCTTAATACAAACCTGTCAGAACTCTCACCTTTTACAGTGACTGACTACATACATGAGTCATTTGTGCTCATCTCCCAGCTGATAGAATTTAGTGCTGTGAAAAGTCTCTAATACTGTAAAGTTACACCACTTATTGCCATACAAAAAGCCTAATGCTCCCTCTGTCTTCTCAGGTCTTATGCAATATGGAAAGAGAAGACTAAGGTTCCATCATGATCGGAGGCTTGTTCATTTATAATCACAAAGGAGAGGTTCTAATCTCTCGAGTCTACCGTGATGACATTGGGTAAGTAACTTGGCTCCAGCTTAAAGCCTCTGCATCCTTGGTCTCTGCACTCTAGTCCCACTCACTGGGAAGACAACATTCCAGAGCTGCTTCCTCTGCATTAGCTGTGCATGCATGTGAGACTAGTTCTTAACTACATTAACTTAACAAGCAGGATTTTTGGACATACTCTAGATCTGTTTCTGAATATTGGTGTCCTTCAGGTGACGATAAAGTATACCCTGCTAGTAAGGCTGGGCTTCTCTTGCTAAGAACCTCTGTAAGGAGATACTTCCTAACTTGATACTTCCAGCAAAGCTGGTAGATTTGCAGTTAAAGCAGGAGTGGTAAAATGGCATTTGAGTGTATACCACATACCAGGCCTAGGGCACACGTGCTAGTCTTCCCCGCAAGCATGGGGAGAAATAGAGGGTACGTTTCCATACTTGGATATCGCCGCAAAGCCGTTGGGCAAAGTTTGCCCATGTCCCAGGAGCCTGAAGATTACATCTGACTTGTATAAAAGAGGTAGTCTACAGCAGTGGTTCTCAACCAGGGATACACGTTCCCCTGGGGGTATGCAGAGGTATTCCAGTGGTACATCAACTCCTCTAGATATTTGCCTAGTTTTATAACAGGTTACATAAAAAGCACTAGCGAAGTCAGTACAGACTAAAATTTCATGCAGACAAAATAAGAAAGGAAGCAATTTTTCAGTAACTGTGCTGTGACGCTTTTTTGTATTTTTATGTCTGATTTTGTAAGCTAATAGTTTTAGGTGAAACCTGGGGTACACAAGACAAAAGCTGAAAGGGGTACATAAGTTGGGTAAGATTGAGAACCACTGGTCTACAGGGCTCAGCATGCAATTCATTCTTACAGCTTGGATCAAGCCTGTGATATCCACTGGTTATCATAAAGACAACACCAGTTGAATTTAGGCAACCCCTAGAATAGATTTGAAACTTGCTTTACCTGGCACATCTGTCAGCTGGTGCTTCCCTGATGCTCGGTCTTTGACCTCTATATTTATCAAGTCAAGGATCCAAAGATCTAGCAGTGCTCAACAGAAATAATGTGTCTGCTAGTGCCTCCGGATATGGAAACCAGACAGAAGCATGCCAATAGAGTTAGCAATCCAACTCTCAAGTGCGGCATTTTCCTAAAAAAATGATTGTGCAAGGCACCTTTTTATATAGTGAAACTCTTGCCTCTAATGTCCAGTATCAACAGATTGGAATCACATAATCAAATCAATGATGACTGTTCAAATCTTCTGAAGGCAGTAGAACTGCCCAGGTGTTTTTGAAGGTCTAACTGGGCCTGTAGAATCTCTACTACTGGTGGTGCAGAAGAACCCAGAACTTTCAGATGAGAGAAGGAAGCGTGATTGTGCAATAAGCAGAGTCCACCTTGATGTGGAACCCCACTGATATTCTCAGTCTCTTTTCAGAGCAGATCTTCGCTTCCCAGGGACCTTTATTTAGGCTGCTGCAGACTGAAGAATGCCTCATTTTGGAGCTGGGTTGTGTAGTGGACTTGTTTGCCTCATAATAAAGTTTAGCTTTTATCCCTGGACTGGAATAGAGTGGTGGTGATTGACCATGTTCATGGAAAGGTGGAAGGGGAAGTAGCTATTTAACACAACAATACAAGGAAGCTTATTTAACTGATAAGTTTAAAATGCATCCTTGGTCTGTCAGACTTTTTAGGGAATGTCTGCACTGGCAGAGTTTCTTTGCCGGCAGTTACAGCGCCGCTCAGAGCGCTGAAGGGAAACCACTGTTGTGTATTCACACTGGCAGCTGCCTGCGCAATAGCGTGTTCACTCTTGCGGCACTTGCAGCAGTATTCGGAGTGGTGCACTCTGGGCAGCTATCCCACAGAGCATCACTTGACAGTGTTGAAAATTCCACACAATGTAGTCGTATGTCCCCTGCTGACTCTCTTCCCTGACTGGCTGAAAAACTACAATGAGCAGATTAAGTGACCCGTGAGCCAGCTTTCTCTGCAGAAAGTGCAACTTGTGTAGAAGCTAATAGTGAAGGTGATGTTGGCCAGAGCTAGGCAGGAGGTAAGCTCTTCAAGCTTCAGTCTTCTGTCCTCCTTAGACTGTCTTGAGTAGTTTTCTTACTAATACCTGGTGTTAAGACTTCTGAGGTCTGTGAAGAATTTAAAATTAAACTGGGTTTGGCCTCACTCTGCTGCTTATGATGTATGACAGCCTGTAAGTTTTCTTGATTGTTTTTTTAAACTTCAAAATATCAATATATATAAAACTTGATATCTCCTGAGTTTTCTAGAGGATGACTCTATGTATCACTTGGGATGTACTTATTTTATGCTGAATAGCAAATGTCTAATACACATTCTTGTCCCAAGTGTGCATTATGTATTGGAGTCAGCTGTTAAGCGGGGGGAACAGGTTCTAAACAGTCCCTTACCTTCAATTGCTCATCTTTCATTCTTGTATGTTCTAACTTAACTAATTCTCTAGTTGCCTTTCCCAGGGTATGCAAAACATGAATTTGTCCTTTAGAAAGGAGAATCTTTCAGGCTTTTCTTCTTTTATGCGTAATGAAAGGGCGCAGAACCCAATTTTTGCTTTATAGGCTACCTTTTAATACTCCCAAGTGCTAAATGGGAGAGCTTGTAATAGCTTCTCTCCCTCTTGCTCATGTGATGGCCAGGGAGACAATGCATCTGCATAAATGTTTCAGAATATTCTAACACCCAAAAATAAGCAGCCCTCTGAAGATTTTGAGATATCTGCTGGGTATTGACACACACACCTACACTAATGCAGAATGTGTAGTGGAGAAACAAGTATGCAATTCTCTCCTTTCCTGCAAATATCAACATGTAAAGTCTCATAAGAATTCAGTTAAGGGTATGAATTCTGCAGCCTTGTAGAGCTAAAAGTTTATTCTAATGTCTCTAAAAATGACACCACTTAAGGATGGTTTATCTAGGGTGACCAGACAGCAAGTGTGAAAAATCGGGATGGGGGTGGGGGGTAATAGGAGCCTATATAAGAGAGACCCAAAAATCGGGACTGTCCCTATAAAATTGGGACATCTGGTCACCCTAGCTTTATCTGAATAGCATTCATTGAAACACTGGCTTGCATAAGGCCGTAGCTGGGTGAAATATAACTTGCAGTTCCCTTTGTTTTGCACCCCCAGCATGTCAGTCTTTCAGAACCTAATATGCAGTTAGGCATGTGATCTTTTTTGCATGAAAAGTCACCCTTGTGACTGGAAAAAGCTGCTGGCAGAACAGGTGGCAGTACTGGAGCCTTGGCCTTTGCTCCCAGTCCTGTACCTCATTCAGCAGTTCGCAACCTCTTTGGACTCAGGACCCATTTGTAAACCGTGATGGCCTGTCACGACCTAGTAAATAGCTTTAGTGCAACAACAACAACAAAAAAATCTGGCTTAAGTATTTGTTACCCATGATATACAAAATATATATATAAAATAAATGAAATGCATGCTAAATAAGTACACTGTGCGTATTCTAGAAGTAGCTCCTGTCCCCACTCTGGGCATTGCAATCTCTGGGGTTAGCACTGCTCAGGTTTGCCTGGCATCCCTGTGCTGGTTGAGCCGTGCTGGTGAGTGGCATTGTGATCTGGTATTTGGGGTTGCAGCGCCACTTACTCGTATTTGGCTCTTAACTCATGATGGAGGGGCAGCTGGGCCAAACCTGAGCAGCACCCCATGCAACTCTTGGAACAAGGAGTGGCGCCTAGCCAGCCCTGTGGGACCAGAGCTGCCACTGCAGGGTAAGCACGGCGTGGACTCACTCTGCAGCTCTCTGCGTGACCCTTTGACGCATTCATAGTGACCCCTGGGTTGAGAAATGTGATCTCTGCCTTGCTAAGCAAGTTGACTAGCCAGTCTGGGCCCATTTAACCTCCTTTGACTGAAGGAGAACTCCTACCTCTACTCGGCTGTGGAGATCACAATACTGTGTCTGGATTTTGCTTTCAGTAACTTTGCTCCTCTTACAAATAAGGGAATTGAGGCCCATGTTAAATTTCTTGCCTGGAAGGAACTAGAAAAGTATGTCTATAAAATTATAATCTCCTCAGTGCCAAGCAGTTGTAGTAAAGTGGGTTGGCCAAGCCTGGGCCTGTACATATGCTCAAGCTGCTAATGTGGCTGATTGAGGTGGGTACTTTTGCCTTCAGCACCTCCTTCCAAGGGTACAGTATAAACCAGGGGTAGGCAACCTATGGCATGTGTGCCAAAGGTGGCACGCAAGCTGACTTTTTCAATGGCACTCACACTGCCTGGGTCCTGGCCACCGGTCCAGGGGGCTCTGCATTTTAATTTAATTTTAAATGAAGCTTCTTAAACATTTTAAAAACCTTATTTACTTTACAGACAACAATAGTTTAGTTATATATTTTAGATGTACAGAAAGAGACCTTCTAAAAATGTTAATGTATTACTGGCACGCAAAACCTTAAATTAGAGTGAATAAATGAAGACTCAGCACACCACTTCTGAAAGGTTTTTCCAACCCCTGGTATAAACTTTGGTGAAAGGCTTCCTGAGTGAAGGGTTTCTCACAATTTGCAGCTCTGCAAAACTGCTTCAGTTTCACTTATCTTGTAACTTCTAAAACTGGTAAAGATCAATTAATCTTTCAGCAGGAACTTCACCTAGCTTTTAAAGTGCCCAAAGAATTATTGGGGATTTCTTCTGTCAGTGTCTGGAACCTGGTACAGAGTTGGCTAATGGCTCACGTATGCTATTTTTATAAATAGTTGTAACTTGGTAGGGAGTGTCCTGTGCGTTCTAAAAACTTGTGATGGAAGTGAGCAATTAAATTAGTGTTATTTCTGATGTACTGTGTAGTGAGTAAGGAGAGCTTAATGCTGATGTCCAAACCAGGAAATAGCAAAGCCATGTCTGCTTTAAGCTGTTGCTGGCCTGTCTCTAATGATGTGTTTAAAGGGCAGAAGAGAATGGAATACTATCCAGCTTCTAAGTATTCCAAAGGAAATAAAAAATACTGTTGTCCAGTGTCCTAAGTGGAGTCTGGGTATGAAATGCTCCAATCTTGTTGCTAAAGCATTGCTGGATCAATTTGGTATCCTAAATGGCTATATTGTGACTCTCCTGGAGCCTGTGGGCTCTTGTTTCCAAACTATCTTAGCTGAACAGTGATGTAAATGCAAAAGTCAACATGAGTGTCATGCACTCTTGTGCATAGAGGGGAGGTATGCATGCCACAAACTCACTGCTGACGCCCTTGTTGGTAGATAGCTCATTCCCTGCTTGTTCGTCTTTCGGTGCCAGAGCTGAGACCCACTGACAGGATGTCTGTCTTTGGAGGGAGAGGATTGGGACTAGATGGGGATGGGATTGGGAAGACTTGTGCTGCTGCTTATGCCTTATGTGAACTCTGAGAAATTAGGGCTTCTGACTCCTTGGCTCTTGTTTGGCCCTTCACTCCTGCCAAACTCTATGGAAACTTGAAACCTACACACTGGGAGAGAAACTCAAAGCCATGGGTCTACAGTACCTAGAACCCTTTCCCCTTGTGCTTATGGAGAATCTTAAACTGCGTATGGTAACTTTAGTGTCCAGTGAGCAGAATGGCAGTTAAGTAACCATTGCTTTGAATTTCCTGGCACTTCTGTATAGCAATCAAATTTGAGATTTGTTTGCTTGCAACTTCTCTCTAAAAGAATGGCTTGAAATAAATGCATGTAGTGCATCTGCCAATGCACTGTAACTAGATGCATGCATAAATAGTCGTTACCTTTCTTAAACTCCATATCAAAACAAAAGCACAGTGCATTTAATTCAGGATACCACGGAAGGGTTCACTGTAACCTTCAAGCACTGTTTTTATTTGTATGGTTAACTCCTGAAGTAATCCTACCTGCGTTTAAACATGTGATCTCCATATAGACACCTGGTAGGAATGTGCTATTAAATGGCAAATTGCATGTATTCTCTAATTCTTGAGCATTTGGTTCAAACCAGACTCCATTAATATTGCTCTTGTGCTTTGTGGTTATCACACTTGTTCGTAGTTGTGCCAAGCTGATGACACAGTGCAGCATCTGAATCTTCTGGAAGTGCCATCTCTCTTTCATGCTCGGATTGTGCCTGGGACTTTCTATAATTCCCTGTGGTTGGACCAAGCCTAAGATGCTTCAGCCAAAACAATAGCCTTTTAGGAGAGAATGGTGTCTCAGTCAGATCAGTAGTATCACTCCTGATATCTGCTGTAGGGGAAATCTAAACTCTAAGCAGGCTTCTCCTTTAGATGCAGTCTGACACTTTGAGGCTTCTTCATTCTTGGTGTCTGCCATTTTATTTGTAATAAACTGCTCATAAGAGTGCGAATTGGGTAATGCTGATAGCGACTTGGGTATGGCTCTGACTAAACACCCAATTAGAGCTGCCACTAAACAGCACAGAAATCTGTTGGCACAGACAACTGCTGAGTGACCACTGCATGTTAAGTTTCTGTCTGCAATGGCTTCACTGCTGTCACAGCTTGTGACTTTCCATGAAGTACCTCCTTCGCCGCCGCTTGTGCCTGGAAATGGGGAGGGGGTGCTGTTGGTCTCTCCTTATCTCTTTGAATTCATTGTGCCTTGTGTGTGTTTCTAACCCTTTCTCTTGTTGCTGTCACTCCTCCTTTCTTCGCTGGCGCCATTTCTGTCCATCCCATCTCATTGGCTGCTGTAGCAATAGGTAAGAGATGCGTGGCAGGCCATGACTGGCCCTACGAAGTGGGGAATTGGTGTGCTAAAAGGTTTCATTCATTTGAGGCTTCCTCTCTGTCTTGGACCAGTCCATGACGCTTGGGGCTAGAATTAGTTAGTGGGGAAGGATTTAGCCCAATCTTGGAGCATTATCGTTCATTGCAGGGTTTATTGGGTAACGCTTCAGTATTACTGAGGAACTTAAACTCTTCAGGATGAGAAGTAATTCTTATCAGCCTGTCTGCATCTTGAAGACCGAAACTAAACTAGTATTCTTCGAGGTTCTTAGCTAGTAATACTTGACAACATAGTGTAAGTGACAAGGATTGAAGGGGCTGGAACTTAGTCCATTTTGAGGATGGGTATTTACTATCCAACTCACTAATATTAACTATACCCAGTATCTTGATTACCAAATTGCAAAGGCATCAGAATTGCAGTAGGCAGTTCAATATCTATCTTCTATATTAGCGGTTCTCAAACTTTAGCAACCTGAGGACCCACATTTTGACTTACATTTTTTTTCATGGACCCCCAAACTACCTGCTCAGCTCCAGGCCCTGCCCCCGCTCCACCCCTGCCCCTCCTCTTCCCCACCTCTTTCCTCCTTCTCCCTCCCTCCCTCCCAGTGCCTCCTGCATGCTGCTGAACAGCTGTTCCGCAGCATGCAGGAGGCACTTGGAGGAGGAGTTAATCAGCAGGGCCAGTGGCTCTGGACATGACTCTCAGATCCCCTGGAGTATCCTCATGGACCACCGGGGTCCGCAGACCAGTTTGAGAAACCCTGTTCTATATCATAGGGTCAGTCCCAGAGCAGAGGTATTGAAGGACTATTGTATGGCTCCTAGCTCATTCCTTGGTGTACAGACTGTAGTTCTCAGGCTTGCATCAAGAAAAGAGTGTAAAAAGCCTCCTGACTTATTCCCTGGATTCCTAGTCTTAACGGACTTCCAACTTAATTATGGGAGTACAGTCTGGTAACTATGCAGTGATCAGGATTCCAAAACCTTCCTGCTACATAATGCAGAAGGTTGAAGAGCCAGCCTCTGGAGTTTAGTTCTAGGTTTAAATTCCACATCTCTCAAAAGTAAAGACACTTGTACAGTAAGGACTTGGTCTAGTGCACATAAATTGTCAACTGTGTAGTGGGTTTTAAGGCAGATGACCAGAATGGTAGTGCATCATGTTGCCATTAAGGGAAATGGCAGAGCTACATAGGGGAAGCTTGCACAATGCAAATACACTAGTGCATTTCCATTAGCATGTTGCACCATTGGAATTCTAAAAACCACCAGTCAAACCACTCTGCTGTTCTATAGTTGAATATACCATAATAAGGAGTAGCAGTGTAAACTGGAAACAAGTAAAATAGGCTCTAAATTCTACACTTCACCTACTGGTTTGAGCTTCCTCATTAATGCTTGCTGTGTTCAGAGATGAAGCAGATCTGGGAACAATCCCATTCCTGACACCGCCTGCCTCCATATATCAGGCAAGTGAATCTAGTAGGATTTGATGGATTTTCACGATGGCATGTGATATGACAGCAGTTCCTTCCATGCAGAAGGGGTTGCAGTCAACCTAAACATCAAGCAAGTTGTGGGGGGCAGCAGGTGTAGAAGCCAGGCTGCTGTGAAGCTTTAAGGGGTGGAGAATAGGAAGTACCAGGCTGTTGTGTATTTAGTCAGAATTGGGTTTCTCTCTAACTAGGCCACAGCCTGCCATGCCTTTTGGCCTCTGACCGTGCTAGTCAATGAGGGAGCACTAGCAAGGTGAACTGAGAGGAAGCCTCTTGTTAGGCCAGTTGAGAAATTTCCATCTGGAGGCAGATGGGAATTGACATTGAGCCTTAATCCAAAGCTTCTTAGAGGTCCAGTAGGTTCTTTCCTTGTCCCCTTCACATAGTATATTCCAGGATTTACCATCTCTTAACTCCGTTAGACTCCATTAGCTAGAATGTCCCAAACACCCTTCCTGATAAGGGCCAGGTGCACATAGCTGTAGTCTAACAAATGTAGACCTTAGGCAGCTGGTCAGAAACTGTAGCCAAACCTGCAGGGTGCATATGGAGTTTAATTCTGTTTTTCCGCCTCTTGTGACAATCCTCTAGGCGGAATGCAGTGGACGCCTTCCGTGTCAATGTCATCCACGCACGGCAGCAGGTGCGTTCACCTGTCACCAACATTGCCCGCACCAGTTTCTTCCATGTCAAGCGTTCCAACATCTGGCTGGCTGCAGTCACCAAGCAGAATGTCAATGCTGCCATGGTCTTCGAATTCCTCTACAAGATGTGCGACGTGATGACTGCCTACTTCGGGAAGATCAGTGAGGAGAACATCAAGAACAACTTTGTGCTGATCTATGAGCTGCTGGATGGTGAGGAGTTTCCCTTGTGACCCCTACTTGAGACACCTAGTTAGTTCCCAGTATCTAGTCAGACATAGCTTACCGCCATCCCAGTGTTGGCTCTCAGAGTATCTTTGTGTAGTTTGTATGGGGCAGGGCCATACCGCTTCTAGCTCTGCTTTAATGTTCCATTGCATTCTGCCTCCCAGTGCTCTCAAGTGTAGGACGATGGAGCTTCCCCCCTTCTCAAACACTTACACTTGTTAGCTGCTCCTCGTTTCAGTAGTGAGATTACCTGTGCTATCATGGTGATGAGGATGGCATAACGTAGAGAAAGTGAAGCAAATCACTGCTTCAGCAACCATCATTGAATCTAATCAAGAGCTGGTGGCCATGCCATGTGGGCTGTTTGCCCTGTTCCTTACTTGGTGTTAGAGCAAGTCCGGGGAGCTAACACCTCAGCCCTCTCCTCTCACTGGGGAGAGAGTGCAATAATACGCCATTGGAAGCAGCTCTGAACTGCACTCTCTCTTCTATCTGGCTATTACAGGTACCTCTTTGGATGCTCATTGAAACTTTTTTGATGCTCAGTGTATTTAAAAAAACAAAAACACCTGCTTGGGTCCGTGGAGGCGAAAGACCTGCACTTGGGCTGATTCTGGGTCCTCCTCTTGCCTAACACTAATACAAAGAGAATTATTTCTAATGCCTTGACTCTCTTGATAGCCAGTGTCAGCTGTTTCCTAAAACTAGCTCCATCTTCCTCCAGACTTGAAATCAAAAGAATGAAACACGTGTGGGTGTACTAGCATTCAGTTGCCTGCCCAAAGGTCACAGTTAGTGCTTGATAAACTTTCTGCAGGTCCCTCTTGATGGGGGTGGAGGAGAAGCTAGAGAGCTGTAATTTATTGCCATTTCTCTTACATGGCAGGCTCTGCCTTTGGTGCTCAAAGCCTGCCCTCTCCTAGCAGAGTGGTAACAGTTCCTGCATGTGCAGTGTCATGTTCTATTCACATTACAGGTTTGCCGTCCCCGCTGGATTTTGTGTAGGTGGCCCCCCCTCCCATGGAGGGGCCAAGTGCACTTCTTTCTCTGTAGCTAACGGCTGTTTCTCTCCCCTGCTGGCTCGCACTGCGGTGTCACTACTCTGCTGTTATTTTTTTAGGTTTTGATTTTTATTACATCTTCATGCGAAAATCAAAACCTAAAGAAAATGCTGCAAAGATAGATTATTCTGCTGTTGGATAGACCCTCTTCACTGTCCCTTGGATGTCTGTGGATAGACCCTCTTCAGTGTCCCTTGGATGTCTGTCTTGTCTTGCTGGTATTTAGACCCTGAAGTACAGCCCCGTGAGAGCTAGTGAGCGCCCCACTTTCAGATGAACAAACTCTCCCTTGCCCCCAAACTGGCTTGAAAGTACGATTTCCCCCATACAGTCACGGCAGTTAGCCCAGCAGGGCTGTGTCTCTGCTGCAGAGGAGCATTCTGGTGCGAGTCTTGGGCTGGTCATGTCTGCCCTGCTTCAGAGGCTCCAGGTTCTGTGGCGGGGGGGCGGGCAGCCATGCGCCAGTCCTCTCTCCCTCTAGGAATGTTTAGTGCTGGGGGCTGCGTGTGTTGGAAGTGACTTACACCCTGGAGCTCGCCTGTCTTGTGGGTTCATTGAGCTGATTCTTCTTTACCCTTCTGTAGAAATCCTGGACTTTGGCTATCCTCAGAACTCTGAGACAGGGGCTCTGAAAACCTTCATCACGCAGCAAGGCATCAAGAGCCAGGTAATGAGGGGGATTCGGGATATAGGAGCTCTGTCCTGTCCCTGGTCTAGCTTGGTATAAAAATCTGTTTAAGGAAGTGTAGGGGGAGGGAATCGATCTAAACTACACCAACTTTGACCGTGGGATCTGAGCTGAGCATGCTCTAGGACCCTGGATAGATTGAGGGAAGGAGAGAACCTGAGCAGTGTCTCACTCTGTGTTTAGGATGCACTTGCTCCATCTCTTTGTTCCTCTCCCACGAGGGCAGGGTCTGAGCTGGGACAGCTCTGATCACTCCTTTCCTCGCAAATGTTCAATAGTTTGATTTCATTGCACCAACTGACAACGAGGCTGGCAGGTGGAGATAAGTATGTATCGGGGTAAGTCCTAGACACAGCCCGATTAGGGAGAGAACTTGTTCATCTCCCTCTGCTAGAGCAGGATGGCTCTGACTCCTCTAGTCTACTCTCCAGTTCCTCAAGCCATGGGGCTCTCACCTTCACCTGGGTGACCCTTTTTGCAGCCTGATGAGTCTTGCTGTTAATCTCCCTTGTTCTTAGTTACATGGCCTTGCCCGCTCAGATTTAGATGCTACTTTGTTTAGCTTTTGTATAATGGTAGCACCTAAAACCCCCAAAATGAAGTTAGGTTTTCACTGTGCTAGGCAGTGTACGGACACCATGCAGTGTTTGCCCCAAAGAGCTTAAATCTAGGTAGGTAGGGGAAAAAACAGTGCTATCACTAGATAATAGAAGATCCTTCATGTGCCCAAAAGGGAGGGCTGGGTGTTAAAGGAGGGAAGCTTAAGCCTCATGAAGGAGGGTGTAACCCTTTGCTGTTCAGTGCTGTTGGGCGGCACAACCTGAAATAGAACTCAGAATTGGGCTTGTTTGAATTCTCTTGGGCAGGCATTGCTTGTTTCCTGGGGCGAGATCTTACTGATGCACTCAACTCCACAGAGCTGTTCGTGAAATCTACCTGCCATGGAGTAGGAGTTGGCCATGAGGCAGAAGGCCCAAGTGGGGTGAAAGAATTCTGCCTCTAGTGCAGTTGCAGTTCATGTTGGCCCCTGTGGAATTGCTGGAGGCATAGCAGTCATTCAGCTCAGGTTCCAAATGGCCGTCCCCAGAGCAGACCAAGGATACACTCCATCTAGTGTAGGCAAAAGCCATGCAATTCAGAGTGGAGAATATCACTTCTCCTCACCTGCTCTGCATAGGCAGAGTTGGAAGAAGAGGGGAGGGGTCTGAAGTCCTAAGCCTGGTGAGTTTCTCCAGGGCTGCAGTCCAGCTCCCTTCACCTGCACTAACTTTCCCAGTAACTGCTTTTTTTTAAACCAGGAATCCAATCGCAGTGGCCTCACCCTTGGCCAGACCAGAGCCCCGCCCACATTCCCTCTTGCACAAACTGCTGACTTGTACTCCAGCAGGAAGTGTCAGGGGCCAGATGTGAAGGCTCTGGAAAGGCTGTTCTTCCAGGCTTCCTCCCTCCTCACCCCCTTCTGATCACTCCAGCCTGCTGCAATCTGACACGCAGGGCAGTCAGTGCCCAAACTGGCTGTGTCAGCTCCTGTTCCTAGGAACACTTAAAACTAACCATCTCCGTCACTTCCTTCCTTCATATATTTTTTTAAACACTGCTCTTCATTCCTGTTTTTAGCAAATCTTCATGCTGTTGGGCAATAAGCTGCCACATACAGCTCAGGCTCCATCACCCTTATACCTAGCTCATTCAACAGCTGGCCAGAGCCCCAACTATGCTGTGACCTCTGTATTAGAGTAGTTTAGACTATGGTCCATCTTGATCCAAATAATAGTTCTGCTTTGCATGCTGGGATTCTGTCAGTGGGCTTCACCTTCACATTAAGAACAAGAGCAGGTACAGTCTGCGTCTGGCATTGTACCTACAAGGCCCTCAGATTGTTCTGCTTGAGAGTCCTACCGTATTTCCAGGGCTTTATTGTTCCCACCATCATGCACTCGGCATCTTCTATCGAATAAAGCAAATTTTGCTTGGAACCAGACTTCTGTTAAAGCCAAGGACTTGAACTGCATATAACCATTGAGACTAAACCTACAAAAGCATGTACACAGGGCAGAGCTAGGTGGCTTGCCTGCCCTGCTTGTGTAAAGACATTTTAGGCCTCAATCTAGCTGCAGTGTGGAAAAGACTACTCTAAGCATCCTTCAGTTCCAATTAGCCTGACTTATGACACTTTCCAAATAGGTTTGAACTCTGCTTCCTTGACCAGGGCCGTCCCTACCAATTATGGTGCCCTACGCAGCCCAAGCACCTGCTCCTTCTCCCCACCCCCCGCACGCAGAGGGTCTGGGCTGCGTTCAAGGCCTGTGGGGCCAGGGAGGCAGGAGTTGTGGGAGGCCACTTTGGGGGAGGGGACTTGGGGGAAAGGGTCCCCCCGCACTCACCGGTGGTGGGAAGTAGAGCGACCTGGCTTCAGCCGTGTTGTTCAGGGGAGGGGGAAGGACCGCCCCCCAGCACTCAGCGGCGGCGGGAAGCGGAGCAACGCAACTGGGAGCTGGCAGAGTGGAGCAGGCCGGGGCCGGGTTGTTCCACTTCCTGCCAGTGAGTGTGGGGTCACTGGGGGAAGAGGCTTGGGGGGAAGAGGTGGAATGGGGGCAGGCCAGGGGTGGAGCAGGGGGGAAGGCTGAGGCAGGGCAGAGGGAGTTGTCCCGGGCCCCATACCCCTAGGGACAGCCTTTCCCCTTGCAGTGAGCGCAGCCCATGGGGCGGGCTGGCCAGGGGATAGGGCGGGGTGCCAGAGCTGGTGTTGCCGCGTATGCAGCACGCAGCTGCCTAGGGAACAATAAATTTGGGGCAGTTAGATGCCCCAAATTTCATGGTGCCCTAATCAGCCGCGTATTCTGTGTATGCCTAGGGATGGCCCTGCCTTTGACACATTGACCCCTTACCACCTCCACAGGAAGGTCTTAAACTGTCCATAATGTACATTGCCTTCTGGGAAGGGCTGGTAACAACTGGATACAAATGTATCCTGGAAATGGTAGTTCTGACCAGCTATTGCTTTATAGCGTCTCAAAGCAGCTCCCGGGGGGGTGCTGGGAAGGGGGTCGTGTCACTCTGGAGATCATGACTGATATCAGTGTGTCCCTTCCAGTCAATATTGTGTACCCACATAAGGGGTCGTCTGTCTTCTAGGGAGACCCGGCACTAGAACACAGCATGGTACAGATTGCATTGATCTGCCTTGGAAGAAGCTTGCACTATAGCGTGGCTCATCCTCCCTTTCATGAGAAACTAAACTCGGCTTTTGAAATCTTTTTTCCTAATGGCCCTGCTCCTGGGCAGAAAAAGGGAGGCCAGTTTGCCATCTCTGTACCCTCTACTATAAATAGGAACTTTTTCTAGGAAAAAAATCACACTCCACACTTCCCCCTCCCCCCCAACTCAAAAAGTGTGCCCTATGGGAACTTTCTACTGCAATTCCCATCCATCAGTATCTCCCTTACTTCTCACTTATTAGCAAAGTTCTGGACATTCTGCAGCTATAGAAATTCTATAGCTACAAAATGCCTGGTAATCCCCACTCTGAATTGGAAGCCTCTTTGCATTCCAGAGCCGAGGGCACATGCTGATTAGCACTCCACATGCACCCACAGGAGATGACTTGCTGGGCCTGTCTCCGTAGCTGTGTGTTCAAAACAGAATCCTGCAACACCATAATATTCCGAGGATTTAGTGAATACAGTAGCTGTGGGGCTGCCTCAGCAGAGCCAAATACCTTTGAACAGTTGAAGTCCACCACCTCTCTAGCTCCATTCAGTAAAAGCAGTTGGGCTCTGTCCTCATCTGGACAAAAACAGCCCAACAAAGTGGCTTGAGCAGTTACTCACCTCAAAGCAACATTCATCCAGTTGGGCTGAGCTTGAGCCGTACACCCCACTGGCTTTCCTGTTTGTGACGGCATCCTGTGACGTGGCTCTGACTACATGATCAACCATGACTTGCATCTGATAACCAGTAAATGTTCCACTGACTTGTGCCATTACCGAAATTGGAGGCTTGTGCACATGACCAGGTGTCCGTGTCACATAAACTGGAGCCCTGGGGATTCATGTCTGCTCAAGCCTCCCCATTCCTGCCACTATGCCTAAAATTGAAGCAATAGTTTGGCAAAAATATTCAAAAGATTGAAGGATACACACATAAGGAGGTGGCCAGTGGGGTGGGTGAGAGACCATGGGATACTCTGCAAGGTATTCAGCAAAGTGCTGTATGGACAGTGCCCTGCAGATCCTGAGCGAGTATCTTGTTTTTTAACAGGAAGGCAATAGTCTAATGGCAGCATGAGCACAAAACTGGAGATATTTGTACCGTAGTTAATGAGGAGCCTTGCATTAGAACCCAATTCCCTGCTGTTCATGTGCTTGGTTTAAAATACTGAGTTCCCACACTGCCCCCTTGTGGCTACAGCCACAGGACATGAGAGACAAAAGGCTGATGTTGCCCAAAACATAGCCATTTTCCTGGAAGAATCAGGATTAAAATGGGGTCTAATGGTGAAAATGAAACCTAATGTCTGAGACACACAGTCCCATAGCAGTGGCTGCAGAGTACCTCCTGCTTCATGCTAATATCCCCTTTGTGGTTGTGCTGGGGCATGGCAAGTGCCAATGACTTGGACTGGGGGAGTGCAGAGTCTAGACCCAGTGCAAGGGCGTGTCTTGCTATACAAGGCCTGGTGCTCACCCACGTGTTCTCCACGGTGCCTGCCCTGCTGAGCAGACTGCAGGCTCCTGCCTTGCCCCTGTTCAGTGGTGCCTTGATGGGTCATGTAGGGAAGTAGTCCCTTCAGTCCCTAGCCTGACCTGACAGGAAAGCCTTCAACTTGTTTGTGCTTGTTAGCTGCCCAGATAGTGACAAGCTAACCTACTGTGTTCCCCTCCTGAGGTAGCCCTGAACCTAACCTGCCTTTTTCCTCTTCCTCCCCTTTCCTTCTACTGACCTGCTTGCCTGTTAACTCTGTGTGCACAACACTTGCTGCTATACATCTGCTTCCTCTCACTCTGCGTCTGACTGGATCTGCCTATAGCACCAGGTAGGCAAACCTGCTGAACGGCCCAGCAAATCCTTAATGCTCTTAGTGGCGCAGCTGAGTTAGTGGGATTAGCTCCAAGAGCAGCAGCTGTGATACTGACCCAATGTGTGTGTGTAACTTGACATGGAATGGCTGTCCCCAACTTGAATATTCTTGTCTCTTGCTAGCCATTGGAAACAGGTCTGATCCTGGCCTGACAAGTCTAAAATTCAGTATAAAGCGTGTCAAACTCGCCTTGTTACATTGGTCTGATGGCATTATTCTTGGCTAGCCCAGGGTTTGCTGTCAGCCGTCATGGCTCAGTAAAACCTGAACTGCATTCTAGGTCTAATTTCCCTGTACTTAACCCTTGGTCTAACTATGCTCCACCTGACCTAAAGCCAGATGAGTGTGAGAATAATCAGTCCCTTCCCAGAACAAGGGAACCCTTCTTATGGACACTGCACTCTAACTTGGCTATTGATACCCAACGGAGTATCCTGATGGCACCGCAGATCAAGGCAAATGGCCGATTGTGTTTTGCACTGCAAGCAACTTACTCTATATTCAGCTGTAAACTACTATTCTGGATTCAGTCTTAATGCTTAATCTTGGGTTTCCAAAGAACTATCCTCTTCCCTCTTCTTCAGACTAAAGAAGAACAATCGCAGATTACCAGCCAGGTGACTGGTCAGATTGGCTGGAGACGTGAAGGGATCAAGTACCGTAGGAATGAGCTTTTCCTGGATGTGCTAGAGAGTGTGAATCTGTTAATGTCTCCACAGGGTAAGTGGAAGGGAAGCCGGCTTTTGTCACAGCGGATAGGCCTGGAATCTGCAATCTCCCCAGGGGGCAGGAGTGGGGATTCTGTAGGTAGCAGTCTACCCTCCTGGTGCTGCTTCAGCCTGTGCTCTTCTCCACCCAGGTCAGGTTCTGAGTGCCCACGTCTCTGGCAGGGTGGTGATGAAGAGCTATCTGAGTGGAATGCCAGAGTGCAAGTTTGGCATGAATGACAAGATCGTCATTGAGAAACAGGGCAAAGGGACTGCGGATGAAACAGGGAAAAGGTAAGAATGTTAAGGCAGGATTCCTTAGGAGCCAGGGACTTATCAGCTCTGTCTACCAGATCAAAAACTGCTGTGAGATCTTCCATCATCTCCTTGAGAACTGGATCATTGGATGTCTTTGAATATATTGCATTGACACTTGTTGCTCTGAAGGTTAAAAAGGGAAAGCTGGCCTGAAGGCAGCAGCATAGAGAATTTTGCTGGCTTGAGAATATTTTGTTTCCAGGACCCAGGGCCAATCTGGTGCTAGTTGCACAGAAGCTTTGGTGCCATTATTCTACACAAGGCAGTGAGATCAGAAAGAGAGTAGCTGGGATCCTCTAGGTCCAGTCATGGATGTGCCCTACTTGGCTGCAGAGGGAACCAACTACTCTAGTAGCTCCTCACTCAGACATGCCAGTGTGGCGTTGGCGGTCTGGGGGAGGCTTTGATTCCTCCACTTCCTCCCTGCAGTTGTCACCTTCAGGGATCCCCTGGGGAGCTGCTTCCTTCCAGAATACATAATACAGAGCACAAGCAGCCTGTTCTGGCCAATGCTACATGATCACTAGCACTACACCCCTCATGTAGCATGAAGGAGGGAGCACAGGCTAATCTCCCTTTCCATGACTAATGTTGCAGCTGACCTTTGAGCCCTGATTAAAATGGCCAGTTAGACTAAACTTCCTGTTCATCACTTGGTGTTAAATGTCTCTGAGCAGGGTCGAGCAAAGAGCAGGTGATGTGGGAGCTGGAGGCTCCTCCCTGGTGAACCTTGTGGGCTTAGTTGTTGCCCCATGTTCAGTCAGTTCCCTTGCTCTGGTGCTGTATAGAGAGGCTTGTGCTCTCTCCAGCCTCCCTGCTCGGGACTAGTGCTGACTCAGGCGGGGGCTGCCGACAGCACTGAGCAGCTCCGTCCTGCCACTAACCATTTGTTACATTTTCTCTTGTTTTCTGCTGACCCCAGTGAATTGGGAAGGTAGATAATCTGCTTTTGCTGTGTGCGCACTCTGCTCCCCATCCCTGTCTCTTGCTTTGCGTGACTTGTGCATGTGACTCCAACTTCTGACACTTCTCCTGATGGTTCCTGTGACTGAACTGCTACCTGCTTACCCTTGAGAACAAGCCAAGAACTAGCACTTCTCTGTTCCCTTTAATCCCATCTGTCCCGTAGCTGTGTTGGAGATGGTAGGCTGAACAAAGCCCCATGTGACCCTTGGCAAGGAGCTACAGCTCTGGGAAATCCTTAGCTCAGCAGTTCTCAACCAGGGGGCTGTGAGCAGGTTTCAGAGGGTCCGCCAAGCAGGGCCAGCGTTGGACGCGCTGGGGCCCAGGGTGGAAAGCCGAAGTCCCACCATATGGGGCAGAAGCCTGAGGCCCTAAGCCCCACCACCCAGGGCTGAAGCCGAAGCCTGAACAACTTAGCTTCATGGGGGGGCCAGTGGCATGGGCCCCCAGCCAATTGCCCTGTTTACTACCCCCTAACTTGGGCCCTGGCTTTCATATGCAGAAAAACATTTGTTGTGGTACAGGTGGGCCATAGAGTTTTTATAGCCTGTTGATGGGGCCTCAAAGAAGTTCTCTGCGTTGGGTGGTAATTCTCCACCACTAGTAGCTAATAGCAGCCATCTCTCTCCGAAGCTCCTTTATTGGCCAGAAGCGCTAAGTGGGGAGACAAGATAGGAGTTTTCAAAGCAGGTTCGCCAATTGTAAAGCTGCCTCTCCGAGGTAGGGAAGCAGGAAGGGAAACTCCCCATCTCTGTGATCAAAAACTGAGCTGTCTCCGGCCATGGCAGCAGTGAGCAGGAGCACTGAATTCTGGTACTGAAGTGCCCAGCAGTGGTAACTGTCTTCCAAGTTCCAGTGTATGGAGGTTTTAAGGCACAAGTGACTCAGCTTTGGTGTAGAATCTAGTTAGGCAATCTTGAAGTCCCAGCCTCTCCATAATTCTCCTCTCAGTAGGACTTTTCTATTCTGCAAAAGTATTAACTATTGAAATAAGCTGGCTAGTCCAGCGGTAAAGGCCTTCCATACATACATGGGAAGGCACCAGGACCTAAAGGTGTCTCTCTCCCTTGGCAAAATAGAAGGGCCTTGGGCTTCTCTGAAGAGGAAGCAGTAGGCAGATGCCACTGAAGAGTGGCCCGTGTCAAGGCTGCAATACAAAGGCTGTGTATAGTAGACCGTGACCAGTCAGACTGGAGTCTGTCCTTGTAGCCTCCACCAACTGGCTGCTTTAGGATACAGATGATTGCATAAATGAGAAGCAAACTGTTTCCCAAGCTGCTTGTTCTTACACAGCTCCCCCATTGACCATGAAGCCCTCAAGGCCTCCCAGCTGCCAGACTCCTGCACTCTGGCATCCTTTCCCTGTCACTTTTGGTGGCTGTGTCCCTTTCACGCAACCCCCTCAAAACTTTTGGGGCAGACAAGTGCCCCTTGCGTCCTCAGAGGCAGTAATGAGGATATTCAGAGTGTTGGAATCCAGTTGTTGTCCCAGGGACTCTGGTCATTCCAGGAGCAGCATCTATCTGACTGACAGGTACAATGCCAGAAACTCAATAGCTGAACTTAAGACCTATGGCAGAGAAGCATTGTGCTTCACAAGCCAAACTTGTCTGGCTGGCTCAGTGAGGAGGGGTTGTGGCCCTGGAATGAACCACTGCTAGGTGCATGGAAACATGGTTGGTGACTAGAAAACTTCACAAGGTGGAAATTTGAGAAGGGACATCCCAGAGGGTCAGAGTGGAATAGTGCTGTGTGCAGGAAAATGCTTCCTCTCCCCTCAGACTTCACTGCAGGGACAGGCCTGCTTGGGTGAGGTTGGCCGAGTTTCCCATGGCCCAGTGAAGTGATGTTAGCAGGGCAGACTCCAGCATTGTTGTCCAGCTCAGATCACGGGGGACGTCCAGCCTAGGCCTGGGTTTAGGTTTCTCACTTAGGAAAGTGTCCTGAAGGTCTGATGTGACTTCAGTGGTTCACTGAGACCAGGAAGGTGTGTGTCTGAGCTGGCAGGCCTGTGTCCCCTGAATCTCTCCTCCCTCCCTGCCTCCCTCACTTCATGGATACACCTGTGATGGCAAAGCGCTCACGTAGAATACTCACTGTGAAACACGACATGGGCAGACCTCATGTGCCCCATGACGTTCTAGGGGGCCGCAAATTGGACTGTAACTTTCTGTCTTGTGCTTTAGCGGCAAACAGTCAATCGCCATCGACGACTGCACTTTCCACCAGTGCGTGCGGCTCAGCAAGTTCGACTCGGAGAGGAGCATCAGCTTCATCCCACCTGATGGAGAGTTTGAGTTAATGAGGTATGGCCACTGGGAATGCAGAGCCTCTGCATTGGCCTCCCTCTGTGCTGCTAGCTCCAGTGGACCTCAAGTTCCTTGAGCACTAGCGCACCCTGCCTGTCTGGTCCCTCCTTCTCTCCAAGGGGCTTCACAGGTCTATATGCTAACAAGCTGAGCCTTGCACCTCCTCAGGGGAGAATGATCTGCTCAGCTCCCCACTTTACAGATGTCCCAGAGGTCAAGGGCCGAAGCCCAGGGTCATCTTAGCCATTCCCAAAGCAGTGCATACAGATCCCCAAACTGTAGGGTGCAACCCTGTTTCCTAGCACTTAAACCAGCCTCTGTGACTGGCTCGAGAGCCAGGGACAGATTCCAGGAATCCAGACTCCCTAGTCCCCTGTATCTTAACTATTGGCCTATACTTCCCCCATCCTGCTTGTGGGGCAGCTCACTTTAAATGGTGGCTCCAGCTAGTGCTCTTAATAAATCATGGAGCCATCCAGCAGTCTGAGCTTACCTCTAGTGCATGGTTGGCCTCCCCATTTTTGGGAGAGCAGCTGCCATTTGAGGCAATAAGGGCCTTCTCCGTTGCAGGGTTTATTGATGTGTTCGTCCTATCCCTGCAGATACCGAACCACCAAGGACATCATCCTGCCCTTCCGTGTCATTCCCCTGGTGCGGGAGGTGGGCCGCACCAAGCTGGAAGTGAAAGTGGTGATCAAATCCAACTTCAAACCCTCCCTGCTGGCCCAGAAGATAGAGGTAAGACACAGCCCCCTGTGGTTTTGTGCCTTGGAGAGAAGCAGGGGGCTTAGCTGGGACCCCAGTATCCTGGGAGATGAAGTCTAACTCTGTGCAAGACTAGAAAGGCTCAGTGTTGGTGCTGCCATGCTAGGGAGATAAGGGGCTACGAAGTCAGCTGTGTGCGATCTGCCTGAAAAGTTGCACCTCTGAATTGGGACCATTCCTTGGGTGCTGGCCTGGACTCACTTTGTGCTCTTCCGGGCACCTGCCCAGCAGCTGTTCGCTGAGTATTCCAGCCACTGTTAACGCTTGTACCCTTCTCACTCGCCTGATGCTGTGAGCGGCCCCATTGCTCACTGCACCCAGAGGTAACCAGGCCAGTTACAGATGTGCAACAGCAGAGCCTGCTGCCAGGGGGAGCATCAAACTGCAGTGCAGAACTCCTGACTACCTCATCCAGGTGTCCATGGTGTCCATGAATGTAAACGTGTTCCCCGCATGCACACATCTCTGCAGTGGGGTTTACCCTTCCTGGGGAGGACTGCTTGTAACACCTGCTGGAAGGCATATTCATGCTTCCCCCAGCCCCCCAATGCTTCCTCAAGCAGAGCTGCCTGCCTGAATTAAAGGGAAAAGGCTTCACTTGGCTCCTTCAGCACCAGCTGGCAGTTGTGGCTCTAGGGGGTTTAAAGCTCTCTCTCCAAGCCCTAGGGTTTCTCTCCCTCTCATGCTATAATTCCTGGCGCAGTATCTAGTGTTTCTGCAGTAGCAGCTAGCTTGTGAGCCCTGGAATGGATGGGATAGGGTCAGGGGATCCATGACTGGGCAGCTTGTCCTGTCTGTCTTTGAGTTAAGGTGAAGTTGTCCACAGACTCTTAACCCCAGCCAGAGTTCTTCCTGCCCCTGTTAACTAACTGTCTTCCAGGTCCGAATCCCAACTCCCCTCAACACCAGTGGAGTGCAGGTCATCTGTATGAAAGGGAAGGCGAAGTACAAGGCCAGCGAGAACGCCATCGTGTGGAAGTAAGTGAGCATGGTCGCTTGGACGTTGCCTGCATGGGGGGGGCAACCACACTTCCATGCAAATCAGGAGTCGCTCCACAACTCTGCTGGGTGCTTGGGTCCTGCAGCAACTGTCTGCACTAGGCCAGATCCCTCTTTCCTAGGGAAGAGATGGAATGGCTGAAATCTCTGGCAGGTCTCTGACATCTCTGGCCTTTTCTCCTCTAGAATTAAGCGTATGGCTGGAATGAAGGAGTCCCAGATCAGTGCAGAGATTGAACTGCTGCCCACCAATGACAAGAAGAAATGGGCTCGGCCGCCAATCTCCATGAACTTTGAGGTAGGATGGCTGCATCCCTCCTCCTCAGACACAAATCTAGCCTTGGGGGCACTTGGCCGCTGTCACCTGTCCTGCTGGGAGGAACCTCTGCTGTGGAAGCTCTTTCCAGCTCAGGCTTGTTGGAGACCACTTTAGGAGCCGTGGGAGGAGGCCCACAGTTTGTGTTCCTAACTGCAGTGGGACTGTCCCCTGCGTAGCTGTGCCCTCTGGCAGGCCTTGTGGTTGCAGCACTCCCTGCATATGTGCCTTCAAAGTCTCTAGAAATACCTTCCCTGTTCCTTTCCGCAGTTACCCTCTGGCTTGTGCCATGCCTGGTTTGGAGGAAGACTGGGCCTAGGACTAGGACTTCTATGCCAGGCTCATAGTATTGCATCCCATGATCAGGATCCCAGGTGCCTGCAGTGTTCTCAGGTGCTCTGCTCATACTCTTTCCATTGGTTGTTCCCTCTCTGAACAGGTCCCATTCGCACCCTCTGGCCTGAAGGTGCGTTATCTGAAAGTCTTTGAGCCAAAGCTGAACTACAGTGACCATGATGTGATCAAATGGGTGAGGTACATCGGCAGGAGTGGAATCTACGAGACCAGGTGCTAGCCCCAAGAGGCTGGCGGGTTCCCTCTCTTCCCCAGCCACCCTCCCAGTCTCCTTGGTCTTCAAGTACACTTAAAGAGAGCATCTGTCTGGCCCCCTCTGCACACGGATTGGAAGTTAGACCCCTGTGGCTCACCTCGGGAATGGACTCTCTCCTGTCTATGATCTCCGTTACCACCTGAGTGGCAGCTGAAGTTCAGAACCTGACCATGCCCAGGCGGAGCATAGCTAGCCTCCTGCTTCCTGTCCCAAGGTGGGGAGGGACTAGTCTAACCACCATCCTCCTAGGATCATTCTAGGGAACATCCACCATTAAACTCTTCTGTTGGTGTCTCGCTACTTGCATCATATCCTAGTATTTTTGAAGTTCTTGTGCATATGTACTCGTAGAATAGGCCTGAAAACCATAGACTGGACAAATCTGAGTTGGCGCTACCCTGGCTCCTGTACTAGCTAGTGCTGTCGTGGTAGATGTTGTGGGCAGTCTGAGGCGCCTAGGTGTGGTGAACTCACCAAGCCTCACCACCTTCCTTTTTTTCCTTGCAAAGTCTTCAGTATCGTGTCCTGCCATGGGAAGGTTTGTGACCAAAAAGGATAAGGGTTTGAGACTCTTGCTGGTGTGTATGTGGGTGGCACAGCATTTCACAGCCCATATCAGGTCCTTGGAGCACTTACCCCCACCTGATGCTGGTTTGAGCCAGCATCTGCCCTCCAGTGGATTGGAAACTCCTCTTCCATTCCAGCGGGTGTGGGCGCAGGTCATCCTTACTCTACCCAGGATGTGAACTACAGGATCCGTCCTTGGCAATCTGAAACATGATGGCCAGTAAGAGACTCCTGCCCCAGCCTACCCTCTCCACACTTCTACCAAATGCTTCTGGGTCTATAGAAATGCTGCCGCTACCCACAGTCCTCTGCTTCTAATAGTGTGGTCTCCATTTTGTACACTTTGTGATTTGTCCAGTTCTAAACCTAATAAAGTACGTAGAACACTGAAGGCTGTGAGAGCTGCTGTTATGGGGGCCTTGAAGGAGCCGAGCTGGGACACAGGCTTTGGCCTGTAAATGCTGCCATGTTACTGGAAACGTCAGGGCTCCCATCAACCCAGTAGCTTGAAAGATTGCCCGATTGGGATAGGTGAAGAGGGCCAGTGCAGCTCTTGCTTGCCAGTAATGGTGGCACCACTCACCTGGCCACTAGCTCCCTGGACTCTTGGGTTGTGACAGAGCTCCCCTGCAGAAGACACCCTCAATCCCCAGTCTGGTCACTCCTCTACTCCTCCATCAGCCCTTTCCTGGGGGAGCCAATTAAGTGATGGGAGTGGTCACCCTCCCAGCAGGAGCCCACCCCCTACAGCTACCTGTGCCACAGCAGGGCCCGGGTGTGTGTGTGTGGCAGGGGGGGGGGGGTTGCATATACTACAGCCAGCAGGGGGTGCCTTGTTCTGCTAATGCTGGGGTGGGTAAACTTTTTGGCCCGAGGGCCGCATCAGGTTTCATAAATTGTATGGAGGGCAGTTAGGGGAGGAGGTCGTGGCCCTGCCCCCACCTCCTATCTGACCCCCCCCCCCTCTCCCCCCCCGGGACTCCTGCCCCATCCAAGCCCCCCTGGTCCCTGATGGGCCCCCCGGGACCCCTGCCCCATCCACACACCCTGCTCCCTGTCCCTTGACTGCCCCTGGATCCCCGCCGCCCCATCCAATCCCTCCTCTCATTCCTGACTGCCCCCCAGGGACCCCTGCCCCCATTCAACCCCCTATTCCCCCTCCCGCTCCCATCCACACCCCCGCCCCCTGATCACCCCCTGCACTCCCTTGCCCTCTATCCAAACCCCCTCCCCCCCCCGCTCCCTGCCCCCTTACCACGCTGCCTGGAGCACCAGTGGCTGGCAGCGCTACCGCCGCACCGCCGCCGCGCAGCACAGAGCACCGGGTCAGGCCGGGCTCTGTAGCTGCGCTGCCCCAGGAGCTCACAGCCCGGCCGCCCAGAGCATTGCGAGGGAGCTGAGGCTGCGGGGGAGGGAGGACAGCAGGGGAGGGGCCAGGGGCTAGCCTCCCGCGGGGGCCAGGAGCTCGGGGGCCGGCAGTACGGGCCCATGGGCCAGATGTGGCCCGCGGGCCGTAGTTTGCCCACCTCTGTGCTAATGCTATAGAGCCGGATGCCTTCCCAGCAGCAGCAGCAGCAGCAGCCCTGGCTAGGCCAGCCCAGGAGGAAGGGATTCTGCTTGAGACTAGCTCATGGCAGCTCCACCGCAGGGGGAGAGATTCCAGCTCCGCTCAGGGGGAGATGACTTGTGGCCAAGGCCAGCTTGGAGCAGCTCCAGCCTATGATTCTCCCAAAAGTCCCGGTTCAAGTCACAGCTGCATGAGCTTGTGCTCCAGGGTGGGCTTCTTCCAGGGCCCCTAGACTAGTAGAGGTCGGGGCCGGGAATTGCTCACCCCCCACGAGGCCCCTCTGCTGTGGGTTCTGCGGGGATCTGCTGTCTCCCGCTCCCAATGGGTTTGGGGTGAGGTGCTGTCCATCTGCAGGTGACACAGGGGCCTTGCCTCTCTCATCACCCCAGAAAGCTGCAGTGTCTCTTTGGGGGCAGCCAAGCCGGCGAGCTGGCTGCAGCTCAGACAACGTAGGTGATAGGTGGGACCATGGAGGGAATGGCAGGAGGAGCCTTCCCTGTGGCAGCGGGTGGCCTCCGGTCCGTGGGGCTGCACTCTTGGGGGGCTTGTGGATGCCCCACTGTTCCTTGAGCCCTGGCAAGGGGACGTAGGTGGCTTGGCACCTGGGTGTCATTTCCTCCTGGGTGGTGGGTGCTCTCCCACAACCCTGTCCTTCCTCAGCTCGGAAAACAGAGGTCACACGTGGGTAGACCCACTACAAGGTTATACGAAGAGGCCCAGTGTAAAGTCATATGAAGATTATCTGAGATTTATCTACACACACACCTTTTGGAGCTTGCTGCTCCTCTATTCGGGCGTGTGTGCCAGGCTCCCAGATCCCGCCAGGCTGCAGGGTGAGGGCCCAAATTCAGAGCCCGCCCCAGGAGCCCCTTGTGTTGCCGCATGGGTGGGAATTCCCCATCAAAATATTCCCTGACGTGGGGTTGGGTTAGGACAGGAGCTGTGTGCGGGGGTGGTGGGGAGCTGCAGCGGATGCTTGTAGTTGGGTAGCAGAGAGGAGTCAGGCTGAGCTTGCTCGGAGTCTGCTCCAAGAGCCCTCTCCCTGCATTGACGTGGCTGGGAGCTGACAGGGCTGGCGCTCCAGCCTGTCTGCGTGGCCCTGCTCCCTTGGGGCGCTCTGTGCTTGCAGGGGTCTGGCTGAATGACCTGGTCCAGGTGGCAGCTCACGAGACCGGCCATGCCCTGGGCCTGTGGCATTCGCGGGACATCCGCGCGCTCATGCACCCAAACGCTACCTACAGCAGGACTTGGCGCATCGGCCAGGACGACGTCTGGGCTGTTCAGCGACTGTATGGTAAGGGGGTGCCAAGAAGTGCCAGCACTGATGCGTGCCCAGCACCTAGTTGCCATCTGGCCCTCAAAGAGGGGACTGTCCCCCCGAGGGCTCCCTCTGCTGAGTCACTGTCCTGCACTGAGACAGTGTCCTACATCGGCCCAGCTGCATCCAGCCAGCAGCCCAGAATGTAGAGCTGCCTCGGGGTCACCTTGGAGTAACCTATGGATGCCCTAGCAATCATTATGGGGGCGGAGTCACTGGGAGGAAAATGAGCAAAGGGCAGTCCAGGCCAAAGGGTGCGATAAAGTGTGTGATAGGCAGTGGGGATCGGATGGGAGCCCCCAGCCCTCAATCGGGTGTTGCACTGGCTGGGACTCCGATCCCAAATTCCTTGGTTGCTTCTGTGCCAAAGGTCAGTCCCCCATGTGGCTGGGCCCCAGGGTGGGAGATGCAACACTCAGCTCCTCTCGGGGCCCTGCCCTGCGTGCTGTCCCTGCAGGCTGCGTGGACGAGAAGTGGCAGTGTGAGCCTTGGGCCCGGCTGGGATTCTGCACGCGCCGGCGAGCCTTCATGAAGAGGCACTGCCCCAAAATCTGCAACTCCTGCTTCGGGGGGACACCCCCACCCTGCTGCTGCCTGGTGCTATGAGCTACAGAAACCAGCTGCCCACAGGTCCACTGGCCCTGCCCAGCCCCCTGCAAAGCAAATGCCACCTAGCATCTCCCATGCCCCTCAATCCCCATCAGGCCTCTGCAGTCTGAGGAGAGGCCTGGGGGAGCTGCGAGGCCCCTCCGCTGTTGGCTGTTGGCGTCACTGCTCTTTGTCTCTCTTTCAGAGCCCCCTGCTGTCTCCTCCTCCCCCTCTGTTCGTCCCCCCCACATTCACACCAAGTATATCTCCGAAGGGAGAGTCATAACCTTCCGCTGTGGGCTGAATTCCTCCAGGCCACACCTGCAAGTCAGGTGAGCCACTGCCCCCTGCAGCCGGGGGCCCTTCTTGGGTGCAGAGCATTCACTCTCCCTGCAGTAGCCACCAGACCTGCCCCAGGTCTCTCTAGCCCCATAGGGCTGACCTCTGCTGTAACCTCCTTGCCTGGAAGCTGATGTCTTCTGAGGGAGAAGGTCTTTCCCAGTGCAGCTCGCTCTCCTGGAGCTGGTGTCTGTGCAGATGCTGCCAGCTGTGGAGGGCAGGAAGGAGGGAGGCTACAGCTTTGGAAAGGCAGAGCAGATGGGGTTCAATGGCCGCTGAGCCTCGAAAACCCCTCTAATAAGGAGCAACCAGGGGCCTTGATTCTGACCATGCCTGAATGGCACAAACCTCTCCACCGTGTTCTGTGTATAAAGTCCCCGTCCCTGACTAGCAGGCACAGCGGAGAGATGGAGGGAAGGGAGAAATGGCCTGAGCTCTGCTGTGGCTGGGAGTGATCTGGGCAGAGGGAAGGAGGCTGTTAGCAAACCAGGAGCTGCAGGAAAGGCATTAGCACTCATGGGGTGACGCTGAGTGATGGGTCCAAGGAGGCTGGTGCTAGTTGAGAGCAGCTACCTCGTGTCCCTCTTTCTCTTGCAACTGGTACAAAGATGGGGCACTCCTTTCACGCTCTGTTCCCGGCTTGGAGCTGCTGCCGCGCCAGGAGCTGCGCGTTCGTGCCACCAAGTTCAGCGAAGGGCAGTACACGTGCTTGATCTGCCACGCCAGCAGGATCCTCTGGGCCAATTCTTGGCAGATAAAGCTCAAGGCCAGGAGTCCTTCCTCTCACAAGGGCTCCGAAGGGACATGCAGGGAAATCCACGTGCCTGATTGATTCATAGGGCAAGGGATGCATGCCCAATTGTGAACATGTGCCTCAGTGCCCCAGGGCCCTGCGTGGGGACAGTATCGTCCCTGTTCTTCACAGCAGACTCATTGCTCGGGTCTCTCATCACTCAGCATCCTGCCCCATCTCCTCTGCTTCCGCCTCATCCTGGTCACTTAAACCAGGGCTGGCCAAATAGCAGAGAGTTCAACGCCAGAACCCTGCTCCTTTCATTGACCCACTCCCGGTGCTGGCAGGAGCTGCTCTGCTCACTATTCCCGGACCAGGGCAGAGATCTCCTGCTGGGAGGAGGTGAGGGTGAGATTATCTGCCTGCTTCCCCAGGCCCTCTTCTTGCTTTCATTCCTCACCTACCCAGTTAGCTGGTGTCTGTGAGCATGCCCACTTCCCCCTCCCATTGCACCTCAACCCTGTGCTTCTATCCTGATCCACCCTGCTGTAGCCCTGTCAAACCAGGAGCTGAATAAAAACCCAGGTGAGAATCCCAGCTGTCTGCTTCTGCCCTTCTTCCATTGACTTAGTTGCTCTTTTCAAGTAGTGAGCCTGTCATTTCCAGTATCGCCAGGCTGGCCCAGTGCAGCTGTTAGCGCAGTGCCTTAGCTTGGGCAGCCCTTAAGGGCGTGGATGTTAGTTTTCCTGGAATAGATCCTTGCAATTTCCCGCCAAACAAGTTATCTGAACGAAACCACAGCAGAGTGGGCTGCAAACGCTCGATTATCCAAAGCTCCCTTGTGATTGGCTGCTCTGGCCCTTGGGCGATGTCTCCACTGTTCACTAACTCCCTCTGGTGCCCAGCTAGGCCCTGTCACTTAGCAGCTCATAAGGTGAAGAGGGATGCAGACAGCTACCTTACTGGATAGAAATACACACAGCCTCTCCTTCCAGCATCCTCAGCGAGGATTGGAAGGGAATGAGGGGCTGAAGGAGAAAGTGGTATTTTAACTTCTGGGGGTAAGAAAAACAAACTTTTGAGCTTACACAGAGCTCTTCTTCAGGTCTGGGAAACTCACTCAGAGCTGGTCTTAGGCTTCCAAATACCAGCGTGATGAGGGCAGTGCAAGCATTGGACTAGACTATTTGAAATCAGTGCTATAGACAGTGAGTTGAAACTTTTTTATAGGGATCACTTTTCAGAGTGCATAAACATCACAAACCTGTGCTGAGAGCAAGGAAAAGGGGGTTTAAAACATTAAATGCAAAATGCGTGTGCCCTACCCTAACTAGCTGTGCTGAGGGGCATCCTCTGGCTCTAGAGGCACCTGTTGGGTACTAAAAGCGTCTTTCCTTTTGAATGCTCCATGCATCCAGAGCGGCAACAAGAACCTGTCACTAATGCACCTGCTATTGCTACTTATTGCTGTCTTAGAAGACAAAAGCAACTCTAGGTCTAGCCCCGATTTGGGCTCCTTGCCTTTAGGCTCCCACCTGCCCCCGTTTTCCTGAGGGAGGTCAGGACGTTAGCTGCAGGGAGTCAGAAACCCAGGTGCTGGAACAACTTGTATAGTAAAAACAATTAAGAGTCCTTGTGGCACCTTAGAGACTAACACATTTATTTGCCCAAATAAATGTGTTAGTCTCTAAGGTGCCACAAGGTCTCCTCATTGTTTTTGCTAATCCAGACTAACACAGCTACCAGTCTGCAATTTGTATAGTGGGGGTACTGAGAGCTATTGAACCAACGGTAAATGCTGTGTATGATGGAAACCACTTCAAGCTAAGGGGTGCAGCAGTACCCCTAGTTCCAGCACCTATGGTCAGAAAACAAACAGCTCCTCTATGTACATCAACGTTTCAGGATTTCTCGAGTGGCTGCTTTGATGCCTGTGTTACCCTTGGAGTACTTTGATGTTGTCACATAAGTTCAGTAACATTAGTTTGGATCCGATGAAGTGGGCTGTAGCCCACAAAAGCTTATGCTCAAATAAATGTGTTAGTCTCTAAGGTGCCACAAGTACTCCTGTTCTTTTTGCGGATACAGACTAACACGGCTGCTATTCTGAAACCTGTCATTGGTTAATATCTTGGGAGGCACCTTTTCTCCTCCCTACTGCAGCCAAATCTCTTGTTCGGGCCTTTGTTACGCTGTCCTTGATTACCGTGTCATCCTCCTCTCTAGCCTCCCCATACTCTCCCCTTCAGTCAATACAAAACACTGCCCCTCAACTCATCCTCCCTGCCTGTTGATTTCACAAATGTTTGCGAAATGCCTAGCACATAATGAAATAAGGTACATTAGTCTGTCCCCCTTGTGCGATGGGTGGCGCAGGCTGCCCTATTTCAGTTATTTTTCTGCCTGCCTTCCCTGGCCCCTTTGCCCCGTTCAGGTGCCAGCTCCTAGCGGTGCAATTCTCCTCTGGGTGGAATAAACTCAGGCCCTAAGTTGTGGGGGCCACAGCATGTGTCTGGGCCTGATGTATGGTAACAGAGGCTGGGGCGCTCCACACAGACCCCCCTCCTTCACCTGCCCCACAGCAGATCACTGCTGGCCGGCAGCATGTCTGCCAGAGACCCAGCGCTGTGCAGGGCAGGGGCATCGAGGGACGACGGCAGCCCCTAGAGCACTGTTTCTCAAATTGGGCTTTCTGACCCGAGAAGGGGTCCCAGGCCGATTGTAGGAGGGTTGTGGAATTGCCACCCTGGCTTCTGTGCGCCCTGCAGAGCTGGGTGGCCGGAGAGCAGTGGCGGCTGGCTGGGCGCCTGGCTCTGAAGGCAGCGCTGCCGCCAGCAGCAGCAGTGCAGCAGAAAGGGTGGCCTGGTATGGGGGTGGGGCCATAGTCACTTTTTGGGGGGGGGGGTCACCACAGCCTGAAGTATTTCCAAAGGGGGGGTCCCAGCATAAAGAAATGTGGGAACCCCTGTGCTGGGGCCCCCCAGCTGGGCAGAGTCATTGATGGGGGGCAGTGAGAGGCCCAAAGTCCCCAGCACCCCTGGGGGTCGGGATCCCCGCCGGCTGGTTCCCCCAGGCTACTGGGGGTGGGCCGAACCCCTCAATTCCCAGCAGCCCTCACCCCATCAGCAGGGGGGCGGGGCCCAACCTCTGATCACTGGGGCAACCACGTCGTTGCCCCGCCCCTTGACCTCTATGCTCTGCTCCCTGCTCTAGAGCCCCGCCCTCAACCCCGTTTCACACACTGCGCATGCGCCTCCCCTGTCCTGGCGGGAACTTCGAGGACTGCGCGCCCCAGGTAGAGGCGCATGCGTAGGACTCCCTATCCCGCCGTCCCTCGCGCTGTGGCTGGTCCCGGACTCGATTTCCCGGCAGCCCGCGCGCGCGGCGGACCTTTTCCCGGCGTGCCCCGCGCTTCCCCCTTTTCCAGGTCTGCGTGGCCCGGTGTGGGCTGGTCCGGGGCCTGCGGTCCGGTGCCGGGCTGCGCGGCGATGGCCTCCTGCGCCGAGATCTTGCGCAGCGAGTTCCCCGAGCTCGACGGGGAGGTGTTCGCCTACGTGACCGGTGAGAGGGCGGCGGGAGGCCCCGGGGGGTGGGGCCCGGCGGGGCTCGGGGATGCCCTGCCCGGTGTCTCGGCGGGGTCCCCGCTTCTTCCCGGGGCGCCCGGCCGCCGCCCTGCGGCTCTGAGGTGAGGCGGGCGCCGCTGCCCTCCCCGTGATCTCGAGCGTCCCCAGCCCCCGAGCGGGGCCCGCAGGCTCCTGCCCTGCCTGGCGCGGGGGAGCCGGGCGGGTCCGCTCCGCCGCCTGCCCTGCCAGGGCCGGTCTGAGACCCCGGGAGACGCTGGGTGTCTGCCCCGGAAACCGAGCCTCTGGGGCGGCCCCGCTCGGCGAGACGCCTTGGGCCAGCTCCCCACGCGCGGAGATTCAGTCACTGGCTGGCCCGGCTCATAGAACCATAGAAGATCAGGGTTGGAAGGGACCTCAGGAGGTTCTAGTCCAACCCCCTGCTCAAAGCAGGACCAATTCCCAACTAAATCATCCCAGCCAGGGCTGTGTCAAGCCTGACCTTAAAAACCTCTAAGGAAGGAGATTCCACCACCTCCCTAGATAACGCATTAAGTGCTTCACCACCCTCCTAGTGAAATAGTGTTTCCTAATATCCAACCTGGACCTTCCCCACTGCAACTTGAGACCATTGCTCCTTGTTCTGTCATCTGCCACCACTGAGAACAGCCGAGCTCCATCCTCTTTGGAACCCCCCTTCAGGTAGTTGAAGACTGCTATCAAATCCCCCCTCACTCTTCTCTTCTGCAGACTAAGCAATCCCAGTTCCCTCAGCCTCTCCTCATAAGTCATGTGCTCCAGCCCCCTAGTCATTTTTGTTGCCCTCCGCTGGACTCTTTCCAATTTTTCCACATCCTTGTAGCGTGGGGCCCAAAACTGGACACAGTACTCCAGATGAAGCCTCACCAATGTCGAATAGAGGGGAATGATCATGTCCCTCGATTTGCTGGCAATGCCCCTACTTATACAGCCCAAAATGCCGTTAGCCTTCTCGGCAACAAAGGCACACTGTTGACTCATATCCAACTTCTCGTCCACTGTACCCTTGGTCCTTTTCTGCAGAACTGCTGCCTAGCCATTCGGTCCCTAGTCTGTAGCAGTGCATGGGATTCTTCTGTCCTAAGTGCAGCACTCGACACTTGTCCTTGTTGAACTTCATCAGGTTTCTTTTGGCCCAATCCTCTAATTTGTCTAGGTCCCTCTGTATCCTATCCCTACCCTCCAGTGTATCTACCACTTCTCCCAGTTTAGTGTCATCTGCAAACTTGCTGAAAGTGCAGTCCACGCTATCCTCCAGATCGTTAATGAAATCACAGAATATCAGGGTTGGAAGGGACCTCAAGAGGTCATCTAGTCCAACCCCTTGCTCAAAACAGGATCAATCCCCAGACAGATTTTTGCCCCAAATCCCTAAATGGCCCCCTCAAGGATTGAACTCACAACCCTGGGTTTAGCAGGCCAATGCTCAAACCACTGAGCATATCCCTCCCCCCCATCAGAAGGCTTGCTGCTTGTGGGAGAGGCTTCAAACCCTGGTGTCTGAGGTGGGATGGGGGGTCTGATTATCTAGGTGCTTCTACAGCCCCCAGCAGCCTAGTCGGAGCCTTTCAAATATTAATGAAATTATTCTCAATTCCTGTGAGAGAGGGAGTCTGATCCCATGATGGGGATCTGAGGCACAGAGACACTAAGGCACCTCATTCCTGTTGGCTTTGATGTCAGTGAGGAGCCTAAATCCCTTTGAGGATCTGGGCCAAAGTGTCTTGTGCATGGTCACACGGGACATCTGTGGCAGAGCCTGGAATTGAACCCACAGCTCTCTTATTTGGTTTCTTCGATTGGCGCTAGAGTCCCAGCCCACTACCTTAAGCCCAGAATGATCCTTGTTGCTCAGTGGAGTTGTTAGGATGATGAAGTGCTGAGCCCGTGACGCAGTTTGTTATTTGGGTTGGGATTATTTGGGGCTTGTTGCTCAGTGGCTGGTCTCTTTCCTCTTGCAGGGATCCTGCATAGTGGCAGTGCAGATTTTGAGTCTGTGGATGATCTGTTTGAAGCGGTGGGAGAGCTCTTGCAGGAAGTGTCCAGAGACTCCAAAGACGATGAGGACATCCGGGGTATCTGCCAGAGGATGTACAACACCCTCCACCTGTAAGTAGTCTCTGTCAAGTGACGTGGTGGGAGGCTCTTGGGCCTCAGTGCAAGGGTCTGGAAACAGGCCTGGGGCCAAGGCGGTGAGAGATCAGGTGGGCTCTGGGTCTTGGGACGTGTTGGAGCTGTGCTGACAAGTGTCAGCATCTGGAAGGTATGGAATGAGGATGTCAAACGGAGTGACGAAGAATACCTTTGGGCAGCCTCTGAGACGCGTGGGGAGGTGTGTGGCAGTGGGAGTGGTGCAGGGGAGGATGGTATCTTGGCACCTTTACTCCCTGACTCTCCTTTATGTTACAGAGGTGAGGAAAACTCACGGGGATGCAGCCAGGTTCTGCTGGATGCACCTATTCAGCTCTCCAAGATCACAGACAACTATGGTAAGTAACGAACACTGAGCAGCCCTTGCTCCCAGGGAATTGACCGTAAGTGCCTGAGCTGGTCATCTGACTGGACAGTCTCCCAGCTGACCTGCTCCTTCCAACAGAAGCATTGTTGTGGTGGGAAGTTTATAAACTCTGGAGTTTATGGATTGGAATGAGACTCCCTCCTTGGGATGTTGAGGAGCTCATCCTGCAGAGTGGTGGTCTTTGAGACCGGGAGTTCTAATGGCAAAAACAGAACTAGGAATAAAGCCTTGAATTCTAGTCTCAGCTCTGCTACTCACTAGCCGTGTGATTTTTTTGGGCAGGTTATTTCGCCTCTCTCCATCTGTAAAATAGATTATTAATTTTCCTGCCAGGGAGCTGGGTAGATTTGTATTAAGCACTGAGCTTGCCTCGGCAGAAGGTGCTGGAGAGAGAGAAGGGCTGAGTGTTACTGTGCCTTTCTTGTTGATTGCAGATTCTGGCGTCGACCTGTTGCCGACGCTGTTGCTAAAGAGAGACCAGAACTCAGTAAGTAAGAAAGGGATACGTCCTGCTCGTGCTGTTACCAGCCTGCCCGCTGCATTGCTCGAGATGCTGAGAGGGCTTTGCTTTCTTACGCATATATCCACGCAATAGGCTGGGGAGTGAGGCTTTCTCTCTAGATGTTGACATTGCTTTCTCTCTGTTCACACCTTCACTTTTATGTGTGGGGCTGCTTGGTCTTGATCTGGTAAACAGAATTACCTAGGTAATTGTAGGCCTGGGAGCCTGACATTGATCCTGGATAGATTAGTGGAACAGCTGATGGAGGAGTCAATAAAGAATTAGAAGAGGGTAATAATACCAATCAACATGGCTTTATGGAAAACAGATCCTGTCAAACTAACTTGATATCACTTTTTAATTAGATAACAAGTTTGGTTGATAAAGGTAATATCAGTGTTGATGTAATATACTTAGACTTCTCCAAGGGGTATGACTTGGTACCGCATATTTTGATTTAAAAAACTAGAACAGTTTAAAAATAACAGTGCATGGATTTAAAAACTGGCTAACTGATAGGTCTCCAAATGTAATTGTAAATGGGGAATCATCATTGGGCGTGTGTGTTTCTAGTGAGGTCCCACAGGGATCAGTTCTAAGCTATTTAATATTTTTGTCAATGACCTGGAAGAAAAAATAAAATCGTTAATGATAAAAATCTGTAGATGAGACAAAGCTTGGGAGCGGGGAATAGTAAATAAGGAAGAGGATCACTCAGTGTGCTGGGTGCAATTGTGTTTCCGTACAGCCAAATGTCAAGTTATACATTTAGGAACAAAGAGTATAGGTCATACTTACAGGATACAAGACTCTGTCTTGAGAAGAAGTGACTTGGGAGGGTGGGGGACTTGGAGGTCATGGTGAATAATCAGTTGAACGTGAACTCCCAGTGTGATGCTATGGGCAAAAGGCCTAATGTGATCCTTGGCTGTATAAAGAAGACCCTCAAGCAGGAAGGTGATATTACCTCTTTATTTGGCACTGGTGCAACCAGTACTGGAATGTTGTCCATTTCTGATGTCAATTAATTCAAGAAGGATGTTGATAAATTGGAGAAGGCTCAGAGAAGAGCCATGAGAATGATTAAAGGATTGGGAAACCTGCCTTAGACTCAAGGAGCTCAATCTATTTAGCTTAACAAAGAGGCGGTGACTTGATCACAGCTTAGAAGTACATATATGGGGAACAGAAATTGGATGATAAAAGGCTCTTAAATTTAGCAGACATAGATATAACAAGATCCAAAGGCTGGAAGTTGTAACTAGACATCTTCAGATTAGAAATAACTTTTCTAGAAAATATGTACTAGTACAACCCCAGCTGTTTGACTGGAAGGAGGAAATAAATTAAGGGAGGTCCCCTGACCTGTGATATACAGGAGGTCAGACTGGATGATCACAGTGGTCCATTCTGGCCTTAAAATCTATGAATTTATTAAATATTGGAACCCCAGCCAGACTTACCCTGTTTCCCCGAAAATAAGACATCCTCCGAAAATAAGGCCTACTTACAGTTTTGCCTCTCGTTGTAATATAAGGCATCCCCCCGATAATAAGACCTCCCCGATAATAAGGCATCCACCGATGTGTACCGTATTCTTCTTCATTGAAAAATAAGACATCCCCTGAAAATAAGACCTAGCGCATCTTTGGGAGCAAAAATTAATATAAGACACTGTCTTATTTTCGGGGAAACAGGGTACTAACCATGTAGCTGGAGTTAGTATCTATCTGCCAAAGGCCCATCTTACTGGCTAAGTGGAATGGTTAATGGGGCGGAGTGAGTGGTGGGGAGGATGGGCTGTATTGGGGTAGGGGGGAGTGTTAGAGATAGTGAATTGGCAGAAGAAACTGGGAGACTCTCAGGTTCCTAGAATCATAAAAATGAGACCTGGGGGAAGAGCAAATGGTTAGATCCCATCAAGTTTGTCCACCACTCCAGGGCAAGATTATTCCCCCCAGGTAATTGATTGTCCACGGATTTGTCCAAATAGCTCCCAGCTGGAGCTGTGACCCTGAAAGCCCTGTTAGTACCATCCGCACCCTCTTAGTCACATCCTCGTGTCCCACCTAAATAATTGACCCTTCCGCCTCGAAATTTCCACCCATCAGGGATTTTTCCCTCCGAACTAGGCTCTTCCCCCTTACTGTAGTCAATTGTTCGAGGCCCCTGATGGTCATTCTTGCTCTTTTCTGAATGCCCTTCCTTGTGTCCCAGATGGTGAATGCCAAGAAGCTGGAGAAGGCAGAAGCCAAACTGAAGGCCAAGCAGACCAAGAGGACAGAGCGGGATTCCCTGAACCCCGCTGGCCTACTGTGAGTGTGTATGCGGCTGGAGGGCAGGCTCTGATCGCACTGATGAGTGTGGCTCTCTGGGGAGCCTGATATGCTCCGGGGCTTCCCCACACTGAAGCTCTGCTTTCTTTCATGTCTGGTTGCAGGGTCCTGGAGGAGGCATCTGCCAGCCAGGCATCCAGCAAGAAGGAGACTCGCATGGAGTCATCGGGCAAGAACAAGTCATACGATGTGCGCATTGAGAACTTCGACGTGTCCTTCGGTGAGCGGTGAGTCCCTGTGGGGTGGGAAGGACCCGGGGGAGGCTGGGAGAGGAGGGGTAAGATTGACATACAGTGGCCGCAGTGTGTGGGGGGGAACCCTAGAATAGGGGAGGTGGTGGGATAGGATTGTGGGGCAGCCTGGACTGGAATAGCGGGAGGTGGGGAAGATGCAACAGGTCAGGATTGAGTGCCACTGTGTGGGGGCTTGTCCTCCCTCTGGCTTTGGGCAGCAGTTTTCATGAAGTTCCCAGCAGAACCTACCATCCAGTGAAAGTGCTGCGCTGCGTGCTGCTGTGTCCTTGCAGGTGAACTGTCAGGCTGACTAGATATTGGTCTGTTCTCTTGCCGTAGTGTCCTGCTAACGGGTGCAGACCTGAACCTGGCATTTGGCCGGCGCTACGGCTTGGTGGGCAGGAATGGGCTGGGCAAGACCACTCTGCTGAAGATGATGGCCAGCCGCAGTCTGCGCATCCCCTCGCACATCAGCATCCTCCATGTGGAGCAGGAGGTGGCAGGGGATGAGACGCCGGCTCTGCAGAGCGTGTTGGAGTGCGACACCACCCGCGAGAGCCTGCTGCAGGAGGAGAGGGAGCTGACAGCCAGGATCAACGCTGGCAAGTGAGACTCTGACGTGTAGACCATGCCTGAGCCTAGGGTTCCGGTTCCGTTCCTAGTGCCTGAGCCTAGTGTCCCTGAGAGACCTGTGCTTTCTCCTGCCACGTGCTAGCACTGAAATTGAGCCCTAGGGGCGGCTAGTGGCTTTCATTTCTCCTCCCTGGGGCTGGTCTCTTTCAGATTAAAGCTCCAGTAGGAATGGAGTGCATGCCCCAGGAGCTTGAGTTCTGCTTAGATGAGCCTCCCTGCTTGCCTTCTACCCCAGCCTAGGGGCGCACAACCCAAGAGAGCCGATTTTTTTTAATCCCTGACCATAAAAGAATTCCCTATGCTGCCCTTGTGTCTCCTTCCAGGGGACAAGGTACAGAAGGTGACAGACTGTCGGAAATCTACGCCAAGCTGGAAGAGATCGAGGCAGACAAGGCGCCAGCCAGGTAAGATGAGTCCCCTTTCTGAGCCGGCATGGGGTCTGCCCTTAGCTATCTGCAGCCAGCCTGGGGTGTTGGCTGATGGGTATTTAGACTGGTGGGCATGGACTCCTATCAGTGGGATGTCCTTACCTGGCCATGGAATCTAACAAATGGGCTAGAGGTTCTTGTAGCCCTGCTCCTACCTCATTCTCTACAGCTGGGAGAGGTTGTGACTGGAGGAGCTGGGAGCTCCCCAGAGATTTTTGGGAAAGTCAGGCTTTCTTACCCTCTAGTGACTAGATGAATGGTGCTCCACTGGGCCTCTGGGACTTCCCAGAAGGTGACCGGCTGGGAGATGTTTCCATGTCTGTTGTAAGTAATAGAAACTGAATGTTATGCTGGCCTGAGAGGCAGGGCTGGACTTCTTTGGCTCTGGGCCAGTGCCCTGGAGTCAGTGTCTGATTTCAAACTCCAGAACGTCATCTCAAAACCATCCTGTGCCCTGCTGGGAAGCTGGGATTCCCAGCGTGCCTGCTGCTGTTGGGCAGGAGATGGGTTTCTGCTGGGCCCCAAATCTTGCAGCATCCTTTCGATACCGCAGCAGTCTCCATTGCAGCACTTGTCCTGGATTCTGAGCCCTGTGCTCGGGCAGTTACACGTAGCTGTCGAGTGCATTTCAGGGGCCTGTCTCTCCTCTTCCCCACAGGGCGTCTGTCATTCTTGCTGGGCTGGGCTTCAGTGCAAAGATGCAGCAACAGACAACCAAGTAAGTCTCCCCTGGTCCGTGCATCAAGGTGTCAGTGCTTGGGTAGATTCCTCCCTGCCCTAGGCATGGAGGGGCCTGGGCCGCCCGACCCACTGCTTCTCTCTTGCCAGGCTAGAGACATCAGACTGAACATTGGGCACTGCCGGGTGCTCTGTGGGTCACTGGCGTCCCCTTTGCTGTTGCTGTGGGGGTGGCCTGGAGCGGCTGTAACAGCAGCTGGTATGCTCTTTGGGAGGACGTGGCTGTTTCCCTCCTGAATCAGACTGCTGCAAATGTGGCAGGGCACAGAGCAACCCAGCATCATGTGATGCTGCTCTCAAGTTCAGCAGCTGGCACGTCATGGCGAGGTTTTGCTGCCCCTTGTAACTTCTGAGCCACGGCCTGCTGCATCTCACCCTTGCTGCAGTGACAAGCTCTCTCTGGGATGACAGCAGAGTTTAAAGGGCACCTCCTTCCCCAGGTGGTGGTGAGCCCTGGCATCTCTGCTGTGGAGGGGTCATGGGGTGAGAGAACAGGGTGACTTGTGGGTGAGGATTTCTTGTGGATGAGCTAGGTCAGAGTGGTTCTGTATTGAGTGCTGATGCCTGCTCTATGTGGCTTTTTCTCTACTCAGAGAGTTCTCCGGGGGCTGGAGAATGAGGTTGGCCTTAGCCAGGGCCCTTTTTGCCAGGTAGGTCTCAGCATGGTCCATATTTGATCTTATTACACTCAGTTCATCTCTGTTAAAGTAGGCTAGACTCCGTGATGGCAGAGCCCAGGAGCTACCTTGGGGTTAGCTCACACTCACTCTGCCAGCAAGGGAGCAGGGCAGTACTGGCTGTGGGGGGGAGCCCCCAGCTACTCTGGTCCCAGCCTCTCCCGGCAGCGTAACAAATAATTGAATTAAAACCATCTTACAGTAGATCTACTCATATTTAAACCTGGTATTAACTGTTCTCTCCCTCCTCCTCCTTCCTCCCACTCTCTCTCAGACCAGATCTTCTTCTGCTTGATGGTAAGTGAATGCCATGAATCCCTTCTCATCTCTGAGCTGTGGCCGTGTGGGTTGCTGGGAATGGGAGACCTGGTATGGCTTTTTGGCCTCCTATCCCGAGTGAATGTGCAGCTGTTCACCGGGTGCTGTCAGGGCCGTGGAGATGCCTTGCTGCATGTGGCGCAGTGAGACCCCTGTGTACTGGCTCACCAGAGGAGTCCAGACATCTAAGGAAGTCAAATAGCTTATCCTGTCCCCTCTTCCTCCCTGGCCATTGATCTTGGCTGGCCTGGTGATCTCTGTGTGGGAGATGGCCAGGGCTCTGGCCGGATGATGGTGCCCTGAAGGCAGATCACTTAACACAAATGGGTTACTTAGTACCTAGACTCGGCTGCAGCATTCTCCCCGGAATGATCCCTTCCCCAGTCTCAGGAGTGGAACCAGGTTCCCAGCAATTAGCAAAGCCATCAGGGTGGAACAGTTGGATCCCTTCCCCAGGAGAAATGAGGCAGAATGGAGCTCCCCAAGTTGGTTTGGCCAGGACACGGGTTAACTCCCAACGTTCTGGGCCTCCGTTACACACTTCATGTATATGCTGGCACTGTGGCCCCTTGCAGTGTGCCAGGGCGTGGGGCGTCAGCAATGGCTTAGAGGGGAGAGTGCCCACTGCTGAGCCATCTACATCACACCCTGCAGCACAGCACCCCCTAGCCCCGTACTGTGCTCACCGTGGGCACTGCTCCTATAGCACTCTCTGCACGTAGGAGTCCTTCTCGTCTGTCTCCTGGTTCCAGCCTGAGTCACAGGGGAAAACCTCTCCACTCTGGAGCAGATGTTGGCTTGTTCAAGGGCTCTGAAGGTGTTACTATTTGTGTTTATTACCAAAGATGACTTGAAACCTGCCAACCGTGCAAGTTGGGAGCCACCAGATTTTCCCTGTTTGTTGCATCTTGTCCGACTCTCACCCTGTGGGTGTATGCAGTGCCCAGTACATTGTTGCCATGATTCTCTGGGCACTGCTGTACCAGTCCCCTTTCCAATGGTCCTAGTTCTGGAGCAAGTGGTAGCTTTGCATGTTCTTATCAGCTTGCTGTTTGCCATCCTTTGTGAGGGCTGAATCCCCTATCCCTTTTCTGTTCCCTTTCAGAGCCTACTAACATGTTGGATGTGAGGGCCATTCTGTGGCTGGAGAACTATCTGCAGGTAGGTGAGGATGGCAAAAGTGTCATGTGACCTGTGGCAGGCTGCTGTCTAAGATCACCAGTTCTTTGGTGATGCACCATTGGAGTGGAGATTACTCCCTAATGGTTTGACAGGCAGTAGCCGTGGGATATGGGCCCCTGTGGCACAGGCTGGAGTTCCCCGTTGGCTGGGTGAAGCTCCCCTGGGGTCAATTGATGCCTTGGCTCAGGCCTCCCTGCTACTATCTCCTCTAGACCTGGCAGTCAACCATCCTAGTGGTGTCCCACGACCGGAACTTCCTGAATGCGGTGGCCACTGACATCATCCACCTGCACTCGCAGCGTCTCGAGACCTACCGGGGCAACTTTGAGAACTTCATGAAGATCAAGGAGGAGCGGCTGAAGAACCAGCAGCGCGAGTATGAGGCCCAGCAGCAGTACCGGGAACATATCCAGGTACAGAGGTGGTGGCGTGGCGTGGATGTGATCCCATCCTGTGAGAAGAGCATCGTTGTACCATTCTGGGACTTCCTCCAACAGAGGAGCCAGTTTACAGAACTCATTCGTGTGCAGCATGGCTCTGGCGGTTGCCAGTGGGGGGCAATGGAGGGGCTCCTAGGGGGAGCATCTCTAGTCCTCCTTCATACTGACATAGACTGTTCTCGGGCTGTCCTCCATGTTGCTCTGGCTTTAGAGGGGGGATCTGGCCCACAGCTCAGCTCCCACTGTAGGAGGACAAGCTCTGAGGTGGGGCCTTAGCAGCGGGCAGAGGTTAGTGGCTGGTACCACCTGGGGCCAGGGGACTCTGATGATCTGTTCTCTCCTAGGTCTTCATTGATCGATTTCGCTATAATGCAAACCGGGCGTCCCAAGTGCAGAGCAAACTCAAGCTGCTGGAGAAGCTGTGAGTGTTTGGGCCTGGGAGGAGGGGAAGCAGTGGCATGTGTTTGGACTGCACCACTGGCACAGTGGGGGGTAGACCGTGACATGCAGTTAAACTATGCCACTTGGCCAGGTGGTAGGGGACAGCTCTACGCAGGCTTTAGGGGGTAAAGCACCTAATCCTATTTGAGTAAGTAGAAGGTGTTGATGGTTCCACATGGGCCTGAAACACAGTGGAGTTTCTCTAGGCTTACAGGGCTGGCTCTGGGGCCTGGGAATGGCTCTGGACCCAGAAATGGCCGATCTCTGGCTGTCCAGACATAGGGCCTGCTCTTTTGGAGGGGGTCACCTGACCTACATGGTCCGTTCCCCAAGGGTTCATCTCCTCTTTGCTTCCCATCCTGTCTCTGAGGCCACCTGGGGTGAGACTGTGGGGCTGGATGGTTGTACAGTATGTGGCTGGGGGTGTCACTGACCTACTCCCGGCCCCCTGCTCTGGGGCAGAAGTCCCCCCACTCCACCCCAGCCCAGGGAATTGCATGGCGTGTGGGGAGGAGGCACTGTCCTGGTACAGCAATATCTCCGCTCAGAGTGACAAGTTTCTCCTTCTCCTAGGCCGGAACTGAAACCTGTGGACAAAGAGTCTGAAGTGATGATGAAGTAAGTGACCACAGAGCCCATCGTGAGGAACTGGTAGCTCGGTTCCCTGTACTGGTGACTAGCAGCCTCAGACCCACAGCTTCCTGCCTCCCAGGTCCTGTTACCGGGAGTGTGCTCTGTAAAACATGGCCTTATCAAGGCTGCAGAAGCTGGTGCCATCTCCCCAGGTTGCCCTCCTCTCTGCCTTCCCTGGTATCCGGCCCAGGCATGCACATACATCCTACTGTTTTCTTGGTTTGTTTGCATCATTCTCTTGGTGGGTGCATGGATCCAGGTCCAGGGAAGATGGGTTGGGTGGGCCAGATACAGCCGTGATGGGGGCACACGGCAGGCAGGTGGGGTTCTGTGTTGAACGCCTTCCCTTTCCCAGAAGGTGGAGGTTGGCAAGTGTGGAGTAAGCGAAGCAGCGTCCTTTCCTGCCCTCACCCACACACCATACGAGGCAGGGTATTTCTCCACTTCAGGTGTTGTGCTTCCCCCGGCAGCCTCTCCCCTTGCCTGTTGTATTCACCTCCCTGGGCTTTCCTCTCCTCCCCCCCCCCCCCCCCCCCCCCCACCCCACCCCCTTACAGGTTCCCCGATGGCTTTGAGAAATTCTCTCCCCCAATCCTGCAGCTGGATGAAGTGGATTTCAGCTACAACCCAAGTCACTGCATCTTCCGTGGCCTCTCTGTCTCAGCTGACCTGGAGTCCCGGATCTGTGTGGTACGTACTGGGGACCTGGTCTTCTAGCTGGGATGGGGCCTCAAGGGGATGCTTCAGGAGAGACCTGGCAGGCCCTAGAAGTAGGATTTGGGCAGTTGAGGCAGATGTCGTACAAGGGGATCACAGCTGGAGTGTGGCAAGTAATCCTTTTGTGGCCAGCTGGGGCTGTGGGGCTCTTTGCATTGCTGCAGTATCTGCTGTCTTGTGGCTAGCCCCCCTTGGTGTGGAGGAGGGCCCTGAACAGTGGTAATGGGGGATGGTCAATTATACCTTCCACCCCCAAAATCCAGTCCAGTCTTGGGGCCCCAGTGCGGTCCCTGTGGGACCTAGTCTCTCATCAATTGCTTCTTTGCCCAGGTCGGGGAGAATGGAGCTGGCAAGTCAACCATGTTAAAGATCCTGATGGGAGACCTGGCACCTGTTCGAGGGATTAGACACGCACACAGGTACAGCTTGCGTTGCTATTGCCTGGCTTTAGCACATGGGGAGGGGTTGGGGGGGGATCGTGGAGTAAGGGCCAAGAGGTCTCTGGATTTGCAAAGGCAGAGGGGATTGTGGGAAATTGCCCCCTGTTTGCAGAGTGCTGGAGGGAGCATGGATTATCGGCCACTTCCCCAAAAGCACAATGGGTGGGTCCCTGGAAAGGCTGCTCCTTCTGCCCTGGGGCCACCTCCCGACATCTCCGGTGGCTTGGGGCAACCTGCATTAACATGTTTCCCCAGTTACCAATGGCCAAGACTTAATGGCCAAGAGCTCTAAGCTGTCATGGAGCAGCCAGATCCCCAATCCCTGGGGAAGTCAACCCCCACTTCCGCGCCCCCCTCCGCCACACACACCACACTTGCGCACACCTTCCCTTCCTGACGCCTCTGTCTCGCTCTTGGCAGCAAGTGGGTGGGGCCTGAGGAGCTCTGGGTAGCGCTGCCTATAATGGCTTCTCTTCTCTGGCTTGGCAGGAACCTGAAAATTGGCTACTTCAGTCAGCACCATGTGGACCAGCTGGACTTAAACATCAGTGCTGTAGAGTTATTGGCCAAGAGGTTCCCAGGTGAGCATCAGACTTCCATGGACATTGACCCTGGGCCATTCTGAGCGCTTGGTGGTGCCAGGTGAGACCTACATTTGATGTCTTGCCTCCTGGGCCAAGTAGAGCTGGCACTTGGCGTCCTCTGCCAAGCAAGGAGCAGCATTGATGCACTGGGGAGGCCTCCCCTGGATGCAGATAGGAGCTCCTGCCTAGAGAACCAACCACCTCTTGTAGTGCTCTGGGGTCATCCTCTTTCCTCGTCTAATATTTCCCCACCTCACGGGAGCTGCAGGCTCTCTGATACCTGGCTTGAAAAGTTTGGGTAGTGTCACAGTGCGAGTGCTGCAGGGATGTCTGACGCTGCAGACAGCCTGAAATGGGCCATGGGAAGTGATTGTTGTCGTTAGGTTTCAGAGTTGTGCATCAGCATTGCAGATTGTTTAGCTGCTGATCATTTTAGCCGCAAAAGCCCCAATTGCTCCTCTCCCAGCTGCCAAAACCTTCAGCCTTCTCCTCTCTGATGTAGCTTTACCTTTATATACAAACGTGCAGCACTGAATTTAGGGACATTGTCACTTGAATTTCATCTCAGCCAGTACCCTGGAGCCCCTGTCCTGATTGTGTCACTCAGGTTCATATTGAAGCCTCTGTGAATTTCCTCCATTCTGCTGCTGCATTTCCCTCTTCCTGCACTTGAGCACTGCAGATTCCGGGGGGCTTGGTGCAGAACCTAGGTCCGGCTTGCCTGGCTGACTGGAAGCTCTGAGTTTGTATCTTGGGAGCTAATGCCCGCAGGCCAGGGCTGGGTTGTGACATTCTCCCTGTGTTCTGTTTCAGGGAAGACAGAGGAGGAGTATCGTCACCAGCTGGGAAGCTACGGAGTCTCCGGGGAGCTGGCCGTCCGCCCTGTCGCCAGCCTATCGGGAGGTCAGAAGAGCCGAGTGGCATTTGCCCAGATGACCATGCCCTGGTAATCCTCTCCCATACGTTGCTCCTGCTGCTGTTAGTGACACGGCTCTGTCTCTAGGTCCTGTTGGTTTTAGGGAGGAAGCCGAGATGCTGAGAGTCTTTTACTGGCTCTGGCTGAGTAGGAGACCCAATGCCCTGGGGCTTTCTGGGGAAGCATGGTCACCCTGAGGGAGCTATGCATGCAGACAGGCATGCAGCTTGCTCTTGTCATTACCCTTTTGGGCTGAGTCCACAGTCCCATTCTTGGGACGTAGGGGTCCCTATAGCCCACACTGGGCAGAGCAGATACTTGGGGACCTGAGCCTTGACAGAAGACACTGCCACGTAGAGCCCGTCTATCACGTTCTGAGCGGCATGACCAATACGCTGGGCTCCCCCGTCCAGCCTGAGACCTTGCTCAAGCCCCGCTAACAGGGGGCCCGTTGTTCTTGACGGTAATGCCAGAAGGTGACTGCACTGCGGGCTCTGCATGGGTCTCTTCCAGTGGGATGCTGAGTTGCTGATTCTTTCCTCTCCTTCCAGTCCCAACTTCTATATCCTGGATGAGCCGACAAACCACCTGGACATGGAGACCATTGAGTCCCTGGCGAAAGCGTTGAATAAATTCCGGGTAAGGCTCTCCTGGGTCTGACGCTCCCTGCAGCCTCTTGTCTTGTGGTGCTGCAGCATCCCAGCCCAGTGGGAGCCACTAAGAGTAGTTAAAGTGGCCCCAATTATCCTGGCCAGTGGAGAACATGGTGCATTTCCACCATGACTCTGTGCTTCCTGTCACTTGGCTTGTTTCAGACTTCCCTTGAAAAATATGGTGGTTCTTTTAGTGCCCAGGAAAGTGGCTGACCAGTAAGAGCCAGCCAGAGAGCGGCCCTTCCCCTAACTCTGAGAGATATCTGGACCCGCAGCATCCCCTCTTCTAGGTCAGGGTATCCTCCTGCTCTACCAGCACACTTCACTTCAGCCTGGCCTTCAGCACATTGTACTGTTCCAGTACTAGGCAAAGCTGCCGCTTGTGCCATATTTTGTGATGTCTTCATGGGGATGAACTCCTGTTTGTCAGCATGAGATGGGCCCGTCACAATCTCTTGTTTACAGCAATAACTTGACAGGTTAACTCAAAATCCTCCTACTTCCAAAGAGAAGCCACAGCTTGGTCAGGCAAAGCTGAGGGCAGTGGCTGAGTCTCGCCGTGAGTCTGGGTGGCCAGTGGCAAACTCTAGTTGTAGGCCAAGGAGTGAAGTGAAAAGCCAGAGTCAAGCCCCTTCTCACTACACACACAACCCCTCCCCAGACAGTGCATTTTCCGTCAGCCTTGGCCCCAGATCTCCCAGGAGGAAAGGTGAGGGTCCCGAGCCAGGCTGGAAGAAGCTTTAGTTCCCCATTACCCCCCCCCCCCCCCGTCCCTCCTGCCTACTTGTACCATGTAAAGTAGGAGTTCCCAGTGGGCCCATTCTGCAATAGACGGAGACCAGAGGTTCCAGTATGCAGTGCAGCCTAGCTATTGGATTGATATAAAGTGGGAAGATGTATCCAGTGGGGCCCACAGAGGTCACTCTTGGGTCTGGAAACTGTCAATGGAGGACATGCTTATAACATTTGCAGATGACACCAAGCTGGGAGGGGTTGTGAGCACTCTAGAGGACAGGATTAGAATTCAAAATGACCTTGACAAACTGGAGAATTGGTCTGAAATCAACAAGGTGAAATTCAAAGTAAAGATCAATGCAAAATACTTCACTTGTTAGGAAAGAAAAATGAAATTCACAACTACAAAATGGGGTATAACTGGCTAAGTGGTTGTCATACTGCTGACAAGAATCAGGGGGTTATAGTCGGTCACAAATTGGAAGTCAACAATGTGATGCAAATGAAAATGCTAATAGCATTCTGGGCTGTATTAGCAGGAATGGCATATGTAAGACACAGGAGGGAACTGTTCCGCTCAGTGTTGGTGAGGCCTCAGCTGAAGTAGTGTCTAGCTCTGGGCACCGCTTTAGGAGAGAAATGGATAAATTGGAGAGTGTCCAGAGGAGAGCGTCAAACCATAAAGGGTTTAGAAAATCTGACCCTATGAGGAAAGGTTTAAAAAACTTGGCCTGTTTAGTCTAGAGAAAAGAAGGCTGAGGGGGGGACCTGCCAGTCTTTAAATAGGTTCGGGGCTGCTATAATGAGGTTGGTGATCAGTTGTTCTCCATGTCAACTGGAGGCTGGACAAGAAGCAGTGGGCTTAATCTGCAGCAAGGGAGATTTAGGTTAGATAGTAAAAAATACTTTCTAACTTTAAGGGTAGTTAACCTCTGGAATTGGCTTCCCAAGGAGATTGTGGAGGTTTTTTGGGCAGGTTGGAAAACACCTGTCAGGAGTGACCTCGGTTTACTTGGTCCTGCTTCAGTGCAGGGCCGTACTTGATGACTTCTTGAGGTCCCTTTTGGCCTTACATTTTTATGATGCTGTTTTCCGTGCCCGGACCTGTGGTCTGCATCTCCAAGAGCTACTCAGGCCACCCCTGTGGTATCAGCAGCCCTTTGAATCTCTTGGCCTCGAAGCCATGGGGTCAGCCGACTTAACAAGACACATGGCCCTTCCCCATAGTATTCAAGTCGCTATTTAGAGCTGGGCTGTTTCCTGCCCCTCTGGTGTAAAGCACTTTCTCTTTGCACCTCAATCTCAGGGCGGTGTGATCCTGGTGTCCCACGACGAGTGCTTCATTCGCCTGTTGTGCAAGGAGCTGTGGGTGTGTGAGAACGCTACCGTGACGCGCATTGAGGGCGGCTTCGATGAGTACAGGGACATCCTGCAGGAGCAGTTCCGGAAGGAGGGCTTTCTATAAAGGAGGCACCTGGCTGGAGTGGGGAAGTGCAGCGGCCGCAATATCCATCTGAAAGGTGCCCAGCGGAGCAGCGGGGACACCACTTGCACCCCATGGACTGTCAGCTGTGCCATCTGCTCTGTCGTCTCTTACCCTCCCCCCAGAACTGCAAAGGTGTTTGTGGGGTGTGGAATGGGCCCTCTCTCCTGCCTCTAGAGCTGCACCAGGCCTCTGCTGGGCAGGGGTGAATGGACAGCAAAGGGAGGGGGGGAGGGGGGAGTCTAAAGCTGCGGAGCGAGGGGAGGGGTGCAGAGTGGGTATTGTCTGCTCTGAGCACGTCCTCTCCTCTGCCACCTGCCCAGTGCTGCCTAGCTCAGCCAGTCTCTGCGGTTCGTGGAGGATTGGTGCTCTGAGTGCGCAGGGAGCGCTGGGCTTGAGTGCTGCTACCTCTTGCACCTTGAGCTGCTCTGCTGAGAAGAGGGATGGAGTCTTTCCCTCCCCCCCAATTTTAACTTAAACCATGTGAGATGCTGGGAAAGGCCTCTCAACTTCTCTGTGGAGAGAAGCTGCCGCCTCCTGGCTTTTCAGTCCTTTTTACCTGCCAAACACTAGTCAAACCCCCTTAGGAACACACTTCTTTCTTCCTGGTCTGACCCTATGCTCCTGTCCCCGTCCTGCTAAGGAGTGGAGGAGCTTATGCTGCTGCTGAAAGGCCCTGCTTCTTGCTAAGGTCCTTTGGAAATCCTTGACAGGGTTTGCTGTTTTCCCTAAGCTGCAGTCAGTAAGAGCCAAGGGCTTGTGTTGTTTGGCAGAGTAGTGGGCCACTGTGATTCAGACAGGGACAAGATCTTGCCTGCACACAAGCTTCTGCCAAACTTAACTACTGCACAAATCCCTGCACCCTTCTCCCAGCTAAAGGCCTCTCCATGCAGGACTAGGCTTGGTCCGTCCCAGCTGCCACCCTATGTTTCATTTCTTTTTAAATGATCAAATACTGTACATTGCAAGGTAAGTTATTGAGCACGGAGTGAAACTCCCTGTTCCTCAGCCCAGTGGTTGCAGTGTAAATAAAACCAGAACTTGATGGCCTTGGAACTCTTATTTCCCTAGTGGATTCCATGTGCTGGTTTCCAGTGTGTTTCTTTACTGCCCTTTCTACTGCTAGTGAATGGGGGCAAGAGGGGCTGGTTACAGTTTCTGCACAATCTCTGCCTCCAGTTAGGAACCGTGCTATGAAAGGGGAGTTTGATTATTCAGTTCTTGCTCAAGGACTGAATGAGGGGGAGGGAAAAGATCCAGCCCTCCTTCTGAGCAAAGCACAGAGTACCAGGAGCATATCATGAGCAAAGAATTCTTTGGCCACTACTATTAGAAGGGGGGAGTGTTACAAACAGGCATAGGAATGGGTGGTGTGGTGATGCTGAAGCTTGTGTGTGGCCAGCTGAACTAGGCGGGAAGAACTTTTTCTAAAGTTACCATCTGCAAGGAGTCTCATTGCTTGGTCTCTGCTCCCTAGCATGAGGCAGGCACTACTCACTCCCCAGGTTCCGAGAGCTTTTATGGCAATGGTAAACCCCCCCCCCCTTCTTTGCTGGCAGTCATCCATCACCCTGGGAGCAGGACTGCTGCCCATAGAACCCTCCATCAGTTCCTCCTGGACCATGGTTAGCTAAGGAGCTATGGCTCTTCTTCCAGAACATGCCAGAGTAGGGGTTGGGTATCCTTTGTCACGTCCCTGCCTTCCAGTCAAGTCCAGGTTGCTTGTGAAATTGTTCTTGGCACACACTTGCTTTGACATTCCACTGTTTTCTTTATGGCAAGAGTATGTGGCACCTTCAAACTGTCCTTGCAGCACCATCAGTAGCAAATGTATGGTCTGCATCTGCCAGGGTAGTGGCCGTACAGTGAAGAGACGTAGCCCTGGGGAAACCAACAGGTCTTTTTCAGCCTGCCGGCACGGCTAGTGCTGAGAAGGGTAAAATGTTACGGGAACAGCTGGAGCTGCCCAAGAGTGCTGGGACTTGATGCTAGTGATGTTCGGATGAATCTAGCTTCCTGAGGCTCACTGGGAGAGTTTTCATCAAAGCACCGTGCTCTGCTGAGTGTCAATTGCAGCCTCAGTGCTACAAAAGACACTAAGAAAGGAAGCAGCCGGCGGGAGGGGAGCCGTTCTCTCCGCTGTAGTCAGGGGGTTGTGATAGCAGCCTGACCACTCCCACACGCCTTCTTCATGTGCTTGACACAGGGATGGGGATAAACATGCTATGAAGTCTTCAGTCTCAACTAGGACCCATCTTGCCCTTCACAGATGAGCTCAGACCCCTGTGCAGTTTGAGCTTTCCCTACCTTAGTGCCCAAAGAAAGGGCTTCACTATCAGTCCACACTTGTACCTAGCGCCTTCTCCAGCAAGCAGTCACCCCTGCTACTGGATTGCCTTAACAGCTCTAGCTGTTTGGGTGGTTGGCCTGGGACTCTCAGTACTGTGTTGCGGCTGTGCTCTCCCTTTGTCTTGAGGGACATCAGATCTGCTGGAGTGAGACTCCTCAGGGCTGGCATCTTTATCCTGGAAGTGGGTGGGGGAATCACTTAGTCTTCTCTTAATTTTAACATTTGTTTACTTTTGGGGCCTAGTTTTTAATTACTTGATTAGCATTTTGGAAATGTTGTCTCCTGTGCTGTTGCAAGGGTACGTTTGCAGTGGCTGCCTTGGGCAGTATGTTCCATGCTGTGGTAAAGACAGGAGACACCTGCTTTTTAAAATAAATAAATAAACTCTCTTAAAAAATAACAAAAAAAAATCCTGCATACAGCCCTGTGGGGGGCTCTATAACTATTGAATGACTCTACCCCCAGCCTTATACTCTGATTCCTGCCACATGTGGCCCACTTAAGTTCTAGCCTGGTTGTGATCCCCTTGGTAAGAGTGCAGCCCTGTTGAAAATACAGCCCAGCTCTGCTGCTCTCATCCTTTTCTGGGGGATTTTACTGCTCTCCTGCTCCCTACCCGTATGTTAGAAAATTGGGTGTGTGTGTGTGGGGGGGACTACTTCCCCCAGCAGCTCTTTAGGCAGTTAGGGCATTTTCTCCGAACTCCAGCCTTTGTTGGCTTTAACAAGTCTCCGAGTAGGTATTTGGGGGAACGGTTGCACAGCAGTCTAAAAGGTTTTCTGGGCAAAACCTCTCAGTTGCAAGGGTGAAGTCCCATCCTGTCACGGGGGAAGGGGGTTCCTGGGCCGGGGTCGCGTGTGCGGAGGGGGAGCTAGGAGGGATAGGGGCTGGGCCCCCAGCAGCCCCTCCCCCCCTTTCCCTCGTGCGGCCGGCTGGCGGGAGGGCCCCTTGCCAGCTGCAATGAGCCCGAGCCGGGGGCACCGGGGCAGCAGGAGAGGCCTGAGCTCCCTCCCCCCGCCGCCCGGGGTCCGGAGCCGGATCCCCCGCCAGGTTAGCGGGGGGCGGGCGCTACCCTAGGGGCTGGGGACGGGAACACGCGGGAGCGCCCGCCCGGGCCGCTGGCGGCGGGGGAGGCCGCGGGTCTGCAGCTCAGCTGACGGGCGAGTCCAAGTGCCGAGGGGCCGGGGCGCCTCCCCGCCCTGTGCCGGCTCCAGGCCCCTCCTCCCCCTTCCCCGCCACCAGGTGGTTCCGCCCCCGCCCCCCGGAGCGGCCGGGCGGGGCTCCAGCGTCGGCGAGGAGCGGGAGGGAGGGAGCGAGTGAGGAGCCGGCGGCGGGGACAGAGCGGTGCCCGCGCCCCCGAGACCCGCACCCCGGAGCAAGGCAGCCCGCTCCGCTCCCTGCGCCGCGCCCAGCCCCAGCCGGCACACGCGCCCGCCGCGCCCCGGGGCTCCGGCGGGATGAGCGGCGACGAGCTCGCAGGTGGGAGGCGGCCGGGCTCCGGGTCGCCCCCCCGCGCCGATCGCTGGCCCCCCGCCTCGCCCCCTGCAGGTGCCAGCCCCGGCTCCCCCGGACCCGAGGAGGTGAGGCGGGCGGCGGGGAGGGAGCGCCGGGCGCTCGGGCTGTGGGGGCGGGGCGGCTCGGGCTGCCGGGGAGGGGGCGCCGGGGGGACCCGGACCCTGCGTGCCCGGCTCTAGGGGAGGGGCGGCGTGGCGGGCCGCCCGGGGGGGGGGGGGGGGCTGTATGCCAAGCTCTGGAGCGGGGGGCAGGGTGAGGCGCGGGCGAGCTGGGGGGGGCTGCGTGGCACGCTCGGGAGACGGGAGCAGGACTCAGCCGTGTGCCGGGGGGGCTCTTTGTGTGCTGGGCTGGGCTTTGGGGGGAGGGGGGGGGCTAAGCCGGCCGGAGAGGGGGCTGTGGAGCGAGGCGGATTGCGCTGGTCCGGGTTTTGGGGGTCGCAAGGGGGGCTGAGGGAGGTGTGTGTCGGGGGAGACGCTGTTTGCCTCGCCGGGCTCCGGGGGGCGTTGTGTGTCGGGGGCACTGGGGAGAGTCTCGGGTGGGGGGGAGGGGGGTTGTGTGCCGGGCTTTGGGGGACCTGTTTACTGGAGAGGCTGTTTACCCGGGGGGGGCTGAGTGCCGGGGGTGTATCTGAGGGGCGGGGGGGCTGAGTGCCGGGGGTGTATCTGAGGGGCGGGGGGGCTGAGTGCCGGGGGTGTATCTGAGGGGGCGGGGGGGCTGAGTGCCGGGGGTGTATCTGGGGGGGGAGGGCTCTGGGGGGCTGAGTGCCGGGGGAGGGGGGGCTGAGTGCTGGGGGTGTATCTGAGGAGCGGGGGACTCTGGGGGGGCTGTGTGCCGGGGCGGGGGGCTCTGGGGGGCTGTGTGCCGGGGGGCTGTTTACCGGAGGGGTTTTAGGGGCTGCTTGCCGGGCTCTGGGGGCCTGTTTACTGGAGAGGCTGTTTACCGGGGGTGCTGTGTGCCGGGGGTGTATCTGGGGGGTGGGGAGGGCTCTGGGGGACAGTGTGTCCGGGGGTGGGGGTCTGTTTGCTGGGGGTGTATCTGAGGGGCGGGGGGGCTCTGGGGACTGTGTGTCCGGGGTCGGGGGGCTCTGTGCCGGGGGTGTATCTGGGGGGCGGGGAGGGGCTCTGGGGACTGTGTGTCCGGGGGCGGGGGGCTCTGTGCCGGGGGTGTATCTGGGGGGCGGGGTGCTCTGGGGGCTCTGTGCCGGGATGTATCTGGGGGGCGGGGGGGCTGTTTGCTGGGGGGTGTATCTGGGGGGGAACCCCGAAAGGCAGTGGGTGCCGCCGCACGTTTTGGAGGAGGAGGAGGAGGGGTGTTCCGGCGCCTGCCTGCCCCCCCCCCTACTCGGCTCCCTCCGGAGGATCCGCCGGGCCGCTCCTGCGGCGGGGAGTGACCCCGCGGGGGGCCGGCTCAGGGCAGGACCGGGAGCGCTGCGCGGGCGCCATCTTGGGCGGGATCAGATATCGGGGGCGGGAGGGACTCTTCCCCCCCCCCCCCCCCCGGACTTCTCGCTCCATCTCGGGCTGTGGGCGGCTCGGGGGCTGCTCCTCATGGAAGGTGCCGGGCTCGGGCTCAGGCTCAGCCTGTCTCTACCCTCCATAATGGGACTCCTCCGTTGGGGTGCTCTGCCCCGGCCGAGCGGGCCCCCCCGGTGGATCGGGCTTGGGTGCCGCAGCTAACAGGCTTTTCCATTGCCTGCCCCTTCCGCAGGAGGTGTCAGCTGTGGGTGTGTGGTGGGGGGGGGGCGGTCTGAGCATTGGGAGGAGTGTGTGTGTGTGTGGGGGGGGGTCTGGGCACTGGGGAGCATGTGGGGCTAAGCTTTGGGCAGTGTGTTTGTGAGGGGGGAGGTCTGGGCATTGGGAGGAGTGTGTGTGGCTGAAGGAAGTTAGCTTTCTGTAGCCCTGGGCATGCTCTCTGCTCTTTCCTTCATGCCAGTAACGGGGGGGGGGGATGCTCTTTCCAACCCTGCCAGCGATGGTTGGCTCCTCCCACCCACCATAGGCAGTAAAGGCCTCTCCCCCTGCTCTCCAGGAGGCAGGTGCCCCTCCCTATGGCTGGAAGTGATTGTCCTTCAGCCCTTGGGGAAGAGGGGTGGTTGGGTGGAGTCAGACCTCTGGAGTTGGGATGTGACCAGGCCCTGGACTGTAGAAATTTCAGGCTTCCCTCAGTGTTTATCATGAACTTCCTCCTCTGCTCTTTGGGGTACTGCCCTTCAGAGTTGGGATTGAGGGGCTGGAGAGTTGGCCTTTCTGGTAGCTCCAAGTGTTAGATGCCTGCGGACCAGCAGGGAGGGGGCCTCCAAGCTGCTGGTGTTGACTCAGGCTCAGCCGTGAGTTTTCACTGCCCTTGGATAGCTGGCATGGACTGCCTGGCTGAAATAAATGGTAGCACTGTGCCCATATGGCCTATCCCCAGTCAGTCAGATAAGTGTCCCTGTGCTGGCTGGGATTGGCTCCAGTGCTTTCATTTCCCTTTGCCTTGAAGGAGGTGGGTGCAAGAGGCTGTTTTGTGTAGGACTCTGGAGTTCCATAATGGGCAACTTGATTGTCCTGAGAGGAAACTCTTCTCAGGTGCCCCTGTCATGGTGGCACAGCTGTTCTGATTCCCCTCCATAGAGCTGTAGACTCAGGAATCAGGGCAGGATGGTTCCCTAGAGTCCAATGCTCAAGGCTTTGTCTGAACTCTCCTTTGTTAATTGTGTAGGAGCCTGTTATCCTTCCCACTGGATCTCAGAGCAGGATTTCCTTAGGCTAGATCATGGTCCCTGCCACAAACATCCCAGTCCTGTGACTGCAGATAAATGGAGCTCATTGCAGGGGGCTCTTCCACAACTTCAGGGGTTCACCCTGTTTAGAAACCTTGTAGAAACTCAATATTCAAATATTTCCTTTCTACACATTGTGTGCATGTAGATTTGATGTGGTGGGGGTGCCAGCGTGGGCTATGGCTGCAGGTTCTGGGTGTATCTTTGAAGGGGAACATCTAGGCATGCTGTAAAAAGCAATAGAGGGTCCTGTGGCACCTTTGAGACTAACAGAAGTATAGGGAGCATAAGCTTTCGTGGGTAAGAACCTCACTTCTTCAGATGCAAGAGACTTGCATCTGAAGAAGTGAGGTTCTTACCCCTGAAAGCTTATGCTCCCTATACTTCTGTTAGTCTCAAAGGTGCCACAGGACCCTCTATTGCTTTTTACAGATTCAGACTAACACGGCTACCCCTCTGATACTTGACACATCTAGGCATGCTGAATGTGTGGGTTGGTTTGGGAGAAAGGAGGGTCATCTTGGTGGGCTGGGCACTGCAGGCTTCTGTGGTGGTGGTCAGGCAGTCTGGGACTGTGTGCGGGTTGGTTGTGGGGAATGTTGCACAGGCATTCCAGGGATGCATGTGCTAGACGTGTAATGGAGTTACTTGGTGGCTGGTGTTGCACACGCAGTCCTTTCTGACTCCCACAATGATATCTTGTAGCATAAGATTTAGTCATTGTCTGTAGTTAAAAGGCTAAGCTGGCAATGTTTCGTCAATTTTTTTTCTAGCCATCAAGTCTGAGGTTGGAGGTAGAGACTCTAATCAATAAAATGTCATTTTTTGCAGCCACCACAAAAAAGACAAAGAACCGTGGAGGACTTCAACCAGTTCTGCACCTTCGTGTTGGCCTATGCTGGCTACATCCCCTACCCCGAGGAGGTAAAACAGATTGGTGTGTGCGTTGTGCCATTGTTTAGTGTTGTGTGAAGGGGCCAATGTCCTGGGAGACAGACCTGGCACCTCTCCTTTCTTTCTTGGCATTGAGGTTTGGGGACTTCCTGCTGTGTCATTCCTCCGCTCATGTCTCCTTCCCTCCCCCAATCACTCCAAGAACATCACATCTGTGGTGTAGTCCTGTGCAGATCCTATGTGCTTTTTTTTGTCCTTGCAGAATGAACCCTGGACACTTGGAGGCAGCATGAGTCCCCAGAACAGCACAGGCAGCACTCAGGATAGTGACAGCTGGGCCTCATCCCATTCCTCTGATTCCCAAGTACTGCCAGATGAGGGGAGGATCAGAAATGCCAAGTACAAAGGGGGCAACCTGTTCCTGAACTGCCCTGACTTCCCCGGCAGTTTCTATGCAGCCCGGCCCCAGCAAACCAAGAAGAAGAAACTGTCTGCAAAGAAGCTCATCTTGGATCAAGAGATGGAACAGAAGGTGACGCTGGCTGGCACGAAGAATTTAAGTGATGTTCAACAACAAAGGAAAGAGTCCGCTGTACTAGAGGAGCAGGCGCCTTATGTAATGAGAAAATGTCTTGAGTCCTTGGTTGTCCCAGCTGGTGAGCTCCGACCCAAATCCCTGTTGGAGGAGTTCATGAAGGAAGAAAAGGACTGGACATGTGGGGTTCAAGGGAGTGAAGTGCCAGTAGGAGGCTACTTTCGACCAAAGGAGCAGGAATCATGCCCTGAGGAGAGGAGGAGCTCCAGCTGTCAGAATACCTTGGATCAAAGCAAAGAGGAGGAGGGTACAAGCAGTGTCAGCTCCCAGCTCAATTGTAAGCTTCCAAGCTAGTTTGTATGGGGAGTGTGGAGGGGTCCGAAGGAAAAGTGGGGCAGATGTCCCTGGTCTGGATAGGTGGTTATGTCAATGCTTTGTTCTCACTGCAAAGCTGCATCATGTTCCAATGCTCAGCACCTTGCTGTCTTTCAGCTGGAGGACCTGTAGGTTCACTGGCTTTGTGGGGAGCCCACAGCTACTGGAGTCCTAGCCTCACCAACAAGAGGTGAAGTAGGGGAACTGCAAAGCATAGAGTCAAGGTGTTGGGCCTCAGCCTGTCAGAGTCCTCCTTTCCCCTGATGAAAACAGTGCTAGAGCCAGACTCATTCTTCAGCTTGGGAGACTCAAACTAACCATTTGACTGGTTTTAATTGCTCTTTTTCCCTTTTGCAGCTTCACCTGTGGAATTCACAGTGGCACCTCCCAACACCAAATCAGAAGGTGAGTGGGACCCCATTATGTGTGGTACTGGTAGCCTCTCCAGCACGGGGAGCAGGGGGTCTTGCTTTGCCGCTGGGCTTCTTCCTGAAATGGGTGGGGATTGAATCAGACAGAGGGGAATTCAGGCCAGCATAGGACAGGCCTGGGTTTCTTTCAGAGCTGATCACTAATTGTCTGTGGGGGTTGGTGCTGATCCCTCTAGGCCTTCATGCTCCTGGGACAATGTATACTGCCTTCCTGTGTGCAAAATCTTATGCTATAAACTGGGCTTGTCTGGCATTTTCTGATGGAGGTCTGTCTCTCCCCTGCCCAGAGGATGATGCTTGGGACCTGATAACCTGCTTCTGCCTGAAGCCCTTTGCAGGGAGACCCATGATAGAGTGTAATGAATGCACCACCTGGATCCATCTCTCTTGTGCCAAGATTCGCAAATCCAATGTGCCTGAGGTCTTCATCTGCCAGAGATGCCGTGACGCCAAACAAGAGATCCGTCGCTCAAACCGAGCCAGGACAGTGCCCCGCAAACGCTTCTGTGACTGATCCTCTCCCCCTGAGAGATGGTGATTGTGGGCGGGGGCCCTTTGTTCTAAGACTGTAGCCCAAGTTGGCTAGACAATCGATGCACAGTGACTATAGGAGGCCTGTGGCACTGGAAAGTGGGAGCATTTGTGCTGGGCATGCCCCCTGTACTTCCAGCTCCAGGAAGCTGGCACGTTGAGACTCACTCCAGGAGGAATAATCTTTCTCTTGTGGGGATCATGTAAACTATGCAGCTGAGACATCAGTTTCGCCAGTGCAGTGGGGCCCAGCAGGAGAAGTGTCTCAATGGAATCCAGTGCAGTAGGTCAGCCAGAAACCTTCCTGTTGTAATACACACGGGGCTCAGTGCCTTTCCCCCAGGCAATCCAGGAGGGCCTTGTCCAAGTAGTTACCCTCTGGTATGGGGGCTGCTTAGACTTATCCCAAGGGTGGTTGTTATCCCACTGGTGCCCAATTCCTTTCATGTGACAACCTCCTAAGAGTGAGTTTAGTGCTGGTGAAAGTTGTCAGGTGGCTAGTGCCCCCCTTCTCCCCCAGACTAATGTCATCTTTAATCTGGGCTGTATCTGGTTTGTTGAGTGCACAAGCTTCTCCCTCTACAAACCATGCTCTGGAGTGACTCTCTGGGGGGGGAAAAAGGAAGTTGTCCTCTGGGCTGTCATAGCCCATCAATTATAGTGATGTGGACATCTGCCCCAGGACCTGAATTGAGCACCCCTGCCTTCAAACTTGCTGCATGTGGAGTAAGCAATAGTAGCCTCTTGATCTGACTGCACTCACTAGCTTCAGAGGTTGGGAAGAGAGGGGCAGTGTGTGGTTACTGTAAATATTAATGGAGTGACTGTAAATAATTTGTAACAGATGTTTAGAAAATTATAAAACAATTCTTGCTAAACTGTAAAATGGAGTCCTCTGCTCCCAAACTTCCAGTTGCACTGTAGTCTCTTGTATGAGGGGACTTAAGGAGTTGGGGCAGGAGCCCAAAACAGTTGGTGGGGGGGAGAGAACCTTTGGAAACTTGGGAGAGTCCACAAGCAGACCCTAGGCGATGGCTCTCAGGACTTTCCCTGCTGTTGTGCACTGGGCTGTCGCCCAGGAAGCACCCTTGGTGAAGGTGTGGTGGATGTGAACAAAATTGACAGAGCAGAAAGAAAGTGAAGCTTTTGTCTGGATTGTCCAATCCCCTGAAGAATTCTCCAGTGTTAGCAGTCTAGGCTCCTCGGTGAAGTTTGAGGAATGTTAGTGTCTCATACAGACATATGGGGTCTTTTGCCTTGAGCCTCATCCACTATGCAAATTGCTGCCTCTTAGATTGGATGTTCCTGTTATGAGCACACCTTTACAGTTCTAGACAGGATACTTGGTCTTCTCTCTCTCTCCTCAAGGAGGACATGACTGAGCTGGCTGGTCGCTGGGGGTTCTACATGCACTAAGTATTAAATTCCATCTTCTAATTCTCCTTTTACCCCCCACCCACCAAAGAACCAGACCCATGTGCCTTCTGCACCTTCTATGTTGCATTTCAAAGATGCTGCTCCCCCTGTGCTGGAGGTGTTCTGACTCTTGGGGTGGGGGGAAATGAAAGGAATCTAAGATCACAATTCCTATTTTTCCAAACTTGTGTACTTGGCTGCCCTGAGACATCATCAGTCAGCAATGTCCCTGTCCCTCTGGGAGGGTTTGCTCCTTGTACCCCTCTCCTGGGGGGCGGGGGGAAAGTCTAGGCCCCTGAAATGCTTTACACTTTTATAGTTTGTAGTAATTTTTATTGAAATTATGTAAAATAGCAAATTCTTGGGAGTGTGGGTGGAGTAAGATGTATATAATAAAGTACTTTTGCCATAACCCTTGTGGCCTTATTGTTTCATGACCTCACCTGTAACTCCCCTTGTGTAAGTTTCAGTGAATATTTCCTTTGGCTGTGCGAAGAGCCACTAGCCCTGTCCTTTCTACCATGGAGTCGTCTTTGAGAATTTGGTGGATGCTGGCGAATTAAAAATCCAACACAGAGTACAAGCCTGGTGCTCTGGAGAAGTAAGAGGTGTTAACTCAGGGACACTGAGCAAAGAGAAATGTAGGGTAAGGAGTAGGTAGAACACCAGGGCTCTCAGACGGGTCAGGCTTGGACAGTCTCCCCCTTGAAAAGATGAGAATTAGCTAGGGTACTAAAATCTAGGATTAGACCATATATGCTAGTCAGGTGGGGTGAGAGAGTCTAGCCAGGACTGATGGCATCTTTCCTCATCTGTGATGCAAACAGGCTTGCTGTTTTTCTTTATCTCTTTGAAAAGTGCAATGCACTATCGATTACATGGCAGTGGTCTGACACCCATGGTGCTGTAGAAAGGAAAATGGGGCATCTCCCTCACCTAAGAGAAAGCATCCCTTAACTGGGAGACAGGCACAACCCCCTGCTACCACACTGCTGAGCGTATCTGTGGAAGCATGTCAAAACACCAGCCCTATCTTAGTGTGACTAGACACCCCTTGCCTGGCCTCTGTGGTTACTTAGAGCTCAAGCTCTAGCCTCTTCTAAAAATCTCTCAAAAAATACACCTAAAAAATGAATGTTTTGTTTAGATAGATTTTAATTTCCAAAACAGGATTGATTTGAACAAAACAGTGATTTCAAACACCAAGGCACCTCTCCATACTGCTGTTATGCATATGATATGGTCTGCTACTAGAGAAACTTTCATTAAAAAAGTCTAGGAAATCTCTTGGTTGTGGTGTTACTTGGTTCACCACTGAATGATTAACTAATGCTGAGTTTGCAGGCAGCTTGAAAGAGTAACTCTGGACATGTAAGCCCCTTCCCCCATATTCTCCTGGGGAAAAGATTGATGCTAAAGCCAAACTATTTTAAATGCAAGCAGTTAGCCTGTTAAAATGATTAGCAATTACCCTCACTCAGGGAAAGAGGGTGAGAGTGAATATAAGATAGCATGGGAAGAAACAGCTGTGTGTGATGCTGCATTGACAATAAGGCACATACCTACAAGTTTAGTTACCCTGTAAAGCAGGGGTTCTCAAACTTGGCATTCACAAGCTGTCAGCCTCCACTCCAAACCCCACTTTGCCTCCAGCATTTATAATGGGGTGAATACACAAGTGTTTTTACTTTAGGGGGGTGTCACACAGAGGCTTGCTATATGAAGAGGATCACCAGTACAAAAAATTGAGAACCACTATCCTAGAGGCCCTACCTTACATTTTATCTTCAACAAGCCTGCCACTGACAATAGCAAGGATCCCTTGGGGGACTAAAATTCAAGTTTAGTCCAGGACTTTCACTCCAGCGCATTGAATGGAACCCCACCCCCTCCACAGGCTGAGTACAACAACCCATTTCCCTAGAGACAGGGCAATTTGCACTAGCACCCAGCCACTGGCATAAATTTAAAGGCAGATGTTGAGGCATTAATGCTTCCATGTGTGTGCAGAGAACACCAAATGCCAAGAGTATTTGTTCTGCAGCTAGGACAGAACTATTAAATCATTGGCTGGCTGTCCATGTTGCTAGGAGACAAAGGCAGATACTATCCTTGCCCCCATGGAGCTTACAATCTAAATAAGAAGGAAGAGTCTAGGTTTAGCAGGCATGTTCTAGATCCCATAGTTCTGCTAGGGCAGAACCAGAGATAGTCCATTAATCTATCATGGCAGCTGGTGAAGACAGAAGTCCCTGGTGGGGTAGGAGCCAGATGTCCCCATTACTTTATTCTTCCTTAGCCCAAACTGAGTTGCCTCTCTTTTCCTCCAGGTGGGGAATCACAGCCTCCGTGTAGAACTTCTCCAGCTTGGGCTCAGTTCTCTCCCAGAACCCTGCATCAAAGTCCACTGGGGCGATGACTGTATCTTTGTTGGTGTGAACCACAAAGTCAGCCCTGTCGAAGCCCGTTGTTGCCAGCTGGCACTGCACCTGAGTGTAGTAGGGATGGTCTCTTTTCAAGGAGTAGGACTCACCATCCGCTTCCAGGCAGAAGGCTGTGTCCTTACAGGCCTCTTTCACTGTCTTGTCTCTGTGCTTATAGGGACACTTGACTTCCAGTAGCTTCCCTGTACCGGCTTCTCTGACAATTCCATCTGGGCTGGCTGCGAGCCACTCCTTCCCTGGGTGAATGAAGAGGCCACACTCCTCCACCTTCACAGGCTTACCTGTCCTCCTGGACTGGAGCTCCTCATATGCCTGCACTGCCTTTTTCTCATTTCGGGTGCCCCAGGACATGGCTGGTGTCTGCATTTTGGAACCAGAGCTCACCACAGCCTTGAGATAAGACTGGGGCACCTCTGAGCTCTTGCCATTGACAAACTTGCTGTTAGCAATCCTAGGTGCGACTGAGGCTGTGATGCGGTTTTCCCGCCACTCATCCCACTTGGGATTGTCCCTCTGGCCCCGGGTTTCCCTCTCCACTTTCACCACATCTTCTCTTGTCAGCAGGGAGGGAAATTTGCTTGCTTTGCCCTGGTCAGTGGTATTGGCCCGAGAGCGGCTGGATTGACTCCCTCCCACGGCACCGGCAGGTACTTTAGGTGTTGTGGAGCAAGGTTTCCCTCCACTAGTTACTGTGGGGTTCTTTGCTGTCACTCTGTAGCTTATCTTGGTGTCTCCTTGATCACTGAGATGTGCTGCAGTGGCCCTTGATTGGGAAGAGCTTTGCCCGGCTCTTCTGGCAGTGGTGCTGCTGGTTGGCTTGTCTGTCTGTGCCCTGCTGGTGCCTGAACTCCCAGCAGCCTGAGCGCTCGTAGGTCGGCTGGCTGTGGGTGTTGTCTTGGCCTGGGTAGAGGAGGCAGAGGAACGGGGTGCTGCTGGGGTGGCTTTGGGCACAGGTGCAGCCTGACGAGGTGAGGCTGTGCTGTCAGGGTTTTTCCTGGGTCTCCCCATTGTTCAGTGTCAGGGCTCACGCTGTGTGGGCACAAGAGAAAGGTGAATGTACATTCCTAGACCAGATCAGTTTCCTGGCTCTGGCAGGAGCTGCTATGCTTGAGGCTTCAGGTGGGTTACACATCCCTTCTCTCCCCATGTAGGCAGGGCACCCTGCAGCCCTCTGCAAGAATGTCTGTATCTCCATATTAGGCTGTTATGACACTTCTGTGCTGTCCCTATGCAAGCCTCTTTCCCAGGCTGTAGTGTTTTCCAGGATGTAAGGATCATGCAAGTGCATCAATGCCTGACCCCTCCCTTTATCCCTCTTTTTTAAGGCTGTGTGATGTCTGACCTCTCTGCAGCAAGCTGGTTCTTGGGGCCTACAACTCCACAGTATGCATGGTGCTGACCCAGAGAGGGTTCAGGGAAGGAGTAGGTTATCAGCTAGGGCTGTCCCATGGGAGCTGGAGCAGTGATGGATGGGAGGGGATGCTCTCTGAGCTGAGGGGTGAAAACAATACCTAATGTGAAAGTTTAGGGAGATGTCTGAGTCATTGTGAATCCCATTGTTTTGTGAACCCCTTTTGTGATTGAAAACTTCAGCTCATTAGAACACCCATTTTGTAGCACAGCCTTGACAGTTAGTGGACAAACTGAGAAGTTGAGAGTAATCAAGGGACATCAACACTGAGTGACTCTTTCCTACTGGAACAATGGGATTTCTACTGGTAGAGCCATTGACTGAATGGGCCTCTACACAATCTGAAGGGCAAGGGGAGCTCGAATCTAGACCTCTTCCTATCTTGCAGCACTGTTTTGTAAGGGGTGCTTCTCCAAGCAGGGGAGGCCAGCCCTTTCCACTACCAGCAGCAAGAGGAACAGGCCAGAAGGCAGTGAAAGGTGCCCAAGGACTCAGATCAAACCCAGGACTCACAGACCAGCAGGAACTGGATTCATGAGCTTGTTTTTCACAGCTCTGTTACTCTTATCAAATACAAGATTTTTGTAAAAATCTGTCAAAATCTTAAAGCCCAACATACTAACATTTCCTTGGATTTTCAAACCCACCAACCTTCACCTTTAGGTGTGCAACCCTAACCACAGCAGTAGCAACCTGCAGGGCAAAGGCCTCCACAGAGATTCTCTGTCCAATCTGCAAGAAATACAAAAGAGAAAAGTAGGAATTAGGATCAAGAAAGTACATCTCCATGATGCAGCGAGAAACTGAGGCAGAGAGTGAAGTGACTTGGCCAAGTCTGTTGGAGAGCAGGTGTCTGTGCCAGGAGAAGAACTGATTTCTTGTCTCCTAGTCCAGGGGTATTTTTACTTGTCCAAGCTGCTTCTGACCACACTGTACTGATTATTAAACAAAGATGCTAGAGAGTAAATTAGAGGCTCCTGGAGCAAAGACTCCCTCTCTGCTGGCCTATAAAGGGTCACGCCCAGCTACAGTGTGGGTAAATAGACACAGAGGATTACAGTGCTTCTCAGCGCCCCAAAGTAACAAACGGAGCCATAGCAAATACTCAATTGTTTCCTAGGAGAACCAGGTCTCTGCATCTGCCCCACTATGAAAGGCCCACTTGCTGCATCACTTCTCAGAAATCAAGCCTCTGAAATTATGGATGCACTGGGATTTCACTTCCCTTTCTGGCAGTAAAAGGGAAAAGCCAACAGCAGAGTCCCCTTTAGCAAACATGCCTCTCTGCCTGCTCTCCTCCATACTAGGGAACTTTGGATTTGGAAGGGTTGATAGTCAATTTCACTAGTGCTCAGGGAGAGGGTTAGCATGAACTATTGACATGGCAATAATGAACATTGTTATTAAAGAACTGAAAAGCTGTAACCACTATTTTTACTATTGAAATGTACCTGATCCCCCAAGTAACCCTCAGGCCATTCTCCTGTCCTCCAACCTGGTGGAATGGCCTTTACTCTCATATCCTGGTTTTCATCCCAGTTTAGTGGCTCAGTTGGGGCTTTTGGATGCCAGTGTCATTTTTGCAAACAGGCCCAGCTGTTTATTTCATGATAATCTTTAGAATGCTGAAGTTTTCTTGGGATCACATGTGACACCCACTCTTTGCCACTCTAAAATTAGCTTCTCCCTCCATGTTTCTCACTGGTGCCAGCCTGTCTTCCCAACTGCAGTGCCAGGATTATGACAAGACAAAATGGTCAGATTCCCGTAACTCAAATAGTCCCCTCTAGGAACAAGTCCGGGCATATCTGTCAGGATGACTTGAACGGCTCTAGTCTGCATCCATGTGTGTGACTGCCAGGGGAAGGGGGTTTATTTATGCCACTCTGCAGCTGCAATTCACAAAGCATCCAAATATGAATTTTTCATGATTACACTCTACCATCCCCACCCCCAACAGACTCTTCCAAACAAGCCTGTTATAGCTTAAAAACGAAGCTTGTTCCCTTATAGAAACAGTCCCTGACTCGTTCATAGGCCTGCAGACGTTACCTGAGCAAACGGCCTGCCAAGCAACTATCTGTGGATTTCAGTAAAACACCCTTTGCCCCTGAAGGCTATAGCGTTTGTAGGGACAAGATCGGTTTCATTGCAGGCTGAGCACCATCCCTGGGAAGGATTCACAATCTGTTAGGACCACGTAGGGGCCAGAGAGTCCAAGGCGTGGAGTCTTTGGTCTGTGGGTCACGGATCTCAGACCCACAGACATTTATAGCACTGGCTCATTCAGGGACCATTTCACAGCCTCTGCTCAGGAGCTCGGTGAAGTGGCCCGGGGGGGCTCCATGGATTTCTTAGCAAGACCGCCGCTCCCCACACCGAGCCACCCAGCAGGGCGGGCTGGGGACACCGTGGGACGAGGCGGCCCAGCCTTCCGGGCTATGGCCGGGCAGGGAGAGCAGCGGCTGCTCCCTCCGAGTCTGACCGAGGGATCGGGGCTACAAGCCCCGGAGCCTCAGACAGCCTGAGAGAGGCCACGTGCCCGCACCCAAACGCAGCCCAGCTTTCTCCAGCCCCCCCACGGCACAGAGCGGCGCCCCGCCCCCCGGCGGACACGCCCCCCGGCGGGAAGCCAAGTCCGGCCCCCGGTGACTGGCTCCGGCGTCTGTCCCCACGGCAGAGCCGGGACACGTCCCTGCAGCCCCGCGCCGGGCTCGGCCCCACGGCTAGGTCTCGCCCTCGCGGGAGCCCCGGCGCAGCTCACCAGCGCGCGGCCGGAAGGGGCTGCCGGGCTGGTCAACAGCCGGAGCTCACGCCAGGGAGCGCCTCGCGCGCCGCTCGCCCGGCCGGCCAACGGCCGCACTCCCCCGGCGGGCGGGGCGGGCCCGCGCCTACCTGAGGGGAAAGAGGCGTGGCCGGGCCGCTCGCACACGAAGCGATGGGGAGGACGGAGTAGCGCAGCTCCAGACGGCGCGAGCCCCTCTGCTTAGCGCGCAGCTGCGCGACCAGGCTCTTAAAGCAGCCCCGCGGAGCCAATCAGCGACAGTCACCGCCCTTTTTTTTTAAACAAAATAGGGAGCGGGATGGCCCGGCCAATCAGGTGCCTCCGCTCACTTTCTTAAAACGTCTTTGCACGCCATTGGCTGCGAGACAGAAGCGGGGGCGGGGTTCGAAGACCGCTGGGGGGCGGGGTTCGTCAGTCACGCTAGGGGGGGCGGGGCAAGGTGGAAGCACAACAAAAAAGCCCAAAGGAAAAGCGGGACTTTGGTTGTAGAAAAAAAAACGTTGGCGTAACCGCCGCGTCACGTGACCACCCCGCTTGTCCCCCCCCTCGCCCCACTTGAGGGCGTGCAACCCACCGCCTGGGAGCGGGAAAGGGTCGCTCTGTCAGTGTCACGGGGTGTCTTTGGGGGGGCGGGGGGTTAACGTTCAGTAGCGGGGTCAGCTCTCTCCTTCAAGCCACTAACTCAGATGGGAGCGAGGTTTTGGGAGTGGAGGGGGGTGGGATGCTCTGTCCAACCTTCCCCAGTGGTTGGCTCCTCTCACCCTTTGCGTGAGTTTAGTGCTGGTGAAAGGTGTCGGGTGGGTAATCCCAGAGACTAAAGGCCTCTTTCAATATAGCAGATACAGCCCAGATCAGAGGGCAAGCTTCTCCCTCTGCAAACCAGGCCCTGAAGTAACACCCTCTAAGGGGGCAGAAAGGAAGTTGTCCTCTCGGCTGTTATGGCCAATCAATGTCAAATGTTGTGATTTGCCCTAGGACCTGAATTGAGCACCCCCTCCCGTAAACTCTCCTCACCTGGACTAAGCAAAGAGTAGCCCCTCTCTGATCTGACTGCACTCACTAGCTCCAGAGGTGGTGAGCAGTGTGCAGCTACTGTCAATATTCATGGAGAGTGACGGTAAATAATTTGTAAAAGACATTTAGAAAAGTATTTCTTGCTAAACTATCAAATGGACTCCTCTCTGCTCTAGAACTTCCAGTTGCACTGAAGTCTCTTGCAGGGAGACCAAAACACTTAGTTAGCTGGGGTGGTTCAGAAAATTCATGGGAGGGGGAAGAGGGAGAGTCCACAGGCAGCAGAGAATAAATAAAACCACCCTGGGCAAAAGCAGATCAATCTCATCCCCTTGAAATGGCTCTCGAGCCTTCCTCTGCTGCTGCTGGGCTGCACTGGGCTGTCTGCCAGGAAGCATTCTTCATAAAAGTTTGGTGGATGATGATGGGAACCAAGTCCCGAGAGAGCAGGAAGCAGGTGAGGCTTCTATTTCTGAACTGTCCTCTCCCCTGAAGAATTCTCAGGGTTTGGCAATCTTGGCTCCTCAGTCAAATTTGGGGAATGTTAGTGCCTCATACAGACTGTGGGTCTTGTGCCTTGAACCTCATCTGCTATACAAATTGCTGCCCCTTGAATGGGATATGCTGGCTATGGAGTTTCTAGACAGGATATTTGGTCTTCTGTCTTCCTCTCTCTTCTTCATGGGGAGGACATACCTGAGCTGGTTGGTCTCTTGGGAGCTCCATATGCACTAAGAATCAGATCCCATTTTCTAATTCTTCCTTACTCCCTCCTCCCCCACAGAACAAGACCCATGTACCCTTTGCACCTTCTGTGCTGCATTTCAAAGACTCCACTCCCCTTGTGTTGGAGGCCCTTGGTTTACTCATATGATGACAGGTGTTCTGATGCTTGTGCAAAGGGGATTCATGTCCCTACTGAGCTAGACCTGTTTTTTGGGGTGACCAGGGGCTCGGAGGGGTAGGGGACATCGAAGGAACATAAGATCACAATTCCACTTATTGGGGGGAGGGCATATAGGCATCTTCCCCATCACTCAGCAATCCCCCACATTGGGAAGGTTCACTCCCTGTACACATCTCCTGCAGTGGGAAACCTAGGCTCATGAAATGCTTTACGGTTTTATAGTCACGTTTTTATTGAAATAATGTAAAATAGCAAATTCTGGTCCTTGCCTTGTGAAGTGTGGCTGGAGTGATATGTATATAATATAGTACTTTTGCAATAATCCTTGTGGCCTTGTCTTGGTTTCATGGCCTCACCTCTAATCCCACTTGGGGGTGAATTTCACTGAATCTCAACTTTGACTGAGCACGCAGTGGGTGGGAATGGTCCCAAGCCATGTCTTTTCTACCATGGCTCAGTCTTCATTGGGAGTTTGGTGGATCCTGGGGAGTTAAAAATCCAAAGAATGGAAGAGTCTGTCTACATGTGTTTGAAGAGTACAAGCCTCTTGCCCTGGGAAAGAAATGGTTGTGGAAGTGCAAGGGTGTGTAAAACTAGGCAGAATGAGAGGAAATTGAGCAAACAGAAACGTCATGTAAGGAACAGTGAGAACACCAGGGGTCTGAGCTGGATCAGCCTCAGATGCAGTCTCCCACCGGAAAAAGTAGGAGATAGTCAACTGGGGCACTAAAATCTCAGACTAGAGTACTAGAATGTATCTGCTAGCCGCAGGCTGAGAGAGAGATAGGACTGATGGCATTTTTCCCATCCGTGATGTAAGCAGCTGAAAACAGGCCTCATCTAGGGCTTTGTGAGTGAAATTACTGCTGTTTTCTTGACTACTATTTGAGATGTACACAGCACTGTTGATTACAAGGTGGTAGCCTGGCTCCTGTTGTGCTGTGGGGAACTCTGGAAATGAGGGAATTCCAACACCCACTGAAAGCACCAGTTCAACCATGGGAGAAACTGGGAGGCAGGCACAATCCCATGCTACAAGACACTTATGTTAATACAAGTAGCTCAAAATGGGCGTGCTGGCCTTGTGTGTGTGAGCAGACACCCACTCCTGGTACCGAGCCCCTCTGCTGCAGTACCCTATCCAGTCCCCCTGGGTTAATTATAGCTCTACAACTGGTTTCCTCTACAAATCACAAGAGAATCACCCAAAGTGAATATTTTATTTAGACACTTTAGGAGCAACTGAAATTAACCAAAACAGTGATTTCAAAGGCATAGGCTGCTCTACCTGTTGGTGGGACACACATGGCAGAGTCAGCTATTGAAGAAATAAGCTTTCATTTAAAAAAAAAAAAAGTCTCTGGGGAATCTCATGGTTGTGTAGTTATACTTGGTTCACATTTGAAAGGTTAATTCAGGGGTAGGCAGCCTGCGGCACGCGAGCTGATTTTCAGTGGCACTCACACTGCCCAGATCCTGGCCACCGCTCCGGGGCGGCTCTGAATTTTAATTTAATTTTAAATGAAGCTTCTTAAACATTTTAAAAACCTTATTTACTTTACATACAATAGTTTATATTTTATAGACTTATAGAAAGACCTTCTAAAAACATTAAAATGTATGACTGGCACGCGAAACCTTAAATTAGAGGGAATAAATGAAGACTTGGCACATCACTTCTGAAAGGCTGCTGACCCCTGAGTTAATTGATGGATGCAGTGTTGTCTTCCTGCATCTGCAGACAGCCTGAAAGAGTAGCTCTGACATGTAAGCCTTTCCCCCAAATTCTCATGGGGTCCTATTGGGTTTGGGGGAAGTGGGTGGGCATAAGCCCACCCATGGCTGAAGACCCCTCAGAGAATGGAACAGAAATAGGCCCCACAGTCGCAGAGAACCCCCTCAGCCAACATCCTCTCCCTGGAGATATAGATGGCCACTTTGGCCATCGCTAGGATGTCCCACGACTTTGTGGGGCCACGGATGGGGTGTGCGTATATGAGGTGTGGGGAGAAAATGCAAAAGTGGGTCCAGGAGGAGCCAGAAAAGGGGCTGCAACCTGGTGCACACAAGCCGGGGTCTCCCTCATGCCGCAAAACGGACAGGCATCAGGGACAGGGGTGAACCACAGCAGGTACATGCCTGTGCTCATGGTTCACATTATCATGGGGCGAGGGGTGGACTCCAAATCCTAACACTTTAAATGTAAGCAGTTAACGAGTTAATTGCTGATCATTTTAACAGACTGGGAAAGAGGTTGTGAGGGAAGATGGCAAGAGAAGAAACAGCAGTCCATCTAAAGCAGAACACATTATCCCTTTGTGTGATGCTGAATTGACAATACAGCCCATAATTATAAGTTCAGTTACCCCTTAAAGTCCATACCTTGTGTTTGATCTTTGGCAAACCTGCCCTTGACAGCAGCAAGGATTCCTTGGTGGACTAAAATTCAAGTTTAGTCCTGAACTTACACCCTAGACCGTTAAATGGCATCCAGCCCTCTCCCCAGACAACCTTGAACTATGCAGTTTTGTTGTAACTGTGTTGGCCTCAGGATGTGAGACACAAGATGGGTGAGATCACCTTTCTCTCAACAGCTGCCCTCTTTTGAGCTTCTTATTCCAGTGCCTGGCAGCTGCTGCAAAGTATGCCATCTCTGGGGAAATAAGTTGGTCTGCCTGTGAAATGGTCTAGTTCAGGGTTTAGAGAAGAAGGTGGGTGAGGTAAAGTTGTCTACACAGACAGGCAATCAGTTCAATCCCAGAGCACTAAATGCCAAGGGTTGGGACAGAAGCATTAAATCATTCCCTGTGTTTCCACTCCTGTAGGAGAGACAGGCAGATACAATCCTTGCCCCATGGCGCTTACAATCTAAATAGGAAAGAAGAGTCCAGGCTCAAGCAATATCTACATTACAGCCACTACCGCAGCAGTGCTGCAGCTGTACTGGAGATAGTTACTGCTCAGTGTAGGAACTAGTTCATTAGAAGACCTAGCCATGTCTACACTGGAGATTAGGTAGACATAACTAAAGCATTTAGGGAACAAATGTAACTAGTTAGCTCTAATTTTTAAAACATAGACCAGGACTCAGCAGGTATCATATTCCAGATCCCATAGTTCTGCTGTGGCAGAATCAGAAATAGTCCATTAATCTATCATGGCATCTGGTGAAGACAGAAGTCCCTGGTGGGGTAGTGGCCAGATGTCCCAATTACATTATTCTTCCTTAACCCAAACTGAGTTGCCTCTCTTCTCCTCCAGGTGGGGAATCACAGCCTCCATGTAGAACTTCTCCAGCTTGGGCTCAGTTCTCTCCCAGAACCCTGCATCAAAGTCCACTGAGGCGATGACTGTATCTTTGTTGGTGTGAACCACAAAGTCAGCCCTGTCGAAGCCCGTTGTTGCCAGCTGGCACTGCACCTGAGTGTAGTAGGGATGGTTTCTCTTCAAGGAGTAGGACTCACCATCCACTTCCAGGCAGAAGGCTGTGTCCTTACAGGCCTCTTTCACTGTCTTGTCTCTGTGCTTATAGGGACACTTGACTTCCAGTAGCTTCCCTGTATCTGCTTCTCTGACAATTCCATCTGGGCTGGCTGCGAGCCACTCCTTCTCTGGGTGAATGAAGAGGCCACACTCCTCCACCTTCACAGGCTTACCTGTCCTCCTGGACTGGAGCTCCTCATATGCCTGCACTGCCTTTTTCTCGTTTCGGGTGCCCCAGGACATGGCTGGTGTCTGCATTTTGGACCCGGAGCTCACCACAGCCTTGAGATAAGACTGGGGCACCTCTGAGCTCCTGCCATTGACAAACTTGCTGTTAGCGATCCTGGGTGCAACTGAGGCCGTGATGCGGTTTTTCCGCCACTCATACCACTTGGGATTGTCCCTCTGGCCCCGGGTTTCCCTCTCCACTTTCACCACATCTTCTCTTGTCAGCAGGGAGGGAAATTTGCTTGCTTTGCCCTGGTCAGTGGTATTGGCCCGAGAGCGGCTGGATTGACTCCCTCCCAGGCAGGGGTCGGCACCGGCAGGTACTTTAGGTGTTGTGGAGCAAGGTTTCCCTCCACTAGTTACTGTGGGGTTCTTTGCTGTCACTCTGTAGCTTATCTTGGTGTCTCCTTGATCACTGCCATGTGCTGCAGTGGCCCTTGATTGGGAAGAGCTTTGCCCGGCTCTTCTGGCAGTGGTGCTGCTGGTTGGCTTGTCTGTCTGTGCCCTGCTGGTGCCTGAACTCCCAGCAGCCTGAGCGCTCGTAGGTCGGCTGGCTGTGGGTGTTGTCTTGGCCTGGGTAGAGGAGGCAGAGGAACGGGGTGCTGCTGGGGTGACTTTGGGCACAGTTGCAGCTTGACGAGGTGAGGCTGTGCTGTCAGGGTTTTTCCTGGGTCTCCCCATTGTTCAGTGTCAGGGGTCACGCTGTGTGGGCACAAGAGAAAGATGAATGTACATCCCTAGACCAGGTTGTTTTCCTGGGTCTGGCTGTGGCCTCTATGCTTGAGGCTTCAGGAGGGTTACGTCCCTTCTCTCCCCATGTAGGCAGGACTCCCTACTGCCCTCTGCAAGAATTTGTCTGTATCTCCATATTAAGCTGTTATGACACCTTTGTCTCTGTGCTGTCCCTATGCAAATCCCTTCCCCAGGCTGTGGTGTCTGCCAGGCAAGCCAGGAAAAAGGGCATGCAAATACATCAATGCCCCACCCATCCCTTTATCCCTCTTCTTTAAGGCTGTATGATGTCTAACCTCCCTGCAGCGAGCTGATTCTTGCATCCTGCAACTCCACAGTATGCATGGCTCTGACCCAATGAAGCCAGCCCAGAACTGAACTGGAGCTGACCCAGAGAGGGGTCAGAGAAGGGCTGGGTATCAAGCTAGGACTGTCTCATGAGAGCTGGAGCTGTGATGGATGGGAGGGGATGTAATGTAATAATAGCTGGTGTGAACATTTAGGGAGATGTCCGAGTCATTATGAATCCCATTTTGTTTTGTGACACCACTGGTGAATGTAACTTTGACTAGAGTTTAGAGCATCCATTTTGTAGCACAGCCTTGACACCTAGTGGACAGACTGTATCTGAAAAGCTGAGAGAGCAATTGAGGACAATCAACATTGACTGTTTTATATGGGGTGCGTCTCTAAGCAAGGGAGGCCATTCTATTGAAATTGCTGCCCAAATACTAAAGAGAGAAACGCCAACTGCTTGGTCCCACACTCAAGATTTTTGTAAAAACTCTTTAAAATCTCAATAGTAACATTTCCCTACATTTTTAAACCAACCAATCTTTACCTGTAGCTTGTGCAACTCTAACACAGCAGCACCACGGAGATTCACTGTCCGATCTGCAAGAAATGCAAAAGAGAAACAGCAGGAATTAGGGTCGAGTTAGCGCCTTTTACTAGTCCAAGCTGCCTCTGACCACATGCATCTTTCAACCTGCTTAAAGGAAGTGTCCACTGGATTGTTCATTAGGTAAAAAAGCTCCAGAGAATATATTAGAGGCTCCCTCTCTGCTGGCTTATGAAGGGTCATGCTGTGTATATAGAGATAAAGGGGATTAGAGTGCTTCAGAGCCCCAAGGTAACAAACAGAGCCATGGCAAATGCCCAATCTCCTCCTGTGTGCCCCCCCCCCCACACGAAAGGCCCACTTGCTACATGACTCTTTTCAGAAATCAAAGCACTGAAATCATGAGTGCTCTGGGATTTCACTTCCCTTTTTGGCAGGAACAGTTATTAAAAGCCAACAGCAGAATCCCAGTCAGCAAACATGCCCCAGCTTGCTCTCTTCCATGCTGGGAAACCTTAGATTTGTAAGGACTAATAGTCAATTTCACCAGTTCTGGGGCTGAGGGTTAGCTTAAGGGGTGGCATGAACACTCTTGACATGGTGATAATGAACTTTTAAAAGATTGTAATTAAAGAACTGAAAAATTGTAACCACTATTTTGACTTTTGACATGTACCTGATCCCCCTGAGTAACCCTCCAGCCATTATCCTGTCCTCCGCCCTGATTTGAAAACCTTATATCCTGGCTCTCCAGTTTAGTGGCTCGATTGAGCTTTTGGATGCCAGTGTCATTTTGCAAACAGGCCCAGCTGTTTATTTCATGATAATCTTTAGAAGGGTGAAATTTTCTTGGGATGAAATGGTGACACCACTCTTTTTTATAGCCCTAAAACTGGCTTCCCCCTCAATGTTTCTCACTGGTTCCACCCTGTCTTTCCAGCTGCAATGCCAGGATTATGACAAGATAAAATGTTCAGATTCCAGTGACTCAAATAGTTCCTTCTGCCAACAAGTCCGGGCATATCTGTCAGGATGACTTGAACGGCTCTAGTCTGCATCCATGTGTGTGGCTGTCGGGGAAAAGGGGTTTATTTACGCCTCACTCTGCAGTTGTAATTCACAGAGCATCCAAATATGAATTTTTCCATGATTACACTCTACCATTCTCACCCCATAGACTCTTCAAAACAAGCCCCCGTTAGATTAAAAGTGAAATTTGTTCCCTTCTTGAAATACAGTCCCCAAGCAGGCTTATTCCTAATGCTGCGCAAGTTAGTTGGTTGGCAGAGGTTTGCTCAGTTATCTGTGGGTTTCGGTAAAACCACCCCTGAAGGATAGAAGGGTTGTAGTGATAAGTTAGGTTTCATTTTAGGCTGAGCACCATCCCTGTCTGTGAATTATAATTATCATTCATAAAGTGCTAGAGCCAAGGAGTGGCCATGAACAGGTCAGGGAGTGGAGCCTTTGACCTGTAGGTCATCACTGATCTCAGACCCACAGGCACCTATAGCGTACCCACAACATACCCCCCCGGCAGGGGATTCAGCCCCTACTCCACTCCGCCCCCCAGCAGGGAACTCACCCCACCCCGCTCCCCAACATGCCTCCCAGCAGGGAACCCAGCTCCTACCCCACTCCCCGATATGGGATTCAGCCCCTACCCCCCGCGCCCCCACCCCCACCATACTCCCCGGCAAGGAACCCAGCCCTTACCCCACTCCGCCCCCCGGCAGGGAAGGGAACTCACCCCCAGCTTAGCCCCCCGGACTGCACCGCGACACTTCCTCACCCAAAACCCACTGCCCTCGGTTTCTCTTGAGATCTTGTTTGCTCCGCCCCAGGAGCAGGAAAGCCGCCGCCTGAGAGTCGGGCGTTGGCCGGAGGGGGCGTGGCATGGGGGCGGAGGGCGGTGGAGAGAGGGAGGGGCCATGGCGTGGGGGATTGGCAGAGGAAAGAGCTGTGGCGCGTGGAGGGAAGGGGGAGGGGCAGTTGGTAGCGAGAAGGGCTATGGCAGGAGGATGGGGGGGGGCCGCTGGCAGTGGGAGGAGCTGTGGCACAAGGGGGTGGGGGAGTTGGGAGAGGGATGGGGGGGTTGGGAGAAGGAGGGAGGAACATGTCACAGGGAAGGGGCAGTTGAGAAGACTGGCACAGTGTTGGCAGAGGGGAGGGGCAGTTGGCAGTGGGAGGAGCTGTGGCACAAGGGGTGGGAGAGTTGGGGAAGGGATGGGGGGTTGGGAGAAGGAGGGAGGAGCATGTCACAGGGAAGGGGCAGTTGAGAAGACTGGCACAGTGTTGGCAGAGGGGGGAACCCTGATGGCCCAGGGAAGGGGGAAGGGCAGTTGGGAGAGGGAAGGGCTATGGCACCACACAGGGATGGGAGCCGGGATAGCCAGGATATCAACTGTGGGATGAAATATCTCCAAAGCAGATGGGCCCCATTGCATACATATCCAGAGGGAGCAGAGTGATGGTGCTGAGACTGGAGCAAAGGGAGGTGGGCAATGTGATGGGGGAGCTGATGGGGAGAGAGACTGATGGAGCGGCAGGAGACAAATTCCTCACACAGCACGATAAGGTCAGCAATTCCTGGTAATATAATAGTGCTTGAAGGGAAGGGTGCTTGTGGAGAGGAGTTCTTTGTCTCTGATGGAGCTCACCCCTACCTATGGTTAATGCTAAATCATCACCAGCTGTGAGTTATCATTTCTTAAGTTGAACAGCAAGGGATGAAACTGAAAACATTTACAGGGTGCTAGAGCCTTTTTAATGGTCATAGTTGGATTTTCCCACTAGAGGGAGTCATTCACTCAAATATACAGAAAACAGCACAGCATTTGGCAAAATAGGCAGACACAAGCCCTTTAAGGCTAGCCCTGACATGTGTTTTACAGAGACAGGTGACTGGGCCCTGTTGAATGTACAGCTGCAGCACAAAGAGGCTCATCTCTTAAATGAGCCTGCTGCTCCTAGTCACTAGCAAGCAGAAGGAAGACTGAAATCCTTGCTGTTTGTGGAAGTCTTGCCACCAATGAGAAATCAGTCTGTCTCCTTGCTCACCAAAAATGAAAATGTTTATGCTTCAACTTTTATGTGGACAAAGTGACTTTGTGAGGACCTTCTACATGGGGAAAATTCCAGGAACATTCATTGTTTCCTTGGAGGGTTGGGGGTTAGAGTGTGTCAAATTTTGTTGCATAAAAGCAGGCTTGAAAAAGTAAAATTTCACTCTGGATCAAATGTATTGATAATGTCACATTTGCATAGCCCTGCTCTCAAATTCAACAGTAGAAAATCCATCATTTCAAAACATTCCAACCCCCTCCCCCTTTTTTTTGAGGCTGTTTGTATCACTGCAGGGGTGGTATTAGAAAGTTGACCAGTAAGATGAAGGATGTTCTGTATCTCAGAGTAGGGCTAGGGAAAGCCTGTTTTATAGACATCAGCTGTTGCAGGATCACCTTGATGTGCTCCACTCCTCTGGATCCCAATAGGTACAGCAGCCCTATGAGCTCTGTGGAACACCTTATTCCTTTCAGGCAAGCGGCAGATTAACAGATCCTTGTCAATTGCGCTTTCTGCTGCTTAATATCAAAAGGCAAAATAACAGTTGTCATGGGAGCAGAGTAGCAGCTGTGTGGGATTTGCTTCCCTGATTAAAAATCTGTGGAGCAGAGGGATGTCCTGCCACCCTAGAGGGCATGTTCCTACTCTCGCTGCTGAGCACACGACATCTCCTTCATTCTGTCTTTGGCACAATTCAGATGGGAAAGTAAGGGGACATCCCACTTCAGCACAATCCAGATAGGAGAGGGGCAGTTCAATAATTTAGCACAATGGAGAGTGGGAGGGGAGGAGCCATCCCATTCCAACAGAAAGCTTATGACTGAAATTTGTAACCCACTAACCCCCTCTTTTTGTCCTATGACTGCGGAGGCATTAATGGGCCATTCTACCTTGGTCCCTTAGAATATGTGCTGTCTACTTGTGCTAAACAATCCTCTGTGACTCTGGGAGTACTTTTCTCAAACTTGAAGAGCTCTGTGTGGCTCGAAAGCTTGTCTCTCTCACCAACAGAAGTTGGTCTGATAAAAGATATTACCTCACCCACCATGTGTCGCTAAGATCCTGGGGCCGACATGGCTACAACTACACTGCATACAGAAACGGAGTGGCAGTTTCACAGTAGCATGATACAGATGGCGAAATATGATCATCCAACTCCATTCCTTGCATCTCTCCTCATGTTCTCCTTCCTCCCATTCCCTCTCTTCTCCTCCCAGCACCTTCATATCTCTTTCCTGATGAATTTTCCCTCTCCTCCCATTGTCTTCTTGTCCCTCAGCCCTCTTTTCTGGTCTTTCCCCTCTTCTTTTTTGTGCTACCAGACAAACACACCTGTCAGTTGAAATCAGAATGAGAGCCACTTTTGTGGATAGATACGCCTTTTGGCCTAATACTGGACTGGTTCTGCAAACTGTATCGCAGATGGCCTAATCGAACTGTTCAAGCATCTAGCACATTTTTGGCAATATGTAAATAATTACACACACAAAACGACATTAAAAGAACATTATTAAGGTGGTAAAGTCAAGCACTTAAAAATTAGGAGGTGCCAGAATTAAAGTTGCCTGTTCAACCTTAATTCAGCCCTCTTGTGTGTACGCATTATGGTAGTCTTTCATTACATGATCACGTTCTTTTTTTTTCCATAAGCAGTGTTCCCCTCACTTCCTTATGCTGCTCTACTGGTTCTGAGTACCAGTCTCCTTGCCCAGCCAGTCGCTACCTCCTGGCTCCCACTCCTTGTTTCCCTTCCTGGTTTCCGGCCCCAGGTTCTTACCCAACCAGACCCAGATTCTTTGACCAGTTTGGTCCAGTCTCTGCTATAGGTCCCAGTTTCAGTCTCCTTTCCCGGCCAGTCCTTCTCTTCCTACCGTGAACTACCAGTTCCAGATTCCCTATCTCCCACACCAGCTTCCAATTCCAGTCTCACCCTCCCCAGGCTCCTTATCCCAATCTACTCCCACATCCACCCGCAGGTATGGCTCTTGTCCTCTCTGCCTTTGTTTCAGGCAGCTTCCTCTTCCATGCTGCCTGGACAAGGAGAGGAGGCACTGAGAGCACAGAAGAGACAGTCTTCCTGCTCTCAGTTCAGGTGCCCAAACCCAGCACAGCTCAGAGCTGCAATTGCAGGGAAAATCCTGTTCAACCTTAGGCTGGAGTATGCTCAGTGTGGTTGGACTCTCTGGGGACTTTAGCTGCTAAAATCTAAGAAGCCTTGACTGAGCATACGTGAACTGTGATTTATTTTAAGGCTTCTAACTTGGTAAAATTTGGGTTGAGTCAAGTGTCACAGGGATGGCAAAAGACCCATCCCTGACAAAAGGCCACTCCCATCTGCCAAACTTCAAGTCCCTGCTCCAAAACATGGGGGTGCTGTTCAAAGAAAAGGTTGCCAGCATTTTTTGATATGGGCAAAACAGCATATTTTTCTCCCACCTCGTTCTCAGAAACAGCTCAACCATTTTGAGGCAGACACGTGGCATGGAAAATTTCACTGTGAATGTTAAAGTTTAGCAAAATGATAACTATAAACAGGGTTTTATAATGGGAAGTGTCGGGCAACTTTAATAATAGGTAGTGCTACCAGCCCTGCCTATGATAAATTATATACCCCACATATCCAGACAGTGGTGTAGATGCTGTTTGTCTATGCCCTCCAGGTGTGTATTTGGTACACCTCTGCCTTTGCTGGGAGTCATTTGGTGGCATATTGCAATGTAGATACTTTAGGGTTAGCAAACATAACTATGAGTGTTAACTTGCTGCAATATATACATATGCAAACAGTGCAGGAGATTAAATACTGCAGTATATACATTGTAGGAAGTGGTATGCTGCAGAACATACACTGTGTAGGGTAGCCTACAGAAGTATGTGTACTCTCCAGGATGACATACTGCAGTATATGAACTGTAGAGAATTAGCACACAGGAGAGCAACTCATGCTGATGACTGCTAGATTGGTCACCAACAAAACCAGCACCATCTGTGATCTGGTTTTGGATGGGACACCAGATCTTGCATGCACCAGTAACATCTGTTTAAAATTATCTGTTGTCCCATTGTAGTTCCCCTAATTCCCTCAAAATACTCAGTACAAACTGAGAAGGTTCCCAGGAAAGGGTAAAAAGGAAAGAGAAGGCAGAATAGCAGTCTTGTTCCCCTTCAGCCTCAAATACAGAAGATAGAGAAGATACCCCATCCTAGAAACCAAAAGCTGGTTTGGCTGACAAGGCCAATTTAATCAGGGTGGATATGGTCCATTCCAAATAATTGATGAGGAGGTGTCAATACCAAGAGAGGGAAAATTGCTTTTGTAGTGAGCCAGCCACTCCAAGGCCCTATTCAAGCCCAAGTTAATGGTGTTAAGTTTGCAAATGAACTGTAGCTCTGCAGTTTCTCTTTGAAGTCTGTTTTTGAAGTTTTGTTGTTGCAGGATGGCTACTTTTATATCTGTTGTTAAATGTCCAGGGAGATTGAAGTGTTCTCCTACTGGCTTTTGTATGTTACTATTCCTGATGTCTGATTTGTGTCCATTTGTTCTTTTACATAGAGACTGTCCGGTTTGGCCAATGTACATGGCAGAGGGGCAACCCCGGCATATGATGGCATATATCACATTAGTAGATGTGCAGGTGAATGAGCCTCTGACAGTGTGGCTGATGTGGTTGGGTCCTATGATGGTGTCACTAGAGTAGATATGGGGACAGAGTAGGCAATGGGGTTTGTTACAGGGATTGGTTCCTGTAATATACCAGTGACACTCAGCTTTACATTTCATTTTCCACAGATACTCTCAGTGCCATCACAAGGATGTTGTGATGTCTACAGGAGATTAGTAACTGGATGAAGAACAGTTGGTTCAAACTATCCAGGTGAGACCAAAGTAATGTAGTCTGAAAAGGAAAAATGCTTAGAGGAACAAGCAAGGACCCTGTCCTCCTCTTCGATAGAAGGTTTCTCTACACTATTTGCCAAGTACAACAAATCCTCAGGCTCATATTCAACTCATTAACACAATGAGGCAGCTTGCTAGAAAGTTTTGTCTCTTCCTCCCTATCCTGATTAGGACGTTGTCATTTCTGGGCTGGATTAGCATAATTTCGTATCTTTGGGGCTGAAAATGAAAGCAACACTGAGAACTCCAGCTTGTGCAGAATATGGCCACTAGGCTACTTAACTTGATGGATTGCCATGAGCACATGATCCTCATCCTCTGTTCCCTCTGCATCCCAGTCTGCTTCCAATGATAGTGCAGGTAAAAGTACTGGTGAAGATCTTTTGGGCCATCAGTGGATGAGGACTCAACTACATCTATGACCACCTCCCCATCTGTAACCCACTAAGTCAGGCATGTTCCTTTGGAACAATTCAGTTCACAAAGCCCAGGACAAAAGATGTGAGAGCCAGGGATAAAGGCCCAGATCCTGATTCCCATCCATCTTGATTTGCACTGCTTAGGCCTTACAAAGCTGATGGAAAACCAGGTTAACTGGCCAATTGGGGATTCCCCCAGTTTAAGGGAATCCAAAGGTCGCATTGAACTGGTGTAGTTACACTTGAGGATATTGGCAGGATTGGCTGGAAAGCAGTCCGCTCTCTTGCTTCCCACCAGGAAATCCCCAAATCACCAGATCAGGGCTGAGCATAAGGTCATTGACGACAGGGTCAAACCAACCCTCACATGTGCAACACAACACTTTGAGGAAAAACAAGGACAAGCGTGAATGTGCAGATAGCTGTGGGTGAACACACAAAATTGCCAGAGCTCCGGCTGATTTAAAGGGCCCGGGGCTCCCTGCAGCAGTTGGAGCCCTGGGCCCTTTAAATCACCCCTGGAGAAGCCGGTCCAGTCTGGCATGGCGTACTGGCTCTTGCCGGTACACCGTACCATACCGGCTTACTTTCACCTCTGCCTTTTGTGCCCGGAGAGGAAATCTGAGCTCCGCCCATATGTGTTGCCATTCACCTATGTGTTCCGTTTCTTTCCCAGTATCTACATGTTTATATCTGTTCAGCTCTGGATAAATGATGACTACAATAGTGGATTCAGTGTTATGAAAAAGGATAGTGGTTATTATGTATAAGCAGCTCTACAAAGAGGAGGTAACCGCATAGGCAGGGCTATAACACAGTGACAGAGAAGCCCATAAAATGGGAGTTCAGTATAGAAAACTATCCAAAACTTTGCCTGTTTTAACTGATCCTGGTTGGAATGGAAATTTCCAGACCTTCCTGGCTGCTCTCTTCTAGGCTGGAATCTCAGACTGGTTCCTTTTCCACAAGATTTGTCCTTCTTCCCCTCCTGGGTGAACTTGCATCTCCTGAGATGATTAAGGGGGCAGGTGGTATGATTTAAGTCTATAAAGTCATGAATAGTGTGGAGAAAGTGAATAGGGAAGTGTTATTTTCCCCTTCACATAGCACAAGAACTAGGGATCACCCAAAGAAATTAATAGGCAGCAGGTTTAAAACAAACAAAAAAAAGTACTTCTTCATACAACATGCAGTGTGGAACTTGTTGCCATGGGATGTTGTGAAGGCCAAAAGTATAACTGGGTTAAAAAAAGAATTAGACAAATTAATGGAGGATAGGTTCATCAATGGCTATTAGCCAAGATGGTCACGGACACCACCCCATGCTCTGGGAGTCCCTAAATCTCGTACTGCCGGAAGCTGGGACTGGATGACAGGTAATGGATCACTCAAAATTGCCCTGGTCTGTTCATTCCCTCTGAAGCATCTGGCACTAGCCACTGTCAGAAGACAGGCCACTGGGCTAGATGGACCATTGGTCTGACCCAGCACAGGCATTCTTATGTTCTTATGAGATTGGGCTCTCCCTAGAGATTCTGCTATCCTGCTTCCTGCTTGCCTCTGGGCTGGCATTTCACTCTGATGAAAGCAGGAAGTGCAGAGGCTCACAATAAATGCTTTAAAATGTTGAACTGAACCTCCAAATAGCTTTTGGAGTTTGAGTTTTGGGACAATCTATGGAGTCTGTTGTCATTCTGTGCAATCCTTTCCTAGTGCTGATGGTTAGTTGCGGTGCAGTTTTGCTATAATGAGGATCTCCGTGGGAGCTGAGACCTACTTCTGGTATTGTGACACAAGGTTGTGTGTTAATACTTCAATAGGGCTTGTCTGGATTTTTGCCTCTGTGAAGTTTGGGGCTAGTATAATTAAGTGAGAGAGTTCAGTCAGTTGAGGTGAGGGATTTGATCTGGGTAGTGGGTTGCAGTGTAATGCTGGGATTATGGGCAGGGTAAATTGGTAAATGAGTCCTGGGTGGGACTGGGTACTCTGGTGTCTGAGGTAGATGAGAGCCAGGGTTGTGCACACCATGAGCAATATGTTGGGATTTCACCTCCTCCGCCTAACAGGCATTTGTCCTGACACCTCTGAGCTGGGCCTGCAGACGGGGATCAAAAGGATCAGACTTGTCTCTGCTGTAATCTGCTTGTTGTGTGTGTAAGTCTGTAGCTCCCTACTGCTTTTCTGCCTGTCCCTCAAGTACCTCTGACAAGGTTCACCATCCCCCTGAGAAACAAGACAGCACATGCAGAGCAGGCTCCATCCCCTCCCAGTTGCTGCCAGACCAGTGCGTATGGCCCTTTAATTAGGCTGGGCTTGGAGCTGCTCAGCTCCCTTACTTCTGGCACTGAGGAGGGAGAGATGTAGTACAGTACTGAGGAAGCCAATGCCAGAGAGAGAGAGAGTCTGCAGCAGAGAGAGAGAGAGAGAGAGAGAGAGAGAGAGAGAGAGAGCAGGCTGGGGAGGGAACACATCATTTTCCTCTTGAGAGGAGAAAGAAGAGCCTGCGGGCAGGAAAGACCAGGCTTCTGGTGAGTGTCCCGGGCAGGGCACCATTTCATTCCCCCTTCTTATGTGTTTCTAATTCATCTGAAGCTGGGCGAGTTGGGACTGCAGACTCTGTGTCATCCTCCAGGTAAGTGCTTAACACTCAGTCCTGCCTGGCAACTTTGCAGGGCAGAAAATGGGAGGTTTGAACAAGGTCTAGTGGTGGGGGAACAGATATGAGACCTTCGCTTTCTCAGGCTCCCCCCCAACCCTTGGGGGTAAATTGTGGCCAGCGACCCCCTAAACTGGACACGTGTGTGAATGACTTCTGCTTGCTTATATTTTTCATGGCTGACTGGGAGACTCATTGCAGACTGGTAATAAATTTTCTGAATTAGCAAGAAAGCAAATGAACACCATGAAATAACCCTCCAGTCAAGGCCGCAGCATCGCAGACTGACCTGCCCTTAAGTATTTGACAAGTGTAGTTTTAATTATGTATGATAATATGTCATAGTATATTAGCACATGTTCCCTGGTCTATACTCTACAAGTCCCCGATATCTGAGGAGGGTGGAGCCTGCCCCCCAGCCCTGCTTTGGCTCATCAGGCTTTGCTGAGAAGTGGGGAGAATGCGCTCGGGTGTCTTTGTGGGGTTTTTTTGTAAGAGTTACTGGGCTTGGGGATCAATGGCATGAGAATTAGCAGCTTCGATGGTACGCTGAAAAGAAAGTTATCTCTGTTTCCTGGCATTGGATTATTGTTGTAAAGATTTCTATTTGATGAATGGCTTCAGGGAAGGCAGGGATTCCCCTGACCTATTATACCCACCGCCCATGCAGGGATGGAGACCTTTAGCTTGTCTGGGATCAGTCCGCATGGAAAAAGGTGCTCAAGTGAGTTTCTTCTTGATGTCAAACTCCCCTAAGATTCAGTGGCTTGGACATGAAGGGGCATCATGAGTCCAAGAGACTTTGAGGTATTTCCTTGGTTTCTGTCTGACACTTTGTTAACGTGACACTTTTCCCTGCCCACCTGAGCAATGTGGTTGGGAACAGATGGGGGCTCCCATCAGGAGGCCCCGTTTTTTAATGTCCGATATGTGTATTAACTTGTGGGTGGCTCTGTCTCAGTGGACTCAGGGCTGCGTTTCTTATTTCACCTTTTGTGACAGCTTCCCTCTTTGCCAGTCGGAAGTGGGAACTGCTTCTTTGAGATCTGGTGACTGTTGTCCCAGTGCAGCCCATAAAGGGTCAGGATAATCCCTACTTAGCCTAATGTCCTTATCACAGAGTCTCCAGGAAAATTCTCTTCCCCCTGCTACTCCACTGTGCCTGACTCCTCCCCCTCGTTCAGCCCTCAGCAAGGTGAGCTAGGAGGCATATGCTCACTACTTGTGGGTGCCTTGTAAGTGTGGGTACATGGCAATTTTGTGTGTTCACCCACAGCTATCTGCACATTCACGCTTGTCCTTGTTTTTCCTCAAAGTGTTGTGTTGCATACGTGAGGGTTGGTTTGACCCTGTCGTCAATGACTTTATGCTCAGCCCTGGTCTGGTGATTTGGGGATTTCCTGGTGGGAAGCAAGAGAGAGGACTGATTTCCAGCACTACTAGGGAAGGCAAGTCCTCCTTTATTTTCAGGTGGGTCTGTGAGACCTACAGTGCAGAGACAACTAGAGACAAGAACACAAAGGTGAGCACTTTGGTCCAAATCCTCAAAGATATTTAGGTGCCTGACTCCCATTGATACCAATGGAAATTAGGCACCTAAATACCTTTGAGGATCTAGGCCGTTGTGCAAACATCTGAAATTGGGCTGGGTGGAAACTGTGTTCATTAGGGACAAGAGAATCCACTGCGCCCATGCTAGACCTGGGGGTCCCTATTCTGAGCTTTGAAGGAAATTCACTCTCCACGTGCACCCCAATATTGGCACACATGCTCAGAACTGTAGGATCCCCTCTGGTGGGTCAGCATAGCTTTTAACCTTCTGGATCTTGAGTAAGAGACAACACCAATAAAAAGGAGACAGCAAACTAGTAGTAGAAAGTTGACCGGAGGGAACAATCTGGAGTTGTTTCTTCAGGCAAAGTTAATGGCAGTAGGTGCGGTGCTGCTGGAGGTTCTGTCTTTTGGCTGAGGAGTAAAACCAAAGTCCTAACCACTTGTGTTCAATAAGGATCCCGTGGCTGGCTTTACATGAGTTGGGGTTTGACTGGCTAACTTCCAGCATGGATGATTACATTCTGTCTCCCCACATTGCCCCTGCAGAGGCAGTTGGACACAACACTCTGTTCATGTCCTGCCCTAAACTACTCTGCATTGCCACTGGACACTGTTAAACAGTGGTTACATTCCACCCCAGGGTTGGGACTGCTATCACAGCTGAGTTTAGGACTTTTTATATATCCCATAGGTGCGGGAACTAGGGATGCTGCCGCACCTCCTGGCTTGAAGTGGTTTCCATCATATTCAGGGTTTACAGTTTGGTTCAATGTCTCTCAGCACCCCCACCTTACACATTGTTCCAGCACCTGATGTATCCTAAAGTGTGTTAAGGTTGCAAAGTGAAGCATTCAAAGTCTGGCTGCCTGCACAACTTTAGCCCTGCTTCTTTGTGTATGTGCCTTATGATAATCTGTAATTATACACATAGCTTTTCTGCAGGATCCCTGCCTCACACCGTGTGCTAGATGGCTGTTGCTCAGTGAACGAGGCAGCTGTGCAATATTTATTCTTATCCTCTTCATTCAGTTTATGGCCTCTGGGCCCATACACTGCTCATCCTCCAACTCTGACAATGAGTTAGGCAGTGGTCCTGAATTAATTTGTTACATGCTATAAAACTTCAGCAGCGAATGAAGTTTGGGTCCTCTTTACTCCTGCCTCATTCCATGTCCAGCCTGGTCATTAAATGTGGCTAGGTCTGTGGGGAAGTAATCATGATCATGTAATTAAAGAGTATGGTAAATTGGCATGCTGACGTAAATTGGCATGCTGCCCTGATTTTCACCAGCTTAAGATCAAACCCTTTTGTTTGAAATTTCCTACATTTTTACAATGAACAAACCCCCTGTATTGTGTACAGTGTTAGAAAGCTCTGTCCTGTCTAATATGTGCAATCAATGAGATAGAAGCCCTGGCTTCACTCTACATGCACCATCACAGACAATATCCCCCACACACCATGGCCTTAACATTGATTTCCTGCTTTACTTTCTTACTTTCTTACACATGCATGTGCAAGTCCACTGTAATGTTATGACATCACCTTTTCAGTGGAAGTTTCCACTGGTTTGCCTATGTACCTGTGTGTAGTGCAAATGAAGCATGGCAGATTGTTAGCTTTATCATATTAAAAAAAACCCCATTGCATATGCAAAACGATTATAACTTGGGAAAATTAGACAGAAATATACATGCTGAATTTCAGCAGAACACGCACAAGTTTGACACAGTTACAAGCTTCTGAAAATGACCCTTCAGACTCTAAGCACTTGAGCATCCTTAACTATTCCCATCACTCCAGCTAGAATACAGTCAGGCAAGTGCTTTGGGATTCATTAAGGTGAAAGGGAGCAACAGTAATGTCAGGTTATTATTTATTTTTTTTAAATACAGTAGGAATAAACTCTCAGGAATATTGTGAGTCTTAATCAATGTTTAAATGAAAGTTCTGAGATCCGTGGATGAAAGAAGCTAGAGTATCTTATACTTCATTATCATTGCCTGATCTCACAGACACTCTGGGCCAAATTCAGATCTGGTTTAAGTAGATTTAACTCTTATTGTCTTCAGTGGATTTCCACTTCCTTACACTAGGCCTGGATTTGACCCTTCTCTCAATATCTACTACAGATGCTGTCAACCACTCACCTTCCCTGGCTGTTTCCCAACACACAGCTTATTCCCCTGGATTCTGAATCAGTTGATCCATAGGAGGGATGCTGGCTCTTTAAATTACGATTCTCTTTCCCCTGCCAGCTGAAATAGTTATTAACAATAGCTCCCTTAGGTAGAAGTGACAAGCAGGAGTGGGGTAGGAGACAGAAAGAGCTAGCAAGTTATGCTTCCCTCTGTACCGTTTGATAGGCAATCCAGAATAAGAGAAAGGGGCTGGCACCTTGCTCAGGTGAGGGGACCTGACCTGTCTTGCAGGAGATGCTGTGGGGAGAGCAGTAGGAACCCACAGTCTTTGCAGTCACTGCCACAGACCATTTGCTTCCCAATGGGGGAAGAGGAGGAGGAGGGGCACAGAGTGAGGACCTGTGGATCTGTTTTTATTCATTACCAACTGGCTCACTGCAACCTACATAAAACATGAGAGGGCCAGATGGGACTTGTTTACTTTGGTAGAATAAACGTAAAGACTGTGATAAAAAGCAGCCAGTACAGCCTCTGTGGTAAGTCCCTGGTAAACAGCTAAATGGAGCTCTGGCCAATCAGGGGCCTGGCAAATAGCGGGCTCACTGGTTGCGCATTAAGCACACTGTCTTGGGAACTAGTGGAGTGGCTCTGAGGTCTGAGCCCCCCACAGCTTCCTATGGTTTGCTTGATGCCTTCTTTTCCCTTTGCTTATGCTCAAGGGGTCCCAGTGAGGGCATGATCAGAACAGATGTACATGAGCTTGGCTTCCCAATGCCAGCTGGCACTTTGAGCAGTGGGAGTGTCCCTCTGGCAGTTCCCTATTAGGACGACTGTGCTCTAGAACCCCACCAGAGCTCTAATGCTAACCTGCTGTGATCATCCTCAGAGCAGTTTTAATGACACCCAGAACTACAGCACCACAATAGTGTCAGGACTCAAACTCCCAGCTCCTGAGCCCAAGAGGACCTGTACATCAGGGTGAAATCCTGGCTCTGTTCAAGTTAATAGGACTTTTGATATTGACTTGAACAGAGCCAGGATTTCACCCCAGGACTCTAGTGTTAGGAATCACACTCCAGTTCCTAAATGCAGCAGGGTCCACGCCCAGGCCTGGATTACTACCAAGATTCACACTCCCCAGCCTCCTAGGATCTGTGCACTAATCTAAGTTGTCTGGTAATTACATTTTATGGGATGTGTAGGTGGATGGCATGGTAATGGCAATCTGAGATAATTTATGTTTTCCTGGGTTGTACGTACTTTCTAATGCTCGTCTGTAAAGTTCCGGGACATCGTCCCCATCCGTTGTAGCCACTGCTCTCTTAACAGTGATTGATTTGATCACAGCTCTGTCTCCTCAGACTTGTTTTGGGTTTATCACTCCTCCACTTCAGTGTCTCCATTTTCCAAGTGGCGTAAGGTGCTCCAAACAGATGCATCCTTGACCCATAAATTGTGGGTACATGGAATCTTAAATTACAGTCTGTCTCATAAGCCTGCTATTCCTGAGATGAAGGACACTGGAGTGAGATGAAACCAGCTGCTTTGTTTCCATCTGGCCTTGCCCTTTTCTCTTAGCCTATTGCACTCAGAGCAGCTAAATCTATAGCACACGTTAGTGATGCTGGGATGTCTCTATCCATTATGCATCCGGGTGAATCAAGAGTGGGAGTTGAGGTGAGGTAGGTAGTAAGCTGGCTGGGCACAGACTAAATACTGCATGTGTCTGGAGAAGAAGGATCTAAGGAATCTCTCTGCAGGGAAGATGCATTACGGCATATCCGAATGTTTTATGGAAATACATTGATTTGACCAGTTTGGGGATCCATTCACTTACAACTGCAAAGAAGCTCAGCTCTGGCTGGACACTGAGCCAGAATCCTTTTCTTATTCCAGGATTATGCAATCTCTTCCTGTGAAGGGGTGAGGGATATTGGTGGAAGAGGGGCCAAACAGCCAGCCCCCTCACGTAAGCAGTGAGGCCTGTTGGTTCAGGCAGTCCCTCCATGTGAGTCTTGAGGCACGTTGTGGAAATAACGTTACATTTCACTTCTCGATCAGGAATATCCTTTGTCCAGAACAATAGTTTTGGAAAAGTCTCTGAGTTGATATGGGGAACTGGAAGTAGGAATGGGGTGGGAAAGTTTGATGGCCTCAGGGATGGGCTGGTGTCCTGACCTTTTGGTATCATTCATGGACTTTTCTCAGGGTAAGTGAAGTGACCACAGGTAGAAGGTAGGCATAGCCTGGGAGCTACTGTGGCCAGAAGTGGACTCTGCATGATCTGCCTGAGGGCATTGCTGAGATCCCAGCTGTCAGAGGGATGCATCCTCCCACAATTCCTTCCCCGCTATGTTGTCTCAGATTTAGTGTTGACTTTGTTGTTAATTATTAATCCCCCAACAAACAGAGACTCCAGTCTCTGTTTTGTCCTAGCTACTCTGTGTTTTTTCCCTTCACTTGTTTATCAATTACCCTGGTAACCTTTGTGGGTGGCTGACAGGGATGGGAACAGCAGCTACGGCCTGTGCTTTGAGGCTGAAGCATGGTTTGGTGTCTCCTGATGTCCGGTCCCTAAAGACAGCAGAAGAGAGCATGGAGCATAGTCTGGGACGAATCTTCTTTTGCCTTCAGTGTCCATATAGGCCCCCTCTGGAGATCTTAGCAGCTAGTACTGGTTTCACTGGAAAGTGTAGGCTGAGTGCTCAGCTGCTGCTGACATGGAAAAATAAACAGAGAGCAAGCGCATGGCTGTTTGATCCCAACCATGCTTAGAATCAGTCCTTGTGTTGCTCTTTTCCTCCCAGTCAAATCCATTCCAAAGGGCCACAGAAACGGGGATTTTTCTCTTAAATTCCATTAAATACAGGGGCTGAGGAAGTCCTTGCCCTGCTTAGCTTGTGGGCTCATTTAATTCTGCTGCTGTTGTGGCCAGTGAGCACTCCCGGAGTGGCTGCTCAGCCTGGCAGCATGATGCTACCTTCCTCGGGTCCCTACCAAGGATTGGTTTTCGAGACCCAGCTGTATGCTCAGCCCTATACAAAACATAAGAAGGCCCAGTCTTGCAATAAAGTCTAGATGCAGACAATGAAGAGTTCAGAGATCCCACTCTAGTGAGTGCTGGTGTGAGCTTGAAGAATTGTGCAATACTCATTATTGGAAGGCTTGCCAGAAAAAATGTTGTGAAGAGGGATTTGAAAGCAGAGAAGGAGGTGGTTTGGTGCATCAGCAGAGCGAGCTTGTTCCAAGTATAAGAGCGTAATGGCATGGAGAAGGCATGAAGGTGGGCATGGAGGAAGGATACAGAGAGGAAAATTAGGGTAGTGCCGTAGCAGGAGCAAAGGAGAGAGCAGGAGTGTGATCGGTGTCGGCCCACCGACCCGCTTGGGGGCGGTGGGGAGCTACGAGGTCATGGCCGGCCTGGGTCACGCCTCCGTCAGCGGGGAATTAGCGGCGGGGCGGCCGCCAGCCAGAGTCTGTAGCGCGCCCCTCAGGCAGGGGAGCGCCGGCAACGGTCAGTAGCGCGCCCCTCAGGCAGGGGAGCGCCGGCAACGGTCAGTAGCGCGCCCCTCAGGCTGGGGAGCGCCGGCAACGGTCAGTAGCGCGCCCCTCAGGCAGGGGAGCGCCGGCAACGGTCGGTAGCGCGCCCCTCAGGCAGGGGAGCGCCGGCAACGGTCGGTAGCGCGCCCCTCAGGCAGGGGAGCGCCGGCAACGGTCGGTAGCGCGCCCCTCAGGCAGGGGAGCGCCGGCAACGGTCGGTAGCGCGCCCCTCAGGCAGGGGAGCGCCGGCAACGGTCGGTAGCGCGCCCCTCAGGCAGGGGAGCGCCGGCAACGGTCGGTAGCGCGCCCCTCAGGCAGGGGAGCGCCGGCAACGGTCGGTAGCGCGCCCCTCAGGCAGGGGAGCGCCGGCAACGGTCGGTAGCGCGCCCCTCAGGCAGGGGAGCGCCGGCAACGGTCGGTAGCGCGCCCCTCAGGCAGGGGAGCGCCGGCAACGGTCGGTAGCGCGCCCCTCAGGCAGGGGAGCGCCGGCAAAGGTCGGTAGCGCGCCCCTCAGGCAGGGGAGCGCCGGCAAAGGTCGGTAGCGCGCCCCTCAGGCAGGGGAGCGCCGGCAAAGGTCGGTAGCGCGCCCCTCAGGCAGGGGAGCGCCGGCAAAGGTCGGTAGCGCGCCCCTCAGGCAGGGGAGCGCCGGCAACGGTCGGTAGCGCGCCCCTCAGGCAGGGGAGCGCCGGCAACGGTCGGTAGCGCGCCCCTCAGGCAGGGGAGCGCCGGCAACGGTCGGTAGCGCGCCCCTCAGGCAGGGGAGCGCCGGCAACGGTCGGTAGCGCGCCCCTCAGGCAGGGGAGCGCCGGCAACGGTCGGTAGCGCGCCCCTCAGGCAGGGGAGCGCCGGCAAAGGTCGGTAGCGCGCCCCTCAGGCAGGGGAGCGCCGGCTAAGGTCGGTAGCGCGCCCCTCAGGCAGGGGAGCGCCGGCTAAGGTCGGTAGCGCGCCCCTCAGGCAGGGGAGCGCCGGCTAAGGTCGGTAGCGCGCCCCTCAGGCAGGGGAGCGCCGGCTAAGGTCGGTAGCGCGCCCCTCAGGCAGGGGAGCGCCGGCAAAGGTCGGTAGCGCGCCCCTCAGGCAGGGGAGCGCCGGCAAAGGTCGGTAGCGCGCCCCTCAGGCAGGGGAGCGCCGGCAACGGTCCCGGCGTGGCTCTGCCGGGTAGGGGAGCGCAGGCCCACCCTACACCACTGCGCTCCAGCCCAGGGCCCTGACAGTGGCAGAACGAGGGTCCCACCACTGGGTCAGCGGGGTCGTCCCGCTACATAGACTCACCACTGTGCAGCTCTGTCCCTGGGCTACTTCCTACCCGATTGCTCGCCCGAATCCCTCTGGTCCCGTGAGTGCGTCGGGGTAGTCCGCTGCTGGCAGCTCCGGCTCCCCCTCAGGCTCAGGCTCCTCCAGCTCCTCTGGGTACTCGGCTGCTGGCAGCTCCCGCTCCCCCTCCGGCTCCTCCAGTTCCTCTGGGTACTCGGCAGCAGGCAGTCCTGGCAGCCCCAGTCCGTCCTCCAGGTGAGGTTTCCACAGGTCCAGGGCCTCCCCTGGTGTGGCAGCAGGCTCTGAAGGGAGCAGCCCGCGGTCTGCGTCTGCCTCCCTCCCTGGTGCTGCCCCAACTGAGCTAAGGGCCCCGCCCTTTATACTTCCTGTTCCACCCCTCCCCTTCCGGGGGGTGGAGCAAGCTTGGGCTGGCCCCGCCCACTCAGGCTGAGGGAAAGGCACTTTACCCTCAGGGTCGGAGGGAAGCCACCCTGGCTCCCTACATACCCCACCCCTCAAATCCAGCTCCCGAACCTCGGAGCTGGCGTCCTCAGCCTCCCCCAGACGGGAGAAGAAGTCCGCGTTGGCGTTGTCCCGTCCCGCCCGATGGTGGATCGTGAAGGCGTAGGTTTGTAGTGTAAGATACCACCGCTGCAGGCGGGCATTCGCGTCCTTCATCTTGTTGAGCCACTTCAGGGGTGCATGATCCGTAACCAGTATAAAGGGGGCCCCGAGGAGGTAGTAGTGGAGAGCATCAACCGCCCACTTAACAGCTAGGGCTTCCTTCTCCAGGACGGAGTAGTTCCGCTCCCGGGGGAACAGTTTCCGACTGATGTAAACAATAGGATGCTCCTCCCCGTCCACCTCCTGTGAGAGGACCGCCCCAAGCCCCACGCCGGAGGCATCGGTCTGGACAATGAAGTCCCGATCGAAGTCCGGGCTGAAGAGAACGGGCTCGCTAGACAGGCGGTCTTTGACAGTTTGAAAGGCCCTCTCGCAGTCGTCAGACCAGCACACTCTACGGGGGCTATCTTTGGTCAGGAGTTCTGTCAGAGGGGCCGTAATGGTTGCAAAGTGGGGTACGAACCGCCGGTAATAGCCGGCTAGGCCCAAGAATTGACGCACCTGCCTCTTCGTGGTTGGCGCCTGACATTCCTGGAGGGCTTGAACCTTCCCGATGAGGGGGCGTACCTGTCCCCGCCCCAGGGTGTACCCCAGATAAGTGGTTTCTTCGCGCCCGATTCGGCATTTCTTAGGATTGGCTGTGAGGCCGGCGGCGCGGAGGTCCCGGAGGACAGCCGCCACTTGGTTGAGATGTTCCTCCCAGTTGCTGCCATAGATGACCACATCATCCAGGTAGGCGGCGGCGTACTTGGTGTGAGGTTGCAAAACCCGATCCATCAAGCGCTGGAAGGTTGCTGGGGCCCCATGGAGGCCGAAAGGCATCCGAGTAAACTGGTACAAACCTGACGGGGTGGCGAACGCAGTCTTCTCCTTGGATTGGGGTTCCAAGGGGATCTGCCAGTACCCCTTGGTGAGATCTAAGGTGGTGATGTAGCAGGCTTCTCCAAGCCGGTCAAGGAGCTCATCGACGCGGGGCATTGGATACGCATCAAACTTTGAAATGGCATTGACTCTTCGAAAGTCAATACAAAACCGCCGGCTCCCATCTGGCTTCGGAACCAGGACGACAGGGCTCCGCCATTCGCTCTGGGAATGCTCGATAACACCCAATCCCAACATGGCCTGGACTTCCTCCTCCACAGCCTCTCGCATTCGCCTAGGCAATGGCCGGGTCGTCTCTCGGACCACCACCCCGGGGTCGGTCTGGATTGCATGGTAGGCAAGCGTAGTCTGTCCGGGCTTCGTGGTGAAGGTCCTGGGGAAGGCCTTCACTAGGCAGAGGGCCTGTTCCCGCTGCTCAGCCGTGAGCGTCTCGGCTAGCTGGGGTTCCCCATTATCAGACTCTTCGGGGGGTTGTGGTCCAAGGTCTGGTTCAGGTGGGTATGGGGCAATTAGTAGTCCTTCCCGTTCCCGCCAGGGTTTTAAAAGATTCACATGATAGATCTGCTTTCCCTTCCGGTGATCAGGCTGCCGGATTTCATAATTGACAGGCCCCACTTGGCGAAGGACTTCATACGGGCCCTGCCAGCGGGCAAAAAGCTTTGATTCCTCCGAGGGGAGCAGGAGGAGAACTCGGTCCCCGGGGGCAAATAATCGGACCTGGGTGCCCCGATTATATTGCTGCTCCTGGCCCCTTTGGGCCGTGTTTAAGTTTTCCCTCGCGAGTTCACCCGCCCGGGCCAACCGTTCCTGCAGCTGCAAGACGTATTGTAAAAGGCCCTGCGTTGAGGATGGTGTATGTTCCCAAGTTTCTCTCAGGAGATCCATCACTCCGCGGGGCCGTCGCCCATAGAGGAGCTCAAATGGAGAGAACTTCGTGGAGGCCTGTGGAACTTCCCGAATCGCCAGTAGTAAAGGGGGAAGTAGTTGATCCCACTGACGGAGGTCCTGGGTGGGGAAGCGTCGCAACATTCCTTTCAGGGTTCGATTAAAACGTTCGACTAACCCATCCATCTGGGGATGGTAAACTGAGGCCTGCAGCTTCTTAATCCCCAGCAGGGCACATACCTGACGGAACAACTTAGATGTGAAGTTGGTCCCTTGGTCAGTAAGTAACTCCCGAGGGAGGCCTACCCTGGCAAAGATCTTCACGAGCTCTGCCGCAATAGTGCGGGCAGTGATACTCCTTAAGGGGACAGCCTCAGGGAAGCGGGTGGCATAGTCCATCAAGACAAGGATGTATTGGTAGCCCGCCTGACTTTTCGGGAAGGGTCCGACCAGGTCCATCGCTACTCGTTCAAATGGAACGCCCACGGTTGGTAATGGAACTAGGGGGGCCTTCCGGATCCCGGCCGGGGCGGCGCGTTGGCAGTCCGGGCATGACCCACAGTAATCCTTCACTTCGCGGTGGATGCCGGGCCAGAAGAACTTGGCCAGGACCCTAGCTGCGGTTTTCTCCGGTCCTAAATGGCCTGCGGCTGGGATGTCATGGGCTAGCTTTAGGACCGCCCGTCGATGAATGCGGGGAACCACGAGTTGGGTCCGGACCTCTTGAGTTTGAGGGTCCCGCTCCACACGGTAGAGACGATCTTGGTCAAGCTCAAATCTAGGCCATTGGGTAGCCCGCTGGGCCTCCACGACCTTCCCCTCTACCCGTGCCAGCTGTTCATAGGCAAACCGGAGCGTAGGGTCCTCCCTTTGGTCTCGGCTAAAGTCCCGAATGTCCACCGGGGGGGCCCCCTGTCTCCTGGCCGTCTTGCCTGGGTGAAAGGGATGGGTCACCGTCGGGGTCGGGGCTCCGCCTGGGGCCTGGGTCCGTCGCAGAGGAGGCTCCCTCGAATGCCTCTTCCGGAGATAGGGACCGGAGCAGCTCGACGAATTCTGGCCAGTCCCGGCCCAGGATGATTGGGTAGGCAAGGGACGGGGCCACCGCCACATTCATTACCTGAGTCGCCCCGTCTACCGTGAGAGGGACCTGCACGGTGGGGTACGGTTTCACGTCCCCATGTATGCACTGTATCCGTACCTCCCCGATGATCTGCTCGGTGTCCGGGAGGAGGGACTGGCGGACAAGAGTCTGCCCACAGCCCGAATCAATTAGACCCACCACAGGTGTCCCGGCGATGCTCATGGGGGCTGTCAATTTGGCCGCGGATGGTGTGCGGGCCCGGCTCTCCCCGGTGTACACCCGGCCAAAATCGCATTCCATCGCCGTACAGTCTCGTTGCAGGTGGCCGTACTCACCACACCGGAAGCAAGGTCCTACCTCTGTGCGCCCCGGCCGTGCCGGGTCACCCGGGTGGCCGCGGGGTTGGCCGGGGCCCGATGGACGGGCCAAACGTCCAGACGGTGCGGGTTGTGGGGCCTCGGGCCGTCGGGGAAAAGTAGTGCCGCTGCCGTTTGGTCGTCGGGCTCGAGCGGGCACATTGACTTTGGGGGTGGACCCCCTTTCCGGCTTCTGAGCGCCGGGTCCAGAGCTTGGGGGTCGGGCTGTCGGTCCTATTGGGGCCTCGGCCTCTAGAAAGTTCTCCATAAGTGTGACTGCTGCACTTAGAGTTTGAGGTCGGTGCCGCAACACCCACGCCCTCCCAGGAGTCGGAAGGATGTGCACGAATTGCTCGAGGATGATCTGTTCTGTCACCTCAGCCACAGTTCGATGCTCGGGTTGTAGCCATCGGCACGCTGCATCCTTTAATTCCTGTGCCACGGCTCGGGGCCGGGCCCCCGGGGGGTACAGCTTTCCCCGAAACCGTCGCCGAAAAGTCTCCGGGGTGATGTCGAAGGCATCCAGGATAGCCGCTTTTACTCTGGCGTAAACACGGGCTTCATCGTCTGGTAGCCCCCGGTAAGCCTTCTGGGCCGGCCCCGTTAGATAGGGGGCAAGCAGGGTTGCCCATTGGTCCGGCGCCCAACCAGCTACTGCAGCAACCCGCTCAAAGGTCACGAGATAAGCCTCTGGGTCATCCTCAGGCCCCATCTTGGCCAGACGGATTGGTGGAGCAGGAGGGTTGGGGGTGGTCACCCCGCCCGGCTGGGCTCCACCGGGGCTCGGCCACAGGGTGGCAAGTTGCTGGAAACATTGAGTCTGTTGTTCGCGGTGCTGGGCCCCCAAGGTTTGAAGCAACTGCTGCTGGTGAGTACCCAGCTGCTGTATGAGTTGTTGCTGCTGCTGCTGCTGAGTCTCGGCCAGCACCTTGATAAGTCTTTCCACCTCCATCTTCTGTTTAGGGGCTGTCACTGCCTCCTTGCTCTAATCCCTTCCGGCAGGGATAGGGGGCGCTACCTGCATTCTCCACCACTTGTGATCGGTGTCGGCCCACCGACCCGCTTGGGGGCGGTGGGGAGCTACGAGGTCACTGGCCGGCCTGGGTCACGCCTCCGTCAGCGGGGAATTAGCGGCGGGGCGGCCGCCAGCCAGAGTCTGTAGCGCGCCCCTCAGGCAGGGGAGCGCCGGCTAAGGTCAGTAGCGCGCCCCTCAGGCAGGGGAGCGCCGGCAACGGTCAGTAGCGCGCCCCTCAGGCAGGGGAGCGCCGGCAACGGTCAGTAGCGCGCCCCTCAGGCTGGGGAGCGCCGGCAACGGTCAGTGGAGCGCCGGCAACGGTCAGTAGCGCGCCCCTCAGGCAGGGGAGCGCCGGCAACGGTCAGTAGCGCGCCCCTCAGGCAGGGGAGCGCCGGCAACGGTCAGTAGCGCGCCCCTCAGGCAGGGGAGCGCCGGCAAAGGTCAGTAGCGCGCCCCTCAGGCAGGGGAGCGCCGGCAACGGTCAGTAGCGCGCCCCTCAGGCAGGGGAGCGCCGGCAAAGGTCAGTAGCGCGCCCCTCAGGCAGGGGAGCGCCGGCAACGGTCAGTAGCGCGCCCCTCAGGCAGGGGAGCGCCGGCAACGGTCAGTAGCGCGCCCCTCAGGCAGGGGAGCGCCGGCAACGGTCAGTAGCGCGCCCCTCAGGCAGGGGAGCGCCGGCAACGGTCAGTAGCGCGCCCCTCAGGCAGGGGAGCGCCGGCAACGGTCAGTAGCGCGCCCCTCAGGCAGGGGAGCGCCGGCAACGGTCCCGGCGTGGCTCTGCCGGGTAGGGGAGCGCAGGCCCACCCTACACCACTGCGCTCCAGCCCAGGGCCCTGACAGTGGCAGAACGAGGGTCCCACCACTGGGTCAGCGGGGTCGTCCCGCTACATAGACTCACCACTGTGCAGCTCTGTCCCTGGGCTACTTCCTACCCGATTGCTCGCCCGAATCCCTCTGGTCCCGTGAGTGCGTCGGGGTAGTCCGCTGCTGGCAGCTCCGGCTCCCCCTCAGGCTCAGGCTCCTCCAGCTCCTCTGGGTACTCGGCTGCTGGCAGCTCCCGCTCCCCCTCCGGCTCCTCCAGTTCCTCTGGGTACTCGGCAGCAGGCAGTCCTGGCAGCCCCAGTCCGTCCTCCAGGTGAGGTTTCCACAGGTCCAGGGCCTCCCCTGGTGTGGCAGCAGGCTCTGAAGGGAGCAGCCCGCGGTCTGCGTCTGCCTCCCTCCCTGGTGCTGCCCCAACTGAGCTAAGGGCCCCGCCCTTTATACTTCCTGTTCCACCCCTCCCCTTCCGGGGGGTGGAGCAAGCTTGGGCTGGCCCCGCCCACTCAGGCTGAGGGAAAGGCACTTTACCCTCAGGGTCGGAGGGAAGCCACCCTGGCTCCCTACAAGGAGAAATGAAGGCAGAAACATATACATGATCCTAAAGGTGAGGATGATGGATGAGAAGTATGTAATACAGCAGGCTAGGGGAAGTCAGGGAGGGGGTTCAGAGGTGGAGTGGAATGGTCAGAGAAGTGTGATAGGAGAATTTGGTATTGCACTTTAGATAGATTGGAGGGGAGCAAGATGAGATTCAGGGAAGCTGGAGAGGAGAAGATTGAATAGCTGAGGTGAGAGAGGACCAAGGCCCAGGTGAGGGTTTTAGATGAAGGTTGGGATGGAGATGAAAGGACAGTAGAAAAGTTGCAAAGTAACAAGACCTGATTAGAACGGAGATGTGAGGAGAGAAGGGGAGAAAGGAGTTGAATGGTACCCCAAGGCTGTACACTTGAGTGATTGGGAAGATAGTGGAATTGTCAAGGGTGACGGAGAAAGGGGGCAGAGGAGAGAGTTTGAGAGGAAAGATGAGAAGATCCAGGAGAGCAAAGCATCATGGAAACCCAAGGAGCAGAGAGAGGGAGGGTGGAGGAATTGAGGAAGGAAGAATATTGTAAAATCACCAGCTTCATTGTGCAATATTCTAATCTTGCGGTTGACTTATTAACCCCACTTCTTTACAGACTTCTGAACCTCCCCTGGTAGTTAAAGACAGCATTCAGTCTGACCTCTCCTTGCCTCCAAACTTCAATGCTTGCTTGTGTTGTTTCACCTTCTCTCTATAGCCCCAGCTGGCAGGACCTGGTAGCTGTGCCTAGAGACCATGCCAGGCTTGTATTCTCTAGCTACCTGGACAGCTCTCCCTCTGAAGAGCTCATGCGTAAAGGCCTGTGCCAATGGGTACTCCCTGGGAGTCACTGCTCACCTCACTTACATCAACGCAGGGGAGGATCCTGTAGAAGGTAAGATGCATCTATCTAGAGCTAAAGAATAAGTTGCACCTACTTAACTAGCAGATTGCTGGGATATAGGAGCAGGTCTGGCCTATCTTGGTGTGGAGCCGTGCTGCACCCACCCTCCTCTACCTGTTCATCCTTGGTCTCTTGAACTCTTGCCTCTACTTAGTGACCTAAAGGAGGAGACCCACCAGGATAGTCAGTATAGGGAACTGATATAGGCAGAACCAAACCCAGCATGTTCCCGTAGGAGGCAGCGGAATACACATGCTTGAGCCAGGATATGAATGCTAGATTGGCAGAAGGATCCTTCCCAAATCCAGTACAGCCCATGAGTAAGAAGAGGTGGAAGCACTGGGCTTTCCTTCTCCCTGATCATATCATAGGTGAATCTGGGGTGGTTTGCATCCAGGAGGCACTGATCCAGTCACCTTTCAGCAAGGCGACAAATAGCCAGGCTGTTGTGCATTTAAATAGCTAGGCACCCTCTGGTGCATTAAGTAGATACTAAAATGGATCTAGAGCAGTTTCCTAGTTGCCTTACTGCATCCTGAAGGTTAAAAATCCCTTGTTGGAGGACTGGCTCGCTCAGAGGGGACTGGAACTGGGATATAAAACCTTGCATCACTAGGTCAACTGCTCTATTCTGTCCACGTTGGGAGTAGTGACCAAAAGTCGTTTCCATGTGATGGCTGTTCAGCGGTTTAGGAGGTGAAGTGAGTTAGTGAGTCTCAGTCCAATTACCAGATCACAAAAACCACCATCAGATTTGCCCCCCTTGCTGGGAGTCTCAACAGAGAAGCTATGGACCGAATAAACAAACTGAGTCTGAATTCTTCTCTCCAACATAGAGGGGTTGCCTTCAGGGCAGAGATAAGACATGTTAGGGGATGTGGAACATGGGAGAAGCTGATGTTGCAATTGCCTGTGCTGTAGTTGCACTGAGGATAAATGGAGGTGCATGCTCTCCAGGACCTTTCACCAGCACTAAAGCAGAATTTGTGGTGAAGAGCTAACACACCTCTACCCCGATATAACGCTGTCCTCGGGAGCCAAAATATCTTACCGCGTTATAGGTGAAACTGCGTTATATCGAACTTGCTTTGATCCGCCGAAGTGCGCAGCTCCCTCCCCCCCCCCCCCCCCAGAGCACTGCTTTACCGCGTTATATCCGAATTCGTGTTATATCGGGTCGCGTTATATCGGGGTAGAGATGTACATCACGTAGTGCAGGCTGGGAATGTTGAGCCTAAGGTTGGAATCTATTCTGAGTCAGGCTGGTTTCCATCTGGTAGCTCTTCAGGTCTCAGCCTCAGAATTCTTTTTCTGCTGCCCCCTATAGGTGTGTTCATCTACCCCCTGGAGGAGTCTGAGGTGGTAGCAGGTTTTGAAGCTGTGACAGGAAGCAGAAGCATCACCTTCCAGATCCAGAATCGACACCGAGCAGAGGACTGCTGTGTTGACTGCAGCCCCAGTTTGGGCCAGCCATTGCTCTGTGCCAACGGTAAGTATGCTGGGTGGTGACACGTCACCTAGCTATATTAGGACAAGGGTGTGGCTAAAATTATGTCAAAGCCAAGGGTTACTCAAATAAGCACAGATAGAATCCAAGAGCCTCCTGAGGGCTGAGAAGTTACGTTTAGCATAGGTGCTGACTTTTATTTTTCCTGGTAGGTGCTCCGCTTGAAGGCCCCACCCCACTCCATCTCTTCCCTCGAGGCCCCACCCTCACTCCACCTCTTCCTGTCCCTGCTCCGCCCCCTCCCTCGAGGCCCCGCCCTCATGCCACCTCTTCCTGCCCTTGCTCTGTCCTCTCCCCCCAAGCCTCATGCCAGCTCGCTGCCGAACAGCTGTGGTTGGTGGGCGCTGAACCATCCCTACTATTTTTTTCCCATGGGTGCTTGAGCCCTAGAGCACCCATGGAGTCGGTGTCTATGCCTGATTCTGTCCTCACTTGTAGTATTGTAAATCAGGAACAACCCCAATGGAATCAGTGGAGTTACACTGGTATAAAATTAATGAACCACAGGTGGTTCACCAGCCTGGGAAGCAGTCTGAGTGGCGCTGTGGTTCACCAGCGGATATAAACCCAATCTGACAAGCCAGAGAAGGCACGTCAGACTGGCAGTGCCAGCAAGAATCTAAACCACACTTCTTGAGTTGAAGAAGGTACTAAGCAGGGGTGAGTCTAGCTGGCATAGCTATACTGGCAAAGGCGCTTTAGTGTAAACAAGGCCTGAATTAACCATATTTTTGGGCAGTTATTTTCCTTGTTTCTTGAGGAAGAGGTGTTAGTGAGGGGGCATGATTGGAGGGCACCTGTGGGCAGGGAATGATCTGCCACTTTAGAAACACATCTACCAGCTGGAGGCAGCAAGAGGAATAGCAGGGAGCCCCAGACTTTGTATTTACTTCAGGGAGCTAGTGTAAAGGAATGGGCTCTGCACGGCCCTCTGCAGTACAGGAGTACTGTTGATGTGTGGAATGGCCCATTCACCTCAGTGGGGTGTGCTCAGATGAATTAGGGTGCTCCAAAGAGATGAATAGTCTAACACAGGGGTAGGCAACCTATGGCACGCGTGCCAAAGGCAGCATGTGAGCTGATTTTCAGTGGCGCTCACGCTGGCCAGAAGAAGTGGGCTGTAGTCCACGAAAGCTTATGCTCTAATAAATCTGTTAGTCTCTAAGGTGCCACAAGTACTCCTGTTCTTTTTGCGGATACAGACTAACACGGCTGCTACTCTGAAACCATTCATCTCAATGGGACTTCCCTTCTACCTCAGTTTCAGTTGTGGAATACCATTGTTCAAGGTAATCTCACTCTGCTTGTCAGTTTTAGAGCAACTGGAATATTAAAATCTTCTTATTGGGGCGGACAGTATCTGCGGAATGCCTGAACCAAATCACTCCAAATTTGCACCATTGCCCCTGTTGTGGCAAACCAATATCCTAGATAATCTCATTATGCATGTGGATTTTACTTTGAAAATTAAAAGAAGCTCATAATGCAGGAGGAGGACATATATTGGGAACCTCTTGATCAAATAACTTAAATTTGCACCATAAATTCTACCCCAGCCCCTGAATAGCTTTTTAATTATTGCTTCCCCAAAAGGGAAGTGGGTGGTGGAAATTATCCACGATTGATCCTGAGAGAATACCAGCATCAGAGCCATAGTTTGAGCCCCAAGTATTGTTTAAAAAAAAAAAAGTTACAAGAAGTGTAAATTTGGATGTTATATGATTTTTTTAGTGGGACTGTATCTCACTTAAACGACCTCAGAAATCTTGACTACTAAACCAACCCTGTCACTATTTTCAAGACAAGGTTTTTTTGAGGGCTTTTTCCCCCCAGTTAGCTTTCTCTTACCCTAACCCATTCTGCTCCCAGCACTGTTCTATATGTACATGCAACGGTGGAAAGGAACAAATATTCACACCTGAATCCAGTCTTTCAGCTCCACAAAGTCGGCAGTTCCCTGATTTGGGGGAATTAGGAATGTAAAGGATCATTTCATTTTTAAAGGTGATCTGTAAAGGGGCGATAACTGAGACTGTGCCTTTGTTTGATTTTCTTCTGATGTGTAAAGAAGGCATGAAGATTTGTGGTGCTAGGTGTTTTTTGTTTTGTTGATACGTTTGTTTGTTTTGGGGAGTACGATACATTTATATTGCCTCCGTTTATATTAAAAATCCAGGTCCTGTCTAGCCTGGGGGACTCATGCTTTGGCTTTATCTAGACTAGAGTTGGTGGTCCTGTTATAATTTGAACCAATTGATTGTAAATGTTAATTGTGTTAATAACTGACAGGTTTCAGAGTAACAGCCGTGTTAGTCTGTATCCGCAAAAAGAAGAATAGGAGTACTTGTGGCACCTTAGAGACTAACAAATTTATTAGAGCATAAGCTTTCGTGGACTACAGCCCACTTCTTCGGATGCATATAGAATGGAACATATATTGAGGAGATATATTAATAACTGAGGCTCTCCACAAATGTTTGTTCTGTAGCACAAAGTTTTGTGGTTTGCCCAGGCTGAGCTCCCATGTCCTGATACTCTGCAAATGTTTGCACCTAGATTAGCATTTACAGTCACTTAACAAGCAATTAGCAATCAATTACAACAGGAGGACAAATGCTAGTCCAGACAAAGCCTGTGATAACAGGAGAACTAGTGAAATGATAACATCACAAGAGTCAAGTATCAGGGGGTAGCCGCGTTAGTCTGTATCCACAAAAACAACAAGGAGTCCGGTGGCACCTTAAAGACTAACAGATTTTTTTGGGCATAAGCTTTTGTGGGTAAAAAAACCACTTCTTCAGATGCATGGAGTCACAAGAGTCAAGAGACAGAAAATTGAGCAATGGAGAGGGGAAAGGATTTTAAATCACACTTTGAAAAACTCTGTTTGGTCTGATTTTGTTAACACCTATTTAACTTCAGTGCCAAATGAGCCTTTTGGATAAATGATGCATGGGTAGAAGGGAGGGATGAGAGAGACAGATTTGCCCCCAGATTTTTACTATCCCGGGGGGGCCAGGATAGTCCCCCCACCCAATGGCACCCCTGAGAACAGACCCTTCCCCAAGCTTGGCACTGGCAGAAATGTGGAAAGGCAGTGGCAGTGATTCTGCATGCCCCATCACCCCCAAATTGTGCCCATGGTGGCCTCCCCTCTCCCGCCACTGCAGTGGGCCCTACCCATTCCCAGCCAGGCTCCCTCTGCCTGGACGCACCTAGTGCTGCCTGCAGTTGGAGCCGACTGGGAGCTGGAGCCTGCCCAGGAGATCTACGTAGGAGCCGGGGCCAACCCAGGTAAGCAAGATCTCACTGCTGTTGCTGAGGCTGGACTTCTGCAGAGCAGAGGGAGCCCTATGCTTCTCCCTAACCCTGGCTGGAGCAGCTCTCTGAGGCTGCTGGAGGAGGGTCCCCACCCCCCACTGAGGGCTGAAGTTAGGACTGGGTCAGCCTCTGCTGCAGCCAGCCCAGAAGGCGCAGAACAGCTGATAGGCAGAGTGGGGCTGCATTCAGGGGAGCCCACCAAACAGCTGATTAGTGCAGTAGCCTACCAGCTGATTGGTCTAGGCGGGGCTGCTCAGGAACTGCTGATCCCTGATTGGAGCTGCAGCACCACTATTGCCAGTGGGTGCTAAGCACCCACTGATTTTTTCCCTTGGGAGTCGGTGCCTATGATGTGTAGCTTTCAAGGCTGTCTTTGTGCTTCTGGGTGTTAGCTGGGGTGGGGGATCCCAACCTCCCCTGGAAAGGTGATTCCCAAAGCAATGCTAACATAGCTGGAACCAAGAGGTGCTGGGAGTCCGGCCAGAAACCCCACTCATGAGTTCAGCCAACAAAGTTTGGAGAAGCAGCATGTGAATTTCCGGATGGTGCCAAAGGAACTGAAATACTGAATCCTTTGAGGTTTGTCCAGGACAAATTAAAACTGACTCTTCTCCCTGTCAGGGCAGGTACTGAGGTGAGAGCTGTCCTACCTGCGGGTAGGAGGAGTGATGGGGTATGGGAGTTCTCTGAAATAAACTGTTCCTCCTCCCTGAATCCACTGTCCCATAGTTGGACAGTCTGTAATTTGGGGTTGATCCCTCCAGTACCAGCATCCCAGTGCCAGCTGGTTTGTCAGTGAGTGAGGGCTGATTCTCCTGAACCTGCGGTCCTGGGCCAGGCTGTCTTTGAAAAAGGGACAGTTCTCATCCCCATTAACATTTAATTGCTTTCCCTCAGCTTTTGAATATGAGCCTATAGAAACCTCTCTGTGACTCTGTCTCACTTCTATCTTTTGCCTCCGAGCAACTTGAATGTGCCACCAGTTCCAGCTGCCTTGACGTCATCTGCTCTAATTCTCTTGTATGCCATGCAAGCCAGCTTCTGGCCTGTCTCCTCCATTGAAACTGCTGATTTAGCTCTTTAATAATCTTCAGGCTCTCCTTTCTTTTCTCCTCCTCTGTCTTCTGCTGCTTGTAACAGTCAATCACTACTGCTTCTTCCTCTGGGACATCTGCTTCTCAGTTCAGTCCTACTGCTCCTCCTATCTCTGTGCACTCCCTCAGTGTCTCCCCTAGTAGCTTCTTTTCCTCTTCTCTCCCTCTGTTTATTGACATCCCTGAAGATTCAGGCTCTGTTCTCATTCCCCTTCTCTTCTGCCTCTTTGCTTTTTCTTTGAGTGACCTCATCTGTCCCAATAGTTTCAGCTACTATCTCTTTGCCAGTGACTCCCAAGTCTAACTCTCCACCACCACCATCACCCACTCTGCCACATCTCATATCTGCAATCTTTCCTCCTGGATATGTCACATCTCCAATATTTCATTCTGAAAGTTTAGTTCTACATCTCTGGTTGCCCAAATATCCCCTACATAGCCTATCTCAAACTCAATATGTTTGAACCTGAACTCCATGTATTCCCCTAAAACCATCCCTCTCCTTTTGCAGTGATGAAGTCATCTTTCTCCTCTGAGAACATCCTCCGTTTCCTTCTCTCTTTCTCTCGCTCCCAACCATTCAATGTTAAAAGATCCCTTCAGTTCCTGATCTATAAGATCTCAAAGATCCATCCCTGGCTCTCCATTCCCCCACCAAAACCTGCTCTTTGTCATCTCCTGCCATGATTGCAACCTTCTCCTCTCCTCTGGCCTCCCAGATTCTCCCTTCTACTCCACCGTGAACACTGAAGCTGACATCCATCCTCTTTTCCTGACCTCTCCACTCCACTGATTGAATTCCTTCATTTGGCTGCCCCTCACCTTCCACATCCAGTTCGGCATAAAGCTCTTGCAGTTAGTATATCGCTTGTGCCCGTGCATACTAGGCTCCCTGCGTTGGCGTACTCACCAGGCATACTTTTGTCGATGCACAGTGTGGTCGCACCACTGGTAGGTATCCCAGTGTGCAATTTGCCGCCATCCAGCGCATTGGGAAATGTTAGCAATGCATGGTGGGGCAAAAAGGAGCCGCGCAGGGGTCACCGGGAGTAAGGGGTCAACTTCCCAGTGTGCAACTGTCTTCATCCCATAATGTCATCTGTATCCCATAATTTTTGCACCTTTTTAAAAAATCCCATGAACCCTTCTCACAGTCTGCCATCTCTGACATAAGCATGAAACCCACATAGCTCTCCACTATTATCATGAGCGTTGCAAGCACAGGAGGCATGATCCTCTGGTATTTGCAGAACTGTAAGAAGAATGGAATCTGTGGGGAATGTGACCATTTCTTGGAGGACAAAGATTGCTGTGGGACATAGTGAGAACCAATTAAAGCTTGTAGGTGGTGTTCACGGAGCAGTTGCAGATGATGGAGAGCCACTTATGGCATGAGAAATGAGCACTGACAGGTGGGAACACATCATAATGCAGGTTGGGACGAGGACCAGCGGCTGCAGAATTTTCGGATGCACCAGGCCACATTCCGGGATCTGTGTGCCAATCTCGCCCCAGCCCTCTGTGCAGGGACACCAAAGTGAGAGCTGCACTGAGAGTGGAGAGGCAAGTGGCAATCGCACTCTGGAGACTTACAACTCCAGATTACGACCAGTCAGTGGTAAATCATTTTGGAATTGGGAAATGCACTGTGGGGGCTGTTGTCATGCAAGTGTGCAGGGGCATTAATTGTTTCCTGCTACACAGGACTGTGACTCTTGGCAGCTTGTAGGACATAGTGGAGAAATGGGGTTCCCGAACTGGCGTGGAGCGATAGACGGCACGCATCTCACTATTTAGGCACCAGAGCACCTTGCCACAGAGCCATCAACACAAATGGCTACTTGTCTAGGATTATACAAGCATTGATGGATCACCAGGGATGCTTCATGACATCAGTGTTGGCTGGTTAGGGAAGGTGCATGACACTGGCATCTTTAAGAACATAGGACTGTTCAGAAAGCTACAAGCAGGTACTTTCTTTCCCGACCAGTGGATTGCCATTGGCAATGCTGAAATGCCAATAGCGATCCTGGGGGACCCAGCCTACTACTTGTCCTCTGGCTCATGAAGCCATACACCAGGCATCTCAACAGCACCAAAGAAAGATTTAACTACTGGCTCAGCATGTGCAGAATGACAGTTGAATGTGCTCTTGGTAGATTGAAGGGATGCTGGTGCTGTTTACGCACAAGATTAGATCTCAGTGACAAAAATCCCAATGATTATAGTTGTCAGCTGTGTCCTGCATAATATCTGTGAAGCAAAGGGGGAAAAGTTGCAGCTGGGGTGGAGGTAGAGTGGCTTTCTCCTGAGTTTGAACAGCCACATGCAAGGGCTATTAGAAGAGCTCAGTGCAGAGCCATATGGTTCAGAGAGGCTTTGAAGGAGCACTTGAACAGTGAATCACAGTACAGTAATGCATTGTGGTGTATTGTGCTGTACCTCACCCTGCTATTTGTGGGCCTGTTAGAAATTGTGTGGTGCTTGGTGTACATCTATGAATATAACACTGTCAATGCACCTAATAATTTTGCAGTGCTTGCTGTACATTTATGGTTATCACACTTGTGTGTCATTGATCCTATGAGTTATGTCACACTGTACAGTAGTTAGTACGTAGGTGCTGTCAGAACTGCTAGGCACTCCGCAGCATATGTTGGGAGCTAATACAGATGAACTAGTTTCCAAATAATATAATTTTATTCAGTAGCAAAACCAGTACAAAGAAAAATCTGTGCAATTTAAAAGCAAATACATTAAAAACTTAATAAATTAATGGAACAGAACTTAATAAAGGGAAAGAACATTTGTGTCCTACCTACACACATTTACCTACGCATTCAGCAACTGTGGCTTTCACAGGTCAGTGTATGTGAAACTGTGGTTGTCCTTTATGTCCCCTGGGGTGGAGTGGTAAAGTAGGGATGTGCCCCCTGATGCCAGGTGGAATGTTAGGGGTGTGTGTGGATAGGGGCGGCTCTATGTATTTTGCCACCCCAAGCACTGCAGTCAGGCAGCTTTTGGTGGCGCACCTGTGGGCAGTCTGCTGGTAACGTGGATTCGGTGGCATGCGTGCGGGAGGTCCGCCGGTTCCACGTCTTCAGCGTACCTACTGCCGAATTGCCACCGAAACCGCGGGACCGGCGGACCTCCCGCAGGCATGCTGCCAAAGGCTGCCTGACTGCCGCCCTCACAGTGACCGGCAGGCCACCCCCCACGGCTTGCCGCCCCAGGCACGCGCTTGGTGCGCTGGTGCCTGGAGGCTGGAGCTGCCCCTGGTGTAGAGAGGTGTAATGGAGTTCTCCAGGGATAGCAAAGGGAGGCATGCCTGTGATTGTTGACCCTGAAGGTCCACAAGAGTCTGCGGCATCTGTATTTGCTGCCGGAGAAGCCTTATTATATCTTGATGCATCCCGAGTCGTTTTCTTTCTCCTCATCATCTGGCTCAGGCATTCTGAAGGTGTAGAGGGAGAACCTGCAGGTAAAACACACAGCGGTACCATTGTCAGTATAGTCACAACAGAAAGGGAAAGTTAAGATTCACAGCTCCCTTCTCTTTCTCCATTAAAGTGTTAAACAAGGCCTTGTAGAGCTTGTGCCCGGTGTCACTACAGCACCAGCCATGGTGAGTACGGCGCGCCAGGGGCGAGGAAAAGGAGGAGGAATTGCTCAGTTGCATAAAACCCTGAGTATAGGCCAGTGGTTTTCAACCTTTTCTCATTTGCAAACCCGTAAAAAATTTCAAATGGAGGTTGGACCCCTTTGGAAATCTTAGACAAGTTGAAAACCACTGTTCTGTGGTAACAACAACCTTTCGTGGACCCTTACATGTCGTCTGCAGAGCCTGAGGGGTCTGCAGACCACAGGTTGAAAACCACTGGGATAGGCCAGTGTCACTGAATACTGGCACCATTTTCCATAGGTGGTGGTGGTTTAACTGATATTTCATTCCTGAGGGTAACAAAGGCAGAGAGAGCACAGCTGCTGCTGATGTCCTGAAGCTTCCCGAACCTGTATGCTGCTAGCCTGTGTATTGCAATGGTGCCTGCCATAGGCACCGACTTCCCCTCTTTCCTGTGGGTGCTCGACCCCACCTCTGCCCCTGGCCCCGCCCCTGCTCCACTCCTTCCATGAGGCCCCGCTCCACATCTTCCCACCCCTTCTCCGCCCCCATTACAACCCGTTTCCCAAAGTCCCCGCCCCAACTCTGCTCCCTCCCTGCCAATATTCCAACTCCTTCCCCAAATCCCCACCCCAGCCCCGCCTCCTCCCCTGAACATGCCACATTCCTGCTCCTCCTCCGCCCCCCGAGCTTGCTAACGCTGCCAAACAGCTGTTTGGCGGCAACTGGGCAGGAAATGCTGGGAGGTAGGCAGAGGAGCAGGGACGCGGCACGCTCAGGGGATGGGGAGGAGGAGGTGGGATGGGAGGTGAGGGGAGCTTGGCTGCCAATGGGTGCAGAGCACCCACTAATTTTTCCCCGTGGGTGCTCCAGCCCCGGAGCCTACGGTGCCTGCTGAAGTTAACGCTGATTGGTGTGGGAAAGTGTCGTACCACGGAGGAAGAAATAAGGCTGCCTCCCTAGAAACCTTCAGGAGAGGATTGCAGAGTACCTCCATGAAAGTTTTATCGAGCTCTCTCAAGAGGATTCAAGCGACATCCCTATGTACATAACCCCACTGCTCCACACGGCTCCTCTTGCCTAACTCGCTTTTCACGACAGAGGCCTGTGGCTTGGGCTCCTCGGAGGTATCCATGGTGGTGTGCAGGACAGTGTTGGGATCTCCACCAAGTATGATATGCAGCTCTTTGTAAAAGTGGCAGGTCTGTGGCTCGGCACCGGATCAACTGTTGGCCTCCCTGGCCTTTGATATGCCTGCCGCAATTTCTTTGCTTTCAGATGACACTGCTGCTGGTCCCTATTGTACCCCTTCTGCATCCCCCAGGCAATCTGTTCATAGATGTCCATGTTTCTATGGCTGGTCCAGAGCTGTGCTTGTACAGTGTCTTTTCCCCACGGCCAAGGAGATCCAGTACCTCCTTTCTGTTCCAAGCTGGAGTGCATCTGGAGCATGTAGACAGCATGATCAGCTGGGGAGTTGCACACAACAAAGGAGAGCTGCTAGGTGTGCTTGCCAAGCTGGACAATCAGGAAAAGACATTTCAAAAATTCATGGAGCGTTAAAGCGGAGGGGGGCCTTCCAGTCTCTGTGACCCCTGGGCAGTGGAATTCACAATTGTGACCAGAACTGTCAGTGTCGGGCATTGTGGGACAGCTGCTGGAGGACTGTTAGGGTCGACATAAGTAACGCAGTATCTGCACTCGCATTGTATTGACCTCAGTACATCGACCATGGCTCAATGCCGCTCAGGGAGGTGGTGTTACTGCATCACTGTAATGGGGCACTTACACTGATGGGAGACAAGCTCAAGTGTAGACACATACGCAAATAGGTCAATGCAAGATGGCTTACATCAGCTTCACTTTGTAGTTAGACCAGACTTTAGACTGTAAACGTCTAGGGCAAGGACTGTGTCTTTTTATATGTTTGTACATTGCTAAGCATACTGATAATACTTAATGAATAATAATCCCCTTGGCCTCACTATTCCAGTTTGACACTGTCCATGGCTGAGGGGCTGATCCCCCGTCCTGGTGCTGGTCTGTAACTGCGAACACCAGCTCGATGCTCGAAACGCCCGTCCTGTGGAAACTGCCTGCTGACTGTTCCTTTCCTGCCCAGGTCACCTAATCCTTGATGAAGATTTAGAGCGTTCTACCTTCATCCTCAGCACGGGCCCCATTGGGCCCTCAGAAATCCTGACGGTTGTCTTCAGCAGCAGCCAGGAGCTGTCGACCCTGCCAGACGGTGCACTCCACATCACGTTCTCCTCCGTCCTCACGCCCCTTGTGGTGGCCCTCCCGGAAAGTGCGAGTGAGCCGGGAGGCTTGTGTGACGACAGGTTGGCCCTATGGTGATTTTCATGGCTTTCTCGGAGTCTATGCCATAGTGGGGGCTGAGGAGGTTATAGGAGGGGAGGGAAAGCAGAGGGGCTATAGGGAGGGGATAAGGAGCAGAGGGATGGATGTGGTCTCCTCATCCCTGAGACGATTCCCAGAATGCACCTTAACTTCACCAAATACAGAGTCTCACGCTAGAGGTGTGAGGTCCCCAGGTCTCCCCAGTTGTGGATTCCCACATTCTCCTGCTGCGTCCTCATGGGGGGGGGGGGGGGGGGGAGGGAGCTGACAGGTAAATGCAGGAGGATGTTGGGGTTCAGGAAGATGCTTCATGTTCCCTCCCTGATAAACTGTGGCTCTCCACTGGCCTGAGGTGGCAGTAAAGTCCCTGTGGCCTGCCTGAGATACCCAGGTGTGAACTAAAGTCTGGTGCACATCCCAGGGTATCGTCAGAGGAGCCTGTTAATCTCCCAGCTGCTGGAATGCCCAGGAGTGCATGGCAAGAGCTCGCTGCGCTGATAGGGAGCGAGGCTGCTCTGGATAAGGGGTCGCTGCAGGCTGCTCAGCATTGCAGAGGCTAACGGTCCCCAGCAGGCCAAGCCCACGCCTAGCGGGTGCTTTGCGGTCAGCTCGTGATTGACTTGTCTTTTGTTTCAGTCCCACTAGCTGCTTTGGAGCTACTGGCCTGCGAAGTGAACAGTCATTCATCGTGCCTCCTGAGAGCACAGACATCTTCAGGGGCCAGGTCTACAATCCCTTCCCCTATGAATTCTCCTTTGAGCTGCTGGTCAAGGGGCCCTGCTTGCTGGCAGGTATGAGGATGATGTTTCTCCGTCGGCTTATTTTTCTCTCTTTTGGTGGGTCATCAGTGCTCATGGAAGTGAAGTGTCAATAGAGCTGGACAGTGTGTGGGCAACAGCTGGCCAAGCCTCCCCCTGACAGCCCATCTAGTGTCCCTCAATCCCCATCCGCAGCCCCCCCCCTCCCCCGCTATTCCAGCCCTGGCATAACAGAAACATGCAGCTCATTTCATGTCCCTTTATCCTGACCCACCACAGCCTGCTATTCCAGCCCTCAGCTCCTTAGATCCATAGCTTACTGATCCTACCCGGCAGCTACCAAGGCTCAAACAGGGGTTGCAGAGTGTGACAAAGGCCCAAAATGAAGGGCACCGAATAATTACTATTCCACTGCAGTTATGGGATTCATTCCCTTCGTGTAAATGGCTCTTTCTGTTAACTCAGATTCATGAGTCTGTTTCTGATGGAAAGTTTCCAACAATAAAAGCTAGGGGGGAACATGCGGGTAACTTTGGGACTAAAATGAGAGATGTCCCATGAAACAAAGGATATTTGATGATGCACCTCATTCCTGAAGACATTTCCTTTTGGTGTTTAAGGAAAAAGCTACTTCCTGTCCCTCCGTCCAATCCCTTCTCCAAACCTGCTCCTTCTGCCTCCCTCCATCATTGAGCCTCATTCCTGCTCCAGCCTATGAACAATAAAACTAAAGGGTTGGGCTGAACTAACTTGATGTGATCCCACCATAGCCAAGGAACCTCCTGACCTTCTCTCATGTTAACCTGGTTCGTCCGACCCTCCCCAATGTCCTTGTCTGATGTTATCTCTCCCCGGGACATGTCATCTCTGATTAAGCTCCTCAAGGCAGAGAGCAGATTTTGACTATAAATGCCAAGCTGTGAACCAGTGGCATTGTTGCCATGCTCCAATACACTCACCACAGACTTGAGAGAGGTAAAACCCATCCACTCCAACCCAAGCTGCCTCCCCAGGGCACTCACTTAAGACAAAAGCACCCATAGATTCCTCTAGTCAAAGGGCTAGTGCCACTTCTATTATATCCAGCAGGAATCAATTAACATTTCCTAGTGGTGTCCCAGTACCTTATAACCAGGAGGGTCCACACTGTTATATAAGTACACCATTAATAATAGAATGAGAGCTCTTGAGTGAGCCAGGGAATGCAGGAAGAATCAAAGGGCATCTGAGGCAGGTCAGTGGATGAGCCAGTCCACTTACTCCTGCCCCCAAATGCCATTGCACATCATGGATTTATGGGCTAGCTGGCTGAGACCAGTCAACTCACTTCACCTGGGGTGGAGTCTTAGCTGCTACCACTTAGACCCAGCAGTAAAAACCTAGCTCTTTATTGCTTAGCCAATATCCTCCTTCACTCAGAGAAATGAAAGTGAGGAATGGCTGTGGGGAGAAGGGACGTGATGGGGATGAATTGCACAGAGACTGGAGTGTGTGCCTGAGAGGTTAGGGGAATTGATCCCATTAGCGTTGGCTCAAGGCCCATCTGCCTCTGAAGTGCTGCACTCCGGCCTCACTGTGCATCAATCTGGAGAAAATGTCTGTTGGTGCTGAGTGGTTTATAGGGCCCTCTCTGGTAGGAGGGGGAGATACGCTAGGAAGAGAAATGTCAAGGGGTCCCAGCTGCACTGTGAGCATACCCACAGTCCTTTTTAGACCTTGAAGAGGTTCTTCTCTGCCTCCCCTGAGTTACTGAGTCTGGGGGCGGGGATGTTGGCACTGAGCACTGGTGTGAATATTACACTGGGTGGTGACTAGCCTCAGTGGAGGCCACGCTCAGGTGAGTGTCTGTGTGTGGGGTAGAATAAGGGTGAGCAGGGAGGGGTGCTCAGGGAAGATTCTGGCCAAGTGGGATGGGCAGAGGGTTCTCATCAGCAGATAGCTTGTGGCTTTCTTCTATACTGTCCCTTATGCGCAGAGCCCCTTTCCTTCCACTTCCACCCTCTCCTCCTTCAATCTCTCCTCAAAACACGCTTCCTCCTTCTGCGAGGCCTCCAAACCTTAACTTTCCCTCTTAGCAAATGTGTTTAAACCCGTACCCCTGTGTGAGTGTAAGTGCTTGTGCTCATGTCTGTGTGTGTTTGCATGCACTTGTGTAAGCAGGCATGTGTGTGAGTGCACATCTGTGTGCATGCATGAGTGCTTGTCTCTGTGTGTGAGCACATGTGCATGCATGGCTCTATGTGTGCATATGCACCTGTGTTTGAATGTGCCTGAGTGTGTGTGTATGTGTTGGTATAAATACTCCTGTGTATGGAAGCATGGGTGTGTGCACATTTGTGCGTGAGTACTTGCATGTGAATGAAGTTCTGGAACAGCCGTCCATGGGGAGCAGTGGAGGCAACAAACCTAACTGGTTTCAAGACTGAGCTTGATGGGTTTATGGAGAGGATGGTATAATGAGATTGCCTACCATGGCATATGGCCCCTCCGCGACTGCTAGAAGCAAATAATCCCAGTGGCCGGAGATGGACCCTAGATGGGGAGGGCTCTGAGTTACTACAGAGAATTCTTTCCCAGGTGTCTGGCTGGTGGATCTTGCCCACATGGTCAAGTTCTAACTGATTGGCAGATTTGCGGCTGCAAAGGAATTTCCCCCCCAGGTCAGACTGGCAGAGACCTTGGGTTTTTTTTTTGCCTTCCTTTGTAGTGTAGAGCACGGGTCACTTGCTGATTTGAACTAGAGTAAATGGTGGATTCTCTATAACTTGAAGTCTTTAAATCATGAGTTGAGGACTTCAATAACTCAGCCAGAGGTTATGGGTCTAGTATAGACAGGGGTGTGCACAAGAGGGGGCAAGCAGGGGCACATGTGTCCCCAGTAATCAGCAGGGGCACAGAACTCCTCTGGGGTTAGGGTGGGGAGAGCCAGCTCCTCCAGTTCCAGGGCCATGGGGGCAGGGAGAGACAGAACGTGCCCCTCCAAAAGTGGTCAAATTTTTATTCCTACGCACACCCCTGAGTACAGGAGTGGGTGGGTGAGGTTCTGTGGCCAGCAATGTGCAGGAGGTCAAACTAGATGATCACAATGGTCCCTTTTGGCCTTAAAGTCTATGAGTCTATGTGTGACAGTGAAAGGAGGCTGATGGAAATTCCTGAGGGGGAAGGATAAAGTTGCCTCTCTGCCAAGCAATAACAGATTTTCAGGGCCTTGCACAATGATGTTAGCCAAACATAACCCCCAAGTTTGAATGTGCCTCAGTGTGTATGTGTATGTGCTGGAGGCAGGTAAATGAGAAAATTCTGTCCATTTCAGTTTGACAGACCCTTCCTCCCTCTCATGGGATGGATCTGTTTTATTTTAGCAGAGCTGGTAGTGTGGCCTGCAGTTAAGGTTGCATAAACTTTCCATTATCAGACCTTGTTTTCAGTTGCTTATAACTTTGCCAAACTTTAAGTATTTGGGCTGAAATTTTCCATGCCAGATGTCTGCCTCAGCCTGAGCTGTTTTGAAACATTTCCGCTGAAATGGTTTGGCTGTTTCCAGGAGCAATATTAGGGAAAATTACATTGTTCGTCCAGACCAAAAATGCAACTTTAATTTGGCCCCTTTTGTATATGCATGGTGGTACACTCTTTAATCACATGATCACATACTACAGCTTCGTTCACTGCCACAGAATGGATGGTGCTTTGGGAAGGAATCAGGGTTGGCTGTATTTTGTCGGACCCCTGCCTCATTTGTTGCTGAAGTAGGAAGTTGAGTAGTGGATGAGGCAGGGGATTCCAGGACAAGAAAGGATGATCTCATGGTTAAGACAACTGAATGTCTCCCTGGAGAACTGGATTCTATCCCGGTCTCTGTCCCCGAGTTCCTAGGTGATTCTGGGAAAGTCACTTAAATCAAAATGTTCATGGCTGGCCACTAATTATGTGTTATTCCTTTTCTGGATGCCCAGCGTGAGATACCTATGGCCAGATGAGCAGAGTGCTCAGAATGGCAGCTGCAGACTGTTGAAACTGTGCTTTGAACATATAAAGTCCTGGTACTCTGGAAAATCAGGCCCCAGGTGTCTCACATTGGGCCCCCCAAATTAGTGGACACTTGACAATTTTAGCCTTAATCGTTCCATGCTTCAATTCTCCATCTGTAAAATGGGCGTGATAATAGCACCTATTCCCACAGGAGTGCTGTGAAGATAAATTAAAGGAAGATTGTGAAGCCCTCAGGTACAAAGGTGAGAGCATCATAAAAACACTCAGGAGAGAATGAACAGTTTTGAATTCAGGGCAGGGTTTCCATGGTATGGAGTAAATAAGATCTGGGGCAATGCATTGAATGGTGGGATAAAAAATATTGACTAATTTCTCATTTACTCAATGAGGCAGGGGTCCTGTGGAAAAAATAATATGTGATCATGCAATTAAAGATTGTATCATAATGCATGTGCACAAGGGGGCTGAATTCAGACTGCAAAGGCAACCTGAGTTCTGACACTTCCTAACTTTTCAGTGCTTGACTTCGCAACCTTAGTGTTCTTTTAGCATAGCTTTTTGGATGTAATTATTATCTATTTGCAGTCACTCCAAATATCTCTGTACGTCTTCTGCGGGGGAGGAACAGCAGGGTCTAGGGGAGAGAAAGAATTGTCATAACAGGCCACAAGCATTTAAAAAAGGCACCCAGCTGATGCAGCAGGGACTTAGATTATGTCTGCCTGCAAAAAAAATCTGCAGCAGCGATTCTGAGTTGCAGCCTGCAGACTCAGGCTCACTAGTATGGTGCCAAAAACAGCAGTGTAGACGTTCCCACTTGGCTGGAACTTGGGCCTGAAACCTAGCAAGGGAGATGCGTCTTAGAGCCTGAGCTCCAGCCCAAGTGGCAACATCTATGCTAAGCTGCTATTTTTAGCACCGTAGCTCAAGCCCGAGTCTGTATACCCAGGTTCTGAGACTCGCCGCTGCAGGGTTGTCAAGGTTCCCTCCCCACTTTGAACTCTGGGGTACAGCTGTGGGGACCCACATGAAAGACACCCAAGCTTATTTCTACCAGCTTAGGTTAAAACTTCCCCAAGGCACAAATCCTTTCTTTGTCCTTGGACAGTATTGCTGCCACCACCAAGTGATTTAGACAAACATCCAGGGAAAAGGGCTACTTGGAGTCTCTGTTTCCCCAAACCCTTTCACCCCCTTTCCTAGGGAGGCTTGAGAATAACACACTAACCAATTGCCTTTAATAAAAGTACAGACCAGACCCTTTATCTTTAGGACACTAAAATCAATCAGGTTATTAAAAAAAAAATTTATTATAAAGAAAAAGATAAAAAGAAGCACTTCTGTAAAATCAGGATGGAAGGTAATTTTACAGGGTAATAAAAAGATTTAAAACACAGAGGATTCCCCTCTAGGCTCAACTTCAAAATTCCAAAAACAGGAATAAAACTCCCTCTTAGCATAGGGAAAATTCACAAGCTAAAACAAACGATAATCTAACGCATTTCCTTGCTTTACTTACAATTTTTGTAATTTTAGATGCTTATTTCAGGTAGGGTTTTAGGAGATGGTTTTTTCCTGCCTGGTCCCTCTCTCTGTCCCAAGAGAGCACAACAAAGAGAGCACCAACATCCCTCCCACCCCCCAGATTTTAAAGTCTCTTCTTTTCTTATTGGTCCTTTTGGTCAGGTGCCAACCAAGTTATCTGAGCTTCTTAACCCCTTACAGGGAAAGGAGGGATTTTATGCTACCCTTAGCTGTATGTTTATGACAAGGGTTGACATACCCTAAGTGCCCTGGGATGATGTCTGGATATAAAAGCTACAATGATGAACCAGAGCTGAGACTAGATGATTTAGGCCCAGATTTTTAAAGGTATTTAGGTGTTTCTGTGTATCAGTGTTGCAACATCTACCTGATTTAGGTGCCTAAGTCCCATCAACAATCAATGGGATTTTGTCTCCTAAATGCCTTTTGAACATGAGATTTAGGCTCCTAAATTGGTTAGGCGTTACAACACTGAGTGCAGCAATGCCTGAGTACCTTTAAAAACAACAAATCATGGGCCTTACCCTACCTCCTGTACCCCCTTAGTAACTGTAATTTCTGCTTCTTATTCCTCCTCTGCCCTGCAGGCTTGGAGAGCCCATCGCATGCCCTACGGGCTGATGCAGACCCCTATGCCAACTCTGCCTCCACCATTTGTGTTACCTTGGCAGAGGGTCACCAATGTGACAGGAGTCTGGAGATTATCTTGTACCCCTGTGGTAAGAGGAACAAGTGAACCAACATTACACTGGGAGCCTGCTTTTAACTTGGAGTCCACAGCTAGGGTAAATTCAGGCGGCACTGGCTCTGGGAGCTCAAGGCCTCTCCTAACAGGGGTGCTGGTTGTGGGAAGCTCCTGGTTATTACAGTTCAAGACTCTTCCAGCTGGTGGTGCTGTGGAGAAGGGAGCAGGCATGCTAAGCATGGGGAAACTCTCCGTTGCTTAATTCTCTGCCTCTCCTAGCGGGGGGTGCTGCCGGTAGAGTAAACCCCAATTCTCTTACATGGAGACATATTTAGTATTTCAGAGGCATTTTCCATCTGGATTGATTTACAGTCCTAGAAGAGCTGCCTGTGTCAGGGCCCATTCTGTTCTGCAGCCCACTTCATAAGGGAGAGGGCCTTTCATAGCCCAGCTCCCTTCCCAGACCCTCACTTCCTAACTGCCGGGTCCTCATGATTCTAAATTCTGCGGAGCTCCAGGAAGTGCAGGGCCATAGGGTGGGAGCCATTGACTTCTCTGATGTTTGTCCTTTTGCCCAGAGCCCCATTGCCCTCACCTGGTCATTGAGGCGGGTGCCATGACGTACCAGGAGTATGAGGCGCACATCAGGAGTCGTCGGGATTACGTGCGAATCGCCAAGAAGGACAGTGATGGGGAGAGACAGGTGACCAACCCTGGAGGGTCTTTAACAGGGTGGTCCTGGAGGGGGAGGTGTCACGGCCAGTTAGAGGACCGGGACGGGAGAAGGTCTGGGAGAAGTCTGAGACCTGAGGGAAACAGCTATCCTGGGCAAGGATGTGTGAGGCTTAAGGGGAAGTGCCTGTGGAAAGGGGATGTGAGGCTTGAGGATCCCACCCCACTCCTGTCTCTCTCTCATGCTCACAGGTGGCCTTCGTTCAAAAGCGATTCCACAAAGACATCTTCCACAACCCGGTCCTGATGCTGAACTTCTGTCCTGAGGTGGGCAGTGTGCCTACTGACCTCCAGACAGTCACCCGGGAAATCCTCTTCCTCATCGACCAGAGCGGCAGCATGAGTGGCCCCAACATCATCAGGATCAAGGTCAGGGGAAAAAGGGCCCAGCTTGGGGGCAGGCGGCATAAAATCCACTTAGGGGAAGAAAGCCAGGAACAAGCAGTGGCCAGGATGGCTCCAAGTCCTCAGGGTGAATCACTGACTTGTCTCAAATCATCCCATTAGGGGTGAGGTGAGAGGGAGGAAACAATAGGTCGCCCAGTGCCCTCAGATTCCTTTCCTCCTTATCAGTGGGGCCTGATGGCACAGACACTGTGTTAATCCCCTTGGTTGATCAGCTACTTAACAGGCAGGCTGACTACCTCTATTCCCCCTGCTGCTGCTGCTGCTGCATTTGAGGTCAGCTGAGGGACTTGCTAACAATCCCTGGATTTGAATGTTGTGGGGAGGGGCCAGGTCATGCCATTTTCCTTGGAGGAGACAGACTGCAATTTGCTTCCCCACTGAGGTCTGCTGACCATCTGGGCAGGGTGTAAGACCCATCTCTCTTCTCGAGCTTTTGCTTGGGGTGGCAGGGAGGGACATGATATCCTGGAGGGGCAAGACTCCTTAGTTACTTCTGAAAACGCTTTGGTCAAAGCGGAGAGACTTTAGAGATTAGAATGGAAGGAAGACAGACAGACATCACAGACTGATCTGTATTAGAAACAGAGAAGGGAGGAGGTAACTGAACAATATGCAGGGTCAGTCCGTGCTGCAGGGAAAAGACAAGGCAGATTGAGGCTGCTAATAAGAATGGCTTTTAAAGAAACGGTTGGGGGAAGGGAAGGATAGAGACATTAGAAAATGAGGAGGAGATGACATCAATGCGCTGACTCAGCTGTTTAAGGTTCTGAGCTGCTCAAAAAAAATTGTCTTAAAGTAATAAAGCAAAGAGGTATGGGACACTCAGGGCCAAATCCATCTCCCTCCTCCGAGAGCCCCTGGGCCATGGAACCAATATGATTTTGCACAGTATGAACAGGTGTAGGGGCAGAGGACCTGCAGTAGGCGAGTGAAGTCCTCTGCACAGCAGAGGAGTGGGGGGTGGGGGGGAGATGTGGATGAGCCGGAGGTGGGACCAGCGGATCTGCCGCTGTGTGGATCTTCTCATCTCCTTCCTCCCTGTGGGGGTGAGGCTGTGTAAATGCCCTGCGTAGGCTACTGCAGCAACTGAACTGAAAGGTCTCTGCAGAATGGCTCCACAGCTGCTCTGCAGCCTAAGGAAATACTCCTTCACACCTTCCCTACACATCTCCACAGCCCAGCTATTCAGGCTGGATTTGCTGCATAGGGAACAGTGAAGATCTGTTGATAAAACCAGATGAGGGAATACTTGGAAAATGTGACCATATAAAGATTAGTCAGTCTGGATGGCCCTGACCCCAGGGCATTAGGGGAATAAACTGACAAATCCATTTGATTGCTGAACTATTTCTATAAAGTCTTGGAGAACTGGAAAGATATGAGAGGACTGGAGAAAAATAAATGTGGTACCAGTCTTTAAAAAATGCAAGAGAATGATCCTGGCAATTACTGTCCTGTATGTCTAACTTCTATCCCTGCTAGAATAATGGGACAGGTACTCTGAGATCACTGTTTATAGAGTAAGAGGACCATGAGCAATAAGTGGCTGTACAGAATAAATCACGTCAAGCACATTTGATTGCTCTTTCTAACAGAACAGTAGAATTAGTGAATGAAAGGAACATGGCAGTTCGAGAGAGACTTCAGGAAAGAAAACACTTGATTGTGCCCCATGAAATCGTACTTGAAACATTGTCAAGGTTCCTTACCCATTCTGAACTCTAGGGTACAGATGTGGGGACCTGCATGAAAACCTCTAAGCTTAACTACCAGCTTAGATCTGCTTTTGCTGCCATCACCCAAATTATTTATGAGTTATTTGGGAAACTCTGTCTACCACCCCCCCCCCCCCCAAATATCTCCCTCCCAAGTACTATAACCCTTCCCTGGGTAGCCTTGAGAGACTTCTCCACCAATTTCCTGGTGCGTCCAGATCCAACCCCCTTGGATCTTAAATCAAGGAAAAATCAATCAGGTTCCTAAAAAGGAGGCTTTTAATTAAAGAAAGAAAGTAAAAATAATCTCTGTAAAATCAGGATGGAAAATAACTTTACAGGGTAATCAGATTTAAAGAGCCCAGAGGAACCCCCTCTAGCCTTAGGTTCAAAGTTACAGCAAACAGAGGTAAACTCTCTAGCAAAAGGAACATTTACACGTTGAGAAAACAAAGATAAACCTAACATGCCTTGCCTGGCTGTTACTTACAAGTTTGAAATATGAGAGACTTGTTCAGAAAGATTTGGAGAGCATGGATTGATGCTCCCTCTCAGCGAACAACCCCCAAAACAAAGAGCACAAACAAAAGCCTTCCCCCCACCAAGATTTGAAAGTATCTTATCCCCTTATTGGTCCTTTGGGTCAGGTGTCAGCCAGGTTACCTGAGCTTCTTAACCCTTTACAGGTAAAAGGATTTTGGTGTCTCTGGCCAGGAGGGATTTTATAGTATTGTACACAGGAAAGCGGTTACCCTTCCCTTTATAGTTATGACAAACATTAATTCTAATTGGCTTGGATAGAAGCACTGGTACCTGGGTTGAAAACTGACTGAAGGACTGAACAAAGGGTCCTGACAAATGGCAACGGGTAGAGCTGTGAGGAGGTTTCTAGTGGGGACTGTAGGGATTGTTGTCAGGACCTGTCTGAGTTCACTTGTTAATAGTGATACTTGTATGCAGCAGTGTTGTAGCCGTTGGTCCCAGGATATTCGAGAGACAAGGTGGATGAGGTAATAACTTTTATTGGACCAATTTCAATTGGTGAGAGAGAGAAGCTTTTGAGCTTACACAGAGCTCTCACCAACAGAAGTTGGTCCAATAAAAGATATTACCTCCCCCACCTTGTCTCTCTAATAGTGGTACTTAGCATTTACATAGTGTTTCACATATTTAAGGTGCGGTGTAAACATGAGCTAATTAATCCTCATTATAATTTTCATGTAATGATCTGAAAGCATGTTAATGAAGTTCACAGATGAGACTAACTGAAGAGGTGATACAAGCACCAGTGAGGGCAGGAAGATGATACAAAGAAACCTAAAGAGATTAGAAAAATGGGCTGCAAATAAACTGAGATTCATCATGGGAAAATGCAGCTATCCCATCTGGGGAGAGGGACTGAAACAGGAACAGGATGTGATCGCCTTGTCCGGGACATCCTGGAATCCTTGGCCTGTATCGAATGTGTCTATAAATATATAGGGGCAGATCGACTCCCTCAGTCCATAGCTCCACAGTAACTCAGTGGCTGAGGTAGCCTGTGCAGGGCACTTAAGCAGCTGAGGATATGCCCTGTAGGCTCTAACCAGAAATACGCCCACGTCGTCCCCCTCTAGCCCATTCCAAAGACTAGGATCAGCGTCATTGCCTGACCCTCTGAGCCCAGCACACCCCCACAGCCTTCCAGTGGCTCCCCTTCTCCACTGCATCAAATCCAAGCTTCTCGTCCTCCCTTTCAAGGCCCCTCACAGCTCAGCTTCTTCCTGCTGCTCCCCCTTGTCACATTGCCTCCGGCCTCCTTCCCCCCAGTGAGTCCAGCCTCAGCCGCGCGTTTGTCTGCTTCTCCCCCAACAGTCTCCACACCTCCTTCCGCGCTGGCCCTTGTGCATGGAGCATCCGTATTCAACTGACCCAGAAAGGCCAGGGGGGCATCTGAGACTGAGAGGAGGGAAGTGACTTGGCTCAGTTGCCCAGTGAGTGCGAGTGCTGGGAAGTGACTCCACAGAGGTGCTCTAGCCTTGTGCCACAGAGGGAGGGGTCCCAGAGGTCATGCTTGTTGAGAGGTGTCAGAAACTGAACGGACCCACAGAGGGAATGCAGGAGTGTTCTCTCTAGCCCATGCACCAAGGCTTTGTCCAGTCCAGTTCCGAACGTTCCCAGCAGTGGGGCTCTCAGCCCTTCCCCTGGAAGATGGTTCTCCAGCCTGGTAGATCTCATTGGTAGGGAGTAGTGCATATTCATGGACAGGGTGTGTCCCCCTTACAGCTGATCAGCCTCGCTCTCCGCCCTTCCCATCATCACTGGCCTCACCTGCCCTATGTGTTATATTTCATTTCTTCCCAGGAGGCCTTGCTGGTGGCAGTGAAGAGCCTCCCTTCAGGCACCTTGCTGAACATTGCTGGATTCGGCTCCCACATCAAACCCCTCTTCCCAGCAAGCAAGCCCTGCAGCAATGTGAGTGTGGTGCATGTGAGGATTCCTGGCCCTCGTGACCCAGATACCATCACAACCAGTCTCCCTCGCTCATCCCGGTCTGAAGCCTTCACTACACTTCCCCACCTCATGTTGACCCCCCATGACCAGCCCCTCTAATAATCAAGGCCCCCTGGTCCACGTCCCTGACTCTTCATGGGCCATGGCTGGCTGCTTGGTGCACTCTCATCATGAGCTTGTTAAACACCTAAGTCTTTTTCTCTGGCTCCTGTGATTGAAAGTTAGCTGCTCCCATGGTGGGGCAGCATGAAGGAGGGAAGAATCCCATGGTGGGAGCAGCGCTGGCCAACAGATCGGTGCTCGGCATCAGGCTCCTTGCTTCAACATGACCGTAGTGTGGTGGGATTGTAGACAAGAGGGGAGAGGAGTGAGAATTTGGGGGTGATTCTGTGGGCTTGGGGTGCCCCTGTAATCCACACTGTTTGTGTCAGCAGGAGAACCTCAGGCTGGCCTGTGAGCACATACAGAAGCTCCGGGCCGATATGCATGGGACCAACCTCCTGGCTGCTCTGACCTGGATCCTGGGGCAGCCTCTTCACCGCGGTTACCCGCGCCAGCTGTTCATCTTCACGGATGCCAACGTCAGCAATGCAGGCAAGATCATTGAGCTGATTCGGAGGCAGGCCAGCACTGTCAGGTACGGAGTGAGTGTGTGTGGGGAGGGGAGGGAAACAAACCCAGGGGAGGGATGGGGCAAGAATCTTCCTGCTGCGGGGAGGATGGCTGAGGGGATGGGGAACTAGTCTGCAGCCCCTGGTGCCAGAGGGGAGCAGAGGGCCCTGCATTGGTACTGTTATACCCAGGGCCTCTCACAATCTCCCCCCCCCCCCCCCCAGGGCTCCCTATGAAACCCCCCAGGGTTCTGTGCTTCAGCTGTGGGGCAAGGTGGGCTTGGAGCTTCAGCCCCATGGGTTTGAAAATATTTACCGGAATTTAAGCCCTGGTCAGAGCCATCCCTAGGGTACAGCAAATCAGGGTGGCCACCCTGGAGCCCGCTCTTTGGGAGCTCCGCAGTGGCCGCCCTGAATTGCCATACCCTAGGGACGGCTCTGTGTGCGTGTCATGCAGGGGGCAGTAGGCCAGCCTGGGGAGGTGAGGTTAGGGTGCGGGGGGCCAGGCTGGCCTGCGGGGTTAGTGAGAGGCCTGGCACCAGCAGCGGGGGTCGGGCCTGCACTCACCGGCGAGAGGGGGCAGCAGCGACCCCAGCCCTCCCCGCTGGCTCCCAGTGTTGCTCATGGGAGGGGGCGGAAGCTGGAAAGAGGCAGGGCGGGGGCTTGGGGGAAGAGGTGGAGTGGGGGCAGGGCCTGGGGCAGAGCGGGGGATTGTTGCGGGCCCCGCACCCCTGTAGGGAAGGCCCTGGCCCTGGTTATACCAAAGTTCACTCCTGAGAGAAAAACTCCCGCCTCTCACCACACACACCTCAGATAGAGCAGTCCAAACTCAGATTTCCCATTTCACAGGACATTTGGACATTTGTTCTCGTCAATTTCTCATGAAACAGAATTTCGGAAAAGCTTTTGGATCTGGAAAATGTTTGTTCCAGAATTTCAAATTTTTGTCTGGGGATTTTGAAATGTTATCTTGATTTTTAATTGTAATCTTCACTTCGTTTTTATTATTTTTACATTACTTCAAATGTCAGCATGTCAGACTGTTTAATTAAAACACAAACAGGAGACTCAGATCTAGAAAAGAAGATGCGCTGTTTCAATCAGTGCTAAGTAGCAGCTGCCCTCTAATGATTTTAACATAAAATAAAACAATAATAAAATATTGTAACTATTATATTATGTCGTAGTATTGCAGGTCTATAGCAGCGGTGCATATTGTGCATTATTGCTACGGACATGTCACGAAATAATATAAAGAATAATACAAATATACATATTAAAAATTAAAAAGAAAAGCCCCCAAATTTTGATTTTTCAAAATGAAAATTCAAAATGTTCTTTGTTTTGAGTTTTTGTTTTCAATTGACATGTTTCTACAAAGGTATTACCTCCCCTGCCTTATCCTCTCATCCCGGGACCAAGACAGCTATGCCAGCACTGCAAACACCGTATTTCTAAATGTTTTCATTTTGACAACAGTGGCATTTTTCATCAAAAAACTTTTCAATGGAACATTTCCGACCAGCTCTAACCTCAACCCCAAGAGAGGGGTCTCGGAGCCTTCTCTGCCAAATACCCCTGTGCAGACCTGGTCCCAGAAAACCTACAAATATCCCAGCCCGAGTGGGGTGGCTCAGTGCCTCCTCCTTTCAGGCTGGAGCCATCCCTGTCTAGGCCAGTGGGTCTCAGAGTAGGCCCCAGGGTTGCTTTTAAGCAGTTCGGCTTATTCCTGCAGGTGTTTCAGCTTTGGCCTGGGCTCCGGAGCCTGCCGGAGGCTCCTGAGAGGCCTGGCCAAGATGAGCAAAGGTCGGGCTGAGTTCCTGAGCCCTGAGGAGAGGCTGCAGCCCAAGGTAAGTGTCCTCCATCTGCACCGGTATTTTGGACTCAGTTGTGGGGGTGAGAGCACTGAGGTCTCTATTAACCAAGGATGCCTAAAGCTCACCCACCATACCTAATGGGCATAGAACGACCCTGGCTTCAGCTGCTCTCTTTCTGTTACAGAGGGGCAGTCTACAGAGGGCACCCACAGGTGCAGCCTGCAGTCAGACCAGGGGACTTGGCATGTCACACAGCTTGTGGCGTGTGCTGTGTGGCTCATGGCAGGGACCATGGGTCTCCAACACAGAGCGCACCACTTTGATGTAGGCGGCATGGCTGCTGGGAATGCCCATCTACATGGCCCTGGCTGTGATGGGTTCCGTTGTGCTGGGCACTGCTCAGACACATACTGATGTGCAATGGCCAGTGGCCAAGGGTGACGAACTGGGACTGTTCTTACTGTGGTCTTTGAATGCTGACAGGGGAGTGTGGCTAGGATGGTCTGCGTTGGGGGATGGGAGACTGACCAAGGGAAAATACCTGAGCATGTAATGTGAGAACCCAGGAAGGGGTTAGAGGCCAGGTGACACCTTTGCCCGGGAAACTGAACAAAGGCTGTGGGAGGGGTCGCTGAAGGGAGAGTTTCAGGAGCTGGCTGGTGATATGGCTGGGAGGCAGATGGGGCTCTGACCTCCCAAGGGGGCTGGGGCGCCCTGGGACCCCAAGATGGACCTATCTGGGGGGGGAGGAATCCTGTTGTCTGTGCCTGCAAGACCTGTCTTGGACTGTGTTCCTGTCGTCTAAATAAACCTTCTGCTTTACTGGCTGACTGAGAGTCATGGTGAATCGCAGGAAGCCGGGGGTGCAGGGCCTTGTGTCCCCCCACACACTGTGACACCAAGATGCTATGTTAATAAACTGCAAACTCACACTGAGAGATGGTCCCTGCCCCAAACGGTTTACAACCTGAACAGACAAAGGAAGTAGTGGTATACTCGTGATATGGATGGGAGAGAGATTAGGGCCCAGATCCTCAAAGGTGTTTTAGGCTCCTAGCTTCCATTGAAATCAAGGCTCCGGGGATTTGAGGATCTGGGCCTGGGTGACTTGCCCAAAATCACGCAGAATGAGTGGCAGAGCCAAAAATCAAACCCAGCTCTCCTGAGTCCCACCTGTCCCTTCCACCATTCCCCCGCTCTTTGTCACTTAGTCCCTGGGGGTGAAGGGCCTTGTGTCTGCTCTTGCGGCCCCCAGGACCTAGGCTGGAGCTCAGAGTGGTATCCTGGGCTCTGAAGAGAGCTGCATCAATCTCCCGTCGGTGGGAGGGAACTCAGTGCAATGGGAGCTCTGAGAGGGTAAGTGTAGGGAGAGAAGAATTAAGGTTCCCCATCCCCGAATGACTTTGAAAGATGTTTTAGTGCCCAGATCAGGCTTTGCTTGTGGACTCACTCCCCTAGGACCCACCGAGCCAGCTCTGTGCCAGTGTTCAGCAAGGCATTGGCCACCAGCATTTAACAGGGCCCCTGTAGCCCCAGATCTACCCTCATCCCCTTCTCCAGCTTGGTTCCTGCTGTCAGTGTTTCTGTGCCATCTTGTGACCCAGAGCCACTCGCAGTGTCTGGGAGGCCCAGTCTGTGCTCTGAGCTCTGGGTGGCTCAGTGTTCGGTGTCAGTCATCTGCTTCTCGGGCCAACAGCTGGTTGGTAATTCAAAGGGCTGGAGCCCCCGGAGTGCATGTGGCAGTGGAACATATAGGTGGGGAGGCTGTGAGCCTCTGAGGGCTGATGGGTCTGGTTTCTGCCCCCTCCTCAGCTGATAAAGTCTCTGAAGAAGGCAATTGAGCCTGCCGTGAGTGACATCACCATAGACTGGTATGTGCCCGACACCATGGAGGCTCTGCTGTCACCCAATGAAATCGCAGCCTTGTATCCAGGAGACCGGCTCATCAGCTATTGCACCCTCTACAACATCGCCAGCTTCCGGGACAAGAAGACAGTAAGAACCCTCTGTGTAGTGGGCGTGAGGCTTTTCCACCAGGCCATGCTCACCACTGGGGATTGGACAATAGCTGCAAAGCGTCAGGCGCTGTGGTGAGGAAGGTTGCTGCTGGAGCCCTGGATGGCTGGGCCCTGTGGCGCAGAAACTCACATGCTGGTGTATTTCTTCCCCTCCCACGATCTGATGCCAACAGGAGGGCCTCTCTGTGGCTGTGGCAACTACCTTGTCCTCTTGTTTTGCCAGGGTAGAGAACGGGTGTGTAGAAGCCTTTCGCGGGGCTCTGTGGGGTCAGCATTCCAGTCCCAGGATGAGGCATGTAGCCCGGACGTGGCTCACCCGTACCCAGCTGGCGAGAGCCAGGACATCAGTCAAGCCCTGCAGGAGATTTCCCGTGAGATTTCCCTGGAGTTTTCCGCTGGGGGCGTCGAGGAGTCTGAGAAGAGTGAGTGGAGCAGCGAGTGAGCACTTAGTGAGGGAGTGGGGCTGGCTGTGCCTGGGGAGGTTGGCCAATGAGATGGACATTCATCCACAGAGGAGCTGCAGAGGCAGGATGCTGACGCCTGGCCTGTCTGGTCTCTTACTGCAGGGATGTTAATGCTGGGTACATAACCCTCCAGGCTTTGCAGCACCCACCCCTCTTGTCTGGAGACAGCTGACCAAAGGATCAGGCAGGGTCAGAGGGCTGTAAAGGGGGTGGTCAGGGGTGACGGGGAGAGTCTCTTTCCCCAGTAGAACAGGGTTGCTGCTTGTGTCTCTCCTTGGCAGGTGTGGATCCTGTTTCTGACATCTGGAAGAGGATTTACCAGGCCTCCTACATCCAGGAGCAGTATGTCCTCACTCACTGCTCCATCAGCACCGACCGGAGCCAGGGCCTGCTCTCCCACGGCTCCACCAGCAGCGAGTCCACTGGCTCCAGGGACATAGCTCCTGAGAGTGGCTCGCTGGCCTGCACCCTTGAATCCAACTCTCAGCAGGGACAGAAGAGCGTTTCTGTGTGCGACTCCTCCACCAAGTCTGCTCCATTCCCGCAGGCCGGGCTGACTGCTGGCACCAAGGTGAGGTGTGGCCGAGCCCCTGGATGGCCACGGCTGGGACTGCCATAAGTAGAGAAGGCTGGGGTTGGTCATCTCCTCTTGTCTCATGTACCTGCCCCCGCCCACAAATGGGTGTGAATTTCTTCTAAATCTCCTGCTCTGTCCCCACCGGAGACAAAATCCTCTATCGTGGTGACCGAGGCAGTCTCCCAGGTTCCTCCATGTTGGACCCTGTGTTCCCTGGAGTTCAGGCAGGTCTTGGACGGATCCCCTAGAAGGGCTGGGCTAGCTAGTGCCCTGCAATGGCATTTCATTCACGGTAGGGATTGGGCAGCTTTGAATGCATTGGTCATATTAGTGCTGCCCAGCGGGGAGGCAATGGGGCTGGAGGAGCGATTTGCTGATCAGAGGCACAGGTGAGTTATAGGGTTAGCCAGAGATGGATACAGGGCAGTGGTACTCCCCAGTCGGCCCGCTTGCCAGATAGCAGAGTAACACGTAACATGAGTGTGGTGTGACGACTGTCGGAATAGGTTCTATAGACCACGGCTAGATCATGTATTGAGCTATGTCTGTTATCTGCCCCCTGCGTTCTTGCAGTTCTAGGCCCTGACATCTGGAAAAAGAACATCCGATGGGCACAACTTCCCAGTCAAATGGAATTTAAAATGTGATTAATTAATTAAAAACCCCAATACAATTAAAATCACTTAAAATTAGTCTTAATTTAACATGAAACAAACAAAATTAAAATAAAGTGGGCTAATCTCGTACCATCTATTTAATCTTCTTATCAAATTAAGGAATACCAAATACACCACCAGTTTCTCATCAGCTTGATCTAATCATTGAGGAAGTGAGCAGTCTTTGTTTAGCCTTCAGCCCCAGAATTACAGCGCATTATCTGTCTCCATCCCAAGTGAATCTCTCCTGTCCTCAACACAAATGGCTACTTCCCCAAATCAACTGTCTCCTGCCAGCTGTGGGACCTAGCACTGAATGTTGATGGGTGTCACTGCCTCAGTTTGGCTGATGGCTGCTGACCTCTGTATCACATTCCATGCTTTAATGTGGCAGGCGTCATCTCAAGATGATACTGCTTGAGAGCTGGGTCGGCCCAGAGCAGTGCAAAAGGTACCTGTTATCTCAGACGGGGCTCTAGGGCTGGTCTTGCAAAACATTATCTTAGATGCACAAGCCATGGGAAAGCCTACCTGTGCATCACCCATAGTTTATAATTCTTTGCCTTTAACTGTCACCACTGTCATCCTCTCAGTCCCAACTTGAGCTCTGGCTTTCAGAGTCTAAGCAGATCCCCAGATCTCCTGCTTTGTCAAATTAAATCCGTCTAGTTAATTTCTTCTGTGAAACACAACTACATCCTCACACCTTCCATGACATACAGGCCCATTCATGATTCAAAGACAGCTAATACAAATAAACAAACCATTAGGGTCAAATTTAAGGCATCCATTTTGGTTCATGTGTTGGATGTGTGTGTTGTGCTTTGGTTTATTTTGGAGAAAGGGTCAAAACACTGGGCTACAGTCTCCAGCATCTCAAAGTGGACTTTAAGCAATTTTTTGTTGAATCCACGGGATGACGACCTCTTCCTGATAAAGGCAAGATAGCAACATCTTCTCCTTGAGACAGACTCTCTCGGTGACTCTCCGTGATTGCTTTTCTGAGATGAAACGAGAAATATGTACGTGACAGATTTAAATTACAACACTATTCAAATCTATTTTAATTTGAGAAGGTGACTCTGAAACAAACCAAATCTATGGGCCCTTAAAATACTGATCTGCCAGTTACACGAGGGGCTTGTCCACTAAATCCTCTAGATCATTCAAAAGCAGAATAGGAAAGAAAATATAATCCATCTTTCAGAGCCATCCCCCTACAGCCCAGCCAATGTGAATATTAAACACTATCTCCAGCTTACATAAACGCTCCCTGCTAACTGCACAGGGGTAGTTCCGCTCTGCTGAGCAAGCAGAGTTTCACAACAGTCCTTGGCTGTCACTTCTGTTTTTCCCCAAAAACCTTGTTTCTGCTTTTCTGGCCACCAGCTCTCTGGAGCAAAGACAGAACTTTACAAAACCCAAGATTTTAAAGGGAATCAACATCTCAATCCATACAACAGATTTAATATTTCTTTCTAAAAGGGCCCATCCAGGGAAGCCCGAGTGTGAGGACTACAGGAGGCAGGTCATATGGATCACCACTAGGTGGCTTATTGAGTCATCTCTGGCTTCTGCCCCAGGGTCCTACGGTTCTGGGCTCTGACATCTGGGAGAAAAGTGTCTGGTTCTCAGAGTTTTATATTATTTAGTAACTAAACTAACAAAAAAAAAAAACCCTCACTGGAAATATACTTGTGGTTTAATGTTAACCAAATCACACTACAATAAAAGGGGTTAGTATCAGATCATCAAATTAATCTCATCAGATTAATATCAAATAAACCAACAATTCCTCATCAGCGTTATCTAATAACTTGGGAATGCAGCAGTCTTTGCTTAGCTACCACCCCCAAAATAACAGGGAATGATCAATCTTTCTCATTGATAGATGTATTTATATTCTGCTCAAAGGGCTGATAAAGAGAGGGGCAGATCACAGCCAGGTTGAAATGAATATTTGGCCTGCAGCTCTAAAACTAGTTACGGGCACCTGCCCTGAAAATCTTGTGTTACAATTGTGGGTTGAGGCTCAGTTTGCACACAGGGTCTAGCTCCAACCTGGACACTGCTGTGACACCACCATTGCCAGCAGCCAGAGCATGTCCGACTCCAGGGAACCCGCGGGAGGGAGGTACCACTTCAGACTATGCCAGCTACTGGGCTGCCTCAAAGCCCTCTCTGAGCTCCATTGGTTTGGCTGGGACTGCAACTGCCCCAGCCTTGGGGGCAGCTTTCCCACCAGCCAGCACTTTACCTGTCAGGTCTTGAGTCCTTGCAGAGAGATGGGTGGGCTCAGCGCTCGGCCTGTGTAGAGAGATGAGCCAGCTGATCCCCTGCAGTGGCCCCAGGGGGTCTCATCTGCAAGCCCGCCCAAAGCAGGGTCCCAACTCCCCAGACTGACCCCTGAATCTCTCCTGCTCAGGCGTGCGTGGCACTGAGCTCCGAGGAGCTGGCGCGGCGGAAGAAGGCGCTGGCACGAGCTGCCTTATCTGGACGCAGCTTTTCGTCCCCGCACGGCGAGCTGGATGCCCATCGGCTGCGCAGGGCCCTGGAGAAGGTGTCCCAGAAGCGGAACCAGTCCCTGGAAGGGAAGCTGGATGAGATTGGGCCAGAGCTGCAGAGGCTGCGAAGGAGCCTGGCAGATTCCAGTGAGTGGTGTTACAGCAGGAGGGAGGCGCTGGGGGGCTGGAGCCCAAATTAGCTCAGGCCTCAGGGCAGCCCCCTCAGGATGGTGCAGGGGACTCAGGGCAGTCCCGTCCCCAGGGTGGAGCAAGGGACTGTACAAGCCCTGGGGGGCTGTCTCCCACTCTGCCCCCGGACTTCACTCTTGCTGTCTCCTAGGTAACTTGCTCTCGCCATCCCATCTGGACTGGGACATGTTGGTGGAGCCCCCGTATCTTTTCAGCGCGTCGCCCGCGGCTGAGCGCGGTGAGTGTGAGGGGGGTGCCTGTCTGCCCCTGCGATGCCAGGTGGTGATCCATGCCCTCAGTGCTGGGAAGCCCGTCTCCTGGGACGTGACAGCCACCCTGGAGCCTCTGCTCCAAGCCAGGGACGGGGAGGGCAAAGAGGAGCTGCCACAAGAGTCATGGAAGGCCTGGGACAAACTGCTGCACCATCTGACTGCCAGCTCCGTCATCCGGGACCACGAGAATGTGGCCCAGAGGGAAGCTGAGCTGGAGCACAGTGAGTATGCGCTTACCTGCCTGCCCTCCCCCCACCCCCCCATTGGCCCTCCCCTCCCCGCCCAGCCTCACCCTGTGAGTCTCTCTCAGGTTTCTCCCGGAGGCTCCGCCTGAAGGCCATTCAGTCCAGCAAGGCTTGCAACACGCCCTCCATCTACACCTGCCTGGTGCCTGTGGACTCCTCCACCCAGGAGGCCCTGCCCAGGGCCCTTGAGGTTCGCAATGCAGGTACGGCTCCCAGGATGGCACTGAGCTCCCCCCTGGTCCCCCAGCTCACCTCTAGGGACCCATGGGACTCTGTATGTACATGTGGATCTGCATGTGTCTGGGGCTGCCCGGCTCCATCCATGGGCCTGTCCGTGTGGCTGGGTCTGTCTGTGTTTGTCTCCCTGTCGGCACATGTCTGGGGTCCAGGCGCAGAGATGTTTCAGGAAGGCAGCTGGCTATGCCGAGGACGGAGATAATTAGACTCCAAAGAACTGCCCAGAGAGTGGGAAAGCCGAGTGTGAGAGGACGCATTAAAGGAACTGAGGCCCAGATCCTCAGAAGCACTTCATAGAGGATGTGGGCTTGAGCTCCTTGGGCTCAAAGCAGCAGTGGCCAGGGGGGCCTGGGGACCCTCTGCAGGCTCTGAGCCCTGCTCTGTGGTGCAGCTGCCAGCTGATGGTGAGTGTGATTCCTTCCAGGGGGCCCTTCCAGCCATCCCCGAGGGTCCCAGGCTGGGATCCGGCGCCAACGCAGTCACTCAGTGGGCCTGGGACGACGGCGTGACTCAGAGGAGCTGGACGATGCTGTCATCTCTGCAGGTACCAGCCCAGCCCTGCATTGATAACCTGCCCCCGGCACGCTGTCCCACGCCCCTGAAACCCCAACACCGCCTCTCTAGAACCAGCCCTCTCAGGAAGGAACTGCCGCAAACCAGTGAGGCTTGTCCAGGCTCCTAGGGCAATGGCAGGCTCGCATCAGAGGGCTGTCAGCTCAAGGGGGCACTGATTTCAGCCCCCCAGGATGGGAAACTAGGAGAGTCTGAGTAGCCTGGATCAAAGCATCAGGGGTTCTCTGGGCCACACCCAGCACCTTGAATTGGGAGCCAGGGCAGCTTACAGGGCCCTGGGGTGAGGTGCTCCCTGGAAGCCCAGAGATGGCACTCCCAAGTGCATCCCTGTGCAGGTGCTGGGATCCTGGGGGTGGGTGCAGCCTGTGGATCAAATGGAGATGGAGACAGGGACAGCACTTCAGGCCACTGCTGCTGCACTGGGGACCAAGCCGGAGCCCTAAAGCCTGTGTGAACTAGGGAGGTTGTGGGTTCATGTCCTCAGCGGGCTGCAGGGGGGAGTTGGAGGGTCCCAGCACCCAGCGTAGTCTCTGAATTCTTGATTCTGTTTCAGAGCGAGACGAGACACCCGCTTCTCCCATCAGCGTCTCCTCTGCTGCCGGTGTCTGGGAAAAGCAAAGCTGCCCCGATGGTAAGTCCCATGCACAGCCCAGAGCTGTTGGGGGATCTGGGAAAGCAGGCTCTTTGAGGGTTAGACACTGCGCTGCTCCGCCCTATAGGAAAACCTTAGAGAGAGAGATGGGGCCCACGGCTGCTGCCAAGCCCCCAGGAGGTTGGAGCCTTCGCGTGAATCATCTCACAGCCCATTTGGATGTGTACTGTCCAACCCTCAGTCCCTTGTTGGGGTGTAACCTCTCGTGAGGGGGCCGAGCCCCCTCCCCTAACCTGTGTGGTTACTTTATCAGACTGCCTGCTGCCCTCGTCTGTTGTCCTGGGACTGGCCGGAACGGGCTGCTCTCCAACCTTGCTGCTCCAGCCAGTGCACAGATGCTGGCTCTCTTGTGGAGATAAAGGGTCTGATGAGAGGGTGGCTCCCATTTCCAGGAACGTAGGAGAACCTTGGGCGGGAGCCATAACCTCTCCACACTCCTGACCTGCCTGCAGTACCCTGGGGGAGTGCTGGGTTTGGGAAAGCAGCCCCTGCTGGGGACAAAAACTTCCCATCCTGCCCCGTATTGCACTTGGCAGGGGATGGAGTAATGTTCAGGTGGGGCATAGGCTGGGGAGAGGCACCAGCCTGCTGAGGCCTTGTGGATGGGGGCCCTCCACCTGCCCGGTTACCTCCTAGCGTGGCTGAGCTCTTCCCCCACAGGACAGGACGTGTTGGGGGCCTCTGTGGAGCTGTGCCGTGGTAGCAGGCAATTGTGGTGGGGATGGAGAAAGTAGGGGAGCCCAGGGGAGTGCAGCCCTATGGAGTGACCTTCTCTCCCCATGCCAGGTCCTGTGGCCAGTCCCTCTGCCACCTCCATGGGATCCCAGAAATCCATGGAGAACTTTGCTGGCTCCAGGTAGGCTTTTTAGACTGACTCTCTGGGGTGGGGGGCTAGATGAAGGCCCCTTCCATGCAGAGGGGACCCTGCATTCAGCAGGAAAGGCCCCAGTCTGTCAGGGGGAGACCCCACCACTTCTTCACTGAGGGTCCCTCCCACAAAACCTCCAATGCTTGAGCCCTGACCCTGCAGCACAGCAGGGGTTAATCTCTCCCCATGCTGCTGCCAGCCCACCCTGCACTGCAGCGCGCATTGGCCTGGGGCCCAGCAGCCTCCTGGAGAGAGGCCAGCGTCGCCCTGCAGCTTGGTCACCTCGTCTCTTCGGCAGGAAGGAGCTGGAGAGGAACTGCTCCTCGCCAGGGCTGCTGCACCACGGAGGGGAGTTGGGTGTGTGTTCACTCAGTGTGGGGGGCTCACAGCCCTCCCAATGGACCTCCTCTCTCCTGGGATGTCAGGCTCCAGCCACCTCCTCCCAGCAGGAGCTGATGAGCACAGCTCTCCCAACGCCAGCAGGATCCAGACCATGCTGCTCACTGGTCTCTTCTCCTGGCAGGTTCAGTCTCAGCAGGATCAGGGGCCACGGCCTAGCGCTGCGGCCACAGTGCCTGACCCCAGCAAGTGAGCTCTCCAAGGACAGTGCCATCCATGACTACCTCCCACTGGTAAGGACCCTGCACTGCCATCCCAGCTCCTCCCCTAGGGTACTCCACTCCCAGCCATCCCACCCCGGACCTGCAATCAAACCTGCATCTCCTACATGATGGAGCAGACTAGTAATGACAAGGCCAGGATCCACCCCAATCCCAACCCCAGTCTCATGGGAGCCAGGGCTCCTGCAGAGCTGCCCCCACCACTGCGTGCTGTTGCCAGAGGTTAGGCTCCAAAGCATGGAGTCAACACTGTGTGCACGCCCCATGGCAGGCCTCACCGCTGTATAGGGGAAACTACTGCTGCCACAGCCTTCCCTACCTGCTCCACCCCAGCTCAGACCCAGAGCGTCCGTGTGACGGGGACAGACCTATGTTAGCTGTTACCACTCGCGAAAGAGAACTCGGAGCATTGTCAGTGCGCTGAAAACATCGGCTCAATGTGCAGCGGCAGTCCAAAAAGCTACCGGTGGTAGGAACCATTAGGCAAAGGAGAGAGAATAAAACTGAAAATATCACAATGCCACTCTATAAATCCATGGTGTGCCCACCCCTGGAATCCTGCGTGCAGCTCTGGTATGATATTAGCATTGGAAAAGGTATAGAGAAGGGCAACAAAAATGATTAAGGGTTCAGAACAGCTTCCATAGGAGGAGAGATTAAAAAGACTGGGACTTCTCAGCTTGGAAAAGAGACGACTAAAAGGGGATACGACTGAGGTCTATAAAATCATGACTGGTGTGGAGACAGTGAATAACAAAGTGTTATTTACAGTCCCAGTTCATCGCATCTCTCCCCCCTTCGAGACCGAACTGAGTGGGGTCACTTTAGCCAGTGACCCGGGGAAGTTCGAACCTACCCCTGTTATTTACTTCTTCACATCACACAAGAACCAGGGGATACCCAATGAAATTAACAGGCAGCAGGTTTAAAACAAGCAAAGGAAGTATTTCTTCCAACGCACAGTCAGCCTGTGGAACTTGTTGCCAGGGATGTTGTGGAGGCCAAAACTATAATGGGATTAAAAAAGGAACTTGATAAGTTCACAGAGGATGGGTCCATCAATGGCTATTAGCCAGGATGGGCAGCGATGCAACCCCCTGCTCTGGGTGGCCCTAGCCTCTGTTTGCCTGAAGCTGGGAGTGAATGACTCAATGATGCCTGTTCTGTTCATTCCCTCTGAAGCACCTGTCACAGGACACTGGGCTGGATGGACCATTGGTCTGACCCAGCCTGGCCATTCTTATGTTCGTACATAAAGAGCCTGAGCCCAGCGCTGGGCTTCCTTAACACTGCTGCTTTTGACAGGATGGCTGGCACAGTGCCAGCGTCAGCAAAAGGGCTGCCTGGTTCACAAGCACTGCCTCTCAGACTGCCCTACTGCAGCCAGGAGACCCCCCACCCCACACACACACACCCTGGGGCTCTGGAGTGAGTGCAGGACCCCTCCTCTACACCCTAGGCACCATGCAGTGTGTCTCAGACACTGGCCCTGTGCAGTGAATGTGAGATACTCCCCCCAGCCAGCGCGCTGTAACGCCCTCTCCTCCCCCCCAGGTGCGGCTGCAGCAGGCCCTGGGCACCTTCCAGCTGACAGAAAGCTTCTCCGAAGTGGTGCAGATCCCGCTGGACCGTCTGCGCCGCGCCTCGCCGTATGCCTCGCACCGTGCCAGCCTCAGCCCTGGCTCCTGCACCTCCCCCTGGGCACTCGTTGCCAAGGGCAGCCCTGACGGCGGCCCAAAGCAAGTGGCCAGCCAGCCCTCTCCAGAGGGCGTGGAGCCTGCCAGAGGCAGCCAGGAGGGGGCGCCAGAACCAGGCTCGCCCCATTCGCACAGCACCTGCTCTGAGGTCCTAAGCACCACCATCTGGCCGCAGGCAGACAGCGGGCGCGGCTCCGAGACCGACGCCTGCGACCACTCGCCTGTCACCTCCGAAGCCGTCAGCCTGCAGGAGGTGGGGCTCGAGGCCGACGAGGGGGACCTGGAGAGTGCCAGCTGGGCCACGGCGGTGGCACTGGCCTGGCTGGAGCACCGCTGCGCCGGCTTCTTTGTAGAATGGGAGCTGCTGGCCGCCAAGGCAGACGCCTGGCTCCGGGCGCAGCAGCTGCCGGAGGGCGTGGATGTGGGCTCCCTGAAAGGAGCAGCGCGTCACCTCTTTCTGCTGCTGCGCCACTGGGACGAGAACATCAAGCTGAACATGCTGTGCTACAACCCCAGCAACATGTGAGGGGAGGGGCAGGGCCAGGGCGCCATGTGGTGCCAATAAAGAGGTTTGGTTCAGACCTGCTGTGCCCACAGCTCCTTCCCCTCCTGAGCTGCCCCCGGGGGGGGCACTTCCCTCTGAGATGGGCAGGCCCCACCCGCTCCGGCAGCCAGCTCCCTCCCCCCATCAGCACTGCTCCTGGGATCAGGAGCCGCACTCGGCCTCCTGCTGGGGGGCTGGGGTAGCCCAACGAGCAGCAGAAGGGTTTGGAAGCAAGTGAGGTGCAGGCAGCGCTGGGAGAAAAGGAGGCATATGATGCCCCCCCCCCTCACTCTCTGCTCACGTAGGCCCAGGCCCCTAGCACACTGCACCCCCAGCGGGTGGGGCAGTCCCCTTATCCCCATTCTGAAGGTGGGGAAACAAACAGCGGAGGCAAAAGGCCCTGGTGCTCTGTAAAAGCAACTCCAGGCTGCTAGGGGACCAGGTTCCCGAATGATTCCGTGGTGTAGGGGCAATGGGACTGAGCACGGGCCGGGGGGGCGATGCTTATCCCCATGTGTGGTCCTAGCTCCTCTAAGACTGACCGAGTTTTAAGCACATCGAGGGCCAGCCACATTGTTCCCTGAAATGGGTGTCGTTGCAGGTACCCCTCTGGGACTTGCCCCAGGAGGCCTCTCTCCCAGAGCTGCCCTCTGCCACCCAGCACTAACCATACTCCCGCCCAAGGCTGAGAATGGAACCCAGGAGTCCTGGATCCCAGGCCACTGCTCTAGCCATTACACCCCCCTCCCCCGCAAAAGCAGGGCAGCTGCTCCATCCTGTGAAATGGTGCCCCCGGCCCAGCAGCAGCAAGAGCCAGACAGATCAGTGCAGGCCGGGGGCAGGAGAGCCCACGGGGGCGTTGCCACGTTTATTGAGGAAATCCCATATAACAGGTATCCTGGGGGGGCCTGCTCCACTCGGCCGCTGGGTAGGACAGGCAGTGCCACCAGCTGAGCGGCACCTGCGGAACAGCCTGGGGCATCGTCCCACCCAGGCAGAATCTCCAGTTCCAGCTCCCGGGGGAGGGGCTGCAGGTCCCAGCGTCCAGCTGCCCACGGTCTTACTCTGTCTTTTTCAGGGAGGGGGTCGTTTTCTGGGCAGCGGGAGGGCCCTGTGGCTCCAGGGGGGCAGTGGTGCCGTACCAGAGCTGCAGAAGGATGATCCCGTGACAGAGGTGCAGGGAGGCTGAGCTGCAAAGCGTGGAGGGGTACGTGTTCCACGAGAGCTCAATGAGGCCCAGGATGAGAACCCTACAATGGGAGAGAACTGGGTCAGCGCTGGGAGTCAGCCTCCCTCCCTCCCCCACAGGAGAGAGAACACCCTTCAGCTCCTCACCCCGCTAGCCCAGCCCTGAGGGGCTCCCCTGTCACACAGATCTGCCGATACCCCTCACTCCCGACCCGCAGCCCCCTGCTAGCCCAGTCCTGGGCTCCCCCCTCGCACAGAGCGGCCGATACCCCTCACTCCCAACCCGCAGCCCCTGCTATCCCAGCCCTGAGGGGCTCCCCTGTCACAGAGATCTGCCGATACCCCTCACTCCTGACCCACAGCCCCCTGCTAGCCCAGCCCTGAGGGGCTCCCCTGTCACAGAGATCTGCCGATACCCCTCACTCTCAACCCGCAGGCCCCTGCTACACAGAGCGGCCGATACCCCTCACTCCTGACCCGCAGCCCCCTGCTATCCCAGTCCTGGGCTCCCCCTGTCATACGGATCTGCTGATACCCCTCACTCCCGACCCGCAGCCCCCTGCTATCCCAGCCCTGGGCTCCCCCCCATCACGTGGATCAGCTGGTGCCCCTCAATCCTGACCCACAGCCCCCTGCTATCCCAGCCCTGGGGTTCCCTGTCACACGGATCTGCCGATACCCCTCACTCCCAACCCACAGCCCCTGCGACCCTGGCCCTTTCCTCAGCAGAGATGACTAATCAAGCAGAGTTGCGATGTGGATAATTCCCCGGGAGGAACCCACACAGCCCCTCGTTTGCTCCGGTTTATGGCACCAGTGAAGGCCAGGGCCTGCCCTGTGCAGCACCAGCAGCGGGCGGGCGGGATGCCCAGGAGCTGGGGGCAGGACAATGGGGCACAAAGGGAGGTCGGCCCCACTCCCCTCCCAGGCACGTACCTCAGCAGGTGGCTGAGCTTCCCGGCGGGCGTGCACCACAGCAGGTAGGGGAGCGTGTGGAAATACCACACGTAGAACTGGTAGTGCAGGGACCGGCTGCAGCAAACGCCGATGAAGTTGGAGGTGAAGAGAACGAAGACGACCTGTGCACTGCCGTTAAGGAGGGAACGGAGTCCGGCTCCAAGGCCTGTCCTCCCACCCCAGGCTGGGGCTCCAGGCATGTGACCAAATCCCAGAGACACAAGGCTGCATTGGGAGCGGCTGCTTCCCCGCTCCTAACCCAGTGTGGGGGAAGCTCCCAAACAGCCCCTGGGAGGCCCCCAGGACGCCTGGGTCTACCCAGCGTGGCACGGCTAAGAACCCAGAGATGCTCGCATCAAGGCCTCCTCGAGCCCATGGCCTTCAGGCGCTCCCTGCCCTGCCCTAGCCTCCATCGCCAGCTCCAGGGTAAGGATATGGTTGGCCGTCAGGGGCTGGGGCGGACTCTTCCTCTCTGCTGGATCCTTCAGCAGTGACAGGAGACTCCGCTCAGACCTGCAGGGGAGAAGGAGAAGCACAGGACCCCTCAGGCCCAGCCTTGGCACAGAGGCCACAGACCCCCCCGCCATGAACTGGCCCCTCCGAGACAATACACCCAGCAATGGCTTCACGGAGCCGGGGGCCCAGGTCTGAATGGGGGAGACCCCAAAAATGCACTAAAGTTCTCCTCCCCCCAGGCAGGAATCCCTGTGGGTGGGCTGCCCCAGCCTCCTCTCCAAATCACCTTGCGGCGTAGGGCCTGCAGGGAAACCTCAGGGATCCGCTGCTCTGTACCCAGCGCCCCGTTCCCTGTCGGGATCTCACCTGTGCCACCGGTGCAGGGCAAAGAGTCCCAGGGCGCCCAGGTGGGCCGCGAGCAGCGCCAGATGGAAGGCCCGATGCTGGAAAACCTCCTCCGGCAGGAACCGCCAGTTCACCGTCCACTTGAAAAGGAACTGGCGGCCCAGGTCAAAAGAGCGGGTCATGTATCCAACGGGGTTCTCCAGCAGGAAGGGCAGCCCCAGGACCACCTGCAAGTGAGATCCCCGAACCATGAGAGCAGCTCCCCAGCCAGGACCCTCCCAGGTATCTCGCCGGAAGCCCCTAAGTGCTGGGGGTCGGGAATTGATCGGCAGGGGAGCAGCAGGGGGCTGTGGGTCGGGGTTGAGGGGCATCGGCAGAGGTGTGGTGGGAGCAGGGGCATCGGCAGAGCTGTGGGAAGAAGCTCACACAGCTTTCTCCGGGCGTGTCCTGTGTGATTTTGGGCCTCCTGCCTGGGGAGACACTGAATGGCTGAGAATACTAAGTGCGAGTTTGTGAGGGGGCTCTGGGTGGAGATGGTCTTCCCCCCAATCTCCCTCTCTACCCCCCCATCCACCTTCCTGATTTGCCCCGTCCCCCACGCGTCTCTGGGTGCTGGGTCTCTTGGGCTCAGCCTGGCAGAGTCAGGTGCGTCTGTGCAGGAGGCATCAGAGACCCACGGACCGGTCTGGCCAAGCAGCTGGCCCCAGCTGTGCAGAGCCCCAGCGTTCGCCTGGGCTGGGCCAGTCCCACGGGGCGGGTTACCTGCAGCAGCGCGCAGATGGAGAGCTTGGGGATGGTGCCCAGGAGGCCAAAGCGCCAGAGGAGCAGGAAGAGGAGCCCTGGAGCAAAGAGCAGGACGTTCATCTTCACCGACACGGCCAGGCTGAGGGGAGGGAGAGAGTCATTGCAGCTCACCAGGGCCCTGCCTGCAGGCTGCCCCCGATCCTGCCTGCAGGCTGCCCCCCACGCAGGTTCCACAGCTCCAGTGCCCTAACAGACCCTATTCCAGCGCTGTGACGGTGCTGAGGCTGGTGGGGGAGGGCCCTAGATGAAAGACAGGACAGTGAGAGGAGAAAGGCAGCTGCCCATCCTGAGGGGAACGGAGCCAGGGGAACGAGCTATCCCTGTCAGAGGAACGTGGGCTGAGGGGTTACATGCTGCGTCTCCTGAAACGCAGGCCAAGCAGCTCAGGTAGGTGCTACTGGGGGCATGAGGACCCAGCCCAACTTCAGCGCGACTGGCTCAGACAGGCGCTGTCGGAGGCATGTCCTCCCTCGCCCGTGGCTTATGCATCTGGGCCGTTTCCAAATCCTGCTGCTTCTCCATGCTCAGCATCTCCCAAATCCGTCCTTTCCTCTCCATCCCCACGGCCAAATGTCCTGCCGGAGCGATCGCTGCCTCCTCCTCTCTGGCCTCCCAAACGCCCCCACCACCCTCTCTCCAGCCCGCACAAAGTGCTGCCCCGAGAGGCCTCGTCGTGGCCCAGGGGTTTGATCAGGTCAGTCCCAGTAGGGGATCCCACCACTGGCTCCTCCAACATCACAGCCACCCAAGCTCTGGGAAAGTGCCCGTCCCTGCTCATCCTCCCTCATCTGCTTGGCGCTGCCCTCCCCATCCCCTCTGCTCTGCTAAGACTCCCAATGCGGATTCCTGTGCGCAGTGCCTTAAGGGACCCTGCCCTACCCATGTCTCACTCCCCCTGAGGGCACATCCACGCTGCCAGCTGACTCGGGCCAGTCGTGGGTATCTAGCTGCAGGGTAGATGGACCCTTAGAGCCCCACCTCTGTCAGGCTGCTGGAGTCAATCTTGCTGATCTGAGCAGAAGTTACCTGTGCTCGTTCCCCTTCCCCAAGCTCTATCCGTGACCGGGAGCTCATGGGAGCAGTGACCGCTCCCAGTGTGGACTTGCTGCGCTCCTCAGCTCCAGAGGCCTCGTGTCCTGGAGCAGGGAGGGGTCAGTCCTGACCCAGAACAACCCACGAGAATCCGACACTCCCCAGCCAAAGGAAGGGGTCCAGAGGCTCACGCCTTGTGGTTTGGGGGAGCAGGGGGGACCCACCTGAAGAAGAAGCAGCCCCAGGACCAGCGCTCTTCCAGGAAGAGGTTGACCGCGAGGAAGAGGATGGCCATGGCGACGGGGTCGTTAAAGAGTCGCAGGATGTAGATGGAGTGGATGCGGTAAGAGGCGCAGCACATGAAGAAGAAAACATAGGGGGGAACCTACGAGCAGAGACAGAGGTGGCCATTACTGCAGCCCAGCCCCCACTGATACTCGTCAGTCCTGACCCACCACCCCCTGGTATCCCAGCCCTGCCAATGCCCCTGTCCCAACCCTGCAGCCCCCTGCTATCCCAGCCCTGCCCAACCCCCCAGCCCTGCCAATGCCCCTCAACGCCGACCCGCAGCCCCCGCTATCCCAGCCCTGGGTTCCACCCACCCCTGCCAATGCCCCGCACTCCCGACCTGCAGCCCCCTGCTATCCCAGCCTTGCTCCCTCCCCCCCAGCTCTGCCAATGCCCCTGTCCCAACCTGCAGCCCACTGCTATCCCAGCCCTGCCAATGCCCCGCACTCCCGACCTGCAGCCCCCTGCTATCCCAGCCTTGCTCCCTCCCCCCCAGCTCTGCCAATGCCCCTGTCCCAACCTGCAGCCCCCTGATATCCCAGCCCTGCCCCCTCCCCCCCAGCTCTGCCAATGCCCCTCAATCCTGATCTGCAGCCCCCTGCTATCCCAGCCCTGCCCCCACCCAGCTCTGTCAATGCCCCGTCCCAACCTGCAGCAGTCTCTCATCCCTACCACCAGCTCTGTCAATGCCCTTCTCCTCAGATACGTCGCTCCTTTGCTACTCCAGTCTTGCCCCCCACCCCTGCTGATCCTCCGCACGCAGCCAGAGCTCTGCACAGTGCGGATGTGCTCAGAGGCTGCAGCTGTGATTGTTCCGTTCGGCCCCATGTGGCTTTGGCCCTGGCAGGTGGCGTCTCACCTTCCTGGTCCGGCTGTAGATGCGGAAGACGAGCAGCAGCGTCACGAGATAGAGCGCGCCAAAGAGATACTGCGCCAGACGGATGTTGGTGCCGCGGTTGGTGATGTAGTAGAGACCCAGGAAGATGTAAACAAACCCGGCGGGGTAACTACAGAGAGAGACGGGAGTGAGGGGCCGGGGCAGCCTGGGTAGGTGGGAAGGGGACCTGGCCAATGGACAGCTCCCTCCCAAGAGCCCCCTCCCTAAAGAGTCAGGCCCTATCCACCTCTTAGACACACACTTCCCTTCCTTAGCCAGCAGGAAGCCCCTGCCCCCAGGATTGGTCCCTCAAATCCCCAGCTCCCTCCCACCCCTTCCCATACTCACACCAGGGGCCCGGTATCTCCCTTCAGCTGGGTGTAGTCCAAGGTCCCGTTAACGACTCCCTCCACCTCATCCATGTAGGCTTTCCAGTCGATCTCTGTGTCTGTGGGGAAAGTAAGCGGCTCACACTCAGCAGCGTCTCATCACAGACAGGTGCTAGGAGGGGGCTGGGAAAACGTGATCATTTCCCAGCCCTACGGGGTGGGAGACAGACACCAAGCCAGGTCCTTGCCCCATGGGACTTCCCAACTAGGTAACACCAGAGGAGCAGCCCAGGCAGAGAGCTGGAGACAGGCACTACGGGGTTAAGTAAGGAGAGATCACAGGGAGGGCCAGTGAGAGGAGCTGGGGGGTGGGGTGGGACACTGAGGGCCAGAAGCTTGAATTTGACATAACAATGAAAAACTAGCCCACAGCAGCCTCAAGGGTCCCCCCCACAGCTCTGCCAGCGCCCCTCAATCCCGACCCACAGCCCCTGCTACCCCAGCCCTGGGCTCCCCCCCACACAGCTCTGCCAGTGCCCCTCAACCCCGATCCGCAGCCCCCTGCTATCCCAGCCCTGAGCTCCCCGCCCACAGCTCTGCCAGTGCCCCTCAACCCCGATCCGCAGCCCCCTGCTATCCCAGCCCTGAGCTCCCCGCCCACAGCTCTGCCAGTGCCCCTCAACACCGATCCGCAGCCCCCTGCTATCCCAGCCCTGAGCTCCCCGCCCACAGCTCTGCCAGTGCCCCTCACTCCCGACCCACAGCCCCCTGCTAGCCCAGCCCTGGGCTCCCCGCCCACAGCTCTGCCGGTGCCCCTCACTCCCGACCCACAGCCCCCTGCTATCCCAGCCCTGGGCTCCCCCACACAGCTCTGCCAATGCCCCTCAACCCCAACCCGCAGCCCCCTGCTATCCCAGCCCTGAGCTCCCCGCCCACAGCTCTGCCAGTGCCCCTCAACACCGATCCGCAGCCCCCTGCTATCCCAGCCCTGAGCTCCCCGCCCACAGCTCTGCCAGTGCCCCTCACTCCCGACCCACAGCCCCCTGCTAGCCCAGCCCTGGGCTCCCCGCCCACAGCTCTGCCGGTGCCCCTCACTCCCGACCCACAGCCCCCTGTTATCCCAGCCCTGAGCTCCCCGCACACAGCTCTGCCAGTGCCCCTCAGCTCTGACCCGCAGCCCTGGTCGCGGGTCCCGGGTTCGGGGCCAGTCCCGGGCCGGCCCAGCCCCCCCTCGCCGCCCTGTAGGAAACGCGCCGGGCCACTCACATGCCACCCTCTGTATGACCCAGTGCGTGACCCCCACCTCCGCCAGGCAGAGCCAGGCGGCCACCAGCCCCGTGTACTGGGGCGCCAGGAGCACCCGGTGCTTCTCCTGCCAGGCTCGCCGCAGGCCCTGGCGCAGCGAGCCCGGCCCGGCCGCCCCTTTCCGCCGGAGCCCTGAGCCGGGAGCGGGAGCCATCGTCCGCCCTGCCCGGGCCAGGCTGCCAACTCCCGGCCCCGGTGTCACCAGCTAAGGGCTCCCCCACTTCGGGAGGAAACACGCAGCCGTCCCAGAGAGGCCGGTCCCCGGCCGGTCCCCCAGGCCCTCGGGCCCAGCCACGTGTTGCTTGGGGCTGGCCAGAGACAGGCAAAGCCGGCAGGGTCAGGCCACCCCGCTCCTGCGCCATGGGGCCATGGCCAAGAGCCATCCCCGTCACTGGCTGTGATTCGTTCCCGTGCCCATAGCGAACGCGGGGGCGGCACATAGGCGGGGGTGGCTCCGGGCTGTTCCAGGCTGGTGAGAGCACCGGGGCTGGCTCGGCTGTTTGCTCAGTTGCCACATTTTTAAATGTCCCAACCAAGCTGGGCCTCCTAAATCCCCAGTGGCTGGTGTTGGCAACGTAGGAATCACCCTGCTCAGTGGTTTGAGCATTGGCTGCTAAACCCAGGGTTGTGAGTTCAATCCCTGAGGGGGGTATTTAAGGAACTGGGGTTTTAAAAAAACCACAACTGTGTTGGACTATATGATCTCCTGAGGTCCTTTCCAACCCTGATAGTCTATGATCTTCCCTTGCAGCCCGGCTGGGCAGGGTGTGGGGAAGCAGCTGATGCACCTCCACCCAGAGGCAGCTGCATTTCACTGCCGGGGGGGGGGGGGGGTGTCGCTGTATCAACAGGTGTCCTGCCCCATCCCCGACCCCGAGGGGCTGCATTCTGGGCTGGGATCCTGGTACCTGTGGCGTGAAAGGCACCATGATTAATCAGTGCCCCTGACCCCAGCGTCCAGGGGGTGGGTTAAGTAGTGCATGGGGGTGACAGAAGGGACGGGGGATGGTGACACAGGGCACGGAGGGGGGCTCTGGAGGGGGTCCCCGGGGGAAACATCGCCTCCTTCTGTCCCCTGGGAGTCGTCACACAGGGTCCACTCCCAAGGGCTCGTCCTGCCCACTGGGGCGGCGGGGGGGGGGAAGGGGGTTAGTTTCCGGACGGAATGTTTTCAGCGTTGCACCAAACCCGGCCCGGAAGTTCCACGTGGTTTGTGGGGAAACACGTGGCAGGCGGCAGGTTTGGTTTCAGCGACCAGTTGCGGATCGGCCCCGCCCCCTTATCGATGGCCCCGCCCTCATACAGGTATCACCGCGCTCCGGGAGCATGGACCTTCCGTGGCTGCCGGACTCTAACGTCCGGTACCGGGACCGGTGCTTCTGGGACTCGCGGTACCGGGAGGTGGGGGCTGCTCCGGCTGAGTGGTTTGGGGGCTTATCCTGCTTCCGCGAGCAGCTGGAGGCGGAGCTGCGCCCGGGGGACCGGATCCTGGTGCTGGGTAAGTGAAACCCCCTGGGGAATCCCCCTCAGCCTCACCGGAGCCTGGTGCTGGGTTAGGGGCACCCCGGGCTCTTTCCCCCTACGGGGCTGGATCTTGGTGGTGGACTTGTGCTGGGGGTCCCCGCCTGGGATGACGTGTTTCCACTATCCAGCACTAGCAGTGTCTTCCCTAGGAATTGAAATGGGGGTCAGGGCCGATGGGGGTGAGACCGTGAGGGTGAAGGTGGGCTGTATGGTGTTGTGAGAGGCTACCGGTGTGGTGCTTCTGCTTTCTCCTGTTGATATCACTCGGCTGCGTGCTTGTGTTCCCTCTGTGTGCTGCCCCAGCTCTGCGCAGATAGCTGACACAGCAGACCCGACGAGAACCCCCAATAACCACAGAGTCTAGTAAGGTACAAAGGCACCTCGGCCAGGTTTATTGCGATCTCGGACACAATTGCAGTTCCTTGTAGGTTTCTAAGCCTAATTCAGGGCATACTACGAGAAAAGTGCCTCTTGGCAAGGACCCGGCTCAGTGGCGGGACTTTCCACTGCCCCCGTGGCCGGACAAAGACACCACCCCAGGGACACATTCTTATACACAGGTACAAACAAGTTACACATCACTCCTGACGTATTGAGGTGCAACCCCTCTACATAGCAAGGTACAACCCCTCTATGCAGTAAGGTGCCGCCTCGCACCTTGTACCTGTTGGTTCGATCAAAACAACTCTATCCATCATTTTACCCTTTTGCCCCTGTCATTGGGATGGGTCGGTCTGTTCCCTGTTATCTGTGGAATGTTCCGGTATGGTATGTTCCGGTATGGTATGTCTTGGTACCATGTTTATACTGTAACTATGCTAAATGAATATGTATTTCTGCAACATCAGCCCTTTCCTTGCCAACTTCTGTGAGCGGGGCCTGCCTTTTGCTCACAGCTTAACTTTGCTTTCTATGCTAGCAAAGCCTTGACCATTACTTTAGTTTGGTTCAGGCCTCATACTGGGCCTTCATTAGGCCTTTACTATGTTGCCTTCACTTACTACATATGGCACCATAATAAAAACTGAAAAAATGTTTTGTGACCATTTTATTAGATTTAACTTGTGTTTTAAAACCATCACACAAATTAAAGTTGGCTACTCAAGCCTTCTATGAAGCACGACATCTGCATCCTTCTTGGTTTCTTGTTATAATTTTGCACCACTCTAGTAATGAACTTCTTGAATGCAACATGTTCATCTTTGGCTTCTTGTCTGTCTGGTACTTCTATTCCTTCAATTGATATGTGCATTAGTTCATTCACATGCTCAGGCAGAAAGTGACTTCTTTCAGAACTCAAAATTCTATTAAATAATGAAAAAACGCTCAACTGTAGCTGTTGTGACTGGGAGTAGCAAGAGATGAATTCCTACTTCTTTCATCCCAGGAAACACAGCATAAAGGTCCGGTCAAGCCACTAGGGATGATAAAAAGAAGTTGAAGTCAAATCTTCATTAATTCGTCGTATGATATTCCACTCTGTGTTCAAATTCTCTATTCTGACCTGACCTGAGCACATGGGAGCCCCATTGCTGGTAGTGCTTCACTCCACTCAACTGTCAGTGTTTTATAAGACAGGGCTCTGCAAAAGCTACAGAGAGGTTGAATAGAATCTTGAAGTCGCTGTTGTAGATTTTTAAGAATCAAGTCTGTGCTTTTTCAGTTGTCTTAACAAACCCTTCTTGTCTTCTTCACTTAAGGCATTTATATTGAATCCTTCATTAGTCAACTTTGGGACTGAAACTTTGCTTCTTGCAGTACTTTTTCAATGGATATCTCTCTGATCCAAATGTAGCTTCTATTGCTGGACAAAGATCTACTACTGTTGTAGCAGACGCCTGGATGGCACTGTGTAATGACCCAAGTGGTTTCAACAGTAGACTTACAAGAGAGAGAGAGAGAGAGAACGGCAATAGTCTCTCTGAACATAGTAGCAAAAGTAATCCACCAGCCTCACTACTTAGATCCATCCCATCTTGGTAGATACTTTCCAAAGCCAGTAATAACAGCTGGAGTAATTTTAAGACCGCAGCCAAGGATCGCTCATGAGAAAGCCAGAGGGTTTTCCCAGGTTGGACTAATTTGAACTTCAGTCCCAGTGTATATTCTGTATTTTCCAATATAGAGTCTTTTTGGACTCTTGCTGAAAGAAGAATATAAAGAAGACATTAAATGTATAGCTTTTTTTAAAATGTCTTTTGAAGAGTCTGCAGCTCATACTAGTGCTAGTTGGAGTAGATGGCCTCTGCAGTGTGTATAGGAGAGATTAGGGTTACACTTTTCTCTGAGCAAAGCTTGTACTCCACCATGTCTTCCAGAGAAGTTTGCAGCTCAATCAAATGCACAAGCAGCCGTCTGTTTGGCGTCCAGTTGACAAGCATTTAACTCTTCTAAGATGTGGGTTGTCACAGATGCAGCTGATGTGTCTTCTATAACTTGAACATCTAGAAATGCATCTAGTGGCCTACCACTGACCTCAAGATAACGTACACAATGGCTTAATACTTGATGCCCATTTGCATCGGTGCATTCATCAGCCGTGTATACAAATTTTTTGAATGTGGTGAGAGAATTCTTCACTTTTTCAACTGTTGAGTCTTTCACTGTTGTACCATATGCTTCTAGCCAATCATTTGAGTTTCTTGCAGAAAGATAGTGAGCATTTGCTGGTCTTGTTCGGAACCAGTATTCAACTTCAGGATGAACAAGTGACAATGCACTTACCACACACTACAAACTGAAGGCCAGTGTTATCTCTTGCTTAAATAGAAAGTATGATGCCACAGCCATGTTTGTTCACACGAACTGTGTTGTGTCTCCAGCATTCTTAACAGCCTCATTAACACTCACCAGTGTTGTCCTTGGTCAGTGGAGACTCAGAGTTCAGAGATGTTTTCACATGAGTTCACCTCCCAGGTGGGGGGCAAGAAAGCACCTTGCTTGTTCCTCCAGCTGGTCACTGTTCACTCTGGCCACTGTTGTTCGTTGTGCCACCGTTCACTCCATTGCTCGGTTGCCAATGGCCCTGTGCCGTCATTTTCTGCTGCCACCTGCCACTGTGACCTCTGCGAGTTGATTTCTTGAGGTTCCACCCAGCTCTCAGTGATTTCAGCTCTCAGTGGGGAAACCTCACTGCTAGTGCAGTCTGGGCCGTCCCTTCCACAGAAACACTGTCCCACAGCGGGACTAAGCGCTTAGACTTGGTTATCAGTGATTTCAGCTGCAGTGGTCACTTCACAAAACAAAAGACTCTCTATGGAGCCTAATCAGCTCTGTCTTTAAACAGTGGAGAGGGGCAGGTCAAATAGTACTTGTGACTCAGGCAGACCATCAAGCAAAACACCTGTCCCCACCCTCTCTTGATGCCCTCAATCAGCACAGGCTAAGGACAGTTCTACTGCCCTTTACTCTTACAAGCATCCGAAGAAGTGGGCTGTAGTCCATGAAAACTTATGCTCTAATAAATTTGTTAGTCTCTAAGGTGCCACAAGTACTCCTGTTCTTCTTTTTGCGGATACAGACTAACACGGCTGCTACTCTGAAACAACATTTCATTTACGCCCCCGCATTCAAGTGATTTGTAACCCAAGCCAAAATCTATCACTTGGGCAACACAGCTCCGTTTGCTGGGTACCTAGGTAGATTAGGTGTGAATGTAAATACAACCTGGTCCTGAAGCCTTTCCCCCCAGCCCATCACTAGCTGTCAGGGACAGATCATTTAGACTTTGCTTACAAATCCTCATTTGAAATGACTAGGTTGGCCAACATCACCGAAATGAATGCACCGACATTGCCATAAAAATTACAGCTGTAGAAGGAAGCTGGTCTATGTTCACACTCTTCAAATCTATTCTACTTTTTCAGATACACACTTTATCATACACTGTCTATGCTTTTAAAGTGGGTATTAATGTTTCAATTTCAATTCAGATTTCCAAACAATCCCTAAATTGGCAACACTGCATGTAACTAGTTCACAAAACTGGACGGAGGGGTGTTGGGGAAATTCAGGGGGGATGTAGGGAAATCCCTGGGCACTAGGATGCCTTCCCTCCCCCCCCGCCCTGCGCTTTCGGTTGATTGGAGGTTCTCCATAAACAAAACCCTGACGGTGCCTTCCTTCTCTGCGAAGCGTGCCTCCCTGAGTCGCGGTAACGTGGGGCTTATATTCTCGGTGAGCTGCAGTCCTCCCTTGGGGGACTGGTCTGCCCTAGGAAAGGCTCCCTTAGTGGGGGACCTGGATCTAGCTCTGTAGAGTGGATGTTCCTGGAGAGTGCTGCACCCTTGAACTGTGCTGGGCCCTGGGACTCAGACGTGGCTAAAATATGGCTCAGACATGCCTGTGCCATGAGACTGAAGCATGTTTTAACCATGTCGGGCTCTGGCATGTCCCCGGGCCCCCGGCCGAGGAGCTGGATTGGTGTCGTTGGGGCAGACACAGTGCGGCCAGAGGAGGACAGTGGTGACACGCTTGCCGGTGTGATCCTGCAGCTGATGCCCAGTGACAGGGCTGGGATGGAGACACCTGTAGACTGAGGTAGTGCCTAGAGGCCCCAGTCCCACTGAGCTCGGTGCCGGGGGAAGTTAGACCTATCTTCCTGGGAAGTCGCCTTGAGAACCTGGCACTGGGGTCGCCTCATCTACCTGAGCCTGCTGGCAGTTAGGAAGGAAAGTGCTGAGACCCCTGACCTGCCCCCTCTCATCTCCAGGATTGTTACCTCTGGAGCCTAATGATGTGCTGAGTGTTACTGTTGTTAACTGTTTCATTGCAGTAGAGAAATCCAGTGGCTCTGGGATTGTAGGGGGAGCCTGAGCAGAGCATCAGCCCTTTACCCCATGCACATCTCCACCCTGGGCTGGGCATGTCAAGGCGCGGAGGGGGAAGCTACTGGAGCGTGAGCAGCTGCTGTTGTCAGCGATAGGCGGCAGCTGCGCCGAGGGGCTGGGAACACAGGATCAGTGGCAGGTTTCATCTGGATTCCCTCCCAGCGGCTGTAGGGAAGGCCTGGGCTGTGTGCGGTGACCTCTGCCTGGGCCATGTGGGAAGGTCTCTTTGAGTCGGTGGTCCTTGAAGGTGGCCTTTCTGGGGCTGAGTGCTGCAGGATGGGCAGGGGAGAATGTGGATTGGTCTTTCCCTCTGTCTGGGGAAGTAACTGGCTGCTTCTGAGGGGGGTTGTAGTGAACTCAGTGAGGAGGCATAGCGGGGTCTGCACTTACCCGGAGAGGAGAGTGCCCCCTACTGACTCAAATGTGCCTCCCACTCTGGTTAGCTGCTGAGAGCTGACCCCACTGCAGCCTGTTGGAAATTTCCCTGGTAAATTTATTAAGATTTTACCACGACTCGGTTTCCACACAAGCATTCCTTTATTCGTCCAAAGGGCACTTGTCACTGGTTACATCCAAAATATCAACAGAATCAGATTCACCCTTGTATTCTACCACCGGCAACATAAGAACGGCCATAGTGGGTCAGACCAAAGGTCCATCCAGCCCAGTATCCTGTCTTCCAACAGTAAGTGATCCCAGGTGCCCCAGCGGGAATGAATAGAACAGGTAATCAAGTGATCCATCCCCTGTTGCCCATTCCCAGCTTCTGACAAAAAGACTACGGACGCCATCCCTGCCCATCCTGGCTAATAGCCGTTGATGGACCTATCCTCCATGGACTTACCTAGTTCTTTTTTGATCCCTGTGATAGTTTTCGCCTTCACAACATTCTCCGGCAAGGAGTTCTACAGTTTGCCTGTGCGTGTGTGAAGAAATACTCCCTCTCTGTTTGTTTTTAAACCTGTTGCCTATTCATTTCATTTGGTGACCCCTAGTTCTTGTGTTATGAGAAGGAGTAAATAACACTTCCTTATTTACTTTCTCCACGTAATTGCTCCTCCTTCACCTGGAGAAATTCCTCACAAAACTCCTGTTAGCCCCTCTGATACATACGATACAGTGATAAGCGTCCGCCCAACTACTCCAACCAGGTCAGGCCCAGGAGACATCTTCCCCCAGAGGGACAAGGAAAAGCTCTGACTACTCGAAAAGCTTGCTACCAAATGAGCGATGTCTTTGCTGGTGGTTGGGCCTTAGCTAAGGGCAGTTGAAGCAGTTTAGGGCTGCACTCTGCCCGTCAAGGTTTTTCCCCTTCTCTCACTTTGTCATATTTTGTCCCTGACTACTGCACTAAGCATTTCTAACCAATTCATTCACTGCGCCTGGTGCCCAATTAGCCATGTTTTCTTTAAGGTTTGGGCTAAGCAACAGGACTAAATAGGGGAATGCGGCTATTCCAAAGGGCCCCTATGCCTTTAACACACAGTCCTTCTTTCTCACAATTTCTTTGGTTTTGGTCACATGCTTTGGGCCTGTCACTCATGCTAAGATCCAAACTCCATTTAAAACCATAGCTCGCCTAGGGCTAATGTGGCCTATGTTCCTACATGTCCTGAGATGGTGTGGGTGTGTTCTAACCCCCCCACTCCTCCCCCATCCCTGGGTTTTCCACAGCCCCTGCTCTATCTGGCTAGTCAGTCCCTGATCTATGCTACAGGAAATGCCCCTTGCTGCCAGTGGGTGTCAGTAACGCCTGCAGGAGGGTGGTGTGGCTCCAAGTGTAGCCAAGGACATGCCGTGCCCAGCTCTGGCTCAGCCGCACCCGTTGCTGATGTCCATTAGGTCCTGAGCCTGGCCACTGGCCCAGCAGGGCGAGTGAGTGGTTTGGGGCTAGTGCAGATCCTAGTCCCAGGGAGGAAGCTGTTTGTGGAGCAAAGGGGCTGTAAGATGCCAGCTCGGCTTTGTAGCTTATCCCTCCAAGGTGACGTCCATATGTGCCAGCCCACCCCTTATTCCCCTGTCCCCCGCAAGACTCGATGGGGAGAGCAGGCCTCTGGCCTGCAGCCTGAGCACCCCATTCCACAGAGCTGCAGCCTGTGTGTGTACACTGTATCCGTCTGCGAGGCCATCGAGGGCCCCCTTATTCCAGGGTGACCTTGGCAGCAGGGGGTGCATTGGAGACCCCTGAATTTCTGCTGCAGAGGGAACCTCTAGAAAACTAGTAACTGCCAATTCCTCCTGAGCGCCACCAGGGGGCAGCATGGCCCTTTCAAGCAGCACTGAGGGTGCTGGACGCTGCCAGCCTCTCACTTCCGGGCCCTGTTGCCAGCGAGTGCCAGGCTCGGGGTGGGGGAGGCCCTGGGCTATTGGGGCTGCCCCTGTGAGCTGGCTTAGGGCCAGGGCTGCATCCCAGGGCAAAGCCTGCTGGGCTCACTGCAGCAGTGGGTCTGTTTGGGGCTCCAAGCCCTTCTGCAAACCCACCCTAGGGGGACCCACTGCTCTGCTGGGGGTGTCTGGGATTGTGATCCCTCTGCTGGTCTCCTTGTGCGGCGTGGCGTGTCCTCCTCGGTCTCTGGCCCCTCTTCCCTGCCTCCCCTTGAGCATCTCTGGGGGAAAACCCGCTGCTCTTTCCCAGCATGCTTTGCTAATGAAACTCCTGTCTGTTGCACCCAAGAGCTGTGGGGATGCCTGGGAGTTTCTGCCTGAGATCCCCAGCCGGGTCCCGGTGGGTGCTGTGCCTAGCCGGGCTTCACACTCATCCCTCTGGGCGCGAACCCAGGAGTTCTGACTCCGCCCATGGCATGCGGGACGGGAACCTCCATGGGAGGGAAGTTCACTGCTCTTGTGGCCCCCGGGTATTGTCACTGCGCTAGAGCTGCCGCACCTGTGCCTGGTGTGAGCGGGGCCTGGCAGCGGGGATCCGAGGGCTCGCTTAGCCCAAGCCAAGCTGGGATTGCTCTGCGGGGGCTGGGCTCCACCTGGGCTGCGTGGTGGGAGCTGTCTCCTGCTGCTGGCTAGGTCTGAGCTTACTCCAGGCAGGGCCGGGACTGAGCAGCGGGGCTCTCCCTTGTGGGCTCTCTGCTCAAGGGAGGAATGGGGTTTGGCAGAGGCCCTGAAGCCCTGCATGAGGGATGGGTCTCCCCAGCCTAGGATCACTTACCCAGGGCTGGTCCCCAATCTGTCCTGTGGCCCCTCCACCCAATGTGCTCAGGGTCTGCTGCAGTTCCCACCATCTTCCTCCGGGAGAGGTGTCCAGCACCACCCCTAGCAGCTGGGGGCTCGGACCTCCTCCAGGGTCCCTCTTCTCAGGCCACTGGAAATGTTGGCTCCCAGTTCACCCCACTTTAATCGTCCCCCCCGCCCTTTCTCTGCGGTGACAGGATGAAGGCCAGGGCCAGGCGCTCCCTTGGGCGCTCTTCCCTGCACTTCCTAGAGCCCTGGCATTTGGAGCAGACCAGCGCCAGGCTGAGCTGCGAGGAAGTCCCTAGAGACACTCATCGGTCTGGCTTTATATGGGGCCGTCCCTCCCCCGCCACTCCAATGGGACGGACCAGGCAGAGCGTCCGAAACCTCCCCACCTTCCTGGGTGGTCAGGGTGGAAGATGGGGCTAAGGGCTTGTGACACTTCAGTGACTCTGTCCCTGTTTCCCCCCCCCCCCCCGGAAATGATACTGGCCTCCTTTGTGAAGGGCTTGGAGCTCTGCGGGTGCCAAGGGCAATGGAAAAGCAAAGTGCTGGTAAGGGTGAGCTCTGGGTTCCCATCCAGAGGCTTCTGTGCAGTACCATTCAAGGCATTTTCTGGTGGCGACTGAGGAATCGTCTCCCCTCCAAGTGGGAAGAATTCCTCCTGTGGCCCCTCCGAGTACGTCTACACGGCAGCATGAGTCCAGGGTTTGAACTCCGGCTCAAGCCTAAGCCCCCTTCCATTTACATGCAAATCGCACCAATCCGGGGTCCCAGGACACCACGGGGGTGGAGGGTTTGTGCCTGACTCAAACTGGGGCCTGGGTTTCAAGCCCTATTTTATTTATTTATTTTACAGCGTCGATGCAGCCGCACTGAACTCATGCTCTGGGGGTCTGCTAAAAAAATACCACGGGTCGGCCTTCTGTGTCCTCTGGAGAGTCAGGTTTGGACAGTAAAGTTTTCCCGCACTGCCCCATGAACCGAGGGCTAAAGAGGGTGTGTTCTGGGAGGGTGCTGGGAAGTCTCAGTTGTGGGAGTTGGACTCAGGCCTGCAAAATGCAGTGTTGATGCTGGAGCCCCAGGTGGGGACCCAGGTTCAATCCTTCCTGACCTGGGGTTGCAAACGCGTTTAGATGCTCAAGCCCAGGCTCTGCTAGGTCGAGTTCTGCTAACCCTGGGCTTGCACTACAATGTAGACAGGCCCGAAAGGGCTTTGACCGAGAGCACGGTCCTTGCTCGTGACAACCCGCTGCGAACCATGGGCTTGACCTGAGAACAGCCATGGAGGAGCCGGCCGGCACGCGCTGCCTGCGTATCACGGAGTTGCACGTCAGTTTATGCTACACGTCCCTCACCTTGGCCGGTGAGTTTGCTGACAATCCGTGTGCGCCGACTGCATTGAGGGAGGGTATCCAGGGCTGTTGCCGGTGCCTTTTATTCTGGGCAATAACATCTTTGAAGATCCGTCTATACCGCAAAGAAACCGCCGTGGCCAGCCCGTGCTGGCTGACTTGGCCTCACAGGGTTCTAAAATTGCCTCGTGGGGTCCCAGTGCCCAAGCCCCAGCGTCCACACTGCAGTTGTATAGCCCCGCAGCCCCAGCTCAAGTCAGCTGACACGGGTTGTTTTATTGCAGTGTAGACAGACCCCGAGGGAACCAGCCTGGCCCGTATCTCGCATCTAGAGGGAACGCTATGCTTCAGGGGGAGCTACGAAAGCTCGGCTGGCCTTTGGGGAGCTGAGAGGCGACTGCACCGTCTCTAATGGGAGGAGAACGTTGGTGGCCTGCAGCGCCTACGACAAGGATGCGCCATCGGGCACAGCCGGTGGGGTTTGCGAGAGCCCCCGGCGCAATGTGCTACGGCTGCTTCCAAATGGAGAAGCCGGCACCTCGGTATCCGGGACTTGCTCGAACGCGGTACCGTCGCTGCCGTCCCCATAGCATGGTGGAGCCGGCGCACTGGTTTTGTTAGCATCTTCGGAGGCAGCGTAGTCACAGGGCTGCACACTCGTCTATTTACCCTCCTGTCACCCCTGTGAGGCCCGGCAGGGCTTTCATCCCCCCGTTGCAGTCTGGGAATTGAGACAGGGCCAAAGGCCCACAAGACGTCTGGAAGAGCAGGGTCTAGAACCCAGGTCTCCTAGGTTCCGGGCTGGTGCTCTGATCACTGGGCCAGCCTCCCTCATCCGGCCCAAGCTGCAGGAGGCGGAATGGAGGAAAAGTGGAACAGAAGATCGGTGCTGCCGTTCATGCAGGATGGCTGAGCACTTGGGAATGACCCAGCAGTGGGGGTGACCTACTGACTAGCTGAGCGGCGACCCACCGAGCATCGGGGCCCGGGTGCTGGGCATGTCTAGCAAGGGGGTCTTTGCTGCTTGGCTGGAGGTGAGACCTGAGTGGGGGCAGCCCTTGCAGGCTTGTGACTCAGGGATGTCTGGGGCATGACTGGACCCGATGCAGCAAACCGCTGACTCCTGCTGTGAAGGTCGAATTCTCCCACAACTGCCGTGGGCTGGCCGGAAGAGGGACGACTGATTTCCCAGCCGCACCTGGTGGCGCTTGGGCCAGCTGTTGAGATGAGCACAAGGGCTCTGACCAGAACACGTCTGAGCCAGCAAGGCCCCTCGCAAACAAGGGGCGAGGGCTCAGGAGGGATTCGCTGGCTGATAACTGAACTGGGTGGAAACCTTGGCTTGATCCAGTTAACAACAAGGAGCTGTTAGGACACCTGGACAAAGGGCTGAGAAGCCCGGGGGTCTTGGCCAACACAACATCTGCTAATCCCGAGTACAAAGCACAGAGCCTGGAAGAGGAGGCTGGAACCCCCCAGATTTCCCTGGTGAAGGCAGTTGTGTGGCAGAGGGGGCGACCCGCATGACATGACAATGCACAGGGCGGGATGGTTGAATGTTTTTAAAGCCCGGCCCTGGCATCTGGGCATGAATTTCCAACACATCCTTATTTTTCTAACCCCAGCACCTTGGAGCCCTGGTCACGCACCAGGCCTCCGTGGCAATCGGAACTGTACCAACGATGGTCCCTGCCCCAAAGAGCTTGCGATTGAAGTAGAAGACGAGGGATGACGAGTGGACACGGATCGATGGGGGAGCACAAGGAAAGACTGAGACACTTTGTTGCTGCCTATCACAATAGTATCAGCAGCCTGGGTTTGGTCGGCACTTCCTAAGGCTAAGTGCTAACGTTAGCTAACCGGGGGGGCGAAGTCAGTGCGGGGGGGGGGAATTCTCCATCACTTGAAGCCTTCGCCCCAAGACCAGGTATCTCTGTCTAGAAGAGATGGGTGGGTTGGGTGCGGGGAGCGCTGGGTGCACTCTATGGCCCGTCTCTCTGCGGGAGGGTGGCCGGAGGTGATTCCCTTCTGGCCTCGCTGTCCAATAGCAGGAGAGCGCAGCCTCACCTAGGGTGGGGAACCTGGTCATTTTGGCCAATCCGTGCCTCTGTTTGGGGAATCAATGCACTATTCACCTGTGGAACTCCTTGCCAGGGGATGTTGTGAAGGCCAACAGTAGAACTGGGTTCAAAAAACCTAGACAAGTTCATGGAGGATAAGCCCGTCAATGGCTGCTAGCCAAGGTTCAGGGTTGCCATCCAATGCCCGGGGCACCCCTAAACCTCTGACTGCCAGGAAGGGAAGACATGTTCTGTCCAGTCCCCCTGCATCTCTGATACTGGCTGTGGATGGAGATAGGAAGCAGGGCAAGATGACCCATGGTCTGACCCAGTGTGGCAGCTCCTGTTCTTATAAACCTGCTCCCCGGGAGTGACATGGGGCACTTGTGTCTTGGTTTGTAAAGCCTCTGGGGGTGATGGCGGGGGCTGGACAATGCCCACTGCATCCGGCCTCTCCAGCCCGACCCCCTCGCTGTCCTGAGCATGGTTCTTCTCCCGCAAATTAACCAGATCCCCCCGCAGGCCGCAAGGGAAGTCCATCTGGGGGATTTAGCGGGGAGGAGAGGAGTCAAAGCTTCATTTAATTCCACCTGGGGCTTTATCCATCTCTGATCTGGCTGCTGCTGCTGCAGCTTTTAACCTGGTGCCTCCTTAATCCGGAGTTTTCCCCGAGTTTCCGAGCAGGTTCGGATTAACCGGGTCTAATCGCCTGATCCCCTAACAGGATCAATCTATGCGATCTGTGATTAATAGCAGCCAAATCCCCCCTGGGGCTGAGGGCTGCTCAGGAAAGGTAGGAGGGGAGCCCACAGGTGTGGGGTGGGGGCCGGGGCCAAGCCTGGGGGTGGGGTTGAGTGTGCTAGGCCAGGCCCCATCCGGATAGGGAAGGGAGTGCCTCACCCGGTCTGGAGCAGGCAGGGAGCCTTGGGGAGGGGGGTTCTACGGTGGGGAGACACCCAGGGCTACACCTGCCATGGCCTAGCTGCCACCCCTGCATGAGGCTTGGCTTGGAAGCTTTCCCAACCCCTGGTCTGAGGGCACTTGGCCAAGGCTTGGCTGTCCCAGTTGCCTTTGCTGCAGGGCGGTGCCAGGCTCTCCCCCCTCAGCCTCCCATGTACCCCTGTGGGGCTGGCTGGGGAGCTCCCTTGGGAGCGTGGACAGCCCGTTCCCTTCCCTGCTCTGCCTCGCATGCGCTAGAGATTCGCAGATGCTCCTTCCCCTCCCCCCCCCCCCCATCGGTTAAGCCCTGCCAGATGGTGCCAGGCTGCAGTAATCTGCTCGCTGGCCAGTGGCCCTCTGCATCCCAGCCGCATCCCTCCCTGGTGGGTGGCTCCCCACACAGCTCAAGGGGCGGGCAGGGGGGCAGGAACGGGGAGCCTGGGAGGGGTGTAGGGACCCACCGACTGGCCGCATCCAGCACTGGGACTCGGCTGTCAGAGAAACCATGTAAAGACCTTGGCGGCTGGGGGGTGCCCCATCTCTGCACCCCCGCCTGGCTTTGGGGGAGTGCTGGGCCACTGGGAGAACTGCCCTGTGTCTGCACCCTAGACCGGTATGGGGCGGGGGGGAGCTGCCCTGTGTCTGCACCCCAGCCTGGTATTGGGAGGGAGCAGTACGGTGCTGTGGGGAGAGTTGCCCTTAACACCCTGCTCATGCCCCATCTCCCTGTGAGTAGCACACTCAGAACCCGTGTTACTAGTGCTGGTGTCTGAAGCCCAGGGCGTGGCAGGGACGGGCAAGTCCCTTCCATGTCACCAGAGGATCCAGTTCCGCTGTTTGTGGTGCCCCAAGTGCCCTCCTTGCCCCAGACCACTCTGACATGGGCTGGTCCCCGTAAATCCCAAACCGGAGTCTCTCACCTGCCCAACCCGGAGTAGGGCAGGGCAGAATCTTGCTCCCTCTTCCCTGGTTCTCTGGTGCTGGGTTCCTGGCCAAACCCCTCTAGTCCAGGGTGAAATTGGCCGGGCTGCCCGTGGAGAACAGAGTTCAGCAGGGCTGGGATCTGTGTCCCCAGTTGCCATGTGGGATGGAGCACAGGGCCCCTCTGCCCGGGCACACCTGCCCACGCATGTGGGCGCACGGGAGAGGCAGCGCCCATGACATTAAAATGGAATTTGCAAACTGCTCATTAAGTGCAGCTTTGTCTGTAAGTTAATACGACCCCACTGCACCCCTCCCCTTCCCTCGCCGTCCCAGAACTGACTGCTCTTGGAGTCGCAAAGCAGAACTGGAGGAGACCAGCTGCTGGCCCCTTGGGTGCATTGCTGGACTCCAGGCCTTAGTCAAGATTTAAATTCTGGCCCCTCTTTCCCTGTTCCTGGCCCTCGTCTGCATGAGACTAGCCAGGCCCATCCTGATGATGGGGAGGAGTGGGAGCCCCAGCTGAGGTTTGGGACACGGGAGGCTCCACGCTGGGCCTGAGGCTGTCCTTTTCATAGACCCAGCAGGCGGTCTGGATGCGTGTGGCTTGCATGTGGCTCCAGAGAGGACAATTGTGTAATGACAGCTGCAGAGCCAGCAGGGGGCACCCAGGCCTTTTTGGTGAGCCCCACAAAAATGGAGGTTACTACATTTGATATCCAGCTTCCCCTGTCAGGTTGGAAGCCGTTTTTTTGGGGTTTGGGCCCACACCCCAGGCTGGGGCCCTGTCGGTCTGAGTGCTCTGTCTCTTCTGCAGCACATTGCGGGGCGAGGAGGCAGGCCCAGAGCTTGCTGCAGAGAGGACCTTGTGTGCCAACTGCAGTGAAAGGAAATCACGGGGTTTGCCGATTAGCTGTGACAACAGACAGTCAGACCAGACTCCTCTGCGCTCCCCAGCTTACCTGGGGGGGTGGGAGGCTGCTGGGCGGGGGCAGTGGGAAAGTCTCAACCTCTCATCCCCCACTGGACTTGATACTGTGTGTGACCAGGGCTTGAGCTCCTAGGTCAGCACCCCAGCAAACGGCAGCCCCTTTGCCTCCGGATCTGCCCCTGCATCCACTGACAGTGGGGAAAGTGCATTAGCTGGATCTTGCTGCTAAAATGACTGGCCCTGAAACAGTTAACACTGACATTTGAATAGTCTTCTGTAGGTTCCAGAGTTAACAGCCAACTGAGCTGGCTGGGGCAGCTGGCTTTTACTCCCCAGCTGTGAAACACCCGGGGCTCTGCTTGGGGCCACAGAACCACCCCTGTGGTTCATGGACCCATCTGCGTTGGCTAGGGTGACCAGATGTCCCGATTTTATAGGGACAGTCCCGATTTTTGGGTCTTTTTCTTATATAGGCTCCTATTACCCCCCACCCCTGTCCCGATTTTTCACACTTGGTGTCTGGTCACCCTAGCGTTGGCTGGCTCTCACCTGGCCATCCTCCTTTTTGCAGGCTGTGGAAACAGCGCCCTGAGCGCCGACCTGTTCCAGCTTGGCTACACAGATGTCACCAGCATTGACTACTCTCCAGTGTGCATCACGGGCATGCGAGCCCGCTACGCCCAGTGCCCGGGCCTGCAGTGGGTGGTGATGGACGCTCGGGACTTGGCCTTCCCAGACGGCACCTTCGACGTGGTTCTGGAGAAGGGCACGCTGGATTCCATGATGGTGGCGGAGACGGACCCCTGGAACGTGTCGCCCGAGACCACAGCGCTGCTGGACCAGGTGCTGAAGGAGGTGAGTGGGCAGGACTCCGAGGTCATTAGAGGCTCTGATCCCCTTGTGGCAGTCAGGGCAGGGTAGGACCAGACTTGGGCCCAGCTGGGACGTGGACTTGTGTCCCCGGTGCTGAGACCCTGACACCGGCTCGTGCAAGCATCTGGCGGTAATGGCTGGCCTCGGTGGGAATAGGCAATCAGGTGCCCTCGAAGGGCGAGGCCCTGTCTCCGGAGTGCGGCTCCGCCAGGCTTGCTGGGGAAGGCCCGGCTGTGAAGGGGCCCGTGTGTTAAAGCTTGCCAGGCGTGGTGGACGTGCCATGTGGATGTGTGACAAAGCTGGGACTGAACATCCCTTCCACCCCCAGGAGAACGGCCCCGGCTGCCTGACTGCTCCAAAGCCAGGGGCAGAGTCGGCCCAGCCCTGGGCCCGTGTCCAGGTGGGAGCCAAGCGGCATTGGGGTCAGGTCGTGGCTCAAGTCTACGCTCTGATCTATGGGTCTGGGGGAGCTGCCTCTCCCCAAATGGGGGTGCTAGTGACTCCTCCCCACCCACGCTCTCCATACAGAGCTCTTCCACCACAGCGTCTCCCCAGACACCGGGGCACATCCCAGTCATTTTCCCCCCCTCCCCGCGAACTGCTGAGCAGTGAGACACTGGAGTGAATGCAGTGTCCGTGGCTTGGCCCAGAGGTCACTGGTGATCCTGCTCTGCCCCGGGGCTGTGTCGTGAGGTTGGGGAGGGGAGATGCTCTTGCGTTCCTTGCTGGTCTTTCAGAGATAGCTGGCTTTGGCAGGGCAGGGATGTTGGTCCACAAAACTGCCAGATGGGCATCTCTGAAGACAACACCAGGAAGGCAAAATCGGGTGGGGGGAACTGTGGGTCAAGATTGAGCGGCTTCAGCAGAGCTGGGATGGCAGAGGGGGCTGCAGATTGGCACAGAGGGGCACTGGTGGAGCTGGGAAGGGGGGGAGCCTAGGGCTGGGAGGGCAGAGGGGGCTGCAGATTGGCACAGGGGGGCACGGGCAGAGCTGGGAGGGGGGAGCTCAGGGCTGGGATGGCAGAGGCGGGCACAGGTGGAGCTGGGGAGGGGGGAGCCCAGGGCAGGGACGGCAGAGGGGGCTGCAGATTGGCACAGAGGGGCACTGGCGGAGCTGGGGAGGGGGGACCCCAGGGCTGGGAGGGCAGAGGGGGCTGCAGATTGGCACAGAGGGGCACCGGCGGAGCTGGGGAGGGGGGACCCCAGGGCTGGGAGGGCAGAGGGGGCTGCAGATTGGGCCTGGGGCTGGGCGTGGTCCCATGGCTGGGACTGGCTCCTTGGAAAGAGTTAACTCTGCAGTTTCAGGACTGTTAAGGGTGTGAAATTCCTCTTCCCTGTTCCTCCCCAGTACAATGACTCATCAGGGTTGCCATGGTGATGTGGCCGCAGAGCCTGTTGCCTGCAAATCCTTTCAGTGGCTCGCCCTTTGATGTTGGGTTTGGGCGAGTGCCGCCTGGGAAGCTGGCAGTGGCCATGGGGCAGCAGTCCCTGCCTGGCTGTTGGTGCAGGTGATGAGAGCTTGGCTTCACTCTGCCTTGTGGGGGAGCAAGAGCCGGGGTGGGGGAGCTCTGGTTGTGTGTCAGGGGAACTGCCTGCCAGGATGATGGAGCTGGCTGGGGAATCTCCTCCCAGGGAAGGTCTGGTATAGGGGGCATTGCACTGGGGCTCCAGAGACCTGGATTCTCTTCCCACCTCGGCCCTGCTGTCTGACCCTGGGCAAGTCACTTCCCCTCCCACCTGTTGTCCAAGGAGGCTGTAAACTCTCTGGGTCAGGAATGGCCTCTCGCGGTCTGTGCAGCACTCAGCACCATGGGTCCCTGCTCTGTTGTGAGGTCTGCGTGTGTCACTGATCCACAGGGCTAGCGTGGCCTTTCCGGGAAGGCAGCCCATATGGCGCTAGGCCCTCGGCCAGCACTTCTTATGAAAGTCAGCCCCACGGTCTCGCTACCCTGATCATGGAGGATAGGTCCATCAATGGCTATTAGCCTGGATGGGCAGGAATGGTGGCCCTAGCCTCTGTTTGCCAAAAGCTGGGAATGGCAACAGGGGATGGACCACTTGATGATTCCCTGTTCTGTTCATTCCCTCTGAAGCACCTGGCATTGACCACGGTCAGAAGACAGGATACTGGGCTAGATGGACCTTTGCCCTGACCCAGTAGGGCCATTCTTAAGTTCTTATGATACTGGTGCACTGGCTAAAGCATTCCTGTGTCTCATTGTGCAGCAAGACTTTACTCCTTTGGCAACAATGCAAGGCGCAGATGTTCTGTCTCTTTGCAAAACGGCTTTTTCACAACACACACGCTGTATTCCAGCTGACTAATAAATATTTTGGTAAGGTCCTGAGGTTAGGATGGAAAAGACGTGCATGTCAGCTTTACCTTGCTGCAGCGTTACCTGCCTCTGTAGCCCAAAGCATCCAGCATCTCATCTTCCCCTCACCGGTAGCCAGTTCTTATACCCGCGCCGAACACCTCCACCTTCTGGTTCCAGTTACTCAGGATGGGTCTGCATGTCCTCCTTCCCCTACCTGCCGCTCCTTATAAGTTCCTGTCTGGTCCTTGGCTTTCCATTAACTCTCCCAGGCAATTCCATCCATGTCTTGACAGTCTCTGATCATTCATTGGAACCAACAACCCAGCCATGCCTCTTGCCTCCCGAGATTAACGCTTTCAGCCCTACCAGGTTTCCAGACGGAGTGGGTAAAGCGAGGCGGTGTCTACACTACAGAGCCTATGTTGGCCTAGCCGCTACTGTAGACCCAGTGTACGCTGACAGGAGTTTTTCTGCCCATATAGGAACACCCCTTCCCTGAATGCCATTAGCTCATTCTTCTATCGGCATGGCTGCATCTCCACGGGTTGGGTTGGCATTGCGGCGGCGGTCGGCGCTGTGGCTTTTTTCACTCCCCTGACCGACCTGGCTAGGCCATGCTTTAAGTGTAGACCAAGCCTAAGTCTTCAATTTTTTTTTTTTCTTAAAAAATGTCCCCCATGCTGTTGTAATGCAGACGATTCAGTGAAGGTCTGGGAGCCCCAGTGTTCCCCAGCTGCGGATGGATCCGGCCTGGCATCGTCCCCTAGGGAAGGGCTGGGCCCTTTGATTGAGACCGCTGGAGCCAGACTGGCTAAAATGCTTGGAAGGCCTCTCCCTTGGCCTGGGGGTGAGACTGAGTGGGGTTCCTCCTGTTTTAACTGTGCCACATTGCTCGGGGGATCATGGTCCTCTAGGCTGAGGGGATAGCAAGAGGGGTTGGGCCCTAAGCAACCTTGCCCCAGGCAGGGTCACTGCCATTGGGCCCCCTGGGTTCTTCCTCCTGAGTCAAGGGAACCTGGGGACTAGGCACAGAACCGGGAAGTATTAGAAGCCAGATCCCATCCCCACCCCCTTTGATTCCTGCACTTCGATCTTTAGCTGGGGACCCCCCTTGCAGAGGGAGATCTATCTGCCTGGCTTGTTCTCCTGGTTGCCCGTGGAAACCCTTGTCGGTATTGACTGGGCAGTGGTGTTACCATGGGGACGGGTGATGCCTCCAGCCTATTATTAATTGGCGCTATGGGGAGATGTGGCTGCACCAGCAGGAAGCTGATTCAACTCACCAGGGTGGGGCACTGGGGATCACTGGCTCTGGTCGTGTTGCCCACAGGGATGGGAAGTTCCTTCCACCCTCCCACTCCCCCACCTGCTCTCATCCTCTGCTTGGCCTTTTACTTTCACTGGTTTCTCTCTCCCTGGGCTGGGTTCCTCCTGGGCCAGGCTCTCCCCCCTCCTACCTGTTCTGCTCGGGGATGTCTTGCTGCACCATGTCCAGGCCTGCTCCGTGAGGCTACCTCCATGGGGAACTTGCTCAGGGCTCAGGGCTCCCCTGGGTGACTCACCCTGGACCAGAGGGGTTGGGAAAGAGCCTGGCCTTCTGCTCAGCTTGAAACAGCCCCGTGCTCTCTCCAACCCATCCCTGCCCTGGGGCTTTCCCCTGCTCTCCCCCCTGTAATCACTGCCTGGCTGTGGCTAACCAGGCGGTGCGTGACATGGCGGGAGGCCTGTGTCCTATCCCCCCTCCCCCGCTGGCTCCTATGTGTCATTCAGAAGGAGGGGAGCCAAGGGGGTGGGAGAGATGGGGTGACCTCTGCCTCCCCATGGAGCTCTAGGAGGGTGATGCTCCCTGTCCCGTCTGCCCTAGAGGCAGTAGCAGTCACCTGCATGATGGCTGGGCGTGGGGAGGGAAGACTTGGGGCATCCCTGTTGCTAAGCAAAGGGGGGTTCCAGGGACACCACGGGCCCCCTCGTCTACCCCCAGCTAGTTCTCTGGGACGAGAGGATCCTGCAGACTCTGCCCACCCCACTGGGAATCGTGGGTGTGGGCAGGGAGTTGCTGGGAACAGGGGTCTCACCTGGCCCCTTTCCCTGGGGCAGGCTCTCTTGCTCCAGCCCAGTCTGGTCTGATTATCTCAAACCGTGGGGCTCCCTGGCCAGCCGGCTGCTTCAGCTTCTCCATTGGCCCTGAATAATCCTTGCCCTCTGTGGTTTGCCCTTCACTTGCCTGCTGCCTGTTTCCCCACCAGCCCTGGGCCACTTGCCATGGGGCTGGGGCTGCCCCCTGGTGCTAGGGGCAGTGGGAGTCATGCGGGTGATGCTGAGCCGTGCTCTGATCTGTGCCCGTCTCTGCTCCCACTCTCATCCTGGCTGGCGGTGATGCTGGCTTCCCAGCGAGGCCTGGGTGGAGGTTGGGGCTGGTGGTGCTGTCTGCAGCTGTCAGTCGACCAAGTTAAGCTCTTGTAACCTTCACTCTGACCTCAGTCCCTCCGGCCCCGTGGGGCTCTGAACTCCCTGCACCCTCTCTGGCTTAGACTTGGGCGAAGCAGCGTTCGAGGTGGGGTGGCTGGAGACGGGGGCTTTGTGCACCCTGCTCTGGGACAGGACGGCTCTGGGGTGGGGGGCAGAGCTGGGCTTAGCAGCATAGGGGGCGTCTCCCTGCAGCGGTGTAGGGAGAACCAGTCCCCTCAGCTCCTGCACGGGAGCTCTGGGCGTGCTCCGTCCCCAATCCCATTGGCCCTTTTACAGCCATGTCCGACTGCAAACTCCTCCCCGATTCACACCCCCTGCCCTAACTCTCTTGCCCTAGTGAAGGGGCTTAGGGCTGGAGGCCGCTGGAGGGCAGCAGGCAGGGCTGGCGTGGCGCTGTCAGTGCATGATTGCTTTCCTCCTCCCCCCACTGTTATGAGAGAGCAAATTCCTCTGCTCCTCTTTCCACCCTGTTGCATGTGTGGACACTAAAGTACTGGCCAGGGGGCACTGCCCTCCCTCTAGGCAGACCCCATGCGGTAGGGCCGCTGGACTGATGACCTGGAAACCCGTATTATGCCAGCCTCCGCTTGATTCTGAGCAGCGTCTCTCTCATGACTGTCCAACTGGCAGCTCTAATCCTCTTAGGGAGCAGCGCTGGGCTCTCGCTGTAACGAGATTATGGGCGGCCGCCCCAGCCCTTCCCAGCGAACATAGGGGATGTGTGCATGTGCACATCCACCCGGCACCCTGGCGCTGCGTGAACACGCATGGTGACGGCTGCAGGGGGAGCGCAGACCTGCACAGGTGTGACTTGGCAGGCTGTGTATGAAACACGTCAGCGCACACACCCGTGAACATGTACAGACCCTGGTGTTCACCAGGGCACGTGGAGTTTCATGCCTCCCCTGCCTGTGCACAGGGGCTCTTGTGCCCTTCACCCCATACTCCTCTCCAAGGCAGTGCCTTCCCTCTTTGCATTCCCATTGCAGAAGCCACCTAGCTAGTGGCAGATCTGTGGACCCTGGGTCCTGCATTCAGAGCCCAGGGTGCGTGAGGGTCCCCGGGGCACCAGCTCCCCGCTGGGTGGGGGGAGTGGGAGGAGGGGACAGACACCAAACGAGAGAAGAATTGGCAGAGCTGGGTGTGTGGGGAGCCCAGGGCTGGATTGGCTGTGGGTAGAGATTATGGGGCACTGGGACCCAGGGCTGGAAGAGGGGGCTCTGGGTTGGGATTGGGGAGCAGAGGCAGTGCTGGGGGAGGACGGTTCATGTAGCTGGAGCGCCTAGCGGCCCCTGTGAGTTGTGCTAGGGAGTGATCACATCCTGCTGTGCTAGTAGGGGACGGCGAGGGAGCCTGGGGGCCTCTTGGAAGCAGATGCTTCTTCTCCTGCCCATCTCCCCAGAGCCGCTCTGCAGCCGCTACTGGTGGATAAAGTTCTGTGAAGCCGTCTCTTAGCAACAGCCATTAGTCCTCTCTTAACTGGAGATTTCACAGCAGGAGACGGATCCCACCTGGTGTGTGATGGGCCCAGACCCTTCCTTCCCCAGCGAGCCTGCTCTCAGCAGGGACCCCCCCTCTCTCTCCTGCCGCCCCCCCTCCCCCCCCCCCCCCCCCGGCAGCTCTGGGTATTGAGGAAACAGCCGTAGCAACCTGATGGGGGAAGATTTTGGCCTGGTGCTGGGAGCCCACTCTAATGACTTTTGCACCAGACCGCAGCTCTGTCCATGTTCATGGTGCTGCTGGATTTTAACAGGGAAAGCGCAGGGGCCCAGGTCCCCAAAGGTATTTAGGCACCAAACTCCCACGGATTTCAGTGCGAGTTTGGTGCCTAAATACATTGGGGAATCTGGGCCTGACGTTTCCTGCCCCCCTTGGAGGCAGAAGATCAGACTAGCCGGGCCCCTGGGCTGATCGAGTCTGGCGGTAGCAGTGTAACTCGCTGGACGATGACCCGCTGTGGGGCTCGGAGGCCTGGGAAGGACCTTCTGAAGAGAGGAGGGCCCACGGGTGAGCGTGTGTTGTGTCCCCTTCTGTCCGCTCCACAGAGGAGCTGAGCTTGTTCCAGCCCCAGCGGGGGCAGCAGCTCTTGCTCTCCGCTCTGGAGGCGCCCGGGCAAGTGGGCCAGGCCGGCAGGTGTCGCTTGGCAGTTCACCTGGGCAGGGGGCTGCTTTTCCCACCCTCTGGAGGTGCTGCTTCCCGCTCAGGGGGGACCCCGGCTCCCTGAGCTGACCCTGGGTGGCTGTAAACCCTCCGGGCCAGCTCAACACCTCCTGCGATTGAGTGATTGGCACCGGGGTGCTGGCCCCAGCTGGCTGTGCTGAGGACAGACCACTGCCTGGCGGGCTGGTGCATCCTCAGTGTTTTTCAGGCTACTAACCCCCTTTCATTGCCCCGGAGCAGGAATTGGGGGACGGGGGGTGGAACCAGGCTGGTGGCAGTGACCAGCAGCACCCAGACCTGCCTCATGCAGATTGGGGCTTTCACAGCTCCTTTTCCACCCTCCGCTGAGCAGAATTGGGTGGGGCGTGTCTGGGAGCAGGGGTCCCAGGTGTGGCTTAAGGGGCAGATTCTCCTAGCCCCATGCCCTGGCGCTGGGTCGGAGCTGGTTCTAGGGGCGTGGTCACACTGGCTCTCAGGCAGTCCAGGTCCTGCTGGGTGAACATGACTGTTTGCTGGCCAGGTGAGGTCAGAAGCGGCTGGCTCCTGGCACTCCAGCCCTTCTGCAAAACAGGAACCCTGCCGGGCTGTTCACGTGGTGAGGGCATAGGGACTGGCAGGCCCAGCTGCCCCTGGGCAGGGAAATGGAGGAGCAAGGGCTGTGATTAGCTCTTCCGTTGTCTGGTTATTCTCCCCAGCTCCGTGGGTGCAGGCCCAGGTGGCTTATGGGGCTTGGTCAGCTCTGGTTCCCAGCTCCTGGGCCGTGTCCTGGGTTTGCCCCAGTTGGGCCCCTCACCCTGGCCGCGTTCTGAATGGCGCAATCCCTGCTATGGGCTCCCAGTGCCTGGAGAGGGGACATTCCCTGTGGAGGGACGTGGTCTATGCAGCCACCCCAGGCTCCCGAGGAACGAGAATCCCGGCTCCAGCTCTCTTGGAGAAGGCAGTGAAGGCTACGTGGGGTCCTGCTGGGTCCCTGGAGCTGCCCCGTGCGGCGCTGAGCATGAGTCAAAGGGCACGGCCCTCCGGTCGCCAGTGCAGAGAATTGAGCTCCGGCCCCTGAGCCTTCTCCAGCCTAGTTCTGAGCCCGTGCAGCTCTCCTGAGGGGCCTGACTTCAATGCGTGCACCATCCCTTGCCTCCTGTTACCCACTGCTGGAATCTGGGCTTTCTGCCCCCCACCTAAGGGGGATTGGTGTGGAGGGGGTGGGAGTTGGTCACTGCAGCTCATGTAGACCTGATCTTCCAGAGCCCTAGCTCTGTGCACAGACTCCTTTCCCCCACCAAGTGCCCCAGACGCTGCCCCTTGGGGTAGGCGTTCGGGCCTTTCTGCTTCGGGGGGCCCATCTAGGGCAGGTAATTTAAACATCCTATTGCCCCCTCCCCCTCCCCAGCTGCTGGGACGAGAAGCGGGAGGGGGGCTCTTGCCTGATCACTCTGTGTGTGTGATCTGCTGCCTTGTATGAGTGGGGCTGGCCCCTAGCATCTGCCCCTCGCTGCCGAACTCTCTGCACTGGGGCTTTTCATGGCCCATCTCACCCAGGGAAGGAGGAGCAGACTGCTGGGTGCAGGCTGGCCAGGGAAGCAGTGTCTCCCTGTAGCATCCTGTCTGTGTCCCGGGTGTCGGGTTATGGACTCTCTCTCCGCTGAGAGGTGATGGGGGCTCTCGCCACTTGCCCTAGTTGTGAGGCTGGTAGCCCCAGAGAGGGGCCTCTCATCCATAGAGAGAGAACCTCATTCAGGAGTGAAGGGCTGGGTCCCTGCTGGGGGCTGGGTCTCTGGGCATCAGCGAGGGGCATCTGCTTACACTGAAGGGGAGGATGCAGAAATAACCTCCCTCTGCCCCATGTGGGTAGCAAAGGGCGGGGCTTGTGTGCCCCATCAACCCCCAGCCATGCAGCCTGGCCCCCTCTCTCGGCCCAGCGGAAGGGACCCTCTGGGAGGGGGGCTGATGTCTGTTTAAGCCTTTGAGGTTCAGAGCGCTGGCCAAGTGTAGAGCGGGGGCTCCAGTCTTTCCCGGGGGCAGTGCCTGGGCCCATGGGCCAGAGTACTAGGGAAGGCCACTGTGCCTGAGCGAGCGGGACCAGAGTGCTCACTTGTGTTGCTAGAGCCAATGGCTGTGCTGGCCAGTAGCACCTGTCCTGGGTTTCAGGGTAACTGCACCAGTATTCCCCTCTGCCCCCACCCTCCTTGGTCTTCTCCAGGAATTCCCAGCCACGTCTCAGGTCCCCAGTCGTCAGCTGTCTCTGGACCTGTGTTCCCAGGCAGGGACCTGTGTTCCACTCCCTTCTGAGCGGGGGCCAGGGGTTTACGGCTGCACAGCTCCGTGCCGTACACTGCAATGTCCCCAGCAAGCCGCTCCGCCTAAAGGCCAATCCCTGGGCTTCCTTCCTCTCCCAGGGCTATGAGCAGTGTGTTGCCAGCAGTTACAAGTTACCCCCGGCTCTTCTGAACAAACACCTTTATTCTTACGGTAAAAACCTCCTAAAACCAATCAAAGTGCTTCGCCGTGGGCTGACGCTTGGGCGAGGTCACCCATCTGTCTTATGGGGCCCTGGTAAGTCAAAATCTCCCCAACCCTTCCAGAGAGGTTGGGGCTCCCCGGGGACAGAAGGTCCCTGTCCGTTTGCAGAAACAAAACGAAGCCCTTGAGTCAGTTTAAATGCAGCCTATTTATCTCCTAAACTCTTTCCTTGTCTGTTGCTCTGTGGAGACCCAGTCTGAACCACCGGCCGGGGGGGTGGGAACTGACCTCTCTGCAGGTGTTTATAACCTGAGTGATTCACCTTAATCATCCCCATCTGGTTTTCGTTCCTGGAGGAGCTGTGGGAACCCTGCCCCTGGAGTTGCCTGTGGTTCCTGGCCCCCAGCGGTACATCAACTTCATAGCACGTGGTCCCCAAAGCTATTGCATGTGGTTGGAAAATCTGCCACAGCACCGACCTGGGAAGCCCAGGGCTGGCCCTTCTGCCCTACGATGCTGTGACCATCCCAGGTGGGCCCTGGTTAGCTCTATCTCCCAGGGCTCAACCTCGGCCTCCTCCCTCTCTGATCAGAGGAGCCCAGCTGCTGCATTTTCTGGACTAATAGCCCCTGCGTTGCCTGTGGCACCAGCTCTGGATTCCTCCCTGCGTCAAACGATGGACAAATGGTGTCCGCGGGAGATACCGTCCCCTGTATTGCTTTTACCCTGCCACAGAGATCCCACCCTGCCCTGCGTGAGCGGTCCAGCCCCTGCCCGCCCGCTGCAGAGCCCCCTCCCCACCCCCAGCATTCGGCAAGGACTGCAGCAGCAGCTCCCCGGCTCTGTAGCCCTTTGGCTAAGGGTGAGTCATGGGAGATGAAGGGCCGTCGGTCCCCACCTGTCAGGGGCCCAGGCAGCCGAGTGCGGGGGAGTTCCCGGCTCTGCGCCGTGCCCTCCCCATCAGGCTGCGCTGGGAGGAGCTGTGTGGCAGAGTGCAGGGAGGCCGCCAACGCTGGCTGCTCATACCACGCAGCGCCGTTAGCATGCTGAGCACGCCGGCGCTGGCCGTAAATGCCTTTGACATTGGATAAAGCCAAGCAAGAAAATTGATGTTCTTTTCCATCCTATTAGCAAGAGCTTAGTTCCAGTGAGGAGAAAATGATGATTAAAAGGGTCAAGTCCTCTCTGCTTCAAACACCCCGTACCTTGGACAGTGTGTTTTCTAGCGCAGCTCAGGAATGTTCTGGCGGGGCAAGCACAGTGGGAGGCTGGGAGGGGGGCAAACAACCGCTTGGGGGGGGGGGAGCGCGGATCCTGGGGCTGTTGCCTTGTGGGGGGAGGAGTGGTGGCATGGGGTCCTGCTGCCCGTGGAGGTGGGGTAGCTCTACCCTCGTCTGTGCTGGACATGCACAAGAGTCCTGAGAAAAGACAAAGGAGATTTCCCCCCCCCCCCCCCGCCCTGTCGGAGCAGTTGCACCTGGGGCTCCTAGGGGGCTGCAGCTGGTTTCCTCGTTTGGGGGCTCTGGGAGCTGCAGCCCCAAGCCCGGCCAAGGCTCGTGCTGCATCTTTTCTGCTGTTGGATAAAATCATCTTCCGTGCAGCGAGCCTTTCCCATGTGAGCAGGGAGGGGGTCGGCCCCTGCAGGGGTGCAGGGCAGGTGGAGGAGGCCAAGCATGGTCTCTCGGCTGCAGGAGAAGCCAGGGCTGATGGCAACCAATGCCAGCTCCAGCAGCAGGGAGTAGGCAGCAGAAGGGGGCCAAGGACAGTGCAGGCTGGAATCTGCTAGATCCTGTAACATCCCCCCACCTCCTTTCGGGGTGGGGGCCGGCCGCTGCTTCACCCTTTGCTGCCCAGCTGCGCTCTGCTGCCGGTGGGGTGGAGGAAATTCTTTCCTGACCCCTGTGGTGAGCAGCAGATGCCCTGAAACTGGGGATCAGCTCCCCTCTCCCTGCATCGCCTGAGATCTGTAGCAAGATGGGAGGTGACCCCTTTTCTGCACACTCCTGGAGCAGCCGCTGGGTTGGAGGGATGCACTGGCGGGGAGGGGAGGGGTTCCCTGGATTTGGAGAGGTTCCTGCCCGGGAGGGCAACCTGGCAGAGTGCAGGGGAAGCCTTGACCTTGTCCCCTTTAACCTTTTCCTCACAGGTCAGCAGAGTCTTGCGGCCGGGAGGCCGTTTCATCTCCATCACCTTCGCCCAGCCGCACTTCCGCAAGCGCCACTACGCCCAGCCCGCCTACGGCTGGTCCCTGCGCCACTCCACCTACGGCACTGACTTCCACTACTTCCTCTACGTCATGTGCAAGGGCCAGGAGCTGTCCCCTGCCGACCTGGCGCTGGGACGGAGACTCCACGAGCTGCCCTGCCCCGCCTGCCCGCCCAGCTACCTCCAGGCCTCAGACAGCGAGGATTATCTCAGTGCTATTGAGCTGTGAGCGGGAAGGGTCTGCCACCCTTGTAGCAGCAAGGAGTTCTCCAGCCGACATGGGGACCTAAGCCAACCAGTGCCAGCTGCAGCTGCCAGTGCCAGATTCATGGGGCTGGGTGACAGCGGGCTCCTCTAATCCAGTGCTTTGCCTGTGGCTGGCAACAGGAGCCCATCCCATCCTGCCAGGCACCTGGGCGCTGAGACCAAAGGGAACAGGGTTTTGCAGCCAGCTCAATAAAGTCGGTTTCTCTCTAGTCCCCCAGCCCAGCCCCTCGTCCTGGTGCTGTCAATCTCAAGGCTTCTGCACATGGGTATGTTCCCAAGGGCCACCTTGTCCCAGGACCCCTGACAATCTCTCCCCCTCCCCCAAACAAAATGAAGGTCTGGTCTGTGCGGGGGAGAGATAGCTCAGTGGTTTGAGCATTGGCCTACTAAACCCAGGGTTGTGAGTTCAATCCTTGAGGGGGCCATTTAGGGATCTGGGGCAATAACAACAACAAAATCCCTCAGGGAGGGTACTTGGTCCTGCTGTGAAGGCAGGGGACTGGACTAGATGACCTTTCAAGGTCCCTTCCAGCTCTATGAGATAGGTCTCTCTCCATATTAGACTACAGTTCCAAGCAGCCACGGGGGTCAGGCTGCTTTGGGGGGCTGTTGTGTGTACAGCTCTGCTCCCCCCTGCCCCTCCGTAGCAGGGTGGCTGCAGCCTGTTCCTCCAGCCCCAGCCATGGGGGTGTCACAGGGAGCGCCTCACGTCTGGCTGCAGAGCCCAGTGGGAGAGGGGTGGCGTGGGGGTTGGGAAGGCTTGCCGCAGCCCCGCCAGCCCATTGCGGTGTGCACGCTCCATGGGGCTGGACGTGAGCAACACCCGAAACCTGCTGCAGTTCTGCAGGGAGCCAGGGGCAGGCCAGGCGGAACCGGGGAAGAGCTGGCAATGGGCACTTGTGGGGGGGAGGCTCAGGTTGACTCAGCTCCCGGAAGAGTGCGGCGCCTTGGCGCTCTCCCTCCCCAGGTCGCTGGTCTTTGTGGCTGGTAATGAAGCTGCCAGAGAATCCCTGAATCATATTAATTCCCTCCATCCATCTTGGAGGGGGGGGGGGAGGCGCCGGCCTCGCGCGCTCCCATGTAGATTTCGCAGCAGTGCAGAGGCAAAGGGAGGGATTTTAGCATCCGCCACAAGCAAATCGCTCTAATCCAGCTTCTGTCCTTGCATGATTAGGAAGCATTATGCCAGCGAGAAAGGGGCAGGGTTCCCAGCTCCCTGGGGGGCTCTCCCCTGCTCACGGGCTCTTTGTGCAGCTCCCCGGGCAAGGAAACCTGTGGCCTTGCTGGGGTTGGGGGAGGGGTTAGCCCTTGAATTGTTGGATGCAAATGTTTGCCGTGTTGTTTTCCTAGGCATGTGGCCAGGAATAGCGGGGGAGGGGGGAGAGGCTGGTTCTACCATGCACAGCCAGGGACAGATGGGACATGACAACCTACTGCCTCAGTGTCACGCGCTGGTCGCTGGAGTGAAGCCGGCGGGCACTGAAGTCACCAGGGGCTCAGGCCCTGGGATTCAGGACTCATAGTTGCTTGGTCCAACTGGCTGCGTCTTTTGGGGGAGGGGTGAATTCTGCCCTGTGTTGCTTCAGTTCTGGGCTTCGGCCCTGTGCCCCAGCGTAGGGAACCCACCCCTTTCCCTGGCATAACTGCTTGCTCCACGGCACCCTCCTTATCCGGTCAGCCTGGGCCTTGTCTCCTGGGTTGGGAAGAAGATTCCACTTCCACCATGTCAATTGCTGGCTTCCCAAGGCTGCCTCTGCCCTGAGGCCGGTGTGGTGCTTTCCCACTGCTGCAGTAGCACAGGTGCGGCTCCTAGCGTGCCCTGGGGCTGCAGGAGTCTGAGCAGGTCGCGGTGACATGGTGGTAAAAACCTCCGGGGTTTACAGTAGGACTCCCCTGCTGGGGCCTGCACCACCCACACTACCAGGGCCGGCGCAACCCATTAGGCGACCTAGGTGGTTGCCTAGGGCGCTAACATTTGTGGAGCAGCAGCCGCCCCGGTCATCGTCGGTATTTCGGGGGCGGGACCTTCCGCCACCTCTGTCGGGGGCGCCATTTTGGGGGCGGGACCTTCCGCCGCCTAGGGCGCCAAAAAAGCTGGCGGCGCTCCTGCACGCTACAGCATCCCAAGCATGGCTGGGTAGGCAAGGCTAAGAACCACCCCCATCCTCCTGTGCGTATGCCCTGGCCTCCACATTGTCCCTTCACCCATAGACTAGCATTCAGTGTCATTGTGTGGCACATGCAGCCATTCCGGTTTCCAGAGTAGTTCAGTCCTGGAGTGCATCAGCCCCTTCTGCACTGATGGGAACCCTCCCACAAACAACACCCTGAGGTTAAAGTGGATCTGACCCCCGCCTTTGCTCAGTTCCAGGTTCTCCCCAGTGAGCCCTCATGCCACCCTATCCTGCTGTGGAGTTGGCTTTCTTCACCCTTGTGTTGCTCTCCCTCAGCTGTCAGGGGCCTACTGATGAGTCCCGCTGCCTTTGGGCTGTATCTGTGAAGCAGACTCACTTGCCACATGTATGTGGGAGCTTGTAAATGTCAGCACTCTCCTTGTTAGTCATCTGGCTGGCTCCCTCGTGCGCACACACCTTTTCAGCTCCTCGGAGATGCTGCAGCCGCTGAGTCGGAGCCGCGGCACCGGATTGGCTACGAGTGCCTCTCCGCCCACACGTGTCTGAGAAAAACTATTATGTTTCCCAGTGTTTATATTAGCTCTGCATAAAATTTGTGTGCATGAAATCTTTAATGTTGCTCCTGACCTAGATTTATCTGTGTGGATAGAACGGGTGGAAAATGCACTTCACTTTTCAGCTGCCACTTTGGGAGCAGTTGAAGTTAATTGGGTTGGTTCTTTCCCAGGTGGTCTGCAAGGCTTGTGTAGAATCCATATGGAATGGGCGGGGTCCCCGTGAAAGCCAGGGGCGGTTGGGGGAACGTTTTTTCCTGAAGTTCACCGATTCGCTCTCCAAAGTTTACCGGGGCGATTTGGGGATCTCAGTGCAGTTCCAAGTGAAGAGCTGTCTCCATCAAAGACTCCGTGAGTCTAAATCACAGCGTCATCGGTGGGATCGTTGGCAAACCCCAGGGCTCAATGAGTCTGGGTAGCTCATTCAGAAGAGTGGGTAATCTCAGGGTGATGGGTTTGTGCCTTATGTGAGGTGCAACCGTTTATGGCTACAGGGGTAACGCTGACATTATCTGGCCTGTGTTGTGCAGAAGGTCAGACTAGATTAATTTACTGGACCCTTCCAGCCTTAGACTCTCTGAGCCCTGTAGAGCCAACTCTCCTCTAGCCCTGGGAGCTCCAGGTCCAAGCACAGTAACGAGGCAATTGGGATAAATTTGCACTGATGCGGCCTCTGTTGTTGTTTGTATTTTGGTCGCATCTGTGGGCCATGATCAGGGCTCGGGGTCCCTTTGTGCTTGGTGCTGTATGTACATCATGACGAGGGTCCCTGCCCCAAGGAGCTATTGTGTGGGCAAATCCAGAGCGTGTCTAAGGTGATCAAAGTGGGACTATGTCCCAGCACAAAGTGCATTTAAAAAGCAAAAAGAGCATTCAACAAAGCAATTCAAGAGGCTTTAACTGATTGGACAGAATGGGTCCCTGTTTACATTCCCAGGGGAACGAAGGCGAAAGCAGGAAGAGGAGGAGTTGGCACTACACCTCTTTGGGCTCAAACATCCCTGTTCCTGCCACCACCTGGGCCTCCCGCTGTCTGGTTTGGCTGCCTCTGATTTGTGCTCTGGCTCTTGGGGAGGGATCTGTGGGTGGGAAGGAACCAGAGTCAGACCGAAGGTGTCGAGAGCATCGCCTGCAGAGAGCACGCCAGAATAACGGCACGTGTGAAATCGCAAATGGCCCCTGGTCCCCCCAAAGCGGAGACTCCTGCTGGCTGGGGCGCCTGGCTCTCTCCAGCTCGCCGGTCTGCTAGAGAACGCCTGCAACTCGGAACGTGACGGGAGCCGGCAGCAGCGGAGCTGTGGGGCCTGGCTGTGCAAGTGCAGAAGCGTGTTCTGGCTGCTTCCTTCAGGCCTGGGCAGGGCCCAGGGACGGCTTTGCTCCTTGGCAGCTGCCAGCGCTGCCGCCTGTGTCCCCAGAGGCGGATAGCCCCAAGAGGAGGCAAACTTACAGTGAGTCAGACCCATTGTCTCGCTCACTGCCCTGGGGCACAGAAAGCCTTGTGAGGGGTGAGGCCGCGGAGAGCTGGGCCTTGGCTGTGGTGATGGGGGGGCGTGATGGGCCAGCTGCCGGGCGGGAGACTCTTGAAGGCCAGGCCATGGCCACTATGGCAGGAACCAAGGACGGGCACAGTCAGGGGTTAACTGATTACAAATTGCACACGTCAGTTTGAGCCCAAGCAAAGCCTTGATGCCATCCCAGCCGGGTATCCACAGCCGCAGCCAGCATGCCTCGCTGTGCTCTCCGAGGATGCTGTGAGCAGCTAGCCCGCGGGACCCCAGAAACAGCCGCCTGCTCCAAAAAGAAGGGGGAGGTTTGTTCTGGAGCCCCTCCCCTTGCCACCTAGGACGATGGGATTCCTTACGCAAAACCCGTAACCCCTCTGTCTGGGGCTACAGTAGCCATTTGAGATCACCGAGCCCTTCCTGGGTCTGTCGCTTGCGGCTTCCTCTGGCTTATGCCACCTGTGAGACAGTCCTTCCCTGTGGGTCGTGGTATCCCTGGCCAGAATCGCAACTTCAGCATCTCGAGAGACACAACACTTCAAGTCGGCTGTCCTAATGCTTCCATCTCCCTGCCTGCGAGTGACCGAAGAGGGCCGAAAGCTCACCAGCTTCCCTGAGATTAAGCCAGGCTTTCTGCCAATGGACTTGATATTTTTTTAATAATTATTTGGCATCTCATAAGCGACAAGCCCCAGAGGGCCAACTCCTTGGCAGGTGTAAATCAGTGTTACTCCATTGAGGCCAGTGGCCCAGTGCTGATATACAGTAGCTGAGGCCCTGACCCACAGAATTCAGTAGCACAGGTTGGGCTGGGCTGGACTCTCCTTGTTGACAGGGTCACAGTGCAGAGGCCTGCAAGTTACCCAGTGTGACTCCATCAAATTCCATTCCTCTGGTGGCCCATGAGCTGATCTGTCGCCAGCCTGCTGGGAAACTGGCCCCCTTTGCTAGGGGGCTGGCCTGAGGTACGAAAATGGATAAGCGCCGATGCGAGTGAACAGGTTGGGTAGCGTGTGGTGGATTCAAGGGGAAAAGCGAACTGCTCAAAACCCTGGTGTGTTAGCAAGAATTGGGGTCGGCTGGGGCTAGATTCCTGTGTCACCTCGAATATCCAGAAGCAAAGGGAAGGGTTCTCCAGCGGCAACTGGCTGCAACGCTGGCACCCTGAGCCCGTGAGGCCCTCCCCACTAGCACAGGGGGTACCCAGCACCGCTTGGTTCCAAGCCCGTCCATCTCTGAAGCCATTAGAAAGAGAACGTTTGGCAAAGCCCAGCCTCAGAGCAGGCCCTATGCAAATAAACGCGTGAACTGACGGTGTCCCTGGCCTATTGTGAATGTTCTGTGTCTGGAGCCCGCTGGTGGGAGGTATGGCCCGGCACCTCGCAGTGGCAAATGCCTTGACGTGATGCTGGCCCCAGCATCCTGCATGTGAGGGGAGGTGACTGCTCACCATTGCCTTTCGGTAGCTCAGCAAGCCTTGGGGTGGGAGATTTGGGGGGTGCGGTACCAGCACCACTAACTGGCCGTTGAACAATACTACCCAGGGCAGGTAATGGCATTTAAATGTCACTCTGGGCTGGAAGTAAAGGGGAGACAGTTTCTGGCTCACAGGGGGACATACTTGGTTCTTGCCAGGATATGCTCTGCATAGGGACGGGTCTAGCCGGATAAGCAGCCCTGTGATGCAGTAAAACAGGGATCTGCACAGTGCCAGCATCTTCTTGTCCTATTAAATCTCCAGGCACAGTTGCCATGTTATAGGAACTTTGTTCCCAGTGTGCCTTTTGGGGGCTGGCCCTTTAAATTTAGCAGCAATGTGCAACTGCAGCCCTAAGGTAGCCATCTTGCACCTGGCAGCTGCTGGCAGCCTCTCTGGGAGGTGAGCCCTGTTGTTTCCCCCTTCTTAATGCTGAGGAGAAGGCAGGTTTCTCCAGACCCCTTACTCCTGGGGGAGAGAGTCTTGTGTGCAGAGCGGGACCCACGGGATCTGGGAAAGTGCACTGGGGAACGCTTTAGTGCACAGAGTTACAGGGGAGGACTGGGTTTACAGGTGGCCTGATCAAAGACATACCCATTCCCACAGTAAATTAACCCTGTGCTCGACCAGCTGAAGGCTGGGGCAGGATGGGCTTTGGAAGAGGCTGGGGGAGTTGGCTTCCTCCCCTTGCCCTTGTGAGGGGTGGGGGGAGGTTGGGCAGGGGGAGCCTGCTCTCAGGAAGGCAGGTAAGCGTCCCCTTTTTTGCAGTCAGCTCCCATCTCACAGTGCTGTCCAGCCCCTGGAGGGGAATCTCTTCATCCTGCTAGCCCAGCGTTTGAGCTGACCCAAGCCTCCCCCAGTCAGCTCTGTGGGAAACCCTGGCAGGATAGTCCATGGAAACTGCCGGAGGTCTGCGCCAAGTCAATCGCATTAATCAACACCCCTCTGTGGTGTGGCAGCCCCTGACCGATCAACCTCAGCAGCTCTCGGGGCTGCAGAGTGAGGCTCTCGCCCTTGCTCACGGGTGCTGCTCTGTGAGGCTAGCCCTGGGCTGGGCTTCGTTTACACTGGTGTATGTTGGGTGACCTCTACCAGAGAGAGCGAAGCCGGGCACTCAAGCAGAGGGGAGCTGCTTTCCTCCCTCCCTTTTACCCCCTTGTGGCTGGGCTTTGCTGCGGTGCCGGACCAGCTGGGCTGAATCAGAAATGCCTTGCGGCTGTATTAGTTAAGGAACCTTCTGGCCTGACCCTGGGTGGCAGGGGCAGGCCTGTTCCCTTGTCCCACAGGTTCGGATTTGGAAACAGCCACACCCCAGGGCTATGAGAAGCAGCAGCAACTCTTTATGATTACATTGGGGGTGTGTGTGTTTGAACCATCTGCTTCCTGGTTCCAACCTTCCCATACTCCCACTGCTGGGGGATGGCTCCTTCCACCCCTCCTCACTGTAGTTTGCATAATAAGCCTTCATTCGGTTGGGCTGCGGGCCCTGTGGGGGAGGGGCTGTCTCCCTGTCTGGCTGGACAGGACCCAACACATTGTGGGCCTGAAGAGTTTACACCCGGGTAATTCTAAGGACGGCAGTGGAGTTACTTCAGATCTACACCCGTGTCAGTGCGAGGAGAAATGCTCTCTCTGGCTGCTACCAGAGTATAACTCACAATAGCCCATTAGTGCTGGTCACTCAACCTGCAGCTTCCAGCCTGGGGAGGCCTCTCCCCTCTAGGAACCTCACAAGCCTGTCTCTGGATGAAGGACACCAGCTCCGATCCTGGGCTCCACATGGGGAATTGAAGGGTCTTTCCCCCCACACACACAGGGTCAGCCCCCTGGTACAGGCAGGGACTTTGCCATGGGCTGTGGTCTCCACTAGAATGCTCCTTGTGGAAACAGCCCATTAGTTTGGGGGGATGCAATCGAATGGGACCCCTGCCCAAACATGCGGCTCCAACTTCACAACTGGGGCCTTACATGGGCTCCTTGGGGCAGGGGCTGTGTCTGCTTTCCGCTGATGGTGTGAATACTTCAGTAGCAGTGATGGCGGGGAAGGCCTGTCTTGGTGCCCCCTGCTCTGTGCTACTGTGACCCCCTGAAGGCAGGTGCCAGCTGGAGTCCCAAGGAGAGGCGGGCATCTGCCAATCTGATTCAATAGTGAGATCTAGAAGGGGATCAGGCTGTTAAAAGGTATGAATGTAAAATGTGCACCTGAGAGACTCCAACTCTCCACAAGAGAGAATCCAGAGGCTTTGGGGGCAGATTCCTCAGGGGGCACAGACTGGAGCATTCAGAGAGCTGGGGACATGGATCAGAAGGGCGAGATCGGTAGGCAGCCGTGTTTCACCATTGGCCCCGTACCCACAGGCTTCGCTTTCCAGCACAGGGAGATAGCAGCTGGCACAGCTGTAGAGACACTTAACTGCAGGGGGCTCAGACCCCCAGGTACCCCCCTTCCCCAGATCCTGAGCATTTTGGGAATGGGTGTTTATTCATGTCAGTGTTAAGCCATGTAAATACAGCTTGGGCAGACATGGGTGTGTATGTGTGTGTCTCTTGGTGTGGGTGCACTGATGGTGTTTGTTGAGTGCTGTGTGCATGTGGCTCGGAATGGGAATCCGTGTGTTTGGCTTTGAATGTGGGTCTCTGAATACCTATGTGTCTCTGTGTGTTGAGCGTGTATGCATGCATCTGGGAGCATGTGCACTTTGCATGTGTGTCTATGAGTCTGTCGGCCGGCCTATGTGAATGGCTGTGCATATGTGGTTCTCTGTGTGTGGGTTGAGTGTATATGGATGTGTCTGTGGTTCAGTGTGTTTGTAAGGTGGCTCATTGCCTATAGTTGTGGTGTGGAATTTGACTCTTTACATAAGAACGGCCATACTGGGTCAGGCCAAAGGTCCATCTAGCCCAGTAGCCTGTCTTCTGACAGTGGCCAATGCCAGGTGCTTCAGAAGGAATGACCAGAACAGGTAATCATCAAGTGATCCATCCCCCATTGCCCATTCTCAACTCCTGGCAAACAGAGGCTAGGGACACCATCCCTGCCCGTCCTGGCTAATAGCCACTGATGGACCTAGTCTTCATCCTTCCCTTACTCAGAAAAAACAAGGTTGCTTTAAAAAGCAACCAATGCAAAAGCTAGTTTAATAAATGTAAAAGACTAGAGAAGGAAGGATTGGCCCCAATGTGTAAGTGTTTTAGGGTGGCCCAGAAAGGTAAATAAGCACCCCTTCCTCCTCCCAAATAGCCCTTGAATGCCAAGTGCATTTCCCAGTGGCTTAAAGGAAATTCCCAAGGCCTGTGGGAGGTTCCAGCCTCCCCTCTCAAGGGGCTTTCACCAGTCTGCAGGGCTCAGGAAAGGGTGCAGAGCTTTGCCCCTTCTGTATTCCCCAGGTCAGCTTGGCAGACACCCTGGGGGGTTGTCGCCTTCCGCTACAGCGTGGGGCATGGGTCACTTGCAGGTCTGAACTAGAGTCAATGGTGGATTCTCTGTAACTTGAAGTCTTTCAATCAAGATTTGTGGATGTCAGTAACTGAGCCAGAGGTTATGGGGCTATTCCAGGCTTGGAGGACGGGGTTCTGTGGGCTGCAATGTGCAGGAGGTCAGACTAGATGATCATGATGGGCCCTTCTGGCCTTAAAGTCTATGAGTCTATCTGGGGGTTCTTATCGGCCTGTGCCTAAGGCAGCAATAGAGCGAGCACCTGATGGCCTGGCCATTGACCCCTTGCTGCCTTGGGGCACCCCTTCCCCTCAGCCCTGATGGATGCTATGGCCAATAAGTACTTGTGATGGCCCTTGTGATGTGCTTGCCTGACTGTCGCATTGAGATGGGAAGCAACGCTGGCTCCACTTTGGTCCGGGTGCCTCTGGGACCAACCTCCTCCTCCTCCAGCTCCCTGCTGCAGAGTTCCTTCCACCCACCCACCCCAGGATAAGGGCAGCTCCTCTGAGAGGCCCCAGTAAAATATTTAACAGCCACAAGCATCTCAACAGCCTGAATTCTATTTCTGTCTTAAGCAAAAACTAGGTCACCTGATGCCTGCCCTCCCTCCCTCCCAGCGAACCTGCAGGGACTTCTACACCCTATCTCCTGAACCCTAAGCAATGCAGAGAGTCAACCCAGAGAGAGAGGTGGCAACTGCAACAAAAATGCCTGTGACCCAGTGCGGTTCTCTGGGGGCTGTGATTTCCTGGAGAACATGGTCGAAGCCCTTGAATAATCTCTCAACTATTCCCTCAACAGTCCAGATCCAAATCCCATTGACTGTACTGGGAGGTTTTCCATTCACTTCACTGGGATTTGGAACAAGCCCAATTACAAAGATCTTGCTAGGGAAGACACGCAGGGTTGGTTGCCTCCATTTGGTACATGTATGTATTTATTCATTGAGTTTTGTTCACCAATACAGTGAAAAATGGCATTAAAATGTACAATGGGTCATTCTTAGAATGGCATGACATTTTTTTTGCTTTGTTGTCTTCATAAAATGAGATAGTATATTATTGAAAAGATGATAGTTTCTCATGCAGATCAGACCAGAATAAGCTTTTTAAAAAATTAAATTAAATTAAAGTACAAAATTAAAAACACCAACTCGGAACATCCCCCAAGAAAGAGGCGTCAAATAACCAGCGAGTTATCCAAGCACATTCGTAACCAGTGCAATAAGATCTTCTAAAGTCATTATGTTTCTGCATGGTCCGTCAATAAAGCCATTAATCACAGTATAAGATTCTTAGATACATTTGTTTTGTTTACTGATGTTTTGAGGTGTGCAAAACCCTAACCACATTCAAGAAGTCCTGTCCAATACTGATATATAGAATTAAGAGAACCAACCATTTAAATTCCATTCTATACACTTTTTTTTCTTTCGTATGGAAAAAATATGAACAATCTTTGATGCAATATTTCAACATTAGACATTAGCAGATCATTTTTAACAAAGATTCGGATATAAAAATACAAATATGAGGAGTTCTGTTAAAAAGAAGCGTGCCATAGTGGGATGACCAGTGGCACCAAGATGTGGCACCAGGACCAGGAAGCTCATGCAAAAAAGATGGAGCAAAAATGTCTCTCGACAGCAAAATGATCACTGTCTTTTATATTATAGTCCATCCGAGTCGGAACCTCTGCCTTCCATTCAGCACTGCTGGCTTTTGATTTGCTTCCGATCTGCTGGTATTTTGCAAACTGGATAGGGATGAGGAGTGGGGATGGATGGATGCGTTAGAGAATGGGTGTGGGTCTGAAATACAGAAGGGGGGTGATTGCACACACAATGAGCTTGCTACAGCTGGAGAGGTGTGTGTCTATGCAGGGGTTAGATACACAGCCACTCGGAGAGAGACAGAGAAAGGGGTAAAGTGCATCGCTACAGGAGCCCTCTTCGAGATGAGAACGCTAGGCGATCCCAAGGGCTCCGCGCTCTCAGGGGAACAGCACCTCGGCAACGTGGCATGGCGAAAGGGGGAGCTCAGTGGGGCTGGGGAGAGAGGAATGGGAGAGGAGAGGGTGCTGGAGTGGACAGCTCCCTGGAAGTGGCGCTGGAATGAACAGCTCCCAGGGTGGGTGCTGGAGTGGACAGCTCCCCGGGAAGACACTGGAAGTGGCGCTGGAATGGACAGTTCCCCGGGAGGGCGCTGGAAGAGGCGCTGGAATGGACAGTTCCCCGGGAGCGCGCTGGAAGTGGCGCTGGAATGGACAGCTCCCCGGGAGGGCGCTGGAAGTGGCGCTGGAATGGACAGTTCCCCGGGAGCGCGCTGGAAGTGGCGCTGGAATGGACAGCTCCCCGGGAGCGCGCTGGAATGGACAGCTCCCCGGGAGCGCGCTGGAAGTGGCGCTGGAATGGACAGCTCCCCGGGAGCGCGCTGGAAGTGGCGCTGGAATGGACAGCTCCCCGGGAGCGCGCTGGAAGTGGCGCTGGAATGGACAGCTCCCCGGGAGCGCGCTGGAAGTGGCGCTGGAATGGACAGCTCCCCGGGAGCGCGCTGGAAGTGGCGCTGGCCCTGGATAGCGCCTCAGCAGCCGGCTCCCCCATTCTGCAGGGAGGGGGGTTGTGAGGGCAGGAGGTGGTGCTGACAAACATGGACATCTCCGGGGTGGGCATGGCGCCCTGGAAATCTGGACAGGGATGGATGGCCAAATCCCTTTGTCCCATTGCTCTCGGTTGGATGCTGAGGAGGGTGAGATGGCCCCATCCGTTACCGCCTCGGGCTGGGGTCTGGGTTGGGGGTGGAAGGTGTCGCCAGCAGCCTCATCTCCTTCCTTTGCTTTCCTCGTTGACCACAGTCCAACAAACATGCACGGCCAAAAGTGCTTAAAATCAGTGATCAGAGTCTGCAGCTCAGTGCAGGCGCCTCCTCTGCCAGCTTATACCCCAGAAGGCGACTTGTCTGTCATCCCCTTCAGCACCTCGTCTATTCTATCATCTTCGATCACCACTGCAGGGGGGGGGGACAAGCACACAGTCAGGACACTGGAGCAGAGCCCCTGAGCAAGGCAGGGCTGGCAGACATGGCCTCCCGTGGGGCTTGGCTGGGGCTTGGACTCGCAGTATTTGCCTCCCCCATGCCCCCATCCACCCACAAGCCAACATCTGTTGATGAAATCCGCCCCAGGAAAATGGAGCGGGAGACGCGGGCACAGAATGCGGCTGGGGGGGGGGGAGCCCCAGCAGGGACACTGGGAGGGTGGCGCGGACAACGGGGAGCCCTGTCTGGGGAGGGGAGGAGCGCAGCGAGCCAGCCCGGCGACTAGGGAGTGGGGGCACTGGGGCAAGGTCCCTCTGAGTCGGGGTGGGGCAGGCGGCAGCTGAACCTCCGGGCTTGCCACGGGGGGGGGGGGGGGGGCGGCTCCGTTCCCCTTCCCCGAGCCTGGGGCGACCCTTCCCCACTGCGGATCCGGATGGAGGGGGGTCCCAGAGCCACTCTTGCCAGCGGGGAAGGCAGGGGGCGCTTACCTCTCTTGGCCCTGCCGATCTGCCCCAGCTTGGGGGGCCGCTTGGCCTGGTTGCCCCCGAAGAAGGAGTTGGTGTCCTGGAGCCGGCAGCTGAAGGAGATCTCGCTGACTTCGGAGTCGGTGCCGAAGTGGGCCACCTTCTCCTCGCTGTAGGGGAGGATCTCGGACATACTGGCAGCTCTCGGGTCCTGCGGGGCGGCCGGAGAGCGCGATCCAGCGGCGGTGCCGGGGGAAGGAGCCGGGCGGGCGGGCGAGCGGGCTGGCGAGGGAGTGCGGAGCGCTGCAGCCTGCCGAGGTGTCTGTGCACAGGGGCTGGGGCAGCCCTACATCATAAAGGAAACCCAGGCGGAAGAATGAAGTCATGCATCCGGGGCTGGTGCGCTGAGGGCCCTGCTCTGGAAGGTCCTCCCCCAGCCCCCCCGCGCCCCTCCCCCAGCCCCCCGCCCCCGGCTGCGCGGGGGAAGGGAGGAGGGTGACATCAAGAGGCAAGAGCGGAATGACAATGAGAGTGCAGCAAAAGCAGAGGGGAGGCGGCCGGGGTCCCTGCCTCTCCCCCCGGCCCTGCTCTCGGGGCAGCGCTCTCTGTGCGCCCCCGGGGGGGCAGCTACGCACACTCCCCAGGGACCGGGGGGGGGGGAAGGCTGCTTCAGCCAGACACCTGATGGCTCCCGGGCTGTCCCCCATCTGTATTCCCCCCCCGTTCCTCCCCCCTCTGTATCCCTCCCCCCGTACCTTTCCCGGCCCTTTCCTGCCCCTCTGTGTCTTCCCCGCCCCCCCATAACTTTCCCGCCCCTCTGTGTCTTCCCCGCCCCCCCCCATACTTTTCCCGGCCCTTTCCTGCCCCTCTGTGTCTTCCCCGCCCCTCCATACCTTTCCCAGCCCCTTCCTGCCCCTCTGTGTCTTTCCCTGGCCCATTCCTTCCCCACTGTGCCTCCCCACCCCCTCGTGCCTCCCCTGGCCCTTTCCTCCCCCCTCTGTATCCCTCCCCCCGTACCTTTCCCGGCCCTTTCCTGCCCCTCTGTGTCTTCCCCGCCACCCCCATACCTTTCCCGGCCCTTTCCTGCCCCTCTGTGTCTTTCCCTGGCCCATTCCTTCCCCACCGTGCCTCCTCACCCCCTCGTGCCTCCCCTCGCCCTTTCCTCCCCACTCTGTGTCTCCCCCACCCCCCATGCCTCCCACGGCCCTTTCCTCCCCCGTGTGCCTCCCCCAGCTGTTTCCTGCCCCCTCTGTGTCTTCCCCACCTCTCCCACACCTTTTCTGGCCCTTTCCTGCCCCTCTGTGTCTCTCCCCGTGCCTCCCACAGCCCTTTCCTCCCCCTCTGTGTCTCCCCCACCCTCCATGCCTCCCCTCGCCCATTCCTCCCCTACTGTGTCTTCCTGCCTCTCCTGCCTCCCCCGGCCTTTCCTGCCCCTCTGTGTTTTCCCCACCCCCTGTGCCTCCTCAAGCCCTTTCCTGCCCCCACTGTGTCTCCCCCACCCCCCATCCCTTTCCTCCCACCTCTGTGCCTCCCCCAGCCCTTTCCTCCCTCCCTTTGTGTCCCCCCAGTTTTTGTCTCTCTCCTCCCCCATTGTTGATCTTTCTCTCTTAACAGGGCCTGTATTTTAAAAAAATGCCTCCCATATTCCTTTTTCATACCAACTTCCTGGCCCCACCCTCCACCCCCATGTCCTAGGCACAGCTCCTCCACCAGCCTTCATCTTCCCCAGGAGCCTGTTAGTGACATCCTCAAAAGGAACCCCCGGCCATCCTCCTAAGTGGCTCCCGGTGCTGCTTAAGGTTGCAGATTAGCTTCCATTACAAGCCCTGCTCGCAGATTGAGGGGATGGGGTGAAACACCTGCTTCTGGCCTGAAATTCTCTCTGCCTGGTCTCTGCTGCAAGGTGAGGTTGTGTGTGTGTGTGTGTGTCTCTCCCTCTCTCTCTGTGTTAATATCTGTGGTGACTGCTTCACCCAGCCAGCATTAGCATCCGTTTAGCTAGTGCCAAGGCTGTGAATGGTGATTAGCCAACGGCGGCAGCGACACAAAGGCCCACGTGCTGCTCTTTAACACACACATGGCCCAATACAAGTGGAGAGGTGTATCCGCCGGGGACTCAGAGGTCTGACTGGAGGCCAGCTGGGTTCTGATGGGGTCAGTCAAGGAAGGTTGCCTACAAGAGGTGCCTTGCCAAATGCTTCCAGATCATGGAATTGGCATGCTGTGTCTACAGTTGTTTTGCAAGTCCTCAGAGCCTCAAGGCCTTGCCTATCCTGGGGCTATTGGTTCTGGTGTAGATTGTACTGCACCAGTGGAATATGGAGCATGGACTGGTGCAGCTTATCCTGTGAGTGTGAGTCACCTCCCAGAGAGCCATGCACAGAAAGGACCCTCTGCACTAGCCACCATGCAGAGAGAGAAAGGGCTAGTTCTCTGCAATACCATCTCCCTTCTCCATCTCTTAGGGTCAATACTGGGGAGGGGGGATAGAGATTGGATGGGCTAGGGCAGCAGTTCCCAGACATGTTCCTGGCATGACACCATTTTTATCACATGCATTGCTTCCCACAACCCTGGACAGCCTGGAGGACACCACTTAAAAATGGCATGCACTGTACGTGCCAGGTCATGCTGCATGGAGGAGGCCATTTTGCTTTAGAAAATGGCCTCCTCCTCACAGCGCGACGTCACACGCGTACAGTGACTGTGAGGTCACGCTGCATGGAGGGCATCCTTTTGTAGAGCAAAATATCATTCTCCAGCTGGCATGACCTCGCACAAATGGGGGTGGGGGAGGTCACGATAAATGGCCTCCTCCACACCCTCAGGACTGCCACAACCCCACCTGCTGATGGAGTGACCCCACTTGGGGTTGTGACCCACAGTTTGGTAATCACTAGATTATGGGAAGGAGTGGGCAGGCTGGGGGGAGGGGGAGATACACCCCCCTCTCCCCAAGTCTTTGAGACACCATCTGTGGGCAATTGCAACAAGAAATGGCTGCTCAGAAATGTGTCTGTTCTCTGAGGACAACACAACTAGCCTGTTGTCCGTGACGCATGCAGGGGCACTGATGGAATGATGGCGTGCCTCCGAGAGATGGGAATCTATCCTCCGCAGAAGCCGGGGGCTCTCAGTTACACCAATATCGGTCAGGAGTAGCTCCATTGAACCCAGTACAAAACCAATGTGAGTGAGAGGAGAATCACGTCCTGGGTGGGCTGGATGGTTATAGTGCTGAAATGAGGGTCATCCAGACCCTACAGGCATGGGTTACAAAGCCCTATGTATAAGAGCATGGCAAACCAGGCCGAGATATGTACACATGAGTAGTTCTGGGAGTACAGAGCGAGTCTAGGCTATTGTGATGACTGAGGTATAACATATGGGACGGAGTCCATCAGGGGAGAGCTTTCCTCAAGGGTGAAATGCACCCCCCGGCAGAATGCCAAGGGTCGGTGCATCAGTTAAATCCCCATGTAAGCCTTTAACATGAGGTTTAAGTGGCTCTTAAGGCCCTGGCCATGGGTGAGTCCTCTGGGTTGAATTTCACCCTTCGGGAACTCTGATACAGGCAGGTCAGAGCTGGGGGAGGGGGCTGTGGGCAGGAGGGTGGAGGTATGAGAGAGCGCTAGGCATGGGGTATCAGACAAGAGAAGGGAGAGAGCAGCAAATAATTCACCGATTCATAATCGATCACTTGGGCTGTGTGATCGGAAAGCCTCACATACACGGCGTTTCTGCTCCCTGCCGGGATGGATGAAACTGTCGTAAGCAGGGGAAAGGGAATCAGATTTCACGGTGGTGGCCGGAGTGTTTCCTGTGTGAAGAGAGTCACGTAAGGGCAGAAGGGGGCCACCAGAGCATCAAGTTTGACCACAGGCCACTAGACACCACCCAGGCGCCCCTACACCCAGCCCAACAATCAGAATTAGACCAAAGTGTTACTGCCCACAGGAGAGTAAACTGTGTGTGCCACGGGCACCTCATGTTTGATTCCAAGGGAAGAACTGCTATTGGCAGAATTCGCCCCAACTCTTTCTATTCCTAGGGTACCTCTCACCATAGCACATAGCCCGTCTGCCACAGACCAGCACACACAGCGTAATGGCAGGCCCTTGTCTCTGCAAACGCATTAACTGTGGGTTTCATATTCAAGACGGTCCTTTGTCCATATGTCCGTGCTGGGGTTTCTCCTGGACTATGGCGCATGCATGGAGCTTTCTCTTTCCCAGGGGCTCACAGCTCTTCTTTGCCATGCAAAGGACAACGGGGCCTGTCCATGCAGCACAGCTGTAGACAGTTTAGAGGTAAAGCCGCGGAACTATAGAAAACCGAGGGTGAAGCTGATCCCCATTCAGGAACCCTGAACAAGGGCCTATGAGAAACTCAGTGCCATGTGAACGGAGTGTACAGGTCCGTGCCTTTGCCCTAAAGGCATGATTTAATGAGAGTTACGCTCCTGGACCGGAGGGTAGAACTGAGACCTATGTTTATATTGTCCACCTTTATATAGCAGGTAAAATGCATATAGGGCAGGCCAACATATATCGTCAGACCAGTTGGTGAGGGGGCACTGAATACAAGGTTAAAATGGCCTCCAGGGGGTTGGCTGAGGGTGCGGTCTCCAGAGCGCGTCACACACCTTGGTCGCCCATCACTGGTTCTAGTTACTACACTGGTTGGAAGGGTTTCCAATTTCTTTCCATGGCTTCCCAAAGGCCCAGTTAAACAAACAATACGGGCCTGTCAGACGCGATGCCAGCATGCTGACTCTGGGGCAAAACGGTGCCTGCGTTGATAAAGAAAGGTGTCAAGAGGATGGCATAAGCAGAGGGTGATAAGTACTATAGCAGAAGGGATCGTTGTGAATTATTATTGGACTGGTCATCATGAGTTCATTCGTCTGTGCTTGTTTATATGACAGTCGTCCCCAGAGACTGTGGTCAGGATCGGGGCCCCATTGTGCTGGGTGCGGCACAAACCCAGGGGAAGATATGTCCTGCCATAAAGAATGTACAGCTCTTTAATAGAAGATCTTTAATAGAAGATCAGTCACAACAAGTAAGTGCGACAAACAACAGGATGGAGGTCAAGGGCACCCGTGAGAAGATCACATGGGCACAGATTATTGTTACGGCTGCTCTGAACTGGCTGAATCAACCTCATGTGAGCATTTATAATGCTGCGGGAGCACCTGAAAGTAGGCAGCAGCCATTGCCCATGCTGAGATGTGTCCTGCTTTTCAAGCCCACAAGGGCTAATGCAGCAGCACATGTACGCACGCGCAGGGATGTGGCGGCACATGCAACCCCACGCAGACACCCTGCATGGGCACACACACATGCACATAGGCACATTCGTTCATACACACACATGGGGAGGAGTGTGGGGTGGCAGCAACTGGTGGGGGTGGGAATAGTTTGTGGGGATGAGGGGAGAGGGCTGGGGGAAGAGAGTGAGAGTTATAGACCTAAGGGTCATCCGGTTGGCTAATGAGGAGTCCCATCCATATAGAAAGAGACTAGATCAGACCAATGGTCCAGCTAGTCCAATATCTGGTCGCTGACAGTACCCAGCCACAGATGCTTCAGAGGAAGGTCCGAGAAACTCCTAGTGATCAGTTATGCTCTAGCCCGCCCACAGGGGAAGTTTCTTCCTATCCCCCATCACTTAGTGGTTGGTTTATATCCCCACACAGGAGGGTTGATATCCCTTCTTTAAAAATATCCCATCAATGTTCTCATGATCTATACAAATGTCTGATCCATTTTTGACTTCTACTAAGCTCTTGGCCTCAATGATATCCAGTGGCAGTGCGTTCCACAGGTTAATGTGTAATGAAATATTTCCTTTAATCAGCTTTCAATTGGTTGCCTTTCAGCTTCACTGGCCATCCTCTTGCTCTTATATTAGCAGATGAGGTGAGCAGGAGTGCTTGACTTACCTTCCCTCTCCCGTCTCCCTGTCATGTCCCCTCTTATTAATCTCCTCCCGAAATGAAACAGTTCCAATTTTTTCAATCTCTCCTCTTATGGAAGCTTTTCCAGGCCTCTAATCATTCCATTTCCTGTCTCTGCACCCCATCTGTATGACCAGAACAGTAACTCAGAGGAGGCTGACAATAGCACTAAGATATTTTCCATACTACTTGCTATCCAATCCCCTATGCACCCTAGCATTGTGCTTGCTTTTTCTAGTGCCCCCGAGGCTATTAAAAGGTCAGACTCTGTTAGCTGGGGTCTCCTCTCTTTATAGGAAGTTACCTGTGGGTGGGGAATTTCTATCATGTTTTCTCCCACATCTTCATCCCCCCTCCCATTTTATTCATAATTTTAAGAATAAAAATAATTAAAACCAATGCTTTAAAAGCTTTTTTTGCAGTTGCATCTGGGCCCTGCTTTGTGAGATGGCTGCCTGGGAATAAAACTAACAGCAGAAAGACTTGGGACGAAGGCTGTTTTTTTTCCCTCATAAATGGATAATAACAGGTTGTCTTTGGGAAATCTTTTGTGCTGCGTCAACTACTGGAACCACAATTGCCGCACAATAGTGACTGAGGCAGCACGCATCAGGCGAGGGCTTTCTGATGACGTCAAGAAAACTCTTGAATTCAGCTTCCATGGTTATCATGACATCAGAACCTGCCAGGTGTGTAGCCTTATATGGCAGCTCCGAGGTCAGTATGAATCTGTGTGTGTGTGTGTGTGTGCATGTGCGCACATGCATGTATCAGTGTAGATACACACTCAGCCAGACACGTCACTTTCACAACACCTTCTTTCACCAAAGCTCATTACTTCTGATACATACCAATGTTTTACAAGTGAAAAAACAGGCAACATTTTCTGCTCTATTCCAATTCTGAACCGATCCAAGTGATCACCGCTACTGATTGGCATGGACTATGGAAGGCCTATGGGCTGTGTTAGACTGGAAGTCAGACTAGATGATCACAGTGGTCACTAATGGTTTTATAATCTGAGTCTAGGAATTGTGCACAGCCTCCTAGATCTGTTACCTGTCTTCCTTCCTTCTCCTACCTCAGCTGGCATTTGCATCTTATCCATCTGGCACAACGTGTCTTTTTTAGATTGTAAGCTCTCTGGGGAAGAGACTGGCTTTTTGTTCTCTTTGTACATCCCCTAGCACAACGGGCTCCTAGTCCTTGACTAGGTGTCACAATCACACAAATAATAATAACAATAAATATAATTAACGTAAAGTGTTTGTACAGCCCCAAGAACAATAAGGCCCAACCTGGCTCTGACCTTTAGGTGCTACCTGGTAATTGCTCTGGAAGGTCCTCTCCCCGCCATGCTGGGTCCACAAGCCATCTACAATGGGGTATTTCCCTGTGACAAACACGTTCATCAAGACGAAATCCAGTCTGGGTCCATCCAAGAACGAAAAGACCATTGCCAGCTCCTGAGGTCTCTGGGATTCTTTATTAAAAGCTGGCCGATTGGCTGCCCGCCCCCAGAAATGTGCTCCGTGAACAGACTGAAAGCTGGACGGAATTCTGGGAGTAAAAATCTTCTTTGTCCAAAACAGTGATCAGCTATCAACGGGGGCTGGTGAGAAGACTCAGCCAGCGGGCTGCAAGTTATCAGCTGAACAGTATATGTGTGAGGAAGAGAGAGAGCGGCGAGGGAGGGAAATATGCAAATATCTGGCACTTTTGGGCTAAGGACCATGGATCTGTAGACCATGCATTACCCAAAGAACAGTAAGGAAGTGGTTGGTTTCAGTGCAGTGAACAGACAGCGAGGGAAGGGAAATGGTATTTTCTGTGCTGTCTAGTTGACTTTCCATGCGGCATTGGCAGGCAAAGTGCAGTCCCTGAAGCAAGTGCAGGGTGCAGGCCTGGCGCGTGGCAGGGAATGCTGAGCTCTGCTGAGCATGAGAATGCAGACACCCCAAGGGCTCAGCACCTCCCATTGTGCCACCGACGGCCGGAGTCTCCAAAGAGCTCGGCACCCAGCTTCTGCCCAAGTGGTTGCACAGCTGCACTTAAATATGGAGTTTGGAGGGCATGGAGGAGAGTTCACATGGAGGCCTGAGGAACTGGAGAGCTGTAACCCAGAGAGGGCTGTGAGGCTACGTTCCTTCATCGTGCTGCAGTCTTTGTTACAACACGAGCTTTAGAGTGTCACCAACTCCCGTGATTTTGTTGTGAGTTTCGCCAGCTTTGGCCTTTGTCTGAAAGCCCCAGCTCCAGGAGTCATGGGAACCTCAGCTTTTGTTACAAAAATATGTATGCCTCTAGTCCTTCTGGTTGCAGAGAAAAGCTGGAAACATAATCCTGAAAGGCTCATATGGATGGGAAATATACAGACCACACACTCATTATTACTTTGAAATCTCATGATTTATAAGCCAATCTCATGACGTTGTGGCCCTGACTCCTGAGTTTCAAATGCTCGGGGTTGACAATGCTGGCTCTGGTGAAAAAGCTTCCACTACAGCTGACTTGAGCTCCTGGCAATTCAGAGAAGCTGCAGGTGGGGGGTTGGGGAAAAGGAGGTTGGGCACTTTGCCAAGAGAGGTAGCTGACTTTCCTGCCTTCCTCCCCGTGTGACCCAGCATGTATCACTCCCATTGTGATGTCGTTCCCCTATAAACATAGCCAACTTGTTCAAGTGTTTGTCTAACCCAAAGCTGGGTAAAATGGCAGCGCTTGGTATTTCTACACCTGTCTCTTTAAATCTGGGCCTTGGGGCCAAGGTCAGCCCAGCTGTGGAGATCAGGAAGTGCTTGGCGTTTCTGACACACTGAGCCGCTGGGAATGTGCAGGTACAGTAGCGTTTTGCTGTGACAGGCTTATTGTGGCGATGTTCTGTAGCGATGTGTTAGACAGCTGATGCCTCAGTCAGAGGCGAGTGACGAAGCTGGCCTGTGAGGAGCGCTGACTGTTTGTTTGTTCCTCTCGCCTGAAAGCTGCAGCCCACACTTGCAAAGTACAGCGCCTGTTTGCAAAGAAAAAACGTTGTGTGTGAGCCCCGCGCCCTCTCATTGCCCACAGAAAATCCAACCGCCGGGTAAAGAATTTGTATGCTGTTTAGGACTGAACGCGGAGTAGATTGAGCCTAACCCTTTAGAGAGGGTCTTGTGATCATTAAACCCGGATTATACACCCTGCATCTGGTATAAACAGTATCGCTCTGGATAATGCAGTTGGGATTCAGGAGTTATTAGGGACATGATGTTTGCCCTGCTAACCTTTTTGCTGTGGCAACAGCTCCAGAATGGGTTTGCTGGGGCAAAGAAGAGCTTTGCTGGAAGGATCCGAGCAACCTGTATCCTTTCCAGAGCCCGCTGGGCTGGCTTTGAATGTGCAGATGTGCTGATGAATCATTCCTGCTCTGTGCTCTGGGACTGCAATGGCCTTACGGCCCCTCCTGGATCCCTCTGCTTCCAGGGGGAGGAAGCTCATGCTATGCCCTGCTAAAGTGAGGAGAACAGGGGGGTCTCAACCCGTGTCCTGGGTCTTCAGCCGCCTGGTCCTCCCCATATTGCTCACTGGGAGGAGGGTTTCAGCTAGATTCCTTGGGAGAGGGGTCCTGGTATAGCAAAGGTTGAGAATCACTGAGGTTTAAACAGCCTCTTCTGCCCCCACGGCCAGCCCCACATGCAGGTTGTTGCTTAGAACCTTCTATATTGCCCTTGACTAGTCTGTATCATCCTGAATCTTACTAAGAGAAGTGATTTTTTTACCCAGAGAGCGGCAGAACACATCCCTCCATCCTTGGTCAGGGTTATTTTTGTGAATAGAGACATGTTGATTTCCTCTGGTCCAATCCACCCTGCGTGGGGCAGGGCCCTGTCCCCAGGAGGGGTGTATGAAACAGGCTGAGATACCACGTCATTGGGGTCCCGGGTGCAAGAAAGGAAGAGGGTTCCCTTTCCACCTCACAGCCCTGGGCTCCAGCTCTGAGTCTGTGTAGGCTGCAAGGCTGAGCGAATAGCTGCATGATAGACTAGCAAGCCAGCCTCACAGCTGTGATTTTTGTTTTAAAAAACTTCCAAGTTAGTGGTGAACCTTGGTCTTGCACATCACAGGGCCTGTTAATAAGAGAGGAAAGATGGTGCCGTGGGTTCAGCTCCTTGCTCTGTTACAGGCTTCCTGTGTGACCTTGGGCCAGTCATCTAGTCTCTGTGTGTCTTAGTTCCCCAGCTGGAAAATGGCACTTCCCTGCCCTAAACGGGTGTTGTGATGTGTCCCTAGGGAGGTGCAGGATGGAGCAGAGATTCTCGCTGGGCCTCTGGATCACCATTCATTGGTATCATGATCTTGATGCTTTGGCAGCTTCCCAGCCTCCCCAGTTGTTGTGACCTGCCCAGTGACCCACCCTTCACACTAACTTGAGTCTGGGTATGTGGCTGGGAAGGAATCTGTAGTTTCCTACATTTAATTTCACACAATGGGTGTGGTTTCGTTTAGAAGGTCATTTGTACCGGGGGGGGGGGTTCACCAACCAGTGGAATATTGAGTGTATTTCAGTAGAGGCAGGTTCTGCCCCCCACTCTGGTCCCTGTGCACAGCTCCAGTGACACATGGGGATATTAATGTGCTGCCGCTGACCAGGGCAGAATTCCCCCAGCAAAGGCCTGTGGCCTCCCACTGCTCCCCTGGCAAGCTTTGGCGCAGAGGGTGTACCAGGGAGGGGCTGGCGTGGAAGATCAGGACAGGAGGGGGCAGGCTCATTGTGTATGGCACTGCAGGGGTTCTGGGCCAGACTGCAGCCCTTGAACAACACAGGACAGGCTGCCATAAATCAAAGCATCCAAGAGGTGCTCTAACTTACAACAGGGCCTATTTCAGCTCCTGCAGCAGCCCAGAATCTGTGGCCTCAACCCACCTTCACCTCTCCTCCCTTTGCTCTGTGTGTTCTGCACCTCCTGGGGGCGTGGCCCAGGACTGGGCCTGGCGGCTTGGCTCATCAGAATGGAACAGGCTGACAGATCTCCACTGGGAATGTATATCACAATGGAGAATGGTTCCAGGGATCACCTTGTCACACTAGGATCGTTGGTTTCTTTAACATCTAACCTTGTCACCAGCATGTCCCTGCTCTTTGCAAGAGCCTTGGAAATGCCAGAGTGGCCCACCTAGCTCAGTATTCTGTCTCTGATAGAGGCCCATAGCGAGGGTCTCTACTCGATGCTTTTGAGAAGGACATAAGAGTCCCCTCAAAGGACAATGGTTGAATATCCCAACCCCAAAGGGAAGTTTCTTCCTCACTTTAGATGCTGGGTTATGCCCTGAAGCAGAAGGTTTATAAAAAAACAAACCTTCTCCTTAAAAACAGACTCCAACGAGAGACTGCTGAATTGGAATTAATTTGCAAAATGGACACCATTAAATTAGGCTTGAATAAAGACTGGGAGTGGATGGGTCATTACACACAGTAAAACTATTTCCCCATGTTTATTCCCCCCGCCCCCCGCACTGTTCCTCACACCTTCTTGTCAACTGCTGCAAATGGACCATTTTGATTACCACTACAAAAAGTTTTTTTCTCTCCTGCTGGTAATAGCTCACCTTAACTGATCACTCTTGTTAGAGTGTGTATGGTAACACCCATTGTTTCATGTTCTCTGTGTATATATATATCTTCCTACTGTATTTTCCACTGCATGCATCCGATGCAGTAGGCTGTAGCCCATGAAAGCTTATGCTCAAACACATTTGTTAGTCTCTAAGGTGACACAAGTACTCCTGTTCTTTTTGCGGATACAGACTAACACGGCTGCTACTCTGAAACTTCTCCCTAATGTGACGGTGGATGTGCTCTTTCTGTATGAATAGCTTGGCTAAGAGATGACAGCTTATGAATATGTCAGACAGGTGTAAACATCAGAGAGAGAGAGGAATAGTTTTTGGGTGGTACAAGAGGATGGAACAAGGAGTAATTAAACATAATGAGGAAAGTGAACAGCTGTTTTAATCTCAGGCCAACCTTCCTGCCAGCAAGATCGATCCAGCCAGAGAAGGGGTGGAGACCCCATCACTCAAACCATTTTTAATACATTTTTCTCCTGAGATAACCACAACCAGAAATTGACTGATGCTGAATATCCCAGCGTTCCAGTGACTCAGGAGACACACACCATCCAGCACACAGATAGATAAATATGTAACAAGGTGAAACAGACAAACCTAGTAAAGAGTATAATATTAATAATGACTGATAAAAGACAAAGTGACTGGCAAGGTGTGACGATGCGGTTCTGGCGGAACCCAACTGAGAGTGCCAACTCAGGACAAATTGCTAAAACAGGGCAGTTACAGCCCAAGGCTGGGGTTTTTCCACCTCTAAGGCAAACCAAACCAGCCAGTCTAGGAGGACTTCGGTCTCACCCCACTGGCTAACCGCAAGTCTCACAAGCAATTTCCTTAGACACTCCAGTTCCCAGTATCACCACCAGTGCCACTCGTTATGGGGACAAATGGTTATAAAAACCAATACCCAAGTAAAAGAAAAAAGGTTCTCCTGATCCCAAAGGACCAAGCCCCAGACCCAGGTCAATGTACAAATCAGATCTTACCCACAAATCACGCTATTGCCAATCCTTTAGAATCTAAAATCTAAAGGTTTATTCATAAAAGGAAAAAGATAGAGATGAGAGCTAGAATTGGTTAAATGGAACCAATTACATACAGTAATGGCAAAGTTCTCAGTTCAGGCTTGCAGCCGCGGTAGAATAAACTGCAGGTTCAAATCAAGTCTCTGGAATACATCCCCCGCTGGGATGGGTCCTCAGTCCTTTGTTCAGAGCTTCAGTTGTAGCAAAGTCCTTCCAGAGATAAGAAGCAGGATTGAAGACAAAATGGAGATGAGGCATCAGCCTTATATAGTCTTTTCCAGGTGTAAGAACACCTCTTTGTCCTTACTGTGGAAAATTACAGCAAAATGGAGCCTGGAGTCACATGGGCCAGCCCCTGCATACTTTGCTGAGTCTGAAGGCATATTTGCCTTCTCTCAATGGGTCCATTGTATAGCTGATGGTCCTTAATGGGCCATCAAGCAGGCTAGGCAGAGCTAACACCAGCTTGTCTGGGATGTCACCCAGAAGCATAGCATAAGTTTGCCATACAGACAGTATAGAGCCAATATTCATAACTTCAACTACAAAACTGATACACACATATAGACAGCATAATCATAACCAGTAAACCATAACCTTGTCTTAGACACCTCATTTGACCCCCTTTATACAAGATTTGGGTGCCACTACAGGACCTTGGTTGCAACAATGATCTATATGGTCCCAGTTTATGTCAATAACGTCACACAAGGGACCTAAGCTCCTAACATCCTAATGATCTATCATGTTGGCCTGCCCAGGAAAAGTTCTCAGGTGCTGGATAAGCAAATGTCAGGAAACTGATTTGTCCTAAGAGTAGCCTCAAGTGGTGGAATGGAAGAGACCATCCAGAGAGAGGGACATTGGAGAATTGGAATAAATCAGCCATGGAAGGTAACAAATGCAGTGATCCCAGTGGATCATTTCTCAGGCAAGAGAGGCTTGCCTGAGACACATTCTCAGGCACATGGAGGCTGGTGGGAAGATGGTACCATTGTAAGAACTAGCTGACACCATTTCATCATCCACAATAAGGGGATCTGCTGCGCTGCTCCACCATCAAAGTGGGCTCCCCCCGATACTGGCCGGTGCAAGGATATTTTGCGCCCTAGGCGAAACTTCCACCTTGCGCCCTCCTTCCCCCTGCCCTCCCCCCAGAGCATCGCTTATTATAAACTTTCAAAAACGAATACAGCATAATGTGCCATTATTCATTAGAATTAATACAAGGGGGCAGAGGAGATGATCACAACGGTCCCATCTGGCCCGGGGGAACCAATGAGCAAGGCGGAGGCTGAGAATGCCCCCAGCTCGCAGGGTCCCTAAACGTTCCCAGGTTCTGAGTACTTTGCCCTCCGGGGGGGACCCAGGAGGGCAGAGCCTGGCTTTCCCAGGGAGCAGGTGAGGATCTCCCTGGGGATCAGGGCCGGCTCCCTGCATTGGCACAGTGCCACCGGCGGGGGGGTGTCCGTGTTTGGAAGCGGCACCTGTGCCAGCCCTTTCCCCTCTGTCGCACTGTGGGGTTTAGATTCACTTTCCCTCGCCCCAGGAGGTGGCTGCGCCCGGCCCCAGGCGCGATGTATTGGAGGGCGAAGCTCACCTGAGCTCAGAACTGTGTCCTGCCTCCCCCAACAGCTCCGTCCCTCGGCTGCGCTGGTCATTGTGCCTGGCCGGCTCTCCTCCTTGCTCCGCCGCAGGCTCCCACTGACCGTCCTGCGCGGCGCCCCTCGCTGCGGGGGTGGGCTTGTCATGGAGGCCTCGCTCCCCACCTTTCCCCCCTCAGCTGACTCCCATGTTGCCGGACACCACTTTTTGGCGCCCGCAAATCTTGGCGCCCTAGGAGGCCGCCTAGTGGTTACACTGGCCCTGGGTACCCCACAGCAACAGTGTCTCTCCATGCTTTATTCTGTGTACGCACCCTTGCTGGAGCAGAGAAGACTGACCATGGAAATACAGGTGTTTGTCTGCTCCAAGCTCACCAATTGCAATGCAGGCCTGGATACAGACCCAGTTGGTACTGCCGGCAACAGCCCACCTTCTACATTTCACAGGCTGGTGTGAACATATTGCCCTGATGTTAGGGGCACTGGGATTCAGTTAAAGGTCCTGGTTTTAGTCTTCAAAGCCCACAATGGGCTGGCAACAGGCTACGCAGAAACCACCTTTCCCTCCATCAACACAGCAGCTGCACCCCACCTGGCCAATGGGACAGGCTCTGAGCAGAGTGACAGTGCCAGGTGAATGGGCACAGCTTTTCTCAGCAACTGACCCAGGGCTGGTTGCCCTCTCATGATTGACCACAGACCTTCACCCTTTCAGGATGCAATGCAACACCCACTTCTTTGCCTTGGCTTTCCCACAATAGCAACAAGGTACAAAATGGTATTAACAATAGAATTAAAACCAGACAACGCCACAGTGGAAAGAAAAGCCAAGAGACAGGCTAGGGTCAGGCTACCTGTCATATTGATGTAATCTTGTTAGGTGCCCAGATACCATGGTGATGGGCTTGGTATAAGAAGCCAGATAGGCTGGAACAGACAGATGCTTTGGTGGCCAAATAGATAGATAAAATGGCCAGATAGAGAAGGCTCTCAACCTGATCTACTAGTTAAATCGGTCTCCGTACATCTCACGGGACTGTTGGGAGGCTGAGTTTGTTAATGGTTTGGGAGTCCAGATGCTGCAGTGATGAGGCCATAGGATTCAAATCCCTTCACAAGATCCCACCGTGCAGCACAGAGCCCTCTCAAAGAAGCCCTGATTCCAGTGGCATGACTCCTGCCCCCTTGTGAAGGTCACTCCGACCCCTTTACCTGTCCCCCTGGAAGAAGGCCAGAGGATGTGATGCAACTTGCAAATCAAGGGCTAGCCACTACTTACTCACGCGCCATTTTGTCTCGGCTCTGCCGCCATCGGAGAGTCACGGGTTTAGTCACTGGGACTTGAATGTCACTGGCTGTCCCTACAGAGGAAGGTCCCAGCACAGGCCAGGCAAGGAGGAGTCATTGCCATTCACCAGGGCGGATTCCTGGGAGAGTGGGGAGGCAGGGACTCAGGTTTGCCTCCAGCCCAGTCCCTTCTGAATGAGTCTCTTGCAAACGCCTCATTCATCTTTTCCTGCGCCTGCCACCCCTGGGGAAGGAGAATGCACATCTGCATCACCTGTGTAAGGGCGCTAAGGCACCCTGCTGGGGGATGTGCCCCAAGCCAGCAGGAAAGGGAGTGAACTAGGGGTTACTAGGACGGGTCCCTGGGTCGGGGGGGGGACACAAAGGGGTCTTGTTATGGCGCGTGTCGGGGGCAATTGACGGGCCCAGGGCAGGGGGGAGGGGGCGACGCTAAAGCGTTTTCTCAATGATCTGCGGAGAGGCTCCTCCCCTCCCCCCAGCTCCCCGCGGGGCGGCTGCAGCGTTGCTGAGAAGCCACCTTTGGCGCAAACGGGCCGCATTGATATTCAGCACCACGGGCAGCTCCTCCACGCGCCGCCGCCCCGGCTGCAGGGCGAGATCCCGCCGCGGCTCCGGGAGGCGAAGCACCTGCAGCCGGGCTGGGAGAGGGGCTGAGGCGGGGGCATTGCACCGCCAGCCCTCGGGGTCAGGAGCGCCCTGGGGACCCCGAGCTGTGAAATGGGGCTGAGCGTGTGTGTGTGTGTGTGTGTGTGTGTGTGTGTGTGTGTGTGTGTGTGCACATGAGAGACAGAGAGACACTGTCTGATCCCCTGTGTGTGTGTGTGTGTGTGTGCACATGAGAGACAGAGAGACACTGTCTGATCCCCTGTGTGTGTGTGTGTGTGTGTGCACATGAGAGACAGAGAGACACTGTCTGATCCCCTCTGTGTGTGTGTGTGTGTGCACATGAGAGATAGAGAGACACTGTCTGATCCCCTCTGTGTGTGTGTGTGTACACACCAGAGATAGAGAGACACTGCCTGATCCCCCGTGTGTGTGTGTGCACACGAGAGAGAAAGACACTGTACTCCCCTGTGTGTGGGTCCCTGTGTGTGTGTGTGTATACACACCAGAGATACAGAGACACTATCTGATCCCCTGTGTGTGTGTGTACACATGAGAAATAGAGACACTGTCTGATTCCGTGTGTGTGTGTGTGTGTGTGCACACCATATATATAGAGAGAGACACTCTCTGTCTGATCCCCGTGTGAGGATTTGTGTGTGTGTACACACCAGAGATAGAGACACTGTTTGATCCCCTGTGTGTGGGTCCCTCTCTCTGTGTGTGTACACACGAGAGACACTGTCTGTCTGATCCTCTGTGTGTAGGTGTGTGTGTGTGTGTGTATACACCATAGACAGACCATCAGAGACACTATCTGATCTCCTCTGTGTGTGTGTGTGTGTGTGTGTGTGTGCTTGCACCAGAGATAGAGACACTCTCTGTCTGATCCCCTGTGTCTGGGTCCCTATTTGTGCCCGAGTGCCTGTATCTGTTGGTATGTGACTCCCCGAGAGTATGCCTGCCTCTGGCTGAGTCCATGTGACTAAAATAAAAGGCAAACACATAGCCTAGTTTTATTCATAAAATCTGTTGAATGAGCCTGCAGCCCAGAGGCTGGCAGCTGCTGCTGGGGCAGGAGGATGGCGAGCTGGAAGGGGGAGCAGATACAGGGATCAGACTTTCCTGAAGGGATCCCATTTCCTGTGCAACACTTTGCTCCCACGCAGATCAGTGCAGCCCTGGAGACGCCGAGATTCCCATCGACAGCCCAAACCGCAGGCCTTTCGTTCATGCTGGTGCATCCATAAATTGGCACAGAGATCAGCTCTGTACCTGGGCCATTCCCCTGCCCCAGCGTGCATTGGAAATAAGGGAGAGATGCCAGACAGATCTTTCCCCTCCTCCCCCTCGCCTCAAACACCGGACTGATATGCTAATGGCTAAAGAGCACGCTGTTTGCAGTACATTATACACAGTCCCCGAATATTGCCCCTATAGTGAGCCCGATGTGTCCCTAGAGTTCGCCCAGTGGTATTTTGAAGCACCCACCATAACCATTGAATCTTATTATCATTTGTATTACAGTACAGGCCTCAACTGAGATCGTCAACACATAGTGAGAGACGGTCCCTTCCCCAAAGAGCTCACACCCAGTTTAGTGTCATAGCCACAAGAAAAGCATTTTGAACGCTCGGGCTTGGTGGATGAACCCTGCCAATCTCTAAGAAGATCCCCGTTTTCACAGCCCCCAGCCAGCCTCCCGGGAATGCCTCATCAGGACTTCTCAGCACGGACAGACCAAAGTGTGACTCACAGCTGCTGCCTTGGCGAATGGGCCCTGGCAAAGAAGTTGTACTGCTCTGTAGAGATGTTCCTGCCATCTTAATCTTCCTGCGAGACCTAGGTGAGCCCAGTGGCCCCAGCATGTACCATTGGCAGTGGCATGGAGAGGCAGCACTGGCCACCCCACTGTGCCCACTCTGGTTTGGCCCCACAGGTCCTCTGTCATGATGGAGGAGCCAGGGGGTCAAAATTGAGGGAGTGGAGTTGTGACTCTGTGTACGGGGGTGGGGAGGTGGCAGCTCTGCTCAGGTTTGGCCTCGCAACCCCGCCACCATAGGGCCAAAGCTGAATGAGTAGTGGGCCGGCTAGCGCTGTTCCTCCTTGCTGCTGCCAAGGGGTGGCTCCTGTGCCAGGAATTCCCCCTGGGGGCCTGCCTGGCCTCACCCCACTTCCAGCAGCCCATGTCCCCTCTCAGGGATGTGGAGTGATGCTGCACCTGGACTGGCTGAGCTGGAAGGCAAGGGCTGAGCATGGCGTTGGTAAGGAACTGGGACCAGCGGCTTCCGCAGAGATGGCTCCACAGGGATTGACGACGTGGGAAACATTTCTGGGGGCAGCCCTGAAGGCCCCACTTCTGTGGAATCTTGTGTGTGCCCCAGTGAAAATTTAGCACCATTCCTCACAGCAAGATGTCAGCCAGAACCTATTTCCCGGACCCTACAGCAGCCTGGCCTGGGCTATCTTTCTGGCTGAGGGCTTTATCCTGCTGCCCATCACTGTAGCGTCTGATAAAATTAATAGCAAGAGCAAAGTCTTTAGGGGACTTCCTGGAAGCTCTATGTCTTTTCCCTTCATGGGATAAAACTCTGCTTTGGGGAGGGGCTGTGGTTGTTTGTGGGGGTATTTGTGGAGGGTGGGGGCACTCTGTGGAGGAGGGTCTTGCAGTGATTGCCATTCTTGCTCGGGCAAAAAGGCTTTTTCAAAGAGGAAGGTTTTGCAATGTTTCCTAAAGATGGTCAGAATCTGGGTTCACCTGCCCGGCTCTGGAAGATTGTTCCATAGCTGGATCTCCGTGACGGAGTACGTTGGCCCCAGCTCTCAGGCACTTTGGCCTGAGCTTTGTGACCTGCATTATCCCAGAAGAGCCCAGCTGCCTCAGCAGTTCATAGATGGAAATTCAGTCTTTGGTGTAGCTGGGGCTTGAGCCGCTAATTAGGATCAAGGCCTTAAACTGCCTGACAGCCAATCAAGGGCTGATTTAACAAGATAACATGAGCATCAATCCCCTCCCCTTACTCCCAAGAGATAACTAGCTCCTTGGAGCAGTGATTTCACCCTGATATTAAGGTCAACCAGGTCCCCAGCATATGGCCTCCTCTAGTCCCCCGTCTAGTCTGGCCCGGAATAGCCTAATGGTGATCCCATCCCCTCACCCTCCTAATGTCATTTTTCATTATAATTTGTTCTTTCCAGTTTATGATCCTTCGGTTCATCACCCCTCATTGAATCCTCGCACTGCTGAGAACTCTCCCCTCTTCCTAACATTAGAGTAGACATGACGAATGGAACTCTCCCCTCCTGCCCAGTCCCCTTAACCTCTCCTGTGGGTCCTGTCCCACAAACATTTGATCATGTGGACCAGGCATGACCAGAGCATGACCACATGAAACCCATGAAGTTGCAATACATAGGGTCTGGACAGACTATATGAGTGTGGCCCATCGGGACCAGCTGTCCCAGAATTCAGTGCTCCTCCATTGTCTCCCTAGGCCACTCCCCCAGTGTTAAAAGAGGAGGGCAATTGCCACTTCCTCCATTTGGCCAAATCACAGGCAGCCCTTAGCCTCCTAGCAGGCTACCAATGTAGCCCCCTCATCTGGGCCTCCCCTGATGTGGGCCATAAACTCAGCCAAGGGAAATAGCTCTCCTCAGACATTCCCTTCCTGGGCGGCTCTGAAGAAGCACAAGATGCAGCTGAGACTTTCCAGCTGCTCCCCATGTTCTTGCCTATTCAAACGCTCTGGTGAGAAGGACTGAAGCAACTCAGGAGAGAAGCAGCTCTGCCTATTAAACGCCATCCTCCAAGCCTGGACTCTCCACCTTCTCTCCAGTCCCACCTGAACAGAGCCTGCCAATGCTCCTGGCCTCTCCCTTTCCCTCTCCTTGGCTGATTATGGTCAAGCTCTGTAAAGTGTCCCAGGTTAGAGGTTGTGGCAGAGACATTGCATGGAATTGCCAGCCTGGCACTGAGCTCCCTTGGGGTCAAATCCAAGAGTCACTTCTGCAGCTTCCTTCCCTTCCGTTCCGAGGGGGGGGGTCTTCCCCTTGCTGGTGCCTGGGCAGCCTGGGATGGTGCAGGGGTCTCACAGTGGCTGGCAGGGAGGCAGAGTCCTCCCTTCCAGGCCACAGAGTGGAAGTGGAGTTGTGGCAAGACAACTTTTGGAGCATCTGGATTCCTGTGACTTCCCTTGTGTCATGGGCCTGCAGAGGTCTGTTGCCTGGGCCTTTATACAGTCTCCTGAGAGTACCCCTATTTCCTGCCAAACCCTATGCTTAGCCCTTTCAAAGGCAAGCTCTGCAGCTCCCCGACTGCGAGACGGGGCCTCTGGGCTCCAGCACCCTTTGTGTGTTACTGTGTGCTCTCCACGGTGAGTTCAGATGCTTGTTGGAGACTTCTACCCCTTCAGGGAGCAAGCAACCAGTGAGTGTTTTCAGTGACGCAGGACAACCTTTTCAAAACAAGGCAGCATTTCTTAGTCACCTGGGATCCAGCGTCTGACAGTCCTTAGGGGAGCATGGAATAGCCAAGCTTAAGACAGTGCCTGTACAGGCAGAAGCAACAGCCCCATTACCCCATGCCTTCCTCGACTCCATCTTGTCTCTGTCGCTCTCTGTTTCTCCTGCTCATGACTTTTCCACTCTGCTTCCCTGCAGACAATTGGAGGACGCTCTTGGCTGCCAGTTGCTAGGAGTTAACGGTCCAGTTCTTGGGTCTTCCATTCATATGTGTTGATCCCATTCAGATGTTGATGGTGCAATAGAATCCAACCCTGCCAGATCTAATGCCTACAGGACAATCAGTTATCCCCACTCCTCCTGGTCCCTAGAGTAGGAATCAACCCCTTCACACTGTCTGGCCTGGGTCCAGCGCAAAGCCAGGTGGCTGATCTGACAGTGGATGACAATCAGGGGTCCATGCTAATATTACTAACTCTATTGGCTGCCTTTAATATCAGGACTCAGGAGGTGGTCCTGATACATTTGTGGTCCCTGGTGGGAGAGGACAGGACTGGCCATAGGTGGTTTCATCCCTGGATCTCTGAGAGTAGTGCTAGACAATTGCTCTTCTGCCCCAAGAGCTCCCTCATGTGGGTACCCCAAGGTTCTCCGCAGTCACCTGTTTATTCAATGTGCATGGGAGGCCATTCAGGGCTGGGCACTATCAGGATGCCAGACACAGCTTTGTTGCTCTCTTTCCCAGCCCAGTGTGTGGGAGAGACTGGGGCATGAATGAGAGTGAGCCAGTAGGGACTTAACACAGATATGACCACAGGGGGTTAGAGGAGACACCTGGGCAATTTGGCTAAGATTATATCAGCCACTTGGACGGCTGGGTTCTAGATGACCAAGCAGCAGCAGTGATAGAGATGTTGTTTTTCCATTTGTGTCTGCCTGGGGGAATTGTGACCTTTTCCTCAGATATGCACCTTGAGGCATGAATCTTGCCTGTCTTCTCTAACCTGGATCACTGTAATGCCCTTGTTCTATGGGCCGTGGCTTCAACTTAAATCCATTCAGATGCTGAACTTAGTGCAGATGGGGCAGTGGCTGGTTAAATGGAGTATCCCGCTGTGAGCACATGACATCTGTGCTCTGGACTTTGCACTTGGCTGCTTATTGCCTTTGGAGTTAAAGGTGCTGGTTCTCACCTACAAAGCCCTAAGCGGCCTGGGGAGATGCTACTCTGTGCCATAGACTCCACCGGGTATGAACAAGAGAGGCTGCTGGCAAAGTGCTCTCAAGAGGGGCTCTCAACGTTGGCATTCACTCCCCTTGGCCTGAAACAGCTGGACTCTCTTGCCCTTCTGGACTCACTGCAGAGCCCCTGTTGGAGCAGGCATTTGTGATTCTTGTGGGAGCCTGAGCCTTGGGTGGATTTGTTCCGGGATATGTTCTTGCCAATTAGGGGTGATCTGGTGTGGGCGTGGGATTCACTGCTGGCTTGTGTTGAGTTTATTGGGTAAGGGTTGCATTTGTAATTGGCAGCCAGAGCCCCAGAGGCTGGGATTGGCATTTGTAATGTTTTTCTAGATCCAAACAAACAAAGGGGCCAACAGCAGTGATGGTATATGTCCCACAAGGAACTAGACTCAGAACCCACCAGCTCTGTCACTTGGCAGCCATCTAACAGCTATCAGATGGGAACACCAGTCAGTCGTTGCTGACCTGGGCTGCACTATAGACCAAAGTCTGCTGGGCCTTCCAGGGCCCTGTAATTGGTCCTATTGGGAAGATGTTTGGGTCTTTTCACACACCCTTTCTGGCTACAGCTGCAGTGATACAGAATCATAGAAACGTAGTCTGGAAGGGACCGCGAGAAGCCATCCAGTTCAACCCCCTGTGCTGAGGCAGGACCAAGAAAACCAAGACCATCCCTGACAAGTGTTTCTTCAGCCTGTTCTTAAAAACCTCCAGTGATGGATTCTCTGTAACTTAAAGTCTTTAAATCATGATCTGAGGACTTCAGTGACTCAGCGAGAGGTCAGAGTGGGTGGGTGAGCGTCTGTGGCCGGCAATATGCAGGAGGTCAGATTAGATGATCCCAATGGTCCCTTCTGACCTTAAAGTCTGTGTGTCTATGGGGATACCACAACCTCCCTTGGAAGTCTATTCCAGAGCATGACTACACTTAGAGTTAGAAAGTTTTTCCTACTATCTAACCTAAATCTCCCTTGCTGCAGACTAAGCCCCTTGCTTCTTGTCCGACCTTCAGTGGACATGCAGAACAATTGATCACAGTCCTCTTTATATCAGCCCTGAACATATTTGAAGACTGCTAACAGGTCCCCCCTCAGCCTTCTTTTCTCTAGACTAAACACGCCCAGTTTTTTCACCTTTCCTCATAGGTCAGATTTTCTATACCTTTCCTATCATTTTTATTGGTCTCCTTTGGACTCTCTCCAATTTGCCCACATCTTTCCAAACGTGTGGTGCCCAGACCTGGAGGCAGTGCTCCAGCTGAGGTCACATCAGTGCGGAGGAGAGCGGGACAATTACCTCCTGTGTCTTACGTACAACACTCCTATTAATAAACCCCAGAATGATATTAACCTTTTGCACAAGTGCATCACATTGTTGACTCATATTCAATTTGTGATCCCTAGAACCTCCCGATCCTTTGCAGCAGCACTGCTGCCTCGCCAGTTACTCCCCATTCTGTAGTTGTGCACCGATGACTCCAGTTACCTTTGTCCCTGGGAGCACCGAGGTCTTTTCTGAAACTCAAACCAGAAATCCCAGCCGTCCGTCATGCTCCCTGCTCCCATAGGGGTCAGAACTAATCCTGCACCATTTGTTAATTGCGCAGATGTTTTGCCTTTGTAATTCTGGCCCATGGGCACTTCTTGCTCAAGGGGTCGGGAGGTTCCTGGGGCTGGGGATGGGAAGGGAGTTGAATGGCTGGAAAGTGAATGAAGAAAGGTGAGCAAAGGGCTGATGTTTAAAGGGAGCATGGAGGGTTGCTAAGCTGTTTGGAGTGTTGCTTGTAACCAGGGTCCCCCTACCTTGCCCCCCCTCCCCTGTCCTTTGTAGTGACCAAGCTCTGGGGGAGTAATTGGCGCAAGAGTGGGTGACTGAGGCTGCAGTCAGCCCCCCGCCCCCCGGGATGACTAGACCAGGAGACATGGTAAGGCCATGAATTGACCACTGGGCCAGCTGGTCATCAGACCTTCCTGCTTCAATCGGAAAGCAGCCAGGGCCGGCGGACACTGCAGTCATGAGTTATCTGATTTTCTGCGGGAGTGCAGGGGGGAGACTTCACTTTTTTCCTCCTTTGGTTCAGTAATAAAAATGGTGTAACACCCGCCCCCCCCAACCCCATCCCCCAGCCCTGAGTGTTAGGGAAAAGCCTGGCAGGGCCAAGGACTCTGGTAGGTTCCAGAGCAAGTGTGACTTCACTGGGGCTGCCCCCCGCTGCCCTTCCCAAAGCTGCTCGAGTGAGCATGCGACCTCCAGTGTCGCTGCTCTGTGCCTCCGGTGCTCTTGGTGACACACATACGCTGAGCCGTCCATCTGCAGCGCTCTAAGCAAACTCTGCTGGCATCAGCTAGCTCTGCCTTCCACAGCTGGCCTGCTGGGTCGATGAGGAGGGGGCAGGGGCCTTCGTCACTCCGACAGGAGGCAGTGACAGGCAGAGGAGAAGCTGGAGCGAGGGGGACATGCTTAAATCAGGTCAGGGTGGGGATTTGCTGGGGGAATGGGACCGGGAGCCCCAGGACTGACTGGCTTTCCTCTTAGCCGAAAGTGGCACCATCAGGGCAGAGCGAGGGCCCACTGGTGGAACCACGTGGGGGAACCTATACGACCAAATGGCCTCTCCCTGCTTGGAGCCTGAGCTGCTTCTCGCCCGCCGGGATGCAGAGATAGAGGAAGGGCTGGATAAGGACACATCTTATGGACTGAACCCCCGGTCATCCTAGGACGGAGCTCTGTGGACATGTGCTGATTGTTCCCCGGCAGCCCAGCCCCTTCTCTCCCTGGGGGTAGTTCACACCTGCAGTATAACATCCTCGCCCCAGGCTCCACAGAAGGGAGATGCCAGGAACCCTTGTGCCTAGGAGCTGCGGGAGCCAAGCCGAGCACAGGTTCTGCCCAGGTTCCCTCTTTACCGTTCATTCCCAGATGGACTCTCCTGGGCTTTAAATCCGTCCCCAGGGGCAGAAACCTCCCTTTCTACCCTGGATCTGTCCCTCTCCCAGGGATGACGCCCTCTGATAAATCACCTCCACCTCTCCTGTTCTCCTGGGCAAATGAGTCCGGTCTCCTGAACTTTAGTTGCCATCACTGACACGAGCTTGCCAATATCAACTCTGCTGTCACAGACTCCGACACAGGTGGCCAGTGACTAGAACATGTCTGTGATGGGGTTTAAACTTCCTCCCACTGACTAGAGCACTGAAGGGGTTAAGAGCAGCTGGAGAGCTCAACAAGTGCATCCAATTATACCTGGAGGAGGAGCCAGGACCAATTTGAGATAAGGCCCAGTTGGAGGGGACTAGATGGCTACTATAAGAGTAGGGTTTCAGGTTATAGAGGAGGGGGTGGCCTGTGTGGCAGGATCACCTGAGGGGAAACTATGGAAAAGGGTCAGGGAAACTGGGCTGCAGGGGAAAGGAACATCCCTGGACAAAGGGCCCTGAGGGAAGGACAAGATTGGGTGAGGGCTTTGAAAAGGGAAATAAACCCTGAAAGAGAGGACAGGCAGGGCAAATGGGGCTTTGGGGGAAGGCCCAAGCTAAAGGGGAAAGGAGCAATGGAGGGGCCTGCAGGAAGTAGCTTATATCCTGAGATTGTCCCTGAGGGGAGAGGGCAGCTGGGGAGAAGGAGACTCCTAAGCAGGCCCAGAAGTGAAGAGGCTCCAGGGAAGAAGCCCAGAGGGTCTGTGGCTTGGGAGGAGTCCAGCCCCCAGGGAGGCAGAGCTCTGGGACAGAATGAGGAGGAACTCTGAGGGGGAGGAAGAGTTTGCAGAGGACTGATGCTGGGAAGGATAGAAGAGTTTTTGTTTCTTTGAGTTTGGACATTATTGAGAAGGGGTGGACTTAAATCATGAGCTGGCTGCAGGGCTGTGTCAGGGGAAGTGGCGCACCACCAGTGGACCAGAACAACCATTGGCAGGGGGTGCCTGATGGGGAGAGAAGCACTATACCATGCCCAGTCCTGGTGAGGTGCTCCAGCAGTGAGTCCACCCTTTCACAGTGCTCAGGAGCTGAAAAAACAATGACCAAAGCAGCATGTAGGTATCTTGGTTTCCCTCAAGGAAAACTTGGTCTCCCAAGGCCCACTTTGAGAGCAGGGGAGTGTATGAACCAGAGAACATGGAGACAATTTCACTTCGCCCAGAACAGGGGCTTGCTAACTTTGCCCAGCTGAGGGCCTGCTTGGCACTCCACCAGAAGCCCAAGGGCCACATGCGCTTTACCTAGAGTAGATCATAGTCATGCTCCTCTTTAATGTGGAGGTGAAGCCGGTGGGGACCACATGGCCCGGAGTGCAGGAGTGCTGGCCACTCAGACTGAGATGGAGCATTGCACGGTGGCAGGACCAGGCTGGAATGCAGGTGGGTTAGGTGGTTTCTTGGAGGCAGCTCTCTGGAGCTTTGGTCATGTTTTGGGGAGGGCTTGTCTTATCCGGCCACTCTCTGCCTGGTGAGGCTTCTTGGGCCTAATTTTTAAGCTCAAACTGGACCTAAGCCCAGCCAACCTGACCCAAGCCCAAGAAGGTCAAGTTGTTTTCTGACTTTGACCCTGACCTTTCCCTGGGAACCCGAGTCCGTGCCGCCACCAGTTCTTGCGTGGAGGCGGCTGCACGGGCTGGTGGCTGCTGGTCCCTGCTGCGTTGTGTGAGTGCTGTGGAGTGACAGGTGCTGTGACTGCTTGGCACTCTTGTGCTGTGGCACGCACAGCGCAGCCAACGGGCAAGGGCGGGGCACGCAGCTGTGGCTGCACTGTGCGCCTGGGCAGGAGAAGGTCAACAGAGCCTGAGAAGGTCGGGGTGGTTTTCTGACCTGAACCTGACGCGTCCTCGGGTCCTGATGGGTTTTGGGTCGGATTGAAGGACAGAGCACCCCCAGTGGCAGAATGGGGAGCAAGGGAGAATGCCAAGCCTAGGCGAGAGAAGGGTTAGTAGGGGATGTTTGGAGCCAGGGGCTCTTTGGGGGAGTCCCTCAGTTCTCTGTTTCTTGGCTGAGTCCCTTATTCAGTGTCTCCAACTAATTACGGAACGGCTGGATCTGCCGGGGCCTCCCCTTGTCTCTAACTGGTTTGTGAGCTCTGTGCACCAGGGACTGTCTCTTCCTGCTGCGTGTGCGGCACTTGGCACCACAGGGGCCCCGATCCTGCAGGGCTGGTGCCATTGGGGCCCTGATCCTCACTGGATGGCCACTGTCATACAGATAGTAACTACCGCTGCAGCCTTCTACCTGCTGGGAGCTTTGCCTCTTTAGACTCCTAACATTGCCTCTACGAGAGGCAACCAGCCCAAGTGGCCCCTTGGGGCTCACTGGGAGCTGGTGAGGAGAGTAAAGACCTGGTGTGTCAAAGCATCCCTCCCTGGGGCCCCGGCTGGTCTTCCCCCTCCCTGGGGCTGTGGAGGTGACCTCCAGGATCCAGGCAGAGCAGCCCTTGCAGGCCCCTGATCCCATGGGATGATTTCTGTGCAAGGATTCTCACCTGCTCCCGCTCGTTCATCTGAATAGGCTGCAATCTTCTGTCTGTCGCCATAACTATCATCACCATAGTAACAGACGGCAATGTTAGCAAGAGGAGGAGTTGCCAGACTGAAGAGGGTCTGTGCGGGGGCGGAGGGTCTGTCAGTCAGAGCAGGGGGGGGGGGGGGGGAGGGATGGGATGGAGCTGTCACAACATGGATGGTGGTGGGGTTTCGGATAAGTACCTTCCTGTGTGCACACAGGCGTCCTCCTCAGTTCCTTTGTGCCCCTGGCTCTGCCATTGCCAGGCCATATCCCTGCCAAATCTCACACATCCACATCCTCTCCCAATGCACAGCCCCCCTGCCAGCATCCCTCCACCCCGCACAACCCATCCCTTCTCCCTTCCCGTTACCTGCCCCATATTGTCACACCCTTCCAACTTCTCTACACATCCCCCTGTACTTCTCAACACCCCCTCCCAACATGAACACCCACCCAACCCAGTCCCCTTCCCCCTCCCCATTCCCACCCCCAGGGGCCCTGTTGTCCACCTCTTCAAACATAGGCATAGCTGCTACCAGGAATACCCCCCTCCCGTGACCAGCAATCACCTGCCTGTCTGGGTTTGGCTGTGCCAGGAGTAGGCAGTTGGGACCAGTGATTCCTATTTCTGTGCCTCTGGCCATGCCAGTGTCTAGCTGGGGGCAGAACCTTCAGGCCTGAGTCCTGCCAGCAGCTGGGGAAACATCTGTGCCATCCAGCCTTTTGTGACTGCAGTGTAGTTTCTCCTAGTGAACAGGGGTGAACTTAAACTCAGCAGGGTCAGGAAAGTCTGTTAATTAAGGAGGGTGGGAGGGCGTGCTGTGACGCTGCCCTCCAACACAGGGCTCTCCCCTGGTTTTATTTTGGAGGATTCCTTCCCTTGGATGACTCAGAAATGTGGATCTGGACCTTTTTCAGCCTTTATAAAATGGGGCTGTCCCAGTTCAGGGCAACTGCATCTGTATCTCCCCCTCCCTGTGGTCCAGCAAGGGTATCCACTCTAGCCTCCCAGCTCCTTAGCTGTCCCCTCTCTCAAGGGAGAGAGACATGGGTCTCTGCCCCTGCCTAGGGCTTTTCCCAGGCTACACAGTTCCCTACCTACACTCTCTTATTCCCAGCAAGCCAGACTGCCTGAATGGCCAGGCTCTGTGCTCTGCTTTCTCTTCAGGGGCTAGAACAGCGTAATTACCCAGTTCCACATTACCAGGCAGCTCTTTCTAATCAAGCACATTTATTCTTAAGGTGAAAGCATTACAGAAAAAACATATTAAAAGCAGTAAAAGAACCTACCCACGTGCTAATAAGCTTACCGGAGATCACCTGCAACCCCAACAAGGGCGCTGGCTGGTGATCCGTCCTTCAGACCTCATGTGGGGTTTTTTCCTGTGGTTACAAGTTTGCAACTGCTTTTGCTCAGAACACGACTGCCCACAAATAGTTCATTCTTTCCTTTATACAGCTGGGACCTTTGATCTGGTCCACGTTACAGGTGATCAGCAGACAAAGGTCCTTTCCTCAGGGCTGGGGTTTTGCCTAACTAGAGGGAGATACATTTGCATTCACCTCCCCTTAGAGATTCCTGCTTATAGGGCCAGTGCAAGGATGTTTTGCACCCTAGGTGAAACTTCCACCTTGCGCCCTCCCCCTCCCTGAGCGCTGCGGCAGCTCTCCGCCCTGAGGTGCCCGCCCCTCTGCCCTGAGGCACCCCCCCTGCAGCATCTCCCCCCCTCCACCCTGAGGCGCCCCCGCCCCGTGGCAGCTCCCCACCCCCCCAGGCCCGGGGAGCGTGCGGCAGCTCACCTCTGCTCTGCCCCCTCCCTGAGCCCTGCGGCAGCTCCCCACCCCCCTTCCGCCCTGAGGCGTGCCCCCCCCCACGGCAGCTCCCCTGCCCCCCCCCCCCAAGTTGCACACAATCCAACAATCACACACAAATGTTGCATTTTTAATACAATGGACTCCAAAGACACTTCAAGGTAATTCAGTTGGGTTTTTCAAAGATATTGCAGGAATCCTCACAGGGCCTTGTGCCTCATTTTGCGGCTTTCTGCTGGAGAGAGGGTATTTACAAGGGAGGCCCTAAGCAGGGGGAGGGCAGTTTTGCTGATCTCTGACCTTGGCAACAGCAGGCGGGTTGCGTTCACCCCCCACACACACACCATCCCTGCTTGCATTGGGAGGTCCTGCTGAACCTTCAACAAACTGAGCGTTCTGGACTAGTTGTTAGGCCTCAGAGTTAAATCTGCATCAGCAAAAACCAAAGCGTTCCAAAGCCCTTTGAATTCCAGCCCCTCCCCATCTCCTTTCCTCAGACATCTCTTCCTTGGTAGCTGCAATGTCCCAGTGCAGGGAATTGTCTGGGAAATTCCAGGGCTTTCTGGGAAAATAGTCCTGTCTTGCCTACCCTTTCTAATGCACCAAACAAAGGGGCAAGACCCCCTTACAGACAAGCAGCTCTGCTTTCAGACATTGCAAAGCAGCCAAAAAGGGCCCCCTTTCCCTTCCTTTTGTAAGGCTTCTTGAGTTACAGGGCCCTTCTTGGTGGGTATGGACAAGCATGCCGGGCTGGGTGTATCTGGAGGTGAGCAAACACACCAGTCCCGTGGGATAAGACATAAGAGGAGGAAACTGGGATAGAGTGCCAAGGGGTGAGAGTGATGGATTCCCTGAGGTGGGAAATGGGAGGGCGCTGGTGAGACAGCAGGAAGGTGGGGGCGGGGCTATCATCTGTCAGTCATATCCATGGAGACCAGCTGCCTGGGCAGTGAATTCCCCGCTCCCTCCTGGGGGCAGTGGCACAAGGTGACTGACTGGGATGCTGCCCTTGGTGTCCCTCCCCCTTGGGCACAGTGGCTTCCTTGGCTTGTCATTCCTTTTAGATGCTACTCCCTACTCTTGCCCCAGGGAATCTGCCCCAGGAGGCTGCAGCCTGTCAGGGAGAAGGCAGCCCCAAGCCCAGCTGCGAATGGGCTGAGAGCGCGGGTGGAGGGACCGGCAGCTGGAATCGGGGCTGAACTCTGTGTTGGATGATGCCCTGGACTGAATCCCCCTCACCCCCCATGCCTTAGGCTCCCCACAGGCCATGCTCGGTGAGTTCACTGCTACAGAACCTCCTGTGATGCCTCCAACAACTCTGAGCAGTCTCCTGCCCAGGTGCTGCCATAGAGTCACTGCACGCAGCATGGGCAGAAGCAGGCTGGTAGATCCTGCCTAGCCCCACCAACAACCAGTTGCTTCTGCCTCCTGCTAAGGGAAGTGACCATTGCCAGAGGCAGGAAATCAGAAGGCACCGACCAGTGCTCTGATCTGAGAGGCGGGATCCTGAACTGGAAGGACCAATGGTGGAGGATAGACTAGACCTCCTAATGGGTCTTCTCCAGCCCTAGCTCCTATGAACAGTCTGATCCAGTCTCTGCTCGGAAGTGGGCTGCCCGGTTCTATGGACCAGCAATCCGATGAGGTGACGGGAGCAGCTGATGTAGAGGGAGCTGGTGTTGGAGGCCATGTGTCCTGTGGGAGGGGTGCTGAAGCACTCACAAGGGGAATTCGCTGCCCATCCCCGCCTCATCTGCCCAGTGAACTGAACTCTGGCACTGAGAGGACACAAACAAGGTGGGCCGCCATAGGGGCTCTGCTGCCTCCCGCCCTCACTCGCTCGCTCACACCAAATGTTCTCTGCACATTGGGAGCCGTGTTCCTGGCAACCAATTCTTCCCCCATCTGGTGTTTGTCTCCTTCCTAAAATACCTCACGCTGGGAGGCTAATGCTGAGGAGAGATTTAACTCCCAAGGGAACTGGGTCTCCTCTCCTCCCCACTCCACAGCGCCTCAGTTATTAAACTGGAGGATAGAACGGACCCGGCTGGGGTCTGTCCTGTACACACTGCTGGGACTAGAAGGTGCCCTGTGATGGAGTGATAGCTCATGGTTTGGCCTGGTGTGGTGTCATGGATCCAGGGGCAAGGGCCCTTTTCACCCTCTGCTACCTCCGAAGCTCAGTCACTGACTGAACTCAACTGGCCCCTGTGGCTCTCTGGGGAATTCGCCTCTCAGAGCACTGGTCCCATGTTCTCAGCTGCATAACCCGTGTTCCGCACCCTCTGAAGTCAGAGCCACCACCTTGTTGGGGGTGGGCCTTGTAGCAACTGGTCTGAAAGGGAGTGAGGTCATCCTGGTAGGGGCAACCATGACGGAGTGAGGTTGAGAGGGCTTCTTAGTCACTGATGCTGCCCAGGTGCAGCCAGAACCAGCCCAAACCTTCCAGTAAAGAGGCCTTCACCCTGCAGTGGCATGGGCAGGGCTGAGTCTATTCTGTTCTATACAAGTTCTTATGCCGTGCTTATCACCGTACTATCTGTACCTGCTGGTCATGCACTGAGCAACATGACCAACATCAGTTGCGTGTTTGTTCCCTCATCCTCTCCCCAGGAAGAGAAGTTAGGGCAGGAGTGCTGTTATATCTCTCACACTCTCCCCCTCCCTTGTAGGTTTGTTAGAGAAGGCAGGTCAAAGAAATACACCATGCATTTAGAGAAGGAGTTGGTGACTCTTGTGATGGGGCATAGTTCCTTGGGGGGGCATTCATTCCAGTCTTGGGGCAATGCTGGGGAGGCCTTTGTCTGGCTGGGGGCTGGGCAGGACTGATGGGGGTGGAGGGGCCATGCTGGGGAGGGTTTCCCTCTACAAAGGGCTGGCAGGGAAGACCTGCTTATGGGGGAGTGGGAGGTTCTTTTGATCTTACTGAACATTTGTGTTGCAGTTCATGTGGCTACATGCAATTATCCATAGGCCTTTGCAGTGAGAGGAGAGAATGAAAGTAACAGTGATTGACTAATGGTCTGTCCAAGAAGCTGGATCTATCCAGGGAACCCTATAGACTCAGGTAGGTTCCACATGAGTCCTTGGGCTATTTTCAGGGGTCTGTTGCAACAGCTTTCCACAAATGACACACAGCATTCTAAAGCCAGGCCTACCAGCCCCCTGCATATAAAAAAAATCAGGCCTGAAAAAATGACCAGATTGGCCCTAAATAAATAAACAAACCCCGAAAAACCAAACAAACCCCCAAACCCATTAGACTTTAAATCAATAAGCCATGTTGGGCTCTTTTCATTGCCTTCCCAGTTCGGCATCATGTTTTCAAGATTTTCTTCTCTGCACCCGGGGGGGGGGGGGGGGGGGGGGGGGGGGGCCTAGCAACTTAAAAGCTAAGATTCTCCCCTGCTCATGTGACTCTGGGAGCTGGGGCTTTAAGAAACAAATCGCCAATGGCGAGCAACTGGCCCCAGGAGCAGCCACTCCCCTCTCAGGGCCAACACCAGGCTGTGGCTCCGGGACGGCACCTTGGTGCCTCTTCACGTGCTGTGCAGCTGGGCGCGTTGCCTGAGCCTGCTGTCAGTGAGCTCGGGGCCCTGGCTAGTCCATCCCTCCCCCCTCCCCCCCAGGTGCCTCCGTGTTATGAAAATAAACGACGAGCTCCAGAGATGCCAAACACGCTGGGATGGGTTTCCAAGGCAACCGGAGTGTGTGAGCAGGAACAGCGGTGGAGAAGGCTGGTGTGGGGTTGCCATAGCGACAGGAAGAGCCAGCTTGGCTTTTCCAAACCTTGCTCCAGTTCCATCACCTCCTTCGGTGGCTGCCGGCCCGGGCCCCGCTGCCGGCCCGTGTGGCTTTTGTCCCATCCCTGCTCGCCAGCAGCAGGGAGAGTTACCTGCGCAGGGAGTTGGGGGTAAGCGGCCAGCAGGCTGGCCATGCTGAATGGCAGAGGGGTCATGCCCCCCAGTCAGGACAGGGGAGGGAGCTGCTACTTCCCCACCTGCCTAAGCAATGGGACGCCCCACCCCATGCACCCATTGCCCTGCTCTCCCTTGCTATAGGAACTCTCAGCAGGCAGGACCTAGGCCGTAAGGCTGGGGATCAGCGGGGTTCCCCTGCTCTAGGGGCCCACAACAGGACGGGACCTGGCTGCTCACAATGAAGGATCAGTCGAGTGGCCGGCACCTTTAGAGAGGGGCTCACGGCCGCAGCCCTGCTCTAGGTGAGTAGTTCTGTCTCCCCGTGGCTCACCCTACACTCAGGGGGCCCATCCTCAGATTCCCTGTCTTTTTTTTTTTTTTTCCCCCTCTGCCTCTGCAGCGGCTGAAGACCACGTCCCTATGAATCCAACCCTAGGCCCATTGCACCTCGCCTCCTGCCATCCCTCTGCAAACGCTGTCCCCTCACACCCCCTGCTGGAGGCAGCCAGGAGTGCTTCCGCAATCGAGACTGCCATTAGTGCATTGCAGAGCAAAAATGTTCATTCATTCCTGCAGGCCCTCAGCCTGATCCCACGCACGGGGCGGGAGAAGGCACGGAAGTGTCCATGCCGGGAGCAGCAGTTGAGATCTATGTTCGCTGCACCGCCCCCCACTCATCGTTCAGTCCCAGAACACCCCAGTGCTTGGGCCAGGTCCAATTTCCAATCGCTCCTGTGCTAAGCCTCCCTCAGGAAAGGGTGGGAGTCCATACTCTGCTGCCCCCACACTGCGCCAGGAACGTGGGGTTTGTGGCCGCAGGAGTCACCCTCTCCCTCCGTACTGCTCCAGGGAGGCAGCTACGTTCCAGCTCAGGTGCGCAGACGATGTTTGCAGTCGCAGGCGCTGTGGGGTTTTGAGACTCACTGCTGTGAGGAGGTGACTGAGTCGGCGGCTAGTAACGAGCAGGGCCCAGCAGCACCGGCACAGACCCAGGACATAACAGCAAAACCCATTGGGGAACTTGCTGGCCTCTTGTACCTGACTCATCGCTCCACCTGCGCAGCCACCGAGTGGGGAGCTCTTGGGACCCCCCAGTCCCTGGGGGACAGACCACCAGGGGAAGGGGAGCTTCTATAGAGGGAGGGGGCCCAAGGAAATAATATCACTATGCAAAGGGGGGGTTGGGGAAGGAGTGTGATGGAACAGCAACGAGCTTCCCCAGCAGCACCATCTTCAGTGACTACCTGCTCTCTGCTAAGGGTAAGTCAACACCAGTGATCCCAGGCTCTGACTTGTTTTCGCCCAACACCACCTCCCACAAAAAACCCCGAACAGCTGACCCAGGGTTGGTGGGGCTTTGAGCCCAGGCGTTTACACAGCTGGGGAGCAGGGGGGTTAGAGCCCAGGGCCCTGGTTTAACGTGGGCTGGAACCTGCCCACTTTGCAAAATGACTCGTATTGACATCCTCCAGTGCCTGCCGACAAACACCCCGCAAGGACAGCCAAGGTCTCCTGCTGTTGGCTGGACTAGAATCCTGGAGCATCTCAGCACAAACCCCCGTGGGCTCTGCCCCCAGCCACACACAGGTGAGTGGGGAAACACTGAGGCCACAGTACCATGGGGAAGGGCTTTGCTGTGGGGATATCCACAGCTGGGCTAGGCAAACCCAGGCACTAAGCACTCAGGGTAACTATGCTGTAAAGACATGTCCTAAGTTTCCTCCATGCAGGGTCCCCTTTTAGTGGAGGTGTTTTCCCGGCATGCCTTTCTGGGGCTGGCCCTTTAAATATGGGTGAGCCAAACTACTGCATCCCTAAAGTAGCCATTTTGTAACAGGCTGCATCTCCCTCCCTGCCTGCTGGTAAGTACCTGTGGGGATCTCCCCTCCCAGTGGGGTTTCATCTGCACTCCTATGTTGCCTGGGGCTGTTGAATTGTTTTGTACCTGTGGGGCTGGAGTGTTGAAAACCAGCTAGTAAGTGGGCCAGGGTGAGTACAAGGCTCTGTAATGAGTAACTCGCCTCCTGAGAGAGCGATCCTGTGAAAGTCCTGCGCTGTGGTAGAGCATTTCTCCCCCTTGGGCCTGTCTAGGTGATCCACGCAGCAGCTATGTCCCCCCACACCGCTCTTAAAAGTTAGCCCATTCTTTTACTAGGGTGTGGCTTAAAGAAAGACACAAGCCCAGCCTCTGATCCTTCTCTTTATAAATAATGACCAACATTGATTCAGGGAGTCCTCCTCCTGGGATCCAACAGCTGGGGGCGGTCAGAAGCCAGGGCTGCTGCAATCCACCCTCCCATGCTTCAGCTGTGGCACTGCCTCAAACTCCCACATGTGGGTGTAAAGGGGGTTCAAGAGTTGGATGGTGAGGGCGGCACAGGGCCCCGGCTGCTGGCCTCACTCACAGGGGAAGCCTCTTCAATTCAATACCCTCACACAGGAGACCATGAGGGAAAGACAAACACCCTACCCCCCCCCACCCTACACACAAACACCAGACACTGCTGCTGCATGGGGCCTAGCCAGAGGAGGCACCAACCCTGGCTGTTCAGTTGTGCAATGCATGCTGCCCCCTCAGCCAGGCCCTCTCTACCCTCAAAGCCACAGCCCCAAACTACCCTGAGCCTCCCGTCAACCCCGCAGCTTCCACCGGCCTCTCCCCAGCACGTTAGCTGCACAGCAGTGACAAAGACGTGCTAGAAAAATAAACTCTAGTGTAAAATCTGGCCCCTTCGCAGGAGCAAAAACACCGTGTCCAAACTGCCTCCCCAGCCACCGACGGAGCATTGCACCGCAGGCCTGCTGGGCTCCAGTCGGCCTCTTCCTGGGGTCAGCACTGAGAAGGCCGGGCCCAGGAAGAGACTTGGAGGAAATTAGTTCCCATCAGACTCTCCTAGCAGAGCTGGGACTGCTGGGAACAGACCCACTATGAGGCTTGGGTGAGGGGGGGGAAACTCAGCAACAGCTTCGTGCTGAGTGATGCTAATTCAGGCCACATACTCCAACCACCATGTGACCAGCACTGAAGAGGGGGATCATGAGCACCCCCCCAAACCCAGCCTAGGAGGCGGTGCTTGCAGCACCCCCCCCCAGCACTATGGTTGTGAGCTCACATCCCAAGTCACTTGTGGATCACACACTGCTCCCCAAGCTGCTGGGGTTAACCCCTTGTGGATCACACACTGCCCCCCAAGCTGCTGGGGTTTTATGGGCACAGTGGTGCTGCCTAGTGCCAGGGACTTCACTGCTCTTGCCCTGGTACCGTTTGAAGCCCCTTCTCCCCCTCAGGCCTGGTAGAGGGGCACTACCCTGTCTATGGGGCTCCTGCAGATGGGGCAGGTGTGGCTAGGCAGAGCCTCGTAGCAGCGGAAGCAGCAACAGACATGGCCGCAGCATAGCAGGACGCACTCGCGGGGCCGTGTCAGGCAGATGATGCAGGCGTCCTCCGACGCATCCTCCCCAGACTCAGTCGCCGTGTCCCCGCTGCCCCACAGGGCCTCGAACTCCCGCCGCTGCTCCTCCTGCTCCTGCTTGTGCCGGCGCTGCTGATAGGCCTGGCAGAGGGCGTACAGGATCACCGCCACGCCTGTCAAGCCGCACAGCACCGCCGCCCCCTTCCAGAAGCTGCTCACTGACTCCATCTCCGCCAGCAGCGTCTGCCAGTCCCCCAGGTGCAGGAAGTAGTTGGACCCATCAGCTGGGGGCTGCAGGTGGAGGGTCCCATCTGGGTGCATGGCCAGCTCCCCGATGCCAGTCAGGCTTGCCCCCACTCGCAGCATCTCCTCTGTCTCCAGCAGGCCCTTGGGCTTCTCCCCGCTCAGGTAGTGACTGATCAGGTCTTTGAAGCCGTGGGTTGGGTGCTGGAAGCGCTCATACACAGTCTCCAGGGGCAGCCGGACAGCCCGTAGAGGGCTCTCTACACTCACCCGTGTCACTGCCTCAGCACTGGGGGATGCCAGGGCAAAGGGCACCGTGTACACCTGCTCCGAAACCACCCGCTCACTTTCATTCCTGCAACCAATCAAGAGCGCAGCAGCTGAGCCGGTGGCTCAGAAACGGGCCTCCAAAGGCCCTAGATCCCTGGTCTGCCCTCACCCCACAGGCTAACCTTGCTCTCCTACCTTACCCCACCAGCGAGTGGCCCTGGGGCACAGTCTGTGGGCCTCTGATGTAGCGGAGTCCCCAGCCCAGGCAGAACGAATCCAAACCAACCCAGGCCTGCAGAGGACACTGCAAGAAGGGAATCTGCCATAGGTGCAGCTCTGCCATGCACCGCAGATCTGCTGGCCCCATGTGCTCCCCCACACTGCCTGCTGCTGGTGCCCCTCTCTTCCCAACTGTCAGCCCATCCCTCCCTCCTGGGTCTGCCCCAATGCCCACTCACCAACTCCGGGCGAGGCTGTTCCAGATCAGTCGATGCTCCTTCAGAACTAGTTTCTGGATCACTCCCTGCAGCTCCTCGTGGTGCTGGCTGGACAGAGCCGCTTTTGCTGGCAGGACAATCCCTATGGATAACGTGGAGGGGGTGTGATCTCTGCGAGGCAAACCCTGGTTCATGGAGCATCTCCAGCGCCCAGAGCTGTCTAAAATCCCCCCAGGGTCCCTTGGGCTATAATTCAGCACAGTCCTGTAGGAGACTAGGTTTGACTAGTGGGTTGGGAGAGCTATAGCTGCTTAACTAGGAGTCCCCCTCCCCCTCCAAAAATTCAGCAAGGGGCGGTCTCCCCTCTGGGACCCAGGGAGGACATCCCAGGAGGTGTTTCTGAATGGCTACCCACATGTTGCTCTGCAGACTGTAATTCCCCAGTTCCTAGAATTGAGATTCCAAACACACCAGGAGACATGCTGCTGCTGCTGTGAAAGTCGCTGAGAGATGTGCACCAAGCTGGATAAGTGTGCAGGGATCTTACCTTCTAAGGCAACATAATGCAGACACTGGCCACTGGTGGCAGATAGCAGGTCAGGCAGACCATCATCTACCTGAAGCTTCGGGGCCTCCTGCAGAAGGAGAAACCAGAAATGAGAGTGAGCCTCAGCCACTTTCAATCTCAATGAGCTGCTACTCAGCTCCTGCTGGGGGGGAAACACCCACTCTGCCTATGCCTGGTTGTGCCCCACCTCCAGAGGCCAGTGGGTACCTCCCTCTTCCCTGGAATGTCTTTGGCCCCCAGGCTTTGCACTGTGGCATCGGTTCACTTAATCCACGTTACTCTGCAGGCCGTGGAAAGGTGGCACTAGATCAGCCCCTGGGTGATTAGGGCATGTTGCAAGGGAATAGGGCCCCTTACTGGAGTCTCATCTTTCCGTGAAGCTGACAGCCACCATCCAGCTCTAGCGCTTGCGTGGCTCTGCTGCGTTTAGCCACTGGCAGCATTTCTGCCTGTACGATTCCCACATCAGACCCATCCCTGTGCAGCGGGCCCTGCGCCAGGCATAGCTGATGAAGCATAGCGTGGCACAGACTCCTTTCCCAGCTGTGCAGGTGGGTAGTGAGGAATCCTGTGAGCCGAACTACAGAAGGGTCTAGATTGAGCGATCGGGGCAGACGTGACCTACCAAATCCCACCGTACGGTCTGTCCCGCCTTCTCTTTTAACCAGGAGATCCGGCCCACGGGGACTATCACGCCCAGCAGGCCGTACGCACTTCGGAGACTACAGGTCCCAGCATGTAGTGGCCAGCCAAGTTCTAGAAGGATACAAGTGCGCCAAGCCAGGCGAAGGCCACCGAGGTGTGCCAGAGACAGCGACGCAGAGCACCTGGTGGGATTCCCGGCATGGGGGTGCAAACAAGACGGCCAGAGCCAGGGCTGTGCTGGCTGGTATCCCTGGAGGTGGAGCGCTGCAGGCTGGGATCTGTAGGCCCCGTGGCTGAGCCCTGCAGGGCGGGGAGCAGGGTCCCCCCCTTGCACTGTTTGGACACCTGGACACCTGTTAAGGCGGCCCTGGGGCTGGGCAGCGTTTGGGGCCCGGGCAGGAGGGGAGGGCCAGGGAGCCCCAGGTACCTGGATCCGAGCCAGCGCTTTGGCCTTCTTCCTGTACAGGTAATAGAAGAGGCCGGAGAAGGCCAGGCTGGAGGCCAGGCACAGCAGCTCCCCGGAGGTGACGGGCAGGGCGTCCATGGTGCCGGGCAGGGGCGCCGCGACTGCAAGGAGAGCACACGGGGGGCTGCCCGTTAGCCCGGGGCTCCCACGTGGGGCTGGACCGGGCGGGCGGGCGGGCGGGCGCCCCGGGACCCCTTGCTGGGAGACTCACCCGGGCCTGGGAGGAACCGCCCAGCTACCGACGCCTATTAGGGTTCCAAGAGTCCAGGACCGGCTGGGAGCCACAGCCCCGCCGCGCTGCCCCCTGGGAGATGGAGTCCGGCCGCGCTCGGCTCCTGGGGGCCGCCGCGGTGCCGAGAGCTTGTGGAACTACAGCTCCCAGATTGCACCGCGCCGCGCCCTAGGGGTGCTCGGAACTACTACTCCCGTCGAGCCCTGCGCCGGGCAGACCTCAAACGGGCGTTGGGGGTGGAAGAAACCTTCGGGCCAAGGGCTTGCGGCGCCGCTCCGGGGACACAAAGGGCCGGTCCTGGGCCCCAGGGGGCGGGGCCAGGGCCAGGGGGAGGTTCAGCGGTGCAGGAGGAGGGATAGCTCAGTGGGTTAACCACTGGCCTGCTAAACCTAGGGTTGTGAGTTCAATCCTTGAGGGGGGACTGGGGTAAAAATCTGTCTGGCGATTGGTCCTGGGGTTTGGACTAGATGACCTCCTGAGGTCCCCTCCACCCCTGATATTATATGCACGCTTTTCATAGCCAAATAACCGTCTGTTTGTAATGATCCCTGACATCCAACCTTCTCCCCTGCTGCCAGGGGCAGCTCCAGCACCAGTGCAGCAAGCACATGCCTGGGGCGGTAAGCCACAGAGGGTGGCAGTTGGGCGGCTTGGCTGCGGAAGGTCTGTTGGTCCTGTGGTTTCGGCGGCAATTCGGCAGCACGTGTGCCGAAGCCATGGGACTGGCAGATTACCTGCAGAAATGCTGCCAAATCTGTGTGACTGTGGACCACCGAAGGCTGCCTGACTGCTGTGCTTGGGGCAGCAAAAAACATAGAGCTGCCCCTGCATGCTAATCCCGCTTTGCGCTCACATGCTGGTTTGTTATTGCTGGCTTGCTCCACAGACTGGTTTGTTGTGGTAAGTTGGCTGAGAAGTATTGATATTCTATTCGTGATATCGCAGGGGATGCTCAGAGCTATGCAGCTTATACAGGCTTGGTTACTGCTGGGTTGTACTTGGCTGCCTGTGGTGGTGTGTTATTGTAGGGTTGCTCAGGGCATATTGGTTTGTCAGAAGGGCAGCTTGTGTGCACTGGTCTTGAGTCGCTTATACAGACGACAGGATGTTTTTATTCCAATGCCCACTGGAGAACTGGTTCAAGGGGGAAGGAGTGGGGAGGTCTGAGAGGAGGAATGCCATTTATTAGAGCAGTGCCCGGCTGGCATTGAATGGCAGCACAGTCAGGGCTCTTCCTGAGTGGGCCACGAGCATACCTTCTATCACTGTTACCTTGTGGTACCAAAAGGTACCAGCATGAACACACAGCCAAAGCATTTACAGTCTAAAATGAGCAACATGGGAAGGGGGAGAGAGATGGTTGTATTTAAACAGACAGACCTGCATTAGCTCAACATAGATACATTTGGTTCCTAATTACATACATTAGGCCAGTGTTTTGAGAAGTGGCCTCTGTGTCTGATGCCCAGGGTGACGCACCCGAGGCCCAGATTCTACAATGGAGTCAGTGGGAATGTGGATGCTCACTGTCTTTGAAATTCAGGCCCAGGGGATGTCATGCTGCAGCATAGCCCAGCCAAGTTGTTCAAAAATCAAGAGTCAGGGCCCCAAAATCATGAGATTTTAATAAATATATAAATGGGGGGGGGTTGTTTTTGGAGCTTTTGGGGTCACATTTTCCAGTTTTTCTCTGCAACCAGGAAGGGCTAGAAATTATCTTTGACATTCAAATTGAGATCCTAACATCATCCCGTGACTCCAGGAGCTGGGGTTTTAAGTAAATCACCAAATGTTACAAATCTTGTATAATTGCAAGAGATGGGAACTCGGTTTGGCAGCCAAAGATCAGAGATGAAGGTGCCTGTTGAAAGGGGGCTAGGGCAGGCTCTAGGCCTCAGTAGGCAGCACATCACACCTTTGCATGATATTGTGTCTGATCTTGACCAAAAGGCCAAGGAGAAACTGAGTTGGTGGCTAACATGGCAAATCTAGGGATTGTATGTGAAGGAACCAAGCTGCTCACTGGAGACTGGCATTTCTCAGCAGGCTTTGGTGTGGGTGAAACCTGTCCATGACCCCCTGCCCTGGAGCAAGTGACTCATGGCTGGGAGCAGCAGGGGAATAACAGAAGCACAGGGCTTGTCTCCACTGCAGAGTGAACTCAGGCTCTTCCTAAGGTGTTGCCCCAACCTCGGTCCTGTCCACACGCACAACCTTCTCACCTAGCTGGCCTATTCTGGGGTATTGGCTGAAGCCCAGCATGGGTGCAGGCTACCCTACTGGAGTCCTGATAGTCCTCCAGTGCCTTCCCACAGTTCTCCCAGTCTGCCCAGGACAGACAAGTTCTCCCCCAATTCCCTGGGAAGGAATCATGGAGCAGCTCAGCTCACTGCAGGGCTCAGAGCCATGGGATGTGCCCCTAGCAACACATGGAGGAGTGCAGCAGGACCGGTAGCTTGGGTAGGGCTTTGCAGTGGGGAGGTGTGAAGGGGTCTGCTTATCCTGCTCTAGCCTAGACAGGGTTAAGACCGTGGTATTGACAGCGGAAGTCCCGCCTCCCTGGCAAGACTGGGCATGCTCCAAGTGCTCTAGTAGTATAAAGGGAGGGAGACCAGCTCATTCTGGGCTGGAGGTTTCAGGGGAAGGACCTGTCTGGGAAGCTCTGGCGGAGGGCTAGCCACAGCCTCTGATTGCATTGTGAATTGAAGCTGTCCCCCGCCCACCAGCACCCCGGCGCGTGGAGGAAACCCTGGAGATGACATCTCATGGGAAATCCCAACACAGACTCTGGTAGGAAGTGACCCAGGGAGGGTGACGGAGTGGTACTTCCCACCCGGGGAAACTCAGTGTTTTGGTAGGATACCCCCTCTCCCCTGCTGAGTCAGTGGCAAGCTGCTATGCCATTGTTAGAGCCCTGGGTTGGGGCCTGGTGGAGTTGGGTGGGCCTGGGCCCCCCTACCGGGGCTGCCACACCCCATAAGAGGTGCCCCAATGCTATAGACTCTGGCCGCTAGGCCCCGTGCCAAAGGGTGGCGCTATAGACTGACAGGCCACTCTGCCCTGACCCTAGGGGCGTGAACCATCACACGAGGCTAACACCTGATTAGGCTAGCCCAGGTGCATATGCCCAGGTGCCAATCAGTCAAGTTAACTGCAGCGAATACCCACAGAATGGAGAAGCAGGGAGGTTGTTCCTATACAAGTGGCTCCTGGGGAGAGGAAGGTGGGGGTTGGGTTACAGGCCCGGGTGTGTTCATAGCCAAAGAAGCTGGCATATGGGGAGGCCTCTGTCCCTCCCTTCTGCAGGAAGCCCAGCCCCCAGCGCTTCTGAGGCTGTTGGGGAAGCCGTGAGGCGGAGGAGAGGATGAAAGCCTGAGGGTGGGATGGAGTTTTCAGAGCTTTCCTTTCATTTCCTTCTAGCATCTGAGAAATTCACCAGCCACTCACTAGCTCATTTACATGTAAAAATAACCTCTCCAACCCACACTCCCAAGCCAGGTCACTTGGGTTCCATGGGTTGCAACGCTGGCAGGGGAAGCCGGCGTTTCTGGCAGCTTAGGGATGACTGACCTCCTGCCTCGGCGTCAGAGTCCGCTGAGGTTGGCCAAAGATAGGATTGAGTCCTTCCCCTCTGGCTCTTCGCTGCCTGGGCCTCCAGATCCTGGTGCTGCTGCTTCTCAGTTCAGGGCCCAGCTGGCACTCTGGTGCCATGCTGCAGTGGACCCACGTGAAACAGCCCCGCCTGGGGAATTGCTCCGGAGCACACGTCTTGGGGAGGTCTGGCAGCTGGGCCTGGGGATGCAGAGCTGGTGGAGCTGTTGCTCCCACAGTGGCTGTGTGGCCTGCCCAACTCCAGCTGGTGATGCCACAGTATCTGCCTTCTTTCCAGCATGCCTGCAAGGCGTGGAACGGGGCGGGGGAGGGGCTTCTATTTGCTGCAGCTCCTGGGATCCTACTTCATTCCCCATCCTGCAGCCCTTGCACTGTGGGATGGCCTGGGTGGGGCAGGGAGCCCTTTACCTTGAGATCAGGGCTCCAGTCTGTCCTGGCTTAGTAGTGCCAGAGGTGTTACCATCCAGCAGCCCCATGGGAAATGAGTAGAGGGTCCAGTCACATTGGCTCCTTGTTGGCCAGTGAGCGAGTGGGCAGTGGAGACTGCTCTCCCCTTGGGGGTGCAGGGGGAGCTGCATTGGCAGGGGGCAGTGAGAGGCCCAGGACCGGCTCCAGGCACCAGCATACCAAGCAGGTGCCTGGGGCGGCCAATGAAGAGGGGGGTGGCACGGCCGGCCATTCGGCAGTGGGGCCGTCACTCCCTCTGGGAGCGAAGGACCTGCTACCGAATTGCCACAGTAGAATGAAGCGGCGGTAGAGCTGCCGCGCCGATTGCGGCTTGTGTGTGCTTGGGGTGGCAAAAACGCTAGAGCCGGCCCTGGGGAGGCCTACCCTGCTGCTGCCCTGGCAGGACCTGTTCTGTGGATACACGCTGCCTGGTTCTTTACACCACTGCTAAAGGCCCTTGAAAATTGTAAATAAAACAGCATGAGATGGACCCCAGCTCTTGGTGGCTGTGGTGGGAGACCTGCTGGTTTGGGGGGTGCATGTCCCCATGCTACCATGTGCTCAGGTGCATGTGGGCTCAGTGCTGGGGATGGGGTGGGCCCTGCTGTATGGGGGTACCTGGCTCTTACTTGAATGGGGGTGCTTGGGGGAGAACTGACTCCATCAACAGAGGGTGAGGGGCTCCCATTGCTTTATTATGAGGGAGGGAGGGGTATAGATCTGCTAGGGAAATGGGGCCCATCTCCCTAGCAAATCAGCGTGACTCCACCCCATCTCTCTTAGGGAGCAGCTTCCCCTCATGGGGGATAGGAATTGCCTTGTCACTCTGAGATTCAGCCCTGCCTATGTCATTCCCCTAGTTAGATGGGGGGTGAATATAGGAAGCCGGGGGGCTGATGGTGCCCCATACTGGGGCGGGGTTAGGATTGGTTGTACATTTGCAGACTTGTTCATTTCTTTTTCTTTTTTTAACGTGTAACCTAATTTCCAGACTGTTCAAGATTGGTGTTTTTGGAGACCGTTCATAAAAGTCACCACTAGATTTTCCAGTCTTAACTCCAGTTTAACAAAGTCCCCCCAGCAATTTCCTTACATTTTTTAAAATGTAAGACGTGTTCAGTGTCAGGATCTCAAGGACCTCGCACGCTGCGGTCCCCAGACTCCGCCCCACCGCCAGTCTGTGTGTTCCCACTCCCCACAGAATCCACCCCTTCCCCTGGGGTAGTACCCTGCCCGGGGCTTATCCCCATCTATCCTGGGACCGTGCAGAGTTAAGAACAGAGCCCGGTGTGAAAGTGGAAACTGCTTTTAATCGTTAAATAAATCCATCAAGAACAACCCAAAGCTAGTCCAAGGCACCAGTCCCCACCATGACCAACCAATTAAAGCAAATGGGGAGTTTCTAAGCCAAGCTGGTTTTGAATTACAATGAGCCTAAGAAGGTTAAGAAAATGCCCCAGAAGCGAGAGCAGCTCACGGTCTGAAGCTCCCAGCATTCAGACGCCTTGTCTGATCCCCCTCAAACGATCCAGGAAAAGCCTGCCCTGGCACATAGTTGGGTTAGTGGGAGGGAAGCTGGCAGGGGATCGGAGTTGGTTTAGAACAGGCAGCTTGTTTCAGGGCTAATCCCGGGGAAGATCCCGTAGTCAGAAGGGATCCTCACGGGGTTAACGGCTGCTGTTCCAGTTGGTTTAAAAAGATTAAAAATGCCTGTGGACGTTCTCCCCCTGCCAGCCTGGCACTAGAGGGTGCTGGGCTGCTGCCCTTCAGACCCAAATTATGCCTCCCCTCCCTGTGCCCGGAGTGGTGGTAGGGGAGCTGCACTGCTGCCCTTTGTGCCCTGAAGGGGTCCCATCTCCCTGCATCCCAGCCTGGCAACTGGGGCACTGTGCCGCTGTGGGTGCTGTTATGCCCATCCCTGGGATGGCACCAGGCTCTGGAGGCTCTCTGCCCCATCCCACCCAGTGTTCCCATAACTGGCCTTGTCTACTCTAGCCAGTCCTTGCTGCAGTGCCAGTGCTGCCCCCTGGTGGGGTCACTGCTGGGAGCACTGGTACTGAGGGCGTCGTTGGGCATCTCAACCTGCTCTACCAGCGTTAAATCACGCGGCGGTTGTATCGCCCAGGCCCTGCCGACACCGGCACTCCCAGCATTGCTCTCGTTGGAGGAGCTGTACCCAGACTAGACCCACAGGGCGGGGCTGTAAGGAAAAGGCTGGCGTTGCCCATTGAAGGCTCTCTCAACCCATGCCCGGCTTGGGTGGGCAGGTCCCGATGACCCTCTGTTGGGGAGCTGGGGGAGGCGGGGCTGACTGACTGGCTGGAGTGGGGCTCGGGCAGGAGACCCTGGGCTGACACTCCTTGCAATGTGCAGTGGTGGCAGGTGCTGATAGTGGGGATGGGATCAATGGTACAAGGGTGGTGCATGACCAAGGCAGGTGGGCTGGGTTCCAGGCTCCACCCAGCAGGTGGTGCAGGAAAACGCGGCTCCTACACTCTCTCCTGGAGCTCTGTCTGAGATGGGAGGAGCCTGCAGCCTGCACAGGACAAGCCAGAGCAGAGAAGCTGAGGCCACTAGATCTTCCCGGAGATGTTCCCCACGTGTCCCCATCCAAGAGGCTGGGAGGGAGGGGGCATGGCTCTGGGACTCTATGTGGGTTCTCCTGCCTGCCTATGTCCTGGGGAAGTTGCTTGGTTGTATATGTACAGATTCTTTGGCCCCCTCCCTGGCTGCACGCCTCCTTGCCCTGCGGCCCCCCTCTACCACACCTCACAGTGCTTGCCGGGGTTCATGGGCGAGCCCACCGGGCACTTAAAGTGCTCGACGAAATCCCTGGAGTTGCTGAGGGTGCCAATGACCCGGAACTTGTCTGGACTGTGTGGATCGGTGACCAGCCCCTCATGCGAGCTTTCTGGCGTGCGCACAGAGCACCACACCTGTGCGAGGGACACAACAAGGACCAGGATTAGGGAGGCACAGCCCAACGCCCAGCCTCGCTCCTGCACCCTCTTCTCAGCTAGTTTCCTGCCTTGGGCACCAGGGTTCAAGGCTGCCCTGCACTGAGACAGGGAGTGAACCTCCCAGGGCAGCAGCAACCCCAAGGCTGTCCCGTTGGGGAGGTGGTGAATGGAGCTAGGGGAAGATGGAGTGCTAGCTGGGAGTGGGCCTGACCCTTGGTATGGCTCGGCTAGGCCAGGATGTTCCCATCTGACTTCACTGACTAGCTCATTTGGTTCTCTTCTCTTGGGTCTCACTACTACAGGCTTGGGCCTTTAAAAACCATGGCCCGTTGTTCCCAAAATGGAACAGCAGGGAGCTGTAGGTTAGCCCTGAGGGGCACTGGCAGAGCTGTTGGGGGATGGGGGGGGGGGGCACGGAGGGGAGAGTCCACAACTGGAATAGCAGGGGACTGCAGGTCAGCAGCCGTGAGGGACCTCAGCAGAGCTGTGTGTGGGGAAGCCCAGGACTGGAGTAGCAGGGGGGCTGCAGGCTGAGATGGAGGGGCATCAGCAGAGAAGCTGTTTTCCCATCCCAGAGCCGTACCTGTGCAAATCCTACGAAGAAGAGCTGGTTGTTGGTGAGCCCCAGGGCAGGCAGGTGCTTCTCCTCTCCATTCTTCTGCAGCCAGGCTTTGTAGGCCTGCAGGGAGCCAAGAAAGCATGCCGGGAAACAGCAGCAAACATAAAGTGATGCTCCCCTCAGAATCGGGGGGGCGGTGGGAATTGAGCCCTGGCCTTAGGATCTGCTGCCCGTCCCCCGCCTGAGGGGCGGGCTCGTTGGGTTACTCACGTTATATGCTGTCTTCAGGCCCCCGTTGTCTGCAATGTTCTCGCCCAGGGTCTGCTTGCCGTTGACGTGCTCGCCGTTCACCATGTACTTGCTGTACTGTTCCATCATGCACTCGGTCCGGTTCTTAAAGGCCTCCAGGGAGGAGTTCTGCCACCAGGGACGCAGATTCCCCTCCTTGTCGTATTCTCGACCTGGAAGACAACCCGGTGCACGATAAATGGCCGGAGGAGGCGCTACCGGCAGCGACAGTTCTATCACCTGCACCTGGCTCTGGTGCCTTTTCCTCAAGCGGCCCGCTAGGGAGCTGAGCCACGCCCCCCCCAGCACAGTCTCCGTTCCATCCCGAGTGGCCCCCAGCATGAAGGATGTTGCAAGCAGCCCAAAGGCTAAGGTAACTTACAAGAGTCCATGTGATGGCTCAACAGGGGATCTTAAGCCTGCTGCCCATGAGTGGGGGTGTCTGGCAGGGGAGGGGCTGCTGAAATGGAGAGGGACATGAAAAGGGAAAAATCAGAGGCACAGACCAGTCAAGCTCAGGGTGGGGATGGAGCACCTGCTCTATGGGCGTCAGGAATCCTCCCTACCCATGGTGCCTCTGGGAGTGAGCAACAGGGAAAGGACAGGATCATCTCCCAGGATCTTCTGTGGCCAGGATGGTGGCTGTGCAGCCTTGGAGACTGACGGCCTCATCTCTCCAGCAGGCGCTGCCTGGGCAGCAGCCGTATGAACTTTCCTCGACCTGCTGGGACCCCTCTAGAAGAGCAGCTCACACTTCATGGCCTGCTTGGTCCTCGGCTTCTTCAGTTGCTAACAATGGGGTCAGTTGGCGCTGGTTGTGCTGGTGGCTTTTCTGTCTGGCAGGAACTGGCCAGGATCCCAGTTCGCTTCACCTCGGCCACCAAAGAGTCCCGGATGACTTGCTCTTTCCCTGCCACCCAGGGCTGGTTATGACCCAGCAGCCTTGAGGTGAAAGTCTCCATGCCCGTTCTCAATGTTCTTAGCCCGCAGGCCCCCTACCCTGATGGTGGTGCTCTGTACCCCTGTAGGTATGGGAACTCCACCTGCTTCTCCACCAGACCCCCAGGGAGCGTGTCTTGGCAGGGAGACTCCAATCACCCCAAAGCTGCCTTTTGGGTTCCACCATTGGCCATGGCCTAGCAACACTACACAGCATGCAGAGAGAGGATGCAAACAAAACAAACACGAGTCCAGCTGGAGAAGGGGGAAGATCCCCCAATAGCCACAAGGAGCAGTGTGGAGGGGGGGGGAACAGGGAATCGCCAGCCACTAGCCATGGCTCGAGATGCAGAGACATGGGTCCTCACCAAGCAGATGGAGCAGAAGCGAAAGCTGCACAGAGAAGCCTGGGGAGATGCCTGCAGGTGTCACCTGGGGAGACAGGAGGACAAACAAAATGGGGAAGAGAGCCAGCCAAAGGGAAAGGACATCTTGAGGGCTGTGAAGAAGCTAACGTGAGCAAGAGGTGTTGGCCATGCTGCAAGAAAATGACATGGCGAAGCACAGGATGGAATGGCTGGCAAGGCCACTAGTGGCCCAGAGGAGAGCGATGTTGGGAGCCTTTGCAGGGCATGTACAGGACAGAGGTGCTGGGCAGCTCCATGGTGCAGAGGACAGGATGAGGCTGCGATGAAGAGGAGCTGGGAGCACTGTGCCAGGGGGAGGGGAGGGGGGGAATAGCATCACCTCTCTATCCAGTATAAGGACTGTTTGGTTATGGTGTCCCTGAACGAAGTGTCCTTTCCATAGTGGCCCTGGTGCATTCTTGGAATGGCAGGGTGTGCGCATGAGACCAGGGAGCCGAGAGGGGAGCCTGACAGGCCAGTTGGGTCCTACCTTGGTCATCGAATGCGTGCGTGAGCTCGTGCCCCATCACTACGCCGATGCCGCCAAAGTTGAGGGCCCTGGGTGAAGCCAAGAAGAAACCCTAGTTTATTGTCTAAGTCCTTACCATGGTCTGTATCCCGGTGGTATTGGAGCCTCCCTGATCGCTGCTCATGCAGCACTGAGTCAGCCCCATGCTGCGTTCCCAGTGCTCCCTGGTGCCCTTTCGATGAGCAATCGATGTAGAGTGCTGGGGGCCTGAATGCCCAATGGAGGTGAGACTCCACTGACTGAAGCACGTGTCTAGCTAGGAAACCTGCTCAGGATGACTGCCCGTAACAATGCATTGCACTAGCAGGGCAGGCTTGGAGTAGATCCTTACCTAGAGTCCATTAGCGTCACTATTGGGCAAAGCATAAACTCTGCCAAGCCAAGGACTGCAGTGCCAGCTTGCTGGGAGCCCAAGGTTGGCACCCAATGGGCATAAAATGGATCTGCCTTCAGCTGCCCTCATTGTTAACATGAAAGGCTGGCCTGTGGGGAAGGCTGCCAGTCCTAGCAATGGGCCGGGCCCTGCGGCTAGAGCAGTGGAGCACCATGGGTCAACCATTGGCCAGCCTGCTGGGATGGTGACCCTTGCCCGGCCTCTTCCACAGCACTGGCGCTAAGGCCGCCCCCTTCTCTGACTCCCCGGGGGAAGGGCTGATGCAGGTCCTGCCCTCTCTTGAGGGTGAGAAGGGCAGTGAGCAGGCAGAGACGCTCATGACGCTGGACCAAGTGTCTTCCTGTGACTGCTCGCTCCACCCCGAGCCCACAGCTGCCATGGGCCAGGCTGCTTCCTAAGGGCCCGAGGGAATCGCTGAGGGCAGCAGTGAGTACCAACCCCACTGGGATCCCAGGACAGGAAGCTCCTCTCTATTCAGGGGTGGGTTTGGGACGGCAGGGATGGGGGAATCCTCCATTAGTGCTTGGATGGCAGCAGCTCAGCCCCAGAGTGTCTCTGCCTTGGAAGCTCCATTCCTTGCTCCCGGGACCAAGTGCTGCCCCCGTGTGAGAGAGGGGGTTGCCCAGATCTGAGTATACCCAGGGATCTACACCTGCCAGTGGGTCTCCTGCCCTATCTTTCCCCAGTCGCTTCCTGCCACCCACACAGGCATGACCCGGCGAGAGCCCAGAGCACCGGACGCACTTGGGGTGGTTGCGAGCGTAGAAAGGAGCCTGCAGGATCCCAGCTGGAAAGACGATCCCGTTCTTGGTGGGCAGGTAATAGGCGTTGACGGTCTGCGGGGTCATGCTCCACCTAGGGCGGGTCCAACGTGTTAGGCAGCATCTCCCCCTGCACCTGGCACCCTGTTAGCAAAAGCCCAGGGCAGACCCCAGCAGGAGGAGCAGCCCCCCATACAGGGGGAAGCTCCTCTCCAAACCCAGTATTAAGAGCCTGGCCAGAAACACTCGGCTGAAGTGCTGGGAGCTGGCTGAGCCTCGCACCTTTGTAGCAGTCTCTCAGCCACATGAGAGCTGAGGTCTGTCCCAGGGACAGCCAAAGGCTGGCCAGGAACAACCAGGATACTGGCCCCCTTCTTGGGGGTCTTGGCTGGTCTTTTTCTATTACAGAGGGGGCAGGCGGCTGCCGGTGTGTATCTGATACAGCCAGAACCAGGCGGGCCCTGGTGTGTGCCCGTGTTGTGGGGCGGGAACAAGTGCGTGTGTGCTTGTGAAAGGATGCACGGCTGCGTCGGTGCCAAGAGTGGGGTTGCCTGGGGGAGAGTCTTCCAATGGGACTGTTCAGGCCAAATGCTTCTCCAGTGAGCTGGGAGTCCCCACCTTGGATGGAAGGAGCAAACTGCAGCTGCCTTCTTCGCTTTCCTAAAGGTGCAGCCTGTGGAGACTACATCTCCCAGCATGCAGTGCAGCCAGCCAGTAGGTTCCAGCTAAAGCATTGCATGCTGGGACTGGTAGTGTCCACAGGCTGCACCGCCACCGGGAAGTGAGGGAGGCAGCAGAATGAGGCAGGATCTGCCTTTACCCTCTCTAGCAGGAGAATGACAGCACCAGCCACGCCCCAAAACTCGCCCCCAGGCCTCCCGGTCATGCACTCTTCATATGGGGCCCTGACTTGACCCTCCACCCCGCTCCCTGCCGCCATGGGTGGGAAGGTGCCCATGCTGCGGCGGCTCCTTACTGGTCCCGGTTCGGGGGTTTCCGCAGCTGGTCGGCCATGACCTTGGCAGAGAAATTGTAGAAGTTCAGCATGTTCTGGAAAAAGGAGTCTTCGGAGACTTCATACTGCGAAAGAAACAAGGGGCTGAGATGGGCTAGGGCCGCACCCCTCCACCCTGCAGGCTGAGTACGGGGTGGGGGGGGTCTGAGACGGGCTAGGGCGTGCCCTCCCCCCCCAACCCCACAGGCAGTGAAAGGGTGAGATGAGGGTAGATAGATCACTCTTGGCACTCAGTTATTATAGCAATGAGAGCCTGGATCCCATCCCCACTGCACAGCCGCACCAGTGGGCCCAGATACCTTGGGTGGGACATGCAGGCTGGGCACCAGGCAAAATCTCACCCACCCCAATCGGACCCTTGGTTCACTGGATCCCTGCCATGTGCCTGGCACAAGCAGCTGGGAGCTACTGGCCTTGCAATCCCAGGGCCACTCTTGGCCCAGGGCCCTAGGCTCAAGGGCGACCTACCCCATCGTAGACGTCGTCCAGCTCCTTGTTATCGAGGATGAAGTCCGGGAAGCCGATCATGTCGTAAATGGCGTCTGCCTGTGGAAAGAAGGGCGAGGCCAGCGGCTGAGATCATAGCGGGGTGAGCAGAGGGGGAGACCTGGGAGCTCCCCATGTACAGCCCCGGCAGCTCCAGGGGAAGTGTGCGCGGGTCACACTTGACACAAGCGTTGCTACTCCGGGGTGCACGGGGCTGGGGTTCCCTGCCAGGGAGCCAGAGGGCCTTCATAAAATATCAGGGTTGGAAGGGACCTCAGGAGGTCATCTAGTCCAACCCCCTGCTCAAAGCAGGACCAATTCCCAACTAAATCATCCCAGTCAGGGCTTTGTCAAGCCTGACCTTAAAAACCTCTAAGTAAGGAGATTCCACCACCTCCCTAGGTAACCCATTCCAGTGCTTCACCACCCTCCTAGTGAAATTTTTTTTCCTAATATCCAACCTAAACCTCCCCCACTTCAACTTGAGACCATTACTCCTTGTTCTGTCATCAGGTACCACTGAGAACAGTCTAGATCCATCCTCTTTGGAACCCCCTTTCACATAGTTGAAAGCAGCTATCAAATCCCCCCTCATTCTTCTCTTCTGCAGACTAAACAATCCCAGTTCCCTCAGCCTCTCCTCATAAGTCATGTGCTCCAGCCCCCTAATCATTTTTGTTGCCCTCCGTTGGACTCTTTCCAATTTTTCCACATCCTTCTTGTAGTGTGGGGCCCAAAACTGGACACAGTACTCCAGATGAGGCCTCACCAATGTCGAATAGAGGGGAATGATCATGTCCCTTGATCTCCTGGCAATGCCCCTACTTATACAGCCCAAAATGCCGTTAGCCTTCTCGGCAACAAGGGCACACTGTTGACTCATATCCAGCTTCTCGTCCACTGTAACCCCTAGGTCCTTTTCTGCAGAACTGCTGCCTACCCATTCGGTCCCCATTCTGTAACAGTGAATGGGATTCTTCCGTCCTAAGTGCAGGACTCTGCACTTGTCCTTGTTGAACCTCATCAGGTTTCTTTTGGCCCAATCCTCTAAAGTCTACATGGCTGAGATTCCCACCCCCAGGACGCCCATGTCCCAGAGACCGGGGATGCCCCTGCCTCGTGGCTCATGTGAGGGGAGTGTGCAGTGCCAACAGTTACAGGGGGCATTGCCTGGGGAGGGGCTATTTGGAGTCAGCTCTGACATCGTCTCCCCTCTAACTCAGGGCAGGAGTTGGGCTGGCCCCCCTCCCGCTGGGGTCACCTTCTCCTTAGCGGCCTGTCTCGTCGTCCTGTCCATCCAGTCAAGCTGGTCCAGGGATTCCTCAAAGGCCGTCCGGATCTCGCTGATCATCTCCTCTGCCTATGGGGGAGCAGGAGAGTCAGTTCCTCCGACACGGCTAGCCTGCACCACCCCCTTCCCCTGGAGACTCACGCAGCACTAGCCCTGCCTCCCAACCCGACCCCCTCTGTGGGGACTGTCCTGCTCCTCGCACGATCCCCAGAGCGGAGTGGTTAGAACAGGAGGGCACGTGCAGCCAAGCTGCACTCCCTATGATTGGTGGGGCAGGGAATTCCCTTCTCTCTGGTCTGTGGACCCCTGCCCTTTGCTGCCCAGAGGCACCTCGAGCTGGGGCGCTCACCACTGGTGAATTGAAAGGCTGCAAAAGAATTGGGGAGGAGTAGCAAATAGGGGAAGATTAGAGAAATTGGGATCTGCAGAGGAATCGGAGGGTGGGCTGCAAGAGAACTGGTGTACGGAAGTTAGGGGGGCAGTGGGGAGATAAGGGAGGCTGCTGGTGTGAGGGAGGCCAAAGGGCTCGGGGCAGGGCAGGGAAACTCACAATCTCCTTGCTGTCTCTGTCGAAGGTGGCTTTCACGAACAAGGAGCCCAGGGCGAAGCCCAGCGTGTCGTCAGTGTTGGAGATGCAGGTTTGCCAGCGAGGGGTGCAGGACTCCAGAGAGAGAGAGACAGACAGACCGGGTAAGACCTGAGGAGTCCCTGTGTCCTTGCTGGCCATGCTGTGGGGCAGGGGCCTCGGCCGAGCTCACACCCTGACACAGGAGGACACAATTTCTGGCCTCCCAAGGCCCCAAGTGCTGCTGCAGAGGGAGAGGGCTCCCTCCTCTCTGCTCTGCATGGCCTGCCCATCACTTTGTCAAGGGGCCCTGGGGCTCAGACCTAAACCCAGGTACGTCCCTTCGCCTTGTCTCCTTCCAAGGCAGACGGGCCTTCATCTGGATGGGGAACCCCTCCTGATCTCTGCCTGCCCCCTCTCAGGCTCTGCCAGGCCATCCTGGGGTGTTGGGGACACACACACATTCAGGGGCTCAGTCCTGGCCCTTTCCCTGCCTGCAGCCTCCTGTTGGCTGGTCCCCGCGCAGGCTGCTGGGCCAAAGGGCTGAGCTGCTTCCCGCCACGAGGATCCCCTAAGCTGAGGCCTGTCGGCATCTCTACGGGATACTGGTTGCGCTGCCCCGAGTTCCACACCCTCCTGCTGTGCTGCACTTCCCTCCCCAGAGCCCCCATGCGTTTCACTAACCCCGCCATCACCGCCCGGCTGTCCCAGCTCAGCCCTGTTACCCAGCATCCCCGGCTCGCAGCCAGCAGGGCACTCTCTGACTCGACACAGGGCTGGAGGCGGTGTGGTGCACAAGCATCTTCCCCTTAGCAGCCTCCACTCACATCAGTGCCTCCTTATCCCATGGCCCAGACAGGCCAGGTTGTGGCTGCCTGGATGAGGATCCTCTGGGATTTCCCCGGGGCATATAAGGCACCCCCATGTGCATAGAGAAAGGGGCCTCGGGGCTGATGCCAGTGGCTTGGCCCGGGGTGCCCTATGCAGCAGCCCCTCACCTTCTTGGTGCCATAGAGGGTCTCCAGCAGCTTCTCCTGGGCCGTCTCGAATCGCTGGTCCAGGCTTGAGGCAGTTTTCTGAACCAGGTTCCAGATCATGTAGTTGTTCAAAATGCTGCAAACGACAGAGCCACGCTGACTCCCCGAGACCCCAACCCTGAGGGGCCCCACCATGAGACATGCCCCCCATCCCCACCCACTCACCCCACCCCCAATTGGCATGGCCCTGAGACCCACCCCCATGTCCCAACAGGCACTGCCCTGAACAGATACTCCCTCACCCCCAATGGACATGGCCCCTGCTTCCCAATGGGTGCTGCAAGGCGACCCCCGATGTCACTTCGCTGGTGCCTGCCAGCCCCTCAGACACAGAGGGCCCTGAAGCCCCTCCCTCCAGCTGGGGCTCTTACCTTCTGTCCGTGCTGTTGATGAGCTCGGAGACCTGCTGCAGGTACTCGCGGCCAAACACCACCACGGGCTCCGCCTCGCTCAGCTCCAGCGGGGCCAGGGCATAGGCCATGTAATCCAGCCAGTCGATGGCGGGGGCCAGAGCCTGCCGAGACATGGGGCTGTGAGGGGGAGTGCTGCTCCTCCCTGGCTCCAAGGGTGGGTTCCCCAGCTCTGGGTAACTGGGGCTCCAGGCAGGGCCACCTCCCTGAGAGGGAACCCCATCTCACAAGGCAGCCAGGGCAGGTGGCTGGGTTTCACTGGGGCGGGGGGAGGGTGCTTGTCCCTGGAGAAACACCTCAGGTTCACTCCAGCCCCCAGTCGCTTAGACTTGCTGCCTGAATCTCTGCCTCACTCCCAGCCCCCCGAGCCTCTCCCATCCCTGCCCTGCACCTCCGCCTCACTCCGATCCCCCATCCCTGGCCCCTGGCCCCTGCCTGAGCCTCCTGAGAGACCTCCCTTCCCACTAGCCAGGACTGCATCTCTCCCTGTTGCTATGGTGACTGGTTGCTTGGTGACCATTGCATGATGACTAAGGCTGGCTGTTCTGTATTGCCAGGAACTTCAAAACTGGAGTGAGGGCCCTGGCATCCCCTTCCCCAGCACAACAGCATTCAGGGCTGAGATAGCAGGGGGCTGCGGGTCGGGGTTGAGGGGCATTGGTGGAGCTGTGGGGGGGGGAGCCCAGGGCTGAGATAGCAGGGGCTGCGGGTTGGGGTTGAGGGGCACTGTGTGTGTGGAGCCCAGAGGTGGGACAGCAGGGCACTGCGGATCAGGACTGGGTGTGTGGGGACCCCAGAGCTGGGATAGCTGCTGCTGCCCTCAGTATCGAGGGCACCCTGAGCTGGGTGTGGGGAGTTCAGAGCTAGGATAGCAGAGCACAGTGAAGCGGGACTGAGGGGCAGTGACAGGGGGGGACCCCAGTGGGGTAACAGAGCAGGTGCAGTGGGACTGAGGGGCCGTGGCAGAGCGGGGGGAGGGGACCCCAGTGGGGTAACAGGGCACGGTGCAGCAGGACTGAGGGGCAGAGCTGGGGTGGGGACCCCAGTGGGGTAATGGGGCATGGTGCAGCGGGATGCAGAGGCAGAGCGGGGGGGTGACCCCAGTGGGGTAACATGGCATGGTGAAGCAGGACTGAGGGGCAGGGGCAGAGCTGGGGGTGACCCCAGTGGGGTAACAAGTCACGGTGCAGCGGGACTGAGGGGCAGTGGCAGAGCTGGGGGGGACCCCCAGAGGTGGGTAGCAGGGCACGGTGCAGCGGGACTGAGGGGCAGGGGCAGAGCTGGGGTGGGGGGGACCGCAGAGGTGGGTAGCAGGGCACGGTGCAGCGGGACTGAGGGGCAGGGGCAGAGCTGGGAGGGGACTCTCCCCCAGAAGCTCTTGTTCTGTCTGCCTTCGGGGATTGCGCCGCTGGCCCCAGGCAGTGAGTGCTGCCCGGCAGGGGGCCCCCTGTTTCTGCGCCTGGGGGATGGTGGAGGCAGCTCCGCATTGGCTCCTGGCTGCTTAGGATGCTGGTCAGCCAGGCCTCCAGCATCAATGACACTCAGGCAGCTGAGCAGCGACCCGGCTGGAATCCTAATGAAACCCGGGTGGGGGGATGGACAGGGAAGAGGCCTGGAGTGTGTGGGGAAAGCAGCCAGCCAGGGCCTCCCGGGGAAGCAGAAGGGGCACAGAAAGGGGCTACCGTCTCCCCATGTGCCCTGGGCTGGGCCCTCACACTCTGCCCAGGCAGCTCGGAAATGTAACAAAGGACTCGGATCAATTGAATTCCTCTCTCTGTTTTCATTCTGAATTTTTCTCCCAGCTGCTCCAGGCCACGGTGGGACCCGCCCAGCAAATGGGAGCCTCCCGCTACTGATTCCCCCCCCCCCCCCCGCCAGAGGATAGAGCCCAGCCCAGCCCCGCCCCTGCACGCAGGAGCACCATGCTGGTTCCTTCCCCCCGCCCCCAGCGGCACCATGCTAGTCCTCTCCCCGAGCAGCACCGGGCTGGCCCCTTCCCCAGGACCCACCTGCAGCTCTGCAATGCTCATCTTGTGATAGATCTTCTCATCATCCCGCCTCTCGTCCTGGGGGACGGTGATATTGGCCAGCAGGGTCTCGAACTCCAGTACCTGCTCCATCTGCTCCTGGGTGGAGACCTTTTCTCCACCCAGCAGCATCCCCAGCTCCACCATATAGTCCAGGTAAGCAGCCAGCACCTGTCACTCAAGCAAGAGGCAGGGGGGTTAGTCACCTAGGAAGGGGCAACCCTACACAATTGGTCATGGGCCGTGGGGGTGTTCAGCTCCCCCAAACCTCCTCCCACCAGGATGTCCTGCCAACTGGGTCCCGGGACAGGCTCCAATCCAGGGTCCTGGCACTCGGCGGGGGGGCCCTTTCCTTCAGCCCCTTGTGATTTGGGGTCAGGCACATTCCACCTGCTGGGCTGGATCTGCGTCCGGAGCACAGGAAGGTGTGGGGCCTACCCAGGTGTTGGGGTGGGAATGTGCATTTCAGAGCACAAAGGCCTCTTGGGTTATCCCCGAGATGGGGCACACATTGGGGAGGGTTCTGAAAAGAGCCAGGAGACTGGTTAGAAGATGAGAACCTGCCTGATAGTGAGAGACTCAAGGAGCTCCACCCTATTTAGCTTAACAAAGAAAAGGCTACGATCAGGCTGAAAGTACCTATGTGAGGACCAAATATTTGACGATGGGCTCGTCGGGCTGGCAGAGAAAGGGCAGTGGCTGGGAGCTGAAGCTAGACCAGTGCAGGCCGGAAGTCAGGCGTGAACTGGGGCCTGCTCTGTGGAAGGGATGGTGTGCACGGGCTGCCCCCACCCAGCCCCCTACCTTCTCATTGGCTGTCTTGTTCAGGTAGTAATCCCGGGAGGGGAGGAAAAGGCCTGACTGATCCACCTGGAGACGGAGAACAAATGAGCCTGGATCACATAGCCACAGTCACTGCTCCGTAGCACAAAGCCCCCTGCCCTGCCGCCACACCCAGTCACGGCTATTCCCGGGAACCAATGGGGGTGGAGGAACTGGGGCAACCCCAGCCCTCAAAAGTAGACCAGGGCCATCAAATCTGACCTGTGGAGAATCCCCAAGCGGCATTCAATCCCCAGCAGCGAGAGGCTGAGGTGCCTTCCTGCGGTCCTTGGCACCGTTTTACGCCCAGCTATGTGATGTGGCCCCAAAACAGTTCCTGTCCCCACTGAACCCCTCCCAGTGTGTCCCCAGGGGGGAGGGGGCAGGCAGAGGGCTGGGTGTCTGAACTGGGTCATTTAAGGCCAGAGTCAGAAATGCCCAGCCATGATAGCCTGGTGCTCGCTCTGGCCTTGGCTAGGTTTCTTTATGGGCCCTTCTCCCTCACGCCCGGCTGGCTCTTCCACCCCCGTTTTGTGGTGACGATGTTTCCGAGCTAGGGGCAATGGGAGGGGTTTGCTTTAGGCCCATTGCATGCTGGGAGCTCGGTGTGAGGTTCTGGCACAGGGCCCCCTCCCCGGTCCTCACAGGCGCAGGGGCTACCTGAATGACATTGCTGTTGGAACTCTTGGAGTCGGCGCCCACGTAGACCGTGAAAAAGGGGGCGGCCCGGTAGGTCCCCGACACCATCTTCAGAACTTCCATGAAGTTGCTCTGGTTCCAGGGCCCGGTAATATTCCACCCGCCAATCTGCAGGAACGCAGGGATTTGAGCTTGTGCCTCTCTGGGTCACCAAATTCCCCTGGCTTTAATCTTCCACCTTCACACCCAGCACAGGAGAAACCCTCTACACCCTGCCTGTGATCCATGCACTATACCCCAGCACTAGGGGGCTGTGCTGCTGCGGGGTGCTGCTGGTGTGCTCCCATGTGCTGCTGGTGTGCTCCCATGTGGCCCCAGCCCAGCACTAGGAGGTGCTGCTGGGGGTGCTTCCCTCCAAGCTCTGCCTGTGCCCCACCCCCATGCACACCAGCTATTACTGTGCCTGGGGGAGCTGCTCTGTACACCCTGCCTGTGCTCCCAGCCCAGCACTAGGGGGCACTGTGCTTCCCACTACGCCTGGCCTGTGCTCCGTGTGCACCACCCCTGCCTAGCAGAAGGGGGCGCTGTGCTTCGAATGTGAAGCTGCCGCATTACCCCAGGCACAGAAGCGCGATTCTCACATCACTTACACGATGGGCAATATAACACATGGGGTGTGGGGGAGGCAGGAATCACAGCCCTGGAAATAGGACTCAGCCCGGCCACTGCAAACTCCCACCCCTACTAGTGAGCTGCACCCCTGCCTGGAGGGACCCCTGCCAGGGAAGAGAGCAGCTTGGCGCATGGCTCCTCTGCTGGCGCTGTTCAGTCGTAACAGGGATGTGAACGCTCTGTGTCTGGCAGCCTAGGCTGAGACCCGGCAACTCGTCTCCCCTGGGCCCACGTGGGACTGGCATTCGGCCAGGCAAAGGCTCCCAGAGCTCGGTCCTTCTCCAGGATGGTCTCCCCGTGGAGAGACTTTTCCCCTGCAGAGAGGCGAGTACGCTGAACAGCCTCCCTCCCTGAGCTGGGCTCCCGCCCAGACCTCACCTTGGTCTGGTTCTTCCCCCCCCCCCTCCCCTGGCACCCACCTTCTCAATCAGGTCCATCAGTGGCTGGGAGCCCAGCTCCCCGATTTTCTGCTCCTTCAGGCAGGACAGGTAGTAGCGCTGGGTCTTCCTCTCCGCCTCGCTGCTGGAGTTGAAGGAGGCGTTCTCTGTGGAGTGGATAACAAGATGGATTCAGTTATTTCCTCCCTTACAGGGGGGCTCTGGCACATGGAGGGACTGTGGAGACTGGCCCTGGTCTCCTAGAACTTTGTGCCTGTGACCACGCCCTGTGACCATGCCTTAGGCCTGGGTCCCGTCTCACCCTCCTGCTGGAGCCCCCTGTATCGCCATGTAGTCTCATGTGGGTTAGGTTCCCCCAGGTTATATGGCATGATCCCCACCGGTGATGGCACCAGGGAACTGTCCCCTGCACTGCCCAAGGGTCTGCCCAGGTGCATCTGGCATGCCACCGTGTGCCCCTGGCCAGTGTCAGTGCAGGACAGACTGCCAACTGGCGTGCCACCGTCTGCCCTGGCCAGTGCTGGCACGGGACAGACTGATGGCTGGCGTGCCACCGTCTGCCCTGGCCAGTGCCGGCGCAGGACAGACTGTCGGCTGGTTTGCCATTGGGTGCCCCTGACCAGTGCCGATGTGGGACACTGCTGGCCAGTGTGCCCTCTCTGAGGCAGAGAGACCATGGAAGCTGATGCAGGATACAGAGCACAGTCTGCCCTGTGCTGTTTCCAAGAAGCTGTAACCTAGCCATATATGCCAGCAGCTGAATGCCCACATAGGTTATCGCCCCCCACCCCCGTCACCAGCACCAGCCAGGCTGGGCCTACTGGCCAATGGAGCCAATCCAGGAGACTCGTCAGCCTCTGTGCTGAGGGGCCTGTCCGGCTGTGTCTGGAAAGTCTCCTAACCCCACCCAGCGTGTGTGTGGGGAGCCCCTGCATCCCTGACCGTATGGGCATTCTCCCCTTCCAGGGCAGGCCCTGGGAAGCCGATCCCTGACCACCTAGGTCTCTCCCTGGTCCATACAGCCCACCAGGCGCCCTCCTCCAATGCCGCCCTCCCCGATTCTCTGTGCCTGTGTGCAGGGAGGAACCCAGCACAGGGCTACACCCACCTAAGAGGTGTTTCATGATGGCCTGGTTCTGGTCCCAGATGCTGTTGAAGGTGCTCCACTTGGAGCGCCCATCGGGCAGCGGGTTCCGCTTTATCCACCCCCCGCAGGAGTACTGGTAGAAGTTCTCGCAGGGATTAGTCTCCCGGTCCAGGGCCTCCAAGATCTTACTGGCCACGGTGATGCAGGCTTCTGTGAGGCACGTGCTGTGGGAAGGGTCTGAGTGGCAGAGATGCAGTCATTAGGGCCCAGGGCCAACAAGTGGGGAAACTGAGGCACAGAGCGGCAGGGCCTTGCAGCAAGTCGGTGGCAGAGCTGGGAACAGAGCCCAGGAGCCCTGCCTCCCAACCCTGCAGTTGACCACTCCTGCGTTGGTGCCCCTGAGAGGGGGCATGGGGAGTGTGATTGCCGGCACGGGAGGTGGCCCCCACGGTCCTCAGGAGATGGGTGACCGAGTCCTGCAGCCGCACCCTTCTTCAGCTGGGGCCACGTGGTCCCTTAGAATATTTAATATTTACTTCCTGCCGGACAGACCCAGGAGAATCTCTTCCCCGTATTTCCCCCGCTCTCCAGCAGCGACTCCTGTTCCCCAGGGTAATTCCAGCCCAGGGGAGCCTCCCCGCACACCACAGAGCCTTTTGCAACTCCCTGGGGCAGGCCTTTCCTCTAGTGCGTAGCCCCAGCGTTTCAGCTTGTTCCTGATAAGGAGCTGGAGCTGCAGGGAGATGGGCTGGGGGGGGGCCGTAGTGAAGGTGTGAGCCCCACCCTCTCCCTACCTTTGCTGTACTGGACGCCTAGCGCAATCAGAGAGCCCAGCAGCAGCAGAGCCGTGACGAGGCAGATGGCACAGAGAGCCAACTCCAACTGGGTCCGTGAACCCAGGCGGCTCAGCAAGGGAGGGGGACCTTTCCTGAACCCCACCTGGGAGGGAAAAAGAGAGGGAGAGTGGGGGGGGGGGAGGGAGAGGGAACAGACGGGGACAGCGTATTAAGGGGCACCTGATGGATTAAACCCAAACACACAATCAGAACTAGCCACAAATCCGCCTTGCAGGAGGACCTTGAGGCCCTCCCCCTTGGCAGTACCACTCCACCCTTCCCTCATGGTAGCCCTGCCTGAGACCTTCCCCCCATGGCAGTGCCCCCCTGGGCTGCCCTATTGCCTGTGGGAGTGAAGAGATGCTGTGACCCCTCCCCAGCACTGAGCGCCAGTGTACAGTAATTCCGTTGGGAGCAGGCCCCATCCAGCGCTGCCAACGGATCCTGCCCGTGGCTGGACTTGGATGGCACCTGCTGGAGGGTGGGAGGGAAGAGCAGGGGGCAGGCACTGTCAGTGTTCCCCCTTCTGGCCACAATCCATATGACCTGGCTGCGAGAGGAAGAACCAGTGGGAAAAACTGGATCTGGCCCCCCTGGGAGATCCCACAAGGACTGCCCACCCTTACAGCTACGTTCCTGGGAGCCAGGGCCTGGCACCGGGGCCCATCCATGTGGAAAGAGAAGCCTCCCAAAGGGCTTGTGGGGAGGTTAATCACCTCTAAAAACTGCCACCCAGGTCCATGCAAGTCAATGTGAGAGGCAGTCCCGGCCCAGGAGAGACCGGGGGGCTGTAGGGCAGGACTAAGGGGCAGCGGCAGAGCTGTGTGTGGAGAGCCCAGGACCGGAACAGCGTGGGGAAGAGAGGACACAGAGCAGGGCAGAGAGGCATTGGCAGAGCCACGGGTGTGTGGCTTTTGGGAAAAGGTGGCAAAATCAGTTTTAATTCCCATTGGAAACGGCCCCTTTCCCTCCTTTTTCCCTCTCCCGTCCAGTGCTCGGTAACTCGCCTGGGCAATGAAATTATCTTGCCCCAGAGATTCCAGAGACAGCTTTTATTAATAGCTCTGCTGCTGAACACGAGCTGGCGGGGCTCCCATGGGAACCCAGAAAGGCCCAGAAGCCGGGCCGTGTCCTCCCTCGCAGTGCATTGGCCCTGGCCGCTAAGAAGCCGCGCCCTGTCCTGGTCTAAAAGAGGCCCCCAGGTCCGCGCACGTTCCAGGAGCGTAATCCTACCTCCACGCTATCAGGAGAGGCGCTTCCATCCCCAGCCGCATCCACCCCCTCGTCGTCCTGCAAAGTAGCTCGTTTGTAATCAGACATCTGCACAGAGAGAGAAAGCAGGCTAGGAATGACATCGCAGAGGGCCGTGCCAGGATCTGCAGGGGGCACCGGGCCCAGCTGACCCACAGCCAGGATCCGCAGGGGGCACGGGGCCCAGCTGACCCAGAGCCAGGATCCCAGGGGGCACGGGGCCCAGCTGACCCAGAGCCAAGATCCTGCAGGGGGCGCTGGGCCCATTGACACCGAGGCAGAGCTGAGGGGCCATGGAGCTGTCAACAGCAGGACAATTTCGTCTCCCTCAGGTTGGAGCGCTCCATTTCTATGGCCTCTCCTGGCTGGTGTACCACAGTGGGACTTGCCTGCCTTCCCGTTACGTAAAACCCTGATCCTGCGCTCTGAGAATCAGGGAGCCTGCATCATTGCCAGGGAGGACCAAGGGGCTCCTTGCAGGCAGGGCGCAGGTCCTGGTGATGCCAACCAAGAGTGGGCAAATGCATCTCCCTCCGCCCGCAACTTTACACGGTCACGTTCCTTCCCTGCCTGGCCCCCGAACGACTCCAGTGCAGGACCAAGTGGCGCTGCCAGGCTTGTGCTGCGGAGAAGGGGAAGCTCTTGCCCCCTCCTGGCACCAGCAGTTGCCCCCGAGCAACGTACGTCCCTTCGCCCTCTGTGGGTTGCCATGGCTGCCTCTGCAGAAGCCGCTCTGACATCAGCATTCCTGACAGGTGTCAGATTGCCTCACGGAGACAGTCCTTGGTTCCCAGGCAACCTGCAGCTTCATTTCCTAGCAATGCCACTGCCTCCTCTCTGCACAGCGCTGGGACTTGCTACGCAGATGTGGTCAGTCTATGCAACATCTGGAACGGGCTGCCTTGGCAGGCTGGCGCCAGCAGCCTGGATGAAGCTCAGAAGGGGAACTCACCTCAGTGTAGCAGCCATATCTGTCCAGCCCAATGGGCTTCCACTGACCTCAGAGAGACATTCTCTTGGGTGAGAGGAGCCTCCCCCAGTCCAGCCCCTTCCCCTTCGCATCCAGCCCAGCCCCCTCACATCCAGCTCCCTCCGCCCGCCCTGCTCCCTCCCGCTCCTCAGCGCACTCTCCCATTTATCTTGGTGCCCCATAACTCAGGCATCATCCTCGATCCTGAGCTTTCCTTTCTGATGGTGCCATGCAGCTCCCCCTAACGCCAGGCTGAGGTGGGAGATGAGGGATAGCCAAAGAAGGCAGCACCATGCCCCCTAAAGCCAAGTGAGGGTAGTGAGAGATGGGCCACAGCCAAATCGTGGAGGGTAGTAGCCCTGCAGCCCCTAATGCAGTGGTTTTCAAACGTTGTGTATGGGTCACTCCTTTCACACCGCAAGTCTCTGAGCGTGACCCTCCCTTAGAAATTAAAAATGGCGGGGGGAGGGTAATTTAATTTAATCGGGGCTCAGGGCTGTCAGCCCCACAGAGCTGACAGCTTGTGACCCCCCATGTAACCACGTTGTGGCCCCCTGCAGGGTCACAACCCCAATTTGAGAACCCCTGCCCTAAAGCTACTCTGTGCTGCAGAGAGATGGGGGACAGGTTACTAAAGCCAGTGCAATATGCTAGTAGGAAGCAAGGCTTGTGTCTGGACTGGGTTACAAAGCTGCGATCACAGCAGTGTTAGCTAACCCGTTTTAGTGTAGACAGGACGCCTTGCCTTCCAGGTGTCCCTGCCCCTCCAGTTGCCTAGCATGCTTGCAAAGGCTGGTGTGGACCCTCGCCACACTTTTGTTCCAGGCTACAAACATTCAGTCTTTCTACCAGGTCGATCCCTCAAGTGACTGGTAATCAAAATAAAAAAAAGACTAGACTAGGGAACCTGCCCTTTCAATCACCCCTGCCTTGTCTACACTAGACTTTCAACGGTGTTAGGGTTTGTCTACACTGCGGGGAGCTATAGGGGCATAGCTACAGTGCATCCTACTGCGGCAGAAGGAGTTTTCCATCACTGTCCGAACACCACTTCCCTAAGCAATGGTAGCTAGGTCGAGCTAGCCACATCTACACTGGGGCAGAGGGCGGCAAGCCAAATTCCAAGTGTAGATCAGGCCTTACTCAGAAAGTGCTAATGCAGCTTTGAGCCCAGTCCAGACAAGGCCTCACGCCTGAAGCTTCATTTACATTAGAAATGAAGGCTGTGAATGAGATGACTTCGCTGGGCAGGGGCATGGGCCCCTCAGCTGGTTAGCTGGACATTTCATTGGGACTTCTTTGGCATTGCACATGCCAGATGACCTCGTAGGTGAGGGTTTGAGCAGCTGGGGATTTGGCCCTTGGGAAGGGGGGTTGGGATTGTGTGCTAAGCATATAAGCCGGCTGATTTTGCTAATTGACCAACAGTGAAATAGTTAATGACAGTTACATTGAAATTGTCATTAGGTTTCAGGGTTAACGCCGTTGAGCTGAATGGGGACAGTTCACCCCTCTCAGCTCCTGTTTGAGGCTGTCTGCAGACTCGGGCCAACACTGCCATGTCGCTTAAACTTGGCTCCCGTTTTCTAGGTTTCCTTCACAGCGGCGAGGGCTAGAAAGGGAGTTTGGGAAAATTCAAAGCTAATACTGGGGAGCCCAGTTTCACAGTGAGGGGTGGCTCGGGCAGCGGCCGGAGCATGAGCACCGGGGCTCGGGTCACAAAGGCTCAAGAGGCAGCGTGCTCCGCTAGCCACCGAGTGCTGGGGTTTGCACAAAAAAAGCTGCCAGCTCAGGAAACAGGCACGAGTCTGTTCGGAAAAAAACCTTTGGCAGAAACTCCCCGGCTGGGGAAGGATTCCTGGGAGCCGCTGGCATCTGTGAAAATGTCTCAGCTTCCTGCTGGCAGCCTCGTCTGAGCCAGGGAATCCCCCCACCCACCCCTCCAGCTCAGGGAGACCCTGCGCCTGGGAAAGCACAGCTCCCTACAACGGAGACCTGCCCCTCTCTGCCAAACAACGACCCAACAACCTGCCCAGCAGGAAGACGGGCAGCTCAGCTGTGCCCGTAACACTGGCTCCTCCTGCCCACAACGTGGTGCAACTGGCTCTGGTAACCGCCTGGCCACGCAGGCCTCTGCGGGGCAGCCCAGGCCCCACACACCCCATCACAGGCCTTCTCCTTTTCAAGGCCCTCTCCTGATGCAGTGAGACCCTCCAGGTGTGCGCTGTCATGGCAATACAGACCCCAGGAATCCTCCCAGCCTCCAGTTGCATTGCCCTTGGCCCTGGCATTCCCTACACTGGCCGCCAGGGACATCTCCCCGTGCCTCTGGAGACCCAAGCGATGTACGAGGAGAGGAGGGAGGTCATCCGTGAGTAGAGGCCCCCGTTCTGGGCTACAGGTGACCATGCTGCAGCTGGGTCTCTGGTGCTCAGAGTCCAAGAGAGGTTCCCTGGTAAGTGGCCTTTGGAGCAAGAAACACCAACCCCCTCCCTGCAGCCGGATTGTATCCAACCAGGTCACTGGGCCTGACTGTGAACTGCCCCCCTGGGACTGGGTGCTAGGATGTGCCAGATCCCAGCTCTGCTGCCCAGAGATCCTGGCTTCTGACATCTCTGAGCATCACCATGGAGAAGCTTGAACCCTCAGCAGTGATGAGCAAGTGATGGTTCCAAAGACCAGAGCACGGCAGGATGAGGCCAGGACAGCAGGCAAGGCAGAGCCCCAGGGTGCTCAGGGAGTGGGGTTGGGCTGGGTCACCAGATCAGGGTGAGTGGGGTGGGGCCGAGCTGCAGGATCCAGGCATTTGGAGAGGGGGCAGCAGAGCCCCCAGCTCCTCGGGCGAGTGGGTGGGGACCAGCCCCAGGTCTGGGCACTCAGAAGTGGGGTGGCTGAGGTGCAGGACTCTCAGCTCTCAGGGTGTCGGGCAGGGCTGAGCCATAGGATCTAGGCAGCAGGGCGGGGCCAAGCAGCACTGCAGGCCCTAGGTTCAGCCCTGACTTCTCTGCCACCCCTGCGGCACCCTGCAAAGGGGTTGGCTGGCCCCGGACCTAACATCCTGCTAGGGGCTGGGGGCAGCCCTGACCTCTGTGGTCACGAGGTGCCCTTTCCCCCCGGTACCCCCAGCCATTGGAGGGCACCTCCAGGGCTTTACTCTAACCCCTCATTGAACAGGAGACATGAACTCCCAGCCTCCTCCCTAGGGCCCTGGGTGGGCTGAGTTCCTTCTCTAGGGAGCCCACATTGTGCTGGGACTCTGGGGGTGACTGCAGAGGGGGGCCGAGACCACATGGCTGGCTCCCATTCATCCCCTCTGGCCCCATGGGCTCAGTCTCAGGGAAGGGTTATACCCCCCAATGGACTACCCCCCCCCCCAAGTATCGCACTGCTCCAGAGACACCGGGCACCCCTGCACAGGGCACCCAGTGCTCCCCAGGGCCCCGGCACCCCCCTCTCCCGTGCTCTGGGGCAGGGGAGCAGGAGACAGCGAGTTTCAAGGGTCCCTGTGGAGCCCCTCAGCTGCCATAGTCTTGCCTGGCGTGGGGGTCGCCGGGGTGTGGAGGGAGCCAGGGCCTTGGCCTGGCTCCCACTCCGGGGTTGTCCAGCGCCAGGCGCCCCGGGCTGCAGCCCCCGGCCGAGCCCCCCAGCCCGGCTACTCACGTTGTTGCTGAGATCCTGGAGAGCTACGTTCATCCTGGACATCATGGGGCTCCCGGCACGGCCCCCGCCGCCTAGCTCCGCTCCCAGCCTGGGGCGAGCGGGGCTGCAGCCGCCGCGCCGGCCCCGGGGCTGGCCATGGTGCTCGGGGGCTCGGACCCGGCGGCCCCCTCCCCTGCCAGGAGCCGCGCGGCTCAGGGCAGCTCCCGGAGCCGCAAGGGCGCAGCGGAGGCCCCGGCTGCGGGGGCCGGCGGGGCGAGGGGCAGGCGGCTCCCCGCGCTCCGAGCGGGGACCGTCACTGGGGCGAAACAGCGGGTGTGTCCATCAGGGCGGGCGGGCGGCATGGGCTGCGACCGGGGGCGGCGGCGGCGGGACGCCCGGGGCCCCGGAGCCCGATGGCGAAGGTCAGCGGGGATGGAGGCGCCGCCGGCTCCGCGGGACTCGCAAACAGCCTGGCCACGGGCGCACGGGCACAGCGCGCAGGGGCGCGGCCGCGCAGCGCGACACTGGCACACGCGCGGCCACCGTGACTCGGGCGCGCACAGAGACAAGGCGCACACCCGGCAATCTGGCACACATCCCGCAATCTGTCACACACACACACACACTCACACACACCGCAATCTGTCACACACACACACACACACCGCAATCTGTCTCACACACTCAAACACACACCACAATCTGTCACACACCCAGTCACACACCCCCGCAATCTGTTACACACCGACACACACCCCGCAATCTGTTACACACCCCGTCACACACACACACACACACACACACACACCCCGCAATCTGTTACACACCCCGTCACACACACACACACACACACATACACACACACACACACATCCCGCAATCTGTCACACACACACACCCCGCAATCTGTCACACACCCAGTCACACATCCCCGCAATCTGTTACACACCGACACACACCCCGCAATCTGTCACACACCCAGTCACACCCCCCGCAATCTGTTACACACCGACACACACCCCGCAATCTGTCACACACACACACACCGCAATCTGTCATGCACACACAACGCAATCTGTCTCACACACTCAAGCACACACCACAATCTGTCACACATCCAGTCACCCCCCCGCAATCTGTTACACACCGACACACACACCCCGCAATCTGTCACACACACACACACACACACCCCGCAATCTGTCACACACACCGCAATCTGTCACACACACACGCCGCAATCTGTCTCACACACTCACACACACACCGCACTGTCACACACACACACCACAATCTGTCACACACCCAGTCACACCCCCCACAATCTGTTACACACCGACACACACCCCGCAATCTGTCACACACACACCCCGCAATTTGTCACACACACTCACACACACCGCAGTCTGTCACACACACACCACAATCTGTCACACACCCAGTCACCCCCCGCAATCTGTTACACACCGACACACACACCCCGCAATCTGTCACACACACACGTACTGTCACACACACCCCACAATCTGTCTCGCACACTCACACACACCACAATCTGTCACACACCCAGTTACCCCCACAATCTGTTACACACCGACACACACACCGCAATCTGTCACACACCCCGCAGTCTGTCACACACACACACACACCGCAATCTGTCACACACAGTCACACATACACACACCCCGCAAGCTGTCTCACACACAGTCATACAGACACACACACACATCACAATCTGTCACACACACACACACACACTGCAATCTGTCACACACACAGAGAATCACACACACACCCAGCAATCTGTCACACACACAGTCACACACACACACCGCAATCTGTCACACACACAGAATCTCACACACACCCCACAATCTGTCACACACACAGAGTCACACACACACCCTGCAATCTGTCATACATACAGAATCACACACACACACACACAGAGTCACACACACACCCCACAATCTGTCTCACACACACAGAGTCACACACACACACCCTGCAATCTGTCATACATACAGAATCACACACACACACAGACACCCAATCACACAGACCGCAATCTGTCACACACACAGTCACACACCCACAATCTGTCACACATACAGAATCACACACACACACACACACAATCACACAGACCACAATCTGTCACACACACACACACACATACACACACACACACAGAGTGACACACACACACACACACAATAAATCCCCCCCCCCGTGTTTTAAACTAACATGGATTATTTTTTAGTAAGAACAATTTGACACAGCATGCTTTTTCAGCAAAAAACAGTGTCTGTGAGTTTGTGGATCAGAGATAAGAAGGCTGCTTCTTCCCCAAATTTTTTAACAAATGCAAGTAAAAATTATATTAAGTCTTGTAAAGGGATAAACACTTTAAAAGACAAACCTATATGAAGACACATCCCTTTATTTACAGGTGTGTTTCAATAAAATAGAGCAGGCAGAAACACCCCAGGTTTAAAACCCCAGGGCCTTAGTAACAGCCAGTTTATATTCCCCTTATTCTGTAAACCAGTGGATTAGAGAGAAGAAGTTTGTTTCTTCCCCGACTTTTTAAAAAAGAGAGAGGTGAAAGTCTTGTAAAGGTATAAACACTTGAAAAGACAAGCCTATATGAAGACACATTTTTTTATTTAGCCCCTTAGGGACAAGTGTTTTAATAAAATGTAAGTACAGGGGAACCCCGCTATAACACGCCCCGCGATAACGCGAATTTGGTTATAACGCAGGGCGAGTCTGGCGCCAGCGGCTGCAGCGGGCACGGGGCGTTTGGGATCCATGCTCCGGTGGCGGCAGCAGGAGCGACTCTCCCTGCAGCCCCGACGGGCCCCTGGGGTTCTCACCTCTGTCCCCTGCAGGGCTGGCTCCAGTCCGCCCCGGCAGCTGCAGCGGGCGGTCCGGCCGGGAGAGCGGGGCTGCCACGCTCCGGCCAGCAGTCTGGCTGGTGTCTCAGGGCTGCGGGGCTGCCGCAGTCCGGCCAGGAGAGCAGGGCTGCTGCGCTCTGGCCGGCGTCGCGGGGCTGTGGGGCTGCTGCGGTCCGGCCGGGAGAGCGGGGCTGCTGCGCTCCGGCCGGAGGTCTGGCTGGGGTTGCGGGGTGGGGCTGCCACCCCTTCTCTCTCTCCCCCCGCTCCCTCCCTCCCGCTAGCCCAGGGCGCACACTCTGCTGCAAACTGAACACAAGTACAGTGGAACCCCGCTATAACACGACCCCGCATTTACCGCGATTGAAGTTTTTGGACCCCAATGATCACGTTATAGTGGGGTTCCACTGCATGCAGAAACCGTTCCGGGTTTAAAAACACAGAAAACCTGTTTATAAAAGTAATGTACAGTGATCAAAAAGTTTTCCCCTGGGTTTTAGACTAACATGGGTTATTTTTTAGTAAAAACTGTGACGCTGCAGCAAAGCCCTTGTTAGCAAAAACAGCCTCTGTGATTAGAGAGAAGAAAGCCAGAACATAACAAAAGGAAGTCCTAGGCCTGCTTTTAAAACAAAATTATACCAAAAACTGGTACTAAAAAGAATAGTAACTTTAACTGTAAATGAGCTTACTATATAAAATAAAAACTGTTTACAAAAAAAGTTTAAAAAAGCTAAAGTATGTAGCCAGAGGCCCTCCCGCGTTTTTCCCCAGAAAAAAAACAAGTAAGGGGCCTCCTGCTCTGCTCTTATCTAAACAACCAGGACCCTGTAACAAAAGTTGACCAACACATAATATAAACCATTTAAAAATGTGTTTTTTAAAGTAATGCCTTAAAACCCCCTCTTTTTAACTTATTAAATAAACACATGAAAAAACAAACCTCCCTGAAGACACATTCCTTTATTTATAGGGGCGTTTCAATAACAAAGAACATGCAGAAACACCTCAGACCTAAACCCACAAAACCCTTGCTAAGAAAAAGTTTTTCCCCAAGGTTTTTAGTGAGAACCACTTGAAACAGCCTTTTGAAGGTAATGGATTAGCATGTTTTTTGCCACCCCAAGCACGGCAGTGAGGCAGCCTTCGGTGGCATGCCTGACAGAGGTCCGCCGGTAACGCGGATTCAGCGGCAGGCCTGCGGGAGGTCTGCCGGTCCCGCGCTTTCGGCGTACCCGCCGCCAAATTACCGCCGAAGCCGTGGGACCGGTGGACCTCCCGCAGGCATGCCACCGAAAGCTGCCTGACTGCCGCCCTCACAGCGACCGGCAGGCCACCCCCCGCGGCTTGCCACCCTAGGCACGTGCTTGGGGTACTGGTGCCTGGAGCCACCCCTGAGGATTAGAAAAGAAGAAGACCTCTGAAAAAACAGGCTACCCGAAGACACTTTTTTTATTTAGCCCCATTGGCATAAGTGTTTCAATAAAATGTAAGTCTGCAGAAACAACCCAGGGTTAAAAACACAGAAAGCCTGTTTATAAAAGCAATGTATAGTGATGAAAAAGGTTCCCCTGGGTTTTAGGCTCGCACTGGTCATTTTTGTTAGTAAGGACAGTTTGAAACAGCAGGCTTTAGCAGCAACGCAGCTGTCAGCAAAAACCGCCTCTGTGAGCCAGCAGATCCGAGCTAAGAAGGCTGCTTCTTTCCCTGCTTTTTAACAAATACAAGTGAAAGTGATATTAACTTTGGAAAGGAATAAACACTTGAAAAGACAAGTCTGTATGAAGACAGAGCCCTTTATTTCACATGTCTACACGCGTGTTTCAATTAAAAAAAAGAGCATGCAGAGAACACGCCAGAGAGAAAACCACACAACTGGAGCTTTCGTTACATTTTAAAAACAGATACGGCTAATTAGGCCAGCCAGTGCTCCGTGCACTATAGTCCGCCTTCGCCAGGCTCTAGGGTCACTCCTTCAGTTTGCTTGGTTTTTTACACAGACTCCTTTCCTCACCTTTTAAACGCTGTAAAGTTTTAAAAAATGGTGAGATTGCATTGAAAGATACTTTATGAAAGTTATAACAAGTATTTTACTCCATTTACTGATTGTAAAAGACAAAAAGCACCGTTTTGTGACTGCATGAAGCTCAGAGATAGCCTAGCTGAAGAACACCCTCACCCCTTGACTTTCCCCCCTGTCACGGATTCACAGATCGTGCCCACTCTTGGCCCCGTATGGTCCGTGGGGGGTGCCCCTTTCAGTGAGACAGCCCTTCTCGGGGGTCCACTCTCTCTCGGGGTCAGGCCCCTCCACCTCCTGGAGCCGCACCTCTCGGAGCCTTAGCATGCCTGTTTCTCGCCATGGGCCCCCTCAGGGAGTCCACTCGCTCTGGGCCCCCGGGGCCTCCACCCCCGAAGGGGTTGATGCAACCATGTTCTCTAGACCAGAGTGACTCTCAGCCAGCATAAAACAGGAGGGTTTATTGAGAGTTGAACACAGCACAGGAAACTCTCAGGGCCTCAGGCCTGGCCTCCCTCAGCCCAGCGCATCCCAGTCTCTCTGCATCCAGGTAGGCTCTGCCTGCTCCCCCTCTCCAGCCCAGAGCCCCCCTGCTCCCAGCTGGGCATCTGAGGTCCCCGGCCCCAAGCCCCGCCTCTGTCCATTGTCTTCTCTCCAGGTAAACAGGGTTGTAAACCGGGGCCTCCTCTCCTCGCTTCTGTCCTCTGGCTGGAACCGTCTGGTTAGGTCACTGGGTCCTCACTCTGCAGCCCATTGTCCGCCCACTGGCCAGAACCGGCTGCGTCTCCTCAGCTGGGCCTCCGGATCATCAGTCACCGGTCACTGGGGTATCCATCCTCCAGGCCATCGGCTGGGTCCCCAAGTCCTCTCTCCGGTCCTCTGCAAAACAAACTCCCTCTCCCCTCACCTCGTTAAACCAGTAACACTGAGGGAAACTGAGTCCCACCTCCTCCGCATGCAAACCATTGAAAACGCCACAGAAAACAAGAAAAAAACCCACTTCATCACACCCCCATACTTTTAACACTTGCTAAACATGCAGTGTTTCATGATATAAAGGTTTTTAACATTTAACACGAAAATACAGAATTGACTGAGATGTAACATAACATGACCTTTTTAAAGGATATTCTGTATGCAGTGAGGTCTATTTGAAGCATTATGTTTTTTTTAAAGTTTATTATGAAAAAGCAATATTAACTGAGCTGTAACAAAACAAGGCCCCTCTTAAGGATGTTTTATAGAAGTTTAGTGAACTAAAAAAGCTTAAGATACTAGGCTGTCCCTTTAAAAATAGTGTTTTTAAAGTACCAAAACAACAACTGGGTAAGAATATGAAAACTGGCAATTGAGGGGAGTTTACATATGTGTTTTAATAAAAAAAAAAAAAAGATGGCTTTTTAAAGTTTGGATTTATACCAAAAACACAAGAAAAAATAGCTTATGTAAAAACGTTAACTGTTTTTTACCAGAGATATGGAGCCTTCCTCACCCCTGCTCTACACACACACATACACTTTTCTCCCACCTCCCCCTTTTTTCTTCTGCCTTTTAATGTTTTTTTAAATCTAAACCAAGAACAAACAAATTTTTTAAAAAAAGCCAGAGCCCCAGAGATCAGGCCCTGGGAGTAAGAAAGCTGTCCTGTTTTAGGGGGCATGTTGATAACTCCTTTAGTGAAACGGTTTTGTAGGCCGCCTGTCTGTGTTAGTTGTTATGCTTTAGCATGGGCAAGCGTTTATCATTCCACTTTATGAGGTATTATCTCGCCCATCTTACGGCCTATCAGAAATATTAACAAAAACAAGCTGAAAGATACTTTGTAGCAAGGCCTGCAAAGCGATCATTACAATGTTGTTGATCGTTATCTTGTCTGAGCCCCTAGAGAATATATTTTGTTTTGTTTTTATAAAACACTTTTATGCAAACTGTAACCCTAGATGATGTACAGCATTAAATAATATGAAACAGTAGACAAGAGACCTGAGACATTGTTAAAATCAGAGGGGCTATGATTAAGTCCTAATGCAGAGGGCCTTGGGGTGGAAAATTAAAAGGTCCAGCCAAAGCGGAAGATGGTATGATTTAAGAGAGGTTCTGGGGCTGCTTTATAACAGTCCATAGGGAGCCTATAACCCTCATGCACAAACACCAGGGCTGGGTGAGGTGGTTGGGCCTTTGTTAGAGGAACAGGCCGTTCATATACCTTTTGTTGTTGTTGACAAACTGTAACCTAAATGCACATATACTACGGGGGCAACCTACCGCCCTTTTGACAAACCCCGCACCCCTTGAACTCCATAAAAACACGCTTTACCCAGTTATTTTCAACTGACATTTTATTTTACAACACGGCCTGTTTTGTTCCCAAAACACTTTTTGTTCTCAAACACTGTTGGCCACAACGGCATGTTTGTTTCTTCAGGTTCCATAGCAGCGACCGTATAACCTCTCTTCATAAGAAGCTTGACTGCCCATGTTGGCCAGGGCCTTCGAGGTGCAGCCATCTTTAATCATCAGACCTGTTTAAATAGAAGCTCCTCCTTATTTAGGGAGGGAGGGCGCATGATACACTTAGCAAATAGTTTAGGGCTGTCGTTGTAAGATACGGACCCCGGCCAGGAGAACCCAAATGAATCAAACGAAGGTCTGTACGGAGACGAGGCACAGGTACTGGATCAACAAAATTGTAATTATTGCTTTGTAGGCCTTTCTACAAAGTATCGTTAAGCTTGTTTTTGTTACTATTTCTGATAGGCCGTAAGATGGGGGAGGTAACACCTCCTAAAGTGGAAAAGTGCTTCCGAATGATAAACGCTTGCCCATGCTAAAGCATAACAACTAACACAGACAGGCGGCCTACAAAACCGTTTTACTAAAGGAGTTATCAACATGCCCCCTAAAACAGGACAGCTTTCTTACCCCCATGGCCTGATCTCTGGGGCTCTGGCTTTTTTTACAAAATTTGTTTGTTCTTGGTTTAGATTTAAAAAAACATTAAAAGGCAGAAGAAAAAAGGGGGAGGTGGGAGAAAAGTGTATGTGTGTGTGTAGAGCGGGGGTGAGGAAGGCTCCATATCTCTGCTAAAAAACAGTTAACTTTTTTACATAAGCTATTTTTTCTTGTGTTTTTGGTATAAATCCAAACTTTAAAAAGCAATCTTTTTTTTTTTTTTATTAAAACACATATGTAAACTCCCCTCAATTGCCAGTTTTCATATTCTTACCCAGTTGTTGTTTTGGTACTTTAAAAACACTATTTTTAAAGGGACAGCCTAGTATCTTAAGCCTTTTTAGTTCACTAAACTTCTACAAAATATCCTTAAGAGGGGCCTTGTTTTGTTACAGCTCAGTCAATACTGCTTTTTCATAATAAACTTAAAAAAAAAATGCTTCAAATAGACCCCACTGCCTACAGAATAGCCTTTAAAAAGGTCATGTTATGTTACATCTCAGTCAATTCTGTATTTTCGTGTTAAATGTTCAAAACCTTTATATCATGAAACACTGCATGTTTAGCAAGTGTTAAAAGTATGGGGGGAAAGTCAAGGGGCGAGGGTATTCTTCAGATAGGCTGTCTCTGAGTTTCATGCAGTCACAAAGCGGTGTTTTTTGTCTTTTACAATCAGTAAATGGAGTAAAATACTTGTTATAACTTTCATAAAGTATCTTTCAATGCAATCTCACCATTTTTTTAAACTTTAACAGCGTTTAACAAGTGAGGAAAGGAGTCTGTGTAAAAAAACAAGCAAACTGAAGGAGTGACCCTAGAGCCTGGTGAAGGCGGACTATAGTGCACGGAGCACTGGTTGGCCTAATTAGCCGTATCTGTTTTTAAAATGTAAAGAAAGCTCCAGCGCCAGCCTGTGATGTATTATTTGAATAAAATCTATGGCCCCAAAACAAACACAGGAGCTTGTACCTGTGTCTCAGCACACGGGTGGCAAACATTTAAAAACAAAGACGTTCTAATCATGCAACAGAAAAATTCATACTTAAATCTAAAAGCCCTATGAAAATAAAAGCTTTCTATAACTTCCACATGGATTTGTTCAAAAGTGGGGAGGAAAATAAACTTCTCTCGGATCCACTGGATTACAAAATAAGGGGAATATAAACTAGCTGTTTCTAAGGTTCGGTGGTTTTCCCTCCGGCGTGTTCTCTGCATGCCCTTTTTTTTTTAAATTGAAACGCGCGTGTAGACATGTGAAATAAAGGGCTCTGTCTTCATACAGACTTGTCTTTTCAAGTGTTTATTCCTTTACAAAACTTAATATCACTTTCACTTGTATTTGTTAAAAAGCAGGCAAAGAAGCAGCCTTCTTAGCTCGGATCTGCTGGCTCACAGAGGCTGTTTTTGCTGACAGCTGCGTTGCTGCTAAAGCCTGCTGTTTCAAACTGTCCTTACTAACAAAAATGACCAGTGCGAGCCTAAAACCCAGGGGAAACTTTTTGATCACTATACATTGCTTTTATAAACAGGCTTTCTGTGTTTTTAACCCTGGGTTGTTTCTGCAGACTTACATTCTATTGAAACACTTATGCCAATGGGGCTAAATAAAAAAAGTGTCTTCGGGTAGCCTGTTTTTTCAGAGGTCTTCTTCTTTTCTAATCCACGACCTGGGGTTTTAAACCTGGGGTGTTTTTGCCTGCTCTATTTTATTGAAACACACCTGTAAATAAAGGGATGTGTCTTTATATAGGTTTGTCTTTTAAAGTGTTTATCCCTTTACAAGACTTAATATAACTAAATATAGCCTTCTTATCTCTGATCCACAAACTCACAGACACTGTTTTTTGCTGAAAAAGCATGCTGTGTCAAATTGTTCTTACTAAAAATAATCCATGTAAGTTTAAAACACAGGGGGAAATCTTTTTTATCACTATGATTTACTTTTATAAACAGGTCTCTGTGTTTTTAACCCTGGTATGTTTTTGTATGTTCACTTTTTATTGAAACATATGCAAAAGTGCTAAATGAAGATATGGGTCTTCATATAGGCTTGTCTTTTAAAGTGTTTATTCCTTTACAAGACTTAATATAACTTTCACCTCAATTTGTTAAAAAGTGGGGGAAGAAGCAATCTTCTTCTTCTCTCTAATCCATGGGCCAGCAACCTTTCAGCAGTGGGGTGCCGAGTCTTCATTCATTCACTCTAATTTACGGTTTCAAGTGCCAGTCATACATTTTAATGTTTTTAGAAGGTCTCTTTCTATAAGTCTATAATATATAACTAAACTATTGTTGTATGTAAAGTAAATAAGGTTTTTAAAATGTTTAAGAAGCTTCATTTAAAATTAAATTAAAATGCAGAGTCCCCTGGACCGGTGGCCAGGACCCGGGCAGGGTGAGCGCCACTGAAAATCAGCTCACGTGCTGCCTTTTCACGCGTGCCATAGGTTGCCTACCCCTGCTCTAATCCAATGGTTTACAAAATAAGGGGTTTATAAACTGTCTGTTACTAAAAACCTGGGGTTTTAAACCTAGGGTGCTTCGGCCTGCTCTTTTTTTATTACAACACATACAAAAGGGATGTGTCTTAGGTTTGACTTTTCAAGTCATTATCCCTTTGCAAAACGTAATGTAACTTTTCCTTGTGTTTGTTAGAAAGCAGGTAAAGAAGCAAACTCCTCTCTGATCCACTGACTCACAGAGGCTACTTTGCTAACAGGAGCTTGGCTGCAGCTTCACATTGTTGTTACTAAAAAAAAAAAAAATAATAAAAAAAATAACCCCTGTTAGTTTAAAACCTAGGGGAAAACTTTTAAAAATGGTTTGTTATTAAAAGCTTATGGTTTTAACTTTTATAAAAACCCCTATGTAAAAGGGCTACATGGCGTGAAAAATGCTGGGGGTCTGTTTCTTTAGATAAGAATAAGACAGTTAAAAGGGAAGGGGAAAGAGGAGGGAGATGGCTCTGGTTTAAAATCTTGGGACTCTAGAATTGGTTCAGGAAAATGAATTCTATGACGCTATTGTAGAACAAACTCTGATTGGTCCCATCCAAAGGCGGTGATAACAAGTCTGAGAGGGTCTGAACTAGGGAAGTTGCCTCCTTCTACAGAAAGACTTGAAAGGTGAGATTTCTCTCTCTCTCTTTCATTCTCTCTCTCTCTCTCTGATTCAACCATGTGCTGCAGGGCTGGCTCCAGGCACCAGCTCTCCAAGCATGTGCTTGGGGCGGCACCTGGAGGGGGGCGGCACTCACCCGGGGAGAGCGGAGCCGCTGCGGGCTCACCGCTCTCCCCCGGCGCTCCGGCTGGCCGGGGAGAGCGGGGCTGCGGCCGGGCTCTCCACCCTCCTCGCGGCGCTCCGGACGGTCAGGGAGAGCGGGGCCCCGGCCGGGCTCGGCGCCCTCCCCTGCCGCGTTCCCCGCCGGGGGGCATGGGAGGGGGGGCGGCAGGAGGCTTTTTTGCCTGGGGCGGCAAAAAAGCCAGAGCCGGCCCTGATGTGCTGTCTATCTTTGCCCTTTGCAAAGGGGGCTCTCTTTTCCCTTTTCTTGCCCTGTTCTTTCTTTTAACCTCTCTTTTTTCTTAACCTACACTGGAATTGAATAGTTTAAATGCATTTTTATTCACTTTTTTACCATGTGCTTACTAAACAGGCTCTGCCTTCGTAAATTCCCTTTTTAAACCTAGTTTTCAATATTATTTAACTTTTTTCTTAACCCATCCTGATATTTAATACACCTTTTACATTTATCTCAAATTTTTCTATTCTTTAATAGCCTACCAAACTAGGCCTTTACCATCATCTCTCCTTTTTTTAATAACTTACCTCTATTCTTTCAAACTAAATCTTTAAAAACAAAAATCTCTTTCTATTCTTTCATAACTAGCCATTTACAAACATCTCTCCTGACTCAACTACATCCAATAACCTTTCTTTCCCTTTTTCTCTAAATCTTACCCAAATTTTATTTTTTCATCTTTAAACTCTCTCACTCTATTTTTTCAACCTTTTTCTCTCAATGTTTCCAAGCACAAAACTACATAACACTTCCCCTAGTCAAACACACACACAAATTTTCAAAATGGCCACCGGCACCAAACTTTGGCGCCAACGGAAATGGGGTGGGAAGGCGGGACATAAACCCTAAATGGGGCGTGGAAACCTGTCAACAAATGCATGGTGATGAATGCTATCGAGGGATATACTACTGACACTGAGTTACTTATGTCAACACTAACCATCCTCCCCCACGGACCACACAGGGCCAAGAGTGGGCACGACCTGTGAGTCCGTGACATACATGTCTGAGGCGCGTGTGTGTACAGCTGTAAGGGAGATGAGAAGATACGAGCATGGGGACACGTATAAAGACCAGGTGCCAGGCTCTCCACTGACTCGCCCCTTGCGCAGTGATTTATACTAGTCAATGGGCATCAAGCATCACCATTCTGAGTTAGGAGCATTTTGCACCCATCTTGCGCTGATGTAACGGTCTGCACCAGCTGCACGGCAATAGAGAGCTGGCCCCAAGTGAATGCACGTAAGAGTGAGAGTGAGTGTGCATGTGCAAAATGAGTGTATGCATGTCAGGAACGAGTGTGACTGTACCCATGGAAGAGTGAGCGTGTGCAGACCAGTGTGAATTGCGGGGAGTGGCTGCGAGTGGCCGTGTAAGAGTGGCTGCGTGTGGGGAGTGTGCATGGGCATATTAGTGTAACTGTGCACGTGTCCACACACGGGGCCAGCGTGCCTCTGCTACGGAGGTGTCTCTGACATCCCTTTTGATGTGGGTAGGGACAGAGGCTGGGAGATGAGGCTGCATTGGGACCTCTTGGCTAGGAAGTTAGATGGGCGCCATCTGGTGGAGTTTCAGGGAATGGAAAGCCAGTGTAAGGGTGCCGTTTACTTGGGAGTAGGGTGCAGCTTTTTGGGGGGTTAGTTCTCTTGGTTACATTAGTTAATAGACGTGTAGATTTATATAACGAGCCTCTCTGGGATGTGAACAAGTCCCGTTAGCAGTTACCCAGTACCCCACTATCTAAGGACTAGTAACTGCAGCCAGCAAAAAGCCCTACCCCATATGACTCACCCCTTTAGGGAAAGGCTGAGCAAAGACAGGGGCCTGTGGGGTGCCCCAAAGGTCACCGAGATCAGCCTGTGGGGTCTCCTGGCAATGAGGATTCAACCATAAGCACACTTTTGTCGCCCCCTTTTAGATTTGATGGAGATTAAGATTCAGGTTAGGGTTAAGTGAGTCCTTCAGGTGGCCTTTGGTGACAGGCCTGGGAAAGGCACCTGGGGTCACCCTGTCCCACCCAATGCTGCTGCACAAATCACACTGGCAGGATGGGGGGGGGGGGGGACGACTGAGCTAATTTATAGGGGTGCTGACTATTTCCAAGGCAGATTGCTCCATTTCTTTAGTCACTGGTAGACAGGTGGATGGACAGACAGGGGAATGGATGGATGGAGCTACTGTAGTGTATTGTCCAGGAGGATGGATGGACAGAAAGAAGGATGGTTGGACAGATGGATGGGTGGAGCAATTGTAGTTTGCTGGACTGGAGATGGATGGACAGATGGGTGGATGGTTGGATGGCTGGAGCTCTTGCCGTGGGTTGGGCAGGAGGATGGTTGGACAGGCAGACGGATGGGTGGAGCTGTTTGTGACATTCCCCTGATGTTATCGGGACCGGTGGTCTATTAGGTCACTCCAATCCTTGACTCTGGGAGCCAGCCTTACCCTGCTCTGCAGTGAGAACCCCCACTCCTGGGCTGTTCACGCTCAGCCTCTGGCATGTAAGCTGCTCCTTGGATTGTGCAACAGAATGACACTAGCCAATATCTCCCGTCCCAGACACATCCCTAGGAACCTCCGTCTTGCAGTGTCCAGTTATGCCCACTGGACACCACAAGCTTATATGAGTTTGTCAATTTAACTAAGAAATTGGTATGTACCAGGTTTGTTATCCCAAGGGGAGTCTCTGACATGCTTCAAACGAAAGGCACTGCTTCAGGTCGAACAAACAAACAGATTTATTAACTACAAAGATAGATTTTAAGTGATTATAAGTCAAAGCACAACAAGTCAGATTTGGTCAAATGAAATAAAAGCAAAACGCATTCTAAGCGGATCTTAACACTTTCAATGCCCTTGCAAACTAGATGCGTCTCACCACAGGCTGGCTGGTTGCTCTTCAGCCAGGCTCTCCCCTTTGATCAGCGCTTCAGTCACGTGGTTTGGTGTCTGTAGATGTAGGTGGAAGAGAGAGGAAGAGCATGGCAAACGTCTCTCCCTTTTTTCATTTTCTTTCTTCCCTCTTGGCTTTGCCCCCCTCCCCGTCAGAGTCAGGTGAGCATTACCTCATCGCAGTCCCAAACTGACTAAAGGAAGGGGGGTGACTCACTCGAGAGTCCAACAGATCCTTTTGTTGCTGCCTAGGCCAGCGTCCTTTGTTCCTGTGAGGCTGGGCTTGGTTTGTCCCACACATGCCCTGATGAGGTGTGAACTGTCTCTCTGCTCTTGGAGAGTTTTTGCCTGGGCTTATTTTAAGCCACGAGGATATATTTTCAGCCTCATAACTATATACATGAAATTATAACTATAACATTACTGTACAACAATTACTATAACATCACTATAACAACAATGTTCAGTGCATCATGAGCCTTCCGAAGACACCCAACATGACAAACTTTGCATTGGATACCACACAATCATTTTACAAGGATGAACTTGGGGGTGCTGCGTGTTCCTCCGAGGTACAGAGCATCCTACTGTTGCAGTGGGTTGGGCAGGAGGATGGACGGATGGTCGGACAGACGGACGGGCGGAGTGGTTGCAGTGGGTTGGCCAGGAGGATGGACGGATGGTCGGACAGACGGATGGGTGGAGTGGTTGCAGTGGGTTGGGCAGGAGGATGGACGGACAGACGGACAGACGGACGGGCGGTTGCAGTGGGTTGGGCAGGAGGACGGACAGATGGGTGGACAGATGGATGGGTGGAGCTGTTGCAGTGCATTGGGCAGGAGGATGGACGGATGGTTGGACAGATGGATGGGTGGAGCGGTTGCAGTGAGTTGGGCAGGAGGATGGATGGATGGTCGGACAGACGGACGGGTGGAGTGGTTGCAGTGGGTTGGGCAGGAGGATGGACGGATGGTCGGACAGACGGAGGGGCGGAGAGGTTGCAGTGGGTTGGGCAGGAGGATGGACGGATGGTCGGACAGACGGATGGGTGGAGTGGTTGCAGTGGGTTGGGCAGGAGGATGGACGGACAGACGGACAGACGGACGGGCGGTTGCAGTGGGTTGGGCAGGAGGACGGACAGATGGGTGGACAGATGGATGGGTGGAGCTGTTGCAGTGCATTGGGCAGGAGGATGGACGGATGGTTGGACAGATGGATGGGTGGAGTGGTTGCAGTGGGTTGGGCAGGAGGATGGACGGATGGTCGGACAGACGGACGGGCGGAGTGGTTGCAGTGGGTTGGGCAGGAGGATGGACGGATGGTCGGACAGACGGACGGGCGGAGAGGTTGCAGTGGGTTGGGCAGGAAGATGGACGGATGGTCAGACAGACGGATGGGCGGAGTGGTTGCAGTGGGTTGGCCAGGAGGATGGACGGATGGTTGGACAGATGGATGGGCGGAGCGGTTGCAGTGAGTTGGGCAGGGGGATAGATGGATGGTCGGACAGACGGACGAGCGGAGTGGTTGCAGTGGGTTGGGCAGGAGGATGAACGGATGGTTGGACAGATGGATGGGCGGAGCGGTTGCAGTAAGTTGGGCAGGAGGATGGACGGATGGTCGGACAGATGGATGGGAGGAGCTGGTGCAGTGGGTTGGGCAGGAGGATGGACGGATGGTTGGACAGATGGATGGGCGGAGCTGGTGCAGTGGGTTGGGCAGGAGGATGGACGGATGGTTGGACAGATGGATGGGAGGAGCTGGTGCAGTGGGTGGGGTGCTCCTGCCCCAGGGTTCTTGGTACTTTTCCAACAATTCCCAGGTGGGTCAGCAGAGTAAGAGCCCCGGGGGAGCAGAACGGCCAGCAGCCCCTGCCCTCCAGCTCCCCACAGCCAAGGGAAAGGCAGGACCGGGCCCCCAGTCCATGCCCGCTCCATGGCCAGGCAGGAGGACTCGCTGCACTGTGGCCGGGGCGACCCAGGACCCCGCTGCCGGGCAGGACCGCACGTGCCCCCAGCGCCACGTGCGGCGAGTCAGGCCCCGGTCCCCCTTCGCGTTCCACCCCGTAAAGCCCCGCCTTCCCCACTGGCCCCGCCCCCGATCATAGCCCCGCCCACTACCACTATCCCCGCCCTTCAACACCACGGGGTCACGTGGTATGGATTGTCTCCCCGCGATTGGTCCGTTTCGGCCCCGCCCCGCGAGCGACCCCGGCGCCAGCGCAGTGCAGTGCGGAGCAGCGCGATGGAGGACGGCGGCGGCGGGGGCCAGAGCCGGCCGCAGGCGGGGACCTCGGCGGGGGGCGGCGACGAGAAGTCGGGGGGGCCGTGGACCAAGGACCGGAAGGACCCGGCGGCGCCGGCGGACAAGGAGCAGGAGCTGGTGAGAGCGGGACGCGCCTCCGCACGGGCCCGGGCGCGGAGCTGAGTCACGCCGGGCCCGGCCGGCGCCGCTACGCCCCTGTCCCGCGGTACCCGCCTCGCCCCCCCCCCCCCGGCGATACCCCCGCCCCTGTCCCGCGATACCCGCCTCGCCCCCCCCCCCCCCCGGCGATACCCCTTCCCCCCCGAGATACCCCCCCGGCGATACCTGTCCCGCGATACTCCCCCGCCGGTATCCCCTCCCTCGGGCGCTGATACCCCCTCCCCCCCGGCGATACCCCCCGCCTCCGGGCCGCTGATACCCCTTCCCCCTCCGGCGATACCTGTCCCGGCGATACCCCCTGCCCCCGGGCCGCTGATACCCCTTCCACCCCCGGCGATACCTGTCCCCGCCAATACCCCCTCCCTCGGGCTGCCGATACCCCCCGGCGATACGCCCCTTTCCTGCAATACTTCCCGGCGAAAGCCCCAGGCCGCCGATATCCCCCCTGCGAAACCTGTCCCCGCTGATACCCTGGGGCTGCTGATACCCCCCCCTCCCCGCTGATACCTCTCCTGCCTCCGCTGATACCCCCTGTTCCCGGGCCACCGATACCCTTCCCCCAGCGATACCTTCCCTCACTGATACCCCCAGGCTGCCGATACCCCCCTGACCCCAGGCTGCTGATACCTGGCCCTAGCGGTACCCCGCCCTGGTGATTACACACCCAGGCTAGGGACGGGCCCCATGCATCTGGCTAGGGGTCCATATCCCTCTCATTGGGGTCAGGGACCCGATGCCAAAATCCCCTATCTGGTCACAGAACTGAGTTGCCAGGCCCAGTCCAAAGCCAATTTTCCCTCTTCTCTAGGAGAGCGGAGCCACTACAGAGGCCCCCATACACCCGCCTGGGAGCTGATTTAAAATTTTTATTAAAGTTAATGTTTAAAATTAAATAGACACAAGTTAAGAGGAAAGATACTGTACATCTGGGGTCAGGCTTGAGTTATGAGGGATTACAGGTATCGGCTGCAAGGGTGAAGAGATACATACATATCACATAACCCGCATAGACCCAGTTTGGGGTGCAAGAGTTTTTAAAGTGTCAGTGGATAAGTGGGCTCAGGTATGCCACCCATGGAATGTATAAGGAGTCCAAGGCAATATTGGTGTAGCGAATGAGTGCATGGGTGGGGTGCGTCCCTTGGTTCATCAGGGAAGGAAGTGGGTTATTTCCTTGGCTGGCGGTCTCAATTGGTTCTTACCCACGAAAGCTTATGCTCCCAATACTTCTGTTAGTCTTAAAGGTGCCACAGGACCCTCTGTTGCTTTTTACAGATTCAGACTAACACGGCTACTCCTCTGATCAATTACTACTAATAACCTGCTCAGCCAGGGGACCAGGGCCTCCTGCTCTAAAGGCACAGACCCCTCCCACCACCACCCCCATGCCCATCTGTGGATAGAGGGAGAGAGGGCTCTAGGCATAAAGCTGGTTATTTATAACTACGGCCCTATCAAATTCATGGTCCATTTTGGTCAATTTCACTGTCATAGGATTTTAAAAATAGTAAATTTTGTGATTTCAGCGATTTCAATCTGAAATTTCTCAGTGTTGTAATTGTAGGGGTCCTGACCCCAAAAGGAGTTGTGGGGGGAGGGGGGGTTGCAAGGTTATTGTAGGGGGGTTGTGGTACTGCTATCCTTACTTCTGCACTGCTGCCTTCAGAGCGGGACAGCTGGAGAGCGGTGGCTGCTGGCCGGGAGCTCAGCTCTGAAGGCAGATCCACTGCCAGCAGCAGCGCAGAGGTAAGGATGGCATGGTGTGGTATTGCCACCCTTACTTCTGAACTGCTGCCTGCAGAGCTGGGCCTCAGTCAGCGGCTGCCACTCTCCGGCCGCCCAGCTCCGAAGACAGCAACACAGAAGTAAGGGTGGCACGGGGTATGGTATTGCCACCCTTACTTCTGCGCTGCTGCTGGGGGGGAAGTGCTGCCTTCAGAGCTGGGTGCCCGGCCAACAGCCGCTGCTCTCTGACCACTCAGCTCTGAAGGCAGCGCAGAAGTAAGGGTGACGGCAATACCGCCCCCGCACCCCAAAAATAACGTTGTGACCCCCCTGCAACACCCTTTTGGGTCAGGACCCCTAATTTGAGAAATGCTGGTCTCCCTTGTGAAATCTGAGTAGTATAGGGTAAAAGCACACAAAAGATCAGATTTCACAGGGGGGAGACCAGATTTCATGGTCCATGACGCATTTTTCATGGCCATGAATTTGGTAGGGCCCTATTTCTAAGGTTCCCTGAAGGCCACTGGGTGCTGCTCTGAACTGGTGAAAGCCATGGTCCCTGCCCACAAGGAGCACAGAGGAAGAGGAGGGATAAGGAAGGATGAGAGCTGCAGTGCTAGGCTCCCTTTGTGCACAGCTGGGTGGTTGTAATGGGCTGAATAATAGTTAGACGGGGCAGGAACTCTCTAAGCCTGTGCCCAGGAGCAGAGTGGCGGCTCCTGTTTCGCTGTGATGGCTGGGGGTGCCTGTGAGCCAGGTGTCTTGCTGCAGTCAGAAGCACAAAGTGGGGGTGCAAGTGAGGTAAAGGCGTGTGCTCCTGCGCTCATTGGTTCTGCCAGCTGAGGAGCCTGTTGGACGTGCACTGTGTAACCTGAAGCGTGTGCGTCGGTCCCTCCCCGGGGCCTCCACTGGCTGCTGGTATTTTGTGGGGCTGCGGGAAGCTTTCCTCTAGGGCTGATGCCTATTTCTCTGCTCCTTTGTTGCAGTCTGAGGAAGACAAACAGCTGCAGGATGAATTGGAGATGCTTGTGGAGCGCTTGGGGGTAAGTTCCCTTTTCCCCCCATGGGCCTGTCCCCTTCTCCCCTCAAGTCACGTCTGTGTGTCAGGCAGCGCCCCCAGCCTTTGGGTCCATTCCGGAGGGGCCGTGTCAAGATCCCCTCAGTATTGGAGCTCCCCTTCAGCAAAGCCCCTTTGAATGGGGGAAGTGGGTGTTGGATGTGCAGCTGTCGGTGGGAGTACAGTCTCCCCCTCTCACTCTCTGATGGCCGGGGAGCAGCATAAGCCAGTGGCTGGTCTCTGGGTTTTGTCCCCTGGGATTGGAAATGACAAATCCTACGCCTCACAGCTTGCTGCTTGTCGAAGAGATTTTTCTCCCCTGCGTACAACATTCACTCAGTAGTGACTTCACCTCCAATGCAAACTGCTGGCCTGTTACAGTCCCCGGCCCTCCCAGACCCCAGGAGCAGCACACGTTCAGTGCAAGACAGCTACATCTTTTATTAAATGTCTCCTTTCTGGTAGTTAGTACTTTAGGGACCCAGGCTTTCCCTTCGCACCATTATAGCAATTGAGTTTGGTTAAGGTGCCCCTGCTGGGGGGAGAAGGGGGTTCACTATCAAATCCCTGACTGTAGAACTAGCCTTCTATGCCATAGTTTGCCAGCCTTAGGTGTATGGGCAAAGCTCACGTATTTCCCCAGATCTTTGTGTGGGATTAGCAGGTGCAGAGACTTTCAAGCTGCTCTGTGGAGCTGGTCTTTGTTGCCGTTTGTTACAGTGTTTGATGTGTCGTTTGACCCAATACGATACCAGTCTGTCCACCAAGCTTGTGGCCAAGGAGCCCCCCTGGTGATTCACAGCTGGCTGAGTCCCGCAGCAAGGTGCCAAAGTTGATAGACGCCGGAGTTTCCAAATGAGCTGGCTGGCTGGGCAGGTGTCTGGCGGCTCAGCACTGTGGCTGGCTGCCTGCGCTTGGAAGGAACAGGCAGGTCCGGGATGCTGCAGGCAGGTGCCACTTCCTGACAGATGCAGTTGATCCTTGCAGGAGAAGGACACGTCTCTGTATCGCCCCGCCCTGGAGGAGTTGCGTAGGCAGATCCGTTCTTCCACAACCTCCATGACCTCTGTTCCGAAGCCCCTGAAGTTCTTACGGCCTCACTATGGCAAGCTGAAGGAGATCTATGAGAACATGGCTCCTGGAGAGAACAAGGTGAGGGGTTCCCAGCTGCTGCGTGTGGGGCTGGAATCGCTGGGCAGGTGGGGATGGCAGTGCAGCAACCTGGTTGTGTAGAGTACAAGTTGACTGTTGCTATCTGTGTGCAAGCGGAGGAAAGATTTTAAGATAGCATCAGACTACACAGCACCTGCCACTGAAACGAGCACTGGACTAACAGGGTGATCAGGGGATCAAGCTCTGTGCAGCGAACCCTGCGTATACTGGGTGAATTGCTGGGTGTAACGATTTGCGGTGATTTGGCAGCACATGTGCAGCTTGTCATGCCGCTAAAGTGTTTTGACTCAAACTGCATGCTGGGAGCTGTAGTTTCTGAGGGTCTCCCTGCCTGCCTGCTGAGTGCTGCAGTGTCCATGTGCTCCTCTTCCACACTGAGGGTGCAGGGTGGTGCTACTTAGCTCGCTGTGCTGGCATGGGGGTGACTGTCTCGGCACTTTCTCCCGCAGCGTTTTGCAGCTGACATCATTTCCGTTCTGGCGATGACCATGAGTGGGGAGCGAGAGTGTCTGAAATACCGGCTAGTGGGGTCCCAGGAGGAGCTGGCATCATGGGGACATGAATATGTCAGGTGAGAAATACTGTCTATGTAATGTGTGATCCAGTTCTGATTAAATGTCCCCCATGGTGGGGCTCGTCCCCCATTTCCCTTGGGAAACTGTTCCACAGGCTGGTTGGTCTGAGTCCAGGGTGATGAGGAGGGTGGATAGATTTCTCTGACCAGAAGACCTTGATAGTCAGTGGTGCCCATTCTTGTCTCGTTCCTTCTATCTGCAGCCCTGTGAATAATATCCCTCCTTTCTGCTTACACCCAGATATGCCCATGCTGGGATCATTGCTTTCGCAGTTGCCTTGCCAAGCTAGGTAGATCCATCACTTTTAATGATCCCGCATAACCTCCAGCCCCTGAACTGTTTCTATGGCTTTTCTCTGTACTCCCGCCAACCTGTCAGTATCAGTGTGGTAGTCTGAGGCACAGTGCCCCAGAAAGTCTCCCCACAGCTGCGTAGAATGGGGCTGCCCCCTTCCTACTCCAGGACTTGAGTCTTCTGGGATGGAGGTTCCCAGGGAAGGGCCTGTGCCCTTCTGGCCTATGAATAAGCATCTCAAAATCAGTCGTTGTTTTTTTTTAATTTTATTTTTTTTTAAGATGAGCATCTTATTCTTTGTCCATTTCACCAGACTCTCTTGGTCTGTTTGTATCGTTTCTCTGTCCTCATTGCCGCTCCTTTCGATTATCTGTTTACAGATTTAATTAAAATTACTTTTTACTCCCTTCTCTTTTAATAAAGAAGGCTGGACCTAACACTGACCCTGTGTGTGCCCCACCCCCATGCATCTCCCCCCTGCACAACATCTCTACTTCACGAAATATTAGTATATCATCCTTTCAGCCAGTTTTTAAGAATATCTGGTTCTGCAGAGCAGATTCCCCAAACGGGCAGAGTGAAATTGACCTGATTCTTGTCAGTTTGGTGAGGGGGGACGGAAATAGCTGTGAAACAAAGCTTGTAAATTTCACTCTTTTCTTTATAAAGCGCTGAGCAGCTGCTGAGACCCTAAAGCCCTCTGTCAGCAAGCTCAGGTAGACGGCATTGCATTGGCTCACATTTAGAAAGTTATTTCCAACCACTAAGATTGGAAACTTCTTTTGAGCTAAAGCCTGTTTGGCTGGGTCCCTCCCTGAACAAGTCGAGTGGTTCTTTTGAGCCCTGCCTTAGGATGCTTATTATGTGCACTGGCCTGTGTGTATTGAAGTTCCCCAAGTTGAATGAAAATCTCTGGACCAGGCTGGGGGCTAATGAACCAGAATTAGAGTGTGGCACCTGTGCTTCCTCACATCCCAGAGAAGATGGAAAATCTGCCCGGTTGGATGCCTGCCCCAAAGAATGTTTCTGTTTCTGTTTTCGTTGGTGTTAACAAAGTCAGTGGGACTGTGTGGGTGCTGCCCCGGGAAGCTCAGGGCTGGCTGTTCAGACATGGGTATTTGTGAGAGGGCTGCTGGACTTCACTGACATGTCTGATCTGATTGGGAACCATCTCCTTGGAGGACTGTGAACTATCCAGCAACAGGCATAACTCAGCCATGATCTCCTCCCCCTCCCCCCTTTCCCAGGATTTAGCCCCTTGTGGGCTGTTACCCTGTTCGGACGAGGGCATGCAGCTTCCGTTGAGCACTGCAGGGATCGCAGCCCTGTAGGAGAAGTGATGCTGTAGCCGTCTTGCCCTGGGCGCCAGGTTGTTGCCTTGTGTTAGGATGGTCTCTTTCCCTTTGCCCCCACAGACACCTGGCGGGCGAGGTTGCTAAGGAATGGCAGGAGGTTGATGAGGCTGACAAGGCCCAGAGGGAAACGCTGCTGACCCTGGTGAAGGAGATTGTGCCCTACAACATGGCCCACAATGCGGAGCACGAAGCCTGTGACCTGCTGATGGAGATTGAGCAGATGGACATGCTAGAGAAATATATTGACGACAACGCCTACTCCAAGGTCTGCCTGTACCTGACCAGGTGAGGGAGCCAGGCTGCTCTGTGATGGGGATTGGCCCTTTGCTGTTAGCTCTGCCTGTCCTATTGAAAGCTGGAAACTACCCCTATGTGGTGCAGAAGTCCCCGGGTAGATGGCAGTGTGCCATGATTGCTGGAACACTTCCCGCTCTAGGTGACTGGGAGCGTTTGATACAGCTACATAGGAGCAGCTGTCAGAGTGAGCTGCTGAGGGGCTGACCCAGATCTCCCCTCTGAGCAGTAAGACCTGTCTGTTCCTGGTCTCAGTAGCAGCTGGACTTACCTTCTTCTGTCTCCTTCCCGAAGCTGTGTGAGCTACGTCCCTGAACCCGAGAACTCAGCCCTCCTCCGCTGTTCCCTGGGAATCTTCCGCAAGTTCAGCCGCTACCCGGAAGCCCTGCGCCTGGCCCTCATGCTGAATGACATGGAGCTGGTGGAGGACATCTTCACCTCCTGCAAAGACGTGTAGGTGGAGATCGGCTTTTCAGAGCCGGGGCCCTGCTCGGGGAGGGAGCTGCGGTAGACCAGCCTCTGCCTTGTCATCGTGGGATACAGATTCTACCACCTTCAGGTCCCCTCTCCTACCCCAGGCCGGGAGCGATTGGGCGTTCGCGCCACCTGAGGGGACTTGAGAGCTGTGGAATGAGTCTGGGGTCTCAGTTCACCTTGTAGCATGACAGGTGACTTCATCGTTAAAACAACCATCACAATTGGCATTAACTGGTCCCTTGCTGGCAGCCTCAGCAGAGAGGCCAAAGACCAAACAGGCCAGGGGCACTGGCCCCCTGCTGCTTGCCCAAGAGGGCCCCTCTGTTGGCAGTGCAGTGGTGGGCAGGGTTGCCCTTCTGCTGCCCAGGCGTCCCTTGTTCAGGCATTTACCTCTAAGGCTGCTGATTTGGAGAAAACCCCCTTGTCCTGCCCCTGTTGGGGTTGGACTGAAACTTGAGCCTTCTCGCTCCCCTCTGACTGCTGAGGAGGGGGCATGAAATGAGCTCGACTAGCGTAACCTCCACTAGACCAGTGAGACTCATGAGCCCCCTCTAGTGGTTGCTCCACATACGATAAGAATCTACTACAGCTGCTGACTAAGGGAGTTACTCCTGTAGGTCAAGCAGTAGAGACTTACGCTCTTTGTCTTGACGTTCCCATGCTCCAGCTCCGTTGACAGGCCTGGTGGGTTGGCTGTACCATTGTTCCGGGGATGGTGGGACGCCCCAGCAGTGCTGCCGTCCTCTCTCTGGTACTCTGCCCTGGGCCTGCTTGCTGCCTCTGCTGGGCTGGTTCTGAAGGGCTAAGCTTCAGCGGCTTTGCTGGGAGGGGGCAAGAGCAGCTGCTCCCTGCGTGCCCCTGGAATGGGAACCTCCTTCCAGGCCGGCGTGGCAGCCACGGCTGTGCCACGCGGGCGAGTGAGCAGGAAGCAGACAGGAGTTCCTGATGCAGGCGCTGTCTCTGGGCCTGACCCGAAGCTGACTGGAAAGTTCCCTTTGACCTGTAGAGCAAGGTCCTACCACAGTGCAGGGTCACAGCTTGGCCCAGCCCCTGATGCCATCACATCTCCCTCTGCCTTGTGATGCAGGAGCTGCTCTTGCGAATTCGGGGGGATGGGAGAGCCAGGGGAAGCCTGACTGGCTGGGTTTCCTCAGGCTGGGTCGGGTCTGTTTGAGGGGAGAAAGGAGCTGTACTGAGAGTATTCCAGCAGGTTTGTGCCAAGGGGAGGGAAGCCCAGGCCCTCACTGCCTGGCATTGACTCCCCCTCTCTCCCTCGCCGGCACAGGGTCATCCAGAAGCAGATGGCCTTCATGCTGGGCCGCCACGGCGTCTTCCTGGAGCTAAACGAGGACGTGGAGGAGTATGAGGACCTCACCGAGATCATGTCCAACGTCCAGCTCAACAGCAACTTCCTGGCCTTGGCCAGAGAGGTGAGGTGCCTGGCCCGGCCTCCCAGCAAGCTGGGGTGGGGTGGGGAGAAGACTCAGGGCTGCACCCAAGGTCCCCAACTGCTGGGTGCTGGCACAGAGGCCAGGCTGCCCGCAAACTGGGACTCCTGGGGGGGGGAACAGACACTCTGACTTGTATGGGGGGTTGTCAATGCGTCTGGTCTCCCGCCACCCCCAATACGTGCTTGGTCGCACCAGGAAGAGCCCCTGTGTGTGCACGGCAAGGAGCAGGCTGCAGGGGACTCCGTCGCTGCTGCCATTCGCACTGTCCCTATGGAGGGGCTGAGAGTGTGGCTGGTTTGGCTGGGGGGGTGACTTCCTCCTCTCTCCTCCTCTTTGCAGCTGGACATAATGGAGCCCAAAGTGCCAGATGACATTTACAAAACACACCTGGAAAATAACCGTAAGCGAAAGCTGCATCTCCTTCTTCGCTTCCTCCTGCACGGGGGTGGGACGTCGCTGAGCGCAAGGCGTAGCCAAGTGGGCCGCCTCATCCTAGAGCACGCGGGCATCTGCCCGGTCGTGTGTCGGGACAGGTCCATCTGCAGTTGCAGCCCCGGAGTCGCACTGTCTATGCAGCGCCCCCCTGTGTTGCGCTGAATTGGCTTGGGTTCCTTGGCCATTCCTGGGGGCTTAGCAGGGTGAGGAGGGTAAAAGAACCTCGGGGATCAGGCACTCGAATGTTCGGGGCCCTACCAAGGAGGGCCGGGCACGGGGAGACGCTCCCGAGCTCTGTGGGCCTCGCGAAGCTGCGTTGTGACGCTCTGCCCGGCTCGCTCTGATTTCCGCTCCCTCAGGGTTCGGCGGCAGCGGCTCCCAGGTGGACTCTGCGCGGATGAACTTGGCCTCGTCCTTCGTGAACGGTTTTGTGAACGCGGCCTTCGGGCAGGACAAGCTGCTGACGGATGACGGCAATAAATGGCTGTATAAAAACAAGGATCACGGTGAGCAGGGCAGGACAGGGCGGTTCGACTCTCACCACAGCTAGGACTGGGCTCTGCAGGAGGTTTCCCAAATGACAGCTTGTATCTGGCAGTGTCCAGCAGCTTTTCCAAGGGATGCTTCTTATGTTCCCTGAGCCCCATGCCTGGAACTCCTGAGCCAGCCTCTCGGCCCCTAAGCCCTTGCTTCTGTGGGTTAAATAACCAATCCTGCTGGCTCGTGCCCGCAACTCCCAGGCTTACCTGATCCTAATGGGGAGAGCGCCCCGTAGGGGTCACGCTGGCTGACAGCCACGCGTGAACTTGAATGTAGAATGGTGGAGCTGTAACTCATGGGGACTACATATCCAGCATGCAACATTCCAGTTGGCCCTGATTTGCCAGGCTGCACTGCATGCTGGGGCCTGGAGTCTTCACAGGCCACTTCTCTGGGTTTTAGATGAAGGCAGCTTGTTTTACAGGCCTGCATGCCTGCCTCCCCCGTACATCTCTTCCCAGGCCCTGCGTGGAGGTCTCAAATGCCACCTTTGCATGGAGTCAAGGCCAAACTACTCCAGCAGCGTGTGACAGAGGAATTGACCCTTGTGGAGTATCCAGACCGACTGTCTGGGAGAACGGAGCTGCCAGTGAATGTGCTGCAGAGCTCTCTGTCCCTGGGGCTGCTCCCTGATTGGGCCCCCAAAAGCAGCAGAGGGAAACCAACAGTACAGAAAGAGCTGAATGCCCCAGTGGAATTGTTCTGAGGAGCTCCCCCATGCCCAGCACGTTAGGAATACGGGGTGTGCAAGGGAAAGGAGCCACTGGGGAACCCCAGCTCCCGTCTGGGGGCGTAGGGCCCGGTCGTGATTCCAGGTCTGACGTGGGGGCTTCTCCTTGTGCTGCAGGTATGCTGAGCGCCGCAGCCTCGCTGGGGATGATCCTGCTGTGGGACGTGGATGGGGGGCTCACGCAGATCGACAAGTACCTGTACTCCTCCGAGGACTACATTAAGGTGGGTGGTGCTGCTCTGGGCTCGGGCTAAGGTGCAGCCCCACTGGACATGGAGCCCTGGCTCACATGCTGGCAGGCCTGGTGGCATAGCTGCAGGGCCAGTCCTGCCAGGGACATAAGTACCAACCTCAGTCTGCCCAGCTGAATGCTTCACCCTGCCTGAGAACCGCCACACTGTTCTCCTCCTCTCTGGGTCCCGACTGGTGATTGGCAGCACAGTGCTCCCTGGCTGAAGCTTGGCTCATTGAGATTCACTAGGGGGCCCCCAATGCCCCCTTAATGCAGAGGCATGACCTTTGAAGACTACAAGTCCCAGCAGGCAATGCACCTGATCTGATCCCAATGGAGCATTGCATGATGGGGCTTGTAGTTCCCACAGGCTGCACCTCTGTGTGGGTTATGACCAATGCAATCTGCCTACTTTTGTGTGAGTTGGGTGTAGCCCTGTGGGTAGACCTTGGGCGCCCCCCCCCCCCCCCCCCCCCCCCCCGTTGCGTGTGGTGCAATAACTGCATGTGCCAGCTGTCCCCAAGGCAGCCCCATGATGGTCTGGCTGATGGTGCCTTTATCCTGCAGTCGGGAGCCCTGCTGGCTTGTGGCATTGTGAACTCGGGGGTGAGGAATGAATGTGACCCTGCCCTCGCTTTGCTGTCCGACTACGTCCTCCACAACAGCAACACCATGAGGATCGGCGCCATCTTTGGGTAAGGGCCTGCCCAGCCCCTGCTCCCGCCACAGGGGCGGCTCCTGTGGCTAACGCTCCTTTGGGATTCTGTTGCAGGCTGGGACTGGCCTACGCTGGGTCCAACCGGGAAGACGTTTTGACTCTGCTGCTACCCGTGATGGGAGACTCCAAGTCCAGCATGGAGGTGAGGGCTCAGGCCGGGCCAGTGCACTGATCTCAGGGGTGGAAGAAGGTTGACAGCATCATGGCTGGAGTATTGACATTGGCTGCAACCCGAGCTCTGGCCCGGCCTCTCAGCAGCTCCCCAGCATGGTTGGAGGGTAGCGGTGATAAAGGACAGGTGGGGGCAGTGGGTCTCTGAACTGCAGCTCCTCGGGATGCTCTGTGAAATGGGACCTGACAGCATCCCCAGGGTCTCCCCCCACAGTCTGTGGGAGCCAACAGGAGCAGCCCAGTCTCCAGAGACCTCTGGGTGTGAACGCGAGTCCTCAGACCCTCCACTGCCCAAGCATTGAGGTTGCTTCACATGCTTAGCTCCAATTGCTTCAGCTGTTCCTGCCCCCGTTCCCCTCTCCCCACAACCCAGAGGCTGCTCCCAGTGCGAGCCCCTCTGAGCAGTCCCCCAAAGGCTGTGGGGTGCAGGCAGGGCTGTTACGCAGTGAGCTCAGCTCTCCCTCCTTCCCGCCCCAGGTGGCCGGCGTGACGGCCCTGGCCTGCGGCATGATAGCAGTGGGCTCGTGCAACGGGGATGTCACCTCCACCATCCTCCAGACGGTCATGGAGAAATCGGAGACTGAGCTGAAGGACACCTACGCCAGGTGGCTGCCGCTCGGCCTGGGCCTTAACCACTTGGGTAAGGATGGGCTTGGGGTTCAGCAGGTCTGCGCATGGTGGCAGGGGTGGAGCGGGCTTTGGTGGAGCCGGGGGTGACTTGGGGGCTGTGGCAAGGAGGGAGTGGCCTTTCCCACCTCACCAGGGCACCGTCACTGTCTGAGCCCGTTCTCGAGGCTCAGAGTGCTGATGGGCACGGGCTCCTGGCTAACCTGAGGGGGTAGTGCCGTAGATCAGGGACTCGACCTTTTGCAGACAGGGTGGTTCATGAAACCTGGCTCTGTGGCCCATTCTATCCCATAATCCTTTGCAGCTGCCAAGGACTACCATTGGGTTCTGAGAGGCAGCAATGGGAGGAACTATGGGTGGTGGGGCTGGTGTACCAGTTAGAGCTGGATGCTGGGGGGGGGGGTGTGTGTGGAAGTCCCATTTGTTGCAGGATCTGGAATGTTCTGAGCAGGTCCAGCCATGCCCCAGGCGCGCACTGCTCCCCCGGGGGGAGAAACACCGGTGCTGCGCAGGACCCTGCTGGCTAGGGACGCTCATTGAGGAGCTTGGGACTTGCTGGTTTGAGCCCCCCAGCCAGGTGCTGGAGCCTGGTGTGTGTCAGCAGAGGGCCTGGGGCCATGCTGCTCTAACGGGCTGCCCTGTGCTCTCCTCGGCAGGGAAGGGGGAGGCCATCGAGGCTATCCTGGCGGCGCTGGAGGTGGTGTCGGAGCCCTTCCGCAGCTTCGCCAACACGTTGGTAGACATCTGCGCCTACGCGGGTGAGTCTCTGGCCAGCTTCGGGGGGGAGTGGGCTGGGCCAGAGCCTAGAGTCACCATAGTCCCTCCTTCCCCCAGGCTCGGGGAACGTGCTGAAGGTGCAGCAGCTGCTCCACATCTGCAGCGAGCACTTCGACACCAAGGAGAAGGAGGAGGACAAGGAGAAGAAGGACAAGAAGGAAAAGGACAAGAAGGAGAGCTCAGCTGACATGGGCGCCCACCAGGTGGGACAGGCGGGAGGGAGCAGACGAATCCCCGTTGCTTGGACCCTTTCCTGGTGGGGAGACCACTGGGGATCTCTCTTGGCCCTAGTGGATTTGTGGGAGGGGGACAGGCCTGCAGCAGAACTGCTCATTGTGTGAACCTGCCAGTGCTGGCGATGGGCAAGGGCAGCTCCCTGGACCGGAGATGAGAGCGTGCCAGAGGGGTCGAGTGGGCTGGGCCAGGGTGGGGGTCTCTGCACAGCTGAGCCACGGACACGTGCTCCCCAAAGGGAGCTGTACTAGAAGGGGTGAACGGGCCCAACGTGGAGCCATTCGTATTGGGAGAGAACCATCTTCCTGACTTCTGGGGGAAGGGTGATATAGCCCCGCTCTAGGTTGGTCCCACGTGGCCTGGGGAGCCTGTGGTGGGCAGGTGATGGAGCTCCCTGGCCAGTTCTCCGTCTCCTCTCTGCAGGGCGTGGCAGTGCTGGGGATCGCGCTCATCGCCATGGGGGAGGAGATCGGCGCCGAGATGGCTCTGCGCACGTTCGGCCACCTGGTGAGTGACGCTGCGGGACAGGGCGCTCTGCCTCGGGGGCTGCGGGGCAGAGCGAGGGAGGTGCCCGGAGCTGAGCCAAACGCCAGCGAAGGGCTTGGTGTGGTGGAGCTGGATCCAGCCTGGGAAGGGGGGGGACGCAAATGAGAGCAGGCACAGGAGTGTGTGGGGAGTGCCAACCTGGGGCGCTGCCCTCAAACCGACTGCGTAACCCTCCGCCCCACTCCCAGCAGGCTAGGGCCATGTCCGTTCTGGGTGAGGCCATTGCTTCTCCTCCGGTCCCCTGGATCTGGTCCTGACGCTGCAGCGGCAGAGGGCCCCTGTAGGATTTTCGTTTGCTGCAGCCCTGGGGCAGTTCCAGGAACTCTGGGAGTGGCTGCAAGTCCCTGCCTCGTGAGTGGATTCAGGGACGAGGAGAATGGCCTGGGCCAGGCGACCTGGGAGTGATAGTCCCTCGCCCTGGTGGCTAATGTCTCCCTCCTCCTTTCTGTGCAGCTGAGGTATGGGGAGCCTACCCTGCGCCGAGCCGTCCCCCTTGCTCTGGCGCTCATCTCCGTCTCCAACCCGCGCCTCAACATCCTCGACACCCTCAGCAAGTTCTCCCATGATGCTGACCCCGAGGTCTCCTACAACTCCATCTTTGCCATGGGCATGGTGGGCAGCGGTAAGGGCTGCGTGGGCCCGGGGCGGCCGAGCGGGAGGTGGGCCGGTGACAGAGTTTGCTTCTTGGGACACCCCCCGTCGTCCAGGCTGCGTTCAGGGGGTTCCTGGTCCGAGCGCAGCAGCTGGTAACTCGGGTCAGTGCGCCAGCGGGTCGGGGGAGGGGCTGAATAGCTTTGGTGCCCTCTTCCAGCGGCTGCATGAAACTGACTGCCCTCACCTGGTCACCTGTCGCTGGCGGGCGGGAGCCTTACTGTCAGCTGGGCTGCTGGTCAAATACTGCAGCCTCTGATGGGTGCTGGGTGAGGTTGGGAAGGGCCCATGGGCACAGGGGAGCTGGGCCTGCTGGAAGCGGCAGGGCCGGGGGGGAGCAGGATCTCTGGGGGCGGGAGGTGGGTGACGGGCCCTTGTGCCCCAAGGCTGTTGGATGCATTGTGTGGGTTATGCCAGCAGGGGGGGCTGCATGTGGCCCAGCACCCTGGGAGAGACTGTGTCCTGCGCTGGCTGGGAGGGGGTTGGATGCCTGTTCCCAGGGCTTTCCCGCTCACCCCGTTTCTCCTGTTTGCAGGCACCAACAACGCCCGACTGGCCGCGATGCTGAGACAGCTGGCCCAGTACCATGCCAAAGACCCAAACAACCTCTTCATGGTGCGGCTGGCCCAGGTGACTGCCGGAGCTGCCGGTCCTGGTTCCCTCGGGTGGGTGGGGGTTCTGGTGCTCTGAGCGCTTCCCAGCTGCGTCTTGCCCCAGAGGTCAGCTGGACTGATCAGCCGCTGGGGGATAGCGCCTGCTCAGTGAGCGGTGGGCCTGGGGCGTCACTGTCTGGTCTTATGCCATCCTGGCCAGGAGCCCTCTGTGCTCACGTGCTCTTTGCTTGCTGTGCAGGGTCTGACCCACCTTGGGAAGGGGACACTCACCCTGTGTCCCTACCACAGCGACCGCCAGCTGATGAGCCAGGTGGCTGTCGCGGGGCTGCTGACCGTCCTGGTGTCCTTCCTGGATGTGCGCAACAGTGAGTACCTGTGTGTCTGATCCTCCTGGAGAGGAGGGAGCCAGCAGCCGGCCCCTCAGGCAGGCTCCTGGGACCAAAGGGATGTTATTCCCGTGTGGAGGTGGGGCAGATGGCCGCTCCCAGCCCCAGGGAATCCCCTGCTGTGTTGGTTGCCTGCAGGCTCTCCTAGCAGGCAGGCTGCCTTGTCTTTCGCCCGTGGAGCGGATGGGGGGGGTCATGCCTGCAATTCTGGTACTGAGGCGGCGGCGGCCTGTTGGGATGCCTTGCCATGGCAGGTGGCAGCAGCCAGGCGACCGAGACCTCGCTTTGGGGTGAGCATTGGGGGCCTAACGCTTCTTCTCTCTCCCCCTAGTCATCCTGGGCAAATCCCACTATGTTCTGTATGGGCTGGTGGCCGCCATGCAGCCACGCATGCTGGTGACCTTTGACGAGGAGCTGCGGCCTCTGCCGGTGTCGGTCAGGGTGGGGCAGGTAAGGAGGCATGGTCCCTCAGGGCTCCGGTTAGAGGGGCACGTGGGAGGTGAACTTGTTGAGCAGAGTAAGTGAGGCTGTTCTGAGGTCCCTGGGCTGGATGGGGACGTGGGTCTGTTTCCTCCCAGGAGCTGCTGGGTCAGTGCAGAGGCCATGATGGCTCATGCCAGGGATGAAGCCTCGCCAGCGCCTGTCCTGGCGTCTGGGTCCCAGAGTTCGGCGGGTGATACGTGGTGGCCGGGATGCCTCTGTGCCCTCGGCTCTAACCTCTCGCCTCCCGTCCAGGCTGTAGACGTGGTGGGCCAGGCGGGCAAACCGAAGACCATCACTGGCTTCCAGACGCACACGACGCCGGTGCTGCTGGCACACGGCGAGCGGGCAGAGCTGGCCACAGAGGAACATCTGCCAGTCACCCCCATCCTGGAGGGTTTCGTCATCCTACGCAAGAACCCCAACTACGATGTCTGAGCTGACACGGGGGATTGTGGGGGAGACAGCACTGGGCAGCGCCTGATGGGGGCAGGCGCTGGGCATCACACTGGGTGGTTTTGTTACTGAAAGAGCTGATTTAAAAAATAAACTCGAGAGAGAGAGACTGGTGCTGCTCATTGTTTGCTCTGGGAGCAGCATGTGTGGGCGGGGGGCTGGTCCCAGGCCTGGTCCCCTCTGGCCTGGACTACAGGCAGGGAGCTGAGTCATGGCTGGTGCCTTGCCAGGGACCTGTAGCATCTCTCTCTAGCTATGCCCTGTGTGAGGGGCAATGAGCAGCGGATGTGATGGCTCAAGCCCCAGTGGCTCCCCCCCTTTCCCAGCTAGACAGACTCAAAGGGGGGTGGGAGGGGGATTAACCACTGGACCAGCTCACTGAGGGGTGGGTGGATTCGCCTTTGCAGGGAGACTTGGTACGGCCTTACTCTGGTGCAGGGGTGTCAGACTCGGACAGAGGAGAGTGCCAGGGCTGCTCGTTAATTCTAGGCCATGATACATACTCTGGACTCTGAACTCCCCCCGTGCACACAGACCCTCCACCCCACAGTCGCTTTGAGCCGCGATGGGTAGGTGAGTACAGGGCGCTGACACTGGGGAGGAGGGGGAGGTTTCCTCGTTTGTTCCCTTTCTGGATATGCACATCCCAGGCACTGCTGGTCACAGGCAAGCTATGACCCTCCTGCCTTTCTCCCCCACCACTTGCTGGCCCTGCAGGATGGGCAGGAATGGCAAGGGGCAGTGGGTGCCCCTGGCCCCATGGAGCTGGTGCTGCTTGGCAGTGCTGGGGGAGGGGTTTGCACAGGGCCAGTTTGCCCTTTTCCCTCCACCTTCCCTTTGGAGCACAGTGGGGCTGCGCTCTTGGCTGATCCTACCCTGAAAAACATCTCAATCTAAAGATGGCCTGAGATGAATGAGTGTGGGGTTGGGCCAGGATTCAAGGTGGCAGAAATGGAGGCTGGGCTGCAACTGGCTGGAGCCCCGGGGCAGAGGGAGGTGCAATGTGGGGGTCTAGGAAAGACTTTCCCCTGGCTGGGCTCAGAGTGCTTCCCCCACGCAGGAACAGTGAGTGGAGATGCAGGGGCTCCCTCGTCGGCTTCCCTCAGCTGCAGTGGAAGTCAAAGCTCTTCAAACTGCCTCCAGTCCCCCATTTCCAGGGGTGCAGCCACGCTCCTGCCACCTGGCCCATGCCTGGGACCTTCCGAAAGCTGGGCAGGGACAGGCGCTCGGCTCCTTTGATAAATGCAAAGTAATGCCCACAGGAAACCATAATCCCAACTGTACATATAAAGTGAGTGGGTCTAAATTAGCTGTTACCGCTCAAGAAAGAGATCTTGACGTCATTGTGGATAGTTCTCTGAAAACATCCACTCAGCGTGCAGCGGCAGGCAAAAAAGTGAACAGAATGTTGGGAATCATTAAGAAAGGGATAGATAAGACAGAAAATATCCTATTGCCTCTATAAATCCATGGTATGCCCATACCTTGAATACTGCGTGCAGATGTGGTCGCCCCATCTCAAAAAAAAAAATAGATTGGAATTGGAAAAGGTTCAGAAAAGGGCAACAAAAATGATTAGGGGTATAGAACGGCTTCTGTAGGAGGAGAGATGAATAAGGCTGGGACTTTTTCAGCTTGGAAAAGAGACGACGGGGGGGAATATGATAGAGGTCTATAAAATCATGACTGGTGAGGAGAAAGTAAATAAGGAAGTGTTATTTACTCCTCATAACACAAGAACTAGGGGTCACCCAATGAAATTAATAGACAGTAGATTTAAAACAAACAGAAGTATTTTTTCACACAGCACAGTCAGTCTGTGGAACTCTTGGCCAGAGTATGTTGTGAAGGCCAAGACTATAACAGGGTTCAAAAAATAACTAGATAAATTCATGGAGGATAGATCCATCAATGGTGTCCCTAGTCTCTGTTTTCCAGAAGCTGGGAATGGGCGTGAGGGGATGGATCACTTGATGATGACCTGTTCTGTTCATTCCCTCTGGGGCACCTGGCATTGGCCATTGTTGGAAGACAGGATCCTGGGTTAGATGAACCTTTGGTTTGACCCAGTATGGCCATTCTTATGTTACATTCTCACAGGGAAGCAGCCAAAGCCCCTGAGCTCACATCCCGCTCACCTTGTGTCCCTTCTGGCCTGGGACACAGCGTCCCCCCAGTCCTGTTACTTGGGCAGGCAGCACCATCACCCCTACTCAGGTGTGGTGGGGTAGCCAATAGAGGCCCTGCTCCATGTCCTGGCATGTGGCCCAGACTTTGCTGGGTGCAGTCCTGGCTCTGCGGTGCAGCTGCTGTGGCCTTGGTTCAGTCATCCACCTCCACGCCCAGCCTCGCTGCCCCAGCTGCGACAGCAGAAGAATGCCCCTTATTTTCACAGGGAGCCTGGGCAAGGGTGGCGCTCAGCTGGCATCGGCAGGGCCCCAGCTGCTCCTTGCATGGGCAGTGTGAGAGTTCAGCCAAAGGCTGTTCTCTTGCTGGCGAGCGCCACCCCCAGGGAGTTCTCCTGGCACAATACGGTGCCAGGGCTCTGGTATGGGGTGAAATGCAAACTACGTGCAGCCCTTGGGCTCCCAGCAACTTGCCACTGTGACTTGGGCTGAGCCGATGGCCAGGCCTCCCAGACTGATAGCGTCCCCCCAGCACGGTACTAGCCTGGGGGCAGGGCACTGCAGGGTGAGCCAGGCCATAGCAACTCGCCCCACCCTGAGCTCTGGCTGCGTTTCCTTACTGGTGCAGATTCTACTCAAGAGCAGTATGGTCCTAAGGTTACTCCGGAACCCTTGCCTGCCCTCCCACCCACATCAGACACCCCCGCCCTTGGGCCTCTAAGTCTGGGAGCCTACCTCTGGCATTCCCCAGTTGGTATCACTATAGTCCTGTTCCCTACTTCCTTCCTCTGCAGGACTCCCCTCTGGTCCCAGCCCCAGCTAATGGGCTGATCCTTGTAAAGTGTTCTCACCTTAGCCCCTTCTACAAACTCGGAAATCTACCGCCCTCTCTGGACTGCTCAGCTCCCTTCACTAGCAATGCGTGTGCCAGATCACGTGCTGATTGCTTCACCCTCTCTCCCCACAGGCTGGGCAGCTACCAAGCCAGCAAGAGCTGTGCCAAAGTATGTGTTTATCACTTGCTTTAGGAGCAGCAGCTTCCAATCCAGCTCCGGGCACCCCCGGCCCCTCTGCTTCACCCCGGCACGTGGGTTAGTTCCCTGCTACCGGACCCTGGTTGGCATTTGCTAACTCACCCGGCTCGTGCCATGGGATTGGCTGCTTTGGTACAGTTTTGCTCAGTCATACTGATAAGTGCAGCCAGCCAATCTCCTTGCTCTCGGTGCCAGCTGCCCTGGGCATGGCCACTTGAACTCAGCCACTGCTCTGCCTGTGGAATCACTGCTTAATTTAACTCTGGCAAGTCATGCTCATCTCAGCCCTGTCCCCACCCTGCTTGCTACCCCAGCTCCTCGGCTCCTGTACGCCTCCCCTCTCTCCGCTCCTTTGTTCCCCAAACCAGCTAATCCTTCTGTTAAAGAAATGTGAAAATCCAGCTGATGGCAGGAGTGCTGGGCATCAACAGCCTGCACCCCGAAGCCACGGAACAAGCAATGCCGTAGTTTGTCAGAACCTTTTCCCTCTACTCTCAGATTGTGAGCCCCTGGGGCTGGGGGTCTTTTCTCTGTTCTGCAAAGCAGCCATCGGTTGCTATATAGCTAAGAGACTGGTAGAGATGGCCAAATCGCCTGGGAGCTGTACCCCCTCCCCCACCAAGGTACACCAGGAAGGCTCGTTCACATAAGGAAGAACAGGGGAGATTATTCTGGACTGGATTGGTTTCAATTCACAAATCACCGTCCCTCCACCAGTGGGGACTCTTGACTCAAAGAGCCCCCCCAAGATAGGCACATACGGATTGTTAAACTCCTCTGTTCTCTATTTGTACAGCACTGAGCACAGAACAGTCCTGGTGCCTGACTGGTGGTTTTAGGCACTACAGTAACAATCCCAGGCCAAACAAACCTATGGAGTTTGCCCACATTATCAAAGACTCCAGGTCTTAGAATGCAATACTCCAATGTGACCTGAAGGGGGCCTTTGTATGCTGGGACAAGTTGGATCTGCATTGCATGCTGGGACTGGTAGTTTCTGTGTCTACTCCTCCATGTTACAGAGGCATGGTGGCTGCCATCTGCTTTATTTTAGGCAGATTAGGCATTAACCAATTGCCAATGTAGGTGTCCCCCCCGCCTGGCCCCCCCAAATGAGAAAAGTTTGGACATGAGCTGAGCGGACCTGTGAGGTGATGTATCTAGAGCAGAAGATTGGGTGTCAGGACTCCTGGGTTCTATTCACAAATGACTATGAGGAATGTCTTCATTGCTTTCTGTGTTCCCTCCTCTGTTAAATGGGCTGATAATAGTGTCTTCAGAAGGGATGTGAGAGACTCTGGCCACCTTCTTAGGGCTAGAATCTGGGTGCATCTTTGACCTGTCCTCCTTTTCCATCCTCTCCCTTGCTCTGTGCCCCCCCCCCCCAGCTTTATGCTGTCCCAAAGCCTATTTTCCAAGCCACCACGTTTGCTAAGCAGTGTGCATGAAGTGAGTCACTGCCCAATATTATGGATGCAAACGGGTCAGGCCTCACCCGCTACCCATCATGGCTGTTCTCTCCCTCCTTGTTGCATCATGTCTGTGGGATCAATGGTTCTCAGACTGGCTGTGAATCAGTGGTGGGCCAGGTGGGTCCTCGCTCCTCACTTCCACGTGCTGAATCCCCTTAGAAGTTAAAGCTACATAAGTAGTTTCCTGTTACTTTTCCATGTGAGCAACTGTAAAGACCATCATGACATTATGGGTTCATGAATGGGACGGGACTGGGACGGGGGTAGCTTAGCATGATTGTGAGAGGAGAGAAGTGTCCACGACAATGTTTGGCAGCCCCCGATCTAATACACGTAACAATCTGTTCCGCCTTGTATTTAGCTGTGATGCTCTGATTACCTTTCCCAGACCTGCAGAAGAGCTCTGTGAAGCTCAAAAGCGTGGCTCTTCCACCAACAGAAGTGCATACAGAGTGTCATGCCTGAGGAGATGTATGTGGGAAGATGGAGGTGCTGGGTGCCAGCCTTTAGGTGGGATGAGATGTATGAGTGGTAAAAGGGCAGGATGCCAGACATGGATGGATGGGTGTGTGTGTTGTGGGGGTTGGTGGTAGGCAGCATCATGCTGGGGAATGTGTGTGTCGTTGTGTCTAGGGTGCCAGGGTAGGGGGAAGGCACAGAGTGCCAGGCCTAGGATGTGCGTATGTGGGGGAGAGGGCATCAGACTCAAGAGTGTGGGCAGGGTACCAAGCCTTGGGGTGTATCGGGGGCAGAGAGCCAGGTCTGGGTGGGGAGTGCTAAGCCTAGGGGGAAGTGTGTGTGGGAATAGGTGCAAGGCTTGGGGGGAGTGCGAAATCTAGGAGGAGGTGGAGGGGGGAAGATGCTAAGCCTAGGGGGAAGTGTGTGTGTGGTCTTGGGGGAGGGATAAACCTGGGGGAAAGTGTGGGGGGTGGGTGCTAAGCCTAGGCGGAGGTGGGGGGCAGGTGCTAAACCTAGGGGGAGATGTGTGTGAAATAGGTGCAAGGCCTGGGGACAGTGCTAAACCTAAGGGGAGGTGTTAGGGTTGACAACTTTCTACTCACACAAAACCAAACACCCTTGTCCCACCCCTGAGGCCCTGCCCCTTATCCAAGACTCCGCCCTCACTCACTTCATCCCTCCTCCCTCTGTTGCTTGCTCTCCCCACCCTCACTCACTCGCTCACTTTTACCAGGCTGGCTCAAGGGGTTGGGGTGTGGGCTCTGGCTGGGGGTGCAGGCTCTAGGGTGGGGCCAGGGATGAGAGATTTGGGGTACAAGAGGGGGCTCCGGACTAGGGCTGTGGGGTTTGGAGTATGGGAGGGGGCTCCAGGCTGAGGCTGGAGGTTGGGACGCATCAGGGATGCAAGCTCCAGGTAGCGCTTACCTCAAGCATCTCCCGGAAGCAGCAGCATGTCCCCTCTCCGGCTCCTACATGGAGGCATGGCCAGGCCGCTCTGCACACTGCCCTGTCCGCAGGTGCTGCCCCCACAGCTCCCATTGTCCACAGTTTCCAGCCAATGGGAGCTGCAGAGCTGGTTCTTGGGGTGGGGGAGTTTGTGGAGCCCCCTGGCTGCCCCTACATGGAGGAGCCGGAAGGGGGGACATGCCACTGCTTCCTGGAGCTGCACGGAGCCACGGCAGGCAGAGAGCCTGCCTTTGCCCCGCTAGGGTGACCAGACAACAAATGTGAAAAATCGGGACAGAGGGGTGGGGGGTAATAGGAGCCTATATAAGAAAAAGACCCAAAAATCAGGACTGTCCCTATAAAATCAGGACATCTGGTCACCCTAAGCCCCGCTGCGCCGTCAACCAGACCTTTAACGGCCTGGTCAGTGGTGCTGACTGGAGCCGCCAGGGTGTTCTGGTAGAAAACCGGACCCTGGCAAGCCCAGGAAGTGTGTGCGGGGGGGACTGTGCCAAACCTAGGACGTGTGTGGGGGCAAGTGCCAGACGGGGGATACTAAACCCTGGAGAGGTGCGTGTGGGGGAGGGTGACAAGTCGGGGCAGAGTGCCTGGGGCACCCCATCCTCCCACACCTCACACGTGCTTGTCACATGTAAGCGGGAAGGTCGGAACCGGAAGTGCGTCGTATCACGTGAACGCCGCTAATGACCAAGGGCACTGGTTGACGGCAGGTCACATGATAAAGGTTCTGTTGCGGTCCGAGTCACATGACTGAAATGCCGGGCTCCCCGGAAGGGGCGGGCAGGAGGTCACATGACACGGGTCCCGCAGCGGGCGGGGAGGGGCGCAGCTCGGCCTCAGCCGGCCCCGCCCCCTCCTCCGCCCCGTGACCGGCCTGGCCCCGCCCCTCCCCGCGGAGCGGCTCCGGAAATGGTCGTGCTGGGCTGCGCTGCGGCTGCGTCGGGCCGCTCGGACTGAAGGAGACTGAAGGTAACGGGGGCCGGGGCGGGCCGGCCGGGCGGCGCCGCCTCCCTCCGCCATGCCGGGGCGGGAGCGGGGCCCGAGCAATCCGCCGCCATCCGCCCCCGGGGGAGCCCGGCCCCGCCGCCCCAGGGCCCCGCGCCGCCCGCCCCGGCCCCGCGCCCGCCCGGCCCATGTGCGCCGGCCCGGCCACCACGTGGGGAGGGGGGTCGCTGCCCGGGCCGGCCCGGCCGCATGGAGCCCCCGGCGCCCGCGCGCGGCTTGGGGGTTGGGGGAGCGGCCCTGCGCGGGCCTAGGGCTCGGCCTAGAAGGGCAGAGACCGGGATCTCGCTCCTTCCGCCCCGGCCCCACCGGGCCCGCTGTCTCCGGCTCCGAAGGGCCTGATCCGCCGCCCGGATGTCCTCCCCCCCCCTTACACAACATATGGGGCCTGATCCCTCCCCCCAGCGATCGTCCAATTCCCCGCACCGCTTCTGTGGGGCCTGCGGGCCCCCGCCCCACCGTCCACACGCACATTCGTAGGCCCTGGTTTGCCTCCCGATCCCAAATCTCCGAAATTCCCCAATCCCCCCCCAGTATCTACACGGCCTGATTTATTTCCCTGCTGTCTATAACGCCTGATCCCAGCTGCCCCTTGGAAAGGCCCGTTGTCTATAGGGCCTGAATCGCCCCCCCCCCTTATGGTGTCTATAAGGTCTTAACGCACTTCGCCCGCTTCCCCCTTCCACCCCCGCTGCCTATAGGGCTTGAGTGCATCCATTTCCTTCCCAAATTCCTGCCGTCTATAGGCCCCGAGTGTACCTCCTGCCTCCGTGTGGTACGTATATGCCCGTATGGGATGCCACGTCTGTGTCTCCCCTCCCTCCCCAATTGCCTGGTGCGTATAATGGCCTGAGCCCCCGGCGCCCCCTCCCACCCACCCACCCACACACACAATGCCTAGCGTCTCTCTGCTATAGGGACCTGAGCGCACCCACCCACCTGACCCCTCCCCTTAAATATCCGGCGTCTATAGGGGCCTGAATGGGCCTCTCTAGCCCCCTCCCCCATCCCTGGCCACTCCCCCAATGCCTTTATCCAGGACCTAGCGACAGCCCCCACGTGCTCTCGGCTCCCCCCGTCCGTAGGCCCAGCCCCGGCCTCTCCCAAGCCGGTGTCTAGGCCCGGCCCCCACGTGTCCCCGCTGCCCGGCTTCCTTCCATCAGGCCCGGCCACGATCTGCGGCGCCGGCTCTGGCTTCCCTCCCCCCGCGTCCGTAGTGCGGAGGCGCCGGCTCCCGCTCGGGCCTCTCCCGGGAAGCGATGGCCGCCGCCGGGAGTGACACGTGTCCTTGGCAGAGGCCGCCGCCGGCCTTGGGAGCGGCGCGGGCCGGCTGGGGCCTTCCCTCGGCTCCATGCGCTGGTGCGGGGGGGGCGATCTGCGCCGCCGGCCCCAGTCCCGACCGGGGTGGGCGGCCCAGTGCTGCCCGGGCGAGTGGGAGGGGGCGCCTGTTGGGGGAGCGGGCTCTGGGGCCCCCCGAGGAGCCTGTTCTCGGGTGGGGTCCCCGTGCCCCTGGGAGGGGGGTATGTCCCCACGCCTGCTTGTTGCATATGGCAATGCAGGTTCTGGGGTCCCTCTGCCCTGGTGGTGACTGGTGAGGTGCCCACAGCTCATAGGCCTGGGTCCTACGTGCTTCTGCCTCATCTTCGCTGGGTACATCACGTTGTGCCCACTGAGCGCTCGTGAGCCATACGCAGCGCGCTGCTCCCCTAAAGTCTCTGGACAGTGGCCAGGGGGAATTCAAAGCCGGGCTTCCCCGGGGGGATATTTACCCTTCTCCTGTCTGTGTTTTGCTCCATAAACCCGGTTGTGTCTCAGATGTTTTCCTGGGCACGGGCGCGCTCCTGTATCAAAGCAGAGCGGAAAAAAAATAGGGATTCTTGCTGCCCTGCTTTCTGAACCCTTGGTTTGTGGGGTGTGCATGTTTTCCAGGGAGGGGGCAGTGTCTGAAGTTGTGAGAGGGGGATGTCCTCTGGTCTGATCTCTGCAGCTATGTATGCGGGGTAGCAGGGGCTTATTTATTCTGTGACTCTTGTGAGAACTGTCTTGGGGCTGCCACAAACACCGTTGAAGGGGACTTAATGTGAAATTGGCATTGGGGGCTCCCTGTTTACCCTCTCCATGACTCCAGGTCAAAGGGGCTCAGTTGACAAGTAAAGTCACTGCCCTGCAGCTTCTTCCTGGCTTCGGACTGGGGCACAAGGTTGGTGTGTACCGCCTGCAGGCTGAGCTCTGCCCCCCATGAGCATCTGTGGAGCCCCATGCCACTTATTGCATTTCAGTAACTGTTCTGTTACTGCTGGACCGCAATCCAGTTTCTCTCCTGCAGCTGGACTGGCCCTACAGGGCTTATGGGAGAGACAAGCACCAGAATAAAATTGGCCCCTAAAGTGGTCGTCTCTGACTCTGCTACACCCAGGGGGCGGCGCTGTAGAGTAGGGAGGGACCATTGTTCCATAGGCCTGTTCCTGACTCGCTCTGCTGGGCTCGGAGCTGCAGAAGGGGCTGCAGGGAAGAACATGGGTGAATGGTGCCCACACCCCTTCTCATCCAGAACATCCCCATCCCCCGCCCCCAATCCCGGTGTAACCTCTTCTCTAAGATGGTGGCTGTGCCGTTCCAACCCCGTTTCACTCTGGTCCAATGGGCACAGCAATGCCAGGGATGTGCTACCTGCAGGAGCAGCCCAAGCATTATCCTCTGCGAGGAACAGAGAGAGGAGACGCACATTGCTTCCTCCCCCCACCCCCAACAGTGGCTCCTGGTTCCTGCTTGTGGAGGAGCAGAGAGACACTGCGTTCATGCTAATTTGGCTCTGCTGCTCTAAGGAGCAGAGGCGGGGCCTAGATGCTGCCATCCTCCTCTGTGGGAGTCTGTTGGGGATGAGGGGCAGGGTTCCCATGCCAGTCCTCCCCTCCTCCAGTCTAGAATAAGCACAGGAAGGGTTATTCCCAAAAGCTCCCCGGGGGGAACTTGTGGTGGGCAGAGTGTGATCAGGACTCTGGGCAAACCAGCCTCTTCACAAAAGTGCTGTGGGCCTCGGTTATTTCTGCTCAAAGTCGGCACCTCCAGTGCCATGCTAGGGTGTTGGGTTCAGCACCAGTTCTTAACGTGCCCCCCCAGCTTCTCTTTGGAGGTCTCCACTCTGCTTGCTTTGGGATCTGATGCAATCCCCGCCCCTGTTGACTAGGTTAATCCTCTGCCTCTCTTCCATTATATTTCAGACATTGGGGTCATATATTAGCCACTTCAAATAGCCGGGCTGTAAACTGGAGAGCAAGCTGTTTGCCTCGATACGAATTGCATATTGGGTGGTTGTTACAAAGAAGGTTAACGCCTTCCCTCTCATCCAAGCGGCAGTAGAGCTATTTTCAGGTGAACCTAGCAGACAATTAAAATAACTACCTAAGGAGCCGGATGTTTTTCTGCCTCCCCTTAGGAAGTGATCGGCAAGCTCCAGCGATTGATCCCACGCAGGGGGTTGCTTTCTCAAATGGCTGGCTGACCTGGCTCAGGTTAGGGGAGGAGATTGGCTTATTAAGAGCTGCTGGTGGGTTGGGCACTGTATGGAGCAGGGAATTCAGCCCTGGCCTCCAGGAGTTCCCAGTCTAAATGAGACTGAGCACGCAGGGTAGCCCTGATCTAGTGGGGAGCAGAGGGTGGGGTTGGAGCAGGCAGTGGGGTGGATCTGAGCACCTGCTAATGCTAGGCAGTCCAGGAGGAGGAATGGTGTGGCTGCAGCAGCCTTGCTCCTCTCTCCTCACCCCTAGTGACTCCGGAGAAAGCAGTGATGCTCCGGTGTGGGGCATCTGTGGAAGAGATAGAAACCCTTTGTAATTCCTCATGACCCTGGTTCTCCTCTTGCCTCTCAGGCAGAGTCACTGGGGTGGGGGGCTTAAGGGCCTGGTTTAAATCTCAACCCTGCGAAAGGGCGGGAAGGTCCTGAGTAAGGGAGAACTTCTCCCAGTTCTGCCGGAGTGGGTGGGTAGGAGCCCCCTGATCAGCAAAGATTTGTGAGGACTCTGAAGAGGTGGATGCCCTGGGATCTAGCTAGTTTGTAAATATTTTGCTGTCTGTCCAATAGGGATGTAAAAGGTTAAGCGGTTAACTAGACTTACGGTCAACTGATCTTAACTGTTAACCCTGGCGGCCCTGCGCTGGCTGGGCTGCAACCCCACCCCCCACCATGCCAGGCCAGCCGGAGCGACCGCCGTTAACTGGTTAAACAATATAATTTTACTCGGTTAACTTTTTAAACTGAGATTTACATCCCTACTGTCCAGTGCTCTGCCCAGCGGGGCCCTGATCCTGCTGGGAACATGGGGGGCACTAGAGTACAACGAACCCTACCGCGGCCACGTCTAGTTCTGCCCAGGTACAGCTGGTAATGAGCCGTGGCTGGGATGCTGATCAGGCAGGGTCAACGGGGCCATGTCGCTGGGGCTGCGTCACCCTGAAGCTGGCGTGGCCCATTGTGCACAGCACTTCGCAGGCGAGTAGGACGCTGTCCTTGCCCAGAGAAGCTTGCCTTGTCATAAAATCAAGGGTTGACAAACAGTCCCACACCCCAGGCTGGGGGAGGAGAGCTTGTGGGGTGGACACCAGTTCTGCAGGCTGCTGCTTACTCTGGGGTGGATTTTGAATCTCTGTATTGATGGGGGGGGGGGTGAATGCGCTCCTCACCGGAGGAGCCAGGGGGCCTGGCTGCTAGAGCCGGCCTATTCCCTGGGCTGCCACCCTGGGTCAGTCTCAGCAGTGCCCTTTATCTGCCCCTCTGGATGGGGTTTTAACCTGCCAGGCCCAGGGGATCTGCGCCCTTGGCCCATCTTTGGGGTAGGCGAGGACAAGCTGGCAGTGTTAGGGCTTGGGCTCTTGTGGGCTGGGCTCTGGACATAACCTTTGAGGTGTTTGTTTAACGTGGAAGGCTGGTCTAATCGCTGTTGGGCTGACAGAGACCTTGAGTGGCTAAAGTCTTGGGGGGAGGGATAGCTCAGTGGTTTGAGCATTGGCCTGCTAAACCCAGGGTTGTAAGTTCAATCCTTAAGGGGGCTATTAAAGGATCTGGGGCAAAAATCTGTCTGGGGATTGCTCCTGCTTTGAGCAGGGGGTTGGACTAGATGACCTCCTGAGGTCCCTTCCAACCCTGACATTCTATGATTCTATGAAAGTTTTTGTGTGTGCGTGAGAACCTGACCAGGCCCTGAGCACAGTTCTGGTGTCTCCCTAGCATGCGGCAGGGCCCGCTGCCTGGAGACCCCTAGCTGCTCCATGAGCCTGCCTGCAGCTTGGAGCTCACACAGTGCTCCACGGGGTGGGGTCCCCAAGTGCAGAGCAGCGGGCATCCTCCTCCCACTGCCCCGACCTGGCGTTGGGAGTGGGCCCGCCAGGTTGGATTAGCATTACACAATCTAGCATCACCAGTTGCCGGGAACAGCCACTGACTGGTGCAGTGAGCTGCACCCGGGGAGGGAGGGTGGCTGAGGATTGTAAGGTGGCTTCTGGCCTCAGGGATATGGTCCTCTACTGAATGTGGGCTTTCAGGGTCCCAGGAGCCTCTCTGCTGCGGGGGAGGTGAGGTGATAGTGCCCCACGTTCCATAAATACCCAAGCCCGGGCTTAGCAAGGCCAAGGAATTTGCACCCTGGTCTGTAGGGGAGGCAGGTGTGGTTTAGAGGCCTGAGTGCGGTGGTAGGGGGTGTTCAGGCTCTCTGTCTAGTCTTGTTTCCCCACCTGTGAGATGGGAGGGTCAGGGCCACGTAAAGGCCTTGGCTACTGAAGGGTTAAGTCTCCCTGCATCTGTGGGGAGGGGCCTGCACAGTGGGGGGAGGGGGAGTGCCCATTTTGTGATTTCTTACCCCCCCTCCCCAAATGATTCTTCTTGGGGGTTTGCCTCTGGCAGATGTCTGCAGGCTGCCGCTGGGCCCCTCTGGTGAGCTAGACTCTGCCCTCCCAAGGCAGGCCCTCAGCCCCGGGGCACTTACATCTTCCCGGTGGCCTGGTCCCAGAGCTGAGGGCGGGAACCTGAGGTGGGGATGGGGGGAGTCTCCCCAGCACCATACGGAATGGTCCGGTGCCCACCCTGCTCCTGCACGGGAGGCCGTGGCATACGCAGCCCCAAATTGCATTGGGCTTTTTGCAACCCTGTCCTATTGCAAACTCCTCCCTGATGTGCTGTCCCCCTCCCCCCACTCCCCAGCTGCCCATCTCCCAGGTGGCATTGGTGCGGTTTCCTGCCCCTCTGCACCGTCCTCCCTCCTGGCTGCAGTTTGCAGCTCCCCCATTTAGTGTCACCTGCGCATTTCGGTACCGGGCTGCCTTCCAGTCCCCCCCTCCCCCCTGCAGCTCCCAAGGGAGGAGGGTGATGCTGCTGCACTGCCCCCTGTGGACCCTCCCTCTCCTCTCGGAGGGCAGAGGTGTTTTGGGGGGGGGTCCTTGGTTTGCCGGAGCAGACTGCTGGGGGGAAAAGCCTGGGTGGAGCTCTGGTGGAATCGTGCAGCGTCTGTCTGACTCCAGCCTGCGTGAGTGCCGTTGGCACAGGTGGGTGTCTGGTTGCTTTGCATGGCGAGGGGAGAGGCAGGGCAGGGAGCGCCTGGCGTGGGGCTCGGCTCCTCGCCTGCCTGCCTGCCGGGGAGCGTGTGCAGCGCGAGTGACTCATGCATGGAGACGGGTTTCTCTGACTGGTTTGGGCAGTGCCGAGGCCGCATGGCTCTGCCTGTGGGTGGGGTTTCGGATGCTCCTTGGCTCCTCAGTCTGTCTCTCCCTCTCGGTGTCTCTGCACTGCAGCAGACTGTGCGATCTGACACTGGCAGCTCCTGGCATGTTCCCGTCCTCCCTGGGGTGGGGGTGGGGGGCTCTCCCCTGCCTTGCCCATGTTTGGCTCGCCCGGCCCTCCCCATCGCTGGCGGGCAGGTTTGCAGGCTGATTTTCCTCTCTCTTGAAGTCAGTCGGATGAAAGGTCTCTACAGACCCGCTCAACCTGCCCAGGTTTTTCCCGGGCAGGGCAGGGGTGAGTATCCTCGTGTCTCCTGTGTGTGTGTCCGTGTGTGTGTGTGTGTCTCCGTGTGTGTGTCTGGGGTGGCAGTGGGGGGTTCCCTTCATGGTGCTGTAATGATCACTGTGTACATGCCAGGCTGGCCGGGTAGGGTGTTCTGACTCTCCGTGGGGAGTGGCCGGTGCTCTATCTGGCTGCAGGGTGGATCAGAGCTGTGGTGGGGAGAGGCCTGCGAGACCTGGGCTCCCCCATTCCTGGGGGGTGAGGGGTGTCACTGCACAGTCAGGAACTTCTCAGAGCTCCAAAGTCTCTCCCCCTTTCTTGAGTAACTTGCTGGTGTTATCCCAAAAGAATATTACAATTGCCCCAAGCTCGGTGTTCCCCCGGGAAGGGCTGAGAGCCTGGGTATGTGCTCCAGGCACCCTGCCAGGCTGCAGGGGAGGGGCCCAGAGCAGAGAGCCATGTCCTGGGCACTTGGCTTCCGCCCTGGAGAGGTGGAGGAGGGGAGTTAGAGAGGGTTGGTCAGTCCCATCCAGCACCCTCTTTCCTGAGGTCTCGGGTAAGATTGTTGCTGTGTCACGTTTTCCAGGGCTGCGTCCAGGCTGGGGTTGGCAGCTGCTGAGTTCTGAGCTCTGGGCACGTCCTGGGCTGGTCAGCGCTCTGGGGTGCTGGGTCAGGGTGTTTGCCAGTGGCCAGGAGGCAGCCTCTGAAATGCCAGTCCTTGGTGGGGGAGGAGGGACTGCCTGTGCCAGGGGCGTTGGACCCAGTGCTGCGTGCTACGGGGCTGAGAATGGCAGTGACCTCAGTGGGCACCTCTGCCCCTCGGAAATGGTGTGCAGATCCCCAAACCCAGGCACCCCGGGGCCACCCCCAGCCCACTCTGCAGCCAGCCTTCTCAAGTTGGCCTTGAGTGGGTTCTTGGTCACGCAGGGTGCCCATGCATGGGGCTTGGGCCTGCTCACCCACCTGCTTCTGGCCGTGCAGGTCCTGCTCCGCAGGGCTTTGGTGCTGATTCCTGGGGGAGGCTGGGCTCTTCCTGGCCCCTTTGCTCATCCTAGGCAGGCAGCAAGGACCTGGCTGCTTTTAAAAACCCCTGGACGGCAGCGGTTGAAAGGCTCCTGAAATGCAGTGGGACTCCAGGGGTCAGAGCTGAGAGCAGTGGGGAGGATGCAGGAAACGCAGGGCCCATGGACTGGGCCTGCAGCTCTTTCCCCCCTTATGTGACCCAGGCTGTTGTGGGATCCTGGCCGTGATTCCCAGGGGCGCTGGGAGAGGGGCTGGAGGTGGTGGATTTCCCCTGCGCGGAGATGGCCGCCCCCTTGTCTGCATTGGCTGTGTCTCCCCCAGGCCTGGAATGCTGACTCTGAGCATCAGGTTACAGCGAGAGCCAGGCTGTTTGTTTGGCTTGGATGGTTGGGGAAGGTTCCCTGGCAGGGCTGGCCCGGGCCGCCTGCTGCCTCTGGCTGGGCACCTTCGTGTGGCGGTGCTGGGCTCCAGCGGGATTCAATGGTCTTCTCTCTGCGCCCGGGTCTGTCACTGTGGCCTTTGCACTGTAACCAAGGGGGGGGGGGGGGAGCAGCCAGGGAGTCCTGGGGCAAGGCCTGTCAGCATCGGAGATAGGTCTGGGCTCTCCCTGCTGCTCTCCAGATCCGGCACTGAGCGAGAACGGGGCAGAGAATCTCCCCCCCTCCCCCCAGCAGACCCCTCTCTGGCTATGGGTGAGCACAGCCCTTGCTCATGGTGCCAGTCCCAGCCTTGCCCAGTAGGGAGCAGGGCAAGAACGCTGGCTATGGGGCAGCTCCCAGCAAGAATCCCTGTGATGCTGCCATGCTCTGGGGAGCCAGTTCCCAGCATGGCCTCCTTCCTCCTAGAAACATGTTTGTCTGGCCTGCGGATGCTGCAGGCAGATGGGGCAGGTAATGAGCTGGTGGGGAGCTGAGCCAGGGGGCCTGGTCTGCCCCTATTGTGTAGATGGGCCCAGGCAGGTCCCTGGAGCTGGGTTCAAGCCTAGGTCAGTGGATTCTTCACTCTTGCTGAGTTGGGGAGGCCTGGGTCCATGCGGCTCCCAACTGTCTGTGGCTAGTGGTCTCTGGAGGGAGGGGGTTGGCGTGCTGCATCCCCAAGAGAAGTTGCCACCCCCATGCCCTCTGCAAGTCTGGGGGGAACCGCCCCGGGCTCAGCCCTTGGGGTGTGTTATGGAGGGGCCCCTGCAGTGCTTGAACTGAGCACTGGGGGAGGGGGGGCTGTAGCCAGAGGGTAGGGATTCACCCAGTTTCCAGGTGTGCGGGAGTGGTGTCTCCCCCAGCTCCTAAGGACCTTAAAGCTGGGAGAGTTCTCGGCTTCCCCTCCCTGTAACCAGTGATTGTGGCCTGGTCCATTCTTGGGGGGCGGGGGGCACGCCTTGGGGCCTGTTTGGACTCTTCCCCAGGAGCTGTCTTTAATGACTCTGCTTTGGGGAAAACTCTTGGCTTTGTGGCACTTCCGACCTCCTGAAATGTTTGGCTGTTTCCGTTGGGGAGGGGGCTGCAGGGGAGCCCGTGCCTGGGAGTACAGGCTGCTCTGAGATATTCTCCTGCCCCCCCCCTTGGTTGGGGTTACCACAGGAGGGGGTGAGGGGTATTTCCAGGTACTGAGGGCACCCCGGAGCTTACTGCTGTTGGTGGGGTGTGGCCAGGGTGGGGCAGGGAGACAGGAGAACGTGAAGAAAGCAGGGAAAAGGTTGAGGGAGAAGATCAGCGGGGCTCCGGCCTCGCTGGTCTAGGGATGATCATTGGGCTGGGGTCCCCGGATTCTAGACCACCAGCGTCCCTGCTGAGTGGCACCCACTGAGCGCTCCTGCGGGGATCACTACCGGGCGCTCGCCCAGTGACTGCCTGTGCCTGGCTCCGGCTGTTTGGCCACCACAGTCCCTGGGGCAGCTCGATCTCTGCCTGAAACCCCGCTGCCAAGTTGGACTGTACTGGCTAGCTGGAGTCTGAGGCTCATTTGTCCTGGCACGCAGACCTTCGGGCCCCAGGGCAGCCTGCGTGTGCTACGGACTTGCGCAGACCCAGGCTGCAAAGTCATCAGCCAGCCCCTGCCGGAGCTGCCTTTGCCGAACTCCCTGCCCTGGGCCCAGCTCCTCTCTGCCCCGCTCACCCCAGGCTCCTTGCCCCTCTACTGAGCGTGTGCTCTTTGTTTCTCTGTCCGCAGATAGCGCGGGGATCCTTATGCAGCACCCCATGAAATGAACAAAGCCCCACAGCCCACAGGAGGAGCCCCGACAGCCCCACACCCTGCCCCTTCTCCTGGACTTCCACAGGTAGGACCCCTCTGCATTCCCCCCCGGCCCTTCTCTGAGGCTTCATCAGATGATCTCCCTGCTGACCAGTCCTGGGGTCAGGATTGGGCTTGCCAGGTGAGGGAGGCGTGCTCAGAGCCTGGAGCCCATGGGGTGCTGGGTTATTGGCAGTGCAGTGAGTGGCCCAGCGGGGAGCGCAGTGTACAGGTCCCTGGGGTGTGGCTTTGGGGAGCCCCGGTAGCTGCCGTGCCAACCTGCTCCTTCCTTGTCTCCCTGCAGTCGGCGTTTCCACCTGGTCAGACGGCACCCGTGGTTTTTAACCCGTCGCAAGCTACACAAATGAATACGCCTTCCCAGCCTCGACAGGTAAGGGGGCACTGGGGCGGGGCCGCTGGGACTCCCGCTGCCTTCTGGCCGTCAGGCTCTCTGACGGCCAGGGGTGGTTGCTGCCTCCCAGTTGCGTGGTTCTCTGGGGTGCCAGCCTGGCTGCGCTTGGGGCCTTTGATCTGCTGCCGAGCAGGTTTTGTGGTGCTGAACTGGCCCCAGCTCTGAGTCAGGCTGGAGGGCTCCAGCGTGCCAGGCGGAGGGAGGGCAGAGCTACCCGGACCCTCCTGAGCGGGGCTCTGGCCCGGCGGTGCGCACAGCCGTGCACGTGGAGGAGGTGGGGCTGGATGAACGTGTGCTCAGAGGGGGAGATGGGGACGACTGCAGGGGAGCTGTGAGGGGATGGATGGATGTCTGTCTGTCTTCCCGTCCTCCCAGCCTGCATCTCTTTCCTTGCGGAGGGGCACATGGCGCAGAGCCGCCCCCCACCCCCTCCCAGGCCTCGCAGTCTTGTCTGAACCTGAAGTGACCTTGCTTCTTCTTTCCTCTCCCCTCGCTCTTTCCTGTCTTAGTTTCCAGCAGGGCCTCGTGCTTTACACCAGCAGGTACTAACCCGCCCCTGCCCCCCTGCATGCCGTACGGCCCCCCGGGGGTGCAGCCACATGGTGTTTGTCTGGATGCTGCAAGGAAACGGCGGGGCTAGAGGAGTGGGAGGGTGCGGGCTGCACCGAGCACTGAGGAGAACTGGTTTGGGTTAACGCAAGGAGCAGGAAGGCTTGGCAAAGTCTCACGTGGTGTCTTGTGGCCCAGGACCCCTGCCACATTCTCAGGCCAGTGGTGGACTCACCACGGGGAGAGCGGGTGACTGGATTGCGCAAAGACAGCGGGGCCCGAGCGCTGGTTGAGTCGCACCAAACTCCGAGTGCGCGTGAGCCAGGAGCCCGATGCTGGGGCTCTGCAAGGCCAGACAGACAGCTGGAGTGGGGAGCCGGGAGCTTGGCTGGCCCAGTGGGCTGCTGACGCAAACAGCTCAGTGCACTGGGATCTCTGCTGGCCATGTGGGTGTCCCAGGCAGAGGAGAGGTGTCCTTGAGTAGGAGGCCATGGGAGTTTCACTGCAGCGTCTGTACCTTGACGTGAGTCCTGCATGAAGCTTGGAGCATGTGGCTGCTTCTCTGCTACCAGCCCCACAACCCTCTCTGCCTCACAAAGCTGCTTCTGTCTGTGCCTGACCTACGGGTGGTCTCGCCTTTGCTCCTCAGATGGGCTAGTCCCCTGGCAGCACCCTGAGATAGCACCGTGCTGTGCTGCTGTCGTAACCTCCGAGCAATCACCCTGTCCCTTACTAAAATGGCTCCCATGCCACGCAGCGGCTGCAGGGTGAGGTGAGCCCCGTCCCTGCTCCGCTGCCAGTGCAGCGGGGGCGGGAGAGGGCAGCAGGGATGGGCAGCTTGTTGGTAACGACTGTCCCTCTCCTGACCTTTCACCTCCCTCTGCACCCCCGGCTGTGAAGTTGGCTCTACGCCTGGTCCGACGCACTGGGGTGCACATGGGGGTTCACGGGCTGGGAAACACCCTGCTGTGGGGCCGAGCGTTCCTGTGGAGGGGAGGGAGCTGGATGGTTGGTTGGAGTTGTTTGCTGGAAGAGGTGCGCTGGCTCCTGAGTCGGGGCTGCGTGTTGGCATTTCTTTCGCACTAGCACTGCGTTGCCTGCCAGGAGGTCTATGCCCTGGAGGTACCAGCTCTGGGCTGTCTGTACTGATCAGACACAGGCCGGAGAGGATGCCAGCTCTGTACGTGCGTGCTGCTTTGTCTTGGGTCAGGCCGAGGTCCGTGGTTAAGACACGGCTTGGGCTCTGGCTGGCCTAGCAGGGCAGAGAGGCCCATTCACCACCTGCATAGTCCTGTCTCTTGATGCGTGAGTGGAGTTTGCCAGAGGGGCACCCCACAAGCTGCTGATCGTCTCTGCTTGCCCTGCCCTTTAGAGTCTGGCTGAAGGCCGGGTTGGCTTGTGCAGGTGGAGAACGCCATAGGGTCTGACAGGAGGAGGAGAAGGGAGTTCTAGCTCATGGGGATGGGCCCTGGTGCAGCTGCGGTCCTGAAGCTGAGGCCCGTCCCAGATCGGCTGGTGTCATCAGCCCCCCTTTGAACTCAGGATGGGGGCCCTTGGAATGGGCAGTCCAAGCTGTGAAACGATCCCCCCGACCCTCACGCTCTGTGTCTGGAGGCACGTTCTGGGACTGAAGGGCAGAAAGTGCCTTGGCTCACAGCATCCTGGGGAAGGGCAGGGGCAGTTGAGGGGCCACTGTGGTCCTTTTGTCCAGCTCTTGCGTATGAGGAGGGGTTAGGTCCCTGAGCCTCCTGCCAGCCCAGTGGGCCGTGGCCCTGAAGGTATCGCCTGGTGCCAGGGCTGCCTTCTCGAGCATTCGGGGGTGCAGCATCTGCGCATTGGGCTCCAAAGCCCACGAGACATGCTTGCTTTACTGTTCTCCCGCCTGGCCCTCCCCTCTGACCTTCCCTTACAGCCGGGCGGCTCTTGTACCAAAAGCCCTTTTGAGCTCCGGCTTGAGCTCCGGCTCCCCCCACAGTAGCGTTTGCTCGCCTGTCCCTGGGGTCTGGGACCTTGTGAGGCTGTGGGTAACTCCTGTCTCTTTTCTCTTCCTTCTCCCCTTGTGTGTGTGCTCGCTAACAGGGAGGATTCAGGTCTCTTCAGGTAACGCTTTTTCATTACCCCTGCTCAGGCGGTGCTCTCGGCTGGGGAGTGGGAGACAGGGCACGTGGTGTGTGTGTATGTGTGAACACTGTTACTATCTGCCATGCTTCACTCTGGTGGGGCTGTTGGTGGGACTTCAGTAACTTTCCTCCCAAGCCCAGGGGGCCTGTGACGTTACACTGGGGTCTGAAAAGGCTCAGGGCTGCTCCCACTTAAAAGGAGACCCCCTAGGAGCAAGATGCAGGGCTGGACTTTCCTGATGCACCCAGCACCCCCCACAGCAGCTGGTTAATCAGATGGTCCCTCCTTGTGCTCCCTAAGTACACAGAGCGATTCCACCCAGCTCCAGCTGGTTGCTTGGCTCCATCTGTAGGGCAGTTCGTGGAGACTACATGTCCCAGAATTCAGTGCTCTATTGCAGTCCCAGCTGCCTGGCTTCGCTCGGGCCTGTAGTCTCCACAGGCCACAGCATCTGTATTGAGGGTGCTGCGAGTGGCTGTGATCAGCTCTGTTAGACTTGTGGCCTTTGGCTGGTTGGAACTTGAGCATTGTGCTTAAGGTAAATAGGGGGAGATAGATTGTCCCACTTCCTTTGGTTCCCTACAGGTGCCATCTGTGAGTTGTAGTTTTCCACGGCTGTTAAGAAATTATGGGAATTTTTGCTTGGGGAAGGGAGCAGGGTCCAGCCCATCACCACCAGTGTCCATGGAGCTGCGCCAGCCTGGGGGACTGCACCCCTTGAGACACCCACAGCCACAGGGGCGGGAAGAGCCAGCTGGGGATTGCAGCCAACTTGTGATGGACACATATGGTAGCTTCAAAACTGTCCTGCCACCCCATGGCAGCTGGTCGTGTGTGCCACCTCTTAGCACCTGGCCACCATGTGTCAGATGGGTCCCAGAGGCACACCACAAGCTGTGTGGGGATGCCATGCCCCTGCTGTTAGTTCCTCGCACCTCCTGCCCTAGACTGCCTTTCCCATCCCAGCTGGGGGGCGAAACATTAGCTGTCTGCTTGTGGTCCCAGCTCTGGGGGTAGTGGTAGCTGCTGTCCAGCCCTCTGGATGGGGGGATGCAGAGACGGGAAGCAGCTGCCTCTGTGGGGCATGGAGCTGGGCGGTCCTGGCACCCTGCTGGGACTAACTGAGTGCCACCGTCCTTCTCTCCCAAAGCATTTCTACCAGAGCAGGGCCCAGCCTCCGACAAGTGCTTCCCGAGTGCAGAGTAACACGTCGGCCCGGCCCGGCCCGCCTGCTCATGTCTATCCAGCTGCTTCCCAGGTGATGATGATCCCCTCCCAGATTTCCTACCCTGCTTCGCAAGGAGCCTATTACATCCCAGGACAGGTGAGGGCTGCACCCGGACACCGGGTTCCTTGGGCTTCTGCTCCCTGCCGCGCAGGGCTCAAACTGTCTTTGAAATGGGGGTGTGGCGTCATCAGGACAGAATCAACCACCAGATCATCATCTTATGAGCGGGAGGGAAGGCTCTGGGGCTCCCCCATGGGAAGTCCTATGGACCCTGCCCCTCTTTCTCTGCTGCTCCATGCAGGGGGCCCAGCCCCAGGCCCTCTGGAAGCCCGTCGTGCTGCTGTTGGGGTGGAAAGGCTGGTGCTGAGTGACACCATGTGTCACCTCTGCCCCAGGAAGCCTCGAGGGCCAGGTGCGGTTGCAAGCCCTGCTCGCTGCTGGACTGGCAGGGACTGCCTGCCTGCTCCGCTGAGCCAGGTCCCATGGGGCCAGCAGCCTGATGCCAAGGCCCTCCTGCTCTGCAGCGTGCGTGCTGCCCTGCTTGCCAGCCTAACCCACGCTCTGGGTCCTGCCCTCCGTGACGGTTGCTGGGAGAGTCCCCTCAAATCTCTGTGGCGTGAAGATGTGTACTCCAGGGCCTGGCGGGCAGTAACCGGCGTGTCCTTCTCTGCCCACCCAGGGTCGCTCCACGTACGTTGTTCCAACTCAGCAGTACCCAGTCCAGCCGGGCGCCCCCAGCTTTTATCCTGGAGCCAACCCCCCGGAATTTGGCACCTACGGTAAGGGCCCCCGGGGACGCCGTTCCTCTTCCATTCAGTCTGGGGTGGGAGTTTGGGGCACCTGAAACCAAGTGCAGTCCTCCCCAAGGAACCCCCAGTTTGTGGGCTGGGAGTTTTGCCAGGCAGGCCCAGCACAGCAGCCCCTCCCTCACAGACACACCCCCTGGACACAACCCAGGCAGCTCTTGCTTGGTCTTACCTGCCCGGTGCCACTCAGGGTTGCTGGGGGTCAGAGCCCTCTGGAGCACCAGAGCTCTACCCAATGAGCTGCTCCAGGAGGCCCACTGGCTGCTCAGTGGGGCGGGATCCTCTGCCAGCAGCCTCCAGCCCTGGCCAGGAATGTCCCAAACCTGAACAACAGGACGTCACTGGTGGAGAACCAGACACAGCGTGCGATTACTCCCGTCCAGGCTCCACGGTGCCCTGTGCGGCTCTGCTGCTACTCCTCAATCCTGACCTGCAGCCCCCTTGCTCCTCCAGCCCTGGGCCCCACTGCGCCCCACGCAGCTCTGCTGATGCCCTTCGATCCCAGCGTGCAGCCCCTCTGTTGTTCCAGCCCTGGGCTTCCCACGCTCTCAGCTCTCCCAGTGCCCCTGACTCCCAGCTCTGCCGGGTTAGTTTTGTGCCGGGGATGCGCGTCCAATCGGAAGGGGGTGTGAACTGAGTTTAGAATTTCACACCTCCCTTAGCACCCCGGAGTTGGGGAATGAGAGTTTTCCCTAGAAATGGGCCTTTCCTTATTCCCGAGCTGGTCCCTACCAAAGTGTGTGTGTGTGGGGGGGGTTGGCGTTGTTCTGCAGGAGGGGGGCACTGCCAGAGGGTAGGAGAGATGTGAGCATAGGGCTGAAATGAGGGGGCGGAACGTTGAGGCTGGCCCACCCCATTAGGGCCCCCTGGCCGCCCACCCCCAGCGAGGGCAGCTTAATGTTTAACTGTCCTGGCAGAGAGGCCGGGCAGACTTTAGCCCCAGCCTGCCCTTTGGTCGCTGCAGAAGGAAACAGGCAGCAGCAGCCCCGGAGTCAGCTGTTCCCTAAATAAACACGGGCCCCTGTCCCCGGAGCGTGGCCAAGCCGAGGGCTCAAGGGGGAGTATGGAAGGGGGCTCCCATGTGCCCCCCTCCTTGCATTGGCTCCTCAGTCCCCCTTCCCAGGTTGCCCTTCCTTGGAGTGGAGCGGTGGGTTTGTGCAGCCAGCCGCCCCTCCCCTCCCCCGCGCTGCGCTCACATGGCCGGCAGGCCTGTGACTATATTTAGTCTGGATCCATCCCGGGCGGGCGGCTCTGCAGACACAGCAATGTGAGCCGCTGGGCCCTGCGTCCCATCCCGTCCCCGGCAGCGGCCGCCTCTGGACACAGCACCAAAACGAGCTCCCCCTGAGACGGGTAGGTGCAGCCCCTGCTCCCCGCCTGGGATTCAGTATCTTGGAGAGAGCCAGACACCGAGGCTTGCTGGCCTGGGCGCCGCTAATCTCCAGGCTAGGCCCGTCTGTGTCTCATCCCCAGCTTGGGGGTGGGGTAGCCAAAGGGCCCAGCATCTCTTGACCACATGCTCTTGTGTAACAGCAGCTCGTCAGCAGTGGCATCTGCAGCCTTGTGGGTGAGTCATGGCAGGCCGGCTGGGCTGCTGCGGCCAGGCGCTGGCCGGGTGTGAAGAGGGCACGGAGCCCCTAGATGGAGATACAGGGCAGGTGACTCATCAGTGTCTCATCTCCCTAAAGCAGCAGGCCGGTGGGAGTGGCAGCTTCCTGCCCGAGGCCCAGGACTGAGGTGCAAAAGGGAGCTGTGGGTCAGGGTTGAGGGGCATGAGCAGAGCTGTGGAGGGAAGGGGTCTGGGCTATAGGTATTGGCAGACTTGTGTGGTAGGAGCTGCATCGCTCTGCCCCGTGGCTGCTTCTCACCGGTGCACAAGGCCTCCAGAGTCACTAGTAAATGTCCATCCTGGGAGGCGGCTGGCTGCACGTGCCAGAGGAGGGACCTGGCACGCCGGCTTCCCAGCCCCTTGCTGCTTCCTGTCAAAGCATCATCATTCGGCGCCCTCGGCAAGGATCCCTCTTGGTGGTCACCAGCCATCAGAAAGGTTTTCTAAGGACCTGGCTTCTAGGAGCCCGTCTGGCCACAAATGCTGTGGGAGGCTGAGCTGCGGTGGGGGAGAGGGAGGGTGGCTGGCTAAACTCTATTTGGAAACTACACTTCCCAGCATCCTCTCTGGCTGGCAATTGTACCTCTCCCTCCATCTTGTTCTGAGCCTCCTGGTGTTGCATACCAGGGCTCCTGGTCTCCACCAGCTGCCAACCCTGGCAAAGATGAGGGCAGTGAGGTGTGGTTCCTGGGCTGTCTGGCTCCCAGAAAGCGAGGCTGGGGAAAAGCTCCAAGGGGCCTGTAAGGACCAGGGCTGGCTTGAACCTGCAGCTTTGAGCTGGTGTCGGGAGCTTCAGATGGGAGGGGCTCTTGTTCCCTTGCTGAGCCCCTGCAAGCACTTGCTGGGGGCTCTGTCCCTGTCTGGGGAAGGGCAGCCTGGTGGCTCATCACAGGACCAGGAGTCAGGAGATCTGGCCTCTGTTTCCAGCACTGCCACTGACTCACTGGGTGATCTTGGGCAAGTCACTTCCCCTCCTTTGTCAGTTTCCCAGGCCCTCGAGCCCTAGGAAGGACCACGTGTTCCTACGGATGGAGGAACTTTGGGTTATTGCCCTCCCCACCCTGGCCAGCTAGCAGGACAGTTCCTGGCTAGCCAGCCTGAACTCCCCACGCTTGGTCTGCCCCGTTGCTGCTTCCTAGCCTGAGCCGCGAGTGCCCCGCTGGGGTGTGTGGGTGGCCAGTGGGGTGGGACAGGCCCTCGCCCTTGGTGTGGAGATCTGGAGCCTCCAGGGGGTTAGGGGCCCAGGAAAGTGCTGGATTTGGGAGGAGGCCAGGCTCCCACCTGTTACTGTCTCTCCCTCCCCATGCTGGCGTCCATCTCACGGTCGCCTGCCCCGCTGGGGGAGTGTGGGGGGCATCTGTCTGGCCCGTCGTTCAGGGAAGGCTGGCTGCTGTCAGAACTCAGGCCAGAGGCTGACACTCTTCTTCCTTGGGCGCCCTCCTGTGCCCAGGTCATGCTCTTGTGTGCCACGGGGACCTTATCCCTGGGCCTGGCCCCCCCATTGGTGATCTGGGCAGAGACAGGGTCTCTGCAGAGAGCTGATTCCCAGTCCTGGTTCTGAGACAGACCAGATCTGACTTGCGCTGCCTGACTTCAGAGTCACCCTGGCTCTGAGCCGCCGGCCCAGGCTGCTGGCTCCTTGCCCCGCATCACTGTTCCTGGGGCTCTTGGTTGCCCTGTTCTGTCCTGGTTTGGCTGAGTCTGCTCAGCATCTGCAGCTGGGGGTCATGGGACCTTGCAGCAGCCATGGAATTGGGGGACCCCAGGCATGTTGCCCTGGTTGTGACCCTGGCTCAGCCCAAGGGGGTCAGGCTACTGTCTGGTGCTGTAGTCCAGCTGTGTGGGGCCGGGATGCTGGCCGGCCTAACAGCCATGGGTCTGATATGGGGCCTGAGCCCCAGCTCTCCAGCCATCTGGGATTGTGGGTGTGAGCAGAGTGGGCTGGCAGCTCTGGTTCTTACACACTTCTCTGCGGAGCTGGGGCGGGTGCAGTCTGGTGTGAGGGAGATAAGGCCGGGGAGCTGCTGCCGCCGAGCTGGGGCACAAGGAAGGCAGCTGCAGGAGGAGACACCTGAACCCCAGCGCTTGCTTGGGTCATCCTGTCTCTCCGGATGGGGCATGGACTCCACACACACACACAGGCTTCCTCTTCTGCCCACCTGATAGGTTTGGAAGGGGGCTGGGTGCGAGTTTGAGCTGTCCTGTAGCATTCTGGGAAGTGTAGCTGGGCCTGGAGTAGGGATTTCTCGCCAGGCTTCATCTGCCAGCTCCGGCGGCAACCTAGGTAGCAAGTTTAACTCCTGCCTGCCAGTGGGATGGCTTCCCTTGCCTTGCCGCCAGGTAGGGGTGGGCGTGGGGCTGGCTAGCCCTCCGCAGCAGGAGGCTAGACGTGGGGGCAGCTCAGCTACGCCCTGCATCACGGGGAAGGAATTCTGGGAAGGGCTGGTTGGTCCTGTTGTTCAGGTTTGGGACATTCCTGGCCAGGGCTGGAGACTGCTGGGAGAGGATCCCGCCCCACTGAGCAGCCCGTGGGCCTCCTGTGTTTATGGGCGCAGCAGCTCATCGGGTAGTGCTCTGGTGCTCCAGAGAGCTCTGACCCCCAGCAACCCTGAGTGGCACTGGGCAGGAAAGGCCAAACAAGAGCTGCCTGGGTTGTGTCCAGGGGGTGTCTCTGTGAGGGAGGGGCTGCTGTGCTGGGGCTGCCTGGCAAAATTCCCGGCCCACGAACTGGGGGTTCCTTGGGGGGAACGGCACTTGGTGTCGGGTGGCTCCAGGCTGTTAGTGCTGGCTGCTGCCTGGTGCAATGGGGATTGGACCACCCAGTTCCTCTGACTGACTCTCCTTTCCCAGCTGGTGCCTATTACCCTGCTCAGGGGGTGCAGCAGTTCCCAGCCGGGGTCCCCACTGCCCAGGTCATGATGAACCAGCAGCCGCCCATCCCGACAAAGCGAGAACGCAAGACGGTAAGGAGGGGAAGGGGAAGGGGGCCGGGTTCTTGCGCTGCCTCCCCCCAGGAGCCCTGTGCTGGTGACTCCCAGCGGTGAGGGATGGAGCCTGTTGTGGGGTGCCTGAGAATGGCTCAAGGCTGGTTGCCTCCCCGCCCCCCCAGCTGAAAATGCTTCCTCTGCGGGGAGTGAGGGGCCAGAACCCAGCTCCATGCAAGGCCGTTTGGCCAGGCCTTACACACCCCACTAAGCAGGGAGCGGGCGGGACTGTGGGTGGGGGTGAGGCGGGCCATGCGTGGCTGTGTACAGGGGGCGGCGGTGGTGAGGAGAGGGAGTGCGTGGCTGGCTCCCGGTTGTGTCTGCAGAGTCAGGCCCGACCTTCCCTGTCCTCCCTGGTGGGGAGAACATGCTGTGTCACGGCGGCTGCGGCTGGGGGTGGGTGCTGCAGTTGCCAGCCGGTGCCTGCAGTAATGCTGTTGCTCAGAGGTTTGGCACAGGATCTATTTATAGCATTAAGCCGCCCTCTGCGAGCGCTGCAGCTTGGGTCTGCCAGGGCCCCTTCCGGGGGGGCAGATCCCCCCCGGGCTCCACCCTGGCTCATGTGGGGACGTGTTCCTGAATGGCGTGTAATTCAAACCCTCTGCCACCTCGTTTCCCCTGGCCCGGGCTGCCTGGGCAGCTGGGCACCTGCGCTGCTGTCGAGTGGGACGTATGTGGGGATCCTGGTTTGCCGGGAGCCCCATCTGCCCAGGCTGTGCACCGTGCTGCCGTGGCAGAAGCAGGCCACCTTGGCAGCCTGGCAGGGAAGAGGCACCTGTGCCTCTTGGAGCTGTCTCTGCGTCAGCCCACGTTGGATGGGGGGGAAGAGCTGTCGGTGCCAGGGGCAGCCTGCTCTGCCTGTTATGGGAGGCAGAATTCCCACTGCAGTGCTGGGGGGTGGGGTGCCGGCCAGGGGCTCTGTGGTGTGTGGGTGTCAGATCGGTTGTGGGGACTGGGCCATTCCCAGGGACCATGGTGCAGTTTTGGGGTCTCCATGCAGCTAGGGCAGAGGTGACCCACATTCTGCCCTGCCCCGAGGGGCATAGCAGAGACAATGGATCCCAACCTACATTCTCCACACAGGCACCCCTCTGCAGCGAGGCTGAGGCTGGTAGGCAGGGGTGGCTTAGAGTGTGGTGCACGCTGCACCGGGTGGAGGTGGGAAGGGGGGCGCTATTGCAGGACCAGGAGGAGTAGAATAGCACTGTGTCCTCGGGGAGGGTTGGGGTGCCCTGCTGGGCCCTTGGGGTAGGTAGCTGCCATGTGGCTTGGAGTGTGACTGCCCTGGCAGCAGTGGGGATGTCTGCCATGCTGGGGGTGGGGTGTTCTCAGGGGGTCGCTGCACCCCTCGCAGGCAGGGTGGAGACTCATAGAACCCAGCTTGTCTTGCCCGGCCCCCTGCCAGGTTCCAGGGCAGGGTTGTCCCTTACAGGCTGGGGGCCTGGGGTCCCACCGCTGCCCGAAGGGGTCTCACCCTGGGTTACAGCCAGGGCAGGGGCATGAGACGCCCGGGCGGATGCAGGGGAGTTTTCAGCCAATGGGGGCGCTCAGTTCCCTGAGCATTGTGACACCCCCTTGTCTCATGCAATCAGAATGACAGGACTGTCCCACTGTCCAGCTTGGGGAGGGGAATATGGGACTGTCCCAGTGCCCTGCTGGGGTAGGGTGTGGAGGGGGGAGATGCTTGGACTGTCCCACTGCCCAAGTGGAGGGTGTGTGTGCAGGGGGAAGTAGAGATTCCTGGACTGTCCCACTGCCCAAGTGGGGGGAGATACCAGGCTGTACTGGGTCGGGTTTGCTGTCTTGGCTGGGGCTGCTGGTCTCTCCTTCCCCCGGGGGCCGGGGGGGCTTCTGCGGGGCCCAGCTGGTGCTGAGCTGAAGTACCCAGCACCCCAGGAGGGCTGCTCTGCCATTGGCTGCCAGACAGAGCCTCTGTGACCTCACAGGCTGCTGCTAAGTGCCTTCCTCCCCCTGCCCTTGGCCTGGCTACTCCCCCTCCAGCGGCCGAAGTCCCATCCTGGCTGCTCTGGGGCAGGAGGAGCCGTTTCCTCCTGGCCTGGCCTCTGTGGGAGGGGGGAGCTGGGGAATGTGCCGAGCAAGCGGGAGTGAAATGGCAGCTGGCTGCGGCGGCGCTGGCCCCCTGCCATGGGCTGTGTGAGGTCCCAGCCGAGCGCGTGTTGGAGCGGGGTGAGTGCTGCGCTCCACGTGGCTACAGCAGCCCACCGGAAGCTAAACAAACCTCCCCTTCCTGCCTGGCCTGACCTGCTCCCCACCCAGCTGCTTGGGAATCAGGTACGGGCTGTGCTGGCCCTGGGGTGTGCAGGGGGCTCTGTCCTGGAGCGGATTCCCCAAGAGGCCTCTGCCTGGCTGGTGCAGGGCAGCCTGGAGTGGCATGAGCTGGTTAGCTGTGCCCTGCTGCCAGCATGTCCCTTGCTTTGGGAAGTGTGTGCCCCTCCCTTCACCCTGCCAACGGGGTGGGGGGGGGAGAGAAGGGAGTGTGCCCCCTCCTCCCCCGCTAACTGCTGCTCTGCCTCTCTTATATTGGCAGATCCGGATACGAGATCCGAACCAGGGTGGCAAAGACATCACCGAAGAAATCATGTCTGGAGCAAGGACCTCCTCCACCCCCACCCCTCCTCAGGTAAGAGGCCCCTCCCTAGCTCCCCGGCACCCCCCACCACAAGTGATGGGCCCTGCATGTTCCTTCTCTAGGGCGGGGTGGTATGTGGCTGTGAGTTTAAGGGCTTGTGTATACTTACGACACTGCACGGGTGTAGCTGCGCTGCTGTAGCGCTTATATGAAGACGCTACCTACACCGACAGGAGAACGTCTCCCTTCGGCATGGGCGCTCCCAGCTCCCCGATAGGGGGTAGTTGTCCCATTCAGGGGCATGGAAAATCCACACCAGTGAGCGACGTAGTTAGACCAACTTAAGTTAGTAGTGTGTGTGGAGGGGTGTGGGGGAAGGGCACTCCTTAACCCTTCACGTGCTTCTGTTCCACAGCCTGGAAGCGGTTTGGAGCCACAGGCCAATGGAGAGACACCCCACGTAGCAGTTATTGTCCGGCCAGGTGGGTGTCCGGGCTGAGGTAGGGGAGCCGGACAGAGAGAATCAGCTGCCTGCGGTCAGTGTGTGACCTGGGGCAGGAGCAGGAGAGCAGCCAGGCAGCTGAAGGGCGGGGGTGACTGTCCCCCACTTGCGGCCTGTTGCTCTCTCCCTGGCTGTGACTCCCTGCAGGTGGAGCTGTTGGGGTGAGGGTGGGAGAAGCCGGTGGGGGGTTTCCTCTTGTGGAACTTGGGGGCCCTGCCCTGAGCTCGTGGCAGCATTGCACTCAGGCTAGTTCGGTGTCCCGAGCGATGTGGCTCCTGCCCCTTCTCTGGGCAGTCGATGCTCCAGCCCCACGTTCCGTACCTGGGAGGCCGTTCTCCCTAAGACTCAGCCTAGAATCCCCCCTTTCTTAGTGTCACTCCATTTGCCCGGAGCCCCCCTCCTTGGGGTTTACTGCCTGTCGGGTGGTTAGACTCATGCGAGCTCAGCACACCCAACGCTCTCCATCTCTGCTCCAGGCTCAGCCTCTCCAACTCTGTGAACTCCTTCCCCTAGGGCAGGGTATCCCTAGAGTGGTGTGGAGAGGGACCAGGCCCTCCCAGCTCCAGCACAGGGGTGCCCAGTGTATGCAGCTCAAACTGGCATCAGCCTCTCTTCTTTGTGCCCACGTCCCATGGCAAACTGGTCTGGCTGGAAGCCAGGTCTCTCTCAGCTTCTCCTTCGCCCTGGCCGCAGGTCTGGATTTCAGGTTATTCCCCCTCAGAGATCAGCTGTGGTTTCCTGAGCTGAGTCTTTCTGTCCCTTTCCGCCTGTTTCTGATCACTTTGGACCCTTTGTGATCTCGGCCGGGCCTCCTAGCTCAGAGTCACCATGACTCGGTGCCCCGGGGCAGTCCCATCCCCAAGGCGGTGTGCAAGCCAAGCGTCTCTAATGCTGCAAGTCGTACTGGCTGAGATGGTGCAGAATGCTTCCCTAAAGCCCAGGCATTCCTCTGCTGAGTTCCCAGCTCGCAGCCTGCTTTGTCCATCCAAAGCCAGCACTTGTCTGGCTGGGCCTGCCTGGATATATACGAACCCTGTGGCCGCTTGTAGCCCCTGCTGTCATTAGTCTGACATTCCTACCGAGATGCTAGAACCATTCCATGCTCAGGGTGCCTCTTCCAGTGCTGAGAAGCCAATAAGTCTTGATTTCACGGAGCTATCCAAACCCACCCCAGACAATTCTCACTCGTTTCCACTCCCTCATCCTGCTGTTGGGCCCCTTGTCCTGCCCCACCTCCGGGAATGCTTAGTGATTTGTCTGTGTCAGGGGTTCTCAACCAGAATGTTTCAAAGGGTTGTGTGGCAGCTCCTGGGGTCCCTGTCCCATGGGGCTGACTGCGCTCGCCTCCCTGCTCCAGGCACTGCAACCTCTCGGGTTCCAGTGACACGCAGGGTTAGCCCAGCTGTCATGATGACGGGAGCCTGGGTAGGCCAAATTTGAGTGAGTGGCACTGCAACCCAGTGAGCCAGGTCTCAACTCCACTCTCGCACATTTGGTCCAGTCGGGGGGCGGGGCCAAGCCTGAGTGTTGCTGCAACCCCAGAGGTTGCAACGCCCGGAGCAGAGAGCCAAGCCCAGGCAGCCCCACAGCACAGGAGCTGCAGGAACTGCCACTGTGGTGTGAGTGCCGGGGCAGGACCGAACCCCACCAGGCTGCAGGATCCAACCGAAACCACCCCAGGGCAGGGCTGTAACCAGGGTGGAGCAAGCAGGTCAGCTACCCAAGGTGCAAAGCCATGGGGGTGGCTCGGGATGGCGACGCCAGGTGACTTGGGCCAGCCCTGCACGGCGGGGCTCAGGGAGGGACCACCACCTTCACCTTCGACTCATCGCAGCGGGCCACCCAGCCTGTCTCGGTTCGGGGGGCGCAACCAAAAAATGGGGCGGTCTGTGCGCCGCGCCCCCCCTCTCCCTCCTGCATGCTTGCAGGCCCTGGGTGCTAAAATGCCTAGTTACAGCTCTGCCCCAGGGCCTCCGCCCCCAGACTGTTTACTGGGTTGTGACAAGCCATAGGCATTTACAAGTGGGTCCTGAGCCCAGAAGGGTTGAGAACCACTGGTCTAAGTGACTGTTGTGTTGTTTCACTAGAGGTCAGACTTGTGGGGTGTCATTGCCGATGTGCTCAAAGAAATCTAATAGATTAGCAAGGCACAGCTTTTCCCTGCAGAGGCTGGTTTCTGCCAATTTGTCCAGTGCCGAAGTTCGGCGTAACAGCCGGGGTCTCCTCTGGAGCCCGGTTTAAAAATCAGCACTATATTAGCTACCTTCATCATCTGGTACAGAGGTGATTTCAGTGATAGGTTACATGTTACAGACAGTAGTTCCGCAATTTCATTTGAGTTCCTTCAGATCTCTTGGGTGAATCCCATCTGGTCCTGGTGACTCATTGATAAACTAAACAGTAATCTGGTCTTAAACCTCTCCTACTGGCACATCAATTTGGGACGGTGCTTTAGATTTGTTACCCACATCAGAGCTATCCTTTTGGGGCATCTTCCGCCAGATCCTCTGTGGTGAAGACTGATGCAAAGAATTCAGTTAGCTTCTCTTGTCTTCCTTGAGTGCTGCTTTAACACATCTGGTGTCTGACTCTTTGTCAGGCTTCCTGCTTCTCACGCATTTGTTTTTTGCATCTTTAGCAAGTTGCTTCTCAAATTCTTTCCTGGCCAGACTTCTTCTACTTTTACATTTTACTTGCCAGAGTTTGTGCTGCTTTTTTTTATTTTTTATATGGAGATATACCTATCTCGAAAGGCTATTGAGTCCAGCCCCCTGCCTTCACTAGCAGGACCAAGTACTGATTTTTGCCCCAGATCCCAAGGTGGCCCCCTCAAGGATTGAACTCACAACCCTGGGTTTAGCAGGCCAATGCTTGAACCACTGAGCTATCCCTCCCTCCCTGTTTTTCTCACTGGGATTTGATTGATTGATTTTTTAATTTGGGGTATACATTTAGTCTGAGCCTCTATTAAGGTGTTTTGAAAGTTGTCTCCATGCTGCTTTCAGGTATTTTACCTTTGTTCTCTTTTTAATTTCCTTCTACCATCCTCATTCCTGTGTAGTTCCCTTTTTTAAAGTTAAATGTTACTATGGTGGATACAGTAGTGGGGTGAAAAGATCAGACACATAAGACACTTACAGGATCCTGCGACGATGCAGACAATCAGCCCAAGTCTGCAGGGGAAAAGTTGTGCCTTGCTAATCTATTAGAATTCTTTGAGCATGTCAGCAAGAGTGCATCCCGGCAATGACACCCCGCAAGTCTGACCTCCAGTGAAATAACGCAACAGTCACTTGTAAATGTTTATGGCTTATCACAACCCAGTAAATAGTCTGGGGGTGGAGGCCCTGGGGCAGAGTCCTAACTAGGCATTTTAGTGCCCAGGGTGAGCAAGCATATTTGCGCCCTCTACCAGAGGCATTTGGCCAAGTAGCTGGGAAGTATCAGACACGTAGATGAACATTGCTTCACTCTGGGAACTATCGGACGCATAGATGAACATGATTTGTTGGGGGAGAGTCAACACGACTTTTATAAAGGGAAGTCATGCCTCACCAATCTATCAGAATTCTTTGAGGGAGTTACCTACCAAACGTGGATTGGGGGATCCAGTTGACAGTGTCTCTGGATTTTCAGAAACCCTTTAACAAGGTCACGCACCAAGGCTCTTAAGGAAACTAAGTAACTGTGGGATAAGGGGGATGGTCCTCTCATGGATCAGTAACTGGTTGAAAGATAGGAGACAAAGGGTAGAAATAAATGGTCAGTTTTCACAGTGGAGAGAGGTGAACAGCAGGGTCCCCCAAGGATCTGCACTGGGTCCAGTGCTGTTCAACATTTTCATTAACAATCTGGAAGAAGGAGCAGACGGTGAAGTGACAAAGTTTGCAGATGATACAAAATCATTCGTGTCCAAAGCTGCCTGCAAGGAATTAGAAGCTCTCACAAAACTGGGTGATGGGGCAACAAAATGACAGATGAAATTCAATGTTGATAAGTGCAAAGTAATGCACACTGAAAAAAATAATCCCAGCTATATGCACACCCACTGTAGTAACATTTAACTTTAAAATGGGGAACTACACTGTTCTTTCCTTGTTACCACTCAGAGATCTTGGAGTCTCCGTAGATAGTTCTTTGTGCACTGTGCAGTAGTTTTCAGCCGTGGTCAGAAAGGTGAACAGTTAAGAACTATTAGGAAAGGGATAGAAAATAAGACAGAAAATATAATGCCTCTATATAAATCCATGGTGTGTTCACACCTTGAATACTGTGTCCAGAGGATATAGTGGAGGGGAAAAAAACAATAATTAGCGGTATGGACCAGCTTCCATACGAGGAGAGGCTAAAAGGATTAGGCAGCATAGAAAAAAGATGACCAAGGAGGGATAAGACAGAGGTCTCTAAAATCATGAATGGGGCGGAGAAAGTGAATAGGGAAGTGTTATTTACCATTTCACACCCTACAAAAACGAGGGGCACCCGATGCAATTGATAGGCAGTGAGTTTTATACAAACAAGAAGAAGTATTCCTTCACACTATGCGCAATTAACCTGTGGAACTCATTGCCACTGGATGTTATGGCCAAAAGTGTAACTGGGTTCCAAACAAAACAAAACTGGAGGACAGGTCTATCAATGGCTATTAGCCAAGATGGTCAGAGATGTAGCTCCATGCTCTGGGTGACCCTAATCCTCTGATTATCAGAAGCAGGAGAGGAAGATGAGTGGATCACTTCATAATTGCTCTGTTCTGTACACTCCCCTTGAAGCCGTGGTGTGGGCGACTGTCGGAGACGGGGCATAATGGCCCATGGTTTGACCCAGTGTGGCAGCTCTTGTGATCTGATGTGGCACTGAAGCCTTGTATGTGATTCCCAGCTTCGCTCCAGTGCCTCTTTAGAGCCCAGTCTCCCGCGTGCTGTGCTCCAGCACAGTCGCTGACTGCGGGGGTATTTGTTAGCAGTTCAGCCCCTTGATGCCTGATCTCCCCTGTCTGCTGCAACCCCCTTGCTCCTGTGGGGCAGGACCCTCCTTCGTCTCCATAGACATTGGCCCTCTGTTCCTCCTCCTCCTCCTCGCTGCTGTTTCCTCCTGTCTCTTCCTGCTCCTCTCACTGGCGCCTTTGTTCTTCCGCTTTTGTCCGGTGCTTTAACCAACCCTGCTTCCTTGGCTCCCCCCCCCGTGACCCTGAGCCCCTCCCTCGTCTGTGGCAGCCAGCTGACCCCCCAATAGCCCACCTGTGCCCCCAGCTCGACGGATTGGCCCGGGGAGGCGAGCTTTCCCTGGGCACCGCTAACGCCCCGTCTCCCTTCTTTGCAGATGACCGCCCAAAGCCTGTCCCGGTTGTAAGTAAACCTGTCTCCCTAGAGCCAAGTAAATCAGCGTCCCCGTCTCCCCCGCCCCCCCTGATCGCCGAGGTAGAGCCTGTGCTGCTGGCCCCGGTGCCGCTGGAGAGCCCAGTGGACGTGGACACTAAAGCGGAGCTGGCTGAGGCTCCTGCAGAGACACATGAACCTCTTAAAGCCACCACTACAGTGCCAGGGGGCATGGAGCAGCCCGAGGAAGCCCCTGCCTTGGACACAGAGCCCCAGGAGGAGGCAGCTGCCACCCCTGTCCTGGAAGCCCCTGCCCAACCGGTGCTGGTAGAAACACAAGAGGAGGTGGCACCAGTGGAGGAGGTGGCACCCGTGGAGGTGGCACCCCCGGAGGAGGTGCCCCTGGAGGAGGAGCTGCCAGCTAAGCCTACTGCTCCCCCCAGCCCCCCGCCCTCCCAGGAAGAGGCCTCCAGCGAGGCTGCTGTTGAATCCAATGGAGCCTTGGAGGAAACGCCAGAGCCGGTGGCCGAGCCCCCTGTGTGCCAGCCAGAGCCAGTCGTGGAGTCTCCTGTTGCCCAGCCAGAGGAGCTGGTGCTGCCCAACGGGCTGGAGGTACCTGGCAAGCAGGAGGCCGACGAGCTAGAGGAGCTGCCGGAGTCGGACCTCAGCCCCATCTCGGAACCCGAGGAGGTTAAGGTGGAGGAGCCGGCCATCCCAGCCTCCCCCCCTGCGGAGGAGGAGGAGGAGGAACAGGAGGAAGAAGAGGAGTGCGAGGAGCCCCTAGAAGCACCAGAGCAGAATTCCCCGTTGGAAGCGCCTCTTTCCCAGAGCTCCGAGGAGATCATGCAAGGTGTGGGGGCTGGGGGGGGAGGGGCACCCCTGGGCTAAGGATGGGGGCTCCTGGAGCAGGAAGCTCCAGGGTCGCAGGGGAATCGCTCCCTGTACTGCAGGGGGAGGGGCTCAAAATGGGGTTTGTTTGCTTTTCATCGGAGGGGTGGCCGGGGCACATATCTCTCTGCCCCTTGCGGGGCCAGGGTCTCACTTTCCCACCTCTCCCCTCCAGTCGCCGTGTCGGTGCCAAAGAAAAAGCGGAAAATGAAGGAGCTCAACAAGAAGGAAGCCGTGGGCGACCTGCTGGATGCCTTTAAAGAGGTGGGTGTGTGGTCTTCGGAGCCAGCATGGGCGCTGCGTTCCCACCCCCGCACCGCCCAGGGCTGCTGCCTCTCGTGATGAGCTCCTGTTAGTGCCATCGTGTCTGGGCCACTGATGCACCGTGATGGAACTGAGGATCTGAGCTGCAGCAGGGGCAGGGTTTGAGGGCACGGGGTAGTTGTGTGCCTAGCGCTCCCTCTAACTGGGAGCTCTCTGCACTGGGGGCTGCTATGGGACAGGGTATCCTGGGGGCCCTGAGTACGTTTCCAGGGTCTTGGGAGGGTCTGGCTGGGTTCCTCGCTCACTTCTTGTCTTGCTGGCTCCTTCCATTGGAAGTCTCAGATCAGCGATGGTGCCTCTGAGGTGGAGAACAAGCCCCCAGTCCCTGAGCCCAAGGAGGCCGCCCCAGCCTGCCCTCAGGAGGAGACGGAGGAGACCTGGGAAGAGAAGGAGGACAAGCTGGATCCGGAGAAGCTCAAGGCTGCAGATCAGAAGTACCAGTACAAGGAAGGTGAGCCTTCCTTCAGCCAAAGTAGGTGTCCTGCTCATTGCTTCCTTCTTGCGCTCGGACGGGCCCGGCCTACTGTGATGACATCCGCTACGAGCCATCGTGTCTGGGCCACTGACGCTCTGTGATGGAACTGAGGATCTGAGCAGGCGGGGGTTGCACTGGTGGGGTGCCGGGAGCGCGCGCCGGTCGTCCTGCTGACTTTCACTGCTCTTGGCTTTCACATCCACGTGGTCACTGTCCTGGCTCGCCGGCTTCTGCAGAGACTCCACCCCAGCAGGGTCCACTAGCACCTAGCGCAGACTGGAATTGGGGGGGGGAGGGGGGCAGATCCATTCACAACCTGCTAGTCCAGTGGGCGCTGGAGGACAGTGGGTCTTCGGGCAGGGCAGGAGCTTCAAGCTTAGGCTGCAGGTTGGGTCCTGCAGACGCCGGAACCCAAGGGGTGATGCCAGCCCTGCACGTCGGGGAGCTGGAAGAGCTGCTGGTCCCAGCATGCCCTGTGGCCTGCAGGCTTTGCCCGCTGCCTGCCCCTCTGCGGTATGTGAGGCTGCCCTGTTGTGGAGCCTCCTGATAGCCGTCGTGGCACAAGGATCTGCATCTGCCATGTTGGGTTGATGTGGGCTTGACTTCCCACATCCCCGTACATCAGGGTGGTGGGCAGAGACTGGCAGTGTCACCACTGAGCCAGGCGTGACCTTCCTCCCACTGCAGGGGACCCGTGGGGCCGGGCTGGGGCCAGTACCGCTCAGTGCCCGCCGTGTGGGGCTGCTCCTCTCTCCCTGCCTTGCCTGCTGCTTCTCTGCCCCCTCTTCCCGCCTTACGACGTCCCCCGGGTGTGGGCTGTGGCTGGGAGCGATGTGGTTTTTCAGGGTGGTCTTTCCTCTGCCACAGAACAATGGAAGCCCCTGAACCCAGAGGAGAAGAAGAGATATGACCGGGAATTCCTGCTCGGGTTCCAGTTCATATTCGCCAGCTTGCAGAAACCCGAGGGGCTGCCCCAGATCAGTGATGTGGTGCTGGACAAGGTCAGTGCCACCACCAGACTGGTGAGGACCCTGGATCTACCGCCGCGAGCTTACCACCAGATGGGGGAAATGCCACTAACCGCTCTTAGTTCCATGCTCGGTCTCTCTGTGGACTCTATGGCCAGAACATGAGACCCAAGTAGCTCGGGTGGTGGGATGGGCACTGGGAATGGGCATTGCCATGGCCTGGATCAGATCCCAGTGGAAATAGGTGATACCCACTGAGCCAACATTGGCCAGTAGCTGTTCTGAAGTCATCCGGTGCACTCGGGCACGTGGTGCTGGGCAGCTGAGAAAAGTGCCCAGTCTGGAATGGGCAGAGCCTCACTTGCTGCTTCTGACCCTGCCTTCAAACCACAGCAGCTCCTTGGCTGAGACATGCCAGAGGTGTCTTCCCTTGGAGTTGTCCCATCCGTGTCATCTCCCCTTGCTGTGGGAGAAGAGAATGTTGCTAAATGCAAAGTAATGGAAAACAACCCCAACTGTACGTACAAAATGATGGGGTTAAATTAGCTGTTACCACTCAAGAGAGAGCTCTTGGAGTCACTGTGGATGGTTCTCTGAAAACATCCAATCAGTTTGCAGCGGCAGGCAAAAAAGGGAACAGAATGTTGGGCATCATTAAGAAAGGGATAGATAAGACAGAAAATATCCTATTGCCTCTATATAAATCCATGGTACCGCCCACATCTTGAATACCGCGTGCCGATGTGGTCGCCCCATCTCTAAAAAGATATATTGGAATTGGAAAAGGTTCAGAGAAAGACAACAAAAATGATTAGGGTATGGAACAGCTTCCATGTGAGGAGAGATTAACAAGTCTGGGACGGCTCGGGAAAGAAATGACTAAGGGGGATATGATAGAGGTCTATAAAATCATGACTGGTGTGGAGGAAGTGTTATTTACTCCTCATAACACAAGAACTAGGGGTCACCAAATGAAGTAAATAGACAGCAGGTTTAAAACAAAGATAAGGAAGTACTTCTTCACACAACGTACAGTCAACCTGTGGAACTCTTTGCCAGGGGATGTTGTGAAGGACAAGACACTAACAGGGTTCAAAAAGAGCTAGATAAGTTCATGGAGGATAGGTCCATCAATGGCTATTAGCCAGGATGGACAGGGATGGTGTCCCTAGCCTCTGTTTGCCAGAAGTTGGGAATGGGCGACAGGTGGATCACTTGATGATGACCTGTTCTGTTCATTCCCTCTGGGGCACCTGGCATTGGCCACTGTCGAAAGACAGGATACTGGGCTAGATGGACCTTTGGTCTGATCCAGCCTGGCCGTTCTTATGAGACTGTGATCCAGCCATTTTCCTTGCTGCGCTCCCACTGGGCCCTGGTAGAGCTATATGGCCTGAGCCTTCTGGGTGCCCTGCTCCCCTCCTGGCATTGCCCCCTCGGCTACAGTGACCCTTCTCCACTTGGCAGCCGAGGATGTAGCTTGCCAATGGGGCCTGGCTCTGCCTTCAGCCCAGCAGACTGGGAATTCTCAGTGGGTTTCTCCCCCTCCCCCCCTTTCTGACTTGCAGGTGAATAAAACACCTATGCGACCGCTGGACCCCATCCGCCTAAGCGGGATGAACTGCGGCCCTGACTTCACCCCTTCCTTTGCCAACCTGGGCCGTCCGTCCATGGGCAACCGGGGACCGGTAAGTGCTTCAAAGGTCACCAGCCTCTGCCTCCTTCCTGCTCGCCTGCATGACCATCTCCTGGTTGTGCCATCGTGTCTGGGCCACTGATGCTCTGTTATGGAACCGAGGATCTGAACGGGCCCAGGAGCCTTTGCGGGTGCCATCAGCCCATCTGGCTTGTTCTTACAGTGGGGGCTGGATACAGACCCGTTGCATGGGGTGCAAGGCCCCGAGTCTGCCTGCCAGTGGCATGTGGGGAGATGAGAAGGGAAGTGCTGATGTCTCCTCTTCCTCCTCCTCAGCCCGCAGGGTTGGGCCCGCGCCGCTCGCAGCAGAGCCAGAGGAAAGAACCCCGGAAAATCATCGCCACGGTGTCCCTGAACGAGGACATCAAGCTCAACAAGGCTGAGAAGGCCTGGAAGCCCAGCAGCAAGCGGGCTGCCGAGGAGGAGGATCCTGACAACATCAAGACGCAGGTGGGTATGGAGGAGCTGTGGGAAGCCAGGGGGCTTGGGGCGGACGGGGCCGGCGCTCACTCACCGTGTCTGGGGCGTCCCTGCAGGACCTGTTCCGGCGCGTGCGCAGCATCCTGAACAAGTTGACGCCGCAGATGTTCCAGCAGCTGATGAAACAGGTCACGGAGCTGTCCATTGACACCGAGGAGCGGCTCAAGGGCGTCATTGACCTCATCTTCGAGAAGGCCATCTCCGAGCCAAACTTCTCCGTTGCCTATGCCAACATGTGCCGTTGCCTTATGGGGGTGAGTGCCCTGAGGGCTCAGCTCCGCCGAGCTCTGTGTGTCCTGGCACCTTCCCGCCACAGAAATCAGAGCCTCTTAGAGCCTTTGTGGAGCCGGGACCCCCATCTTACAGGTGGGGAAACTGAGGCACCGTGGGGGTCAACAGAGGGATTTCTATGAGGTGGCAGAGTGGGGATGGATGGAAGCCACGAGTCCAGGCTCCCAACTCTAATGGCTCAGACACTGCACCTTGCGTGGGGTGCAGCGGGCAGCTGTCCCCTTGTTGGGCTGGAGCAGGACTGGCTGCGGGGGGTGAGGGTATAGGGTTGGTTGGCCAGCCTGGTGGGTATTACCCCCCCCTCATCTCTGGTCCCATCCCTCCCTGCAGCTGAAAGTCCCCACGACTGACAAGCCGGCGGTGACCGTGAACTTCCGCAAGCTGCTGCTGAACCGCTGCCAGAAGGAGTTTGAGAAGGACAAGGACGACGACGAGATCTTTGAGAAGAAGCAGAAGGAGATGGACGACGCTGCTGCCGTGAGTGGGGCTGTTCCCAGGGGGCAGGGGGGCGAGGTGTGATCGGGAGCAGCGGGGTGCGGCTCTCTTGGCTAAACCCCGCTCTCCTCCCCTCCCCACAGCCGGAGGAGAAGGCTCGCCTGAAGGAGGAGCTGGACGATGCGCGGGACAAGGCCCGGAGGCGCTCTCTGGGGAACATCAAGTTCATCGGGGAGCTCTTCAAGCTGAAGATGCTGACGGAGGCCATCATGCACGACTGCGTGGTCAAGCTGCTCAAGAACCATGACGAGGAGTCGCTCGAGTGCCTGTGCCGCCTGCTCACCACCATTGGCAAGGACCTGGACTTCGAGAAAGCCAAGGTAACCCGCCGCCCTCTCCCCCCAGCTCCCCTGCCCCGGGCCTGTCGGTCAGGGAGCACCGGAAAGCAGGGCGTGTGGCAGCAGCTGCCCTTACAGGCTGCTTCACCTTGCTCAGTGGCCTAGGACTGTAGGGTACCAGGCCTTGCCCTTCAGAGCCATGCTGGCCCTGGCACCCCATTGCAGGGCGGGTTGTTGATGCTGCCTATGGGGGGCTCTGGAGGGGGACAGGGAGCGTGTGTGGGGCTGAGCTGTTGGGACTGGGGAGTCGGTGCCTCCCCCGGGCGACCGGTGATCCAGGATGCTGCGCTCGCAGCCGTAGTGCAGGGAGCCGTGGGGCCCTGGCACGCTGCCATGCCAGGCGTGGGGAGGGCATTGGTGGTGACTGGGGTAACGCTGTCTCCCCTCGTGCAGCCCAGAATGGATCAGTATTTCAACCAGATGGATAAGATCATTAAGGAGAAGAAAACGTCGTCTCGAATTCGCTTCATGCTGCAGGATGTGATTGACCTCAGGCGGGTAAGGTGCCAGCCTTGCCCCTGGATAGGCGGGCATGACCCTCCCGGGTAAGGGATGTGCACACACAGGTAGATGAGTGCCAGCCCCACCCCCATGTCCTCAGGATAGACGGGGGCATGACCCTGCTGGGTTGGGTGAAGTACACATCCCTCCTCCAGCCTTGGGATAGATGGGTGTCAAGCCCACACCCCTCCCCTCCCCCTGGATCCATGGGGCCAGCCTTGCCTCTTGGATAGACAGGCATGACCGTGGCGGGTAAGGTGCGTGCCCTGCCCCCTTCCCAGCAGGAGGGCTTCAGCTCAAAGGCTTTGGGATCCACACCCGTACTGTGACCTCTGCTCCCAGCTAGTGACCCCTGTTGCTGGGGTCCCACGTGGCACCGCAGCCCCTGCTAGCCTCTGGGCCTTGGCTAGAATCCCTCCAGCAGCTGTTTGATGCAGGGAGGCTCCCGATTCTGAACCGCTCTGCACCAAAGGCTGCTGCAAACAAACCCCGAGAGCCAGGCAGAGGGGGGCACGGTGGGGTCTGGCATAGAGCAGCGCTGTGGCCATCAAACCCACAGTTCTACTCTCCCTCCTCCTGGGTTGGTTGGCATTGTGTAGCCCCCACCCCTCCAGAGATGTGCGGGTGGCATGCCACCTGCTACTGGCCTGGGAAAACAGCAGGAGGCTGTCTGGGCCGGGGAGTGGAGCTGGAGAGAGTCCATGAAGGCTGCCCCCCTGCCGGGGGCGGGGGGGGGGGGAGAGACATGGGAAATCAATGCCTGGCTGCGATGGCAACGGGCTCTGGATTCGAAGGCAGGTAGCTGAGGCAGCGTGTGGGTAGAACCGTGTCTGTGCGGAGTGAGCCCCTGGCGGGGTGCCGGATGCTGGAGAATCCTATGCCAACGTGGCCCATCTGGCCATTCCTGTCCTGCACAGATGGGAAGGCAGTGCGTAGACAGCCCGATGGATCCTTTCCCCCTCCCGCAGCCGCTGTAACCCCCGCTCCCCCCGTGCCCTTTGCAGAATAACTGGGTGCCGCGGCGAGGGGACCAGGGCCCTAAAACCATCGACCAGATCCACAAGGAGGCGGAGATGGAGGAGCATCGGGAGCACATCAAAGTGCAGCAGCTCATGTCAAAGCAGGACAAGAGGAGAGGGCCTCCTGGTTCCTCATCTGGAGGTGAGAGGCCTGTGAGCTTCTTGGAGCACCTTGCTGAGTCCCCATGGCCCTGGCCAGGGGGACAGGCAAACCATGTCGAGTGCTGGGATTGGGGGGCTCATAGAATCATAGAATATCAGGGTTGGAAGGGACCTCAGGAGGTCATCTAGTCCAACCCCCTGCTCAAAGCAGGACCAATTCCCAACTAAATCATCCCAGCCAGGGCTTTGTCAAGGTGGGCCTTAAAAACCTCTAAGGAAGGAGATTCCACCACTTCCCTAGGTAACGCATTCCAGTGCTTCACCACCCTCCTAGTGAAAGTGTTTCCTAATATCCAACCTAGACCTCCCCCACTGCAACTTGAGACCATTGCTCCTTGTTCTGTCATCTGCCACCACTGAGAACAGCCGAGCTCCATCCTCTTTGGAACCCTCCCTCAGGTAGTTGAAGGCAGCTATCAAATCCCCCCTCACTCTTCTCTTCTGCAGACTAAACAATCCCAGTTCCCTCAGCCTCTCCTCATAAGTCATGTGCTCCAGACCCCCTAATCATTTTTGTTGCCCTCCGCTGGACTCTTTCCAATTTTTCCACATCCTTCTTGTAGTGTGGGGCCCAAAACTGGACACAGTACTCCAGATGAGGCCTCACCAATGTCGAATAAAGGGGAACGATCACGTTCCTCGATCTGCTGGCAATGCCCCTACTTATACAGCCCAAAATGCCATTAGCCTTCTTGGCAACAAGGGCACACTGTTGACTCATATCCAGCTTCTCGTCCACTGTAACCCCTAGGTCCTTTTCTGCAGAACTGCTTCCTAGCCATTCGGTCCCTAGTCTGTAACAGTGCATGGGATTCTTCCGTCCTAAGTGCAGGACTCTGCACTTGTCCTTGTTGAACCTAATCAGGTTTTTTTTGGCCCAATCCTCTAATTTGTCTAGGTTCCTCTGTATCCAATCCCTCCTCTCTAGTGTATCTACCACGCCTCCCCGTTTAGTGTCATCTGCAAACTTGCTGAGAGTGCAGTCCACACCATCCTCCAGGTCATTAATAAAGATATTAAACAAAACCGGCCCCAGGACCGATCCCTGGGGCACTCCACTTGAAACTGGCTGCCAACTAGACATGGAGCCATTGATCACTACCCGTTGAGCCCGACGATCTAGCCAGCTTTCTATCCACCTTACAGTCCATTCATCCAGCCCATACTTCTTTAATTTGGCGGCAAGAATACTGTGGGAGACTGTATCAAAAGCTTTGCTAAAGTCAAAGAATAACACATCCACTGCTTTCCCCTCATCCACAGAGCCAGTTATCTCCTCATAGAAGGCAATTAGGTTAGTCAGGCACGACTTCCCCTTGGTGAATCCATGCTGACTGTTCCTGATCACTTTCCTCTAAGTGTTTCATAATTGATTCCTTGAGGACCTGCTCCATGATTTTTCCAGGGACTGAGGTGAGGCTGACTGGCCTGTAGTTCCCCGGATCCTCCTCCTTCCCTTTTTGACCCTGCTGCTCCCAGGGTCTCAGGCCTGTGACATTTACAGACCGGTTTGAATGGTTCACCCTTTCCACACGCCCACCTGGGGGCTCTTGGGGATGGCTGATAGCCCTCGCCCCGGCAGACCCAGAGCGCCCGCCGGGGCAGGATCCCATGTTCCTGTGGGCCTGGGGCTGCCTGCTCCTCAGGCCCTGGCTCTGCCCTGTGAGCGTGATGTGGGGGGTCTGTATCTCTCAGTGGTGCTGGGGGTGGCTGGTGACCTTGGCCTGGTCTGTCCCTGTGCCGTACAGGTGGGCGAGGGAGCCAGGTTGCAGATGATGGCTGGAACACTGTCCCCATCAGCAAGGGCAACAGGCCTATTGACACCAGCCGGATAACCAAGATCACAAAGGTGAGTGGGGTGGGGATGGGGGCGAGCGTTGGTGGTGTCTGGGGGAAGGGAGCTCTCTTCAGCCACAGAACTGGGCTCCAGTCTCAATTTTCCTTTACATGGTCCTAGTCCTTATGCTTATAAAGCTTTGAAAACGTGCTGGCGTGTAACCAGTGTCGATGTCTGCAGACAGCCTGAATCGATAGCTGTGAGACGGATGACCGGCTCTATTCAGCCCAATTGGGTGTTAACTCTGAAACCTAAAGAGGGCACACTGAATGCCACCATTAACTGTTTTGCTGGGGATCATCTCAACAGAAAAGTCCAGCTCCTACTTACCCTTCGGTCCAGGCCGCTTCCCCAGGAGCGCTGAGCACATAGTGCCAGTGATAACGAATACTGAGCAGCTGCCGCATTGGCTGCGCTGTTCCACCTCCTAGCAACCTCACGAAGCGCAGCTGCTGTGGAATGACTCGAGCAGTGCCAGATCAGAGGCTTTGCTGCAGGATCTAGGGCCAGCTTGATTCGGGGCGCGCGGCCGCCTGCCCGTAGGCTGCGTGGGCTCTTGGGCGAGCAGCATGGTCCCAAACCGCCTGGGAGCCCAGCTCTGGGTGGATGCTGCGTGTCTGGCAAGGCCTTTCCCTGCTGGGCTCTGAGCCCTGTGTGCTGGCATGTTCCCTCCCCACCGTCTGCCAGCTCCTTTCGGCGGGGGGGAGGCGGGGCGTAGTGCTAGACAAGAAACAACTCGAGCCAGCTCCGTGTCGGTTTCTCTCTCTGCAGCCTGGATCGATCGACTCCAATAATCAGCTGTTTGCACCTGGTGGGCGTCTGAGCTGGGGGAAGGGCAGCAGCGGGGGATCTGGTGCCAAGCCTGCTGACTCAGGTACGTGAGCAGTGCTCGCCGGCTCTGTGGCGGGGGGAGCCTGGTGCCTGGGTGGTCTGTCTCAGAAATGGGAGGGGGGGGGGTGCTGTGCCCACACCCAGTTCTGACTCATCTGTTCTCTGTTCCCAGCTTCTGATGCCACCCGGCCAGCCACTAGCACCTTGAATCGCTTCTCAGCCCTGCAGCAGTCGGCCCCCGCAGAGAGCCAGGATTCCCGGCGCGTGGTACAGAGGTGAGTCCCGGGAGCCCGTTGGGCTGTTGGCCGTGCGGCCGCCAGGGCCTGGTGAGTGTGTTTTGGGTGATCTCCTGCTATTCCCAGGCACGGGGCTGGGCACGGACCGGGGACAGAGCCCCTAACACACAGCGAGGGCCTGGCAGTCCCAGGCGTGTGGGGGGGACGCTGCTGGAGCAGAGCTTTGGAGAGGCCAAGAGCCAGTGGGGCGCTGCTGGCTGACATGTCCCCTGACCCTGCTGCACCTCTGGGAGACAGGAGCTCCTCTCTACCACCTGCAGCTACTACTCATTCAGCCATGGGGTGGGGCAGGTGGGAGAGGCCCGTGGGGTGGGGGGAATGCTGCTCGGTGCCAGGCCCGTGGGAGATACCAAGCCTCAGATAGGCAGTGCCACAAAAATCAGATGACAAAACCGGGGCGCTACCAGCTGAGACCCCATAGGATGATGCAGGAGCTGCTGAGGAGGAGGCTCTCACATCTGCAGAGAAGGGGATGCGGGGGACACACAACAGGGAGCCAGGCAAGGCTTTAAACCCCCAGGAGAGGGCCGGAGCCTTCCCGCCCTGGGTTCAGGAGGGTGGGGAAGCAGCATGTGCAGTCAGGAGAGCAGAGAGTCGTTGGGGAAGGGGGGGGCCGCTAGAGTACTGGGGGTGCTTCACCTACTTTGCCCCCCACCTCTCCCCAGGAGCAGCTCCAGCCGGGATCGGTCGGAGAAGGCCGGAGAGCGAGGGGAGCGGTTTGAGCGTGAGCGCTTGGAGAGGGGTGACCGCTTGGAGCGCCCCGACAGGGGGGAGCGGGCAGACAGGAACCGGCCCCCCATCACCAAGCGGAGCTACAGCAAGGAGACTGAGGACAGGAGCCGGGAGCGCGAGAGGCAGGGAGCCCAGGAGGCCGTCCGGAAGGTTTCCAGCATGACGGAGGAGCGGGACAGGAGCAGGGAGCCAGGTGAGGAGCGGGACTGGCACGGTGCTGAGAGGGGGAGGCGGTGCCCAACGCCCAAGTCCTGTCAAGGGCCTGGCTGTCCGCCCTCGGCTGGGGCATCCACCCCACAGCCCAGCCACGCTGATGGGATCTCTCCCTCTGCACAGTTAAGCGAGAGCCGGCGCCCCCTGCGGCCCCCGCCAAGCCAGAGCTGTCAGAGGAGGAGCTGGAGAAGAAATCCAAGGCCATCATTGAAGAGTACCTGCATATCAACGACATGAAGGTGAGAACTGGGACAGGGGAGGCAGGGGCGGCCCCTGGCCTGTCCCTCGGGAGGAGCATTGCACGCGGCCCCTGGCCTGCCCTCGGGGCCCTGCGTTCCTGTGACGCCTGCAGCCCTGGAACTGGCAGCAGAATTACAAGTGATAATGATCTTTCCTTTTAACAGTAAAGGTGGATGGGGTCAGGGCTGGCTAGGCGGGGCGGCGGGTAGGGCTGGGAGCTGTCCGCCCTTTGCTGGGGACCAGGAGCAAGCATAGGGCCGTTCTGAGCCATTCCAGTCTACCCCGTAGCAGATGCTGCAGTGTGTGCAAGAGGGTGGGACCAGGGCGGTGCTGAGCCCTCTCTCGCCCTGCAGGAGGCGCTGCAGTGGGGGTGGAAAGGTGGGACCAGGGCGGTGCTGAGCCCTCTCTCGCCCTGCAGGAGGCGCTGCAGTGGGGGTGGGGGTGGAAAGGTGGGACCAGGGCGGTGCTGACCCCTCTCTCGCCCTGCAGGAGGCGCTGCAGTGGGGGTGGGGGTGGAAAGGTGGGACCAGGGCGGTGCTGAGCCCTCTCTCGCCCTGCAGGAGGCACTGCAGTGGGGGTGGGGGTGGAAAGGTGGGACCAGGGCGGTGCTGACCCCTCTCTCCCCCTGCAGGAGGCACTGCAGTGGGGATGGGGGTGGAAAGGTGGGACCAGGGCGGTGCTGAGCCCTCTCTTCCCCTGCAGGAGGCGCTGCAGTAGGGGTGGGGGTGGAAAGGTGGGACCAGGGCGGTGCTGAGCCCTGTCTCCCCCTGCAGGAGGCGCTGCAGTGGGGGTGGGGGTGGAAAGGTGGGACCAGGGCGGTGCTGACCCCTCTCTCCCCCTGCAGGAGGCGCTGCAGTGGGGGTGGGGGTGGAAAGGTGGGACCAGGGCGGTGCTGACCCCTCTCTCCCCCTGCAGGAGGCGCTGCAGTGGGGGTGGGGGTGGAAAGATGGGACCAGGGCGGTGCTGACCCCTCTCTCGCCCTGCAGGAGGCGCTGCAGTAGGGATGGGGGTGGAAAGGTGGGACCAGGGCGGTGCTGACCCCTCTCTCCCCCTGCAGGAGGCGCTGCAGTGGGGGTGGGGGTGGAAAGGTGGGACCAGGGCGGTGCTGACCCCTCTCTCCCCCTGCAGGAGGCGCTGCAGTGGGGATGGGGGTGGAAAGGTGGGACCAGGGCGGTGCTGACCCCTCTCTCGCCCTGCAGGAGGCGCTGCAGTGTGTTCAGGAGCTGGCCTGCCCCTCCCAGCTCTATGTCTTTGTGCGGAATGGCATTGAGTCCACGCTGGAGAGGAGCATGATCGCCCGCGAGCACATGGGGCTGCTGCTGTACCAGCTGGTGAAAGCAGGAAACCTCACCAAGGAGCAGTACTACAAAGGGTAAGGGGGGCCCCCACGCCTAGGGAAGGGTCTGTAGCCAGGAGGCTTTTGTCCCTCCTGGGGTGGCTGAATCAGGGTTGGGGGCCTGGCTGGTCCCATGGGCAGGGGTGGGATTTGCTCCCCTGCTCCAACCTGCGCTCTGCCCCTCTGGCTCGCTCCGCAGACACCCCTGGGCTGGCAGGGAGACACGGCACCCGTGCTGCCAGCCCTGAGCTGCCCCTCCCTGCTGATCCGCCCGGCCCTCCTCTGCTTCCCTCGCAGGGTGCACGACATCCTGGAGATCGCTGAGGACATGGAGATCGACATCCCGCACATCTGGCTCTACCTGGCCGAGCTGATCACCCCCATCCTGCGGGAGGGGGGCATCCCCATGGAGGAGCTCTTCAGGTGAGCAGCTCCCTGCGCCGCTGGCCTTCCAGGCCCTGCTCCTGGGCTGGGAGGGGAGCGTAACCAGGCGCGTGGCTGGCTGCGTAACGAGGAGCTGACCCGTGTCTTTGTGCCCTGCAGAGAGATTGCCAAGCCCCTGGTACCCATTGGCAAGGCCAGCACCCTCTTGCTGGAGATCCTGGGGTTGCTGTGCAAGGGGATGGTAAGTGCCGCCCCCGTGGCCGTCTGCTCGCTTGACCCTGCTAGTGGGGACCGAGAGCCACGTCCGTGGCAGAGGGGGAGTGGGGACCGAGAGCCACGTCCGTGGCAGAGGGGGCTGGTATCTGCATGTAACACCTGAGCCCTGGCCCAGGCCCCCACCTCTCCTGTCTGGCTCCGGGGCACTGCCCCTCCCCCCCTGCAGTCCTCATCCCTCCTGTCTGGCTCTGGGGTGCGGCCCTGATTTCCCCAGTCCCTCCTGTCTGGCTCTGCCCTGGCCCTGCTCCCTGTGACCTCGCTGCCGTAGGGATGTTTAGAGTTGGAGGAAGCTGCAGAAAGGGATCTGGGGGTCATAGTGGATCACAAGCTAAATATGAGTCAACAGCATAACGCTGTTGCAAAAAAAGCGAACGTCATTCTGAGATGTATTAGCAGGAGTGTTGTAAGCAAGACACGAGAAGTCATTCTTCCGTTCTACTCTGCGCTGATTAGGCCTGGAGTATTGTGTCCAGTTCTGGGCGCCACATTTCAAGAAAGATGTGGACAAATTGGAGAAAGTCCAGAGAAGAGCAACAAAAATGATTAAAGGTCTAGAAAACATGAACCCTGTGAGGGAAGACTGAAAAAAATGGATTTGTTTAGTCTGGAGAAGAGAAGACTGAGAGGGGACATAAGTTTTCAAGAACATAAAAGGTTGTTACAAGGAGGAGGGAGAAGAATTGGCCTTAACTTCTGAGGATAGGACAAGAAGCAATGGGCTTAAATTGCAGCAAGAGCGGTTTAGGTTGGACATTAGGAAAAAGTTCCTAACTGTCAGGGTGGTTAAGCACTGGAATAAACTGCCGAGGGAGGTTGTGGAATCTCCATCATTGGAGATTTTTCAGAGCAGGTTGGACAAACACCTGTCAGGGATGGTCTACTTAATCTTGCCTGAGTGCAGGGGACTGGACTAGACGACCTCTCGAGGTCCCTTCCAGTTCTGTGATTCTATGACCGAGTGCAGGCTCCAAGCTTTGCCCTGCGGCTCTGACTCCGCGATGCAGCCCCGTGGAGACACTTCCTGCTGCGGAGTGTCTCTCCCCCCCCCCCCCCCCAGGCAGTCCCCTCCTCCAGCTGGGTACAGCTCGCTCTGTCCTCCCAAGCCTCGGAAAGGGGTAGTTTGAGCCTGCCTGGGAAGCCTGACGACAGGAGAGCTCTCTGTCCCCCACCGTCCCCCTTTGCAGAGCCACAAGAAGGCAGGGACGCTGTGGAGAGAGGGCGGCCTGAGCTGGAAGGAGTTCCTGCCCGAGGACCAGGATGTGAACAAGTTTGTCACGGAGCAGGTGAGCGGGGCTGGACCCTCTCCAGGACTCGGGGGGGGGGGGGGGGGAGCTGCCCCTTGGCTGGCTTTGGAGTTCTGGGTGCTGGAGGACCCAGCAGGGAGCGACCTGACGCTGAGCAGTCCGGCGCCCAGCACTGCCAGCGGGATCCCCCAGCCCCGTCTCTTGGGGCGCGTCTCCCTCCTGTCGCAGCGCCGTGGCTTCCCCTCACTGGCTTCTCCCGTCCCCAGAAAGTGGAGTACACCATGGGGGACAGCTCAGACACACCCAGCCGCAAGGAGCTGACTGCCGAGGAGCTGTGCAAGCAGATGGAGAAGCTGCTGAAAGAGAACTCTAACAACCAAAGAATATACGATTGGATCGAGGTGAGTACGCTGCCCCTAGGGCCTCCCCAGCAGGGGGCACTGGGGCGCTGGCCATGGGGGGAGCCCCCAGGTACTCCAAGGGGGAGTGGGGCGGGGCGCTGGCTGTGGGGGCTCCCCCCAGGTACTCCAGGGGGGAGTGGGGCAGGGGCGCTGGCTGTGTGGGGAGCCCCCAGCTACTCCAGGGGGCAAGAGCACTGGCTGGGGGTGCACCTGGTTACTCCAGTCCCAGTCTCTCCCAGCAGGGGGCACTGGGAGGGAGTTGGGTAGGGGCGCTGGCTGTGTCTCAAGATCACTGCTGCTGCTCCGCAGCTTCCCTGGGGAGGCCAGGCCTGGGGTGGGGGCGGGTCTCCCTCCTCCAGCGCTGTGCCTGGCTGCCCGCTCTGAAGTGTTCTCCCCCCACCAGGCCAACCTGAGCGAGCATCAGGTCTCGTCCAACGTCTTCGTCAGGGCCCTGATGACGTCCGTGTGCCATTCGGCCATTGTCTGTAAGTAGGGAGGAGACTGCCCCGCCTCTGGGGGCCTCAGTTGGGGCCCAGACCTGCCCACGAGGGTGGCCTGAACTAGCCAGAGCCCTGGCAGCTGGGATGGGAGGGGGAAGCTGGCTGGTGCCAAGTGCAGTGGGGACCCCGTTCCTCCACCCTTCCTGGGGCTGGGCCGCAGGATCTGCTGGGAGTGGGGCAGGCGCTCTGGCCCTTGGGGCAGGGTGGGAGGAGCGGGTCTGGGGCCGCCCCCCCGCCTCTCTCACTCGCTCCCCTCCCCCCGCAGTCGAGAACCCTTACCGGGTGGACACAACGGTGATCAAGAGCCGGGCCAAGCTGCTGCAGAAGTACGTGTGCGAGGAGCAGAAGGAGCTGCAGGCGCTCTACGCCTTACAGGCCCTCGTGGTGAAGCTGGATCAGCCGCCGAGTGAGTGTCTCCAGCTGGCTGGGGCCCCGCTACTGGCTCCGAGAGGGCCGGGGGATGGCGGCCCGGGGAGACCAGGGAGATGGGAGGGCAGCCGTCACTTGATTCCCAGCCCATGCCCGTTGGTCGACGTGCTCTGGGGTCATGGCTTCTGTGCAGGCCGCTTGGGGTGGGATGGGGGTGCCCAGCAGGGGCTATGCCCGTGTCCCCCTGACCCCCTCTCTCGCCCTCCCCACAGACCTGCTCCGAATGTTCTTCGATGCCTTGTACGACGAGGACGTCATCAAGGAGGAAGCCTTCTACAAGTGGGAGTCGAGCAAGGACCCGGCCGAGCAGCAGGGCAAGGGGGTGGCTCTCAAGTCAGTGACGGCCTTCTTCACCTGGCTGCGGGAAGCTGAGGACGAATCGGACAACAACTGAGGAGCGGGGCCAGGGCCCCACCGGCCCGCCCCGAGGCCTGGACTCTCTTGCGCAGAGGCCGCGGGGAGCCGCCCTGCCTCCTGGACTCCCTCCTTTCCTTTTGTTTTGTTTTCGAGGCCTGTATTGGTTTGTGTCTGATGATAATAAATTGATGCTGAAGGAGGCAGGCATGCTGTGGGGCTCTGCTCAGCCCCCGTGCAGGAACCCGGATGGATTGCAGTGAGCGGGGCCAAACTCTGCAGGGTGCAAAGCACCAGAAACTCATGTCTGTTGGGGGCCGTCTCCTCCCCCCATTTATTGCTGAAATATAGAGAGATTATATATATATAAACTTATTAAATTTGGTTTGGGGACAGGACTTTGCTCTCCCGCTCCCCCATCCCCGGATCACAGCCTGCACCACAAACCTGCCGGATGGTTTTTTATTTTCAAAAAAATCATTTCAGCCCCCTCCCCCAAATCTCCCACCTCTGAGATCGGCTTGGGAGCTGCTGGGCCCGTTCCGGGGGGAGGGGGGTTCCAGCCCCCTCTGCGCCGGGCGAGCCTCCCATGGGGCCAGCTCGGCAGCTCCTGTCTCCCCCCCCCCCAACACGTTTAAGGCCACAATTGTGCGAGCTAGCAAGCGGTGGCTTCATCTGCATCCCCTGTATTTATAGAGCGCCGGATGTTAACGAGCCGCACGCGTAATTATTAAAACAAGGATTCAATTACCGGTCACGTGAATTTGTAAATATTTTTTTTTTTTTTTTTTTTGCTTTTCTTTATGGAGTATTTAATTGAAGATTTAAAGGCATCTTTTCACCTTAAACTGGAAATAAAAGAACATTGCTAAATACCGCCGCGTGTGCCGCTGTCGGATCCGGGCCTGCGTCTGCGAGGGCTCGCCTGCCGCCCCCGCAGCGCTGTGCTGAGAGCGGCTCCAGGCCAGCTAGCAAATGGGCACTCGGCAGCTACAGCCTGGCTGGAGCCGGTGCTGGCGGGATGCCCTGGATGGGATGAAGGCTCCTATGCGGCACTGTAGCCATCGCTCTTCCAGCGTAAGGATCGCCCACACGGGAGTCCGAAGAGAAGCACTCGCGGGTCTGGTCTGGAGGGAGATCCGGGAACCTCAACACGGCCCAGGAGTCCAGCGAAGACCAAGAGCTGTGGGGCAGGTGCCACCCGGGGGCAGCCTGGGTCCCTGATGGACTGTGCCCATTCTTCCTGTGGGCAAGGGGAGGGGGCAGGAAGGAAGGGGAGTGAATCCATCGCCTGCACCAGCCCTGGGAAGGGGGCTAGACTCTGAGCTCCTGCCCCCGGGCTGCAGGGGCCCCAATGTGGGAGGGCTGGGCAGAGGCAACGCAGGGGTGGTGGTGGATGGATTGATGCTAGATTATTCATAGTGTACGGCCTGAAGGGATCGTTAGCGCATCTAGTCTGACCTGTTGTAACACAGGCCATTAAATGTCACCCTATAAGCTTTGTATTGAGCCCAGTGAGTTGGCTGGCGAACCCCCACCGCCCCAGACCGCCCGGGGAGACAGCGAGAGAAGGAGAATTGCCCGCCGTGCCTGGTTCCGGCTGTCAGCCTTATTCCTCAGCCGAATGGGGCTGGCTTCCGGTCGCTCGGCTGGTTCTGACTCTGCTGCTGGCTTCGCCGCCCTGGGGGTGAGACTGGGCCATTGGGCCCCGGGGGTGGGAGGGCACCGCGGCGTGGAGTGGGGAGGCCGCTGTGGCGTATTGCATTGGGGGCGGGGGGAGAGCCCCTTCCCCTGGCTTTTGTGGTAACCCCAGGGAGCCATGCAGAGTTACCCTAAGGGCAGGGATGGTGGGATTGTTCTGCCTGGGCAACTTCTTCCAGCCTTTCCTGCTGTTACCCTGGCTGGGTGAATTGCCCTGCGGTGGGGGTTGGGGAGTGAGACAGGGCCTTGCCCTGGGGGGATGGGGTGGGGACATACAGGCTGGGCAATGGGGCCTAGGGTGGCTCCCCTGTCAGGGGTACCAGCGCTCCTGTGGTCGACTGCCCACTCTAGGGTAGGGGTGAGACATGGGGGCGGGGGGCATGGCTGGAGCCTGCTCTGCTGCTTCCAGGGAAACCATGTGGGGCAGGGTCCGGGGCCTCGCCCCATCCCCCCTGTGCGGCAGCATTTTCAGAGGATGCTTTTGAATTTGGATTGATTTGTATCAACCCTTAAAGAGCTGGTTTGTTTCTGCTGGCGTGTGCCCGAGGGGCTGTATTGGAGAGGGGCTGAGCAAGCAGAGGGAACTGCTCGCTGTACTAGGAAGGTGAGCCCGGGCTGTGATGGGGTCGGTCTGCAGGGGGGTGGGGATAAGATGCTTGGAGATTTTGAGTGGTAAAAGGGGCACCTGGGTGTAATGGTCCGGCACCTTCACGGGGTCAATGAGATGTGCAGAAAGGGAAATGCGATCAGGGCAGCTCTCCCCGGGCCCACTTCCCGGCAAAGGCAGGCAGCGGTGCCAGGTCTAGAGAGCAGGGCCAGGCGGACAGCTGGGGCCTCCACCCCCCTGCAGGGGGGACCAGACCCTCCCAGGCAGTTGGGGCTAGTGCAGTGGGGTGGTGCTGGTGTCAGGTTCCTCTGGCTCTACCCTCATCTGCTCATGCAGTGACGCCCCCGCTAACGGCTGGGGCTTCTTCTTTCCCTGCCTGTGGGGATGTAGCCCCCCCGGCATCCATCTGGGGCGTGGAGCAGAGCCCAGCTCTCTGCTGTCTGTGTCCCCCTCACCGCTGGGCAGGGCACAGTGCTGTCAGGCTGCGGGGGGGACTGGGACGGGCAGGGGCTGGCCCCGAGGGAAGCGGGGAGACTGGGATGGGCAAGGGCGGGGCTGGTCCCGAGGGAAGTGGATTGGCATTGTGGCCTGGGTGCCCTATCCATGGCCCAGACCCCACTGGGCTGGGCACTGCCTACACGTCAGGGTTCGGGAACTCTCCCTGGTTGTCTGTGGCCTGGGACATCTGTGTGCGCTGGAACAGCCGTGTTACGTGGGCACGTATGGGGCGAGCGTGGGATGACTTGCTGCTTGTCCCAGCCCTGCCCACTCACCGTCACTCGGCACAGTGAGAGTTTGCTGCTCCGTGCGCTTGGCCTCCAGCGTGACGGTCCGAGCTCCCCCAGGTGCCGCACACGTGGGGGGAGCTGGACTTTTGCATGCCAGCTACCTGCTCTGAACCCCTCTTCGACACCACCCAACCCCCCAACTGGCCAATATCTTTAACCTGGTGAGTGCTGGGCCCAGCGGGGGCTCAGGATCTGTCCCTCCTAGCTTCAAGGCTTGTCTCTAACCAGGCAGGGCTGTGGGATACCTGTCACTGCTCCCCCGACCCATGCTGGGCTGGGGGGAGAGTAGGAAGCGTTCCCTTTGTGTGTGGTGGGGGGGACCGGGTTAAAGCAGGGCGGCTGCTTGGGTCTGGCTGGTGGGATGAGCTTGGGGCAGGGTGAATGCGGGCAGCGTCTGTGGGAAGCAGTCTGGCCTGCCTGCATGGGGTGTCTGGCTGCACGTGAGTCCTGGCAGGGAGGAGAAGCAATGACTCTTGGTCCACATCAACCTCTGCTTTGATGGGCCCCAGGCGGGCAGGAACCGGCCCCAGAGCGAAGGCCAGGCAGCTGGGGCACAGACTTCTGGTGGCCGGAGCGAGATCCAGCGTGAGCTCGAGTCTTTGCCCGTGTGGGCCTTGCTCAGGCTAGCTCCAGCAGAGCGGCTTCCTTGCCCCTGCTCCCCTAGCCCTAGCCCAGGTTGTTTGTGAGACCTGCCCCCAACATCTCTGCAGCACGGCAGGCCCAGTCCTCTGCCTGGCTCTGGCCCCCGTCTGCAAGAGCCAGTTGCTGATAATGCAGCGTAAGGGGAACCCCTGGCAGCAGGGTCTCTGTTCCCAGTTCCTCCTCCGCCCATGCTGCATGGAGTGCCCACACCAGTGCCCTGCCCGGGGAAGGGGTATGCTGCACTGTGGAAGGACTATCCCAGGAAAGCCAGGGCTGGAGGGTGCAATCTGGGGCTGTCGCCTTCGAGTGTCTAAACGGCTGGCCCAGCCCCCTGGAACCACGCACGACTCTCGGTGTAGATCCCACTACGGGGGTGTGAGATCAGGGTGTTAACTAGACGTGGTTGCTGGGCCATCATGTGACCTGAGCCCCCTTGTGCTCCTGGGCGAGGGCATAGCGGACAAGGTGTCTGCAACCCTCCTTTGGTCCCTCTTAGCAGCTGGGGCTGAGAGCCGGAACCCAGCCACCTGCCCCCCTCGCGTTTCATAGAAAGGGGGCAGAGCTCTGTCATCTTTTCAAAGGGGGTGGTTTTGTCCCCCTCCCTCCCCCTGTGGCGTCTAAGGGGGGCTGAGTGGGAGGGTAAGGCCTCTTCCCAGTGGGGAAGCGGTGGTAGAGTTCATGGGCTTGCCTAGGAGAGAGGGCAGCTCTGGCATGGCCACGCTGCGTGGTGCCCAGTGCTGTGGATGAGGGGACAAAGTTACGGGGCTTGTGCCCAGGCGCCGGAATACGCTCCAAGCTGCCAAGGAGGGGCCCTATAAACCCATCCAGTCGGGTGAGGAGAACTATAGGGTGGAGCTCTCTAGTCACCCCAGCAGGGGAACGTAAAGATCTGGAGCGAGATGGAGATGCTGGTCCTAGCAGAATGTGGGAGAGGGGAGCCCCTTTGCTGGTCTCCAGCCCCCTCTGAGCGCTTGGCCCCCGCACAGCCAGCATGGAGGGGCCGCAGGGTTACAAACCTCTCCAGCACCCTGGCTGCACCTCACTTGCTGTCCACTGGGTGGAGACGGGGTCCAGTTAGTAGCTCTCCTCCTCCAGCCCCTGGGAAAGGTGCTCAGAGCCTGGAGCAGGACATCTCTGGCGGTGGGGGTAACTCGGCCTCCTCGCAGCGCATGGGCATTGCCCGGGTGCTGACACCCAAGAAGGGAGGGACTGTCGGATGGTATGGCGTTATAGACAGCTTCATGCCCTCCGTGTCTGACAGGTAGCCGATGGCCAGGCCTGCTGAGAGCCTAGATGAGCTGGGGAGTGCAGGGCATGTTACTTTACCACACTCTGCGTTTATCCCCTGAGCGGGCTCTAAGCACGCCTTGGTTTACCTTTTGGCCTGGAGGGGATTGCAGCTAGTTTTCAGTGTCTGTATGTCGGTCGCTGGCTGGGGCGGGGGAGAGAGATTTGTTTCCTAGGTCAGGCCTGGGGGGGCATGTTCCCCATGTTGGGGGGAGGAGCTCAAACTTCACTGCAGCGTGACCCCCTTTGGACAACAAAGTTACGACATGACCCCAGGTGGAGGACAGAGCCTGAGCCCTACTGCCTTGGGTGGGGGGAAAGGGGGCATGGGTGGCGGGTGAACCCCCACTTTGGGGCAGCTAGCCCACTGGCCCTGCCCCTTCCCGCTGAGGCCCCGCCCCTTCCACCTGAGGCCCGCCCTCCCATGCCGATGAAGCACCAGCTTGCCCGTGCTGGCCGCTGGCCCGACCCAACCCCACCCCTCCCTCGGCTGGCCCCAGTGCTGCCCCTGGCCCCATGAAGCTGAGTCCCCACCAGCTTCAGGAAACAACGGGGGAGGCGGGGTGGGGGTGGGGCTCAGGCGAGAACATGGGTGGGGCCAGGACTGGGTCAGAAGAGGCTTAGCCTGCCCTGGCCTTTGATACCACCACCCATGAGAGGGGGCCGCAGCCAAGTCCCGCTGCCCCAGGTGGGGGTGGTAGCTCGGGCTTCAGCTTCAGCCCTTGGGTCCCAGCAAGTCTAATGCTGGCCCCGGCGACCCACAGTTTGAGAGCTGCTGCTCTAGCACATTCAGGCTGCAGGACGGATGGACAAGGTGGAGAAGCGTAAAGGGGGCATGGCCTGTCTAGGGCATGGAATGGGGCGTGGCTGCTTTAAACAGGAGCCTGCCACGGTGGAGGCTAGTAAGAATTAGCCCACTCCCCTGAGCAGGCGACAGGCTCGGCCCTTTAATGGGATGGCCAAGTGTTATGGGAGCTTCGTCCCTTGTGGTAGCTCCATCCCTGAGCTGTGTCCAGAGAGAGCCACACAAAGGAGATTGCACTGAACATCAACAGGCTGCCTGTGAACTGAACTGGGCCCTCGGTGGAGATCCGTCCTGGCAAGCCCACACCACCCATTGGGTTGCTGCAGACCAGTGACAAAAGGGGAGCAGGGCCGGCTCCAGGCACCAGCGAAGGAAGCAGGTGCTTGGGGCGGCCAATGGAAAGGGGCAGCATGTCCGGGTCTTCGGTGGCAATTCGGCAGCGGGGTCCCTCAGTCCCTCTCGGAGGGAAGGACCAGCCGCCGAAGAATGAAGCAGCACGGTAGAGCTGCCGCCGAAGTGCCGCCGATCGCGGGTTTATCTTTTTTTTCCCCCTTCGCCGCTTGGGGCAGCAAAAAAGCTGGAGCCGGCCCTGACAGGGAGGCAGCTCGCAGTGTATTGGAGCAAGATATTTCTCCCCTGAAAAATAAACGCTGCAACTGATGATCAGGAGTGTCCGGCCATTGTGTGGGGACGTAGACCTTCCGGGCACGTCGCTGTGGGTACCATTGCTCCGGGTGTGGCCAGGTCATTCACCTCCCGCCCGGCTGCGTCAGATGAAAGGGTCCAGTGCCGAGATGGAGTCCGGTGCTGTGAGATCGTGAGATGGAGGGGATGCATGGTAAGGGGAGTGAAACGGCGGTGGCAGATAAGGGGGGGGGGGTTGGGATGGGGGCTGTGACAGGACTCTGCATCAAACGGAAGAAGGAGCGTCCTTGCTCTTGCCTGGTTGCTCTTGCCTGGTTGCTCTGGCTGGCTCTGGGGCCAGTTCTGCATTTGCTGACTCCTTACTGGGAAGTGGCCAGCAAGCCGGCCAATAATTAACTGGGGAGCTGTTCCCCAGCTTAAAGGCTGAGCCGGACCACTGGGAGATTAACAATTGGAAACGTTAGGCTGCAAAAAGCTCCTCGTGGGATTAAAGCCAACGTTCTCCACTGAGCCGCAGGGCACAGCCGCCTGGAAAGCCAGGCTTCCTGTCCCCCGGAGTACCCCTCTGCATGGGACATGGCAGTGACACGGGGGGAGACCGGGGGGTTCCCGCCAGACTATCATGCAGTAAGTCTGGGCAGTGCCCTGCAACGCAGACATGAGTCAAACCGCAGCCCTGCTCTGGCTGTTCCCTTTGCCCTTCTATTGAGGGAGCCACCGTGCCCTGGCGCTCAGCCACCGGCCAGCGGTCGCCTGGGCTGTCGCTGTCTCATTGGGGCTCTGGCTGCTTTTGGAGCTGGGGGTGGCAGCATCAGAGTTACTACCAAGGATGACGTCCCAGGACTCCCAGCTGGGACGTGGACGCAGGGAGAGGTTTGCCTCGGGTGCAGCAATGTGGCCTTCGCCCGCTAGATGGCGAAAGAGGCTGACACCTCCTGGCAGGTGGCTGTGGGGCCATGGGGGGTGCGGGCACTGGCCTTTGGACACTAACTTTATCTCCGTGCTGTTTCCTCTCCCCCTGGCTGGGGCTGGGCACATGCCAAGTGCTGGTCTCGCTCCTCTTGCGTTTCCTGGGCGGCGAGGCGGCTGTCTCGCCAGCCCCCTAGCATGGCGCCATGCAGCAGAGGTCCCTCCCGCCGGATCCTTCTCCACCCTGCGCTGATGGTGGTGGTGGTGGGGCCTCGCCCCCTCTTTCTCCAGCAGTGGAGGAGCCTCTGGACCTGCGCTTCACACGGGGGGTCTAAGAGGTGAGTCCTGGTGCTGCTAGGAGTGTCCTGGCTGAAAAGCAGGCCAGTGTCTCTTCCAGCAGTGTCCAGTGGCCCCAGGCAGGGACAGCACCCCGCGGTGCACGGACAGAACAAGGGGCAGCCCCGTTCCAATCTAGAGAAGCAAAAGTCATGCAGGGAGTGGGGGAGAGAAAGGCCACGGGGTCCAGTCTGTAACTGTTTGCTTTAGGCTCTGGGACCCAGCTGTCACTGCCTGGCTGATTGCCCCGAGGCATCTAGCAGAGGAGGTTCTGGAGTGGGGATTTGAAGGAGCGGAGGATGGCGCCAGCGGCTTTGCAGGGTGGGGAAGGGAGCAGAGATGCTTGTGGGAGGAGGCTGGCGTGGTTGGCAGAGTGGGGAGCAGGGGGTATGATAGGGAAAGGCAGAGCTCTGCCATGCCTTGGAGGACAGGACGCCTCAGTGTGATCGGGCGAAGCAGTGGGAGCCGGGGAGGGGTCTGAGCAGCTGAATTTTGAATGGCCAGGAGCGGGGCAGCAGGCATGCCAGGGTCTGGAGTGCACGGGGGCTCTGGGATCGAGCTAGGAGGTGAGCATGTGGGCAGTATTCCCTCTAATTTTCCCCACGCGTGTGCAGAATGAATTTTATGTGCACCAATATGGTGGGGATGTGTGACACATCCCCTCCATATGGGCGCACATCACAAAATTCATGTGGTGGGAGTGGGGCCAAACGGTTCGGGGTGCGGGACGGGGCTCAGGGCTCGGGTGCGGGGGAGATTGAGGGCTAGGGGTGCGGGCTCAGGTGGGGCCAGGGATGAGGGGTTTGGGGTGCAGGCTGCCCTGGGGCTACATCGGGGAGAAAGGACTCCCCCCAGCTCTCTCTCCCCACAGCAGCACCTGGGCAGAGGCCCTGAGCTGTGGCCAGGAAAAAGGCTCTGGGCTGGGAACCACAGTGGTGAGCTGACCCTGTCTCCAGTGCCTGGGAAAGCCAGAGGGGTGGTCTGTCTGCCAGGAGCTGGTCAGCATGCGTTGCAGGTGACTGCCTCAGCGTGACACCAAGCTCATCTCCGCTAGAGAAGTTACCCCTTGCTGACACCGGGAGATCAGAACCGGGGGCTGACTACACTTTGATTGCAAGTGTAGACAGGATGAGCCCATGTTCGGTGCCAACTCAGGGACGGTCTACATGTGCCGTTACACCGTGTTCAGCTTCCTCTATTGCATGCAATGGAGAGTGTCATTGGTATAGACACGCTCATCATGTTGGCCATGATCTGCCCGTGAGCTCTCTGGGCCGGATTCTGCCACCTCATGCACTGGTCCGTGAGCAGCCCTGTTCGTTTCAGAGTGGCGGCCCTGTGGGAAGAACCATGCTCTGATCTCCCTCGGTGTTCACAGCAGAGCGAGCACACGTTCTGGTCCCTGGGCTCTCGCTGGTTGTGTTGCTGGGCTTTTCTTGCCTCCATTGGTCTCTGACGGGGAACCTCTCACGCTGTTTTCCAAATGGAGTTTCTCATTTTCAGTGGAACTTTTTTGAGGGGGGCAGGAGGAGGCAACTTTGCTTCTTCTTCGAGTGATTGCTCATGTGTATTCCACAGTAGGTGTGCGTGCTCGCCACGTGCACCGGTGCCGGAAGTTTTTCCCCTAGCAGTACCAGTAGGGGAGCGCCCTAGCGACCCCTGGAGTGGCGCCTCCATGGTGCGGTATAAGGGGCGCTGTGCGCTCCCCCCACCCTCAGTTCCTTCTTGCCGCCAGTGAAGGTGCTTCAGAATTGCTCTGCTCCAGCTTTGCTGTGGCTCGTCCCAAAACTGCTTGTTTGTTCAGTGTACTTGTAGTTATTCGTTAGTTTAGTTTAGCTGGAGCGCCCGGGCTGGGGCATGCCCCGTGCCCCAGGTTTTAAGTCATGCGACACTTGTAAGCGATCTATGCCACTGAGTGATCCGCACGCGGACTGCCTACATTGTTTGGGGGAAACCCACCTCAGCGATCGCTGCAAGATTTGCAAGTCGTTTAAGCCTCGGACCAAGAGAGAAAGGGACATTAGGCTCTAGGCTATTCTGGTGGAGTCGGCGCTGACCCCGGCTCCGGTGCGCCGCTCCGAGTCGGCACCGGGCACCACGGTGTCGGTGCTTGGCGACCCTTCGGCGCCATCAACTAGTCAGCACCACTTTCCGTCTACGGGGCATGCCAAGAAGGCTAGGAAGAGGCCTTCTTCGCCGTGGCACCGGAGTAAACCTGGGACAGAGGCTAGACCCATATTGGGCGGTCCTCAATCCCCACCAGCCTCTAGGCCTCCGACTCAAGTCGAGCGGAGTAGCCCAGCCCATTTGGAGCACCTCCCCGGATGTCCGGATGCCCTCCACACGGAGGCCCTGCAGGCTGCCTGGGATGTTATGTCCATGCCGGTACCAGGAGCACCACCGATATCAGCCCCACACTCCAGAGGCAAGCCACCGCTGGGATCTCTGCAGTGGCCCCCGGCTCGGCACCGGTCTCGGTCCAGGGAACGTTCCCAACGCCGTTCGCCGCCCAGCGACCCTTCAGAGCAAAGTCCATGTGGATCACCCTCGACGCCCACCAGGCTCTCTGCTTGGGTTCCATCTGATCGAGACTCTCGGCACCACTCCGCCTCGAGGAGCCGCCAAAGGTCCTCGTCTCGGAGGGGTTATCGCAGCCAATCATGGCACGGACGTTGACGTTGTTCAAGTTCAGCGTACTGCTCCAGGACCCCGCCATGGCACCGCCTCCGCAGTCCCAGGTGTCGATCGCCGGCGTCTCGCCGTCGCGGGTCCGCCCGCCGGAGCCGATTGCTGAGCAGCTGTTACTGATGGTACCGGTCCTCCACGTCGGGATCGCGGTCCCGTGGTCAGCATTGCTCCGGCGCTGCCGCTCCTCCCGGTCCAGGGACAGCGGCAGGTTGTATGTCAGCCCGGCCTCCCCTCGTAGTCCTCCATCGATGGGCCAGACCAGCCAGGCAAACAGCCGGCTCCGCCAGTGTCACAGCAGGTGCAGTGGCACTGGGCCCCGTGGCCGGCCCAATGGTACCACCGCCAATTGTGAGGACACACTCGACTCGGGCGCAGGCCTTGGCTGTCTTTTTGCCCATGTTCCCATTCAGGATATTTGTAGGGTTGCCCCGTGGTCTTCGGTTCACACGTTCACCTTGAATTATGTGATTGTCTCCCAGACCAAGGAGGACGCCGGGTTCGGCAGGGCCGTTCTCCGTCCCGAGAGTTTGTGGACTCCTTCCCACCTCCAGTAGATATAGCTTGGAATAACCTATTGTGGAATATACATGAGCAATCACTCGCAGAAGAAAAGACAGTTACCTTTTCCATAACTGGTGTTCTTCGAGATGTGTTGCTCATGTCTATTCCACATCCCGCCCTCCTTCCCCTATGTCGGAGTTGTCTGGCAAGAAGGAACTGAGGGTACGGGGAGCACGCAGAGCCCCTTATACCACGCCATGGAGGCGCCACTCCAGGGGTCGCTAGGGGCGCTCCCCTATGGGTACTGCTAGGGGAAAAACTTCTGGCACTGGTAAACGTGGCAAGCATGCACATCTATTGTGGAATAGACATGAGCAACACATCTCGAAGAACACCAGTTACGGAAAAGGTAACTGTCTTTTCTCAAGTGACAATGGAAACTGTGGCTGTTTCTGTTAGCAGGGCGGGGTTGTGTGTGTGTGTGTGTGTCCTGCTGTGCAGAACTGGGCTTACACACAAGTTCGTGGCCAAATTCCCCCTCCCAACCTGATGCTCCCTGCCTTGAGGGACTCTCCACCCTGTCCATGCCCCTCGTAAGGCACAGCTGGTCTGGCTGGCAGGGTGAGTCAGCAAAGCGGCGCTGCGTGTCCGTAGAGCCAGATGCCCTATCACCGTTTGTTTGACAAGGGGAAGTGTAATTTTCCCAGGTGGGGTTTTCTTTTCTAAAAGGATGTTGCTTGGACAATGAGGCTTTTCAACAGAAAATTGAGTCGAGTTCATTCCAACCCTCTTTGAAATTGCTTTCTTTGCGTCATGCTGATCTGTAATGAAATGCCCTCCTTCCCCCCCTTAGCAAACCACAACCATGGGCAAAGATGAACTTTGCAGAGAGGCTTCCCCTTCAGCCCTGTGCCACAGAATTGCAGCCATAGGACCAGATGAGGAGCCTCTTTTGCCATCTGCTCCTCTTTCAGGGCATGAATTGTCCTCTGGGGTTGTCTCCCCTTCAGCGGCTTCAGTGCCAAGGCTGCCTCGTGGGTCATCTGCTCCAGCATCTCCTCCACCTTCAACAGCTGAGCTCTGTTTCTCACCTCCTGCCCACAGTGCTCCGAAATGCCTGGCCAACCTGTCCCATCAACCCTGTGCTCAGCACTGGCTCAAGTGTACACTAGCCTGTCCTTGAACATCAGACCTGAATGCTGTGTTGTCCTGCAATACTGCTGGGTCCTGGGTGACACCTCTGTCCGGTCTGATACGTACAGCCAGGTTAGCAAGATCCATCGTAACAAGACGGAGAGGAATGGATAGATCCCCCCCTCAAATCACATGGGCAATGTCTGCTCTCAAGCACCCAGTCAAGTTCATGGCCAAATTCCCCCTCCCAACCTGATGCTCCCTGCCTTGAGGGACAGAGTCGTCGCTTTGCGCAGTTGTTGGCCACAAGGGGCTGAAGAAATAGCTAAGGTGGGGGGCCAACAGCACACAAGCCACACAAGTCGTGAAATGACTCCTCAGTTGGTGACCGTGGTGGCGGATGAGACGGTGGATGGGGCGGGGAAGGCACAAACAATCCTTTGCTCAAGGAACTTGGTGTCATTGGAGGAGACACCCTCCGGCTCACTGACATCAATGCCTGGGAGGGATCTAGCAGAGAAGATATCAAGCTATGAAGCATGGCAGCGAGTCTCAGGGGACAAGCGGCTTTGGGTTTTGAAGGAGCTGGTGCCATGAGCGGGTGCTCGGTGGTGGTGATGTTCAGTTGTGCGGGACCTCTACTGTGCACACTGTGGTCTAAACGAGGTGAACAGAGAATCTAGTGGGGATCCTGCAATTTGTAATTTGTTCTATTGCACAAACAACATTCATCAGCCAAAAAATGACCTGCCTGGGGTACGACAACAAACACTTCTGGTGACCAAGTCAGTGCCGTCCCTCAGCAGGTGGATCGACATGATGCTGCTGTTGTGTCCCACCAGCTGTGTTTCTACATTGTGGATGCTCTGGTGGACAGAGATGGTTGGGACGTCCCAGGAGATGTAACTATTCTCCGGCATCTGTTACAAGATACAGTTTTATCATCTCACTTGGCGTTCTCCAAGCAGCGTTGGGTGAGACACAGAGCGTCAGTGGTGGCCTGCAGTGTGCCACGCCTGACTCATGCCTGCCTGTGAACTACCTGGCAATGGTGAAATGGAGTTTCCAAGACTGGCGCCAAAAGAGGATCAACGTGGTAGTTCCAGTGGCTGAGGAAGATGCCCTGTCTCTTGCTGTCATCACAGATCTTGCGGGGAGGTCCTGGCCAAAGTGAGACCCCTTTGAGACCTATCTCAAGACGTGACTATCTGAAGAGAGCAAACCAGAGGGGCTTTGGGGAGCCACACACCTGCCTGGGGAGCTTGCCGGGGCATCTCTGGCACTCAGGCTACTCTAGAAAGTCAGTGCAGCTTCAAAATGTCCTGTCTACCCTGTGCCTCGGGTTGGTGAGATGCCAGGCAGACGAGGTAAAGCCAGACTCATTCGGACTCTAGGACCCGCCCACAATCCACATCACCTTTGAGTCCAAAACAAAGTCCTTTGCCCTTCTCTTTGGACTGGACTTCACCTTTGGTCTCCGGATTGCCCCAGCCACATTCCAGCCCGGGTGCTTCCCACCACACCAGCAGTAGGGCAGAACTTCTTCATGCAGTCGTTAGTCCAGCACCATTATAGAGCCTGGGCTGGACTCAGCATCTCAGGATAGCCATGACAGGGCTCCAGCTTTTTAGGAGGTGGGGTTAGCCAGGAGCCTAGCTGAGGAGGGCATTGACCGTGCCTGGCTTTTCTGTCCCAATAGCTCCCTGGACAAACCTCACAAAAGACCAAGCTCCTGGGAAGATGTTCGGACACCAGCATATGCAGATGCCCCTGGGGACTCGAGGGCATCCTGGGCGCTAAACTGGCACTGCACGGTCCTGATGTCTCCAAGCAATTGATCTTGCAGGCAGGTGCCCCTGAGCTGGGAGCTGGAGGGCAGCAGGGTCAAATGCCCCATGCGCTCTTTGAATATGAACCTATTTCCTTGGCAGAAAAATAGTTCCGTGCTAGAAGGGGAGTGTCCAGCTGTGAACATAAGAACGGCCAGACTGGGTCAGACCAAAGGTCCATCTAGCCCAGTATCCTGTCTTCCGACAGTGGCTAATACCAGGTGCCCCAGAGGGAATGAACAGAACAGATAATAATGGGCAATACCAGCATCCCTGCACCTTAGATAGCGCCCAGTTCAGTGTCTTTCAGAACGATGCAGCCAATGTGAATTACACCTCTGATACAACGCTACTTCTTCTCATAGCACCCCTGCCTCATCCTCCCGACCTGCCCTGTCCTGGGGCTGGCAATCGCTCCCTGGCTTTGTCTGCAGCAGGAACACAGAACAAATTTCTTCCCCCTGGCGAGCCCCAGTTCTGCTCTTCCAGTGCTAGCGGCAGCGGGAGCTCAGTGGAGCTGGGCCACCCAACAGAGGCCGAGTGTGATTAGGAAACGCTGTAGCCACCTGCTCCCTGACATTTTCAGAGCCTCTCTATAGCAATGACTGTAATTCCCGACTTACAACACGGAGCCAGTTTCCCTTTGGAACACTCTGTCCAGCAAACAAAGCTGGCATGTGGCTAGCAAGAGCAGGCGCTAGCCAGCATTGACAATGTCCCTCGAGAGAGAGAGATTAGCCAGCCCTTTATGCCGTGGTGATAAGATTGCCCCGTTAGAACAAGGTGACCGTCCAAATTTTAAATGACCTCAGAGATTTTTGCCTGTGGCATAATGAGCTCAGAGACCTTTCCGTGCAATGCTAGAGCCGAGAGAGCCCGGTAATGACTTCTGTCCAGCTGACAGAGTGCAGAGCGGGAGGCCTCTAGCTGCGGTCTCTGTAGCTGTCTCCCGCTTTGAGTCAGTCGGCTGGAGAGCTGCTCCGTCTCTCACACCGTGGGCATGGACAAGGGGCAGCGGCTAACGGCCTTGATCTGCTGCACTGGGCACGTGTGGTACATTCCTTCTGGATGTGACCACTTTTCACCCCCATGCATATGTGCCCTGACTGCAGCCCTAGCCTGGGCAGATCTTACCTGTCTCTGACAGCCACCTGCGGGGCCTGTCTCTGGCTCTCACTTTGGCAACGCTTGCCTAGCCCGCCAAGTGCCAGTGAACTGAAATCGATCCCTCGCTGATCTGACCTTCCCAAGATGGCCATGGGATCTGGCCTTCCCACCGTTGCTCGTGCTTGCTCTAAGGTGCACTGGCCACACATTTACCGACTAGCCTGCCCTGTCCAGAAACGGGCAGTATCCTACTGACGGCTCAGCTGTATTTTCCCAAGCTGAATCTCATGGTGTTGCCTGCTTGTGTCTCCAACCTTCTCTAGGCCCCCTTGGTTTACATTTTCCATCCTGTGCAATGAAACGAACGATGGGCCATTCCATTGCCACTGTTGGCAGGAGCGTGGGGATAAGACAACCAGGAAATAGACAGCTAACAAAGCCCTATTCCGCCGTATCTATTCCATAGCCCACTGGCCAATGCAGGAATCTACTGTACAGAGTGTTTGGGTTCCCATTGTCCCACGCATTGAGGTTTCCACTGGAGCTAAGAGTCACCCCAGGGAATAATCTGTTCAGTGACCAGCACTTTCTCCTGGTCATGAATCGTTCCCCAGCGGTGGGTGATTTCTTTGGTTTTTATTGTAATTACTCAGAATTATTTGCCTGCGGATCATTCTTTGGCTACAGCTCGATTGTGAATAGCTGACGGAGGAGTTGTTTCACTGGGTTCCTAGGTCACCTGACTATGGTTCTGTGACCTAACTGGGTGAGAGCCAGGTTTCCGATGCAAATGTTCACATTGGAATGGTGGGAATCTTCGTCACTGTTTGCTTGAATGTTTCTGCCCCCAAAGTCACTGCCTGGATCGTCCCAGATGCTGACCGCAAGAGGGGGCCGGACGCTGGGAAGAGTTTGGAGAGACTCACCCTGTAATAGGTTCCACCCTGTCCCTGAGAAAGGGACCACAGTCTAACCTGGGAGATCGACTTGTGCAACAGCTCATCGGATGGTGGCAGCCGTTCCATTCACACGACCAGTGGGGCTGTGTGTGTGCGTGTGCGTGCGTGCGATTACACCCCCAAAGACTCCACTGCAAGAATGTTAATGGTGCGCAGTCAAAAGTGAGGAAATGCCAGTATGAAGGTTGCCGGGGCAACCTTAATTTGGTCCCATCGTGGGTCTGCATTATGATATGAGCATGTATTTCAAAACGGTATAATTATTTTTTCCCCTCAAGACACCCACTTTGCCAGTGGGTTTCACAGCTATTTGCTTGACAGCAAAGAAGTGTTGAGCACTGGGTCTATTCCAGGTTCTCTCCGGGCGTGTACCCCTTTTGTGCCAATCCCTCCAGCCTCTCCCTTGCTCCGATCCTTCCCTCCTCAGCTCCAGCACCTGTCCCCTCCTGCTATCCTCCCAGCTCCTGCCCCCGTCCTTATCCTCCTCCCTCCTCCTGCCCCATCCATCCCTCTCTCTCTCCTCCTGCCCCACTCTGCAACTCCTGCCTATGGTTCTCCCCCCAACTCCCTCTGCACCTGCCCTTCTCCCCTCTTGCTCCTATCCCTCTCCCAGTCTGCTGTCCTCCTCTGCCCCTGCCCCCCTCCTGTCCCTGTCTCCCCACCCTGCATCTCTTCCCCTCCCCCCATCACTTCTTCACCCCACCAGTCAGGGAGCTTCCTCCACCTGCTGTAGGCTTTCTGGGGCCTAGCAGGGGGAGCACTGACAGCACAGGAGAAACAGAATGTGAGACTGGCCCATGCACAGTCCAGCCAGCACCTAGGAGATGTGAGGGGATGGAGCATGCTCAGTTCAGATGGAGTCTTGGGGGGGAATTCAGCTGCCAAATTCAACCAGTCTCTACTGAGCACGTGCAAACAGATTCTTCAGAGGTTTATAACTTGGCTGAGCTGGGGCTGCAAAAGGCACATCCCTGCCACCTGGGTAACCCCCCTGCCAAATTTCAAGTCCCCCCTCCAAAGCATGGAGGCACTAGAGCTTCCCAACCAATCAGCTGCGCAATTGTTTTAACGTGGTCGAAAACAGCCACGTTTCCCCTCATCTCGTCCTGAGGAACATGGCTGGCAAAGTTCTAAGCAACTGAAAACGTGGTTTTGGAACAGGAAGTGTCAGGCAACCCGACGTATAGGCTGTGCCACCTGTACTAGAGAAAGATTTATGGGGATGCTGTAGTGACACCAGCAGGAACAACGCTAAGGTGTCTTTAAAAATCAGCTGCTGCTAAGCTGGGAACACATCTACTAGTATGCGTGTAACTGTGTAGTTATGGCATGGGACGACCGTCACAGACTCACAGGTTGTGTCCACTCTTGGCCCCGGGCGGGGAACCCTCTTCAGTGAGACAGCCCGTCTCGGGGGTCCACTCTCGGGGGTTAAGCCCCTCCACCTTCTGGAGCCACACCTCTAGGAGCCTTAGCACGCCTGTCTCTCGCCGTGGGCCCCCTCAGAGAGTCCACTCGCTCTAGACCCCCAGGGCCTCCATTCCCCAAAAGGAATAATGTAACCCTGTTCTCTAGACTGGAGGGACACTCAGCCAGTGTAAAACAGAAGGGTTTATTGAGCATTTGAGCACAGCATAGGAAACTCTCAGAGCTCTTGGGCCTGGCCTCCCTCTGGCACAACACATCCAAGTCACCCCTGCATCCAGGTGGGCTCTGCCTTCTCTCCCTCTCCAGCTCCGCCTCTGTCCAAGTAAACAGGGTCATAGAAGCATAGCCTATCAAGGTTGGAAGGGACCTCAGGAGGTCATCTAGTCCAACCCCCCTGCTCAAAGGGGGACCAATCCCCAGACAGATTTTTACCCCAGTTCCCTAAATGGCCCCCTCAAGGATTGAACTCACCACCCTGGGTTTAACAGGCCAATGCTCAAACCACTGAGCTAGTCCTCCCCTGCTCTGGGCCACCTCTCCTCTCTTCTGTCCTCTGGCCCCCTCTGGCTGGAACCAGCTGGTTAGGTCACCGGGGTCCTCTCTTTACAGCCCATTGTCCTCCCAGTGGCCAGAACCAGCTGCGACTCCTGAGTTGGGCCTCCGGGTCACCAGTCGCTGGGGTATCTATTCTCCAGGCCAGTGGCTGGGGTCCCAAGTTCCCTCACTGGTCCTCTGTAACAACAACTCCCTCTCCCATCACCTTGTGAAACGAGTAACACCCAGGGAAACTGAGTCTCACTCCCTCTGCATGCAAACAAGGAAAAACAAGGAAAAAACGAGATAATCCCCCACTTCTTCACAACCACTAATGGGATCCCTCTAAATGGTTCTAAAGGCATGAGCTTGGTGGAGCTTCAAAGCTGCAGTGAAAGACATTACCTCCCCCTCCTTGTCTCTCCCAGAACAAGGTGCAAAGGTAACAGCGCTTATTATGGGCTGGGATGTTTATGCAAGACCCCCAGACCGAGCTGGGGCCCGATGGGGAATGTTTGCCTCACTGCGCCCCTGCCTGTACAAGTGCCCACCAGCTATTAGCACAAAGACATTTAAAAAAATAAAACCATCTTACGCTGCCCGGACCAGCTCCCAGGACACGTGTGCTATGATTCGGAACAGAACGCAGCTGTTGTTTTTGTGGGCTTTCTGGATGGCTACAGATTTTACCAGTGCTTCCCTGCTGTCTAGTTCAGAAATAGATCTGGGTAGGGGAGCACTTCCCAAACTGGTTAAAACCACCCCCAAAATCCCACCAGCATTTTCATCCAAGGATGGCTCCTTCTTGCCTTTTTCCAGGTTTCAGGGGGTGACACACCATGCCCCCTTCTCCTTCCCAGGGGGCAATGCGTGGTGCCATCACCCCTGCTTGCTGACACTGACCTGTTCCGTCCCACCTGGCACTAATCCACCCCACGGTGCTCCTAGGCAGTTGCAGCAGGACTAAGAGAAGGGACCCCAAAAGGGTTAATTTGTCAAATCCAGCTCTGAGAAGTTGCCAGGCAGGGATGATTTCCCCCCTCTGGCTATCACTGATCTGCTGAGAATAGAGCATTCCTGACCATGTGCTTGGCTTACCCGTCACCCTGCCCTGAGGAGTTTGCAGAGCAGGAGATACGAAGCACTGGACAACCCCGAGAAGGGCCCCGGGTTAGATTTAACATTTGCGATAGGATGGGATTGGAGAAAGGTCTGTGGGTTGTCATGGGCAGGGGTTTATGGGCTGCTGGAAGGTGGGAATCTTTAGCTGTGATTTGAATGAGGAGAAGGTGGAGGAGCCTTTCCTATTGGGCTTTTGGGGGTGGGGGCCGCAGTATTGCACCAAGTATAGAAGGCAGCTTGGAAGTGGGGGGAGTGGAAGGTGAATTTGGGTGAGATTTTCAAAGTGGCTTAGGGAATCTCCGCCCCATTGCCTGCTAATAGACCCAGGTGACTGAGTGACATGATGGATTCCCATGTTCCCATGGAGCTAGACGCCTGGGATTTAGCTCGCTCATTCACAGTGGACCTGACTGATCCAGAGAAGGCCCCGATCAGAGCTTTCTCTTGTAGGTCACCATTGGCTCGAAAGCCCCCGAGTTTGGAGGGTTTGTCGTCTGAGGTCGGCAAATTGTTGACGATGAGTGAGAGTCCTGCAGAGAGTGATAGCTGTGCCCACGCAAGGGCTGGATAACTGTCAACTACCAATCCAGTAGCCTCCCTAAAAGGCACTGTGAAACCCTGTCTGAACTGGGCTCTCTGCCTTCCAACATTCCTCCCGCTCCTGTAGCTGCATTAATCTCTGCCTGTGCTCCCCCTTAATGCTATTTGCCTGAGGAGATCTGGGCAGAGATGTAACCGTACATACCTGTATTAAGTGCATGTTTCACTCTTTATCCCCAAATGTGATTTACAGGCTTGACTTCTGGGATCGGACAGTTTCAACACCGTCCCCGGCTCTGTTTCTAAGGGTCATCTAATAGCGTCCACTGAAGGGTCGTTAAGAGACAATGCCAGAGCACTAGACTCAATGGTTCTAGCCCAGTCTTTTTGCAGAGCATGAACCCAGGTGGAACAGAGTGGGTCAGACTGAAAAAACAGATTGATTAAGAGTCCCACACAGATGCCCAGGAGCATCTGAACTGGCTGGGAGAATGTCAACTGGTTCTGTTCTGTTCCTGTAATTTAAGAGGAAAATTGATCTCACTTAGTCTAGTGGAGATTATCTACGTGCAGAGGCTGCTTAGGGTTTACAGTCCTTCTTCTCTAATGCTGTTGTCCCCCAACTAAATAAAAAGAGTTTGTTTCCAAGAGGCCGATGGTCAGCATAACACTGGCCATGTGCCCCAAAGAGGGGAATACAGGTGCCCAAGCCCAGCCAGGCCTGCAGGGGAGAAGCAGCCGGCACCTGGGGTCGTGTAGCTGGGTCCTGGGCTAAGAGTGGCAGAATCAGGGGATTCCACCGTGAGACAGGGAAGGACCAGAGACCATGAACTTGAGGGGTGCTCTCTGAGAGACTGGATGAGGTACAGCTAGCCCCGTAGCCGTGAGACTGTAAGAAGGTGGGTAAGTATTGGGCTTCCCATTTGACAGGGCATTTAACCGAGACGGAGAGTGAATGTGATTTGCCCAAGGTCCCACAGGGGGTCTGTGAGAGAGGTGGGAACAGATCTCTGGGCTCCCGAAGCCCAGCCCCTGCTCTAACCCAGCTACGCTTGCTCCTGGTCTCATGCACCCTCAGGATCTGTTCCTCTGAGCACACCCGTGTGGAGAAGATGAAGGTATGGTAGCATCTCAGCTGGCTTCGGAGAACATCACATCTGGTTCCTTTTAATAGGGAACTTCAAGGGTCAGCTGCCAGGACCTGGGTGCAGGATTCTGTGTTACTGCTGCTGCAGCAGAATGACCCCCCCCTCCCGCAGGTCCTGGCAGCTAAGTATAGGAGGTGCTAATCCTGTTTGGCTGTGCAATGTCTGATCAGTAAGGTGGGCTCTGATGTTCAGAGGGGTGCAGTTAGCATCAGGCTCAGCAGAAGCTTTTGCTTCACATTCCCAGGTCAAAGACCCCCAGACGCTGACCTAATGTCATCTAGGTCTATCTAAGGCACCCATCACCAGGGTGCCTGAGCACCCATCTCCTTCTCTGCCTTCTCCCTGGGTAATGAACAGTCACGACAGTGACTCTCCCCAAAGAGATGAACCACTTGGAGCCGACAGTGGGGAGACGGGAGCATTCCTGAGCTCTGGCATGCTCATATTCTCCTTCCCTTTTGTTGCTTGGCAGGACCCTGAGGGGGTCCGGATAAATGTGCTGGTGTGGGCTGGATAAATGTGCAGGCCTCTGAGAGCCTCTCTGCATGTCTCCCCATGGGCTGTCTCTCCTGAGTGATTCACTTACCCACTCAGCTGTATTATCTGGCTGCAGATCCAAGGGCTGCCCTCCAACCAGGCAGGGAGAGAGGCAAATGTTTGAAGGTGATCCTCTTTCAAAGGAATCCATCAGGGGGCCAGTCACTTTGGGGGCGGAGGGAGTTCTGGGCAGTCTCTTCCCAGGGCATTCTTCCAAAGTAGGCAGAGCTAATGCCTACAGGAAGAGTTTGCATCACTCAAATGAATGCTGTCAAGGCTGAGCCCTTGTTTGCCCGGAGGCCGGTGTGTTTGAGGGGGTAGTTGTTTGCTGTGCATGCTTGCAGTGCACAATAACCTGCCTTTTATGTGTTCCTCCCAGGCACATGAGGGAATGAACTAATGGCAGGAAGAAGTGGCCGTTGGCTCAGAAATCGGTCTCCTTCCCCCCGCCCGCAATTCTCCCTTGCTTCTCCTGTCAGGGCTCTGCCACTGGACTTAGAAGGCAATTTGACTGACCCTAAATCAGAAGGGACTCCGTTCGGGCTAAGCCAAAATCCCTGGCAGCCTGCCCCGACCTGAGCAGAGCTAATCTAGCCTCCAGCTCGCTCACAGTGAACCCAGGCTGAGTACCAATGTAATACTCCTAGGTCATATAAAGACCACTTACCTCCTGCAGCTCCCACCCCAGCACATGACATGGGTGAGTAATGAATTAATTATGGGGCACATCCTGGGCATAGGCTCCAGCATCCAAAACAAGGCCTTTGCAAGGGGCTTTCTGGCTGGATGCAGACTTCCCCATAGCAGAAATTTCCTGCATCCCAATCCGCTCGCTCCTTCCTGTTTGTTTCGCAGGCTTTCACTACGCGGCTCGGCAGCAATTGTGCATGAGAAACGTCCCCTAACGGAGTCCCTAAGTGGTGCTGTCCTGGGCTAAGGGGATGTTCGGGGCGTCAGGGCTGTTTAGAGTGATTGCAAATTGTTTGTATTATGGTAGCAGCAAGAGGCCCCAGGTGAGCCAGGCGCCCCGTTATGCTGGATAAGAGGCTGAAGAATTGACAGTCGAAATAGACAAGACAGACGCGGGTGGGAGAAAGGGACGTTAACCCCATGCATGTATTTGAACCCCTTTCCAAGAGAAACCCAGAGGGATCATTTCCTAGCTGTTAATCACTACCCAAGCGCTTAGCTCTCCAGGAGGCTGGAGCTAATGATGGGCCCTGCCTCGAAGAGTCGACAGCCTGGAAGCTCGATCCATTGAGGACTAGGTCCCCTCTGGTGCAAAGCAGGGCCCCGTGGGAGGGTTCTTTACAGTCTAGTTCCCAATGCTCTGGCCAGGGGAGCCCACCACAGTCTAATTGGCTGCGACAAGCCTGCTGCAAGGGCCGGATCCAAAAAGCGATTGAGATGCCACAAAAAGACTCCCATTGGCTTCAGCGGACTTTGGAAAAGGCCTGTACCGTGTAGCGTTCGTAAGATGAAGCAAATAGTCTCCCCGTAGCCTTGCTAGAGTGAAGGAATGGCAGAGGAGTTCATCAAATAAGGCTAGCATTGAAACCACTGGAATTTAAAGGTACTTCATCCACAAAGATCAGCCCCACACACGTCAGCTGGTTTGCTTAGAAACAGACATTTTTATCACCCCAACAGCAATTTCCTGCACATTGTGTCGGGCAGCCTGAGTGCAGGGCGGGGGGGCGGCAGCAGGAAGGAGGGGGTGCACCTCTTCCCAGCCCCTTTGTTCTGCAGCATTTCATTTCTTAGGTCTGCCGACCTTTTGCTGCCTGGATTTATCAGGCCATTTCATCATGTGACACTTGGTCACCGATGTGACACCTCTGTCATAAATACACAGGCAGGGGCTGGGCTTGGTGCCTCTTTGGGAGTGTGATGGCTGCGGGGGAAATGCAGAGCAAAGACGGCTGGAGCCAGCTGTTTGTCCGCAGCGCCAGCAGAGCGTAGACATCAGAAGGGCCCGGCTGCCCCGGAACTGTCCCTCAATGTGCGTCAATCTTAAACTGGAGGGACCATTCGAGGAGTGAGCAGTGTTCCGCCTTCGTGCTTGTTTACTCCTTGGCCTCTGCTGGGCCTGCCAGCCGGGATGCCCCGTGATTGCCAGTTACCCTGGGGTTTGTGATGGGCACACCTTGCTTGCTAAAACTGGGCCCAGCGTCCCCCCATCCCCTCCCCCCACTACACTCAAATGGCAAAAACTCCCTGTCACTGGTGAGCCTGGCTGGATGGGAACCAGCAGCTGAAAGGCTCCATAACCCATTATCGATCACACCCTGAGCCAGCCGGGATTTATGACTCACAGCTAATACCAGGGACAACATTCCCATGAGGAGCCATTGAACTGGGGCGTGATCGATGCCGCCGAATGATTTGCAGCCACCTCTCCGCAGGGCCAGACGTTGCTGACAAGGCAATGTCAGGCTGTAAAATGGGTGCAGCTTGCTCTCCAGTCCTGGGAGCCCAAGCCCAGCCCGGTGACAGGTGCTGTGTGCGGTGTCCTTTGTGTAGCTGCCATCCCAGGGTGCTGACATTTCTGTGATTGGTACGAATACTCAGGAAGGGCACAGCTACTCCCAACGCAGCTGCGCTGTCTCGATCGGGGCCCCACGGTGCTAGGAGCTGCACACACCCAGTCCCTGCCCCAAAGGGCTGACAGCGGGTGGGAGAAAGGAAGGTGTATCCTCTCCTGGCCGATGGGGAACTGAAGGCCAGAGAGCTGGTCACACAGGCAGCTTGCAGCAAAGCCAGGAACTAAGCCTAGATCTCCTGAGTCCCTCCTCATTCCACTGACCCGGCGAGGCAACCAGACCCAACAAAGAGTGGGATGAAACCTCCAGCGAGGTGACACGGCTCGTGTTTGCCGGAGCGGGGGCGGACCTTTGTGACCTTTGCACCAGAGGGAGGTACTCGAGGAACTACAGGTCCCCTTGCGATGGCTCAGCGCCGGCCAGCCCAGCCTGGCTCAGGGCTCTTTCAACATGGGCTCCTTTCCTTCTGGATTATCTCCTGGGCTGCGAATCCCCGGGCAGGCAAAGGCGGTGGTGCCTGTTGCGACCGTGAGGGATGAAATGACTGCTCTACTGGAGTCCCTGCCAAACCTGAGCTGAGGGCCCCTCTGCTTGGAACCATTTCAGGTTCAAACTGGGCTGAACTCGTTTTCAGCAGGAGCAAACTCCCTGGAGCAGGAGAAGAAACTTGGTCCATTGCAATGTCCAGCTCTCTTAGGGGGCCGAGCCCCTGGCAACCCCAGAGTCCCTGGCCTTGGTTTCTGCGCTGTTCTAGGGGGCAAGGAGCGTTGAGGTGGCTTTGCTTCTGGGCCAGGGGTGCTGACGGTTTTGTTTAGACTAGGGTCGCTGGAGGGGGGTGTGGGTGGGTGCCCCCCCCCCCCCGGGCACCAGCCTCCCCCTCCCTTGGGGGCTGGCTGGGGGCGCTCTGTAGCTCCCTGCTGGGCTGGCTGTGGGGTCCCCCGGCTGGGCGGTGTCGGTCGGAGGGGGACCCGCGAGCGGCGGGCGCTGCCCAGCGTGCTGAGCCGGGCCCCGGCCGGGCCGCTGGCCCCGGTGCTGAAGCCCCGCCCCGCCCAGCAGCGCTGCGCTGACGTCGCCGGGCGTGCAGCCGAGCCCGCCGCCCGCCGCTCCAGGGCCAGGCAGCGACAGCGGCAGCGTGTGTCCGGCGGCGCCCATGCGGGTCTGCGGCGATGCGAGCGGGCTGCGCTCGGCCCCGCTCCCCGCCTAGCCGCCCCGGCCGAGCATGGGCTGCATCGGCTCCAAAGGCACCCTCGGTAAGCGCGGGGAGCGGGGCTCGGCCGGGCCCCGGGGGGGTGCACCGAGCGGAGCAGCCGGGGGGACCCCGCGGCCGCGGGATGCAGCGAGGGGAGGGGGCCGCGCCGCAGCCCGGGGTGGGGGGGTCGCGGGCGGGCGGGAGCCGGAGCGATTAGTATGCAGGCGGGAGGGCCGTTGCCAAGGCACCAGTCTCCTTAGGAGACCTTCAGCTTTCCCCCGATCCCCTCCCGGAGGGAGGAAGCGGCCGCGGCTGCGGACGCTGGGGCGGGCCGATGGGAAGCGATCCCCCGCCTCGGTGGAGCGCAGCCGGGGCCGCAGCTTCTCCTGGCCCTGGCTGCGGGAGGGGGCTGGCGGGGACGCGGGGCAGGGTTAGCCCGGCTCGGCTCAGCGCTGGTTCGGAGCGGGCTGGCTGGTGGCAGCGGGGCGGGACGCGCTGGGGGTCGCTGTGCCCGGCTGGCAGGAGTGGGGGCCCCGGGGTGCTGCGCTGCATCGGCCCCAGGCCCCCATCCTGAGCTTGCACCGCTCGCTAAGTTGCTCGAAGTTGCTCGGAGGGAGGTGGCCCGGCCCCAGCGCTCTGCCTTGGCCGCTGCGGGGAGAGAGCCCCCGGCCTGGATGTGACTGACCCACCCCCTGCCCCAGCGCGCAGCCCCACAGCTCGCTCTCCCCTCCCCGTGCGAGCTTGGCTCGGCTCCGCTCTCGCCTCCTGCGGGCTCTGCGTCCCTGCTTACCCGGCTCCCAGCAGCGGCTCTGCCGGCCCCACAGCCGGGTTTCTGGGCAGGGGTAGTCCAGGTGTTCCTGGGGCCTGCCTTGTTGCTCTCCGGCCAGCACTTCCCTTCCCCAGGTGCAGCTCCAGAGCCCCCTGCAATGGGGGTGAATCCCCTGGGACTGTGGGGAGCCCTTCCCGGGGCAGGGCCTGGCCCCAAGGGGAGAGAGTCCATCAGGTGGGCTGGCCAGGGCCTAGGGGAAATGCCACTGAGCCCATCCAGCACAGGGGGCTGTTAGCCAAGGCCAGCCCCAGCCAGGAGGGCAGCTGGGGCTTGCCTATATACGGACACCCTATACTGCAGCCCCTTCAAAACGCTCCTACCTCTGAATCCTGGGGATCCTAGTCCCTGTTTAAACCACAGTGGTTCCCAAGATCCTGGCCAGCCGTGCTCAGCTCCCTTGCCCCCTGCCTGGGTTGGGTGTACTCCCCCGGGGGGAGGGGACCGGTCCCGGGGTCTCTTACAGTGTCGGTGCTGCACAAGCCTCTGTCCCTGTGCAGACGCACCCAGACACCCCCCTTCCTCCTCCCTGCTCTCTTAGCCCCCGTTCCAAGAGCAATAGGGACTCACATTACCGGTGGGTGAGCGGCTGCTGTGGATTGCCCCAGGGAACCCCACTGGTACCCCTGGGCAGCAGCTGTTCTGGGAGATCGTGTCTCCTCTCCCCGAGCCTGTTTTTGAGAGGAAGGATGGTCTTGTGCAGGGGTCCCCAAAGCGGTGCCCGTGGGTGCCATGGCGCCCGCCAGGGCATCTATGTGCGCCCGTGTACTGGCCGGCGGACAAGCATCCGCCGAAATGCCGCTGATTTTCAGCGGTGACGCCTCTTGACGTTGCTGCTTCTCGGCGGCATTTCGGCAGATGCTTGTCTGCCGGCCACGGTCCTTGGTGGCTTGTCGTCCAGCGCCCGCCCCCCCGGAAAAGGTTGGGGACCACTGGTCTTGTGGATAAAGCCCTGGACTCAGACTCATGCCCGTAAGGGCCTGAGTGGGGCTTAAGTGATGCCTAGGCCTCGTCCAGCTCTTTGCAAGCGCCCCCCCCCCCACAATACTGCATACCTGGTGCCTTGACGTTGTCTCCTGCAGACCCCTAGCCTGGGCCCAGGAGTCCCTGCGCTCCAGCTTCCTCAGCTCAACTTCCTGCTTTGAGGGCACTGTCCTGGGGACACCTACATGGGCGGGGGGGTTCTGCCGATGCACCTCTCCGAGAGTCAGTAGCCAGCTGGCTGGAAGAGTTCTTCCGTTGCGTTAGCTGCATGTGTGCCAGGGGTTAGGTCTGCACTCGGGGTGCGGAGTGCTTCACAGCCCTGAGGGTGTCCCAAAGCCAATCTATTTCCTAGGTGGAGACCAGGCCTGAGTTTTTCTCATTCTCTATGGCGGCCTCACGGATTTGCCACCGCACGTGCCTCCGGCCCACCGGTGTCCCCATCGCTCAGTGTCACACAGCCTTAGGCAGAGTCTGTGCTACCCTCCTTCGCCATCCTCTTTCCTCACCCCCTGGACAGCCTAGGGCCCCACAATACCCCAGGCAACCGCGTCACGCTGAATGCATCCCCACCCTTTTGGTTATATCCGGCTCTGATGACCTGTCCCTCAGCCTCTCGCTGCTTTTTCAGGGCCTTTGTTTTGGTCCCACTTAAGTCAATGTGGGTTTTTGTCCAGTGACGTCAATGGGAGCAGGATGGGGCCTTTTCTTTCCAGCGCGCACCCAGCCTGCGCCGGCTCGGGCTCTGAGGAAGGATCCCTGCTTTGGAAAGGCCCAGCACGCTCCTGCGTCTCCCAGTTTAACTCGCTGCCTCGCTGTTTGCTTTGCTCCGAGGTCTAGGCCCCCGCTGTGCCTCTAATACAATGTTTGAGGTAGCCTCCGGCCTGACCCTGTGCTGTGAGCTCACAATTCAGCCTCGCAGCCGGCTCCTTCCCTGGCTTTAAAAGCTGCCCCTTTAAAATCAACCCTGTTTAAACACCCACCTCTTTAAGGGTGTTATTACACCAGTTCGCTGGGCCTGGGCCTGAGCTCCCTCCGCTCCTGTTGACTTCGGTGGCGATTGCGGGTGCACAGCACACTGCAGGATGGGGCCCTAATTATATCTCTGGTGCTCAGTGGGTCTCCCACACTCCCATCAAAGGCTGGTTGCGTTCCCCCTTTGTCGGCTCCCAAACAAAAGCTGCTCTCACAAGCCGTCATCCAGTCATTTTTCCCGTTGTGCCATTCAGCCGGGAAATAGCGTGGTCATTAAAATCGCCTGTTAGCATGACTGTACCCACGGCGTTTGCTGCTTAGACGCTCTCAGTCCCGGAGCTTGACCCCCTACCGGACCGGGAGGGTTCCTGTTACCTAGCAACTTGTAACCGAACTGTGTCCGCTTTGGTAAGCTTAGGCTGTGTAACTCGCTCCCCTCCCCATCTGTTGGTTTGTTTCACTTGTTGCATTGGGTCTGAAACCAAAGGGACAGGCTCCGCTGGGACAGGGAATCTCTTCTACTCGGGGCCTGGATCTCCCCACCGTGGGATAATCTTTGGGTTCCTCGTTAGGTAGCGAGCGATTCCCCCGCCGCCCTCCCCCATGCTGATGTAACCTTTCCTTCCTGTCGAGTTTGGAGTCGTCACCGTATCCAATTGATTTTTATCATCTCACCACGCAGCGCAGCGGAGGCATGAGCGATGAGCTTTGCTCCCCCCGGCAAGCATTCCAGCTAAACCCTTTTTTGGCCTTAAGCTTCTACTCTAGCATTAGCATCCGGCCAGTTGTCACTCCCCTTGCTACGAGCTCCGTTTAGCTGACAGCTGGCGTTCGCTTGGCACAGGGCCGGGCCTCGCCATGTGCTCTTAGCCTGGCCTCTGGAATTGTCACGCTTCCCCACACAAGGCAATGCACGCTGGGAGTGACACACGGCTGGCTGGGTGGAGTCTGAGGGCAAGGGCCTGATTCTGCTCCCACTGAAATCAACGGCACAACTCCCAGGGACTTCAGGTGGAGAGCAGGATACAGCCTGGTGGGGGAGCTAGACACCTCATCTAGGGGAACCTCTGGCTGGGGCGTGGGTCGGGAAACGCTGGCTGGGGCGTGGACCTTACTGGACAGGCTGTTCCGAGAGAAGGAGGCTGCCCCTTTCTCATCTCCCTGTCCCATGAGTGATCCAGCCCCTAACACAGAAACGCTGAAACCTCCCGACTGGCCCAGCCCCTGCCTATGTCACAACGCCTGTATGGTGTTTGCTCACACGTGCCACACTCAGTCACGCTCACTAGCACGGCACACTTACTGCACCCACAGTTAGATCAAATCCACGTTCACTAATGTAGCAGCAGCCTGGATACCCGCCGGGGGTCATGGGTACCTGGTGTCTTCCAGCAGTATTTAGTCATAGCGGGTGCCCCATTCTGGGTCTTTGGCAGCCGTTGGACTGGCACTGTAATGGCAGGTCTGAGACAGGAAAGGATCCCACCTCATTATTACGGGATCTGTCCCCAGCCCCGGTGCCCAGGGGTCAGGTCCACACCATCAAGGTTGCAGCTTTGTAGGCCCAGAGCAGCGACCAAGGCAGGTGGTTCCTCTGATGTGGCATGGAGACTGAACTGTGCCTCTGCCTGGCTGAGAGGCGCTCCTGGCCAGAATCAGCCTGCCCTGGGGCTGGAGGGTGGTGCAGGAGTGGGGTAGCCAGGAGTGACTCCAAGTGGGCGTGTGAATGTGGAGGCAGGTGTGTTCCAGATGAATTTGTCATGTTCCGTGTGCTTGGGGCAGTGCTGGGCTGGGGGGGAGGGGGTCTGTGACACAACAGAGAGTGGGGCGGATTTGACCTGGGAATGTTGCAGGGGAGTTACATTGGGGATGGGGGACTTCCCTTGAAGGAAGATACCTGAGCTGTAACCTGAGCCAGGAGGGGGGTTGGGAGAAGTGCCACCTTCTGCCCCGGGAGACTGGACAAAGGAGAGGAGGAGCTGGGGGGGAGCGGGGAGAGAGCTGCTGGAGTTTCAGTTTTGTGCTGGGTGGTGGAACGCAGGGAACCCCAAGGCTGGGGGCTAAGCTCCCTGCCCCCCAGCAGGACTTGACTGAGGGGTCCTGGTTGTACCTACAAGCTCTGTTTTAGACTGCGTTCCTACTGTCCAATAAACCTTCTGTTTTACTGGCTGGCTGAGAGTCATGGTGAATCGCAGGAAGAGGGGTGCAGGGCCCAGACTCCCCCACACTCCGTGACAGGGTCCCAGTGCCTCCCTGCGCTCTGTCCCGCTGCCCACCCCCTCCCCAGCATCTTGGGGGCCAAATGAGACTTTTCCCGTCCTCGGCCCGTTCGTTCTGTGCCTCTCTTCTCCTCCCCCGGTGTCAGCAGCGGGAGGTCACCTTTGCAGCGTGGTTGGGGTCAGCCCCTGGCCCTCTCTGCTCTCCACGCTGCTGTGATTCCAGCACCGGCTAATGCACGTTGCTCTCCCTGACCCCACTCCAGCTGGCCACACGTGACCAGAATCTCTGATGCTGGGGCTGTCCGTGCTGTGCCAGCGGGGAGGCTGCCCCGGGAGGAGGCGTGTGGGAACTGGCACCCGCTTCATGCCCGACACTGGGCAGGAGGCCGTCTCCTGTCACCGCCCCGACGTGTGCTCATCAGAAAAACTTGCGGCGCCGGAGGCGCCGTCGCCCCCCTGGAATATTAATGGCTCCGTGGTGGGAACATTGTGTCCCTCGAATGGAACAGGCTGTAGCAGGATTCACTTTCCTTGGAAGGAATCCTGGCTGAAGGCACGTTCCCCCTGCCCCCATGCAGTGAGGCTGCCCCTCACCCTTGACCTGGGGGGCCCACAGCCTCCTCCCAGTCCCCACTGTATCCATCCCACCGCACCTGCAAGGCCCAGAGCCTCTTCCCTGCCCCCACTGCCTTCTCCTTGCCCCACCCCACAGGGCTTAGTGTCTTGTCACCCCTCCCTCCTTCACTCCACTCCCCCCCCCATGGCCCAGTGCCCCCCCTCTCCCCTAAAGGGTTCAGTACATCTTTTCCCCCTTCCACATCTTCAGTGCCTCCAGCCCACCATGGCCTGCAGGGCTCAGAGCTTCTTCCCTCCCTCTCTCCCTCCCTCCCCCCAAGAGATCAGTGCATCCTCCCATCCCCACCCTGCAGGGCTCAGGACCTCTCTCCCCTCTCCTGCTGCCCATAGTGTTTGGTGCCTCCTCTCTCCCCTCCCTTCCTCTCCATGGCCTGCAGGGCTCGGCCCCTCTCCTGGAGGGGATGAACAGGCGGTTCAGGGCGCAGGATTGTCTAGGATGAAGCACACGACAAATCAAGACCTGTCCCCAGAACTTCTGCCGAAAACACCCAACCCCTCCCTGCTCTGCTCCTGACCCCCAGCTCTGGCTGTGCCCTGCTCCCCGCCTGCCATGGCAACCCCATCTCTCTAGCCCCTAGCATCCCAGCCGGCATGCACCCCCAGTCACTAGTGCGATGCAGCCACTGCTGGGGTGGAACAGGGGAAGTGAAGAAGAATCCTGTATTCTGAAGCAGACAGGCTACCCTTACGAGAGCTGGGCGTTGGCCGGGTCTGTGGAGATACTGCCCCAATGACCAGCAGTCCAGCTAGCCAGTGCCTGCTAGCGCCAGGCTGAGGGCACCGACTGAATGGAAGGGTGCCCTTTGCTGAGTCACCCCTCCCTGTTTCTGCAGTGGGCTGGTCCTTGGAGGTCTCCCATCCAAACTTCAACAAGGCCTGCACCGCTTAGCGCAGATGTGCTCCTGGTGGTTTGCCTGCCTTCCTTTCTTTTGGGCCGTGAGCCCGGGGCACTGCCAGCCAGCATGGCACCTGCCCAGGGTCCTCGGCTCTGCTCCTGATTCGCCACGGTAGCATGGAGCGGTAACGCCCCGTGGGGAAAAAAATACCCCAGCCACGGCCATCCGTGCTCAAGGTCGCCTGCCAGGGGGCCAGGAACTGCAGCAAAACCCAAGCAACAAGCCCTTTGCTGCTCCTGTGGGATGCAGCCGAGCTTCTGGGAAAAGGGGAGCACCTGGCTTTGGCTAATGCAATTCCACCTCCCCAGCTTCCAGGCACCTCTGCTCTTCCCCCCTCTAGTACAGCAGCTCCCCAGCGGTGGGTCGTGGGAAGAGTGGAGGTGGGTCGTGTGTGCCCCAAAGGCACTCTTCCCCCTCTGCCCCGTGCTCTCACTTCCCCTGATGCAGCAGCAGCTGTGCAGAGGACGTGTCGGTGTGCCAGGGAGTGGACAGTCAGCAGCCTGGCAGTGATCATGGCCCAGCTGGGGGCATGGCTGGGGAGAGCCAAACAGGGCTTGGGCTGAGAAGGGGAGTGGGGAGCAGGTGGTTGGAGGATGGGGGAGGGGAGTGGAGATGGGGGGGCCGGAGGGCCCCCACTTTAAAGGCGCTCTGCAGCCCGATATGACAGCTCCTAGCAAGCCCTAGTTGTTTTCTCTTTCTGTATATGTCAATAGGATCCCCCAAAAGACACAACGCGGCCGGTGGGTCACCTTAGTAAAAAGTTTGGGAACTGCTGCTCTAGGAGGCAGTGCTGTCTAGTGGTTTGAGCACAGGACTGGAATCGGCTCCTGCTTTCGCCTGGGTAACTCGGGAGTGACCCCACTGGTGTCACTGCGAGGAGCCAAGCCCGGGAAAAGAGGAAGGGTTAATAACATGGACAGAAGCGTGTCAGTGCTTGTGGGAGAAGCTGGCAAATCCGGGCGTGAAGGTGGCATTGCTGGCGAAATGGAAGGGACTGGGGTCTCGCCTCCAGCCCCGGGATGAGAACCTTCCTCTTGCTCTGCCTGGCCTGTGGGTCTAAACGTTCCAGCGAGGGGTGCCCGCGGGCTGCGCGGACAAAGAGAAAGCAGTGCATGCTGGGAAACGCAGTCCCTGGGTTACAGCTCCCCATGCACGCTGAGCTCTCTTGTGGGCCCCGTTGGAGTACGGTGTGGGCTGCAGCCGGTCCGATGCAGCGTTCTGGGCCTCTAAGCAAGACAGACCCAGAGCGGGGAATAGCTAGATTTTCCTTCTTCACTGCTGTATAAAGCCAGGCCTTGGCCTCTTGTGTGGAAGATGTGCCGCGCTAGTGGGGCAGACCTCAACCGAGACTTCACTGCAGCACCTCCCCAAGGACTTCATTGACTGCGTGGCTGGCTTTGTGGGAGTGTCGAAGGCTCCGGCCAGGATCAGGGCCCCATGGTGTTGGGTGCTGCACAGACACGCCAGCCCTGCCCTGAAGAATTTACAACCCAGTGAAAAGCTGGGGGCCATGACTGTGTCGAGCAGGAAGAGGGAGGAAGGGTGAGACGGTCAGCAGGGAGTAGTGACCTCCCAGAGCAGATCAGGGAAGGCGTTAGTCTGGGCTGAATTAACACTAGGAAAACCAGACTGGTGGTGTCAGGCTGTGGGGCAGGTTAACCTCCCATGGCTCATGCCTGCTATCTCTAGGTCTCTTTTTGTGCCTGCAGGGTGAGATGCATCCCGGGCGCGGAGCGGAGGCACAAGGCCTGGGCACCGCTTATGACTTGTGCTGGCCCCTCTGTGCCGGGTGAATTACTCCCCTGAATTCCTGGCCTGGTTTGCAGCAAACAGTCCCGAAGTGTCAGGTACAATGTTCCCTGCACTTCTCCAGGGAGGGAAACTCTGCTTGTGCTCTGGGGGCTCTGTGCTTTACATAGTGACCCAGGCGGCTTTGTAAACGAACGCACAAAATTGGCCCCAGGTCCACTTCACCGGCAGAATCCACATGACGCTAAGATGCAGCAGGCGGAGGCAAAGGGCTGCTCTCGGCGCAGCCTGGGGAAGCCTCACGCTGGGATTCTGCTCTGCTCCCTGCCCGTGCAGGACGGAGACTTCCCCATGGAGCGGAGGGGGAGGGTACGCAACCCATCAATCCCATCCTCCTTTACTTACCTGCCAAGTCCTTGTGTCTGGACCCCATGGGTTTTCCTGCCACCTGTGATGACATCCGCAGCCTAAGCTGGAGGCTTCCCCTGGTTCATTTGAGGGGGTCTGGGATGACGTCAGCTCTTGCAGGGGAACCCAGAGCCCTTCTAGTCAGGTCTTGGCAGGTACATAGAGAGGACATGGGTTTTTCAGCCCTTTTGTTCTGCAGTGTAACAGATGCCATGAACAGGAACCTGTTCAAGTCACTGGCAAAATTCTTAATGGGAGCAGAATCAGGGCCTTAAAGTGCTTAAAAACCAATTCCAAACCGCCCTTGTAAATAAGAGAATGTAGTAGCGTCCCCTGGTGGGAGCCCAGCATCCGACCTCTGTGTGTTGGGGGAGGCAGCCCCACCCCAAACTTCATGTCTTTTTAGCAAAGAGCAGTGAGTGTGAGGATCAGGCCCTTGTCATTTCACACTTGCAGTGAGTTTGGGACGGTCTCAGACACACACTGGAGAGAATCCTGGCCACAGCGTGCCGAGTATGGCATTCCAGTCCATCCTGACCCGGGTGGTGCCTTGTCACCCATTGATATGGACACAGCTCGGAGACGGAAACCCCCCAACCAAAACCACAGCGCCTCTGAAAGCTCCAAGCAGGCAGCGTGAGGATGGGGCTGGGACGGCAGTGTGCCGGGGTCTCTGCTGGAATAACATACTGAGGAGGGCCTGGCTCACAGACCCCGGGGTGACATTCACCCTGAGGCAGAGGGCCAGTGCACCGCCTACTCACCGCGTACGCCCTGTGGCCTAGTAGAGCTACGTGGCCCTCCTGAGATAGAAACACGTGTGACCCACTGGTGGGTGAGTGCGTGGTCAGTCCCCTTTCGTGCTTGATCCACGAAGAATGGGAGCCTATTCCAGCCCCCGCTGGGGAGCCCGGAATCCAGTTGCATGTGTAACTTTGAGGGTCCCAGGTCGACCCCTGGTGTTTTGACCAGGATGGCAGCTGTCACAAATGCCTTTTATTATAAGTATTACGGTAGGGTGTAGGGGCCCCAATCCCGCTGCGCTAGGTGCTATGCAACCATATAACAAAGGGAGGGTCCTGCCCCCGAAAGCGTGCCGATCTAAGCGGAAGAGACAACAGGTGGCTGCAGTAAACAGGCGGACAGGGGAACAATGAGACGTTTGGGATGAGCAGCGCACCAGCTGCCTAATCGTTTACATTCCATCCGGTTGATACAAGAGAGAACAGTACAATTAGTCCCGACAGTGCGTCTGCTAGGAAATCCGGCAGCCCTGTTTGGGTGTGTCTGTGCACGGCAGCCTGCGTGTGAGTGCGTGTGCGTTCGCACATGTAGGGCCTTTATGCTGTTCTCTTTTGCTAGAAGAGAGGAATTCACTCCCTCTGAGTGGCAGGTTTGTTCAAGGTTCCACGCACAACACCACCCCCCATGTTAAGGGTTTGCTGCTCTGGGGCTTACACGGCACTGCGTTGGGGTGAACTTCACCAGACGGACTCACAAAATCCGGGGGGATAACCCTGGGGAAATGCAAAAGAACAGCCTGGGATTCCGTGCTGCAAATACCAGTGCAAAATCCCACCCCCTTTAACACGTGGGCTGAAACCCACAAGGAGGTCCGTGCACAGAGGTCCCTCTTGGAGGGACACTTAGAAGGTGGATTGACACAGCTACGTTGGTTGGAGGTCTGTGGAAAAAACCACACCGCTGATGACACATTTATACTGGCCTAAGCCCCCGTGTAGACGCAGCTTTGTTAATGGAAGACAGAAGGCTTCCATCGACTAAGGTTCTGTCTACACGAGAAACACTGTAGCGGAGCAGCTATATTACAGCCGCAGAAGGTGGTTCTTGGGTCACTGCTGTAAATCCCCCACTCCAAGAGGTGGTAGCCAGGTTGATGGAAGAATTTTTTTTTTACCTAGGGGTGTCTCCCCCAGGGCTTAGGTTAGCTTAATTACATCCCATTTTTCACAGCCCTGAGTGAGGGAGTGAAGCGGATCTATCTCTGTAGTGTAGATCATCCCCTAGCTACGGTCATTCGGGGATGTGGTGTCCCTACGTGACGGAAAAACCCATCCCCCTTCCCCAGCAGTGTCTGCACTACAGGCTTATGCTGGCCTAGCTATGCCGGTATCATCTCTGGGTGTAGACACAGCTGGGCCTCCATGGTGGTTTAGTGCCTGTTAATACTTGAACTAAAACATTAAACCAGCCTCTCCTCTCCTCTTCTCATTGCTCCTATGCCCCCGGGGAACAAAAAGGAATTCCCCCTCTGTGCTTTTCTGGTCCCACTGGGATGACTATCATTAACCCCTCTTTGTCACTGCCCACCGCCTCCTGATGGTGCTCGGAGACCTTAGAAGGAGGCTCGCTAGTAACAACGGGGTGACGTTTACATACATAGCCTGGGATTCCTTAAAGGGAAGAATCAACCCCCGCCATTGCCCAGGATCGGAGTGATCTGGTCCCAGCAGAAAGCACAGAGCCGGAGTCTGTGGTGCAGAGCAGAGGGGACACAGCCAGCGCCCTGCCCACGGCAGTCACTTTCCTGGAGGGAGCAGTGCAGTTTTAGAGTCCCCAGGGGCAGAGGGCCCCGCAGCAGGGCTAGGCTCTCGGAGGCTGACGTTTCTCTGTGCTCTCCCCGCAGTGGCTGTGGACACGACTTTGCATGTGGAGTGGAATGAGGTGAAGGCCCTGCCTGCCCTCTCGCCCTTGGGGAGCACCAGGACGTCGCTGGTCCACAGGCTGGTTCGGCAGAGCTCAGTGGACAGCCAGGACTCTCTCGAGGTGCCACGGTTCTCATCCCTCTACCTTTGGGGACGGGGGGTGCTCCGTAGATGAAATGAGCTGTGAGTGGGCATGTGGGTCTATGGGGCAGCTGTTTGGGGCAGGGGGAGATGGGGAGGAGGGCCATGTGCGTAGCTTCTCTGCCTTTCCGATTCAATTGAAAGCCAGTTGCCGGTTAGCTAGCGGTTCTCTTAAGGCCCCAGCTGCTGGAGTCAGGCCTATCGATCACGTAAGTCTCACTTCAGCCCTACTTACGTGGCACATAGGCCTTGTGGGATGAAAACAGCACCTGGGCTTTGGCCGGGGCTGCTACCATCAGGATAGACCCACAACAGCAACACTTCACCCTTTGCCAGTGCCTTGCAGCTGAAGATCCCAGAGTGCTTTGCAACCCGAGAACGAGCCTCACCTTGCAACCTTCCCCCGGGACACGGTGGCAGCGGTAGGCCGATATTGGAGGAGAGGAAACGGAGGCCCGGAGGGAATAAGGCCCCCGTTTTCCACCGTAGCATCCAAATATCAGTGGCTTGTTTTGCAATCGTGGCTAAGAGACTTGCTCAAGGTCAGGTCCAGAGCGTGCAGCTTTGCCCCCCCAGCACCAGTCCACCCTTGCGTGGCTCGGAGATCCCAGGGTAACTATCAACTGTGTGATACATCAGAAATCTTTATTGGCGTGACAGGCAACGGTAGGACCTTTGGGCAGGGAGGAGCTGGCTGCAGGGGGACATTACTGAATTCCAGTCATCTCCTCCCCTGGCCTTTCATTTCAGGGCCTCCCACATCTCACGGCTGCCTGGTTTAACTTTCCGCCTAAGGCTGCTGTATCCCTGGGGCTTGCTGAGGTGGTGTCTACACTGCACGGGAAGATGTGCTTATAGCACGGGTAGGCATCCCTGTGCTAGCTTTAACCTAGGCCACGATAGCAGTGGAGATGTCCATCCAAGGCCTCATGATAGTCCCCGTCCCGCTGCTGTGACCAGGTCCAACCAGACAACTGGCTGTCCCCTTTGACCTTGTCTGCTGGAGTATTTTGCCACTGTGAGCACCACTGCAGCTCCCAAGCGCACCGTGCACCACGCTCACGTCACCGGGCGATTGCGCGCGCTCTGGGGAGCAAAGCTGGCTCCACTACCATGTCCCTCGGCACTGTTGCAGGGCCAGCATGCCCAGGAATAGCAGGCATTGTAGCGCCAGTCGGGCTTCCCGGCGCAATTCCACAATGCTCCTGTCCCGCTTTTAGTGGTTGCTTTGACAACTTGGTGCCCCTTGAATTTCCCCCGTATTTCCTCTCTGCCCCCCATGTCTTTGTCTTGCTCCCCTTTGCCCCACTCAAGTTTTCCTCCAACCCCCAGTCTGGCTCCTCTCTGCCCTGCTGTCCCTCTCCCTGTGCTCAGTGACCCTAGAGAACCCTGCCTAGGGCGTAGTCCCCACTGCCTGTGGCCATGAGTGAGTCCTGCTCTGTCCGTCTCCCTGCCCGGTTGCTAGCCGTATCTGCAGCTCAGGGCTCTGCTCCTTGCATCTGTGATGGGTTGGGGATCACCCACACCGATAAGGGGTTCTGTCACCACCCGTCTTGTAACTTTGGGTGCTGAACTGCTCTGCAGTTATGGCTCAGAGCTTGACACCCACAGCTGGTCCACGAGTATAACGGTCACATCTTGGCTTCCACCGGCCTCGTTACACCTTGCGGGGTGACCCCAACAGCCCTTCCCGTCCCAAGTCTCCCCAGATCCATCTAACCTGAGTTCTTAATGACCAGACACTCCTATTTTCCCCTCTGGCTCACCGGCCCCCAGTGATCAGTTCGCTTTGGGGGACACATGCTCCAAACGGTTTGCACAAAGGAGAGCTGCTAGACGTAAAAATAAAAAGTTTACTTAATAAAAAAAATCCCGGGTTCGAAGACGAGCTAGTGAGGAAGACCAAACCCAGGCAATTAACAGACACACAACTCCAGGCTTCACATTTCTGTGTTAGTTAAAGTCTCTTTTCTAATACAAGTTATCTATTGCCTCTGCACAGTTTCATAGAATATCAGGGTTGGAAGGGACCTCAGGAGATAATCTAGTCCAACCCCCTGCTCAAAGTAGGACTAATCCCCAGATAGATTTTTACCTCAGATCCCTAAATGGCCCCCTCAAGGATTGAACTCACAACCCTGGGTTTAGCAGGCCAATGCTCAAACCATTGAGCATATCCCTCCCCCTCCTGCATGCCTCTATAATAGACGGGATCCAGCCTTTCTCCAGCTTCCCATTTAGAGGCTGCCCTTCATCCTCATCGTTTCTGGATAAAAACCCTCAGACGCAAGCCTGATTTGAAAAGGCTTTCCCCCCCCCCCCATCCCCCTCTTTCTCCTGGCATGATGACTCTGTTATTCCGAGTAAACTCCCTCCTTCCTTAGGTTTCCAAGACTGGGGGTTTCTTGTCAGTTTCAATGTCTTTCCATTAACTTGAATGGCCCCCCATTGTCTGTTCCTGGCTGGACAATGGGTCATTGCTTGGAGCCAGTTTCGTGGCAACATCTGGCTTGGGAGAAGCCCCCCCTTCTGGGAGGTGTGTGTGTGAAATTGTAGAACAAGTCATGAGTTTAGTACTTTATATAGATAGATTGATCACACAATCTGTATCCATATCTTAGAATACCCATCAGGCTCAGAACACCACCGGCTTTCATAAAAGACTTTACCGACTGCACTTTTCTAGTACAATAACGTTGTGTGCAATACATTGGTTCAGTGACTTACTCTTTGGAGTTCAGACTCCCTGGTTTCCCCTTGGGGTGTCTGGCCCCTGATTGTCACAGCAGCCTCTCTATGGTTAGAGTGCTGGGGGATTATGGCTCCCCCAGGTGTAGAAATGGGTGCCCAAAATCAGGGGTATCTGGGCCAAGCTAGGAGGCTGAGTGGGTCTGCACACACTCCCCCTCCCCCCCGACGCTCACACCCTCAAACGCTTACATTGCCTGAACCACCCATGGACAGCCTCAGCCGTATCCCCCGTGCTACTGAGACCTGAAAAAGTAAGAGTGGGGAAGGGTCCTTGCCCCTGATCCCCTTGTAAATCCACTTAGCCCCCATTGCAGCTCCAGCACACACTCTTCCTCCCTGTCACCCTGAGCAGCAATATATCCCCCCAGGCCCCAACTGCGCTAGGTCAGGGAAGGAAGGGAATGTCTCCTCCCCAGACCCAGCCAAAACCATCAACATGTGCAGATGGATGCTGTATAAAAATAGGACATGCAGTGTGGCTTCTCTGCACTGCTGCAGGTGCATGGGCCGTGACTGGACCAGTGCTAGCAAAATCTGGGTGTCCTTGTTCTGCTCTGGTTTCTGCACCTTCCTCCATGCAGTTCCCTCCCCCGGATCCAGTCATGCCCCCCACTCTGCTGAAAACTCTCCTGATTTGACAATAAATCCGGTCCCTTGCCTTGGAGTAATTCGTAGATTCCCAGGCCAGAAGAGACCATTGTGGTCATCTAGTGTGACCTCCTGTATCACACAGGCCAGAGGACTTACCGCAATAATTCCTAGAGCAGATCTGCTAGAAAAATACATCCAATGGTGGTTTAACAATTATCAGGGATGAAGAATCCACCATGACCCTTGGTCAGTTTTTCTAATGGTTAATTAGCCTCATTGTTAAAAATTTATGCCTTATTTCCAGGCTGAATTTGTCTAGCTTTAACTTCCAGCCATTGGATTGTGTTGTGTCTTTTTCTGCTAGATTGAAGAGCCCATTATTAAATGTTTGTTCCCCATCTAATTAAGTCACCCCTTAACCATCTCTTTGTTAGGATAAATAGATTGAGCTCCTTGAGTCTCTCACTATAAATCATGTTTTCTAATCCTTGAATCATTCTCGTGGCTCTTCTCTGAACCCTCTCCAATTTATCAACATCCTCCTTGACTTGTGGGCACCAGAACTGGACACAGGATTCCAGCAGCTGTCGCACCAGCGCCAAATTGAGAGGTTAAAATAACCTCTCTACTCCTCAAGATTATCCTGGTTATGCATCCAAGGATCACATTCTTTTGGCCACAGAGTCACGCTGGGAGCTCACGTTCAGCTGATTAGCTACCATAACCCCCAAAGTTTTTTCTGAGTCTCTGCTTCCCAGGCGAGAGACCCATCCTCGCCTCTGTTCTTTGTTCCCAGATCTATATGCAGTATCTACATGTCGCAGTATTAAAAGGCATATGGTTTGCTTGCATCCAGTTTACCAAGCGATCCAGATCGCTCCGAATCAGTGTCCAGTCCCCTCGTCATTTACCACTCCCCTGGATTTTTGTGTCATCTGCAAACTTTATCAGTGATGGTTTTGTTTTCTTTCAGATCATCGATAAAAATGTTAAATAGCGTAGGGCCAAGAACCAATCCCTGCAGGACCTCACTGAAAACACACCCACTTGCGGATGATTTGACACTTTGGACCTATCGGTTAGCCATTTCAAAATCCATTGAATGCGCAACACGTTAATTTTATATTGTTTTAGTTTTTTAAATCAAAATGTTGTGCTTTAGAGAAGTCTTAAGTATATTGTCACAAACACAACAAGGAGTCCGGTGGCACCTTAAAGACTAACAGATTTATTTGGGCATAAGCTTTCGTGGGTAAAAAACCTCCCTTCTTCAGATTGTGTCAACACTGATATTACCTTTATCAATCAGACTTGTAATCTCATAAAAAACATTATTAGTTTAACAGGATCTATTTTTCATAAACCCATGTTGATTTGCATTAATTACATGAACACCTCCCCCCACTTTAATTCTTTATTAATCGAGTCCCATATCAGCTGCTCCATTATCGTGCCTGGTATTGATGTCAGGCTGACAGGCCTATAATTACCTGGGCCATCCCGTTCACCCTTTTTAAAAAATTGGCACAACATTAGCTTTCTTCCAGTCTTCTGGAACTTCCCAGTGCTCCAAGTCTTATTGAAAGTCAACTTTAATGCTCCAGTGAGTTGCTCAGCCAGCTCTTTTAAAACTCTCGGATCTAAGTTATCTGGACCTACTGATTTTAAAATGTCTAACTTCAGTAGCTTCTTTTTAACATCCTCCACAGATACAGGAATGGAAAGAGTGTTATCACCATATGATGAGACTGTATTTGTTTTTTTCCCCAAATACAGAAGAGAAATATTTATTGAACACTTCTGCCTTTTCTGCATTATTATTGATAATTTTACCATTTTACCAATACCATTGCCAGGATTCTTTTTGTTCCTAATATTTTTAAAAACAAAACCACAAAACCTTCTGGTTGTTTATAACTCTACTGGCTATACCTTTCTCCTTGTGTCCTTTTGCTTCCCTTATCAATTTTCTACAATTCCTAACTTCTGATTTATATTCATTACTATCGGATTCCCCTTTCTTCCATTTGCGATATATCATTTTATTTTTATAGCTGCCTTCACTTCCCTCTGAACCAGGTCTTTTTTTTTTTAAAAACCACCAGAGCCTTCTTCCTCAGTTGTGAGATTGTGGTTTTTTGGGCATCTAGTAAGGTCTTCTTAAATGATTCCCAATTATCATTCACATTTTTCTGCTTAAAGTCTTCCTCCTAGCTGATTTGGCTCATAATTATTTTCAGCTTTGTGTAATGGGCTCTGTTAAAGCATCAAGTATGTGTGTATGTGTGTGTAATATGTATATATGTATGTGTATATATGTGTATATATTTTTACTGATCTGGACTTTATTCCACTTGTAAATTGTAAATGTGATCAAGTCATGATCGCTTGTACCTGGCTACCCTTAATTTTTAGTTCTGTGACAAGTTCCTCTTTATCTGTTAGGACGAAAGTCTAATGTAGAATCCCCCCATGTTGGCTGCATCAATTTCTGAGTTAGGAAATTGTCAGCTATAATGTTTAGAACTTCCAAGAATGTTTTAGTACTGGCAGCATGGGAGCTCCAGCATATGTCACTCACATTGAAGTCCACGGTGATCATGCTGCCTTTTCTCCGACACATGTATAGATAGGTGCATAAGGAGCTGGTCGTCCTGTTTCCTAGTGTGATCTAGTGGGATTAGGTGGGGTGTAGCAGACACCAACTACTGCCTTGAGCTTTATCTGTTAGGACATTGATCCCTTAGAATTCCAGATCCTTTTCTTCTGACATGGAGTACAAAGGGGAGAGGAGGAGGAGGAGGATGGGGGAGAGAGATACATAAACGTGGAGCTACTAGGGGGATACTGGACTTCATGGCTCAGCCTCTTTGCTTCCCGTTTCCCCTCATCAGTCTGGATTCTAGGCGGCTTTGTCCTCCGAGTCCCAGACCAGGCTCAGGGCTATAGAGATGGTAGATAAAGTGAATGCCCAAGCGGTGGGTGGGCCCCAGGGGCATTCTCTGGTGCCCAGGAGCACCCTGCTCCGGCCACATAGGCGCTAACTCCGTGGGTGCTCCGGGGTTGGAGCACTGATGGCCGGCAGCCCCCCATCAACTCTCCCTGCCCCCCCCCAACATCTGCTGCCTGCCGGCAGCCCCGCAGATCAGTGCCTCCCCCTCCCTTCTTGTGCCGCCCACCCGCTGTGATCATGTGATCAGCTGTTTTGCGGCGTGCAGGAGGCTGGGGAAGGGGGAGGAGTGAGGACAAGGCACGCTCAGGGAGGGGATGGGAAGGGCCAGGGTGGGGCCTAAGGGAAGGGGTGGAATGGGGGCGGGGCCCGGGGCAGAGCTGGGGGTCGAGCCCCCCCCGGCACTTGGGAAAGTCTGCACCTGTGTCCTGCCAGATTTCCTTTCTGAGCAGGGGAGAGACCCTGCTGAGCTCTGAACGTGGGTCTAGCACCGAGCTCTGCACCCAGCAGCCCCCTGCTTCAGCCGTGGGGAAAGCAACCCTTCTGCTCTCCTGTGAGGAGCAGGGCTAACCACGGCGCCCCCAGCGGGGGCTGGGGCAGGCCGAGAGATCTTGGGAGCATGGAAGCGGCTGAAGTCTGTCTCTTTCCCCCAGGTGCAGTCCCCATGATTTTCAGTGGGATTGTGGGTGCTCCACAGTGCTCATCATCTCCCCCTTTGGTGCAGGGGTCTAAGTGTGGCTTTAGGATCCAGCTCTGCGTGTCCAGGTTTGCCAGTGCATGAAGCCCCTTCAGAGCAAGGCAGAGCCTTTTAATGGATGCGTCTGGTATGGCTCTCTGGGTACCCAGGGCAGTGAGTCCCCCGTTCTCCCTCACACTGGAGGCAGGGGGGTATTTGCTTGTGCCTGATGCCTCCAGCCTGGTAGCCCCCGAAGCACCCTCCTTGGGGCAACGCCAGCCCTTCCTTTGTCTTGCAGGCTAATGAGAGGTGCACCCCGCTCCCGGAGCCCCTCTGAAGGGTTCCCTGTAGCGTGCAGCCCCTTATCCACTGAACGCCCCCAGAAACAGCAGGTTAGCTGTCCCCAAGGGGCCATGCACTCAGGATCGACTCCTTGCTTAACATCGCAGCACTGAGATAGTCAGAGTGGGCCACGGAGATGTTTACTATCAAAGATTCAAGAGCGCATGGGGAAGGATATTGGAAACAAATGCGTAACGCGCTTTCTGGGGGGCCAGGCTGACCTCCCGTCTAAAGCTGTTTACCTCCCCCCCAAAGTCCTCTGCAGCGTTTCAACCAAGGCTGGTTGTGATCCCATTTTCATGGCTGTCCACACACAGCCCGGTTATTTCCGAAGTGCAGGCTGATGGGGTGTCTCCCCAAAGTAACCAGGGAGCTAAGCAGAAGGCAGCATCCATTGTGTTTGCTCAGAGTGCTGAATTTACAGCTCAGCAGAGAGACAGGTGAGTAAACATCCCTCGGCTGACAGAAAACTGTTCGTCAACTCGGCTTTGAGACAGACGCGAACCCTTGTTTGCTGTACACGTAATAACTCCTCGCGTAGTGTCTGTACATGCCGTTCGCACCACTAGTAATGAGCAGTGTGAGCCCGGCTTTCCGGTAAGACCTCCCATGACGGTCCTTGGTGAACCAGAATGGACACACCAGAATCAGGACGTGCCTGGAACCCCTCTTACCCGTTGGCATCGAGGGGTTCTTGGATTACAACCTCCCACATGGTTTATATGCAGGTGACTTCCGGGGCTCTGGGCATTGGCATTCCACAACCGACTGAGAACACAACCCCCCCCGCTCACTCCAGCACCCCACATACCCTGTCCCTCCCCTCCTTTCTCCAGTGCACAGCCCACTCTGGCCCCCATACACACACTGCCCCATCCCTGCCCCTCTGGGGTGATGGGCTTGGAGGCTGCAGAGCGTGGGGGAATAGGGGGATCCCAGTCCCAAGGGGCTGAGCCTTCCAGCGCCCTACTGATCAGGGCAGGACGGCCGTGGGTTAATCCCCAGCGTGGAGTCGTCCCAGTGTTCAAAGCCCAGAGGAGACTAAGGTCTCGGCACCTGTAGACACCTCGGCATTCCTCCCCAGCAGTAGCCAAGCACCTTGGTCAGCCTCACACACTCAGTTGGGTAACCAGAGCCCTTGCCCCTGGGCGGGTGGGGTGTCTGTGCTGAGCAGACATGGGCCTTTGGGGAGGAACCATGGTGTGCCCCGGGGGTTTGGACCATGTCCCTGGGGGCTTGGTTGCCCTGGGGCTCTCAGGCATTCCTGGCATCACCCTTACCCCCAGAAACCCAGCGCGTCTCTTGTGGCCATTCCCCAGGGCACGGATGGTGCTGACACACCCTCTGCTTTACTGACAGTGCCGCTTAGCACAGACCTGGCTCCCGGAGCACCCCGGGGTTGGGGCGGATCCAGCGCTGGGCTCACTGGGGGGGACGGGACGGTCTGTGTCTAAACAAAGAGAGAATTCAGGGAACCCCACACACGTGCCGGGGGATTGGCGTTGGACTGGGCTGGGCTCATAATCAACAGAGCGAGCCCTCAGCGGGCTGCAAAGAGCGTCTGGGCCCAAAGAGCCCAAGGGCGGCATCGAGCGATGAAACTGTCCTTTGGATCATCCTTGTTTGCTCTCTTATGGCTGCCTCTGAAACAAGCCTCCATCTTCTGCCTACCCCCCATCAGTCCCCTCACCCACCCTCGCCACCCCTCCTCACTCAGGCTCCAGCCATTACACCCCTTCCCTCTTCTGTGCCCCCTGGAATGCGGGACACGACTGGGAACTCTTTAGGGCAGGGCCTGTCTCTTGCAGACCTGTGCGTGGCGTGCCCAGTGCAAGGGGCTGCAGTGATACAAGTTCACAGGACACCAGCGACTAGTCCTGTGGCATGTCCCGGGCAGGGGCAGGGAGCAGCCGAGCTCGCAGGTTAGTTGCTCTGTTCGGTGCCCTGAGCCCGGTAGTGTTTTATTGGGTGCTCTTAGCTCAGTGCCCCCAGCCTGCTGGCCCCTGGATGGGGCCCAAGTGCTGGGCGGTGAAGTGGGGTCTGGATATTGGAGAACCAAGGAGCAATTTAGCCTTAGCTCAATGAACTGCCTGTAACAGCCCCTGCCCATAGCTCAGCCAGCAAGGGCTGGGCACTCAGCATGTGCCCTGCACCAAGGGACGCAGCACCGGAGAAACCCAGGGGAGCCTATGCAGTGTCCCTCCACTGACCGTCTCACCTCCTAGTCCCTGAGTCCCTGCTGGCCTGGCCGGGGTATCGATACTCCCCGGTCCCTGACTCCCTGCTGGCCTGGCCGGGGTATCGATACTCCCTGGTCCCTGACTCCCAACTGGCCTGGCCAGGGTATCGATACTCCCTGGTCCCTGACTGCCGGCTGGCCTGGCCGGGGTATCGATACTCCCTGGTCCCTGACTCCCTGCTGGCCTGGCTGGGGTATCGATACTCCCCGGTCCCTGACTCCCTGCTGGCCTGGCCGGGGTATCGATACTCCCCGGTCCCTGACTCCCGGCTGGCCTGGCCGGGGTATCGATACTCCCCGGTCCCTGACTCCCTGCTGGCCTGGCCGGGGTATCGATACTCCCCGGTCCCTGACTCCCTGCTGGCCTGGCCGGGGTATCGATACTCCCCGGTCCCTGACTCCCTGCTGGCCTGGCCGGGGTATCGATACTCCCCGGTCCCTGACTCCCGACTGGCCTGGCCGGGGTATTGATACTCCCTGCTGGCCTGGCCGGGGTATCGATACTCCCTGGTCCCTGACTCCTGACTGGCCTGGCCAGGGTATCAATACTCCCTGGTCCCTGACTGCCGGCTGGCCTGGCCGGGGTATCGATACTCCCTGGTCCCTGACTCCCGACTGGCCTGGCCGGGGTATTGATACTCCCTGCTGGCCTGGCCGGGGCACATCTCTTCCCTTGTTGCTGCTGTTCAAATTCCCGTCCTCTGAGGCTGGCGCGGTGATGGTGAATCTGTCTTGCACCGATGCCACGAAGGCCTCTCCTTGCTGCCCCTGCCGCCAGGAGCCCTCCGTGGCCGTGGTCAGTGTGAAGTGAGCCCTGAGCGTTCCCCTCCTGCTGATCCTGCAGCCCTGACACTCAGCCTGGCCCGAGCACATGGAGGTTTCCCCATGAGCTCCGCTGAGCCTGTCCTGTGCAGACAGCAGCATGGGAGCTAGGCTGGGTCCTGCCCCCTCCACACCCCCCACTCTGCCCCCTTCCCCATGCCCTGCTGCAGCCCCAGCTCCGTGGTATCTTCCTGCCGCGCTGCACTGACGTCAGTGCCAAGTCAGGCCTGTATCCTGGGAGAAATCAGGCCATGGTTGGTGACTGGTTGCCATGGAAATACACCTTGTTGCAAGCTACAACTCCAGAATCACTTCCTAGGAAGCCACTGGCTATGAGCCGCTGGGGCTGGGTCTAGGGCTGCTGCCAGGGAGGCAGGGGGCAGCTGGCAGTGCCAGGTAAGACTATGCAGAGCCTGCGCTTCTGGGTGGTGCTGGCACTGTGCCCAGGGTCCATACGCGGCAGGACTCGGGTGGCAGGAGCTGCATCGGCTCCTACTGTCCCTGGCTGTGGGAAATGCCTCCCCAGCCGCTGCCGCTCCTCTTCCTTCCCCTGCTGGGATCTGACCGGCAGCTGGGACGGCGCCTGCGGAGCGTGTGGCTGAAGTCCCTCTCCCATGCCTGGCACCGGTTGCAGGAGTGTTTGCAGAGGCTCCGAACTGCATGTAGCTCACAGGGTCTGTCTATGCTGCACACTAAGCCCGGGCTCTGACTCACCTTTGAGCCCAACCCCCTCTTCTGTCCGTGCACAAGCCAGTCCGACTTAGGTCAGCAAGCACGCAGGGCCCGAGAGCCTGAGACCTGCTGAGACCCCGGGGCCAAGCGGTGGCTGCAGCTCAGTGCAGTGTGGCCTTGTTAGCACAGCCTTGAGACCCGGGTCCACCGATGGCAAACCCCACCCATAGATCCCTGCATGGTGGGTGCAGGTCTCACGGGAGGGGGGTTAACTCTCTGGGCTGGTCTCCCCAGTGTCTCTGCTCGGGGTGGGCGCCTCCGTTTCCCACCACTCTAGAACTGCCCATCATCGGCTCAGGACTCCCGGTCCTCCCCCCTGGATGAGCAGGCCCCGTGGGGGTTAGCAAGTCCAGCAGCTGCTGCCAGGTTCCAGGCCACGTGCGGCCCCCTGTATTGAGGGTGAAGACCAGGAGGCCCAGCCCCGTCCTGCGTCAGGCTTCTCCCCTCCTCTCCTGCGGAATGGCAGGCGCTTTCGGCAGGGGTGGGCGGCGCGCACTTCCCCGGTCCCAGCGTGCGGCTAATTGCCAGGGCGGCTGTGGGGCGTTAATGACTGAAACATTCGGAACCATTATCCATTATCTTGCTTTTATTTTCCCTCCTGTCACTCACGATTGCTCTCCCGCACGGAGCAGATTTCCTTGTTTTCTTAATGGTGTTGATAAAATGATGACAACGTGCTGTGCATTATACCCGGCTGCTCCCTCCCGAGATCTCCCAGCTGGCACAAACGCTGCTCGCGTCTCCCTCTCTGGTCCATACTTCACCCAGTACCTGCAGCTCCTGAAAGCACGGCTGTCGCTCCGGGCCCAGGCCGGCCCCTGCAATCCTGCCGCGGGGAAATCCACTCCAGGCCTTAGCAGGAACCAAGAAAATATTTATCCCGAATGATGAAATATAGTCTGCAAAGTTACAAGAGCAACCAGCTGTACTTAGTTAAACAGGGTAATGCAATCAATGCTCTCCTTCAGCAACTTGCACGGCTTCCTGCTGGGGAGGTGGAGGCCGGGGGTGTGTGTGTGTGTGTGTGTGAGAGAGAGAGAGAATGTACATGTGTAGTGGGAGAATGTGTGTAGGTGTATATACAGTATGAGTGTGTGTGTCTATATATATCTATAGTGGGAGAATGTGTGTGTATATATAGTGTGAGTGCATACATACATATGCATGTAACGTAGGAGAATGTGTGTACTGACAGTACGTGTGTGTAATATATAGATACCCACAGTGTGTACAGCGTGCGAATGTATGTGTATATTTAGTGTGTGTAGTGGGATAATATGTGTGTATAAAATATACACGTATCTACACACCTTTGGGCCTAAAAACAGCCTAGCGCCATTGTGGAATTATAGACATCAGAGGTGGTCAAGGCCTAGTGAAAACAACTAGTTTAAGGAGTCCGGTGGCACCTTAAAGACTAACAGATTTATTTGGGCATAAGCTTTCGTGGGTAAAAAAACCCACTTCTTCAGATGCATGGAGTGAAAATTACAGATGCAGGTCTAAATATACGGATTGAATTGGCCCTGTCAACACTGGTTCTCCACTTGTGAGGTAACTCCCTTCTCTTCATGTGTCAGTATAAATATGCCTGCATCTGTAATTTTCACTCCATGCATCTGAAGAAGTGGGTTTTTTACCCATGAAAGCTTATGCCCAAATAAATCTGTTAGTCTTTAAGGTGCCACCAGACTCCTCGTTGTTTTTGTGGATACAGACTAACACGGCTACCTCTCTGATACTTAAGGCCTAGTGGTTATTCCCCAGTGGCCAAGGCAGGTTCATTCTGCTCCAGTACTTTGTCTAGTCTGGTTTGAGCTGACTCAAGCAAAAGGGTTTCCATCATCATGGTAAAGGGATGATGTTCAGGAACGACGCCGACTTTGTACTGAGGGTCGCTTTCCCCTCAAACACCAATTGTATTTCCCCAAAAGGACTCAAGGACTCGCTGATGCTGTTGTTTCCTGCAAGCCGCCCCCCCCCCCCCCCATACTATTTCACAGTCATCTCGAGTTTGCAACAGCTCCCCGGTGAGTGTCATTGACAAGCGGAATCTACACGCTCTTTACCCATTCTTGCAAATCATTCACACTCGCTCTATGTACTGCAGTCACTGATGGTAAAAGAATATTAAGGTTGCAAAAAGCCTGTGCAAACTTAATGTGGCCCCCTTGTGTCTGTGTGTTATGAAACAGTCTTTAATTACATGATCACATACGTTTTTTCCCTGCCTCGTTCAATATTTCTTGTTATCCCCTCATTCACTGTTTGACCCCAGATCTTATTTACCATACCCCGTCCAAACCCTGCACTGAATACAAAACTATTCATTTCCTCAGTGGTGTTTCTAAGGTGCTCTCATTATAGTATCCGAACGCTTCACAAACGTTAATGAATTTCTCTTAACCACTCCCCTCTGTTGGGGTGACTATGATCCCCAGCTTACAGACGGGGAGCAGAGAGACAGAGTTTAAGGCCAACTATCCACTAACTTTGCATGCCCACTTGAGACAGCGAGGGCCGCCTGACTGAGTACTTAGCAGTTTTATAACACTTGATACGTTCAAAGCACAGCTCCGCTCAGTTGCGGTTGTGAGCACGCTGCATTTCTGCACATAAGAGCCCAGTCTCAAGTCAGAAAAAGGGGCTCACGCAATTAGTGATTTGTGAAAAGGCTGGATTACGTGATTTTCCCAGAATTACACAGGCAAAAGTGGGGCTAGAATCCACTTCTCCAAGGTGACATTCAGCTGCCTTACCCAGGAGCCATCCTTTCTCATCCTTCAGTTCCCCCTCTCTGTCACTAGCCACCTTCCAATTTCTGTGACAAACGAACCAGCCGTCCTGCGGACAACAGCCTCATTCACTATACAACCATGATTCATCCCTGAGCAGATCTATCTCATCCACTGAGGGAGGGAGGGGTCCAGTGGAGAAAATAGTGTGTGATCATGTAATGAAAGACTGTGTCACAATAATGGAGTGGCTAATACAGGATTCAATTAATAAAGAACTAAAGGACGATAATATAATGAATGCCAATCAACATGGGTTTATGGAAAATGGAGCCTATCAAACGAACTTGATGTCTTTTTTTTTTGGACGGGATTATGAATTTGGCTGATAAAGGTAATAGTGTTGATGTAATACACTTAGCCTTCTGGAAGGCAGAGGACTTGATACCACACAACATTTTGATTAAAAAACTAGAACGATACAAAATTAAAACGGCCCACATTAAATGGATTAAAAACCGGCTAAGAGAGAGGGCTACAAATGTGACTGTAGTTGGCACTGGTGTGACCGCGGCTGGAATCCTGTTTCCAGTTCTGTTGCCCACAGTTCAAGTTGTTGATAAATTGGAGAGGGATCAGAGCGGAGCCATGAGAAAGATTAAAGGATTAGAAAACCTGCCTTATAGCCCCCAAGAGCTCGGTCTAAACAAAGAGAAGGTGAAGGGGTGACTTGATTATGGTCTGTAAGTATCTACACGGGGAACAAAGACTTAATTATTGGCTCGTCAAGTTAGCAGAAAAAGGTACAACGTGAGCCGATGGCTGGAAGTTGAAGCTAGACAAATTCAGACTGCAAATAAACCGTAATTTTTTAACGGTGAGAGTAATTAACCCAGGGCCACCCAGAGGATTCAGGGGGCCTGGGGCAAAGCGATTTCGGGGGCCTCTTCCATAAAAAAAAGTTGCAATACTATAGTAACATGTATTTGGAAATATAAAAAATAACCAGTGAAATACATTCAAAAATTAATTTTTAAGAATTTGAAAATACACAAAGTACATTATTTAGAAACATTAAATGCTTTAATGGTATGTTTACATTTGCAATTACATAATGGGCTGTCGCTGGGTGATGGTGATGGTTATGGTTGGTGCCAATGGGCTGTCGCTGCCTGGGGGTGGCACGACTGTTGCCCAGGGCTGGGTGGGAGCTGGGCTCTGGGTCGGGGGGGTGCCAGGCTCAGAGGGGCTGGGCTCGGAGCTGGGGTCAGGGCTGGGGTGGGAAGATGGGGTCGGGGGGTGCCCAGCTCAGAGGGGCTGGGCTCGGAGCTGGGGTCAGGGCTGGGGGTGGGAAGATGGGGTTGGGGGGTGCCCAGCTCAGAGGGGCTGGGCTTGGAGCTGGGGGTCAGGGTTGGGGGGGGAGGATGGGGTTGGGGGGTGCCCGTCTCAGAGGGGCTGGGTTCGGAGCTGGGGGTCAGGGATGGGGGGATGCCCGGCTCAAAAGGACTTACCTTACCCAGAGCATCAGCGAGCCGCGTCCAGGAGCTCCTGCCGCTCGGCCCGCCGGAGCTCGCAGCCCCGCCCCCTTACCACGTGGCTCCAGGTGGGAGGAGCTCAGGCCCTGCCCGAGCCACGCCGCTGCAGCGCTGTCCAGGGCCGCTCCTGGACGCGGCACGCTGAGGCGCCAGGGGATGGGGGAAGGTGAAGGCGGAGGCGGGGGGAGCCTTTGACATTCTCGTGGGGGCCCCTGTGGGGCCCGGGGCCTGGGGCAAATTGCCCCACTTGTCCCCTCCTCTGGGCAGCCCTGAATTAACCATTGGAACAACTGACCAAGGGCCGTGGCGGATTCTCCATCCCTGACAATTGTCGAATCGCTATTGGATGTTTTTCTAAAAGATATAATCTAGGAATTATTTTGGGGCAGTTCTCTGGCCTGTATGATACAGGGGGTCGGACTGGAGGATCACAAAGGTCTCTTCTGGCCTTGCAATCTATTCATCTATAACAAGATCCAATGGCTGGAAGTTGAAGGTAGGCAAATTCTGACTGGAATTAGGCACAAATGTGTAACAGTGAGTGTAATTGACCATTGGTACAATTTACCCTGGGACAGGGCCGGCTTTAGGCGGATTCCCCCGAATCGGACCCCACGCCTAAGAGGGCCCCGCGCCCTAAAGAAGAGTGCCTAACTTAGGCGCCTTTTTAATTTTTACTCATCTGGTGGCACTCCGGGTCTTTGGCGGCACTTCGGCGGCAGGTCCTTCAGTGCCACGGAAGACCCAGAGCGAAGACCTGGAGCGCCGCCGGGTAAGTCATCTCTATTCGAATCGGGCCCCGCACTTCCTAAAGCCGGCCCTGCCCTGGGACATGGGGGACTCCATCACTGGGAATTTTAAAACTGGATGTTTATCTCAAAGATACACACTAATTCAAACAGGAATTAATCCAGGGAAGTCCTACGGTCTGCGTTACACAGGATGCCAGACTGGATGATTATAATGGTCTCTTCTGGCCTTCTGCTCTGTGAATCAGGGAATAATGCATACGCACAAGAGGGGGGCGAATTAAGGTTGCACAGGTAACCTACATTCTGGCATTTCCTAGCTTCTGAGTGCTTGCCTTTGCAACCTTATTCTTTGAACATTTTAAACATAATTTCCTAACATAAAAAGCAAACAAACAAACCTGAAGAAAAAGAAAAGAAATTCCATCATGTGGAAACATATGGACCCCAACTGGACACATCAGCAGGGTTCAGACCTTTAGATCCACAGCACAGACTGTGATGACTTATGCTCACAGAGTAACTGGTAGCAGTAGTAGGCTGTTATCCTCTGTCTACTAGAGGCGGGATGAGACACGCTTTGCCGGTGGGTTTTATAGCTATTTTCAGACAGCAAAGAAGACTCAGGACTCCTGGTTCCATTCCAGAGTCTGTAGGGGAGTTTTCACCTTCTGACCCAAGCCCCCAGCCTCTCCCTTTCCCCTCTGCTCGTATCCAACCCTCCAGCTCCTGCAACCCCCTCCCTCATTCCCATCTGTTTTTCAGCCCACTGTATTCCATTGCGGCTGCTTCCTTCTTCTCCATCTCCTCTCTGCCTGCTGGGGGACCACTGAGAGCATAGGACAGACAACCTCCCTGCTCTCAGTTCGGGGGCCTGGCACTGCGGTGGTGTCCCCAGCAGAGAGAAGCAATGGCAGGGGAAGTTCTGCTCAGGCCCTGCAGTGCAGCCCCTGGCTGGAGCATGCTCAGTTGCTCTATGGGGATGGTGCGTGTATGGTCTGGTCATACAGTAGAACCTCAGACTTATGAACACCTTGGGAATGGAAGTTGTTCGTAACTCTGAAATGTTTGTAACGGAACAAAACGTTCTGGTGGTTGGTTCATATGTTTACAGCTGAACATTGACTTCATGTAGCTTTGAAACTTGACTATGCAGAAGAAAAGTCCTGTTTTTGCTTTGGGTTTTTTTAGTAGTTTATGTTTAATACAGGACAGTAATTCCCCACTTAACGTCCTCTCGCTTAACGTTGTTTCTATCTTATAACCCTGCTCAATTACAGAACATGCTCCATTTAAAGTTGTGCAATGCTTTGCTATAACATCGTTTTGCTGTCTGCTTTGTCCACAGCTGGCAGCCCCCCTATCAGCTCCCCTACGCCCCCTCGCACAGCGCATCCCGCCCACTGGCAGATCCCGCGGATCAGCACCTTCCCCCTCCTCCCCCCACGGCAATCAGCTGGCTTGCAGCATTCAGGAGGGAGCGGGGAGGAGCGAGGACTCGGCGTGCAGGCTCCCTCTCTCTCCCCTGCCTCCCAAACGCCACAAACCAGCTGATTACTGTGGGCAGGAGTCGGGGGAGGAGCGAGAATGCGGCGTGCGGAGTAAAGGGGGGGGGAGAAGAAGCAGGTTAAGGGTGGGACTTGGGGGAAGGGGCGGAGTGGGCGGGCCAAGGGTTGAGCCCCCCGCCCCTGGTGCTTGTAGAGTAGGGGAAGCTGCCGCTGCTGCCGCACAACGTGCTTCTCCTAGCCTACAGCACCTTCAGCCTCCTTACCTGCCTCATTGTCTCCAGTGCCAGTGGGCTGGGCCTGTGTGGGGGAAGGCGGGGGCACCTCCCAACTATAGTACTGTACTGTACGGCCAAAAAAAAATTCCGTGGAACCTAACCCCCCCATTTACATTCATTCTTATGGGGAAATTGGATTTGTTTAACATCGTTTCGCTTAAAGTCACATTTTTCGGGAACAGAACTACAATGTTCAGTGAGGAGTTACTGTACTGAATTGCTTTTTTTGGGTCTCTGCTGCTGCCTGATTGTGTACCTCCCGTTCCAAATGTGGTGTGTGGTTGTCTGGGGTTTGTATCTCTGAGGTTCTACTGTACTTAGGAGCTGAGGGGATAGAGCATGCTCAGTGCAGATAGTCTCGTCAGAGAATTTAGTTGCCAAACTCTAACCAGTCTCTACTGAGCATGTACACACAGATTTCTTCAGAGATGTATAACTTGGTCAAATTTGGGCGGTTTTGCCTGGAAACAGAAAAAGCACATCTCTGACGCCAGGGTGACGCCCCTGCCAAATGTTGTGACCCCCCCTGCTCCAAAGGATGGGGGTGCTGGAGCTTCCAAAGAAAACAAGTTGTCAGAATATTTTGTAGCAAATGCAAAACAACGTATTTTTTCTTAACTTTGCTCTTGGAAATAGCTGAATCATTTTAGCTGAAAATTTAAAATATAGGAATATATTCAGCCTGAGGCAGGCACCTGGCATGGAAAATTTCAACCCAAACAGTTAAAGTTTGGCAAGTAATAATCAGCTGAAAACAGGGACCTATAATGATAACTGTCAGGTAAACTTAACTATACACATCACTTCAGCTCCACCTATAATATATAGTATAGATTTTTAAAGGCAAAATGACATTTAGGCACATCGTTCCTACAGAACGTCAATGAGTCTCGAGCCATCAGTCTATCTGGTCTCCATTGCCACTGCAAATATTTGAGCACCTGTCAGGACGCTCTGAATAATCTCTTGCCTACGTGGGCCGGGCCATGTTCAAGCCAATCTGTATTAATGTTTCAAGTGAGATTTCAGGCTGTACCAAACATTTTGGGAGAATGGGGTGTGTCTTTCAAGCCCCCGGCTGCGTTTCCCTCGAGTGCCTTTAAACTGTAACTGATAAAGTGCAGTGGGGCCGGAGACAGAGAGAGGGTCACCGTCCTGGACTCAGGGTGGAGACTCGGAGGCAGCTGGACTCGGGTTCCTCTGTGGGGAAAGGGGTTAACTGAGTCAGGGAGTGTTGACTGATGGCTCTATCCCTCTCTCTCCATATTGGGTCTCTGTCTCAAGGGATAGCAAACGGCAGGTGCCCAGAGTGCTGGGACGGGGACTTACCTACTTCTCTTCTGTGTTGAAGGTAAATGTTGAAGACACTGTCGAAATGTTACCCAAGTCCCGGCGAGCGCTCACAATCCAGGAGATTGCTGCCCTCGCCCGGTCCTCCCTGCACGGTAATACCAGGGGGCCTCGTGTGCGTGTCTTGGAGGGGTCTGCCATTGGGGGGTATCCTACTAGAAGAGGGGAGTTTCATGGGATTTGGAGTGGGGGTGGGGATGTCTCACTGGGGTTTGTGTCATCTGTGGGACGAGCTTATGGGGACAGAGAGTGTCTCATGGGGGGGTTCCCCAGGGATATCTCATTGGGGGGTGGGGGTGTCCCATTGGGGGTGACATGGGTGGGTGCTGGGTTTCCATAGCCCCCCCCCCCCCGGAGCCCTGCCCGCTGCAGTCCCTGATGCTGCCCGGTGTGTTCAGGTATCTCGCAGGTGGTGAAGGACCATGTCACCAAGCCCACGGCCATGGCACAGGGCAGGGTGGCGCATCTCATCGAGTGGAAAGGCTGGTGCAAGCCCACGGACTCCCCGGTGGCTCTGGAGAGCGCCTTCAACTCCTACTCGGACCTGAGCGAAGGGGAGCAGGAGGCCAGATTCGCAGCAGGTGGGAGCGGTGCGAGGGGCCCGGGCGCATGGACCCCAAGAGGCTCCCTTGAGAGGGCGATGGAGGGGAGGCTCCCCCCCAGTTAGAGGAATGGCAGGAGGGTTATTGCCAGGCCCACCACAGAAATGGGGCCCTGCCTCACAGAGCTCCCCAGGGGGACCCAGCAGAGAAATGGGGGGAAGGAGAAATGAGGACTAAGCCCCCACTCTCGGTTTGGGGAGAGGGCGGAGTTACCCTTCATTGGGGCGCTGTGAAGCACCCCGGTGTGGTCCCCTCCCCCTGCAGAACCTAGAGGTGGTGGGGCTGAACTCTGAACAGCGCGCCCTAGCCCCCGGCTGAGCACGGCTCGCTCCCCTGCTGTGGTAGAGAGGGACACACCCTTCCCACCGGCTCCGCCCTCACGGCCGTTCGGTACCACTCCCTTGCTGGTAGCGATCCCCATTGGCCCATCCCTGCGGCTCAGACCTGGGTCCTGGTCGGCCGGGGAACAGGGGACAGCAGGGCGGCGCTGTCGTGTAGGGCACCCCCTCTGCCCGCTGTGGGGGTTCGCCTTGACGCCTCAGTGAGGCCTCCACACGCGCTGTTGGGATGGACGCAGCAGCCAAGCCACAGCAAGGCAACATGGAGAGCGTGCCCCCGCCCCGCCAGGGTCTGCAGACGGCACAGACAGTAGCCAAGGCTCTGCGCTCACCCCAAGCGCCCGTGTGGGCTTTGCTCGCCAGCTCTTTACAGAGCACTGTTGGCAAGTGGGTCTGTTTTGCCACAGCCCGGAGGGGATCCGGCCTGCCAGGGAGGGAGGCGAGGAAGGGCCTGTGTCCTGGTTATCGCTCTCTGCTCCCCTGGGCGGGCTCTTCCGAGCTGGCAGGGCCCGGCAGGCTCTGTCCTTGGAGATCCCTGCAGCACCAGGCTGGGAGCTGAGTCACTGAGCGAGTGGGAAGGAGGGAGCGGAGCCAGAGAGGGAATCATTAACCCGCCCCGCCCCAGGCAGGCAGGGGCTGAGCTCTGAGTGCCACCCGTCTCAGCTGACCGCCCAGCGTCCCAGCCCCGCAGCACCACCCTGACCGCTGCCCCGGGACAGGCAAGTGCCTGCTTAGCGGAGCCCTGTCATGTGAGTGTCACCAAGGCAGCCAGCCCCGCGGGCTGCAGAATTCACTGGCAGAAAGAGGGGGCAGGGGCACAAGGACACGCATGTTGTCAGATCTGATCAGCTCATTGTCTAGCACAGAATCTAACCGCCTGCCCCTGGCAGCGGGAGAAGCCAGTACCCTATCGCTTCGCAGGGAGGGGAACCCTCTCAGCTGGCTGGCAGCACATGGGTGTGCAGTGTGGTGCATCGGGGTGTGCAATTGTGTGCATGGGGGGGTGTGTGTGCAACTTTTGCATTTATTAAGGGCCCCATCCAGGAGCTCTGCTAATCCCTGGGCTCTCAACCTGGGGGTCACAAGCCAGTGTAAGGGAGACAGTTACCCTGCCCTTCCCACATTGCTGCTACATGGGAGACTGGCTGCCAATGCACGAGTTATACAGACCTCAGATAGCCTGCGCTCCTAGCCAAATCCAGCCTCGGTCCACTCGGTAACAAGCCTGGACCTCCATTCCACTGCAGACGCTGATGGTGGGGGAAGGGAAGCATTCCTTCCTGGCATTTGCTCGCCCGTCCAATGATCCTCTCTAGAGAAATGGTCCTGGTGGCTATCAAATGATCTGGTCTCTTTAAAAGTCCAGGCATAGAGTCTGTCTGCACGGCCGGAGCATGCTGTTGCCTGGTGCCGAGACACAGACTAGACGGGGCCGGAGCCGCGTTCCAGCCCTTGCCTTTGCTGCTGTAAATCACCCCCTGCTTCGTCCCCACCCACAGCCCCAGCCTCGTGCCATCACCACCCTTCCTCCTCCCAATGTGGGCTTTCCCTCGTCTCTCCCTAGCGCCTCTCTCTGTGGGGGTCTCTCTGGTCTTCAGTGCAGTCCCTGGGGCTGTGGGGAAGGCAGACAGGCAGGTGGGGGCTGAGGAAGCTGCCGGCTGTGGGAAGGAGGCCGCAGGAGCGGCACCCCCTCGGGACGGAGGCCAGGGTGAATACCCCACATGGGACTGGTGAAGGGTAGATTTTAACAAGCCCCTCGCTGCCGTGCAGGCTGCATTGCAAAGAACAGCAGGCAGGGAGGCAGGTGGGGCTGGACTTGTGGGGGAAGGGGGACCCTAAGTTGTGGAGAAAGACAAGATCTGAAGGAAGTGCCATAAGTAGCCAATGTGGGCCCCGAATCTTCCCCAGAGCCCTGGTGGCAGGGCCAGGGCGGGAGGCTGAGCCAGCCCCCTCGCTGGGTCGAAGGCACTTTCCTACAGTGGGCCCCGCTGGCTCCGGGGGTCACACCTGGCCGGCGAGGGGCACAGGGCTGCTGGAGGGAGCAGGGAGTCACCTTGGGGGCTGGGTGGGGGCTGCAAAGGTATGTTCATAGCTGCTGGGCGGTATCAGGAACTGGCCGCAGTTTGCGGATTCACCCTGCGTCTATGGGTCTGACCTGGCACCCCAGCCCCTGAGCCTGGGTCTGACTCAGCACCCAAGACCCTGCTCCCCCAGCCGTCCCCACCCCCGCCAGCCCCGCCGCGGAGCCTAGGTATTTCTCCTGGCAGTGGACCGGGCTTTGCAGGAGGCCGACCAGGCCGTCAGCTGCATTCCCTGGGTGGTGGCAGAGCCTTGAGCCTGGCAGAAGTGAAGAGTTAAGGCTGGTTCCCGGGAGAGCTGGCGCATTCAGCAGGGAGCTGCCCCCTCCCTGGCATCTGGGGGAAGGTGACGCACGGCGGCAGCTGCAGCCCGGAATTAACCAAACAAGCTGCTCTTAACAACAGGGTTTGTTGTTCGCTGACAAGCAAAATTAAAAAAGAGTGGGCCCGATCCTGCGCGGTGCTGAGCCCCCATTGCCGCCGATGGGCCCGATCCTGCGCTGAGCCCCGCCGCAGCCCCCTTTGACTCCAATGGGCCCGATCCTGCACAGTGGTGAGCCCCCCCTTAGCCCCACTGACTGAGATGGGCCTGATCCCCCACTGACTCCAATAGGCCCAGTCCTGCCTGGTGCTGAGTCCTCTCTGCCCCACTGATTCCACCAGGCCGGTCACCCTGTGAAGTGCTGTGCCCGTTCGGCTCCCATTGGTTCCCCTGAGCCCAGCTGCCCCCACGTGGGCTGCAGTGTCAGGCCCCCAGTGGGAACAGAGGGGTGCTCTGTCTTGCTCCCGGACCACCTGTGGTCTTCGTTCAGCTCTCCCATCGGGGGACACACAGTGGGCTCCCTAGCCCGCCTTGGTAGGAGGCTTCTCCCAGCAGCGGGGAGCACCGGTGCTCTGCCGGGCCCGGGCATGCCGGAAGCCAGCTCTTAGCACAGGGCTGGGCCCAGGGGACCGAGTGACACACGAGGATCTGGAGTTGCGGCCGGTGGGACCAGCGCCTGCACAGGTTTCAGTGGACAGGGCAGGGCGTGCCAGTGATGTGGGGTCCCCCCGCTCCCTACACACCCGCTCTGGGATTGATGAGCCAGTGATCAGGAGTCCAGTCCAGGCTGTGGCTAGGTGGCCATGGCATGTGGTGCTCAGCCTTGGTTCTCCTGGTGCAGCAGTACCCACCCCGAGGGGTCCCTGCCCCGCATGCTGGGACGGGACACCCAGTGTTACCCTGCACCTGCGAGGGGCCGGCGGCTCCCCCTCCTGAGAGCTCACTGGTCTCCCTCCCTGCCTCCCCAGGTGTGGCCGAGCAGTTTGCCATTGCCGAAGCCAAGCTGAAGGCTTGGTCCTCCGTGGACGGGGAAGACTCCAACGACGAATCCTACGACGAGGACTTCGGGACAAACACCAACAGCACCCAGCCAGCTGGTGAGCGAGCAGGAGGCATTGTCCACATCCGTGGGGACCCAGGGGCCCTCACCCACCCAGGGGCCCTCCCTCTGGGGAGCAGAAGGCTCCCCACCTGTGTCACGTGCCAGAGCAGGGGAGAGAAGATGGGGGGCTATGGGGTCCCTGGGTGCCGAGCTGGACTGAGTAGATCTGTGTGGGTTAGTGCCAGACACCGTGGGGCCGACCCCTGGCCAGTAGGTAACTAAATAGAGATATCCCCTCTACAGAGATGGGGAAACTGAGGCAGGGAGCCCAAGGCCTAGAGTCAGTGGCAGAGACAGGGATAGATCTCCACAACTCAGCCCCCAGCCCCCCGTTTCATACACACAGGATGACCCTGCTGTTTCCTAGGCCAGGGGTTCCCCAGGGTCTGCTGGGTGTGCGGTGCCCAGAGCTGACTGCATCATTCCCAGGGAGGGCGCACCATACCGCTGGCGGCTCCAGCCCTTCTGTTCGGCGCGCGCGGCGCTGTGCAGGCGAGCAGGGGGGCTGGCGCCGAGCTGCGGCGGAGCGAGCGTGGCGTGGGTCATTCCCACTCGACTCGGCCTTGCGGAGGGCGGGTGTTTGTGAGCGGGAGCTGAAGGAAGCAGGCAGAGCTGGGATGACTGGGCTGGGTGGGCACTGGCCCATGGGGAGCAGGGAGAAAAGCATGCAGGCAATGGGCATGGAGCCCAGCCCCAGGGCTGGGGGCCGAAGGAGCCCCATCTAGCCGCACACCGGGCTTGCCTCATGGACGGCTGCCCTGCATTGGGCAGGGGCTCACTGAACTGCCAGGCGATGCCCGGGTCCCTCCCCTGAGAGCGCCAGGCGGTGCTCAGTGGTTCCCCTTCCAAAGCGCCAGCGTTACATGTCCCCTACCAGGGCGCTGCCCGCTCTCCTGGCTCCGCCAGGGCCGGAAGACGTTCGCAGCCTTCTGCAGCTTTGGTTACAGCTTTAGATATGTGTGTCCCCGGCCCCTTGAGCTGCCTCACTGCTCCCCCCTTTTCCAGGTGATTCATTCGAGCCTGGGGCAGATCCACGGGCCCCTGCCCCCCCCCCCACCCCGCAAACCTTGGGCCAGGCTGCAAGTCGGCCATTGACTCCTCTCTGCCTTCTGCCCCACCGCCCGCGTCTACCGGGCACAGCACCTCACCTCTCCCCTTCTTGTGAGCCTAGGGGACCTGCACAAGTCTCAGTGGGCAGCGCAGGGCGTGCCAGTGCTCCCCCCTTTCCGAGGCTTTGTGGGGGGCCAGCCTGAGAGGGACCTCAGGGCGCGTCCCCTACATCAGCCCCTGCCGCCGTGGCAAACAAAAAGGAAGGAGAGGCCGATGCACGTGTCCTCTCCAGGCGTGTAATCCGTGTCCTTCTGTGCAAACAAAGGTGCTTTCTCACAGTCATTAGATGCCCACTAATCTCGGGCAATTTGCATATCAAAGGCAGTCAGCAGTAATCTGCCCACACTCCATCCCGAGAAGTGTCTAATTGCTCTTCTGTAATTAGAGGGAAAGTGGAAGAGCTGGCAGATGGGAGCCGGGGCCTGATTGGGTTTGTGGGCGTGGCATGGGGCACCGCGGGCATTGGTCCCATGACCCCATCCCCCCGTCACGCTCTGAAACGTGCCCCCAACCCCTGGGAGTACTGACGGGCTGCATTCCCTGGGAGGGAGCTGGCTGGGATTCAGCCCCCCCGGGGGGTTGGGGCTCTGAGCCTCAACAGAAGGCGACTTGTGGGGCAGGGGGCGACCCACTGATTCCTGCTGCAGCCCCAATGTCCAAACTCGGTGCAAAATTCATGTGTTAGAATTAAACCTTTAGAAGTTTTTTTTTACCAAGTCCCTGGTTGGATTTTCAGGAGCAGGGAGGGTGAGAGGGTTGCATGGCTGGGGAGTGGGCCCTGTGAACGCTAGCTGGAAAGGAGCCTCCCTACACACAGCTCTGCCAGTGCCCCTCAGTCCCAACCCCCAGAACCCCTGAGCTCCCCCCCCAGCTCTGCCAGTGCCCCTCAGTCCCGCGCCCCAGAGCCCCTGAGCTCCCCACACACAGCTCTGCCAGTGCCCCTCAGTCCCAACCCCCAGAATCCCTGAGCTCCCCACACACAGCTCTGCCAGTGCCCCTCAGTCCCGAACCCCAGAGCCCCTGAGCTCCCCACACACAGCTCTGCCAGTGTCCCTCAGTCCCGACCCCCAGAGCTCGCAACACACAGCTCCACCAGTGTCCCTCAGTCCTGACCCCCAGAGCCCCTGAGCTCCCCACACACAGCTCTGCCAGTGCCCCTCAGTCCCGACCCCCAGAGTCCCTGAGCTCCCTACACACAGCTCTGCCAGTGCCCTCAGTCCCGACCCCCAGAGCCCCTGAGCTCCCCCCACACAGCTCCCCCAGTGCTCCTCAGTCCCGACCCCCAGAGCCCCTGAGCTCCCCACACACAGCTCTGCCAGTGCCCCTCAGTCCCAACCCCCAGAATCCCTGAGCTCCCCACACACAGCTCTGCCAGTGCCCCTCAGTCCCGCGCCCCAGAGCCCCTGAGCTCCCCACACACAGCTCTGCCAGTGCCCCTCAGTCCCGACCCCCAGAGTCCCTGAGCTCCCTACACACAGCTCTGCCAGTGCCCTCAGTCCCGACCCCCAGAGCCCCTGAGCTCCCCCCACACAGCTCCCCCAGTGCTCCTCAGTCCCGACCCCCAGAGCCCCTGAGCTCCCCACACACAGCTCTGCCAGTGCCCCTCAGTCCCGACCCCCAGAGCCCCTGAGCTCCCCACACACAGCTCTGCCAGTGCCCCTCAGTCCCGAGCACCTGAGCTCCCCACACACAGCTCTGCCAGCACCCCTGAGCTCTGAGAGTGCTGCTGTGGGGTGACCTGGCCCACAGACCCCCAGAACGTGCGTGTCAGAGCCAGTGCTGCAACCTGTCCCTTCGCTCCTGGACATGGCCTCCCCCGAAGGGGCCTTCCAAGCTGCCTCTCCACGGGGCCAGCCAGGCATCGCTGAGCTGCCGAAACTGGGGTGGGAGGGAGGCCAGGCCGGGAGGGGGAAGCCGTGCGGCTGAAGCCAGTTCCCCCGTTGTGTGTTGCAGATGCTGCAGGCCAGCTGCCGCCCGGCTCCTTCCTGAAGGATCTCCTCCACAGCCGTCTGTGCCAGCTCAGTGTCCGGCAGGGCTCCTGCGAGCCCGAGAGCGACTCCTCCCAGACCATCTCCCCGGAGACCCTGTGCTCCAGTCTGTGCAGCCTGGAGGACGGGCTGCTCCTCAAGGAGCTGGGCTCGCCGGGCGAACTGGCCGCCAAGCTGCTGGGCTCCCTGGCCGGAGGGGAGGAGCTGCTCCCTCAGACTGGAGAAAGTGCCTTCCGGAGCCTGGGACAGCTGGAGTGCCAGGACTCCATGTACTCCATGTCCTGCACGGAGTCCTGCCTCTCGCCCACGGAGGACGACAGCCTGCCCTGCAAGGACTACCACACGGCGTGCAAGCTGCACGGGGACAGCTGCGGGGTCAGGAGGAAAGTCTCCGACGTGGCCTCGTCGGGGGTGGTGTCGCTGGATGAGGAAGAGGAGGAGGAGGCTGAAGAGCAGTGAACTGGGCTTGGTCTGTGGCATGCTTCACCTGCCATCTCTGTCCCACTCCGTGACACCCCGCTCCCCCCTCCGGGCCCCGTTCCCAGAACCGTCTGTTCTCCTTGTGGGCGAGTCCTGTCTGGGGATGGCGTGAGCCTTAGCCGGGCAGGGGAGGATGACGGAAGGAAAATCCAGCACCCGCACTGGCGGAGACTGTTGAAGCCTGAGGCCTCGCGGCCGGCCGCCGGATGGATTTGCTTGCTGCGTCTCTCTCTCTCTCCCCTCGTCTGTTTTTTTGCATGAGAGTCTTTTGGGGAAAACAAAAAACCCTGAATCGGAGCCGACTGGACCTGACACCATCTGGGACGGCTCTGAGCACGTCCTGCACCCTGCCTCCGAACCCCTGGGGAGGCGCCTTTCGCTGTCCGGGTGGCATGGCTAGAGTGCTGTTAAAGCAACACGTATCTGTTCCTAACGCAGATTAACCCCCTGCCCTGGCCCCCCAAGCCCCGGCTCAGAGCCGGTGCCGCGGCGTCGTGTGCTGGGCTGCTCTGTACTTGACTTGGGAGGTCGTTTTTCAACCCTTTGGCACAAAACCAGCTCTTTGCTTTTATCGTACTGGGTTTTATATCGTGAACCGAGGCAAGGAGACGGCCAAGGGCAGAGCAGGTTTGTCGGGGCGGAGCCGGACAGGAATCGCCGTCTCTGCTGGGACTCCCCGCAGTGGGGGAGGGTGGGACGAGGGGGCACGGGCTGAGTTGGGGGGAGCGCGAGAGCAGATCTTTTTCTATATTTTTGTATGTTGTCTCTGTGTGGCCCTGGCCGGGAATGTTGGGGGACGCTCCAGGGAGACGGGGTGCAGGGACTGGTGCCAGCCCAGCCTCGGCAATGAAGTACTAACTTACCCATTGGACAGCTTGGCCTCGCAGAGCTGCCGCTGGGGCTGGGCAGTGGGGAGAGCTCATGTTCCCCGTGCTGGAGTAAATCTGACCGATCCCAGGGATACTTTCTGCATGCACAGACACAGGCATGCACCTGCGCTCCCACACGTGTGCCCACAAACGCATGGGCACACACAGACCCCCCCCACTGTTCACGGCGTGCCATTGAGGGTGCCCAGCATTTTACAACCCCCATTCCCGCCCCGGAGAACCGACCCTCTGCTCCTGCTGCCAGGTCTGAGTTGGGGGCTGGATCGAAATGGGCTGTTTTCTGGGTCGGCCGTGGCTGAAATCTCCTGGGATTTCATGCAAAGCCTCATCCCCCAAACCGACCCCCCAGATCCAGCCCCGGCAGCCCTTTGGTCTAGCTCTGCGCAGCGCCGGGGTGCACACGCAGATCTGAGCGCACACGCGAACACGACAGCGCCAGGCGCCTGCCACGGGCCAGTGGGAAACAAAACCCAAGTCCCAGCTGTGGTGAGTGCACCAGGTCACTGAGGTGGGAGCCCCCTCCCCTCCAGCAGAGGGGCTCAGGCTGGCTCCCGGCGGCTGCAGCTTTTCACCTTACGGTTCAGGAATGCTGAGCCTGGAACCCAGTGGAAATGCAGGGGCGGGGCGGGGCCTGGGGCGATCTCAGCCTCGCCCTGCAGGTTCTCCCATGCTCTCGTGGCTGTGACAGCCCCACAGCATTTGCTGCCCCACCTCAGACTGTAGCGCCAACAAGCCAGCAGGCACCAGCCCCTGATGTTTCAGAGGTGTGGGGGGCTGGGCTGGGCTAGGCGATGACTCACCTCTGTGCTCCTTCACTCAGGCGCTAAATGGTGCCACATGTGACCCTGGGAGACCTTGGGCATCAGAGACCCCGCACTCTGCATGTGCCCACAGCCTGGGGAGAAAGGGCAAAGGCGGGTGGGGTGGGGGGGACAAACTGAGCTTGTTCGTGGTTAAGGGATCCTGCAGCTTTAAGGGCCCTGCTTGGCTGCTAGCTGGTGCTCACAGGGAGGGCCATGATGGGGAGCTGGCTAGGAAGGGAGGGCAGTGTCCCTGGGCCTGTGTGGGTGCCCGGGGGGGGGGGGGGGGGGGTGTCTGGACCATGACCTGCAGGGGCAGCACCCAGGCACTGCCAGCTGGAGAAAGACTGGCTGGGTCCTGATGGCGCTGCTCGCCCTGCATTGCGCCCAGCAGCGATCCCCAGGACAGGGAAGGGCCCCAAGCAAGGGGGCTCCCTTGGGCAGCTGTGAGAGCCGCAGCTCCTGCCCCTCCTGCTCCAGCCAAACCCCGGGCCCTAGGGAGCCCCAGCACCCATGGGCAGTCCCAGGCCCTGGTGTGTTTGGCCTGGCCACTCATCTCACCCCCCACGCTATGGCCTCCCCATGCACCCAATGGCTTGTGTTCCCCTCCCCCCACAAGCTATAACTTGTCCCATCCCCCATCCCCCCACTGGCCTGTTCCGCCCTCCCACACATACAAAATGGCCTGTCATTCCCTCCCCCCATGGCCTCCCCCATGCACCCAATGGCTTATGTCCCCCCACCCCCAACAAGCTATGGCTTGTCGTTACCTTCCCTCCACCCCCAATGGCCTGTCCTGTGTCCCCATGCCATAGTGGGTTGTTTCCCCCTCCCAAACACAACATTGCCTGGCCATCCCCCCCACACCCACACACTGTAGCCTGTTCCCTCTCCTCCCCCACCCACACACTGACCTGCCCAATGCCTCCTCACACACACTCTATGGCCGGTCCCCGTCCCCCTCCCAAATAGCTTGTCTCCCCCCTCCATGGCCTGGTGCACCCTGGCCAGTTCTAGTGTCTGCTATGCTATGTTTACCAATGCAATTCATTACAGCAACGGGTGTGCCAGCCGTGAGGCACCCGGCGGCCCCTCTCCTCCCCAGTCCCTGATCCCCCCCCACTTCACGCACTGCCCTGCGGTCCCCAAATGTGCCAAACACTCCTCCCCCAGGAGCCGGTGCGGGAGCCCCGAAGAAATGCTGCGGGCTGGGGCCCCGTGCGCACCCTGCACTGCCCCCGGCTCCCCGGAGCGCCCAGCAGGGCCTGCCCCCTCCTGCTTTACCGGAATTCAACCAGCAGATCAAGTGCCTAAAGAGGGGTCAGGCCCGGCCCGTGGAGCTCCTCAGGAACTGACTCCGGGCAAGGGGAGGTTGCATCTGACCCCAGGGCTCTCCAGCACCCAGTCTGTGCCTGCATCTTGGCAGAGCATCTGCCTGCCTCAGAGATGTCTGCTTGGGCCTGAGGCGGAAACGTGCCCCTAGTCGGAGAGCTGATGCTGCTCCCCTAAGGCAGCAGTGACTTTCCAGCCGGGTGACATGGGGCCAAACCCGCTTCCGCCCACGGGCACATGGCTTGCTCACAACCCAGGGGCGGGCAGCGGGGCCTGAGGGCTTGGGGACGGTGTCCCAGAATGGCGGGCACAGGCTTAGCGCTTGCAGTGACCTTGTAGCAGACAGCAACGGGACATGGCGTGAGGTTTTTCTCCACTGTGCATGGTGGTTTGTTATTGTAGGGTCGCATGAGTGCTGTGGGCTGTGCATGCTGCTGTGTTATTACAGGGCTGCTTGAGAGCGCTGGACCATGCATGCTGCTTTGTTGTTGTAGGGGTGCTTGCAAGCGCTGGGCTGTGCATGCTCTTTTGTTATTGTAGGGTTGCTGATGAGTGGGGGGCCGAGCATGCTGCCTTGTTATTGTCGGGTTGCTTGCACAAGGTCTGAGTCAGAGCCCTTTGAAGTCACTGGAATGGCTCCCCCAGGCTGTGGATGGGGCCCAGAGGCGAGCACGAGCGAGCTCTGTGCCTTCTCGGGGGTTGCTCGTCTGCGAGCCCCAGCCACGTACCTACACCCCTAACGGGCCGGGCTGGAAGCGTCTCCCCAGGCGCCGTCTCCCCATCTGGCAGTGGCTGCTAGATCTCAGTGCTCAGGATGTGTGGGGGGGAGGTGGTTCTCCTCGCTGGGCATGGTGGGGCATGGGGGAGCAACTGGCTCTTTAACCCAGCCAGGGAACCCCAGGATTTGGGGGAGGAAGGGGAAACTGCCCTGCTCCTCCCCCACCCTCTGCCAAGGACCCCTTCAATCTTCCCTCCCATTGGAGCCAATGGGACCCCCTGGGAGACCTGGGGCAGGCTACGGTCTATATGGGCCCTTGGCAGCAGTCTCTCCTGGGCCACTCCCCACCCCAGGTCTCCCCATGCCCCACTGTGCCCCACACCGGCAGTGCCCACAGGCCGCTCCCCACTGCTGTTGTCAGGCAGCCCCCCGAGCAAGGAGTTTGAGTCTGGTCCCAGCAGGGAGCAGGTGTTTGCATCACCTCCCTCGCTCTGGAAGACACTGGCACACAGCTGGGCACTGCCTGCAGGGGTCTGAAATGCCCCTTCCCCCAGGAACATAAGGCAGCTTCGCCAGCCCCTGCTCCCTGCTTGGAGCGGGCGACAGTGGCCCCTTGCCAGCGTGCAAGAGGCTCGCACGCTGCAGTCGTGGGGCAGAGGTGGTGGGAGACCACGCTGGCTCGCTAGCCCCTCCCATCCGAGAGACTCTGGGCACATTCACAAACATGCCCACTTTAACCCCGCCCGTGCCGTGGGCAACACCCCCTTATGAGCGCTGGGGAAACAGAGGCACGGGGAGGGGACGGCCCAGATCCTTAAAGATATTTAGGCACTGAATGCCCATTGATTTCAATGGGAGATAGTCTCCTTCATACCCTTGAGGATCTGTGCTGAAGTGGCTTGCCCAAATGAGGAAAAGAACCCAGGAGTCCTGACCCCTAGACATCTACCCAACCCATTGTAGCATGCGCTCTCCTAGGGAGCCTGGCTCACAGAGGGGCTGCCCCCCCCCACCCCGGACAGCCCCAGAGAACTTAATAATGCAACATCTGGAAGGAGAAAAGCAAATAGGAGGGGTTGGCTAGCAGCGCTGGGCAATTACTAGTCCCTGGGCCTTCCCCAGCCTGCGGCAGGAGTGGGTGACTCCAATTGTACTTCACGTGAAGGGGCTGTGCAGGCATGTGGTGGTGCGGTGTGCATACATGTGTGCTTGTGTTGCCCACATACAGGTGGGTGCGTGTGAGTACACATACCCCTCCCCTCACAGCTGTGTGTGCACACATCCCTCCCCTCACATCCACGTGCGGTCACACCTCCTTCCCCTCATATACACACATCCCCTCATACACACACCCCTCCCCTCACATCTGCGTGTGCACACACTCCCTTCCCCTCACATCCATGTGAGTAAACACACACCCCCCTCCCCTCATATCCGGATGTGATATGGATGGGAGGGGAGATGTGTGTGTGTGCCTGGAGGTGAGGCATGGGTGAGGGGTGGTGCGCGTGTGTGTGTGTCACACCGGTGTGAGGGGAGGTGTGTGCGTACACACTGCAGTGAGGGATGTGTGTGTATGAGGGGAAGGAGGTGTGACCGCACGTGGATGTGAGGGGAGGGGTGTGTGTACTCACATGGATATGAGGGGAGGAGTGTGTGTCTACTCACATGGATGTGAGGGGAAGGGGGTGTGTGCACATGCAGATATAAGGGGAGGGGTGTGTGTGTGTACTCACACAGATGTGAGGAGAGGGGTGTGTGTACTCACATGGATTTGATGGGTGTGTGTGTGTGTATGCACACGGATGTGAGGGGAAGGGGGCGTATGCCCTCTCGGCTGTGAGTGGAAGGGGGCATGTTCACACATGGATGTGAGGGGGCGGTATGTGTGTACTCACGAATATGAGGGGAGGAGTGTGTGTGCACACGTATGTGAGGGGAGGGGTATGTATGTACTCACACGGACGTGAGGGGAGGGCTGTGTGTGTGTGTGTGTGTATACTCACATTGGTGTGAGGGGAGGGATATGTGCACACACGGATGTGAGGGGAGGGCTGTGTGTGTGTATATATACTCACATTGGTGTGAGGGGAGGGATATGTACACACACGGACGTGAGGGGAGGGCTGTGTGTGTGTGTGTGTGTATACTCACATTGGTGTGAGGGGAGGGATATGTGCACACACGGATGTGAGGGGAGGGCTGTGTGTGTGTATATATACTCACATTGGTGTGAGGGGAGGGATATGTGCACACACGGATGTGAGGGGAGAGCTGTGTGTGTGTGTATACTCACATTGGTGTGAGGGGAGGGATATGTGCACACACGGATGTGAGGGGAGGGCTGTGTGTGTGTGTATACTCACATTGGTGTGAGGGGAGGGATATGTACACACACGGACGTGAGGGGAGGGCTGTGTGTGTGTGTATACTCACATTGGTGTGAGGGGAGGGATATGTGCACACACGGACGTGAGGGGAGGGATGTGTGGTTACACACACGGATGTGATGGGCGGAGTGTGTGTGTAGCCGGGCAGCAGGCTGGGAGCGGGGAGGCGTGTCCCATGGACCCTGTCTCGGTTCCCCAGGAGCCGTCCCTGGAGCCGCGTGGCCTCGCACTGTGCTTGGGGACCGTGAGCCGCCGGCCTGGCCCTGTGGCCGCTGAGAGCCGCTCTCTGTTGTCCTGTGTCCCAGCTGCCTGTGGCCGTCCTGCCAGGCCTCTAATAAAACGAGTCTTGTTACTGCCGTGCCGTGTGGGCGCCTCCTTGGTGGGGTTCAGCCGCTTCCCTCCACTGGCGTCTTGCGTTCCCGAGGGGCCCGACCCAGGCGGGGACAATGGCCAGCATGGGCCAGGGTTACCACCTCTCGAGGGGATGGCACCCCAGGATCCAGCCCCCTGCTCCATAGGGGCCTGCTCACATACCCCAACCACGGCCAATCCTGCCTGAGGGTCCCCCTCCCTGCTCCAAAGGGGATCCAGCCCCCTTCTCCATCCCTGGGGGCTGCGGTGGCCATGGTGACGCTGCCCCCCGCCCCCGTGCTATCTGGGAACAGGGCCACCTTATCTCGCATTCCAGGGCCCGGTGCCATCGGACACCTTGCTAATTATGGGCATCTCCAGGCTCCGGCCGCCTTCCCGCCCCTCCCCCAGCTCCCTCTCCCAGCAGTGACCCGTCTCCTCCGCGGGCCAGCACCAGCGCCATGGCGTCCGTCAGCTCGTCCTCCACCTATCGCTCGGAGCGGATCAGCACCTACAGCCAGAACGCCCCCCCGGCCGAGCCCTGCTTCGAGCCCCGGGGGTGCTTTGGAGAGGAGGGGGACAGGAGCTCCCTGCGCCACGGCCCCTTCGCCGCGCGGGCCCGTGACTCTTATGGATACACAGGTGGGGGCCATGGGTGTGGGGGGACCCAACCCCGCACACGCCTCGGGGTGCTACAGCCACTGCTTGCACTGGGGCAGGACAGTGGGGAGGGGCTCATGGGCCTAAGAAGGTGAGAGTCTACTACTGCTACCAGCTCCCGGAGTCCCTCCTGTTGGGCGAGTGGGCGAGGTCTGTGCTCAGCACGATGGGCCTGGTTCAAAGCCCCTGACCACCCAGGCAGGTCCTTGCCTTTACGCCCAGCCCAGGGAGGGGAGGGAGAGGCAGACCCCACAGGGTCTGGGGTGGCCAGTCAGGCTCTGCAGTGTTCGGAGCCCCAGGGCTATGCTCACCCTTCGGGGAGATGGGGGGGGCTGCTTCTCCGGGGGGCAGTGGCCACAGGGCTGGGGAAAGCTCCTTGACAGCCGTCCCTGGTCCAGGGTGGGAGCACTGCCTGGACAGGGCGTGGTTCAGCGCCTGCCAGCATCGCGGTGAGGGTTCTTCATCCCATGCCCCCCTTCCAGTCCCCCGGCTTGCTAACCAGCCCCCCCCCACTCACTCCTCCCATCCCCCACTAGCCAGACCCCATGGCTTGCTAGCCAGACTGCCCCTCTCCTGAGTCAACCCCACTCCTAGCCAGAGCCACTTCCAATCCCCCGTTGTGCTAGCCAGACTCCTGCCCCAGCAATCATCCCACCCCCAGCTAGTCAGACCCCCTTCCAGCCCCCTAGCTTGGCAGCTAGACGCCCCATCAATCCGCCTATCTCCCACTACCCAGACCCCCCTTCCAACACGCCCCCGGCTTGCTAGTCAAATCCCCCCTTGAGTCAACCCCGACTGCCAGCAGACCCCTACCAAAAAGTCCCATGAGCAGGCAGCCCCTCCCACGTGCTTGCTCTACAAATTGCGTTTGTCCTGAGCAAAGTCAAGGGACTGGCCCCCCCTGCGACGGCACCTCGGGGTGTCAGACTCGGCCTGTGTCACAGCCAGCAGCGACCACGCTCGCTGCACCATGGGAGAGGGGCAGCCTGGCTCCTCTCTGCCTGGCAGGTGCCACCCCCTACTGCACCCTGATACTCCACTGCGACCCCCCCATAGCTCCTACTGCCCACCCCACTACGCCATCACCCCCCACTGCTCCCCAGGCCATCTCCGCACCTGCCACATGGTGCAGCCCCCCGTGCCTCTGTGGAGCCTGGGGGGCCGAATCCCTCCCCCTCACTGCCCCGCTCCATGCAGGATCCCCGGGGTCCATGCGCTCCTGCAGCCTGGGCAGCAACGTGCGAGCCGGAGGCGACACGTACCAGGTGACGGCCGACGTGAGCCAGTTCGAGCCGCAGGACGTGGTGGTGACCACGTACAACTACCACATCATCATCCAGGCCGAGAAGGTGAGGAGCGGGACGGGGCGGAACAAGGCACCGCGGGAATGAGGTGGCTGGGACCGGAGTAGTAAGGAGTTGCCCCACCCCCGCCAGCACTCCTGCCCCACTCCCTATGGCGCCCCCTCCTGGGAGAGGGTGGGCTGAACGGGGCTGTGCTCAGCAGGAACCTGTCTTGTGCCCGCTCTCATGGGGGGTTTGTTTCCCTGGTAGGTGGCAGAGGACGGCACCGTCTCCAACACGTTCACCCACAAGTGCCAGCTCCCCGAGGACATGGACCCCATGTCTGTCAGCTGCGCCCTCACCGACGCAGGCCTGCTGGTCATCAACGCCAAGCGCGGCACGGCTGCCAAGGCGGGCGAGACGCCCCCACCGCTGTACCGCACCGAGGTCAAGCTGTGACACCTCTGGGCAGAGCTGTGCCACCCCCCCTCCACACCTGAGGCATGAGCCGGGCAGCTGCCCACCACCCCTCCCTCCCAAGGGCTCCTGGGAGCTCACCCTGGCACATGTGCGCTGCTAGTTGGGGCCACGTGTGTTGAGGGCAGGGGCAGCCTGTCGGGTCCCAGCATGCACTGCGGTAAGGCAGGCTGGCCCAAGAAGGGGCAATGCATGCTGGGCCCGCTAGCGCCCTGGGTCTGCCCAGCTGCGGGGCTGGGCACACGAGCTGTTCCTGGAGCGCTAAGGGCTGCCCTGGGCCAGTCACTCACCCCAGCCCCTTGCTGCACGGGGGTCCCTGGGCCTGCCTGCCGCCCTGTGGGGCTCCCAGCACCTGGCTGGTGTCTCACCCCCACTCCTGTTTGGAATAAAGGTTTCTCCCACCCAAGGCTGGGTCTGGGCTGTTCCTCGCGGCCTGCGTCTCTCCCCAGCCCCCCACGCTGGGCGTTAACCCTCCCCGCTGGCCCCTTGGCCCAGCACAGCAGCCTCCTGTGCTAGTGATTCATGGCTCAGCCCCTTGCCCCGACTCGCCAGGACCCTGCACCCCCCCGTGTGCTCCGGCCACGCCCTGAACCCGCTGCTGGGTGGCGCTGGCCACGGGAGTGGGGCCAGCCGGGCAGGGGAGTGCATGAGCAGCCTGACCCCAGTGCCAGCGCCAGCAGGGCCCCACAGGCTCCTCGTTTGGCAGTGACGGGACTGTCAGCAGCGTGGGAAGGCCAGGCCTGTTCCCAACCGTCCTGGGAGAGTGGTGGGGGCTGCACGTTCCCACCCCAGCTGTTTCCCTGCAGCAGCAGCTCCCTCCAGTGGCTGGTTGGGGTAGTGGCACGCAGGCCCCCAGGCCCGTTTGCTGTCCCAAGGCTGCTGGTGCCCGGCTCTGGCTGGGTCCCTATGCCCCAGCTGATGCCAGGCTGTAGCAATGTGCCCCATCCCCAGCCCAGGCGCGTCAGAGGCGCCTGGCACGCAGCAGCCGCTCTTTGGGTTACTTTATTGCTCTATTGATAAAGTCCTTTTATTAAATTAATATAAAAATCTCTGTATTTACATTCTGGCCAGTGCAGGGCCCAGAGAGCCTCGGTCGCTGCCCCCCTGGCTCCGAGCCCCTGGGACCCTGCCCAGGGCCAGGCAAGAGCAGCCATGCTGGAGGGGATGGGGCTCACTGAGACTTTGGGGAGGGGAAGGGCTTGAGCTGTTCACCCTGGGCTCCAAGCCAAACTCGCCTCTGGTCTAGGCTAAGCCCAGCTGCCCTCCCCCAATGCTCCCTTGCCCCATCGTCCCACAAACCACCCCCAGAGGTAGCATGATTGAACAGCGAGGGGGGGGGGCCTGCGGCTCAGGCCTGAGGAGCACCGGCAGGTCGAGCCAAGGGGGCGGGCTGTGGGGCGGGATTCAGGGGCACTGGCAGAGCTGGGGCTGGAGGGCCCGGGGCTGAGGCATTTGCAGAATTGGGGGGCAGGGGGATTCGAACTCAGTGCTAGTTGGGGAACCAGTGGCCCCTGGCAGCTGGGGGGTGGTGCTGCAGGAAGCTGGATATTTGCATTCTGCCCCCAGGAGCCCTGCGCCAGCAGCCCAGAGAACCTCGCAGGCGGAGGCCAGGGGCTGGACTTGGACCCTTCCTCTTCACCACACGGGCTGCCGGGGCAGCCCCTGGGGCAGGGCTGATGGCAGTGGCTTGCTGGGGCTCTGGCTCCTCCCCTGGTGGCAGGCGGCGAGTCCGGCCGTGCAGGGTGTCAGGGCTGCAGGCACAAAGGGGCAGTGGCACCGGCGCCACCGCCACTGGGGCTGGCAGTGTCTGTCATGTCCGTCAGCAGCTGGGGCGGGCTCTACCCGCCGGCCCCACCCCTCACTGGCACTTGTCGTCCGTCTCAGAGGGGCTGGACTCGCGGGGGATGGAGAGGCGCTGGCGCCGGTCCCACAGCTGGTGGATGTCCGTGGTCTCCGTCTCGCTGCTGCTGGCGGTGCTGTCCCGGAAGCTGGCCAGGGGCGGGCGGACCTTCACGCCCTTGGCAGTGACCGACCCCTCGATGGCCTTGCGCAGCTGGGGGGCAGACAGGGCTCAGCATGCAGCATGAAGCACCCTCCCTCCCCATGTCCCCAGCTGCATGAGGGCACCTGGGGCCCTTCTCCCCCATCCCCAGCTGCAGAAAGCACAGGGAGGGGGGTGCAGGAGGGTCTCCAGAGACACTCTCCCCAGAGCTTGGTGGCACCATAGGCTCTAGGGCTGAGGGTGGGGGGAAGGCACCATTGCTCACCGCCCAGGAGGGCTCTGGGGTTCTGTTCCTGCCTCCATGTGACGAGTCTCATAGGGCTGATTCCCCCCCCCCCCCGGGGGGTGTTTGGGAGCTGTGGGGCGCTCACCTCTTTGAGGGACACCATGCCAACGAGGCGCCCAATACTGGTCACATACGCGTGGTCCACGCCCAGGAGCGAGAAGATGGTGTGAGTCTGCAACAGAGACAGGTGCTCAGGGTCTGCTGGGCGGGGAGCTGGCCAGGATCCCACTAGGGCTTGGGGCCCGCAGGGCTGGGAGAGCCAGAGGTGACCCCCCACTGGGGGTCACGGCCCACGCGGCAGCCCCAGGGATGGAGAGTCTGCTGAGACACAGCCCCACACACACTGCAGAGGATGTGGGGCGTGGATCTGCAGGGTTCAGAGCTGAACCAGCCACACCAACAGGTGGAAGAGGCAATATTGATGAGCGCGGGGATCCGGGCCCCAGGGCAGAGGACACCTGAAGGGCAGCTGGGCTCGGGCTGTCAATGCACCCCTGCCAGCTGCAGTGCGCCCCAAGGAGCATGGCCCCCCTGCCGCCCCACCTTGTGCAGGGAGGTGCGCTCCACCAGCTGGAAGGGAGCAGGGTCGATCTTGCTGTTGTTGAAGTTCACAGGCTGGTCCAGCTGCTGCTCTTCCCACGCCACGAGCTGAAAGGCAGAGGGGCCGTGAGCACCAGAGACGGGAGCGGTCCCTGCCTGGCGTGGGCCTCAACAGACGGGCAGGGCAGCCCAAAGCCCACTGGTCTCCCGACACTCCACCTGCAGCCCCATGCCCTGCCCAAGGGGGGGGGGCACTGCCTGGCTTGGGGGCAGGGACCAGGACACACAGAGGTGATCCAGACCCAGGGCGGGGGACAGGCTGGATTTGGGGGACATGGGGCCTTTCCCCCTAGAGGATGCTGGCTCCGATCTGGCCCCAGGGTGGGGGACTGGCTGGCTCAGGGGATGGGGAAGAGGATGCCCCCTCTAGGGGGTGACGGCTGGGAGCTGGCCCCACGTGGGCAGACCCCGTTGGTTACCAGGGGTTGGGTGCCCAGCTCGACAGTCCCCCTGGTAGGTGCCTGACTGGCACTCCCTGGCCCCACTCTACTCAAGGCCAAGGCTGCAGGGCCCATGGGCAGAGCTCCCTCCCCCTCAGCTGCACGGGGAAGCAGGCTTCCCTGGCGGGAGGGGGCATCCCGGCCGTGCTGCCCAGGGCCCAGCAGGGTGGCGCCTGCGGCTTCCCCCCCCCCCCGCGGGGGCTATTCTAGCCCAGCCCTGCCATCAGCTGCTGCTGCAGCCGCGTCCTCTGCCCGGCAGCAAACGCCTCCCCCCGGCTCTGCTCATGCCAGGCCCTGCCCGCCCCCACCCACCCCTGCCTGGCACATGCACGGGAGCCTCGCAGCAGAGTGGCCTGGGTGGGGACACTCCCCCCACACCTGGGGGGTGCCTCCTCCTATCCCCAGTGCCCGGGGCCTCCCCCTGGGCCCTTTCTGGGAGGGATTGGCCTGCCTCCAGGCCCCTGGAGAGCCGTGCTGGGCAGAGGCCCTGGGGAGCAGGACCTCTCAGCTCCTGGCAGGTGGAATGGCGGGGGCGGCGTATTCGCTGGGTGAGTGACACGGGCGGTGCCATGAGGACTTGGCAGGGCTGAGCAGGCTGCCCAGGGCCTGGGGGCCCACAAGCTGGGGGTCCCCTCGCTGTGCCCAGGAAGTGTGGGCTTCAGCAGAGCCAGGGAAGCAGGGCAGAGGGATCCCTTTGCTCTGTGCCAGCTGACCCGGGGCAGCTCCTGACCAAGGGATGAGGGAGACTTAGCTCTGGGCATCCCACCAGTGTGGCCCTCACCCTGAAGAGGGACGGGGCCCGGCTGGCCAGGCCCCCAGGTAAGGGCTCAGGCCCTCTCTGCAGGGTGCCGGAGTGGCAGGGGCTGGCACATGGTGCTCCCGCTGGCACTCACCTCGGAGGGGCTCATCTCGCCAGGCAGCTCGTACTGGTCCTGCAAGAGAGGGAGGGAGGCGGAGTGTGAGCCAGGCTGTGGGGACGTGGAGCCGGTGTGCGCCATGGAGCCAGGGTGGGCATGAGAGTGCCCGAGTGGGCACTGACCAAGTGAGCTGGGGGCTCCCTCCAGCCTCCCAGCTCAGAGCACAGTGCTGATTGTGGGCAAGGAGTGCGCCCAGCTCCCCACTTTCCACCCTTTAGCCCAGCTCAGCTCCCTCACCCCGCCTTGTCTCAGGCCCCTCACAGTGCCCCGTTTGAGCCTGGATTCCCCCCCCCTTCCCATGCCCTCCATCCCAGCTCCCCTGACTCCGGCTCTGCGGGACGCTGCTGATCACAGAAGCCAGGCTGCCCCCTCGCCCAGCTCCCCCCTCGCCCCTCCAGGCACTCGCCCCAGACACCTGCTCTCCCCACGCTGCTCCAGAGCTCACTGCTCTGCCGCATGGAGCGGTCCCCCAGCCTGCCCTGCCCGAGGCCCAGGGGTGTGGGGCGACAGCGTGGCTGGGAGATGGCTCAGGGGAAGGGGGGTGGAGGCAGGGCCAGTGCAACCATTTAGGCAAACTAGGCGGCTGCCTAGGGCACCTAGTGGTTGGGGGCGCCTAAAAGCCCGCTCAGGTGAGGAGGTGGAGTGGAGGTGAGCTGGGGCGGGGGGAACACAGGAGGGGGGGCGCACAGGGGAACTGTTCCCCGCCCCAGATCACCTCCACTCTGCCTCCTCCGCTGAGCACATAGCCTCCGCTCTAAGACTCCTCCAATCGGCGCCGCAAGCCTGCGAGGGGAGGAGAATTAGAGCAGCGTCGGCGTGCTCAGCGGAGGAGGCAGAGCCGAGGTGAGCTGGGGCGGGCTCCCCAGGCGGGGTTAGCTGCCGCAGAGGGGGGGGGCTCCCCGGGCGGGGTTAGCTGCCATGGGGAGTCTCCCTAGGTGGGGTTAGCTGCCGTGGAGGCGGGTTACCCGGGCGGAGTTAGCTTCCGCGGGGGGGGAGCTGCTGCGGGGGTTGGGGGTGGCAGGCTCCCCAGGTGGGGGACTGGGTTAGCTGCCGCGGGAGGGCGGGGTTAGCTGGGGGGGGGGGGCGGGGGGCGCAAGGTGGAAGTTTCGCCTAGGGGGCAAAACTTTCTTGCACCGGCCCTGGGTGGAGGGGTTCAGGCCCTGGCCTGGGAGCTGCAGGTTCTAGTCCCTGCCCCCCCATAGACTCCCCTTTGGAGAGTCCCCCAAGCCCAGATGCCCAAGGTATTTAGACACTGAGCTCCCATCCATGGCAATGGCGGTTCAGAGCCCAAATACCTTTAGGGGGTCTGGGCCTTTGTCAGTCTGGGCCTCAGGTCCCATCCAGCGCTCAGCTGCTCTTGGGTCAAGGGCAGAAGCAGGGGGATCTGCCTCTCTGGTTTGCCTGCCCGGGCGGGAGCCAGCCCCAGCGCTACTACCCCTCTCAGCCGGCCGCCCCCCCCCTCGCTCCCGGCCTCCCATCAGCACATTCCAAGCTAAGCCCCCTCCCCCAAAAGCTGATCCTTCACTCCGAGGTGCCGTGCCCCTCACAAGGGGCTGCAGGTAGTTGGGGGTGCCTGGCTCTAGAATAGATCACAGGCCCCTTTGCCCCTCGCTGCTCACAGCCTGGCGTGCCCCCAGCCATGCTCCTCTGCCCCTTAGGGGCTCCCGGAGCTGCCTCTGGAGTCCGGCTCGTCCCAGGCCAGAAAGGCACCGGCTCCGGCGCCCCGCCGCGAGGGGAGCCCCCACAGGCGTGAATCAGGTGATCTCACTGGGGGCAGGGGAGGTAGATCAGCAGGGGAAGGCGCGATGATCAAGGATGCACTGATTTCCGATTGGCTGGTACGAGTGGATCGTCGCCGCATTGGTCGGTTGGAAGGAGCGTTACAAGGCTCCCATTGGATCAGCTGGGAGAGGGGAATCAGATCAGATCAGGAGGTATTGATTTCTGATTGGTGGTAGGAGTGGATCGTTGCAGGATTGGTCGGCTGGAAGGAGCGTTATCAGGCTCCCACCAGATCAGCTGGGAGAGGGTGAAATGGGGGGACGGGGTCAGATCAGGGACCATACTGTGCTGAAAGTCCCCAGAGCTCAGGATGTGTGTGAAAGGCGGAGGGATGGGCATAGGACTTCTGCTCCCTTGCCCTTCCTCTGCAAGTGGCAGACAGGCTGTACGGGGGCAGGGCAGGCAGCGGCTGGGGCCTGTCTTTGCAACAGGGGGATGCTTTAGCTTCTTGCCCCTTGGGCCACCCTGATCATCATCCGTGCGCTAGGAGACAGGACTCCTGGGTTCTATCCCTGGCTCAGCCGCTGACCGGTCCCGCCCCGCGTTTGTGCCTCGGTTTCCCCACCTGTAGGCAGGGGTGGTGACCCCACAGCCGGCCCTGGCACGGATTGGTGATTAATTAACGAGTGCCGGGAAGAGCTCTGCAGGTGGAAATCCCGAGGGAGGCTGCAGATGGGTGGAGCTGTGGGGCGCCCTCAGCACAGTATGGGGGAGGGTGGCGCCTGGTCTGTGATTGGCCGAGGCGCGGCACACACTTACCGCGACGGAAATGCGGACGCGCTTCGACTTGCGCTTTTCGGGCGGTGCTGAATTCTCAGCCTTTTTAGCCACGAGAAAAACAGGAGAGAAGACAGAGGCATTATGGGAAACCACAGCATCCTGGCCGGGCTCCATCGCCCCAGGGCCTCGGGTGGGGGCTGGGCACAGAGCAGGGGCCAAGGTGCCATGGCGGTGGGGAATGCCCTCGGGGTGGGGGGGGGCAGAGGGGCACTCACCTCAGCGGGCTCCGTGGCAGTGCTGGCGCAGAAGAGGCTCTTGAGGGCAATGCCTGAGTGATCTGGGCTCCCGGCTGTGGGGGGGACAAGCAGAGAAACCGTCAGTGCAAAGAGCAGCGAGCCGGGAGCCTGGCCGGCACTATGGGGCCCATAGGGGCGGGGGGCTCACCTGTGGGGCTCTCCACCAAGCTGCTGGGACTTCGCTTGAGCGCCGGCTTCAGGGGCTTGCGGGACTCTCCGTGTGGCGGGGCCAATGACGATTCCTCCGTGCTGATCTGGGGGCAGCACGTACAGGGGGCTTGAACCAGCACCTGAGCCTGGTAGGGTGGGGCGAGTCCAGGGCATCCCATCCCCAGCTCAGCAGGAGGGGGATGTGTGTGTGGGGGGGCAGAATGTCCCATCACCAGCCAGGTGGGATGGGGAAACATGGGCCTGAGGCGTCCATACCCCATCCAGCCCAGCCCAGTTCCAGGGGGAAGCAGCCCAGGCCGGAGGGAGGGTGGGTAGGCTGGGACCCAAGGTGCACCATCCAGGCCAGGAGGATGTGAGGCCAGGGGACCAGACCTGAGCAGATGGGGGTGAGGAATGGGGGGCACTCCCAGATAGAAGCCCCTCGAGGGCCTGGGAGCGCTGGGTGCTTTGGGGTTTCCAGCCAGCGGCTCCCTGCGTGGCAGTGGGGTGGGGGTGCAGCAGGCTCAGGGTATCGCCAGCCCAGCCCCGGCAGTGGGGCGGGGGGTCCTTGTGCTGCCCCCTGCCTCTCACCTGGAACCGCACACCCGTGTCGGAGGCCTTGTGGCCGGCCTCGTCCTGGGGCTTCTCGGCGACGCTGTTCCTCCCAGCCTGCGCCCTCTCCTGCATGTACTGCAAGCGGCGCTGATAGCCCAACTGGCCGCTCAGCAGCGCCGCCACCTGGGCCCGCTCGATGGAGCCCAGCAGGATCATGGACTCTGCAGGAGACCAGCCCCGAGGGGCCGTCAGCTTGGGGGGGTCACAGCTGTGAGTGGCGCTCCCCACCCCCGCCCTCCAGCCCCCAGGGTGGAGACCCAAACCTGAGCCCTCAGGAGAGCAACGCTTGCAGGAGGACTCAGGCTGCCAAGCCATTGGCAGGGCTCGGGGGGGTGGGGGCGACAGGATGGGACAGGTGTGCCCTGCAGGGGTCCTGGCTCCCAGGCCTGTCTGCCCATCTGCCCATGGAGCAGCAGCTGAAAATGAAAAACCCTGCCCCCACCCAGGCTGGAGGCACCAGGCTCCCCCGTCCCCGGGTTGGGTCTCTCGACGAGCAGCTGCCATATGGGACAGAGCCTGCTTGGGAAGCCGTAGCTACAGCGTGAGGACACGGGGGGCCCAGGGCTCTGAGCTTGGGGCTGGGAGACAGCAGGACTCCTGGGTCCTATTCCTGGCTCTGCCCCAGGCTTGCTGGCTGACCTCGGGCCAGTTCCTTCCCATCTCCGGGCCTCAGTTTCCCCTATTGCAACCCAGAGATAACAGCCCCAGGGGAGGGGGCAAAGGCTCAGTGCCCAGAGAAGGGAAGGGACCATCAGGGTCTCCTACAGCTGGTCCTGCACTCCCCGCTGTGTGCCCAGGTCGGCTCCTTGCCCACCAGGGTGCCCGCGGGATGCTGGGTCCAGGCCGACGAGTCTGTGACACTTGGACAGGGCGTGGGGCTGTGGGGACAAGCAAGAAGGCCCCCCGGTGCCCACAGGCAAGAACTGAGAGGTTCTGCTTCTGGAGCCACCCCACGAGTTGTGGGGTCTCAGCTATCAGAAGAGCCCTGATCCCCACCCTCTGCAGAAAGGAAACCCATCTCCCCCACCCCACCACTCCTGTTTATTCGCCGTCTGGCTCTGAAGGGGGGTGAGGGTGGAGCCATCAAAAGAGGCTACACTGGCCTTCCTGTTTCCGCTAAACTTTACAGATTGCCATGGTAACGCAGCATCCTCCGTTGCCATGGCAGGCAGGCAGAGGAGATAAATGTCGGAGTGGGCAGTCGGCTGGCACAGGGACGGGCAGAAGCTCAGGACGATCTCAGTGCCCCGCCCCTCGCCAGGGAGACGGGCCCAGTGCCAGAGCACTGCTGACCTGGGAGTCCACTGGGGAAGCCTGGGGGTGCAGGGTGGGGATGGGCTCCCGACGGCCACTCTGCGGGCAGCCTGCTCTGCCCAGGAGGCCTTGGCACATATGGGTGGCACGGCCCAGAGTGAGCTGGGCACAGCCCAGGCTGGCCAGGGCACGAGCAGCTCTGGACCCCCCCGCGGCGCCGCCTGCTCCCTGTGCAGCCCCCACGTCTCACCAGCTGACTCCACCAGCGCCAGGCTCTTCAGTTTGGTGCTGTACAGCACCTCCTGCAGGTCGCGGTACTTGCAGTTCAGGGTGACGTAACGCACGTCCCGCACCATGATGTCCTCCACCCGCACGTTGTACTTCCTGTGGAGAGCAAGGCACGGCCCTGAGCAGGGCGCCGGAGGGCTGCTGCCAAGCGCCCGGCCCTGCTGCGCGGATCCCCCTCGGCCCCTTTGCTCCTGTCGAGGCTACGCTCCCCTAGGACCTTTGGGGGCAGGTGAGCGGCTCATCTAGCCGCCACCTCTGCCGTGGGGGCCCTTTCTGGGTGGATCCCGCCTCCCATTCCTGGATGTGAACAAGCTGGGGCATGGTCCCTGCAGTCATCCAGGCCTGGGAACCACAGAGGCGTCTAGGCACCGAGCTGAGCTCCTGGACTGGGTCCCTTGAGCTCCCGAGAGCTTTGGCCTTGAGAGGGGCTTCCTGCAGAGGCTCCGGCTCCCCCCGGGGAAGGGAGCCCAGGCGGGCACTTACTCCTGGTGTCCCCAGCCCAGCTCGGGCAGGTACGGCAGCTTCTTGATGCGGATGATGCTGTCGTAGAGCGAGGGCTGCAGGCTCTGGGCCACGGCGTTGGCCAGGATGACGGCGATCATCACCGGCAGGATGTGGGAGATCTGGCCCGTCAGCTCAAAGACGATCACGGCGGTGGAGACCGTGTGGGTCACAGCGCCAGAGAGCGCAGCCGCTCCTGTGCATGGCAGAGAGTGCCACAGTGAGCCCCGGCAGGGCTGGCATGGCCCCGAGCCAGACCCCTGGAGCTGCACAACAGTGACACCCCCCCACTGAGCTCCAGCCCCTCTCCAACAGCCCCAGGGAGGGGGACCAGTATGGACACCCCATGGCGCAGCCCCCCCCAGCACACTCCCAGGGAGCCCTCAAGCTGCTCTGCCAACCCGTCTGCACCAGCCACCAGCCACTCTGGCTCCCTGGCCCTGTCACTCTGGGGACATCCCCCTCCAGGGAGGTGCCTAGACGCGTCTCTGTGGTCGTACAGATTTGGGCTTCTCTGAACAGCCTGGCCCACTGCAGGGGCTGGCAGGAGGGAGATGCACCTGCACCACGAGTAGGTTGTTTGGGCCGTTGGACCGGCTGGAGCCCGTGGCGGCCTCTCCCCGGACGCAGAAACGTGGCGCTTACCTACCACGGCGTAGCCCCCAGGCACGATGCGGTAGGTGTTGCTGTCGGCGTGGATGCCATCCGGGAACCAGGCCGCCATGCTCTCCCCGACCAGCCGCCCGAAGGCCGCCCCTGCCCAAGGAGACAGGGGTCAGAGGAGGTCTGGGGGCAGCCCAAGCAGCTTTGGGGAGGGGAGAGTATCAGTTGTATCCTGGTGCCTCTGGCACAATGCCCATCCCTGTGGCGATGCGGCTGCTCAGGGGGCAGTCGCTGCTCCCCCAGCCCTGAGCTGCACAGCAGGGCCCTGCCCAGGGCTGCCAGCTGCTGTGCCCTAGGGAGCCAGCTAAACAGATGTCCCAGCCCCTTTGGAGCAGTGGGAACCGGAGCAGCACCATGAGAGGAGGCCCAAGGTGGTGCTAGGATCTGTATCCCCTATGGCTGTTCCCTGCCCCTTGCTTCCCTCCCTGGGTGGATGGGGCTCTGGCGTGAGGATGGTGCTGGCTGCGTGCTCCCCCAGGGGCAGGGGAGGGCCTGTTCAGGGCATAGGGAGGGGTGCTGTGCTACCCAGCGCTAGTGAACACTGAGCCACCACTCATACCAGGGCTGGGAGGTCCCAAAGCTCCTTCCCAAAGCCCTGAGCAGGCCTGGCACTCTGGGAAAGGGCCTGCCCCGATGGGCACCCCCCGGCATCAGACCCCATCACACTCACGGGGCACCAGCCACACCAGGGAGCTGCCACTGTTGCCGGAGGACAATGGCCAGCACGAGGGGACTGGGGGCAAACCTGCTCTGTCCCCTCTGCCTGGAGGGGCTGGTCAGTAGCTCGCGGAGGCGCTACCCCTTTGGGAGCTGGGCTCAGGGCGAGGCCAGGAGTGCCTCCGGGGCCGGTACTCACCAATGACAAAGACGGGCATGAAGGTTCCGCAAGGCACTGGGATGGTGGTGGCCAGGGCTGACATCCAGAACTGGGGGCAGAGACATGAGTCAGGGGTCAGCCAGCCAGCCAGAGCCTCCCCACGCCTAGCCAGATCACACCCTTCCAGCCAGTGCCCTGCCCACACCCAGCCAGAACACATCCATCCAGACAGGACCCCGCCCACACCCAACCAGACCACACCCATCCAGCCAGGGCCCCTCCCACACCCCAGCCAGACCACACCATCCAGCCAGTGCCCTGCCCACACCCAGCCAGACCACACCCATCCAGCCAGGACCCCGCCCACACCCCAGCCAGACCACACCCTTCCAGCCAGTGCCCTGCCCACACCCCAGCCAGACCATAGCAAATCAGCCAGGGCCCCTCCCACACCAGAGCCAGGCCACACCCATCCAGCCAGGACCCTGCCCACACCCCATCCAGGCCACACCCATCCAGCCAGGGCCCCTCCCACACCCCAACCAGACCACACCCATCCAGCCAGATCCTCCCCCACACCCCAGCCAGACCACACCCAGTCAGCCAGGGCCCCTCCCACACCCCAGCCCTGGTGGGGGGAAGGGGAGGGGGTGTGAGCTAGGCAGCCCTAGCCCTGGGGCGGGACCCACCTTCATGAGGATGAAAACCACCAGGGTGACGAAGACATTGGCGTGCGGGTGTTTCCAGGCCTCAGAGATGCCAACGTACTCGAACTCCTCGGCCAGGCCCTGCTTGGCCCAGGTGCGGTTGTCAAACAGGGTCACAAGGGTGTCCTTCTGGCTGAGCTGGGGAGAAGGACCGTGGCAGGCAGGGTGAACCCGGGGCAGTGCCTCCACCCCATATCCCCACCCTCCCTAGGGTGCTCCCTGTCAGGGACCCCGTGGGGGCTGGGTGCCCTCCCCAGCCCATCACAGCATTTTGCCCTCTGGGTGCTGGAGATCTGGGAGACATGAGGGCCGACACTACTGGAGCCTCGGCTCCGGATGCCAGGGTCCCAGGTTCAAGTCCCAGCTGGGGCAAGCACAGAGCAGCAGGTTCTCCAAACGAATGCCAGTAATACCCACTGGGCAGGGCTGCCAGGCTAGGGGAGGGGAGTAGGTTACCTGGCCGGCCATGAACTGTCCGAAGCCAGGCGGGAAGGTGAGCGTGGAGATGAGCAGAGTGACCAGCGCGGGGAAAAGCAGGCGTCTGCGTGGGAGCAACATACACAGCAAGTGATCCCACTGCACCCACCACAACTGCCCCCAGCCCTCGGGGAAGGACTAGCACCACCCTATGCCCAGCAGCTCCCATGCTGTTTCACAGGGAACCAAAGAGCCCAGCCAGCATGCAGCGCCCCACCCAGCTCAGTGCCCTGCTCCCCAACCCCAACTCCCCCCAGTCCAGGTGCTCCCCTACCTCATCACAGGTTCTCCCTCCACCTGCTCTCCAGCTAGGCCTGGTTCTGGGCATGCTGTACTCAGCGCCCCTTGCTTTGGGATCAACGGGCCCCAAGTCTCAGGGGAGGGAGCCAGCGGGCACCACTTACTTCTTCATCAGGAAGCGGTTGATGGTCTTCTGCTTGCGCATGAACTGGACGATCTTGCGGTTGAGGTAGACGAAGAGTGCCCCTCCGAAGCCACTGGCAATCCTGGGGGGAGGGGCGGCCGAGTGAGCCACCACCAGGCAGCTACTGCTGGGGTGGTCCTGTCAGGGATGGGGGTGGGGGCGGTACAGAGACACTGAGGATGCCCCCCCACAGCACAGGGGGCCCAGAAGGAGGGGTGAGCCCCCTCATATATCCCTCCCAGTCCCACATGGGAAGTCTGATATCTCTCCCCACCCCCCACAGCAATGCCCCCCTGAGTGGGGTTGGAGTGACAGAGGGCACTGGACTCACCCGATGACAGCGAAGGCAGGCAGCTCCTGCAGGTCGAAGGGGAAGTCCAGCCGGAAGCGGGTTTTGAACAGAGCCGTGATGGTCTCTGGGGGGGACGAGACACCATGGGGGCGGGGGGGGGGAAGCGTGTCACCCAGGGACCTCCAGGGCGGCCTAGCACCCGGACGCCCTGCTCCAATACTGGGCAGTTGCTCCTGCCCACAGCAAACGCTCGCCACTCAGAGCACTGCGGCGCCTTGGGCCCATGTCATTAGACTGGGCCTGGCTGGAGACCCCCAGGGGCTTGTGTGGGACTCTGCTCCCCCCCCCAACTCTGCCAGTGCCCCTCAATCCCAACCCCCAGCTCCCCCCACCCCTGTCAGTGCCTCTCAATCCCAACCCCCGGCTCCACCAGCCCTGGGCTCTCCCCACACACCCCCAGCTCTGCCAGTGCCCTCCAATCCCAACCCCTGGCTCCCCCCACACCCCAGCTCTGCTAGTGCCCCTCAATCCCAACCCCCAGCTCCCCTCACCCCTGTCAGTGCCCCTCAATCCCAGCAGGGCAGTAGCCGGTGCAGGCCGGAAGGGCCGGTTCCCTGGGGGGCTGGGCAGGCTGTACCTTCGTCCTTGTTCCACACGGCGAGCACGCGGAAGATGAAGGCACTGAAGGTGGCGGCGAAGAAGCCACGCCAATAATTGCGGACGGCAAAGAAGGTGGACGTGACCTCGATGCTGAAGAGGACGCCTGGGAGGGGCAGAGGGGAGGGGAAGAAGCGGTGCCACCATGACCCCTTGGCACACCGGGGGCTCTGCTCCAGACAGCCCACGGCCCTGAGACGTGCCTCCCTGCCTGCCCACGCACAGTCCACGCGGGGGCTGGCCAAGGGGGCACCAGACCCAGACACACCTCCTGGGGCATCTCCTCTTCTCCAGGCTTTACATTTGTGTGCCAAGGCCACTTGGGACTGGACTGTAACTGCATGGGCAGCTCCTGGGCTTAGGTGGGCACCGTGGGTCCGTGTGGTTAGCTCCGTATGGGCACAGTAGCAATTTGCAGTTGGTTGACCCTGAGGTGAGGACGCCAGCTGGGAGACGGCCCCGAGCCACCCCCTACCAGAGCCAAGGGGCTCCTTCTCCAGCCAGCTGGGCAGCCACCCCCAACAGGGAGCGGGTCCCGCCTGGGGGCGCAGTGCGAATGAGTGGGCAGTGCTGGGGTGTAAGCAGGGGCCAGCCCATCTTGGGGGGCAGGGCACTGACAGCCTGGGTTGGGCAAGCAGGAGGGACAAGCATACACAGACGGACGGACGGGGACACTGCCCAGCATGGAGGGAACAAGCAAAGAGTCAGACACGTCACCAACCTAGGAGCGCAAAGCTGCGAGGGAGCCGTGGGGCCGGAGCTGGGCCTCCCTGGAGCGCAGAGCGGAGGGGAAAGGAGGAGACATTACATCTTCTGGGGGGAGTGCCCCCCATGCAGCGGCCTCTGCCACCCCCACCATGGGCACAGAGCCTTGGGGACCCCTCTAGGTACCCGGGAGGCCTGTGAGCGTCTCCGGAGCCCAGGGTACCTGCAGCATTGAGGTGGGGTGCTGCTGGGCTCCATCCTGGGAGGCCCGTACAGACTGGGATGGTGCCCTTGGGGCTGTGTGCTTGGGGCATAGGCAGGGCGGTGGGGGAGCGGCTTCCCTGCAGTTGGAGGGGAAAGCGAGAGGCCACACGAGGGCAGCGTGCGGGGGATCGGGGGCTAAACCGGCCACAGCTGTGAGGAGAGAGGAAAGCGGGGGGCTGGGCCCAAAGCCCTGTGTTCATCTGGCCTGCACCCCCCATAGTACCCACCTGTGTCCATCCCCCGTCGCATGGGGGGTGTCAAGTGGGGATATCAGTGACTTGGGGGGCAGAGGCTGTGGCCTGTCCCAGGCCTCGCTCCTGGCCAGTTTGATGGCAAGCCAGGCCCAGGTGTGCCGGCCTCCCCGGCCGGGTGGCTGTTCCCACCAGATCAGGGTCTTGGGGACGCGAGGTGCGAAGGCCTGTGTGGGGGATGGGGCCCCCTGGCCAGGCACAGCTCCCACGCTGCCCTGCTGGAGGGTTCGGTTAGCTCAGAGCCATGGGGAGCTGTGGGATCAGGCAGGGCAGGGCCAGGGGAGAGGCGGGCGGGGTCCAGCCCCACTCCCCGCACGGCAGGCCCTACCTCCAATGGGGGCAGCAAAGCAGCAGCCGACGCCCACGGCACAGGCAGCCGCCAGCATCTCGATATTGCGGGACTCGTTCTGCAAGGCAAGGGAGAGCAGGAGACGATGGAGGGCAGCACCCGGGCAGGAGCTCCCTGTGGGGACACGCCCCAGGCAGCCACGGCCGGAGAGACTCCTCCCAGAGCTCACCCTCTCCCCTGCCACGTCTGGAGACACCCCCCGTGGGGCTCACCCTCTCCCCTGCCATGTCCGGAGACACCCCCCGTGGGGCTCACCCTCTCCCGCCACGTCCGGAGACACCCTCCATGGGGCTCATCCTCTCCTCTGCCACGGCCAGAGCCATCTTCCGGCCCTGCCCAGCCACGGCCAGAGACACCCCCCCCGTGGGGCTCACCCTCTCCTCTGCCACGGCCAGAGCCACCCTCCCCGCCCTGCCCAGCCATGGCCAGAGACACCCCCTACCAGGGTCAGAGAGGACAAACCTCCTGCCCCACAGCCAGGGGATCCCTCTGCAGACCTGAGAGCCCCCCCCCCTCACATACACTTGCATTCCCAGCCCGGCCCGGCCCCTGGTACCCGTTCGGTCAGCACCCGCAGGCCGCACAGCGTCGGCCTCTCACCTCGTAGATGCCTCCAAAGAGGGAGAGGAATTTGCTGAGCAGGGCGGCGCACATGCTGGCAATGTGGACAAAGGGCCCCTGTGGGAAGAGTGCCAGGGACTGGTTACCACGGGCACCCAGCCTCAAAGCAGGGAGCCTTGTGGGAAGACTCGCTCACTGGCAGGGCCACCCGCCTACCTCAGCTGGCACATGCCCCCCCGTGTAGGGCCACCTGCACACCACACCTGGTACACGCCCCCCCCCCCCCCCCCCAGCAGAGCCACCCGCCCACCACTCCTGGTACATGCCCCCCCCCGGTAGGGCTGCCTGCCCACTGCACCTGGCACCCACCTTCTGCCCCCTCTAGACATGGCCCAGCAGCTCCCCTGCCCCTCTTACCTCCTTGCCCAGGGGCATCCCGCTGCCCAGCGCACAGGTCAGGCCGATGACCTTGGCCACGAAGGTTTTGAGGGTGAGATACTCCTTCAGCACCACACCTCGGAGAATGGTCTTCATCTCGGGGATGCCTGAGCCTGGGGAAGGGGATGGGTGAGCACCCAGAGAGGGGCTGTAGCCCCCACTCCCTCCTCCTTCATGGCCCTTTGGGGGGGAGGGGAGATCCAGGCCTAGCCCCCCACCCCCAGGCCGGAAAGCTGGGCACAGGAGGGGTGATTTCCCCCGGCGTGGTCTCGCAGAGTGGGCTGGGGGATCCCGAGGGGCAGGGGCTGGCTCCTACCCACGGCCTGCGGGGCCAGGATCTGGGTGAAGCCGGCCGAGAAGGTGATGAGCACCACGGGGTAGGTGACCCAGGCCATGTACTGCAGGAAGATGTTGGTGTCCAAGCCCCCGTACATCCACTTCTGGGCTGCGGAGAGATGGGGAGGGGTCACTGGGGGGGCTCGCTGGCATCGGGGTCATTGGCTGCCCTGCCCCCCCCAGCCCATGGGAGGGAGGGCACAGACAGGGCCCCATTCAGGATGACACAACCCCATCCAAAGGGGCCAAACGCTTCCGCTGCCTGGAGCCTCTGCTCAAGGTAGCCACCACAACGCGGGACTGAGCCCATACCTGCCTGGCCACGCCTCGGACCCACCTCCCTGGCTGACACCTACCCAGCCCCCTTCCTCCGCCCCCCAGGCCCATCCCCCTGGCTGACATCTACCCAGTCCCCTCCCTCCCCCGCCAGGCCCATCCCCCTGTCTGACATCTACCCATCCCCCCACCTGGGCCCATCCCCCTGGCTGACAGGGTACCCAGCCCCCCCCACCTGGGCCCTGGGCAATCCTGGCTGTGCCCTCAGCGTGCCAAGCAGTCCAGCTGCCTGGCTCTGTCCGAGGGCACAGAGGCAAGTGGCCCCGGCCCCGGCCCCGGCCCGGCTCCGGCCCCCCTCACCTTGCAGGCAGGTGGCTATGGCGAAATCCATGGCCCAGCTCACCAGCGCCATGACCAGCCCCAGCAGGATGAGGAAGATCCAGTCCTCGCCCACCTTGGAGATGAGGAACTTCTGGCATCGCACGGTGCAGACTGTGGGGAGAGCGCGGGAGCTGAGCCGGGGGGGAAGGGCCCATCCTCCCTGCCCAGCCAGGGCATCCTGGAGGCAAGATTAACCCGCCCCCCCAACCCGGCACGGCTCAGACAGACGGACCGACAATCCCGCTGCCTCCCCCCCCAGAGTCACTTTGCAGCCATCCAAGCTCTCCAGCAATGGGCCATGGCGGTGGGGGAGAGGGGAGATTGGGGGCTGGGGGAGCGCCAGGCTGCCAGGTGGGCTGGGACACAGCCCCTGCAGACTCTCGGGGGTTAGTGCAGCCCGGATCTCTGCACTGAGCTCTGTGCCAGCTCCTCAGGACCGGGCACAGGGGATGGGCAGAACCAGCTTGTGCCCGCTCCGGCTATTCACCCTGGCTCCTGCCCTGGCCACAGGGACCTCGCAGGCCGGGCTCCAGCCTGTGCCGCTCGGGGAGAGATGGGGCTTGGAGGAGAGAAGTCAGAGCAATAGGGCACAGGGAGAAGCTCCAGGAGAAGGGACACCCTCGCACAGGGCTGGCCAGAGGGGAGCAGAGACGGGCTCCAGGAGGTGCTGAGTCTCCCCCACACAGCTCTGCCAATGTCCCTCAGTCCCGACCTAAGTTCCCTCTAAGCTGCGCGGCTGTGTAGCAGGCCATCAAGGGCTGCGCAGGCAGGGAGAGGCGCCTCTCCCCTAGTCCCAGGCTGCTCCAACGAGAGAGGGCTGGGGGCAGTCCTCTCTCCCCACCGTAGCCCCAGGGCAGCCTGCACCTTAAACCCCTCATCCCTGGCCCCACCCCAGAGCCCACCCCCCCAGCTAGAGCCCTCACCCCCGCACACCCCAACCCTCTGCTCCAGCCCTGAGCCCCCTCCCACACTCCGAACCCCTCGGCCCCACCGCCGCCACACATCGCCTCCATATTGGTGCACATAACAAAATTCATTCCACACATGGATGTAAAAAAATTAAGGGAACATTGGTCCCAACCCACAGCCCCCACTGCTATCCCAGTTCTGGGCTCCCCCCCACAGCTCTGTTGGTGCCCCTCAGTCCCGACCCACAGCCCCCTGCTGTCCCAGCTCTGGGCTCCCCCCGCCCACAGCTCTGCCAGTGCCCCTCAATCCCGACCCACAGCACCCTGCTGTCCCAGTCCTGGACTCCCCCCGCCCACCGCTCTGCCGGTGCCCCTCAGTCCCGACCCTGCTGCACTCCACTCTCCCAGTGCTGAACAAAGACGCCCCTGGTGCCAATTCATTATGGGAGCTGAGCTGTGGACAGTCCAGCAGAGATGGCTGCAGACGGAGACCCACAGTCCACTTGTCTCACAAGCCAGACAACCCTGGACGTTGGCATTTACATCACGCAGGGACCTGCCACAGCAGAGCGCCCTCCAAGGCCATGCTGGGATAGAGCGAGAACTGCAGGGCCCCTCAACACCAAGCTGGGGTGTGGGGGAAGGAGCAGGCTGGGCAGCATCTAAAGCAGCACAGCGCCCCCTAGTGCCAGGCTGGGCGCATAGCGATGGGCAGGGTGCCATAGGGCAGCAGTGCAGCAACCCCTAGTGCCAGGCTGGGTACATGGAGATGGGCAGGGTGCCATAGGGCAGCAGTGCAGCGTCCCCTAGTGCCAGGCTGGGCGCATAGCGATGGGCAGGGTGCCACACAGCAGCAGTGCAGCGCCCCCTAGTGCCAGGTTGGGTGCATAGCGATGGGCAGGGTGCCATAGGGCAGCAGTGCAGCGTCCCCTAGTGCCAGGTTGGGTGCATAGCGATGGGCAGGGTGCCATAGGGCAGCAGTGCAGCGCCCCCTAGTGCCAGGCTGGGTACATGGAGATGGGCAGGGTGCAATGGGGCAGCAGCACAGTGCCCCCTAGTGCCAGGCTGGGTGTGTAGCGATGGACAGGGTGCCATAGGGCAGCAGCACAGCACCCCCTAGTGCCAGGCTGCCCCATAGCCAGTGATGCCACTGAGGCTGGATGTGGGGAGACGGGCTGGGAGCGAGGTCCCCACCGTCCGTGTTTCTTCCTCCCAGCCCTGGCGCACACGGCAGAGTGCGGCGCTGCTAAACACTGGCTAAGTGCCTGCGAGGTCTCCGGGGAGCGGGGTGTGCGGGGAAGTGAGGCTGACGCGGTCTCGCTCGCAGCACAGAAAGCCCTCAGCAGCTTGCGACGGCGAGATGCTCTGGGGCGCCCCCTGCTGGGGGAGAGCAGGGCAGAGGAGGGGGCATTGCTGTGGTGGAGAGGGTGAGGGTGAGCCAGGCCAGAGGGATGGCTCCCAAGGCTCTGAATGGCGCAGAAGGGTGGCAAGACTCAGTCACAGCTGAGCACCAGCTCCCTGCCCAGCCAGACATCTGTGCCCTCTAGAGACCCAGCCAGCGAGGGACCAGCCCCAAGGCTGAGCAGGCAGTCTGCTGACCCAAGGGATGGGGCACCTGCTTAGCCCCGATGGCTGACGGCTCCCTGGCAGTGAGCCAGCCGGTCTCCTGGCAGACGTCTGAGGAAAGCAGGGGCTGGTGCCAATGCTGCTCTGCCCACAGCAAGGTGCCCCACAGCAGCTCCACAGCCCGGAGCTGCAGTGCTTGGCAGCATCTCTGCTTGGCAGCCCCAACTGGCCCCACACCTGTACCCGGGGCAGCTGCTCCGCTCAGCCTGCCACCTAGGGTGGCCAGACAGCAAATGTGAAAAACCGGGACGGGGGTGGGGGGTAATAGGAGCCTATATAAGAAAAAGACCCCAAAATCGGGACTGTCCCTATAAAATCAGGACATCTGGTCACCCTACTGCCACCCCAGGGCCTGGCCTCCCCCAGAGATCCCACCAGCCCCCATGCTCCTGGCCTGCAAAGTGCTGGGGTCTGGGGCCAGGTTCTCAGCCTCGTCCGCCCTCTAGTGACCACTGCCATTAGTGCAGTCCAATGGATTGCAGCAGGGAGTCAGCACTTGGCTAGTGCCAGACAATTGGCACCAGCACTGGCAGACGTGGAGGGGTGGGGTGGGGTGGGTGATCAATCAGACCTGGCTGTGGAGACCAGCGCCTGCAGAGCCCAGCAGCCCCCCCAGTACATTGTGTGAAGAAATACTTCCTTTCCTTTCTTTTCTTTTTTGAGGTGTGGTGACCAGACCTGCACGCAGTATTCAAGATGTGGGCGTACCATGGATTTATAGAGAGGCAATATGATATTTTCTGTCTTGTTATCTATCCCTTTCTTAATGGTTCCTAACATTCTGTTCCTAACATTCGGCTGTACACTGAGTGATGTTTTCAGTGAACTATCCACAATCAGTCCAAGAGCTCTTTCTTGAGTGGTAACAGCTAACTTAGACCCCCTCATTTGATATGTTTTCCAATGTGCATTACTTTGCATTTATCAACCTTGAATTTAATCTGCCATTTTGTTGCCCCGTCACCCAGTTCTGTGAGATCCCTTTGTAGCTCTTCGCAATCTGCTTTGAACTTAACTATCTTGAGTAATTTTGTATTGTCTGCAAATTTTGTTACCTCACTGTTCACCCCTTTTTCAAGATCATTTATGAATATTTTGAACAGCACTGGTCCCAGTACAGACCCCTGGGGGACACCTCTATTTACCGCTCTCCATTCTGAAAACTGTCCAGAATGGAGAGAGGTAAATAGTTTCCTATCTTTCCTACCCTTTGTTTCCTATCTTTCAACTAGATCCATGAGAGAACCTTCCTTCTCATCCCATGACTGTTTACTTTGCTTAAGAGCCTTTGGTGAGGGACCTTGTCAAAGACTTTCTGAAAGTCTAAGTACACTATATCCACTGGATCCCCCTTGTCCACATGCTAATTGACCCTCTCAAAGAAGTCTAGTAGATTGGTGAGGCATGATTTCCCTTTACATAAACCATGTTGACTATTCCCCAACAAATCATGTTCATCTATATGTCTGATAATTCTGTTTGTTACTACAGTTTCAACCAGTTTGCCCAGTACTGAAGTCAGGCTTACCGTGTGCCTGTAATTGCCGGGATCGCCTCTTGACCCTTTTTAAAAAATTGGCATCACATTAGTTATCCTCCAGTCATCTGATACCAATGCTGATTTAAATGATAGGTTACATACCACAGTTAATAGTTCTGCAATTTCACATTTGAGTTCCTTCAGAACTCTTGGGTGAATACCAGCTGGTCCTGGTGACTTATTACTGTTTAAGTTTATCAATTTGTTCCAAAACCTCCTCTAATGACATCTCAGTCTGGGACAGTTCCTCAGATTTATCACTTAAAAAGAGTGGCTCAGGGGTGGGAATCTCCTTCATATCCTCTGCAGTGAAGACTAATCAAGGAATTAATTTAGTTTCTCCGCAACGGCCTTATCATCCTTGAGTGCTCCTTTAGCACCTCCATCGTCCAGTGGCCCCACTGGTTGTTTAGCAGGCTTCCTGCTTCTGATGTACTTCAAAAATTGTTTGCTGTTACTTTCTGAGTCTTTGGCTAGTCGCTCTTCAAATTCTTTTTTGGCCTTCCTAATTATATTTTTACACTTCATTTGCCAGAGTTTATGCTCCTATTTTCCTCTCTAGGATTTAACTTCCACTTTTTCAAGGAAGCCTTTTTGCCTCTCACTGCTTCTCTTACTTTGTTGTTTAGCCACGGTGGCTCTTTTTTGGTTCACTTACTGGGTGTTTTAATTTGGGGGATACATTTAAATTGAGCCTCTATTATGGTGTCTTTAAAAAGTTTCTGGGCAGCTTACAAGCATTTCACTTTTGACATTGTACCTTTTAATTTCTGTTTCACTAACCTCCACCGTTTGGTGTAGTTCCCCTTTCTGAAATTAAATGCTACCGTGGTGGGCTGCTGTGGTGTTCTCCTCCTCCCAGGGATGTTAATTTTTATTGTGTTATGGTCACAATTACCAAGCGATTCAGTTATATTCACCTCTTGGACCAGATCCTGTGCTCCCCTTAGGACTAAATCAAGAATTGCCTCTCCTCTGGTGGGTTCCAGGACTAGCTGCTCCAAGAAACCGTCATTTATGGGGTCAAGAAAGTTTATCTCTGCATCCCGTCCTGAGGTGACATATACCCAGGCGATATGGGGATAGTTGAAATCCCCTGTCAGTATTGAGTTTGGTTTTTTTAAAGATTTTTACTACATTTGACTGTCTCAGAGCACAGCCTGCCTGCAGAACACCCCCCCACACACCCCAACTTTCCATGTCCTCCCCGCCCCAAGCAGGTACACAGCTCACACTCCCCCCAGCCATAGGGCAGTCAGGTCTTCCCCACACCCACACTGCGCTTAATACACGCCTGCCCAGCTCGCCAGCCACCCCCAGCCCGGCAGCGCTCATCCCCCCTGAGTGTAGCAGATGAGCCCAGCTCACCCGGCTGTGTGAGGAGTCACAGGACTTCCTGTCACAAAGGGAAAGGCGCGTAATCGGAACAGCCAGAACAAGTCACACATCTCCCCTGCTCCAACACACATGGGGACGGGGACTGTGTGCTCAGAACAGGGGATCTGGGTCCCCGGCATGGGCACAGGCAGGGAGAGGGAATCATCCCCCCCACCGGTGTGGGCATAGGCAGGGAGGGGGAATCGTCCCCCCCCCCAGTGTGGGCACAGGCAGGGAGGAGGAATCGTCCCCCCCCTGGTGTGGGCACAGGCAGGGAGAGGGAATTGTCCCCCCCGGCGCGGGCACGGGCGGGGAGGGGGAATCGTCCCCCCCCGGTGCGGGCATGGGCAGGAAGGGGGAACCGTCCCCCCAGGCGTGGGCACAGGCAGGGAGGGGGAACCGTCCCCCCCGACGTGGGCACTGTGTAGGCAGGGCGGGGCCGCTAGTTATTTTTGGGAAGGCCACATTTCTGCTGGTGGCCAGATGGGCAGGTGTCACTGTCCTCATTTGTGAGTGTCCAATGACAACAAGTGAGTCATTTTTTCTCCAGCAGCCCGGTTTGCGCCAAGGACACAGCCCAAATCCCCGTGTTGCACAGGGCGAGGTCATGCATGCTTAGCCTATTGTTACGGGTCACCGGCCGCTCTCCCTCCAGGAGGCACGGCCCAGCTCTGGATCTGCGGGGTGGGCCGGGATGGAGACTTGGAAGGAGACCCAGAGCCAGGGAGCGAGAGAAAACAGAGAAGAAAGGGGACTGGTGAACTCAACAGTGCTCGGCTGGGGGCTGTGAGCCCGGCACAACCACTGAGCCAGCTGCACAGCGCGGGCCAGATGGGACGAGAGGAGAGGGAAGAGGGAGTGGGATGGGTGGAAAGAGGGAGGTGCAAGGGGGAGAGATGAGTGTGCACGAGGGCCCGGGGAATGCACCGGGGTGTGCACAAGGGCCTGGGCATGCACCAGGATAAGGGGGTATACATGAGGGCCCGGGCATGCACCGGGAAGTGCATGAGGGCCCGGGCATTCACCGGGGTGTGCACAAGGGCCTGGGCATGTACTGGGGTGTGCACGAGGGCCTGGGCATGTACTGGGGTGTGCACAAGGGCCCGGGCGTGCACCGGGGTGTGGTCATATGTACACTAGGCCTGAGCGCACACACTTGTGCAGCCAGCACTCCCTGTGGGAAGCTGTAGGGTGTTGGGGAGGCTGTGATTTCACTGGGCTGGAGGCACGTGGTTGTGGGTTTCACAGGAGCCCCCCCCACCCCCCCATGCAATGGGGCAGCCCGGCCCATGTGTCTGTCCCCTGCGGGCTCCTTACTGCGGCAGCGGGCGCAGCGGCTCTGGTCGTACTCCAGCAGCTCCGGCCCGCGGGCGCGCTCCTTCGGGAAGGCTTTCCAGCGCTCCTGCTGCAGCCGGATGCGTGCCGCCTCCTCCTTGGCAAAGGCTCCCAGGTCCTGAGTGTAGCGGCCATACATCTGGCAGAGAGAGCGCGGCGTCAGGAGGGCGGGCAACAGGCCAGACACAGGGATAATCTGCCCTGTAGGCCCCCACCTCCACCAGGGCTCGGTGACCCTGGAGAGGGGCCTGGGGGAGAAGACAGGGGGTTGCCCCTTTGCCCCCCAACATAGGCAGAGCTAGGGGCACTGGCAGCTTGAGGGGAGAAGCCAATGGCTTAGCCCTTCCCCGAACATCCCAGAGTTCAGCATGAGGTCCAGCCCAACCCCACTGCAGCTGCTCACACCAGCACCCCACACACTGGGGTCTGAGGGGCGGCATACCTGCCCCCTACTCTCCACCTCCCTGACTGGGTTTCCTTCCCTCCCTCCCCCACGTGGTGCCTTTACCCCACCCCGCACTGAGCTCACAGCCGCGTTATGGAGGCAGGGCATATTCTGAACAGCCCTGGGCCCATGTAGGGACGGGCAGAGCCTGTGGCAATCAGGGCACAGTCCAGCCCAGTGGGCAATGACACACTACATGTCCCACCCTGCCCGGGGCAGGCCTAGCCCAGATCCAGACACAGGCGACCCCGCGCAGCGGCAGGGCCCTCTGGCTGCAGCCCTTTCCCAGCCGCACGAGGCGCGGGGCCAAGACATGAGACAGCAGCTAGGGAGGGGGAGCGACAGGACAGCAAGGCCGGGCACCCGTATGGGGCCCTTCAGGCTCCCAGCACTGCATGGGCACAGCTACCCTCCCCCGCGTGGATGGGGGAACCGAGGCTGGGGAGCAACTGGCTCGGGATCACAGTCTGTGGGGGAGCTGGGAGTCTCGAACCCAGAAGTCCCGACCCCCAACCCTGGGCTCCTCCCATTGGGAAACGCTGCCAGGAAAGCAGGGCAAGAAGCAACGGGAGCAAATGGAGCTCTCCGTTGGCTGGATCCAGTCGTGGGGCCAGCTCCAGGTCTCAGCCCCGCCTTTCTCACAGCAGAGAGGGGAATCCACATGCAGACAGAGGCAGGGGTAGGCGCTGGGCTCCCGGCCTGGCCAGAACAATGCCAGGCAGATAAGGAAGCTTCACAATCAATAGCAATTGTTCCCCCAGTGCAATGCGTCTCCCAGCACCAGCACAGGAAACGGGCCCCAGTGCCCAGCTGGGGTGGGCTGGCACCAGCACACGGCACCGCCCGCCCAGCGACCCGCCGGCGGCAGCCTGACATCAGTGGGGGGGCGTGTTCCCCATCCTGCCAGCTCCAGGTCAGAGGGGTGGCGGATTCCAAACAGGCCTCCCCACCATCAAGGGGATGGGCAGCCACTGGGTGCCAGCGATGGGCCAAGCAGGCTGTTCGCAGCCTTTCCGAGTGGGCTTCCAGCCAATTCCCTGCCGTGCAGGCCCCATCCCACTGGGCCCCAGGCCAGGTGCAACATCCTAGCCTCCGAGTGTCCCCACTGGGAGTGGGGCCCAGTGGCTTGCTCCTTTCAGCTCCAGCGCTGGTGATCTCTTACGCTGCCAGGGGTCTTCAAGGGGGAGGTTCATTAGAGCTTTTCTCTTCCCTTAGATAGGGGGTTCCAGCTTCCCCAGTCAGGGGGTCCCTGCAGGCTGCAGGGGCAGACCAGGGGGGCAGACGTAGAGCAGAGTGGGTCCCCATGGGCTCTGGGGGGCAGATGCAGAGTGACAGGAGGGGAAGTTGTAGAATGAGCGGGGGATGGGTTACAAGGGCAGCAGGCACAGAGCGGGAGGGGGGTCCCTGCAGAGCTACAGACTTGCATCCCCCCCCGCTGAGCTGATCCAGCTGCCGGCGAGGCAGCCTGGTGCTGGCCCTGATCAGTGGACGGTGACTGAGGACCACACCCAGAGATGGAGCCTTTCACCGCTAGGTCATTCTGGGAGCTCAGATGCAGCCCTGGTCAGTTACCAGAGAGCCACTGCCGGCCACCAGCTGCCTAGAAGCCTGGGTGAAGTGACCACATGGATCCAGCCAGGGCAGCGAGTGAACCAGCTATCGCAGCCTTCTGTCTACAGCCAGGGCTGACGGTGCAAGACAGCGCGTGAAGGACTAACCCACCCCCAGCGGCAGGTCGTTTCTAAGCGGCAGTTGAGGGGAGGGGGGCGGTGGTGAAGCTTCACCCTATTAAGTGTCCTTGCAGGTAGGTACTAGCTACCGCTAGGCTCTGGGCCTCACCGATCTGGTGGCAGGGAGTTCCACAGGCTCACCGGATCTTAGGGACAAAACCATTTCCTTTTGTCGTTCTGAAATACGAGAGTTGGGTCCTAGGCCAAGGAGCTGACAACGGGGACTGTCCCTCCCCGAGATTCGCAGAGGGCTGAGGCCAGGAGCGGTATTCACAGACACCCTGAGGGCAGAGAGGGGGCAGCACTGGAAGGAACGGGCCAAGCCGCGTCTCAGGGGAAACTCCCCAACACACAGCGGGACAGACACGGGGGAATTCCCCCCAATAAGCAGAAGAAGCCCCAGCACTTGAGACTTTAAAAGCGAGGCTGGTTGGAGCTGCGGAGACGGGAGCCCAGGGGCTGAGGCTGGCACGGCCCCTGCCGCGAGTTCCTTGTGCCCTCTCTCTCCAGCAGGAGGGGTGCACAGGCGGGCATTGATCCTGTACTGTAAGGGCACTGCCAAGGACTTCCTCCCTCCCCGGCAGGGCCAGAATACAGAGTGCCAGGAACAATGGGAGGCTTTAGCTAGAGACGGCTGCTCATGGGAAGAAAAGCCGAGGGGCCTGACAGTTCTGGCACTAAGTGCACAGGGGCTACGTGAGGGCCATGCCGATTCCCCCGCAGTCCCAGGGCCAGGCTGGATGGGCCCGCCTGAGCCGGCGCAGCACAGGGCCTTGTCCGACCCAGCCCCAGCAGTCCTGGACACAGCTCAGCCCACGCAGGGCTCGGCTCTGCTCTCCCTGCAAGCCAAGGGCTGATGGGTCCCAGGAGGCGGAGGACCCGGGAGCTCTGCCCTGCCCGTTACTTGCAGAAGGCAGGCCGGACTCGCCCCACCTTGCTCCTCGCTTGCCCGTACAGACTCCAGGCCAGAACTGGGCTCTGCTTAGCGTCTGGGCTGCACTCAGAGTGCCAGGGAGACTAGCAATGGGGAATGGGGTCAGACCCAAAGGGATTCCCGAGGCGCTCCCTTGGGAGTTAACCTCGGGGGGACCCGGGACTGGCCTGACTTGGCAGAGTCCTGCCCCCCCACCTCCCCGGTTCCAGCAGGGCAGCTAAGAGAAACATCTGGTTTGAATGGGACTGGGTCCACCCCCAGTCTCAGCGCTGCCCCTCGCCCCGCAGGGGAGTGCAGCCTGTCCCCAGCGCAGGCTGGCATCGGGGGAGAGGCGAGGAGGGGCGCGGGGAGAAGAGGCCCACGCTGCACAGGGGGGAGCATGCACTGTTGCCAGAGAGCCACAAGGGGTGCCAGGGAGAAATGGAAGAATTGGGCCCCGTGGGCAGCAATGGAATAGCGGGTAGGGAATAGGCCTGGGAGCAGGGGGTAGAAATCCCCAGAGCACTGGGGAAGGAGAGCAGGATGAATGGGGCTAGTCCCTGGGGCTCTAGGGCCTGATCATGGGATTAGCCCCATAACTCAGCAGGTCTGGCGAGGGGCCCTGCTGACCGGCTTCCTGTGACGCACGTGACATGCCTTTCCCCACAGCGCGCACTAACCCCAGAGCTCGCCCTGCAAGGGTAGGGACAGATGGTACAGGGGGTCAGGCACTGACCCAGGAGAGCTGGGGTCAATTCCCTGCTCTGCCACAGACTCCCCGTGTCCTTGGGCAAGTCATTCAGCTCCCCATCTGCCCCATGGGGATAACGGCTGGGCTGGGCTGGGTGGGAATCTCTGTCCAGCCAGGCCTGGCTGTCCCCAAGGAGGCTGCTGGCAACAATACTGGGTGGGATGAGGCTACTTCCCCACCAAGACCTTGGCCTGGGACTTAGCACTCATGTCACAATTGAGGAAATGTCTTTGTCCCTAACCCATGGTGAGCCTGTGGAACTCTCTGCCACCAGATCGGTGAGGCCCGGAGCCTAGCGAGCTTGAAGTAAAGGACTGGCCATTCCAGTGGGTAACGTGTGTAGTGGCACCGGTGAGGATAAACACATTCAACCTTTCAAGTCCCAAATAAGGGAGATGGGGGCTATAGAAGTACTTTTGACAGAGGCTGTTACAGCTTCCTGCTGCTCGGCCTACGTCTCCTCAGACCAGTGTAAACAACCCCCCCTCCAGCCTCTTGCCTGTGGGACCGTCACCTCCCCCAGGTAAATCCAGGTCCTCTCAGTCCCTCCTGGTACAGCACTCGCAGCACCCCCTGCTCAGCTCCATGCCAGTCTCTGAACTCCTCCCCGACACGCGCTATTTTGTTCGGGTGCCAGCTGGTAGCTCAGGGAGGAAACGCCAACGCTCAGGGCCGCGGCACTCCGGTGTGGCGAAATCAGAGTAGGACTCGAAAGGAGCCTGCGAAGCTGTCCCTGATCACCGCCATGACAGGCAAGGCAGGACGCACCCACCGCCAAAACTTGACCTTTCCTGACCAGCAGTAACGCGACACTCACGGCGCTTTGCCAGGGGACATTACGAGGGGTTTTGTCCTTGTTTAAAGGGGATGTAAAACGAGAAACACCTATGGGGAGAAGAACCACCCCCCAATCCCTGGCTGGGTATCCTGCCCCCGCCAGGCGCTTTACGAGCCCCGCCAAACACACGCCCAGCAGAGCCGCACGACAGCATCGCCAACAGCTCATCACTCGGTCGAATCAAAGCCGGCTTCCTCTGGAACAACAAGGGGAGAGCCGGACCCCTGCCAAATTCCAGCCACCTCAGCTGCAGAACTGCTCAAAGGGAAAACAAAGCTGCTTGCAGGATCTGAGCAGAGGGTGGCCCCCACCCGAGCGCCCTTCTCGTCCTTCTCCTGGCTGAGCCGTCTCTGTTCAGACTCCCCTTCCCGCCAGCGGCCAGCCCCTGGAGCACCAGCTAGTGCCACGGCAGGATGGAGACCGTTACGTGCCCTCGACTCTAGCTGCCCCTCCAATACCTGCTTTCTGGGACTGGGGGGCTCGAGGTGAGCGCCACATCCCGGGGCTGTTACACAGGGGAACTGCGTCGGGTCTTTGTGCTGCCATGTCCCCTGGTGTGACAAAGTGGGGGGGTTTCTTGGTTTTTTTTCTGTGTTATCCAGTGGGTTGCATGCAGAGGGAATGGGACTCAGTGTCCCCAGGTGTTACTGGTTTAACGAGGTGAGGGGAGAGGGTGTTGTTGTTGCAGAGGACCGGAGAGGGAACTTGGGACCCCAGCTGATGGCCTGGAGGACGGATACCCTAGCGACTGGTTACCTGGCGACCCGGCGACCCAGCGCAGGAGTCACAGCCGGTTCTGGCCAGTGGGAGGACAATGGGCTGTGGTGAGAGGACCCCGGTGACCTAACCAGCCGGTTCCAACCAGAGGAGGGCTGAGAGGAGAGGAGGCCCAGGCCACCCTGTTTACGACCCTGTTTACCTGGAGAGAAGACAATGGACAGAGGCGGGGCTTGGGGCCAGGGATCTCGGATGCCCAGCTGGGAAGCAGCGGGGCTCGGGGCTGGAGAGGGGGAGCAGGCAGAGCCCACCTGGATGCAGGGGAGACTGGGGTGTGCTGGGCTGAGGGAGGCCAGGCCTGAGAGTTTCCTGTGCTGTGTTCAACTCTCAATAAACCCTCCTGGTTTACGCTGGCTGAGAGTCACTCCGGTCTGGAGGCCCCGGGGGTCCAGAGCGAGTGGACTCCCTGAGGGGGCCCATGGCAAGAAACAGGCGTGCTAAGGCTCAGAGAGGTGCAGCTCCAGGAGGTGGAGGGGCCAACCCCGAGGGAGAGTGGACCCCCGAGAAGGGCTGTCTCACTGAAAGGGGCACAGGGACCACGAGTGGGCACGACCTGTGAGTCCGAGACACCTGGCAAACCCCTCTCTGATTCGCTCCCTTCCTGGGCTCTCCTGGCTGCACCTGCTCCCAGGTTTCACCCTTCCAGTGAACCTTCCCCTTTGTGGGCTAAGTGCATTACCCAAGGCTGCTGCGAGCTACAGGCCGCACCTGCAGCGGGCTCAGTGCAGAGCATTTGCTTGGGGTGGGTGGGTGCGGTTCATGCTTAATGCAGGCACCAGTGCAGCTGGGGAGGGGACAATGGGACTCCCTGGTGCATCTTGGGCTAGGCTCTGTGGACTAAATCCTTCCCTTCTCCCAGGCTGTGGGTCCACGCTCCGGCCTGTCTCTCTCCCAGCATGCACCGAGCTCAGTCATACAAACAACTTTGTCCTACGGTGGGACCCGCAAAGCTCTGCCCCGGAACAGACTCAAACCCGCTCCCATTCTCTGGGAAGGCAGTCGGGCGCCCAGGCAAGACATGGGGCAGGGGCGGTGGCAGAGCACGCCCCACTGAACAGACTGGAACCTCTGCCCAAGATATGCCCAGCTGCCGCCCTCCCACCCCCGCCACTCACTCGCCCTCTGGCCGATCCAGACACACTCTGGATTGCGTCCTGTTGGGACTTAATTCGTTTTGTTCTTTCCCAAGTACAAATATTGACACAACTGGGGCTGCAGTGATCCCTGTGTCCAGCCTGCCGGCTCACCCCGGAGAGCAGGGTGAGGGCCTGGCTCACAGCACCCCCAGGGGGCACTGATCCTCTCTGAGAAGGGGGTCCCGGGCAAGCCTCGTTCCCTTAAGACGGCGGAGTCTCCTCTGTGGGCTTGGCAGTGCCCAGCCACATCCCCGCGCTCCCTGCTCGCTCTTCCAATGGCCGGGCGCTTTGTTTGGGCTCCCAGGAGGGGTCTGGGCACAGCTCGCCGCCTTCCCCCGGCTTATTTTTCAACAAAGGCCTTTTGAAAACAAACAGCAGCGAGTCTCCAGCCTCCGCAGAGAAACAGCTGAACAATCACAGCTCTGGGAGGGGCAGGGGGAGCTGGGGACACGGGGGCAGGGGGAATCTCTCCTGGACCTTTCACTTAAATGTCCTGCCTCGGGTGCACGGGCAGCAGGCACTCAGCTCCGGGCCCCAGCTTACCCCCTTGGGCAGCACCTGAGCCCATCCAAAGAGCCCCACCCCATGCCCAGTGCAGCGAAAATGCCCCAGTTCTCCGGGCCTGGGGATCGGAAGACTGAGGGGGTTGTCAGTCACCCAGCCCCCGAGTGCCCCATCAAGATGCCCTGGCATTGATAGGGGCACGGAGCACCCTGTGACTCCCCTCCCAGAGCTGGGATTTGCATCTCCGGCTGCAGGAAGGAGGCTTCGGAGATCGAGAGGGGAGGGGCTGGGCACCGCTGCTCCATAGCTCTTCTTTGGCTCTGGAGCCAGCGTGGCAGGCTGGGCAGATTAAGGGAGGAAGCTCTCTGTAGCTGTCTCCCGGGGCAGTGCCAGGGTGAGTCTGGGTTCGAGGGATCCTTCTCGTGCCCAGGTACCCTGGCGCAGCTGCGCCCAGGCCTGCTGCTTCTCTGGGCACACGTGACGGTTACACTGGCACGTCGTGTTCCAGTGCCGATGCCCCCCCCCCATCCCCCATCCAGCCTGCAGTGGTCCATCGTCATGGGTACCCCCGTGTGCCAGCCGTGTCCGGTCACTAGGGACTTCACGGCCGCCCAAGGCCCTGCCCCGAGCTCAGCCACGGCACAGAAGACGGAGCAGCCGCCCCGCCCCTCGTCCCTGATGCCACCATGTGAATGGGCAGCAGGGACACAAGAATCTGGCACCAAGCCCCCCCCAGCGCCCCACGGGAAGGAGCCAGTGCAGCCAGGCCTGGGGGCCCCGGCCAGGCTGCGGGAACCAGAGCCGGGCACAAGCAGCAGCCTGAATTTGAAGAGGGCTGAGCTATGGTGGTGGGGAGATCTGGGGGCGCTCAGGCCACTGCCTTCCAAGTGCCTGCCACAGGCTCTAGGACCCTAATCTTGGGCACCCAGAGTTGAAGACGTTGGCCCCTCCCCGCTCCCCAGCCTAGATCTCAGGGACCCGTAGGGGGCTGTAAAAAGGATCTGTCCCAAGCCCGCACAGACTCGGGGGCCACGGGGCTCAGGTGGGAGTGCCAGGGGTCCCAGAGAGGCTGGGGAGCCACGTGAGCATGGCGGGGCTGCCCCCACCCTCCGCACAGGGGCGCTCGGCTTCTCACAGAAAAGGCCTTTTCTTCTGGGCCGTGCTGCGTCCCCGGGCGCCAGGAGCGTCGGGGACAAAGGGAACAGCGGCAGCAATCTGTGTCACGCTGCTTTTATTACCAGCCTCCGCCCTGGTGGCTGGAATCGCCCTGAGCTGTTGCGAGGGGAACAAGAGGTGCTTGTGAAACGTAAGCCCCTCCATCCCGGAGCCGCATCTCTGAGCCACGAGCCCGGGCGTGAGCCGGACCCACGGCCCAGCCGTGGGCGTTCTGTGCAGCACCTGCAGGAGGGCTCGGGGGGGAGGTGGGGGAGCCTGCCCATGTCCGCACAGGGTGGGTGGGGTACAGCCTTTGGCCCTCCCCAGGGCGGGCTCCTCTGCCAGGCCGTCGGGTGGAGATTGGGGCAGCCCGTGGGGGCACGTGCGTCTCCCAGAGCCAAACGTCCCGTCGCCCACGGTAACCTTGAGCCACCCCCCGCGACGGGTTGCACAACACCCGCAAGGCAGTGCCTGCCGGGGCAGAGGGGAGAACAGCTTATCCATCGAGATAAGGAAAGTGGATAAGAGTTCAAGGTTATGGGAAAAATGGAGAAGGATGGAGCCATCAGAGGGGGCGGAGGGGACCTGTCCCAGCCCCAAGGAGGGAGACTGGGGCCTGGTCAGGCCACTGGGTTATTTTGGGGGTGGGAGATTAGGGGAAAGAGGACAGATGGGGGGACAAAGCACACAGACGGTTTCCTGAAGGAGCACTTGAACCCCCATAGCGATTTGAAGGGCACAACGGGGGTGGGGCAGAGCCAGCGGGGGATGGGGTGAGGAGGCCACAGCCAGCCAGACTCAGGGTCCCCGCTAGGGCAGCCTGCACTGGAACCCCCAGGTGGGGGGCACAGGCACCGTTCTGGGGGCGGGCAGGCTCCACCGGCCCGGGGAAGCTGGCTCAGCAGAGATCTTCCGTGGGAGATCTGCAAAGACAGGGAGCCCCTCGGCACGGGTGTGGGGGGACCCACATGATCCATCCAGTCCCAACGATCTGGCACCAGAGACATCCCAAAGTAGGAGCAGAGTCCCCTGCATGGGCTGGACCAGGACAGCTGATCCGCTGGGCAAGCACAGGGCACAGAGCGCTGGGAGAAGGCTAGCTGGGAAGAGAGGGTGCAGCTGAGGGGGGTGGGGGGTACTGATCAGCTGACACCCTCCTGCTGCCTGCTGGGGGTGGGTGGGAGTGGGACCGGGAGGCAGCTGGGAGGGCGATTCCCACAACTCACTCGTTCAAACCGGCTGGGCCCAGCTGGAACTGAACTTCCCCGTGCTGCAAAGGATCTGGTTCAAATCACCAGCCCGGGTGTGAAATTTCTCAGAGGAGAAAACAGAGCATCAGTGTCATGCACTCGGCCGGCCCTGTGCCCACAGGCGCTTCCCCCAGCCCGGCACAAGGCAGCTGCAGCGCCCCTCCGCTGACCACGGTGGCCTGCCCTGAGCCCAGCGTGGTGCAGGCCGCTCCCACAAAGGCCTGTCTGTCGGGGGGCTCTGCGGAGGGCATATGTGGTGGCCCGGTTACCCTGGCTTTCAGAGATGGAGCCGGGTTAGCCGGAAAAGGGAAGAGTTGTCCCCTGGCCAGCAGGGGAGCCTGGGGGAAAGAAACCATTTCACACATGCTCACGAGAGGCAGCACCGCGTGGCTCACGACTGGTGGCATCGGCAGAGATGTGGGGGGGCACTACCTGTCTCCAGAGCACCCCGCCCGCTCCATCAACTGGGCCCAACATGCAGCGTGACCTGGGGATTGCAACCTGGGCTCCCGGGGGTACAGCCAGGAGGGAGGCAGCAGCATTTGTGCAGCACAGGGACCACGGTGCTGGGGGCCACATAAGCACTTGGGCTGGTCGGTGCCACTACGTCTCGGGGGGGTTCACACCCCACAAGCCCCCCAGGGCCTCCCACCATGTGGATTCTCCCACAAGGCAGAGGGTGCTGCACAGACGCCGACCCCATCCCCTGCACAGCAGAGGTGATCTGTGCCCCCCCCCCATCTCTATTCTCACAAGTGCAGCCCCACCTCTCCCCAAGATGGGTGGGGAGCACTAGGGAGCTGCCCGGGGATGGAGGGGTTTGGGACAAGGTGAGCTGGGGGGCTATTCCAGAGACAGTGCCTCCACTGATAGCCCCTCCTTCCCCCATTGCACGGCCCACTCGGCCCTCCGACCCAGCAGCAAAGCTACACAGGCCCCCAACGCCTAAGGAGCTGGGCCCTGCCCAGCCGTCCGCCGAGGGAAGCCCGCTGGTGGCATCGCCCACCTGGGAGTTTGCTGTGTGCCCATGTGCAGAAGAGCGGAGCCTGTTACAGCCCCCGCGACAAAGCCCGGGCTCTTTAGCTCACGCCGCAGCAGCTCGGGAGGTCCCCGGTTCAATCCCTGGTGTGTCGGCCAAAACGCAGCGGGATGAAGGGAGTCTGCCCTGGCGTGGGATCTTAGAGTAGTCAGCCGCACTCCCCTGGGCGTTTGGTACCAGCTGCCCGGCATGCTCATGCTCCAATGACAGGGGTCTGGGAAGAGCCCCGTTCCCCAAAGCAGCCTGCCCCATCTGCAGATGTGCCATGAGGCTATTTAGCCCCTGAAAAACAATGGCTCTCCTGCCCCTATGGCTCTCACCCCAAGACTGGGCTGTAGCGCCCTGGGAACGGCACCAGCCAGCCTGCGTGCGTGTCCCCGCAGACGACCTCTTCCTAGCAGGGCACCGCCGGGAGAGACCCCGGGGCAGATGAACGGGGCCAGGTCTCCCAAACGATGCGCACGGTGGGGATTTGGGGCTTGGCAATGCAGGTGCCCGGTGCAAGATGCCACCGTGCTCCCCATGAGGCGGCTGCAGGGTCTCCAGCTGCTCAGCACGAGCCGGAGTAACGACATGGCAAGCCGGGAAGGAGAGTCCCCGGGGAATTGCTGGACCCTTTGCCATGCCACCTCCCCAGCATGCAGCAGCGGCTGTAACCCCAGTAGCCTGGGCCAGAGACCAGTACAAAAGATTGGGGAGAGGGTGAGTCACTGTCCAGTGAGAATAACCAGGGGAGGCCTCTCCCCCCACCACGGAAAGGGGAGGGGGCTGCTGGGATCCACACTAGCTGCTGCCCCTAGGCCCGCTCCATCTGCCTCCAGCTGGCAGGTGTCTGAAATCCGAAAGTGCCCTCCCAGGCCTGTCTCTGCTGCTCAGAGCTGGGCACAAGCAGACGCAGCATGGAACTGGCTGGGCTCCTGACCAGCCACAGCAAACACTGTGCTGCAGCTCGGCAGGGCTCTGGCCAGCAGCAGAGGCACAGGGGCTGCCTGCCTGCAGGCTCAGGCAGGCGGCACGGTGTCGGTTAAGCTTAGGGTGCTTTTGGAGAACTTTCTTCGCAGCCAGGAGGGCTGGAGGCTTGCGTGCTTTTAATCAGAGCTGGGACAATGCAGGAGCTGGTGGCTCCCGCCCACCCTGGCCTGCGGGCATGTCCAGCCCTGCCCTGCTGCCCAGGCCACAGAGCAACCCAATGCACACCAGGGATAACCTCACGCTTACTGCCCAGCTGGCTGGAAAGGCCCCTACAGCAGGGTTAGCTCAACACCCTCCCCCTTCCCTCCCCCGCGAGGGGCAAGCCCCAGGGACTTGGGCCTCTCTAAAGGTGGCTGCAGCTTTGTTTGCCCCTAGAGAAGGAATCAGAGCCGGCACAACCTCGCACTCCTCTCCTCAGATTACACCTGGCACCCCCAACAGCTAGTCCCGCAGAGGGGCTCAATGCACTGCACCAGCACCAGCACCGAGGGATTCACAGGGCGAGAGCTACGTGGCCTGGCTCAGACGCCCCTGGTTTGCCCCACATGGGACTGGGCCCCAAACCCCGGTGCCTGCTCCTCTCTGAGCCACGATTCCCCACCGCCGCCACCTTCCGTGCCCCTTCCACACGGCAAAGCCCTCAGTCCTGTGCCCCCACAGCCTCCTCCTTCCTTCTCAATATCTCCCAACTGCACCTCAGAGGGGTCGCTAGCCCCTTCCTTCCTGAGGGACCTAGAGGATGTCACTGCGGAAATACAGCCACCTCTGGGGTGCAGCGTGGAAGTCCAGCTCACACAGGGCACAGCACGACAGCAGGGACACTGGTGAGTTGCTACTTCGTCCCTTGGGGCTCGAGCCTCCAAGGGCCATCCAGGCACATGGAGTTTCAGCACCTCAACAGCGGAGCCCACGGGGCGGCAGGGAGCATCCTGCCAGCGGCACACCCTGCAGGGAATGTGCAGTGCCGCATGCTTCTTCCAGCGGAGAAAGGGCTGCACGGGCATTAGAGCAAGGAGGGGAAAGTCCCCTCTCTACATGGCTCTGGAGAGACGCCACCGGGGATGCTGCACCCAGCTCTGGGGGGCCCCAGCCTGCGGGGAACACGGAGCCCCTGGGAGACAGGCCAGGCCAAGTGTGCAGGAGGGGTGGGGGGAGCCCCTGAAATAGAGGGGGATGGGAGGGTGGCACACAGATGTTACGAGGAGGGAAATGGAGGGATGCAAGGAGCTTCTGGTGTGTCCCATGAGCTTGGCCTACTCAGGCTACGGTGCATGAAACCCTCGAGGAAAGCTATATTCACAACTGCAGTGCGTTGGGTTGTTTAAGGGAAGATGAGCTCACGGGCATAAGATGAAGCCTTCTGGAGCCAGCCCGATCCCACCCCTGGATGGAGCAAGTCCAGGGACCCAGAGGAGCACATCTGCCCTGGGAGCTGCAGGGAACAGGGAGCAGGAGGAGGAGGGGTTGATGTGGGGACACGTGGTACCCAGGGAGATGGCAATGCCATGCTGGGGTCTGGAGGGATGGGACAGAGGAGGGAACTGCCAGGAGGGAAGCAAGGGACATAGCTGAGTGCTGCAAGAGAGGTGGGGAAGGGCAGTGCTGCAGGGGGACGGGGAACCTCAAGGTGAGGGATGTTCCATTCCCAGGTTTCAGGGAAGGCAGAGGGAGGAGGAGAAAGAGGGGCTGGACCTGGGATGGAGGCTGGGTCCCGTCGCACTTTGGTCTCCCAGACGTTCAGCTGTAAGGAGCTGAGAAAAGCCGCTTGTTTACTTGGTGAGTACAGGCAGGAGTCATTCCAGGAATCATGAGATATGAAGACATCTAGGGTGCAGTGCTAGCACCATAAACATGGGAGCTAAGGTTAAAGGCAGAGGGGGTACGATCCCTCGGGAGCAGAAGAGTAAGAAGGGGGCAGTGTGGAACTTGCTGGAGAAGGGGTCTGGACGCAGAGGAGAGGCACCCCCAGAGACAGGGGCTGTGGGAACAGAAAGGCAGCAGCAGGGAGCCAGGGACCCACCGCTTTGCAACAGCAAGACGCTTAGGGGCTCGGAGGGAGAGATTAAAGGAGCTAAATCCTCCTTGCCGGGCTGCAGAGCACGCTAGGGGGGTGGGGGAGAAAGGGAATGGGCTGCAAGTGTTAGTGTTAATGGGGGATTGTAGAGGGGGCATAAGGGGACAAAATGGATCAAATGACAATTTAGGCTGAATATCAGTGGGAAACTCCCCGACAGGGGAATGGATCTGGCCAGGGATTGCCCACAGGGCAGGGCTGGGAGCCCTGTCGCTCCCCGACAGGGGGGTGGACGTGGCCAGGGAATGGTCCCCCAAGGATGAAGGGGAAACCCCATGACTTGTGACATTTAAAATTGTTCCAGGCCTAGGGACTAGACTGCAGGGAGCAGTCTTGCCCTGGCCCTGGGGAGGGGGATGAGGGAGAGGGGACCTAGTGGGGGCACGTGTACCTCAAGTTTCTATGAAGGAGGGTCTGGAGGAGCACAGAGAACCTCCAGTTTGGCCCCCAGGTCAGGGCCAGCAAATGACATGCCAACCTCCCACCCCGGCTGGCGTGAAAGCACATAGTGGGAACGCATCTCGGGCATCGCTCTCCCAGAGGCACCAAGCCCCCTCTACCCTTCCCAGGGGCCCTCGCAGCCAAGCTCCCTCTACCCTTCCCAGGGGCCCTCGCAGGACCCTGAAGTTCACACACACGCACACAGAGAAAGTTGAGCCACTAGATGAAGTTGTTCTGTTAACAGGACTTGGTGCTGGAGGCAGAGGTAGCAAGTGGGGAGATGGGGTCCTGGGCATTGACAGAGCAAACGTGGCACAACCAGCACCTGAGAAAGGGGCAGCCGGGTGCCAAGAGCAGGCATCGAAGGGGCTGAGCCCCTGCGGGTAAGAGGAAAATAGCTGAAACCCCTCGGAGGCATAGCCCAGGCTGGCACCAACCGGCTGTCCCCACCCCACTATTCCAATGCAGGGCTGGCCCCAGGGCGGTGGCAAGGAGGGTGGGGGGATGCCCAGTACACCAACTCACTGAGGCAGCCACCAGAGCACACAGCAGCCACATGCCAATGGTGCGTGCTCACCCCCTGGCACCCCACATCTTTCCCTAGGGGTGCCCAACACACACTCAGCCCCGGAGCCTTCTCCTGGGGGTGCCTGCAGCCCTGGCACCTCCCCGTTCCCAATGTTGTGGGGCGGCTTGTACACCCCTTCTGAGGGGTGCCCGCAGCCCTGGCACTCACTCATCCCCAGGGCGCCCTCCTGGGGTGCCCACACGCCCAGCCACAGCCCACTAGCCGCCAGCTCCCACCCCCTTCGGCCACCCTGGCATCTCCGCAGCGCCTCGCCCCTGCAGAGCCCGGCCCCGGAGCCCCTCGCCTCCCCCGGCCCGGGCAGCGCTGCCCGGGGGAGCCGCAGGCGGCTGCACTCACCAGGGTCTGCTCATACTGCAGCGCCCGCGCCTCCATCCCGTCCGCGGCCATCGCGCCTCCCGCCCCGTCCTCTGCCCCGGCCCCGCTCCGCTGCCCGGGCTGCAGCCGGCGGCTCCTGCCCGAGCCCCAGCGCTCGGCTCGGCTCGCCCCGCCCCGGCCTAGGGCGGGCCCGGGGCGCTCGCTCCGCCTCCGGCGGGGAAGGGGCTGGAGCGGGCCGGGGCAGAGCTCTGCCACGTGCCCGCGGGTGCGAGTTCCCCCCCGGGCCAGGGCTGAAGGGGCGGGCCGGCCAGCACTGACCCACGCAGCCCGGCCTGGGGCAGAGCCACCGGGCACGGCCCCACTCGCTGCTGACGGCTGCGGGTGCTGGGCGCAGGAGAAGGGGCTCTGGGACCCTGCCCCTGGCGTCTGCCCCCTAGAGATGGCATTGCCCTGCCCTGCCCCTTGGGGTCACCAGCGTCCATGCCCTGGCGTGTCCCGGACTCAGGTGCCGCAGGCCCATGGGCCTGGCTCCATCCCAGCTGCTGAACCCTGTTTCCCACCTAGCCACCCCTGGGTGCTGGGGACAGCGAACGGGATGGGAGCAGGGAGTTGGCACCGGGAGGGATGGTGGCCAGGAGACCTCCTCTCTCTTCCACGCTCCGTAGAGTCCCCCCAGGGACTCCAAGTCACTTCATCCTTTGCCGTAGGCTGGGGCAGCTGAGACTTGCCGCTGGGCCCCTTCCCGGTGCCTTCCATTTGCTTGGTGCTCTGATGTGGCCTGCCCCGGCTGAGACAGGCTGGAAGGAGCCCAGGGCCGTTTCAGAGGGGAGCAGCAAATCACATGCCAGGCGCAGCGAGCAGGAGGGATCATTCCTGGAGCCGAGGGGGCTGGCGGTCGGTTGGGTTGGCAGTAGCCCTTTGCAGAACAAGGAGCTGTGTGTGAGCCGCTCATTAGTGAGAGGTCCCAGGTTGGGGAGCTTTGCTAGCAGGCAGCAGAGGGGGGCCGCTGGCATGAGGACAGTGTCCTTTCCTGTGTGCCCTGCCAGCCAGATGTGAGGGGGGCCTTCCCCTCAACCCCCCCAGGCCTTTAGATAGCTAGAAACTGGTTGTTCTGCCAAGGCTCGCCCCCGTGCAGAGCTTCCCAGGCTGGGTTGGGGCAGCGGGTCCAACTGGGCTGAGAGAACAAAGCCCTGTGGCTGGATTTAAAAGGAGGCCCTCAAGCATGAGGCAGCAAAGGTGAACTCACGCTCCAGGCTGGGGTGGCTGGCACCGGTCACAGCTCCCAAAGCCAGGGGAGAATTGCAGGTACCAAGCCCAGTAGGATCTGCTGGGGAACCAGGGTGGGTTCTGCAGGCCTGGGACCAATCTAAGAGCGAGAGAATCATGGGATTCCAGCCCAAAGAGAGGGGGCGCACTCTGGGCTGGTGCAAGGAAGTTTCGTGCCCTAGGCGAAACTTCCACCTTGCGCCCCCCCCACCCCAGCCCTGCAGCAGCTCCCCACCACCCCCCCTCCGCCCTGAGGCTCCCCCCCCCCACAACAGCTCCCCCCCTCCGGGAGCCATGCGGCAGCTCCCCACCCCAGCTCACCTCTGCTCCGCCTCCTCCCCGAGCACGCCGCCCCCGCTCTAATTCTCCTCCCCTCCCAGGCTTGTGGTGCCAAACAACTGATTGGCGCTGCAAGCCTGGGAGGCGGGAGAAATGGAGCAGCGACGGCGTGCTCGGGGAGGGGGCGTAGCAGAGGTGAGCTGGGGTGGGGAGCCCTGCGGTAGCTCCCCCCCTCCCTGACGCAGCCCTGGGGCAGCTCCCCACCCCCCCGGCCTGGGGAGCCATGCAGCACCTCCCCACCCCAGCTCACCTCTGCTCCACCTCCTCCCCGAGCACACCGCCCCGTTCTAATTCTCCTCCCAGGTTTGCGGTGCCAAACAGCTGATTGGCACTGCAAGCCTGGGAGGCGAGAGAAGTGGAGTGGCAACCACGCGCTCGGGGAGGAAAGCTGTAAAAAAAAATTGGGGGTGCTGCTTTTTGGCACCCCCAAATCTTGGCACCCTAGGCAACCGCCTGGTTTGCCTTAATGGTAGCACTGACCCTGGGCGCACTCAGATCAAGGAGGGGTGAGGGGTGCACCTAGCCTGGAACCGGATCAGCAGGAACCTGGTGGTTGCAGTGGTTCCTGGCAGAGGTCCCGCTTGGTATCTGCACTGACATTGCCCCTGCAGGAGATGGGAGCAGTAGGCAGAAGAGATGCTACAGCAGGGGTGCTGGGTGCAGCCGGGACATGGCTGCATTGGTTCTGGGGCAGCTTTCTCTCCGTGCCCTGGGTCTTGTCTGCGGGAGGCAATTTGCTGCGGTGTTGCAAGGGAGGCAGTGTCGGGCAGCAAGGCACGTGCAGCAGTCAGCATCCTATAGGCAGGTGCAAGTGTGAGAGGAAGAGGCTGGTGTGGACACAGCCCCGGCATCCATCGGGTGGGATGGGGTGGGGCAGAGGGGATTTCATCGCGCTCTTCATGGACATTGCCTGTCACAGGCTCAGTTAACTGCACCTTTGACCCTCCCCCTGGGTTGTCTCAAGAACGCCCACTTGAGGCTTCGGGCTCCCACCGGAGTTAGATTGCAGTCCCTCTGCACCTCCCTGGGGTTCACCTTTCTCCAGATGCTACCCCCGTGTACCCCAGGTACCAGCCAGCCTGCCCAAAGCCAAGGGCATTTATTCTTAGGGGAAGAGCATTACAGCCACAAGAAGTTCCTATCCGCTTGCTGAACGTTTCCTGGAGGTCACCCTCAGTCTTACGGGAATGACCCTAGTGAGCCGAAGTCTGTCCAACCCTTCCCTGTGTGTGGGCTCCCCTTGGGCAGAAGGTCCTGTCCACTTGCTGGATCGAAAGAAGGGCTTGAGTTAGTTTTAACTCGGCCTTTTTATGCCCAAAGCCCTTTCTGTGGGTGTTGGTCTCTGGAAAAGCCGGTTTGACCCAGTATATGCCAGCCTCCCTGGGGGGTGGCACCTCTCTGCAGTATTTATAAGCTGCGTGATTTGCCTTAATCAACCCCACACACACCCTGTTTTTGGTTCCTGGAGGAGCCTCGTAACCCTGGCCGTTGCCTACGGCCCTGGCCCATGGTGATACGTCAACTTAATACAAGATGGTCCTCAAAGGGATTGCAATGCCTGTCGCCTCCTCTCCTCGGGCTCCTTCTCCATGACCCAGCATGCTACAGCCATTCTGTGCCATCCCTTCCACGGGCCCTTTCGCTTCCCAGCCACCGCCCCTCCCCCAGCCCGTTCACTGGCCCCATCGCTATCCAGCTCCGAAGCCAACACACACTTGCCTTCCTGGTAGGCTTGCCAACTCTGGTTGGATCTATTCTGGGAGGTTTCGTCACATGACCTAATGGCACTAATGACTGACCGACTGTGATCGAAAACTCATTCACTGCAGAGCCATTATCTCACTTTCAGTGGAATTAAGGAGCGTCATATGAATCATCAGGTCACATTTGAAGCCTGTTGCGTAAATAAACAATATTGCAAAATCTCCAGTTGTAATGTGAGTTATTTTTAAATAGCATGAGCGGGTTTAGGTGACTTGGCTTGTTGATACGTTTCGATGTTTGCGTGCATGAGTGCATTTGTTAATTCCATTATGTAAAAATACAGAAGATAAAATAGCATCCCATTGGAAATGGCAGATCCAGCGAAAACTCACTGATGAGACTTATTGAACGGAAGATGCTTGACGACACAAAATGCATTCTGCTGTATATTCATCAGCCCCGCGACGCCGGTTTTCAGAGTCAGGGTCTTTGCACCCGTCGGCATTGTAACAGCCATAGTACTTTGTCTTTTTTCATGGTACCTTTGGAGCGGCTCTGTTTTGAAGAAAGCAACAGAGGGTCCTGTGGCACCTTTCAGACTAACAGAAGTATTGGGAGCATAAGCTTTCGTGGGTAAGAACCTCACTTCTTCAGAATACTTCTGTTAGTCTGAAAGGTGCCACAGGACCCTCCGTTGCTTTTTACAGATCCAGACTAACACGGCTCCCCCTCTGATACTCTGTTTTGAAGAGAACGCCGCATCTTCCCGCGCTGTTCTCTGGTTTGAAAAGTGCGCAGCAGTTGCAGTGCAGCGTGGACTAAAGAGACGCCGCGAACGTGCCTGCGTGCGTGTGTGGATGAGTTACGGTGCAGACTGTATGTCGTGACATAAAGCCGCAGCCGCACAAGGTAAAGAAAGGCGCGCACAGTGCAACTGTTGGGCAGGCAAACGCCCATTATGATGGCATTTTAAACATTGCCTGGACTACTGTATAAATCAGATTCAACATTCACTGTTCCTTTGGGCAACTCTTCTTCCTGGCTGTCTGAGCTTCCCCTGGATTCGCTCAGGCCTCAGGGCCTCACTGTCATGTGACTTCCCTGCCAATGGGGCTTCCTCTCTGTCCCCGCACCAGGGCTGGAACTGGGGTTGAGTTGTTCTCATAGTCGTGGCTCGATCCGTAGCTGGGAGCACATGTTTGTAGGGGGAGCGTGCACACAATCCCAGAGCGAGGCGATACATAACAGGCTCCAGAGTCAACACCCCATTGAGGTGAATGGGGGCCGCTCACGCTCGGCCCTAGCTCAGCCCTGACGAGTTGGAGGGGGGCAGAGGGTTGTGCCTCGTGGAGGGCTCTGGAGTTGGAGAAGCAGGCACCCTTCCTGACGGAGGGCTGGGGTCTCAGAGGGAGGAGCGAAGCCGTCTCCGCACGTTCCCGCTAACCGTTGGGAGAGCAGGACTCAGGAACCACTGGTGTCAGACGGTGCAGTAGGAGGGAGTTCCCAGGGAAGGCCCCGGATAAGGAACCAGTCCCAGCGAGAGCAGCCCCGTCTCTGCCAGTCCCAGTCTGAGTCCACTGGTAGGGGGCACTGGCTGAGGGGAGGGGACAGCTTGGCTAACCCACCCTGCCATGGGCTGGCCAGGGTGCCCCATGCAGCAGCTTTTGGAGTGCGTCTGGAGGGGCGTGTGGCATTCCCTCCTGGCAGGAGACGCTGATGGTCCCATGTGCTCCCGGCTCCATCTGCCAGCCAGGAAGGGCTGGGGCCAGAGCCTGTACGATGGCCGGAGTCTCCTGAAGTGGTCCTAGGATGTCTCATTGGCGGAATGAGCCCAGCTCCAGAGGCATCAGCTTGTTAACAATCCCTATGGACAAACCTTAGTGCCAACCCTGCCCCCTCTCCCCGGCTGGGTCTCGAGGCATCCCCCTCCTTGCCTGCACCCCCTGGACTTCGCTCCTTCCAGCCACAATAAACAGCATTGCCATCAAGGAAGGAAGCAGCCTGTTTGGGCACGGAACTCGTCAGCTCATGAGCCTCCTCCGCCATAAACCCAGACCTGCCCAGCCCCACCCGCTCCCGGCCACTTGGGAACCCTTTCAGAGCTCCGGGCTAAAGAACACGCCACCCCCTGCAAGCCAGTCCCACCCCCCTCTGTGCAGTGCATTGTGGGACACTGGGATTGGGATGAACTGGGACCATCTGCCCAGTCTCCCTCCCGCCAGGGAACATGCAAGGGCTGGAGGAACAAGTAATCAGAGGCCAGATGTTCACGCACCCAGCACCCACAATTAGAGACAGATCCCCAGCTATCTCCCCTGCGCTAACCCATGCCTCTGAGGAGATATCTGGGACACTTCTGGCCAACAGGCCCATGCTGCCTACAATAAGAAGGGGTCGTTCCCTTTCCCTAAAGCGTCTCCATGCACTGGATTAGCACCACTGGGGCACCAGGCTCTTGCGTGCAAGCCTTGCCCTTGTGTTGGTGCACCCAAGCCGTGGAGGGAGGGAGGGAGGAGGTAGCCAGAGGCTAGGATTGTAAGGTATAGGCAGTTCTCCCCCGCAAGTTAACAATGCTCGCCCTGTTTTGATTGAGGTGTTTTATTGTTGAGCGTAATCTGGTTTATGGCGAGGGCACAATAAAATCCTCACACATTGTTATACCCTAGAACATAGTTCTGTTCCCTGGCTCAGGCCTCTGCCCCCCCAGGTGTGTTCAAGAAAGACAGCGACTCGCTGGCTATAAATCTGGAGGAAACGGACCCCACGCGAGTGAAATCCGATGCCAGCGGGCGCATTCCTGCCCAACCCCGCGGCACGCAGCAGTAGACACGCTCATGCCAGGCACCTGGCATCCAGGGGAGCTTGTCTGAAGAAAGTCAATCTGCCTTGGCGTTTGCATGAGGGATTCTGCCAGATCAGAGCCCTGGCCTGCCAGGAAACCAACCAGGGGTTGCCTGCCCCAGCGATCTGGACAGCGAAAGGAGCCAAAACAGACCTCACAGGCCCATGGAAAAGGACCCCTCCACTGGCAGGTCACTGTCCCCAGGGGAGAGTTGGTGTTTGCTAGGGCCACGCTTGGTTTAACTGAACTGGTATCACTGGCAATCTCCGGCCTTGTCACCAGGATCGTTTTGCTGGTATAGGGCAGCTTGGCCGCACTCCAGGACTTTCGCGCCGCTGACACGGTCCACGCGAGACGCTGCTGCCCAGAAAGCCGGCATGCTAGAGAGTCCCACCTCGGCTGGCCACGCAATAACTCGCCATGTAGATGAGCCCCCGGGTGGACAGCTCCACGAGCCCCTCTGGGCAATGGACAGGTGCAGTCACACAAGCAAAGCAAAGGCCAGGGGTGGCCTAAGGGGTGGGGAAACCATCCTAGCTCCATTATATGACTCAGCTGCGTGGGCTAGCCGGGAACACCGGGCATTGCCCATCTCAGACCAGGCGATAGCAGCAAGAGAAGGGGATCGGCGACAGGACAGGAACAGACTCCAGACAGGGAGAGACTGAAAGACCTGCGGCTGTGTTGTCTAGAGAGGAGGCGAAGCAGTGGGCACCCGACCCGCGAGTGGTGGAGGGGCGGGAAGTCAGGCCTCCCACTTGCCTTTGCTCACTATACAAGGGCACAGGGCCACTCAGCAGAAGTGACAAGCAACACTTCCAAAGCAGCCAGAGGGACAAGCCCTTTTTACACAGCGCCCAACCTGCGGAACTCCCTGCTCCTGGGGATCATTGGGGCCAAGTAGGAGTCACACAAGTGTCAGACTGTGAGACCATCCATAACTCCACTACAGAGGATAAAAAGAACCAGGAAACCCGCCTACTGCAAGGCACAAGTCGCCCACGAGCTGACGGGGTAGGAAGGAACTGTCCCGAGGGGCAGGTTTGTCCATTATGGCAGTTCTTGTGCCTTCCCCTGCTGCAGAAGGAACTGGCTGTCGCCAGAGACAGGAGATGGGACCACATGGGCCCTGGTCTAATAGCGCCTGGCAATTCCTCTGTCGCGAGCCAGAAAAGGGAGCAGGAAGAGACGGGTTCTTGGGCCCCTCCTGCCTGTCCTGTGCCGAGCCCCTGCAGGGTTGAGCTCTCCCCGCCTGCCGATGGTCTGCACAGGGCAGATGATCCCGTGGGGCTCAAACTCACTGGCAGCAAGTTTCTGCCTTTCTTCCTTTCATTCCAGCCCTGCCAGCGAATGCCCCTTGGCCCGCCCTCCCCAGCCTTCGGGATAAGGCCCCCTGCAGCCTCCTCCCTTGTGCTAATCTTGTGTCCTGAATCGACCCCCGGCCCAAATCGTTTTGCTGCTCTTCTCTTCACTCCTCCCCGTTTATCAGCCGCGTTCCGGCGCCCATGTGCCCAGGACTGGACGCCGTGTTCCAGGCACCAGCTCACCCCCTCCCCGGCATCGCCTGTAATCTCCTGACCCATCTGGGCTGATAAGCCAGGCTTTCCTTTTGAAGAAGCCCTGTTATTGGCACACCAGGGACCTCATTTCCATAGCTGCCTAGGGCTGGTATGTGGCCGTGTAGCTCAGGGGCAGGCAGGCAGGGCCTGTGGATTCTGGGGGGTCAACTCCCCAGTGGGTGTAAATCAGTGTGGTTCCACTCATGTCCATTTGCACCAACTGAGGATTTGGCCCTGCACCTCGATTGCATCGGGGGGGTCACCCCACCACTCCGTCTCCCCAATAATATACACCAGAGCTATTTCTGTCTCGCCTACAGCGTCTTGGGGTTCCTCACAGTATGTGGCAATCCCATGCACCAGTGGGGGGCACTCCGCTGCGGAGAGAGGCTGCAGGCTCTTCCCAGGTCTTCGCTGCCTCTGGGCCTATTTCAGTCTCTCTCTCTGGCTTTCAGGGCTCGGATCTCCACGTTCCCAGCCAGATTCTAGCGGCTTTGACGCGACAGGCCATCTGGGGAGAAGAGACCCAGGGGGTCGGTCGGGGCGGGCTGGGCCCCAGGGCATGGTCTGTTTCAGACTGGGAGGGAGGACTTTCGGCAGAAATGCGTGTGCTGCCCAGATCCCTTCTGTCCTGGGAAGCCGGCACGCAGGGCTGGCAGAGCCCGAGCCCATTTCATGTAAATGTCAGCCCGCCCCCGGCAGACAGGCATGCTCCTGCGTTGCATGACGGTGGATTTTGCCCTGGCCCTGAGTCCCAGGCTCTGCCACTTCCACCGCTTTCCCCCGGGACAAACAGCGGCACTGTTCCCAGCGGCAGACCCGGGGGTGCCGCTCCCCTAGACGCTCAACACCTGCCTCACACGTCCCGTGCTGAGAGGGGGCCGGAGTCAGACACCGCCAGCGCTGGGTTCCTAAAACGTGAGTGCCCAAAACAGAGCAAAAGGAGAGAGAGAGCGTGAAGGGCTCCCGGCAAGACTCCCTGGGCTGGGCACAGCGGGCCTACCTCTCACTGGCCCCGGGACACACGGGCACCTGCTCCTTTGCCACAGTACCACCCCAAGGCACACCTCTGGATTTCCATCTCCTCCCAGATGGTTTGCTGGGGTCATCTCCTGCCATGTGAAAGTCTCCCCCAGGCCAGCGGGAATACACTAGTGCCAAGGGTGCTGCCCAGCCAGGCCCTATTGCAAGCCCCACATGCCCCGTTGAGGGCTGGTACTGAAAGCTCCATCAGAGCCCAGCCTGGGTCACTGGGGGAGCGCTGTGAACCCCACAGACCTCCATATGGGGGGGGGCATCTTGCTGGCATCGCCTACACTTTGTAGGGATTTACCCTCCCCCATGCAATCAGGTGCAAATTTATTAATTAGCATTAAAGGGGGCGCACTGGTGTGGAGCTCTCTGGGGTCTCTCCTATTGCAGGGTATCTCCTTCCCACTGTCCCAGCGCACGGCCCAGGTGCTGGGTTCTGCTGGTTAGGCCCCCCAGTCACGCAGGCTGGCGGCCAGGCTGCCCTGGCAACCACCATACCAGGAACATCCCTCCAGGGGCCCATCTTGTTGTACTTAAAGTACTGCACAGGATCTTTTCAGGGGGAATAAGACAAAACGCCACATTTATTAGTAATACATGTATTCATTAACACTGTATCATATGCATATAATATATTACACTTACACTCACACACACACACACAAACACACTCCGTCTTGTTGTTACCAATTAGTTGCTCCCCTTAACTGCACTGGCCAGGTGAGTTAGATGGGGGAGGGGGTGGAGCCGGGCTTCTGCCGATCCGGATCGATGCTCCCATGTTGACAAGACGAGACCCGGGGTCCTGTGCAAGACACCTCACTTTTATAGCAGCTTTCCTCTTATGCAAATCTATACCAGCTTCAAACTCTGTGTCTGTGTCCATTGGTCCTTTGTGCTGCTTTCTTTTGAGTGTTGTCCCAATGCTGCAAAGAGGGTGTTTCCAAAAGAAGGTGCTTGCTTCTAACCCCCGAGGCCGTGGGTATGTCTGCTTGTCTTTAATGAGCCCACTTGACACGTTTTATTGTCCTTGGGTCTGGCTCCCAGCCCCTCTCCAACAGTTGAGGCTGTCTGGAGGTGCTGCCTTCCATGCCTTGCTCATCCACACCTCATTCGTTCAACAGGGCAATTGATTAAGAGTGGGGGGGGGGAGCTCTTGTTCTACTGCTAGCAAAAAGAAATTTTTCTTCTATCTTATTCTATCCTTAGGGGCTATAATATTATACCAAGGGCAATGCAAAGTTTCTAAATGAGGCTTTGATACAAAGTCCCATGAAAACAGAGGTCACTCGTGGGTAGACCCACCACAAGGTTATATGAAGAGGCACAATGTAAAGTCATATGAAAATTATCAGAGATTTATCTACAATCTGGCCCTAACAGTCCCTGACAGTGGCCAATGCCAGACGCTGAGGGGAAAGTGCAAGAACTCACTTAGTGGGCCATTGTGGAACAACCTGCCAAGGGGGGAGGTTTCTTCCTAAATCTGCCAGGTTAATTTGTCAATTAGCTAGTTGTATTATGCCCTGAAGCTGCAGGGTTGTATCCCATCAAATGCAACAGGGGATGTTCTCATTCTCCGTAGTAAATGTCCAGGCCTACCCGATTTCCTGTCTTCATGGCTATCTAGTGGCAGAGAGTTCCACAGGCCGTGTCTGCATGATGTCAAAAAAGACCTTTCCTTTCATCTGCTTACCCTGCTGGTCAGACTCCCCCCAGCCCCGCCTTCAGCCCGTTGGCGGCCAACCACCCTAGCATGCAATGCAATAGCCGGCCCCAGCCGAAGTCCTCTTGCCCCTGGGCCGCTCTCCAATTGACGAGTACCAGGCGTGCCTCGCTCTGTTTGTAAAGCTCAGCATAAGGACAGTGCGCGGAAATGATTCATTAACAAGAAGACGCTGCTGGTAGCAGCAGGCAGGGCCCAGCTGCTCGCCTCCCCAGCTGCTGCAGTGCTTGGGGGGTGAGCGGCCTGGCTGCCACGCGCTATTTGCCACCAGAGTGCCACTTGCACCTGCGAAGGTAAATAAAATAACTGGCTCCCCCCCCCCCCCCCGCCGCCTGCTCGTCTAGCCCCAGGGCCAGGGCCGGGCCACATCACCTCCCTGCACTGATCCCGCCCCCTCTCCTGCCCGGCCCTGCCCTGCCCTGCCCAACCCTCCATGGGACCCGAACTGGGGAGTGAACTGCTCAGGTGAGGAGACAGAGATTTGGTGGCGGGTTACACTGGAAGGGCTGTGTGTGTGTGTGCGCGCGTGTGAGTGAGAGAGATACTGTGTGTGTGTGTGTGTGTGTGTGTGTGTGTGTGTGTGTGTGAGAGAGAGAGAGAGATACTCTGTGTGTGTGTACGTGTGCAATAGAGAGCAGTAGAGGTGAGGGTGGAGCTGTGTGTGTGTGTGTGTGGACGGGGGTGTCCCTGGGGCGGGCAGTGAGGGGAGGCAATGTAGGTGCGTATGAACTGTGGGGGGCAGTGTGTGTGAGGGCATGGGGGGGCTGTGTGGGTGAGGGGACAGCGTGTGTGTGTGTGGGCCATGGGGGGCTGTGGGGTCATGGGGTACAGGGTGGGGGGCCACTGTGTGGGGGGTCATGGGGATGGGGATGGTGTGGGGGGCAGTGTGTGGGAGAGAGGCCATGGGGGAAGTATGGGGGGCAGGGTATGTGTGTGAAGGGGTCATGGGGGGCAGGGTGGGGACCATTGTGTGGGGAGTTATGGGGGTGGGGACGATGGGGGGGCAGTGTGTGGAAGAGAGGCCATGGGGGATGTGTGGGGGGGCAGGGTATGTGTGTGAAGGGATCATGGGGGGCAGGGTGGGGACCATTGTGTGGGGGCTCGTGGGGGTGATGAGAGTGAGGGAGCAGTGTGTGTGTGGAGCAATCCCTGGGCCTTCAAAGGTGATGCCCCACTGTGCCCCACGCTGCTTGCTGCACACTGACTCCCTGCTGGATTGGCCCCCTCAGCCTGGACGGTCCACACTCTTAGGAGCTGCTCCTCCTGGAGACACACGTGCACCAGTTACACGTGCGCGCACACAAGTGCGCACACACGCACAGTTGCCCTTTGACTCCTGACCCGCGCCCAGGCATTACAACCATTTGTATCTCAGGGTTGGGACACTTGCTACCTCAGTGCAAATGACACTACAGCACCACCTCCTCATCATCCCATGAGCCCCCCTCAAAGCCAGGTGAAGGTCATTCTAAAGGGGGTGTTGCGGTGAGCCTGAAGTCTGGTGTTTAGCCAAGGCCCTGTGCCGGTAACAGCCTGAGGCCACACTAGCAGGGCCGGTGCAACCTATTAGGCGCCCTAGGCAATAGGTTGCCTAGGGCGCTAGCATTTGGAGGGTGGCATTTTCTTTGGCGGCGACCGCGGCGACCGGATCTTCGGCTGTCCCGGTCGTTGCCGGCATTTAGGCGGAGGGAGCTGGGGCAGGGGGGCGCGGGGAGGGCCACCTGCAGCAGGGGAACTCCCCGCCCCAGCTCACCTCCCCTGAGCACGCCACCCCGCTCTGCTTCTCGCCCTCCCAGGCTTGCGGCGCCAAACAGCTGATTGGCGCCGCAAGCCTGGGAGACGGGAGAAGTGGAGCAGCGGCGGTGTGCTTGGGGAGGAGGCGGAGCAGAGGTGAGCTGGGGTGGGGTGCTGCCGCACGGCTCCCCAGGTGAGGGGGGAGCTGCCACGGGGGAAGTGCCTCAGGGCGGAGCGGGGGGGGAGCTGCCGCGGGGGGGTGTGCCTCAGGGCGGAGGGGGGGGTGGGGAGCTGCTTCAGGGGGGCGTGCCTCAGGGTGGAGGTGGGGTGGGGAGCTGCCGCGGGGGGAGGCGCCTCAGGGTGGAGGGGGCGCGGAGTTGCCACAGGGCTCAGGGAAGGCGCAAGGTGGAAGTTTCGCCTAGGGCGCGAAACATCCTTGCACCGGCCCTGCACATTAGGGTTGATAGAAGTTCACCCAAGTAAGTAACCTCGGTTCGAGAATTTAGCCGTATCCTCTGGTGAGCCACTGTCTGGCCCGGGTAGGCTTTGTTTGGTCAGACCCTGTAACGGCAGGGCACAGAGAGCCGTTTTGCTGTGCAGACACGTACAGTTGTCGGGCCCCCCCAGTGCAGGGGGCAGGAATTGCCAATCTGGGCCCGAGGCCACGGCGTAAACAGGCCTGCGATCTGGCGACAACCTGCGCCCTCATCTCCCCTTACGGGGAACCCCAAGCCTCACGGGCACGTGAGGCTCTGTGCGACACGTCCAGCCGCTCTCCTTAGCTGGCTGTTCTTGTTCTGGGATGTCGCTGAGAGCGACTGTGGCGTTAATAAAACTCCTCAAGACTCTCGGTGGGTCTCACCCATCATTGTCCTAATTCTCCACCAAGCAGCCCCCCCAAGGGCGACCCTGGGACCAGTGACACGTGCAATTTGCACTCCAGATTATCCGTACGGCTACAAGGTGCACACAGTGCCGGGACAGGCTAAATCTGCCCCTCGCTCCGAGCTATTCGGCTCTAGACGTACCTACAATGCGCGCTGCCCCTGGGGGCACGAAGCTCTGAGATGCCACATCCCCCCTTCTGCCCCTGCGTTCCCTTCTAGCTCCTTGGCCTCTGCCCAGCTCTGGTCTCCTGGCCTTGGCACGTGTGTGTGACTTTCGCTGCCTCACACGCTGGTTCCTTCCTGCTGTGGCCGTGAACGTGCGCAGGAGGGCCCAGAGCTATGGGGCAATCACAGCCTGGACTTTCAGCTGGGGAGCAAGGTCCCAGTGCAGCAATTCGGGATACAGCGGCAGGGCACGGCCCAATGTGGGGAGCGCAGGAGCGTTGGTTGGGGCCCCCTCTGCACCCGGGGCAAAGCCCTTCACCTCCTCGGATCTGTGCCCTTCGGCGCCCGTGCAGGGGCTCGCCACGGGCATCCCACAGGGGGACTGAGGCTGCCTCAGTTAAAGCTTAGGGGGAGGCGAAGCGACCGGAGCGGTTCCAGCTGATGCGCTGCCAATCACAGCTGGTGCTTTGACTCAGTGCCAAGGTGCCCAGCCCCCTACCCCCGCTGGCAGAGCACAGCAAAGTTCTTCCTCCAGGCCAGGGCGGGTCGCTGCGCCAGGCAGAGTGAGGATCGCTGGCAGGCGCCCGGGGCTGCTCCGGCTCATCAAATAACTCCCCACCCCCACCCCCGGGGCCAAGGCCTCCAAGCTCCTGTAGAGGGCGCTGGCTGCCAGGCAGCGTTCAAACACTACAGCCCTGGGCACTAATCATCATCATTCAAGTGGGCCCAGGCTGTGGGCCAGCACGGCCCAGCGCCAGGCGCTACCAGTGGAGAGGGCAGGCTGGGGCACTCTGGCTGTCACCCCGCCATGAGCATTTCCAATTCTCTCAGGGGGACTCTCCCCCTCCTCCCTGCTCTCTGGCTCCCCTGCAACTCAGGACGCTGGAAAAAGCCATGCCTACGACCGAGTGGAAAGAACCTGGAGCCGGGCGCTCAGGGCCGGCTCTAGCTTTTTTGCTTCCCCAAGCAGCAAAAAAAAGCGCCGCCCGCCAGACCCCTCCACCGAGCACCGGGCCACCCCCCCCCAGCCGAGCGCCGCGCCGCCCCCCCGCCGAGCGCCGCCAGAACCCCCCCCAGAGCGCCGCCCCCCCGAGCCACCCCCCTGCCGAGCGCCGCGCGCCGGAGCCCACCCCCCCCCGCGCCGAGCGCCGCCGGAATCCCCCCCCGAGCGCCGAGCCCCACGACGCCCCCCGCTGCCGGAGCCCGCCCCCTGCCAAGCGCCGCCAGAACCCCCCTCCAGCGCCGCGCCTGCGCCGCACCCCCCCCCCGAGCGCCGAGTCCCGCACTGCCCCCCAGCGCCGAGCCCCGCGCTGCCAGAGACCGCCCCCGCCCCCCCGCCGAGTGCTGCCGGAACCCCCTTCCAGTGCCACGCCCGCGCCGCCCCCTCGCCAAGCCCCACGCAACCGGAGCCCACCCCCCCAGCGCCACGCCGCCAGAGCACCCCCCCCGTGGAATGCCGCACCGTGCTCCCCCCGCCACCCCTTACCAGGTGCTGCCCCAAGCATGTGCTTGGGTGCCTGGTGCCTAGAGCCGGCCCTGCGGGCGCTGCAGCCCTTTCCTTCTGCACCCCACTTCCTACAAGCCTTCCCCACCCCGGCCAATACCCCCACCCCCCACTTGGCTTGTTAAAGCTTTCGCCCCTCAGAGGAGCCTCCCCACCCCCCACTTGTCATGCAGGGCACCAGCATTGTAACCAAACGTCTCTGCCAGGCTCCCACTGGTACAGCGAGCCCTTGCGAGCAGCGCTGGGGAGTATTTCGAAGCCGGCCCTGGGGCGGCTGCCTCTCTTGGGGCAGAGAGCAGCGCGAGCCCTCGGGCAGGGACCGGGTCTCAGTCCCCAGGTTTCGTAGCCTCCTGGCCCTGGTGTTAGGAGGTGACCACGAGGCTGGCGTGCAGTGCGGGAGGGTTGAACGTCTGCATTGGCTGAGCATGTATCAAATGGGCTGATTCTAGCCTTGGCTAATGGTCCACTTAGCTGAGAGCCCTGTGAATGGCCCCCAAGATTAACCCTTTCCTGGAGGGTTTCCTCCCTCCTATAGTGGCCTCGCTGGCCTGCCCTGGAGTTACAGGCCCAAGTACTTCCCAGAGCCTAGGGCTGGTTGAAGCATTGGGCCTGCCAGCCAGGGCCTTCTGCAGGGCTCAGGAAAAGAACCCGGCAGCGTCCCCCTGGAATCCCTGCCCCTTTCCAAGGGCCCCCCCAAGGGATCTGCCAGCCACGCCCTTGCTGGGGCCCATATCCCATGGCCTGGCCAATGCGCCCTTCTCAAAGGCTTGGCCTGCAGCTGCCGGGGGAGCAGCCCAGCTCAGTGGGGACCATTTCAACAGCTGCAGTTTGGCCCTGCAGACATCACGCAGGCTGGTCCGTGGCTCCCGTCCCCACATCAAGCCTCTCCCCCCCAGCGTGCTCGGACTTCATGCCCCAGGCTAGCTGGTCTAGGTTAGAGCTTGGGTGCTGGTAACCAGCCCTGTGCCCTGCGGCCGCTGGCTAACCCCGCACGTGCAGATGGGCCACCAGCGCCCTCCCACACTGCCCCGGACACCCAGAAGGGCGGAGAAGTTCTCCCACCGCTCCTGGGAAAGACTCCTAGACTGGCTCAGTTCGCTGCTGCACTGAGAGCGAGGGGGAGCACCTGGTGACACAGGGCAAGCGCGGCACAGCAAGCAGGCATTGCAGGGGGGCTGCTCACACCCACGTGAGGCCAAGCCCAGTGGGCCGCCCCGGGTGCCAGCCCAAGTTAACTCTGCAGTGAGGACCTACCCCCCGCCGCAGGCTGTGGCCTTGGAGCCAGCCACCCGTAACCCCGTGCCTACAAAGCTCACCCCTGTGCTGGGCCGTGGAGGGAGAGCTGGGGGCTGAATGCATGGCCAGCCACCCGTCTCCCCACAGCAGCTGCAAGGACTGAGACCACCCCATCGCCAGCCCCGTTCAGGTGAGGATCTCACAGCACCTTACAAGGGTGGGGAGGATCATCGTCCCCATTTCACAGATGGGGAAACTGAGTCATGGAGCGGGAGGGACTTGCCCAGGGTCACCCAAGTCAGTGGCAGAGCCAGGGAGAGAGCCCATGTCTCCTGCCTCCTCCTCCCCATGAGCCAGGAACCCCCCAGGGAGCCTCAGGAGCCAGTAGGGTCCGCGCAGGGAAGCATGACGCTGTCGCAGGCTGGCATGATTGGATAACCCAGGGGGATAGGCAGCGTTCCCCAGGAGGGACAGGGACCCCTGCCAACCCCCATAAACCAGGCAGGGAGGAGCAGCCCAGCCACCCCCCTGCCTGTGCTCGGAGCCTGTCTGCATCTCTGCCCCACTCATCGCTCCACGCCCAGTCGCCCCAGCCCTGCCTCCTGCCCCTGTCCCACCCCTTGGCCTTCTCTCCCCTCACCCCGTTCTCCCAGTGTTTCACAAGTACCCAGGACCCTCTCCCTTATTTACCTTCCCAGCCTGAGGGCGGGGGAATGGGCGCCCAGGCTGGGTGGGCTGTGGAGGAGAGGGGGGGGGACAGCAGAGATCTGGGGCAGTGGAGAGCATTGGATGGAGGGGGGCTGTCACAGGCAGAGGGGGTGCGAATCCCACGTGAGGGCAGGGGGGCTGCCCTTGCCACGGAGGTGCTCGCTCCATGCACGCAGGCACCTGTCCACGCGCGTGCGGCCGATCCCAGCCGTGCTCTGACTCCACGCGCCGCTGGTGCCTCCCAGCAGGGGGCAACAATGAGAGGCAGAGCCATAGTGGGGCAGTTTCATTTGTTTTTAATAAATACACAATCTCCCCAACTTCATTTGTCTGCCCAGGGCAGGGAGGGCCCGGGGCCCGCCCTGAGCGAGGCGGGGAGGGGCCCGCCCTGAGCAGACTAATTATTGAAGATTAATTGGTCTGCTCAAGGCGGACAGGCCCTCCTAGAACCATAAATTACACGAGAAACCCAGCCAAAGAACAAGCCGAGAGGAGAGGGCGGAGGGGCAGGGAGATTTTACACTATGTACAAGCCAGGCCTGGGCCGTGCCCGGGGAGCCCAGCTGGGACGCGACGCACAGCCACTGATGGAGATGCTCACCTGGGCCCCATCCCCGCAGCGGCCGTGTCTCTCCCCGGAGGGAGAGTGGGTATGTGGGCAGGGGGAGGACAGCACCCCTGCCCCAAGATCCTCAGCCTCCCACCCCCCGTCCCATACTATCATGGAGCCAGGCTACTGCCATGTGCAGCGCAGTGTCATTCCCTGAGCCCCGACCAGCTGGTGGGGGTCCAGGTTGCAGCAGAGCCAGCCAGCCCCCTCGGGGCAGAGGCAGGGGGCCCGGGGCTCTCCCCAGAGCAGCGGCTCAGGCCTGGGTGGAAGCAGAAGGCAGAATCTGTCATGTTAAACAAACCAAAGAAACAAAAACTAGTCTAGGGCTGGCATGGGGATTGGCCTGGGCCACACGCCCCAGCTTCCCTGCAGCCAGCAGGGAGTATCGCCCTGGGCCGGGGCAGCACAGATCTTGGTCACGCTGCTGGGCTGCCGCTCCAGACCGGCTCCTCCTCCTCCCACTGGTGTCCGGCTAGTGGCTCCAGGCCTCTGGGGCGTCAGCTCTGAGCTTCTCCTGGGCTTCTTCTGGGGCAACGTCTGGGGCCGTGGGACAGAGGCAGAACCACAGAGCAGGGTTAGAGTCAGCGAGCAGGGGGCTCGGCCAGCCCCAGGCCTGCCAATGGCAAGCATCCGGGCTGGGTCCCAGCGTGACCCTAATCTCGGCCCATGGTGCCAAGCCTGGACTCGTGGGTAGACCTGGCGATCCCTCAGCAGTGGTGGAACCTGTTCCTGGGCAGGGAGGCGCCTTTGATACCCTGGGACTTGGCGACTCGGGGCCCACCCTCCCAGATTGGGGCCCACCGACCTGGGGCCAAGGGGGGGGATCAGGCACCCAGGAGCCATTGGAGAACACTGGTCCCCCAGCTGTGCACACGTGGGGCAGGGGGACAGAGACAGGCCGGCCCGACACTCACCCCGGCACCGGGCGCAGCAGCGGGTCTCCTTCTTGGCATGACTGGAGCAGGAAGCGGGGGAACATTCCTGGCGCTGGCAGTGGGTCTCCCCGGACTGCAGGGGAGGAGAAGGGAGTTAGACAGGGGCCCGGCTGGGGAGGGGCCTGCCAAGCGGCAGGGATAGAAGGAGCTTTCCCGGGTGGGGGTGTGGCCAGGAGGCCTGGCGAGATTGGAGAGCAGGGGAGGAGGGCACAGGGGGCCTGGCTGCAGATAGTTCAGTGCCCAGAAAGCCTTTTATCTGGACTCTGATGACAGAGCTCCCTGCCCCCTTCACAGCATGGGGCCTCCGATTCCCCCAGGGGCTCAGAGAGGCAGTTCCTGGGCTTGTGTCCAGGCAGCAAACCTGAGGGGGGGGCCCCCGGCCCCATGCACTCACCACACACCAGCAGGTGATGCACTTCATCTCCCCGAAGGGGGGCACCGTTGGGTGCCAGCTCTCGTTGTTCATGTACCACTGGCGCCCAAACCGGCAGGCCCGGGGCCCGTCTGCCTGCATCATGTCCGACAGCTCAGGGGGGCTCTTCTCTGGAGCTGTGGGGAGCAGAGACACAGGCACCCCGCTGCCTTAGTGCGGCAGAGCGGGTGTCCGCCGCGCCCCCACCCCCCAAGGCAGCAGGTCCTGCACACAGGGTGGAGCAGGAGACAGAGCTTCCCCAACTTGGCGGAATGTGTCCACAGCATCCGGCAAGGCGGGTGGGGAGCAGGGACCCGATCAGACCAGGGGCCCATCTAACCCGGCCTCCTGCCTTGACGACGGGGTAAGACTTCCCCCTAGTGGTCAAGCATGGAATAACCACCCCGAAGGGGAAGTTTCTTCCCAGCTGCCTGTAGTTAGCGGCTGACTCCCCAAGTGTGTGGGGCTGGGAGGAGAAGGAAGCAGTCAGCCCACACGGATGGGGAGGGTGCAGGAAACAGGAGGGCAGAGACCACAGATCCTCCAAGTGGACTGGGGGGAGGGATAGCTCAGTGGTTTGAGCATTGGCTGCTAAACCCAGGGTTGTGAGTTCAATCCTTGAGGGGGCCACTTAGGGATCTGGGGCAAAAATAATCTGTGAGGGACAGTACTTGGTCCTGCTGTGAAGACAGGGGACTCGACTTGACTCGACTCAATGACCTTTCAAGGTCCCTTCCAGTTGTACAGTCTATGACCGGCCCAAGGGGCAGAGGATGCCAAGGCGGAGATGGGGCCAGCCAAGCAGGATGGGAGCGAGAAGGGAGGCCTGCCCACCCTACCCTGCACTAGAAGCCTTCTGCAGAAACCTGGGGCAGTGGGGGTCAAATCCAGCCCAAGCTGATGGCGCCGGCTGAAAATTAGCTGGATGCTGCCAGCCCAGCCCCTAGGTGCTTGCACTGATCGCTGCCCCACAGCCAATGGGTCATGGGGAGCGAGCACCCTCCCACCCCCCTCTGGAGTGGGGCTGAGGCCCATTGCTCCTGTGGGGGTGCCAGGGACTCTGGGTCTGAGCAGTGATCTAAGGCAGCTGGAAGAGGGGGGCCTGTGCAGCGCCCAGCAGGATGGGGCCCCCAATCTCATCCGGGGCACGGGATGTGGGTGCATCCACGATGGGCCTGGCACAGCGGGGCCCTGACTGCAGCTGGGCGCTCTAGGCAGACAATGGCCACACGTGGCCCGGCCGGAGGACGCACCTGGGCACTGCTTGCAGCAGTCGGACGGGCTGACTCGGACGGGGTTGCTGCAGGTCAGGCGCGGGCACTGCACCTTCTCACAGTGCACTTCACCCGTCGCTCCCTGAATGGAGAGAGGATGGGGTGGGCTGAGAGCGCATGGCACCAGGGAGCCAGAATCCCAGGGTGAGGAGCCACAAACCAGCTCTCAAGGGGCCAGGAGGGAACCCAAGGGGAAAGGGGGTTGCTGGGCCTCCCCACTGACTGGGGACAAGGGCTCCGCGGTACCTTGCAGGTGCAGATGGCGCATTTGATCAGGCCAAAGGGGGGGACCACAGGGTGCCAGCGGGTGCCGGCTCCTCGCCATGTCTTGTCGCCGTCGAAGTAGCAGCCTGGGGTAGCAGATGGGGAAAGGGTTAGAGATCCAGGGGCAGAGGGGCTCAGAGAGAGGCCTGCCTCCTGGGTCGGGTCAGGGCTCACTGCCCCCCCCCGGCCAGGACTCACCCTCACTGCTGTCCCGGGCCTTCTCCGCTCTCAGCTCTTCCTGGCTGGCCTTCCTCTCTGTCCAAACAAGAAGAGTCCGTGAGGGACGGCCGCTGGCTGGCCGCTCTGCCAGCCCCTTGCTGGGGCTACCCAGATGCCTCCCCAAGAGCTGCACCCTCCTCCCAGCTTCCCCTCGCCTCCCCCTTCAGCCCAATACACTGCTCCAAGGCAGGCTGCCCCTTCTGGGACCCCCTGAATATCTCAGGAGGATGGGGGGGGGTCATCTCCCAGGGCCCTGTGTCACACAGTGTAGCCCCTTCCCCACCCCCCCCAAACCCAAAGGCCCTCCCCTCCGTCGTCAACCCCAGCCCTGGTGCCCAGTACCTTCACAGACCGGGCAGCACCGGTCCTCTAGGTGAACCTGCTGGGTGCAGTTCAGGGGCTGGCAGAGGATCGGGTCGCAGATCACCGTGCGCTTCTGTGAGAGGGGAGGGGCAGGGGAGAAGAGGCAATGGGGGGGGGAAAAAATCACACACATCATTAGACACCACTCAGCAGAGGGCATCTGGTGCCTTTGTATCCCCAGGGAACTTGGGAGGGGATCAGCAGCAGGGAGAAGCCAGGGGTTGGTGGTCACCCCTAAGCCCAAGGGAGGGGCCACAGCCCTGGGGTTGAATCCGTGCGACGAACACTAGACAGAGCCCACCGGGAGCCAGGCTAGAACCCTGGACTTACCGCACCAAAGCCACAGGCTTCTGCCGCTGGAGCCGAGGGAGCTCTCCCTCAAGGCGGCAGCAGCAGGTGATCACTTATCCTCTCTAGAAGCAGGCCCTCAGTGGCAACAAGAGCACATGTAGGTGCAAAGCCAGTTACACACTCAACCCAGAAGGGTCCCCCGAGGCCTGAAGCAGCAGCCGTGCCCCGGGAGCCTACTCTGCCCACGAGCAGCCCATCTGGGGCTGCTCGGAAAGAAACGCCAGGCTCCAGATGGGACTTGTCTCCCTGGCCCACAGCCCTTCAGCAGGGGCAGCCCCGGACCAGAGAGCTTGAGGTCCCTGCCCCCCCCCCCCGCCATCCCTGGGGGCCTATTTCCAGAGCTGGATGGAGAAAGGTGCCAGCTGGGGGGAGGGGAGGAGTGCCTGGGGGGTGGAGGGTGACAAGAGGAGCTGGCAGACAGAAGGACCCGGCTCAGCTGGTGGAAGCCTGGCACGCCAGGGCAGCTGCCAGCATTAGGGTGGGGATGGTGGGGTGTGTGTGTGTGTGGGGGGGCACGGAGGCCATTTTCCTCCTGTCAGTTCACCTGACTGGGAGGCCGGCCCCTTGCTCTCACCCTGGGGGCGGCTGCAGTGACTCAGGGAAGGCAGGAGCTAAATGCAGACCAATGCCATGCCCAGCCCCACAGACTCGGTCAGAGGCCACGGCAGGGGCCAGGGTGCGGCAGGAGCCTCGGGGACGCCTTGCACCCACCTGGCAGCTGCAGAGGGAGCACTTCCTGTCGTAGGCAGGGGCCCAGCGAGAACCGTGTGCTCGGTGCTGCCCCTCAAAGAAGCAGGAGTTGGGGTCCTTCTTCAGCTGCTCGGGGTCCTTGGGCTTGGGCTCTTCTAGGAGCTCGTCCTCTTCAGGGGCCAGCCGGACGCCCCCCGACTCGCACTGGTTGGGAATGTGCACCTGGCAGGGAAAGGGCACCAGCGGGTTAGGGGCAGGGTTGCAGGAGGTGGGGGGCGATCAGCAAGGGTCAGGCTGGGTCAGACCAATGGTCCATCTAGCCCAGTGTCCAGTCTTCTGCCAGACGCCGGTGCCAGGTGCTGCACAGGGAATGAAGGGAACAGGCAATCGAGTGATCCAGCCCCGGTCGCCCACTCCCAGCTTCTCGCAGTCAGAGGCTAGGGACACCCAGAGCAGGGGGTTGCATCTCTGCCCATCCTGGCTAATGGCCATTGATGAACTGTCCTCCATGAACTTATCTAGTTGGGGTTTTTTTAACCCTGTTATAGTTTTGGCCTTCACAACATCCCCTGGCAAGGAGTTCCACAGGCTGACTGTGCGTTGCGGGAAGAAATACTTCCTTTGGTTCGATTTAAACCTGTGCCTGTTAATTTCATTGGGTGACCCCTGGTTCTTGTGTTATGTGAAGGAGTAAATAACACGTCCCTATTCACTGACACCAGTCGTGATTTTATAGACCTCAGTCATATCCCCCCCCCGTCGTCTTTTTCAAGCCAATCAGTCCCCGGCTTTTTAATCTCTCCTCACACGGAAGCTGTTCCAAACCCCTAATCATTTTGGTTGCCCGGCTGTGCATCTTTTCCCACGCGAATATCTCTTTGCAGAGATGGGGCGCCCAGAGCGGCACGCAGGATTCGAGGGGTGGGCGCACCAGGGGTTTAGATAGTGGCATTGTGATATTTTCTATCTCCCCCTTGTCTAATGGTTCCGAACGGTCTTTAACCTACGTCACGGTGGCACTGCTGAGCCAGGCCGGCAAGGGCACGGGCTCGCTCCGACACTGCCGGTGCTAGGATTAGCTCACCCTGCCGCCTTCCACCCCGAGCTGCTGCCAGTCACGGTCACCCTCACCCACGCGCTGCCCCCGCCGGATAGCGCAGGGGCTGCCAGCCAATCCCGCCTGCAGCCCACAGTGCTGCCCCCTGCAGGATACTCCGGCCTAGGGCTGCAGCTGGGCAGTGCAGTTTGCACCCGCCCTGTCTCCCCATGGCCAGGGAAGCCCCCTGCTTCCCCTCCCTGCTGCCGGGAGACGAGGACTGAGGAGAATGGAGGAATTAGTGCAAGTTTTCCTTAAAGAATAAACTTCCTGTCCAGCTCTACCATGGCACCTACATGGTGCCAGCCAGAGCGGCTGGGAGCAGTGCCAGGCGATGCCAGGCAGCAGCTGCTCCGGTTCCTGCACGGCCAAGCCCACTCCTCGGGGAAGCCAGTCTCCCGGGGTCTCCAGGGCAGCCAAGCCACAAACACATGCTGCAGTTGATGAATAGCGAGGAGGCAGCTGGAGGCGTCTCAGCCAAACATCGCTTCTGGGAAAGCCGCCGGGGCTCCGGGCCCAGGCCGGGAGCGGATGCTGCTCTGTCTGCAAATATCCCCTCCCGCCGGTTTTTCCAGCCGGGGCGCCAGCAGAGTTAGCACCCGGGAATACCTGGGGCAGGGGCAGGGCTGGTGCCACCGCCAGCCTGACACAGCAGCTTCCAAACCTGGATGAGGGGGGTCAGCTGGAGGAGCAGGGGAGCAGAGGGGCTGAGAGACTGAGCCAGGCTGCTCCTTCCATTCCAGCTGGCCTTTGCCCCACCCCTGCAGGAGAAGGCAGAGGGCAGGTGGGGAGGGCAGGAAGGGCATTAACTCTCTGCTTTCTGGCTTGGCCCACCCCCCCTCTGGGAGCATTTACAAGGAGAGGGCACCCTGAACCCCTGTCGGGAGTGAGACCTGTGCTCTTTGCAGGGGGGAACACATCCCGAGTTTCCAAACGTCAGCCGGGCCGGCTCGGAGAGGGACGAGCTAATGTGTCTCCATCTCCTCCGGTCTGGCTCAGGCTGCGAGACAGAGTTTGGGCTCGTCCCAGTCCCTAAGACGGAGTGCCCAGCACGGTCCCTGCACAGGTGGGTACCATCGGCGGTGGCTGCTCAGCGGAGGCCCAGGCCTGGGCTGGCAGGGGGCTGCGGGTCCCCAGAGAACTCTGCATGCAGTGCTGGGCGGCCCATTGCCCCAAAGCAGCAGAGAAAGGGCAGGGAGGTGGTACCGCGTGACTGAGGAGCCTGCAGCTACATGCACCCTTGGGAGGACACTGGGACCCAGGCGCTCCTTGCTTCTGTCCAAGGGATGCTGAGTTGTCTCTCAGCCCGGAGCCGGGGGGCTCCTGCCGGGGTCCCCTCTCCTGGGCGGGTGGAGCAGGCCCAGCGTCCCCAGCCCGCTGCCGAAGGGTCACGGGCCCTGGCAGGCTGTGTCAGCCTTTGGCAGGGCCTGGCGCCTGGCTGGGGTTGGGACTCCCGCAGCTGCTGCCCAGGGGGCGGAAAGCCGGAGGGGGTGAGTCAATGGCACCTACCCTCCCCCGCATCTCCCCGCGGGGGTTGACTTTGGTGCTGACTTGCAGGAAGGCCGTGCCCTGGGCCAGGTGGCGCAGCAGCTCCGCGTCCAGGTCCTTCACCACGCCCTGGGCCTAGGCACAGAGGAGAGGGGCGTTAGCGGGGCCCGGCTGTTCCCCTGCCCCAGAGAACCGCCGAGGTTATAGGTGGCACCGTGCTCTGGGGTGGCCCTGCTCAGAGAGCCCGGTACCCCCAGGACTGGGCCGGGGCACCCAGGGGAGGGGTTGAGCCCTCGGTGGTTCTCACCCAGCATCCCTGTGCTGAGCCGGGGCTGGTCAGCACTTCCAGGCGGAGCTGGGGCTGCCCAGGACAGGAGCCAATGCGCCGGCTGAGGGGCCCAGAGCTCCAGTGACCCCAGCTTCCTCCCCCTCCCCCCATTGCTAGAGGCAGCCGGGCTGAGGAGCTCGACACACAGATCTCTGCAGAGCTGCCTGGGTTTCGCAGGGGCCCAAACTCCTGAGACGCCTCATCTCTGCCTGGAACACCCCTCCCCCAGGCACCCTTCCCCCCCAGCCCCTCCTCCAAGGGCCCATCACTCCCCCCAATCACCCCCTCCAGCCACAGCCCCCCAGCCCCTTGCCCCCCCGCAGGCCCATCACCTCGGTGCCGTAGAAGCCCTTGAGGAGCCGGGCGTGCTCGTGGCCGCGCTCGCCCAGCTCGGCGACGCCGTGCAGGTGGGCGCTGATGGCGACGTCGTCCGACTTGCCGAGCCCGCCCACCACGATCTCGTAGTGCAGGTGGCAGTGCTCGTCCAGGGAGACCCAGGCGTGTCCCGCCGAGCCGGTCCGCACAGGGGGAGACACCAGCTGGCCAGCCAGGGGGATGGGCAGCTCTGGGCACAGGGGGCACAGGTCAGACACGTGCTTCCAGCTAGGCCAGTGAAAGGCGTCGGCCACCCGCTCTGCAGTCCCTGGGGCTGGCCCCCGGGGTCCCTGACCTACAGGGAATGCCCATGTACTGCCCGCTACAGTGACCCACCCACCTCGTGCCCTCCAGCCCCGTGGGGCTGGCAGCCGGGGGGGGAGGAAACAGGGCACCACCCGGCAGCAGGTACCTGTATATCGTGCCAGGAGGCCACTGTACAGCAGGGAGCTGATCTGTCCCCGCACTTCCCCCTCCTCAAAGTCCTTGGTGGCCACGTTGAGGAAGAGCTCGCTCTGCAGTAACATGTGGGTGTCCCGGGCATTCATGTGCTGCCAGGTCCCGCTGGCCTGGCCGGGGTAGGGGGGAGAGAGAGGTTAACATGCCTGCTGGGGGAAGAGGCATTATCACTTACTTTCAGAAGCACTCACATAATGCTGCCGCCCCTGGGTGGGACATCGGCAGCGGGGATCGAACCTGGCATCTCTGGATCTTAATGCAGGAGCCACTCCTGCTTGAGCCAAAAGAGCCACTGCTTAGCTAAGGTGCAGCAACTGCTATGTAGTCCAGCCACCACTAGAGGGGGACAGAGCACCACACTAAGTGGGCGTGGCCTACCCTGCCGTATAACCCTGACAAAATGCACCTCCCATCCTCCTCCAGGGGCTGTGCCACTATGGGAAACAGACTACTACTGCTACCAGGTAACGGAGTTACTCTTTTAGCTCAAGTGATTGAGGTCTGTACTGTGGTGCTGAAGGTCTCAGGGTCAAACCCTCTGCTGATGCAGGGGTGTTACCCCTCTGCCCATACATACTGAAACAGCATGGACCTTGCCCCAGAGATCTTATGGGGGGGCTGGAGAAAGGGGTCAGACATGTAACGTGCTGCCACAGCCAGATGACACTATCTTCTCATAACAGTACAGAGGGAGTGAGATGGGGCTGGTTAAACAGAGATTTTCCCTGAAATCTCTTCCAATCCAATCACTTTGCTTTCCCAGCAGGACATCTGCCCCTTCCGCTGATCATACTGCTGGGATGTGGAGGCAGATTTAATGCCCGGATGCAGAGTCTGCCCACTCCGGATTTGCCATGCAGAATTGCTCCACAATCAATACTGATCTCCCAGGGAAGGTGCCCAGACACTGCAGTGAGGTGAGCTCAGGACACAACCTGAATGGCCTGCCCCACCTGGCATCCTGTGCTCAGCTCTGCGCCCCCCATCTCCCAGCGGAGAGCAGGGTTCAGAGACAGGCGACAGCGGCCTGGCTGCGAATTCCCATCTGGAGAGGGGCTGAGAAGTCTGGGGCTGTTTAGAGAAGAGCCGTGCTAAAGGGCTACAAACGGAGGGCAGAGGAAGACGGTAAACCCTCTCATCCGCTCTTCCCTGCTCACACACCCAGAGCCCTCGTGACTTCACGGAGAGCTGGCAGAGGACGAGAGGGGGCCCAGACTCCTGGGGCGGCACTAGATTGGTGTGGCTAGGAGAGCTGTCACTGGGATGGACCGGGGGAGCCAGGTGGCTAGCCAGGGAACAGAGCCCCACCTGAGAACAAACCTCCGGGATCTGCCTCTCACCAGCAGCCTAGCTTAGCACCAGCTATCCCCTTGGATCAGGGCCTCCTGGCCCAGAGAGCTTCCAGTGGGCAAGCTGGAGAAGAAAGGATCCAGCCCCCAACCCTGGGAGCGTGACCAGCACATCAGACAGAAGCTTGCCATGAGGCACTGGCTGCCCCCCCCAAAATGGCCAGTGTGGTTTGGGGGTGACTGACGCAGGGGTTTGGCGGTACAGAGCAGATGTGGGAGAGGATCTCTCAGCTGGACACAGCTGTTCCAGGCCCTGTTACCAGGCAAACGGAAGGAAATGGAGAGAGAAGCAGCCCAGGCGGGCTGTGGGAGATCCAGAGGATGAGGCCCGGGCCCACATCCAGGGGCCCTCAGCCAGTGCACCAGGATCTGGTCAGTTAGACTGGACAAAGGCCAGAGGAGATGGCCCCACACTGCCCCCCCAACCATCCTCCAGGGGAGGGGTCTAGCCATGGCCCCCTGGATTCTTAACCACCCCCAGCGTCTACCCCTGGCGGGGCGCTCACCAGCCCCTCCCTGTAGCTGGGCGTCATGTCGAACAGGACGTTGCGTTTGTTCTTCCTCCGCGGCTTGGTCTCCAGGGTGACGCTGATGACCTCACTCGCCGTCCCTGCTACCTGGACCTGCGGGGAGGCGCAGGGGGCAGCGCCCCAGAGAGGGTCTGTCCGGTTCATAGCGTTAGCAAAGCTCCCCGGGAAAAATCAACCAAGCGGCACCCATGGGTGTTGGGAGGGGGCGTGGCGGTCCGCCCACCCCACCCAGCCCCTCCGACAGTGACCACCACTCAGCACTGTCCATTCACAGCACTGCGGACGTTACCTACATTAACCCACTAGCCCCATTCCACAGGCGGGAAACCAAAATTCAGGACAGGGAAGGGAAGAGTCCTGATGTCCAGGTTCCCAGCCCCAACCACTAGACCCCACTCCCTTCCCAGGGCTGGAAACAGAACCCAGGAGGCCTGACTCCCTGTCCCAGCGGCAGGTCTGCCTGGGGTTCCCAGCCTGCAGGGGGCGGTATCACAGCTCCCAGGGGGACATGGACAGGTGCCGGAGGGGGGGAGGGGGGGTGGTCGCTGACTTTTCCTTTTCCCTGGGAGTGCTCAACCCCCACCCCCCAGGACCTGCCTTTGCACCGCCTCTTCCTGCTCCCACTCCACCCCCTCCCTGAGGTTCCTGTCCACCCGCTGCTCTCCGCCCTCCCCCAAGCCCCTCCCTGAGCCCCCAAACAGCCGTTGGGCAGCAGCCATATCGCCCCGATGAGCAGGGGGTGGGGAACAGCTGTAGCCGGTGGGTGCTGAGCACCCACTATTTTTTCCCCCGTGGGCCCTGGAGCACCCATGGAGTTAGCACCTATGCCCTCCCTGCTAACTGGGAGTGGGTCCCGGTGTGGAAATGGTTGAGGACCAAGGTGCTCATGTAGGTTTCTCCAAACACACACGAGTGGGCCCCCAACCCCACGTTGCCCCTGCGCGGACCCTCCCTACCTGGTACTCCAGCGTCCCGTTCTCATGGAGCGCCAGCTTGGCAGACCCCACAGCCCCCGTCTTGGTTGGCATCAGGGCGTCTCCTCCGCACAGCACGCTCTGGAGGGCTGTAATCAATAGGGACCACAGGGCTCTCAGGCACGGCATCCAGAGACACCCTGTGCCCTGGGCGGCCGCACGGCCAGACACCACCACACCATGTGCTAACCGGCACCAAGGGAGCCAGGGCCGCTGGGCCACCCCTCCCTTCCAGGGGCCTCCTGCGGGGTGGAAGGCTCTGTCCTTTCCTAGGAGACTCCCCCTCTGACACTCCCATTCCAGCCCCCCAAACAGGGGCCGACCCTGTGGTCGGTTTCTTCAGCTCCTATCCTGCTATTCCCAGGCCCTGGGGCACAGCGCGGCCTCGACGTCCTCTCCCCGCCACTCACTGTCACAGCTCTTCCTGGCAGTGATGTAGCCGGCGATCTGGCGCCGGCGCCTGCCCTCCGTCTCCGCCGTGATCTTCAGCTGCCCCTGCGCAAGCCACAGCATCTCGCGGCTTGACAGGTCACTCAGCACCTCCGCGAAGTCTGGGTCCTGTGGAGACAGGAGGAGGGGAAAGCGCCATGGCTTGGCCTCCAGGGGACAGCAGGGAAGGGGGAATGGGTGGCAAGGGGACTGCTTACCTGCAGGGTGATGTTGGCCCTGACCTCACGCAGCACCCGGTTCTGGTGCAGGATCCGGACCCTAAGTGAAACCCAAGGGAATTCTGCAAAGGCAAACAGCATTAGACAGTCTGCCCCCAACGATCCCCTCCACCCTATACTCACCAAACATCTCCACAAGTCTCCCCCTCCCTCCTCCAGTGACACTACACAGCCCCTGGCTGCCCCCACCCCACCCAGACCCTTCCACCCCCAACCCTCCTGCCCAAGTACGCTCCGCCTGGTGTGCCCACCAAAGGGGCGAGAGCCCCACGGCTGCTCCAGGCCTCGCCCCGCTGTCCCCACTCACCTTTGTCTGCCGGCTCCAGCAGCCCCTTGGCCATGAGGATGAAATGCAGGTTGTTCTCGGTGTCACTCAGGGTCAGCATGGCGATGCCCCCCGTACCCATGTGGGTTGGGTCCATGGAGGTCAGGATGGCGCTGAAGGTCTCTGGGATTGAAAGGGCAGAAGGTTGAGAGGGTCAGCCCTGGGGAGGGGGGCAGTGAGACCGAGCGTCCTGGATGGGCCGGCTGGAACTCGGGGCATTGGCTGCTGCTGAGACCCCAGCCAAGGGTACTGTGGCCAGTGGGGCCCCCATGAAGTGAGGCCCCAGACACCAGGGCTCTCAGAGCAGCCCCAGGGCCGGGAGGGAGGAAGTTACCTGCGAAGAGGGCCCGGTGCTTGATGATTGGGCCTTGGATCTCGCCGGCTGGCTGAGACTTGGTGACCAGGGAGATGCGGAGCTGCTCCGCCCTCAGCAGGCGGATGGAGGGTTTGTGCAGGTTCCGCCACATGCCGCAGATCTGTGGGGAGGGGCAGCTGGTGAGTGGGTGGGGGGAGGTAGAGAGGGCAGGGCAGCCCCTGCCAGAGCCAATGGGAGAAAGGTTCAGGGGAGCGTGGTCCCACGGGAGGGACATCGCTGGCAATGGGGCTGGCCCAAAGGAGGCAGCACAGAGGAGGGAAGCAGCCCCAGAGGCCTGGGGGTAAGGGTAGCGTGGGGGGGCTGCCTCCTGCCTGGCCCAGCGCCAGGCCGGTGTCTCGGCTGCCCACGGGGGTGCCACTCACCATGCCATCCTGCAGGGAGACGCTCTTCTGCACGGGGTGCTCAAACAGGATGTTGCCGTCGGGGTCGGTGAAGCGGACGCGGCTCGGCCGGCCCAGCCTGCGTGGGGATTGGGGGGGAACCGGAGCAGCTGAGTGAGCCGGGGGGCCAGGCAGAGGGGGTGGGGGGAGGACCCACCGGCTCTGCCTGGCCCCAGAAAGGCCTGGCTGTGACTCCCAGAGCGGAGGCTTCACCCCAACGTGCCCAGGGGAGGGTCTCCTTTCCAGGGCCTTGTCTGGTTGATCCCCGCCCCATGGAAGGTCACCCAGCTTTGTGGGACTCCCTGACAGCCCCCATGGGGGCCAAAGGGGGGGGGTGCAGCTTCTCTCTAGTCTGGTCACCATAGAAACACATTCATTGATTAAACCAGAGAATGGACAGACGGGGCAGATAACCATCCCTACCCCACCCGCCCTGGGCTCCAGGCTCCTCACTGGCTAGCCATGCGCTGTGCCCCGGGGGCTGCCTGGGCCAAGGCCTCTGCAGGGAGGGGATGGCCCTTCTCTCGGGCTCTGGGCCCTCGGCACAGACACCGAGGTGCTGGGTGGAGAGGAGAACTAAAGTTGGGAGGAGACACACGGAGCTAGCCGGCTCCCACAGGGACAGAGGGCGAAGATGAAGGGCTTAGTGGGATCGTTCAGGGCAAGACCGGGGTGCCTGTAGGAGGGCTGGGGAGAAAGTGAACAGTGAGGCTGGGGCTCAGGGCAGCTCGCTGGCCGGGAGGGGCTCCGGGCATGGGAGTCTCCCCGGGGAGCTGAGAATCGGGGCGAAGCCGAACGTGCCCTCAGTGCAAAGCCGGCAGAGAAGAATCAGGCCCCAGGCCTGGGCTAGGGGCCGTGCAGGGGCATCTGTGTCCTGCAGCCGCATACAAGGAGAGCGTATGTCCTCGTGGACGGAGGAGCGGGCAGACTGCGAGGGGTGGGGGGGGCTGGAATCGGCTGAACTAGGTTTGTAACCGGGCAGGCTTCTTGTCACGTATTACTGTGCTGCTCCCGAGAGTCCCGAGTCCTGGGGCACCCAGGGCACTTCCTCCCTCCCCCCTGCCCCTCAGGCTACTATGGCGCTTGCTTGAGCACCCCCTATTGGCTCCAGGGCGAGGAGCAGGATGGAGACTGGAGCTTATTACAATCCACTGGGTTATCTGTCCTACAGGGGCCCTGATCCTGAAAGTGCACCTGCACACCTTGCATTGGCACGGAGCCTGCTGACGGCCGAGGGGCACCCCGCAGGCAGATCCCAGAGCTCAGGGCCGTGCCCCACCGACTCCAGTGGGGTCTGTGCCAGCCAAGGGCTTCTCCAGCATGGAAGCAGTTGCAGGATGGGGGCCTTGGATTGTAAACAACTTGGAGCAGAGGCCAGATCCGCTCCCAGGTCTGCCGAGTGCCAAGCGCTCCAACGTGGCTAGAAATAATTCGCGTTTGGCCTTCTTTGGCTCCACGGACTTGGTTTCAAATTAGTCACCACTTCACTATGCAAAGCCCTGGAAAAAGAGGGGGGGCTGCAGCATCAGAGAAGCTGAGCTCAGCTCCCTCCTCACGCGGATCCAATGGGGCCATCAGCGATCCTGAAGGTGGGGAGGGATTGATTGCAGGTCCCTGAGTCAGGCCTGGAGCGGAGGGGTCCCGCCGAAGATGGCGTGGAGAAGCGGCTGGGCCCGCCACCATGTGTGTTTGGACCCTGTTGGTTGGATCCTTTCCCATTTCCCTGAATTTGTTTTTAATAAAAACCTTGAGGAAAGGAATGTTCCTGCCTGTGACGGATTCTCTGGAGTCCCAGCTGTTTCGTAATGATATTAGAGAAATACCAGCTGCCTATCAGAGGGAGCTCTGAAGGTCTAATAGACAGGAAGCCAGCGAATGGTTAAACCCCAGAGACCGGCTTTGCAATAACCCTTTCTCGTCTGATAAACAAGAGCCACTTGCTACCTGCTCGGGCAGTGGGCAGCCAGCCCAGGTATTGGGCAGCTGGGGCACTGACCCCATCTTGGTCACGACTACGGGGTGAGAGTGGGATGCAAGTGCAGTGGCCTCCCCCCACGGGTGCCCACCGGCCGCCTGGGACAGGCATGCAGAAACAGCGTGGGTGTGCTACAAAACTACAACCCCCCGGTATGGACGCTGGAGGGCTGGAAACAAACTAGCCCCCCTCCCCGCTCCCATCTACGATCCATTCGGACTGCAGACGAGGAGGCTCTGGCCTCTGGCTGGGAGTTTTCTTGGGGCTGTCCCAGCGCCTGGGGTGGGACTGACCTTTCGTAGTTGATGGAGAAGAGCAGGTAGGAACGCACGAGGGTGAACCTGGCTTTAGCCACGGCGCTGGACAGTGACAGCCAGGGCTCTGCGCCACTGGTCAGCAAGGCCACAAAGTCTGGGGGAGGAAAGTGAAAGGAGATCTCAGTTATTCCTTCAGCTCAGGGCCCCGGGACGCTGCGTTCTGCATGCGGGAGGGGAGGAGAATGCAAACCACCCCCTGGTTCCCCGTTCTCCACTGACATCAGGGGTGGGTGGGTGGGGACTGTGGCTGATAGTCTCTGGGGTTTACTCTTCCAAACTTCGCAAATACTGAATCAAGCCTGCAACACGTCCCCAGCCCTCCTGCCCCATCCCGGGCCTGTCTCCCCCCAGCCACCAAGGTCAGGCAGAAAACTACCTGTGCGGCTGTCGTCCCGGGCAAGGTCCTCCGAACTCAGGTAGGAACGGTCATTGTAGCTCTTATGCAAGTCATCCTCCTTATCCTGGAAATACTCGAAACTGTCAAAGATGGGCTCTGGCCTCTTCTCTGGGATGCTGGGAGAGGCTGAAAGGAGAACCATTCTTTGCATCTTCAGTGCAAGCAGAGCATGCGGTATAATCCCCATCTCTCAGAGGGGAAAACCGAGGCCCGGAAAAAGGAAGGGACTTCGTCCAAAGTCACTCAGCGAGCCTGTAGCAGAACCAGGAACGGAGCTCTGCTCCCCGGACTGCCCGTCCCTTCTGCTCCAAGCACTAGCTCACATGGAACATGGCTGTGTACGGGTGCCCAGGACCCTGCCCTGGTGAGTGCTTTATGACAATTGCGGTGCAGGGGTTTCATAAGAGCTGAAATGGAACCTCAGCGCAAGAGACCTGCTCCCACAGCACCGCAGTAAATCCCCTCCACAGACAGAGCCGTCTGGGCCCCACAGGAAGCACCTTAACACTTTGAGGCTCTAGGGTCACCTGCCTCTCCCACCGGAGCTACTGGGGAGGAACCCTCCTCGGACAGCGGTGTTACCGCTTGCAGCTCCTGCGGCGGCCCCCGACCCCCAGAGGGGCACCGACGTCTCAGAGGCCAGCTCGGATTCCATTCGGCACACGGCACGCCCACAGCCAGAACACCGGGAGTAGGGGAGAGAGCACGGTCCCACACGTGGCCAGAACCGGGGTCTGTGCCTGCTACCCGGTCCCCAGAGAAAGGGGCAGCGAGCCCCCTAGTGGACAATTATGGAATCACCTTCCCACAGGGGAATTGTCCTCCTAACGGGTGGAAGTCTCTTGCCTGGAGGCAGGAGAGTCTATGGCTCTTGTAGAGTGTGTAGTTCCAGCCAGGTTTTAGCCCTAGACCCCTCCCCGCAAAGACCAGCCCCTCCGATACTACCGTGATGGCCAGTCACATAACACGCCAGGGTAGAAAAGCGAACAGAACAGAATCATAGCAGTAATCCTAGAAAATGCTGCTAACACGGGCACCCCGCCCGCCTCCCCTTCTCGGTCTGGGCATTTTCGGTTTTGATTGCAAGCGCCCCGGGGCAGGGACGCGGCCTTTGATTGGCCCGTAAAGCCCCTTATGACAATCCATTCATTCATGGACAGCGCCAACGTCACACGCCAGCAGTTTCGAAAGAGGCGGCGGTAGAAGTAGCTTCGAGCACAGTCCTCCCCCGACCCCCCCCCGCGAGTCACCCGCGTCCTCCCCCAGCCGTTCCCTCCCCCAAGCCTTTACCACCACGTGTTTCTCTCTTCCTCACTGCTGCCAAACAAATGGGACATTGACTGCACAGGGGGCCCGGGGCACCCACTCCACACAACGTCTGTCAAACACACACGGCAAACACTCTGAGCAAAGCCCGCGTTCGGGCCCAGCCACTTGCTGCGAGCGAGACCCGTCACCCAGGAGCCACGCAATGCGCTGTGCCGCGCAGACAGTCCCGGGAGCAAGGCAGGGCCTCGCCTCTTACCCTTTGGGCAGGTCTTGCAGCAGTGTCCCGGCAGCAGGACAGACTCACTGCAGGGCAGGGCGGGACAGTCGTGCTTAATATTCTTACAGCTGACTTTGCCTGTTGGTTTCCCTCGGCGATTCCTCTGCTGGGAGGGAAGACAGAAATAGTCTTCAGCGTGCCCTCGTGTGGCCTGCTTGGTGAGAGACCCAGCTCCCAGCCCCACAGCATGAGCCTCTGCAGAGCCCCAGAGAGAACCACCTGCACTGCGAGCCAGGGGAAAGCGGAGGCCTGAGACCCAATAATCTTTGCCACGTCGAACTGCTCTGATCTGTGCGATGCCCCCGAGGTCACCCCTGTGGAGAGACCCGCAGTCCCCAAGCCCCAGCTTAGCACCCCTGCCTGCAAAACCCTTCTCCCCAGCTCAGCCCCCCACAAACAGGCCAGTGCCCCCCTCACAGGCACCCCTCTTTTTGCAAAGACCTCGCTTGGCTGCCTCCTGCTGCTCCCCTCTGGGCTCGCCCTGCATGCAGTCCCCTGGCACTTAGCCTCTTGGCTGCCCTAGAGCTGTTTGTGATGCTGAGCGGCAAACCCCACGCCCGCCAGCCTCGGGTTCTAGCTCTCTCCCTCCACGGCGGTGCACAGCTGCTGCGTGGCTGGGCCAGGAGGGCTGGGCTCTGGGACCAAGGGCCAAGGCCCCCTTCGCAGCCCCCTCTCCCCACTGCAGCCAGGGGAGCAGGGACCAGCCAGGTGTGTGTTGGACGCTGCCATGCAGGAGGTTTGCTCTATGCCCCCCATTACCCAGGCAGGGGGGTCGTCAGGAAAAGCATTTAAAGGCCAGTTCCCCGAGCAGCCCCCTCCCCTCCCAAATACCCAGTGCCAGGAGAAACAGGGGAGCTGCTGAAGGGCTGCCGCAGATGTGCCCTGCTCCTCAGAAAGGGAGGGAGGGAGGGGGTAGGAGAAAGGAGGGGGGAGGGCCACAGCCCCCCTCCAAACAATATCCTTGCCTACAGCTCTGTCCTGCCCCCCACCCAGGAGCTTGACAAGGTACTTGCCCCTCCCCCAGGGCTCTGTACTGCCTGCACCCTCCCTCACTGCCCCCCCCTCCCCCAGGGCTCTGTACTGCCTGCACCCTCCCTCACTGCCCCCCCTCCCCCAGGGCTCTGTACTGCCTGCACCCTCCCTCACTGCCCCCCCTCCCCCAGGGCTCTGTACTGCCTGAACCCTCCCTCACTGCCCCCCTCCCCCAGGGCTCTGTACTGGCCCGCACCCTCCCTCACTGCCCCCCTCCCCCAGGGCTCTGTACTGCCTGCACCCTGCCTCACTGCCCCCCGTCCCCCAGGGCTCTGTACTGCCCGCACCCTCCCTCACTGCCCCCCCTCCCCCCGGGCTCTGTACTGCCCGCACCCTCCCTCACTGCCCTCCCCCCTCCCCCCGGGCTCTGTACTGCCTGCACCCTCCCTCACTGCCCCCCTCCCCCAGGGCTCTGTACTGCCTGCACCCTCCCTCACTGCCCCCCCTCCCCCAGGGCTCTGTACTGCCTGCACCCTCCCTCACTGCCCCCCTCCCCCAGGGCTCTGTACTGCCTGCACCCTCCCTCACTGCCCCCCCCCGCCCCCAGGGCTCTGTACTGCCTGCACCCTCCCTCACTGCCCCCCTCCCCCAGGGCTCTGTACTGCCCGCACCCTCCCTCACTGCCCCCCTCCCCCAGGGCTCTGTACTGCCTGCACCCTCCCTCACTGCCCCCCTCCCCCCGGGCTCTGTACTGCCCGCACCCTCCCTCACTGCCCCCCTCCCCCCGGGCTCTGTACTGCCTGCACCCTCCCTCACTGCCCCCCTCCCCCAGGGCTCTGTACTGCCTGCACCCTCCCTCACTGCCCTCCCCCCTCCCCCCGGGCTCTGTACTGCCTGCACCCTCCCTCACTGCCCCCCTCCCCCAGGGCTCTGTACTGCCTGCACCCTCCCTCACTGCCCCCCCTCCCCCAGGGCTCTGTACTGCCTGCACCCTCCCTCACTGCCCCCCTCCCCCAGGGCTCTGTACTGCCTGCACCCTCCCTCACTGCCCCCCCCCGCCCCCAGGGCTCTGTACTGCCTGCACCCTCCCTCACTGCCCCCCTCCCCCAGGGCTCTGTACTGCCCGCACCCTCCCTCACTGCCCCCCTCCCCCAGGGCTCTGTACTGCCTGCACCCTCCCTCACTGCCCTCCCCCCTCCCCCCGGGCTCTGTACTGCCTGCACCCTCCCTCACTGCCCCCCCTCCCCCAGGGCTCTGTACTGCCTGCACCCTCCCTCACTGCCCCCCCCGCCCCCAGGGCTCTGTACTGCCTGAACCCTCCCTCACTGCCCCCCTCCCCCAGGGCTCTGTACTGCCTGCACCCTCCCTCACTGCCCCCCCCGCCCCCAGGGCTCTGTACTGCCTGCACCCTCCCTCACTGCCCCCCACCCAGGGCTCTGTACTGCCTGCACCCTCCCTCACCGCCCCCCTCCCCAGGGCTCTGTACTGCCCGAACCCTCCCTCACTGCCCCCCTCCCCCAGGGCTCTGTACTGCCTGCACCCTCCCTCACTGCCCCCCCCCGCCCCCAGGGCTCTGTACTGCCTGCACCCTCCCTCACTGCCCCCCTCCCCCAGGGCTCTGTACTGCCCGCACCCTCCCTCACTGCCCCCCTCCCCCAGGGCTCTGTACTGCCTGCACCCTCCCTCACTGCCCTCCCCCCTCCCCCAGGGCTCTGTACTGCCCGAACCCTCCCTCACTGCCCCCCTCCCCCAGGGCTCTGTACTGCCCGCACCCTCCCTCACTGCCCCCCTCCCCCAGGGCTCTGTACTGCCTGCCCCCTCCCTCACTGCCCCCCCTCCCCCAGGGCTCTGTACTGCCTGCCCCCTCCCTCACTGCCCCCCTCCCCCAGGGCTCTGTACTGCCCGCACCCTCCCTCACTGCCCCCCTCCTCCAGGGCTCTGTACTGCCCGCACCCTCCCTCACTGCCCCCCTCCCCCAGGGCTCTGTACTGCCTGCCCCCTCCCTCACTGCCCCCCCTCCCCCAGGGCTCTGTACTGCCTGCCCCCTCCCTCACTGCCCCCCCTCCCCCAGGGCTCTGTACTGCCTGCCCCCTCCCTCACTGCCCCCCCTCCCCCAGGGCTCTGTACTGCCTGCCCCCTCCCTCACTGCCCCCCCTCCCCCAGGGCTCTGTACTGCCTGCCCCCTCCCTCACTGCCCCCCCTCCCCCAGGGCTCTGTACTGCCTGCCCCCTCCCTCACTGCCCCCCCTCCCCCAGGGCTCTGTACTGCCTGCCCCCTCCCTCACTGCCCCCCTCCCCCAGGGCTCTGTACTGCCTGCCCCCTCCCTCACTGCCCCCCTCCCCCAGGGCTCTGTACTGCCTGCCCCCTCCCTCACTGCCCCCCTCCCCCAGGGCTCTGTACTGCCTGCCCCCTCCCTCACTGCCCCCCTCCCCCAGGGCTCTGTACTGCCTGCCCCCTCCCTCACTGCCCCCCTCCCCCAGGGCTCTGTACTGCCTGCCCCCTCCCTCACTGCCCCCCTCCCCCAGGGCTCTGTACTGCCTGCCCCCTCCCTCACTGCCCCCCTCCCCCAGGGCTCTGTACTGGCTGAACCCTCCCTCACTGCCCCCTCCCCCAGGGCTCTGTACTGGCCCGCACCCTCCCTCACTGCCCCCCTCCCCCAGGGCTCTGTACTGGCCCGCACCCTCCCTCACTGCCCCCCCTCCCCCAGGGCTCTGTACTGCCCGCACCCTCCCTCACTGCCCCCCCTCCCCCAGGGCTCTGTACTGCCCGCACCCTCCCTCACTGCCCCCCTCCCCCAGGGCTCTGTACTGCCCGCACCCTCCCTCACTGCCCCCCTCCCCCAGGGCTCTGTACTGCCCGCACCCTCCCTCACTGCCCCCCTCCCCCAGGGCTCTGTACTGCCCGCACCCTCCCTCACTGCCCCCCTCCCCCAGGGCTCTGTACTGCCTGCACCCTCCCTCACTGCACCCCCCGCCCCCAGGGCTCTGTACTGCCCGAGTACTGCACTCCCCTGGGGTGGGAGGGGAGGCAAGGTACGGGCCCCGCTGCCCAGGGCTGTGGAGCACAGCAGCCGAGCTGGCATAGGCTGGGCTCAGAGGGGAGTGGGGGGCCCCAGGTTCTGGGGGGGGGGGGCGCTGGATGCTCTGGAGCAGGGGTAGGCAGCCTGCGGCACGCGAGCTGATTTTCAGTGGCACTCACACTGCCCGGGTCCTGGCCACCGGTCCAGGGGGCTCTGCATTTTCATTTAATTTTAAATGAAGCTTCTTAAACATTTTAAAAACCTTATTTACTTTACAGGCAACAATCGTTGAGTTCTATATTAGAGACTTCTAGAAAGAGACCTTCTAAAAACGTGACAATGTGTGACTGGCCCGCGACACCTTAAATCACAGGGAATACATGAAGACTCGGCACAGGACTTCTGAAAGGTTGCCGACCCCTGCTCTGGAGGCAGGGGGGTTCCCCGCTTACCGGTTCGCAGTAGCAGACCACACAGTGCATCACCCCAAAGGGCTCGCCCAGGTCTGGGTGCCAAGTGTCCTCCAGGGCATAGAACCTTCCTCCGAACGAGCAGCCTGCGGAGGGAAGCAACATCCTGAGAGAGTTGCCGGCAACCCAGGGCCCAGCCATGCCACTGTGCCATCCTGCTGCACCCAGCCTGTGCCCCCTGCTGTCCCCCTGCAGCCAGGCCCCCCAGCCGTGCCCCCCAGCCGTCCCCCTGCAGCCAGGCCCCCCAGCCTGTGCCCCCTGCTGTCCCCCTGCAGCCAGGCCCCCCAGCCATGCCCCCCCGCCATCCTCCTGCAGCCAGCCCCCCCACCGTGCCCCCTAAGCCATGCCCCCCATGCCAACCCCCTGCATCCAGGGCCCCCCACCCAGCCTGTGCCACCCCATGCAAACCCCTTACAGCCAGGGCCCCCCACCCAGCCTGTGCCAACCCTGCAGCCAGGGCACACCCCCTACACCCAGCCCATGCCACCCCTGCCATCCTGCTGCTCCCAGGGCACACCCTACACCCAGCCTGTGCCACCCCATGCCAACCCCCTACAGCCAGGCCCCCCCCACCTAGCCTGTGCCACCCCTGCCATCCCCCTGCAGCCAGGCCCCCCAGGTGTACCACCATGCCAGCCTCCTACAGCCAGCCCCCCCCCAGCCTGTGCCAACCCTGTAGCCAGGGCACACCCCCTACACACAGCCTGTACCACCCCTGCCATCCCGCTGCTCCCAGAGCACCTCACACCCCCCCTGCCTATGCCATGCTTGTCTGACTGCTGCAGCTGGCACCGGGCAGGTCTCGATCGCCCCCTTCACCCAGCCGCGGCTGGCACGGGGCAGGGCTGGCTGGGCCAGCGGGCAGGGCTGAGGCGGTGAGATCCTGCGCTGGTGAGACGTTGCCCGGCCCGGCCCCTCCCCGCCGCTGTCACCGGTCCAAGCGGAGCGCACGGGGGGTGTAAATCCATCAATGCGAACCAGATGGAGGCTGGAGCGGGTAGCTGTGCCAGGGAGGGCAGGAGTCGCTCCGCCGGCTCCGCTCGCCCCACACTGGCCCCCCAGCCCGGGGCTGGGGAACGTCCCAGCGCAGAGCCCCAGTGGCCCCTGGCAGCGAAACCGCTGCGCCCCCCGGTGCCAGCCGGGCTTCCCCACCCCGCCCGGGGCTCTCCTGCGCCGCCCCGGGGCTCCCCACCCCGAGCGGGGTCCCGCCTGCGGGCGCCCCGGGCTCCTACCTGCCGCCCCCTTGGAGGGGAGCGGGTCCTTCTCGGGCTGGATGGGCAGCAGGGGCTTGGGGCGGGAGGCGCCGCCCGGCGCGGGGCAGAGGGCGAGGGGCAGCAGCCCGGCCAGCAGCAGCGGCACGGCGGCCATGGCCAGGGGGGCGCGCGAGGCTGGGGGACCCCGGCGTCCGGCTGCGCGAGGAGTCAGGGCTCCCAGTGCCCAGGCCCCGGCCCCCGGCAGGTTTTATAGGCTCCGGCCCGGGCCGCGCGGAGCCGAGGCATCCTGAGCAAACAAAGGCTCCGCTAATGAGGCGCAGGCAGCGGCCGGGCCGGGGGACTGGAGCCCCCAGCGGGGGTCCGGCTCGCGGCGAGCGCCCGGGGGCCGCAGCGGAACGGGCAGCAGACGCGGGGCCGCGGGGGGCTTGTGGATTGGGGCCGCGGTGCGCGCAGCCCGCCCGGCCGAGCCGCCCAATGGCAGGCGGCCCCCGACGGGGGGAGCGGGACGGGGCAGCCCGGCCCCCCCCGCCCCCGGTCCCCGCCCCGCACCCCCCGCGCCGCGGACCTGTCGCTGCCTCAAACTAGCAGCCCCTGGAGAAGAGATGTGGGGGACCCCCGCGCTACGCACAGCCCGTATCCCCCTGCAGCCCCCGCCCCGCCCGGACCCTCTGCGCCCCCCGCCTGGCCCGTGTCCCCCTGAACCCCCCGCCCGGACCCTCTGCGCCCCCCGCCTGGCCCGTGTCCCCCTGAACCCCCCGTCCGGACCCTCTGCGCCCCCCGCCTGGCCCGTATCCCCCTGCAGCCCCCGCCCGGACCCTCTGCGCCCCCTGCCTGGCCCGTGTCCCCCTGAACCCCCCGCCCGGACCCTCTGCGCCCCCCGCCTGGCCCGTGTCCCCCTGAACCCCCCGCCCGGACCCTCTGCGCCCCCCGCCTGGCCCGTATCCCCTGAACCCCCCGCCCGGACCCTCTGCGCCCCCCGCCTGGCCCGTGTCCCCCTGAACCCCCCGCCCGGACCCTCTGCGCCCCCCGCCTGGCCCGTGTCCCCCTGAACCCCCCGCCCGGACCCTCTGCGCCCCCCGCCTGGCCCGTGTTCCCCTGAACTCCCCGCCCGGACCCTCTGCGCCCCCCGCCTGGCCCGTGTCCCCCTGAACCCCCCGCCCGGACCCTCTGCGCCCCCCGCCTGGCCCGTATCCCCCTGCACCCCCCGCCCGGACCCTCTGCGCCCCCCGCCTGGCCCGTGTCCCCCTGAACCCCCAGCCCGGACCCTCTGCGCCCCCCGCCTGGCCCGTGTCCCCCTGCACCCCCCGCCCGGACCCTCTGCGCCCCCCGCCTGGCCCGTGTCCCCCTGAACCCCCCGCCCGGACCCTCTGCGCCCCCCGCCTGGCCCGTGTCCCCCTGAACCCCCCGCCCGGACCCTCTGCGCCCCCCGCCTGGTCCGTGTCCCCCTGAACCTCCAGCCCGGACCCTCTGCGCCCCCCGCCTGGCCCGTGTCCCCCTGCACCCCCCGCCCGGACCCTCTGCGCCCCCCGCCTGGCCCGTGTCCCCCTGCACCCCCCGCCCGGACCCTCTGCGCCCCCCGCCTGGCCCGTGTCCCCCTGAACCCCCCGCCCGGACCCTCTGCGCCCCCCGCCTGGCCGTATCCCCCTGAACCCCCCGCCCGGACCCTCTGCACCCGCTACCCCGCCCATATCCCCCGCCCCACCTCATAACCTGTATCCCCTGCACCCCCCCACCCCGCCTCATAGCGCGGACCCCCTGCAACTCCCCGAACCCGGACCCCCTACACCCTGCCCCGCCCATATCCCCCCGCACCCCTCCTGTATCACCCTCCCCACCTCATAACCTGTATCCCCTGAACCCCCCACCTCACCTCATAGCCTGGACCCCCTGAACCCTTCGCCTGGACCCCCTGCAACTCCCCAGCCCCCAGACTCCCTGCACCCCGCCCCACCCGTATCCCCCTGAACCCTCCACCCCATTCGGACCCCCTGCACCCCTCCCATATCCCCCGCCCTACATCATAACCTGTATCCCCTGCACCCCCCACCCCACCTCATAGCCCGGATGCCCTGAACCCCCCGCTTGGACCCCATGCAACTCCCCAGCCCCCGGACTCCCTGCACCCCGCCCCACCCGTATCCCCCTGAACCCCCCACCCCAGTCGGACCCCCTGCACCCCACCCGTATCCCCCACCCTACCTCATAACCTGTATCCGCTGAACCTCTCCACCCCCGGACCCTCTGCACCCCCAGCCCAGACCCCCCACCCCACCTCATAGCCTGTATTGCGCTGCACCCCCTACCCCTCCTCATAGCCCAGACCCCCTGCACCTCCCGGCCCTGCCCGTATCCCCCTGCACCTCCTATCCCGCCTGAACCCCCCGCCCCATCTCATAGCCCCTGCACCCCCCGGACCCTCTGCACCCCCCACCTGGACCCCGTGCCCTGCCTCATAACCCAGACCCCCTGCACCCCACACCCTGCCCCACCCGTATCCCCCTGCACCCTCTACCCGCCCAGACCCCCACCACCCCACCTCATAGCCTGTATCCCCCAACACCCCGTCCGTATCCCCCTGCTACTCCTACCCTGCCCATACTCCCTACACTCCCACGGCCCACCTCATAGCCTGTACCCCCTGCACCTCACCCATACCCCCTGTACCCCCTGCCCCGCCCAGACCCCCACAGCCCCACCTCATAGCCTGTATCCCAATACACCCCGCCCGTATCCCCTTGCACCCTCTGCCCCGCCCGGACCCCCCACCCCACCTCATAGCCCATGCCCCCTGTACTCCTCGCCCCGCCCAGACCCCCATTGCCCCACCTCATAGCTTGTATCCCAATACACCCCACCTGTATCCCCTGCACCCCCACCCCACTGCACAGCCTGTACCCCTGCACCCCCTGCACCCCCTACCCCACCTGTACCCCCTGCAACCCCTACCCTACTGCCCGTACCCCCTGCACTCCCTACCCCAGGCATACCCCCTGCACCCCCAGCACCACCCTTACCTTGCACACTGCTCCAGCCCACCACACAGCCCGTAACCCCTGCACCTCCCACCCCACCACCTGCACCCCCCCACCCCACTCCCTGTGCCCCTCGCACCCCCTAACCTACTGCCTGTACTCCCTTCATCCCCCTTCCCTCCACACCGCCCGTACCCCCTGCCCCTGCACACACTCCAGCACCCTCCTTCCTGTAACCCTCCACCAGGAACTCCTCCCTCCCTCCTCCATAGCCCCCCCCCGCCCTAACATCTCCCCACCTGCTGTCCCCCCCAGGCTCACTCCAACCTCCCCTGGGGTTTGCCCTGAGCCACGGGGAAGGTTTAAGGCCCACGGGGCGTGCGCAGCAGACCCTGGGCAGCACTAGGGGCTGGGGCCCTGGTGTGAGACCCCCCCTGGCCCAGAGACAGGTGCTGCTACTCCCGCCTTGGCTCTGCAGCAGGGTCAGCTGCCACAGGGAGCCTCGCCGAGCCAGGGGCGGGCGGCTGGGTTGGGGCCTGGGGGCTGGCGGGACCCCTGCACTGCCCCACAGGGCTGGTGGCAGAAGCAAGAGCGGCAAAGAGAGCGAAGTGCCTGCAGAGCTCCAGGGGTGGAGGTGCAGAGAAGGGGTGGGCTGGGGCCGAGGCCCAGGCTCTCAAGGGTATTTAGGTGCCTATGGAAATCCATGGGAGCTAGGTGCCTAAATCCCTCGGAGGATCTGGGCCAGAGGAGGAGGGCAGATCCTGGGGGAGGGAGAGACGGTCTTTGCTCTGCAGCTTCCTTCACCCTGGCCTGGGTTCTTCTCAGCTTCCCTGGGTTTCTAGTCCTGGCTCTGCCACCAACTCTGGGGGACCTTGCTAACCGGGAAAGCCACAGGATAGGTGTGGGGACCAGGAACTACCCCAGCCTGAATTAACCCCGCCCCCTTCCACCAATGGGAAGGGCTCAGATCCTAACCCCAAGCAGTAGCCCCTCCCCAGAGAGCTCCTTCCTCAGATAGGATGGGGCCTTGTCTACATTAGGGAAATTTGCAGCCACGTAGCGGCCTTGCTGTTGAAACACCGGTGCGCACGCCTAGTGCGGACCCAGCGCTCAGTCTGGAATACGCAGCCCAGACCTGCAGCAAGGCACAAGCAGCAGGACTGTGCAAGGCTCCCGTGGCACGACCAGCGGAGCATTTCCCCAGCTGTGGAACGCACGGTGCTGGGAGCACCCCTGGCTTGAAGTGGTTCCATCATATGCAGGGTTTACAGTTTGGTTCAATGGTTCTCAGCACCCCCACTACACACATTGTTCCAGCGCCCCTGGAGAACACACCACGGGCCGACCAGCTGCGTCCCCTGAGGCTGGGAATTACGCAGAACAGGGGCTGTATGCGGGCACCTGAGGCTAAGGACTATCACTGCTGGCTCTCTTGCTGCGGGAGTCAGGATGAATTTCGTTTCAGAGCCATGGTTTTATAGATGCAGAGTTAAAGTGAGGACGTTTCTGGGAGCGAACACAGAGCGCTGATGCAGTGTTAAACGTTAGAATGCCTAGCTCCTATCTAGCACGGTTCGTCAGTCAATCTCAAAGTGCTCTACAGAGGAGGTCAGTACCATTATCCTGGTTTTATAGATGGGGAAACTGAGTCACAAGGCTGGGCTGTTACTTGCTCAAGTAGTAGCAGGCCACTGGCAGAGCAGGGAACAGAAACCAGCCCAGTGCTCTATCCACTAGGCAGCACTGCCCCTCTGAGCAGCCGTTGCTCCTAAATACCAGTGCTGTCTCTGTTGGCAGTGGCTTTCTCCTCAGGAAGCAGGTGCGCCCGGGGTCTCCTCAAGATGTCAGCCGGAGTTAAGGTGAGGGGCTTTTGGAGGGGTGATTTATTGCTGGTAGAATACAGTACACATTACACAGAGATAACGTGCCAAACGAAAAGCTCAGACACACAAACATGCCGGCCAGCTGCACCGAGTAGCTAGGGAAACGCAGCGCAGCTGAAGGAAAATGGGCTTTTGATAGCACAGGCTATGAAATGCATGTTCTGTGGGTGCCAGATTTCTCTCCCCAGGCCCACCGAGGGGTGGAATGTGGTGGGAATGCACAGAAGGTTACTGGAGAGCACGGAGCAGTCCCGGAGCAGCGCCGGCCCCATGCCATGGTGTTACCGGAGAGCACGGAGCAGTCCCGTAGCGGCGCCGGCCCCGTGCCCTGGTGTTACCGGAGAGTGTGGAGCAGTCCTGTAGCAGTACCGGCCCCATGCCCTGGTGTTACCGGAGAGCGCGGAGCAGTCCTGTAGCAGCGCCGGCCCCGTTCCCTGGTGTTACCAGACAGCGTGAAGCAGTCCCGTAGCAGCGCCGGCCCCGTTCCCTGGTGTTACTGGAGAGCACGGAGCAGTCCCGTAGCAGCGCCGGCCCCGTGCCCTGGTGTTACCGGAGAGCACGGAGCAATCCTGTAGTAGCGCCGGCCCCGTGCCCTGGTGTTACCGGAGAGCTCGGAGCAGTCCCGTAGCAGCGCCGGCCCCGTGCCCTGTTGTTACCGGAGAGCTCGGAGCAGTCCCGTAGCAGCGCCGGCCCCGTGCCATGGTGTTACCGGAGAGCTCGGAGCAGTCCCGTAGCAGCCCGGGTCTTTCCTGGTGGTCCTGATCCAGGCCCTCAGGCCCATCAAGCCTTTGAGCCCCCCTGATGCCGTGCACCTGCTCCGGGTGTCCCCTGTTGTGCTGGTCCCTGCACTGAGCCGTGGCAGGAGTACACGCCATGCTGCTGGCTTCCTGCTCCCCTGGCCCAGCGGGACCCCAATGCAGCGGCCAGGTTGGGCCAGCTCCAAACGCCAGTGTCATCTCAGGAGCCATGTCCGGGCACAAAGCAGCCTGCTCCTCACCAAGAGCTTGATCCAAACGCCATGGAAGGAAGGTGGCGTCCTTCCACTGACTTGGCTGGGCTTTGGACCTGGCCATCCCAGAATTAGGCCATGGGGGTGGCGGGGAGGCAGGTGGGGATTGCTGCCGCTATGATTAGATTGATACAAACGACGAAAAGGGCCCGAGTCCAGGCTCCCGAGGCCCTGCTGAAAATGACGGAAACAAAATGAGATGGGTGGTAGAACGCCCCTCCCTCGCCCCCCACAGGTCGTCTAGCCCAGGCTATGTCGGCGGGTTGACCGCTTTCATCCCCGCAGCATCTGAGCGCCTTCCGGTCCTCCGTGAAGTGACCTCGCTAACGCCTGTCACGTGTTGGCCTCTCCCCGGGGGGAGAACTGTGTGTGCCGTGGAGTGTCAGGGTGGGGATTTGGTTTTTAATAGCCACACCTAGACAGGGTGCTCTGGGTGTATGTTAGAGAAGGTAGGTCATAGAAATGCACCTTGCTCTTGGAGGTGTGGGATGGTCCTTAGCTCTGGGGGTGTTCATAGCACCATCTCAGCAGCCCCCGAGAAGGCTCAGATGAGCTTCACCCCAGTGGCAGAGAGTTCCACCGGGCCAGAGCGGGGGAGCGGTCGGCCTCGGTCTTCATCCGGGAGCTTTCGGCTCTTGTAGGTGTCCCATGGAGTGCTGTGAAGGTAAGGACCATGGCCTTGAACTTGACTCTGTTCTGTGGGAAGCTGGCGCGGAGGACAGGTGGGATGGGCTCGCGGTGGCTGGTGATGTGCTGCAGGGGTCTGTATAATTGGTGTTCCTTCATGCAGATGGTTTCCCGCCCGGGTATACAGCAGTGCTGGGAGCTACCCAAGAAGTGACAACGGGGTGGACAACTGAGGTCAGGTCATCAGCTGGCAGGATGGGACGGAGTCTCCTAGCCAGCCGGAACGCAGAAAGTGTGACTTACAAACCAGTTTCTCTCTCACACCCAGAGACACCTGTAAATCAATGTGTCTTGCAGCATGGTCTGAAGGTCAATAGACGTGGGTTATTTACTCCTCACCGGGAATGCTCTACTGCTACCCCTCTCTTTGGGGTGAGGGGGAAGCCAGCTCACATGCCCCCGAAGATCACAACGGCAGAAGTGCGGCGTGGGGAAAGCGACGGGCTCTCAAGCGGCAAGAACCCAGCTCACAGAGCACTTCAGAGCTCAAACCAACACCTCCCATTCAATCTGAGAACCAGGGCCGTCCCTAGCTATTCTGGGGCTCTACGCAGCTCCCCCGTGGGGTGTGTGTGTGGGGCCCCAGGCCTCTGCAGGCAGCGGTGCGGGGGGGCTGTCCCCAGGCCTCCATGGGGGAGAGTGGGGGGGCTGTCCCTAGGCCTCCGCGGGGGAAAGGGCGGGCTGTCCCCAGGCCTCCATGGCGGGGGAGTGGGGCTGTCTTGGGGGGCAGAGGGGAACCACCCCCCAGCACTCACCGGCGGTGCGCCTGGGGCCGGGTCTGCACTTCCCGCCACCGGTGAGAGTAGATCTGGCCATGCTGCAGAGCTCAGGGGAGCGGAGGCGGGGCAGGGGCAGAGCAGGGCAGGTGCCCTGGGGAAGAGACGGAGCAGGGGCTGGAGCAGCACGCAGTTCCCCAAATTTCCTGGCGCCCCACGCAGCTGCGTACTTTGCGTCTGGGTAAGGACGGCCCTGCTGGGAACAGCCAGGCAGCCGGCGCAGGTCCCGGAGCCCTGGTGCCAGGCTGCTGGTGAGAAGCATCGCTCAGCAGGCAGGTGGCTGCTTTCTGCCCTGGCACGAGAGCCCTGGAGGGCACATTGCAATAGTCCAGGCTGAGGGGACCATAGCCGGGTGTGCAATACTGCCAGTACACTCCTGGGCCCTCAGAAAAGCCAGCCCTGGCCACGAGAATGCCGAACGTAGCCCAGACCAGCTAACCAAGCAGCGAGCGGGGCACTGGGGGCTGGGAGGGGGGTGGTTTGCACCCCCTGCGTGATTGTGCCTGTGAGTAGAGCTGGCGTTAAGGGGTGTCTATCTGCTCTCTACCCGCTGCCCTTGTGTCCTCACCCTGCAGCGGAGCCCACGCTTTTAAGCTGCTCATGGCTGCGTTTGGGTCCATCCTTCTTGCCCGTTGCTGGGGGCGGGGGGAGAGGAAGCACGCCACGCTAGATGGGATCCAGTGGCCCCGCCCATTTCCCAGATGGCCACGCCCCCTGCGGCACAGCACAGGCGGGTATTCTACTGTGCCCGTTATTGCCAGCCATTTGGGACGGTTGGCGTATGGGTTACAGGCAGCTAACCAGCACCGTGTCCGGGCAGTGTGACTGGGCCCAGGGCTGCACATTGCTCCCCCAGGACACAGCAGTCCCCGCCTCGGAGAGCTCCCGATACAAGCCTGCTATGAACACTGCAACCACAACGCCATGGGGGCTGCCGGACGCGGTGACGAAAGCTCCCCAGCTCAAAGCTACATTGCTGGAGACTTCCATGGCCCTGAGGTCAGGGCATCCCGGAGCCAACCCCAGGGGCTCCAGTCCCTAGACTGTGTTTCCTGGGACCGAGGCTCTGTGTTTCCGGACGCGTGCGTTTCTCTGCTCTCCCTCCGTGGAGCTCTCCACTCAGCTCTGCGCCGATCCCCAGCATCTGGGCTCCCTAGTGTGTCCAGCTCTGGGCACCGCATTTCAAGAACGATGCGGAGAAATTGGAGAGGGTCCAGAGAAGAGCAACAAGAATGATTAAAGGTCTTGAGAACATGACCTATGAAGGAAGGCTGAAAGAATTGGGTTTGTTTAGTTTGGAAAAGAGAAGACTGAGAGGGGCATGATAGCAGTTTTCAGGTATCTAAAAGGGTGTCATAAGGAGAAGGGTGAAAATTTGTTCACCTTAGCCTCTAAGGATAGAACAAGAAGCAATGGGCTTAAACTGCAGCAAGGGAGGTCTAGGTTGGACATTAGGAAAAAGTTCCTAACTGTCAGGGTGGTTAAACACTGGAATAAATTGCCTAGGGAGGTTGTGGAATCTCCATCTCTGGAGATATTTAAGAGTAGGTTAGATAAATGTCTATCCGGGATGGTCTAGACAGTATTTGGTCCTGCCATGCGGGCAGGGGACTGGACTCAATGACCTCTCGAGGTCCCTTCCAGTCCTAGAATCTATGAATCTATGAATCTAGCTTCTGTCTGTGCCATGCTTGGAACATGCAAAGGGCTCTGGGTGGCAAGAAGGAGCCACTAAGAGAACAGTGCCCGGCCCAGCCGGGGTCCCATTTCCTCACTCTGCCCTAGGCTGCTTCCCCTCCACCTCGTGGCCAACGTGGGATGATTTCCTGGCTGACGAAGAGGTGCCCAAAGTTGGGAGGACTTTGGAACTTCCAGCGTGGACTCCAGTGACTCATGGGGGGGAAGAAAGAGCCAAGCTTTCCCCAAAGTCTTGTGACGATCCGAACACTTTCCCATGACTAATCCCCCCACTCGGCACCTCCTCCAGCGGAGCCGCGCTGGGCTGGCTGCCGGTGCTGCGCTCTGGCTAAGGCCTGTAGGCCCTGGGGAATTACTTTTCGTAATCTGTGGAAACATCTCATAATTCACGTTAGACACGGGGATTACGAATATTCCAGCAATATTTGCACAACTGGCTCTTGGCGCTCGCCCAGCCAAGACGGAGAGGAGGGGGGGACTCTCAGGTACGGGCTGGGGGATGCGAGGGGGGAGCAGCTGTCTTTCGTCTGCAACACATGGACTTTATTATTTTCTCATGTTCGCTCCGGAGCAGCCCTGGCTGGCGAGCTGAGCTCGCTTCTTGGCTGTTCTGCGTGGAACCGTTCTCCGGGAGAGCGAAGGCCGGGGGAAGTCAGGCTGGGATGCCTGCATGGCTCCCTGGGCTAGGAAACATGGGCCAGGGCGTGCCCGGGCACCGAGAGCCGTGCTGCAGGCTTGCGTCAGGCCTGAGCAACAGGATGCAAGAGAGGCCAAGCATTACTGTGCCAGAAATCCACTGGCTGTCAGTCTGTCTGACCTGTGCCAGCGCTAACCACGGCATGCAGGGCACACACTGGCTATCAGTCTGTCTGTCCTGTGCCAGCGCTAACCACAGCATGCAGGGCACACACTGGCTGTCAGTCTGTCCTGTACCAACGCTAACCATGGCATGCAGGGTACATGCTGGCTGTCAGCCTGTCTGTCCTGTGCCAATGCCAACCACGGCATGCAGGGCACACACTGGCTGTCAGTCTGTCCTGTACCGACGCTAACCACGGCATGCAGGGCACATGCTGGCTGTCAGTCTGTCTGTCCTGTGCCAGCTCTAACCACGGCATGCAGGGCACACACTGGGTGTCAGTCTGTCTGTCCTGTGCCAACGCCAACCATGGCATGCAGGGCACACGCTGGCTGTCAATCCGTCTGTCCTGTACCAGCATTAGCCACGGCACCGAGGGCACATGCTCTCTGTCTGTCTGCCCTGTGCCAGTGCTAACCATGGCATGCAGGGCACAAACTGGCTGTCAGTCTGTCTGTCCTGTGCCAATGCCAACCATGGCACGCAGGGCACACGCTGGCTGTCAGTCTGTCTGTCCTGTACCAGCATTAGCCACGGCACAGAGGGCACATGCTCTCTGTCTGTCTGCCCTGTGCCAGTGCTAACCATGGCATGCAGGGCACACACTGGCTGTCAGGCTGTCTGTCCTGCGCCAGCATTAGCCCTGGCATGCAGGGCATACACTGTCTGTCTGTCCTGCGCCAGCACTAGCCCTGGGCACACGCTGGCTGTCAGTCAGATGCGCATTATGGAGGCAGACTCTGGCCAAAGAGCGAGTGGGGTCTGCACCCCAGAGGTGGGACTTGTGAGGCCCCATAAGCTGAGCAGAGCCCGTGGGCCAGAGGAGAGTCTGGGCCGCAGAAGCACGTCTCCTCCTACATCCCAAACAGGAGGAAGGGATTTCTTCAGGCTGCCGGGAACCAGAGCCGATGGCTCATCCACATGCAGAAAGGAAAAACTGGGCCGGGCCTGGGGGATGGGGAGAGACAGCAGCGAGGAGCCCACCCCATGCAGCGACCTGCCACTGGGTCAGGAAAGGAACCACAAAGGGACCCCGGGGCTTGGGCCCCAAACACAGCCTACGACCCGTCCTGGGTGGGTCGTGCCTACCCACACCTGATAGACACCAGAGGGGCCTGTCTTTTCCCTTGGCAATGTTTTGTCTGCCTTGTTGTGCCTGCAGTCTCTGACTCATCTGGCCTGCTCCTAGCCAGACTCTTGGGCAGCTAGGGTGGGGGATGGTTCCTTGGTGCTCTCGATAGTGGGCATCAAGCTACATAATCTGGGGGACTAAATCCCAGGCAATGAGGCTCCCTGCCTGGGTGTGGGGGGCAGTGGGGCTGGAGCAGAGCCTGGCAGGGAGAGGGTGGTGGGAGGACCACATGGGAGGGGCAAGTTCTGGGGACTCCAGTTCCCGTGAACCTCGCTCGGAGGTTTCCCGGCGGGAAGTGCCGAGGCAGCACCGGCCACGCGCTGCATGGGAGCCTGGCCACTTTGTCCCCGTTTGGGTCGAAAAAGCCTCAGAACTTGAAGAGTCCACGAAGGTGAGAGCTGCCAGGCCGGGCCAGCCCAGCGGTTCTGCTAGCCCACTCCCCGGGCTCCGACAGTGGCTGGGGCCAGCATACTTCCATCTAGAACAGCATTCATTAGTGTGAAGGCCACGGAGCGCTCCAGGCCTCTGAAGGTGGCCAGGCCCATGACGTCCAGGCCGACGGGCCCGAAACACCTTTTGTCAGAAATGTCCTTTCATGGGGCGTTTTGAAATGTCAACTCTTCGTTCTGAATGGGCGCGAAGGGACGTCTCAGTGACCGGCAGCTCTGCATCTCTCCCCACTCTCATCCAACCCCCTGGAGCTGGGACTTGCTCTGTCATGTAACCCTCCAGCTGCCCCGAGCCGACCTGCACACGCTCTCCGTGGGGCAGCACAGGCCCCCGGGGAGCCGGGGAACAACAGGGATCTATAAAAGTTCCACAGCATCAGCAGAGGGCTTCCCCGTCCCCGGCACAGGGGGCAAATTGGTCCAGAACAGAGCCCCTGGGGGTGGATTCAATAACACCTGAGCTTCAGAGAACATCTTTCATCCAAAGAGTCCCCAGGCCATTAGCTGCCTCCAGGAACTGCTGCATCTGGCACTGATGCTCAGCCACCTCTGGGGTAGGACACGGCAGCTGTTTAACAGCTCACAGCAATGCTGGGACGTATTCCCCCCACCGCGCTGTCTTCACTCAAATCCCTCCTTGGAAAGTCTGGCCCTGTGAATCCCCCGAAGGAAGGAGATTGCCACCAAACGTACACAACAGTATAGCTTCGAGCCTAGCCCACCGTCCTCGGCCCTGCACCCCCACCCCGGGTTCGGTGCGGGGTGGAGCAGGCTGACGGCACTCAGAGGAAGAGAAGGGTTTGGAGAGACAACCAGCAATGGCAGAGCTGTGTCTGGCTGGGACACCAGGGTTACGGCCTGTGTTTTTGTGAAGCGTGTTGTGGGATCTTTCCCATCACACCACCTCCCTGAGGTCAGTCCCCCTCTGCTGATCCTTCCCACCGCTCCCCGCAGCACAGCGCCCCTGTAGCACCCGCCTGGGGTCAGTCCTGGCTGGGTGCAGAGCACCCCCAACGGAGGGGCTCACACCGCTCCCTGAATTGTCAGCAGCGGTCTCCCATCTGCCTGCTGCCCTGGTGGCTCTCCGCTGAGCTAGAGAGGCCGGAGGGGATCAAAGCCCTTGGAGTCCCTTTCCTTTCCTGTGCCCAGCAAGGGGCATTCTCGCTGGAGGGGAGGGGCTCTTGTTTGGAGTCAGGATTAGCAGCATTAGAAAGGGAAGACTTAATGACACCAGTTGTGCCGGGGAATTGTGTTTGCCAGGGGATGGGTGGCGGTGGGTTCCCAGCATCCCCCCCCAGGAGCCCTGCCACACAAGCAGAGCCAGGACGCACAGGCAAATATTTGTGCCCAGACTTCACAGGACAGTGAGAAGGAATTTCATTCCTGCACCCACCTGCTCCTCCCACAGGACAGCATTAACCCTTCACGACCAGCTCACCCAGGGGCAGGCTCAGCTTAAGGCTCATGAGCTCAAGAAGGAGCTCGGGCCTTGCTCAGACTTACCAGAAGACAGACCATGGCGGGACAGAGAGCCCTGGGGCGGCTCGCGGTCTGACAGAACCGTGGTGAGACGGAGAGCCCTGGGGCGGCTCAGGGTCTGACAGAACCGTGGTGAGACGGAGAGCCCTGGGACGGCTCAGGGTCCGACAGAACGTGGCAGGACAGAGAACCCCGGGGTGGCTCGCGGTCTGACAGAACCGTGGCAGGACAGAGAGCCCCGGGGTGGCTTGCGGTCTGACAGAACCGTGGTGAGACGGAGAGCCCTGGGGCGGCTCAGGGTCTGACAGAACCGTGGTGAGACGGAGAGCCCTGGGGCGGCTCAGGGTCCGACAGACCGTGGCAGGACAGAGAGCCCTGGGGTGGCTCGCGGTCTGACAGAACGTGGCAGGACAGAGAGCCCCGGGGTGGCTCGCGGTCTGACAGAACTGTGGCAGGGCAGAGAGCCCTGGGGCGGCTCAGGGTCTGACAGAACCGTGGTGAGACGGAGAACCCTGGGGCGGCTCGCAGTCCGACAGACTGTGGCAGGACAGAGAGCCCAAGGGCAGCTCAGGGTCCAACAGAACGTGGCAGGACAGAGAACCCTGGGGCGGCTCGTGGTCCGACAGACCATAGCAGGACAGAGAGCCCAAGGGCAGCTTGGGGTCCAACAGAACGTGGCAGGACAGAGAACCCTGGGGTGACTCGTGGTCCGACAGACCATAGCAGGACAGAGAGCCCAAGGGCAGCTTGGGGTCCAACAGAACGTGGCAGGACAGAGAGCCCTGGGGTGGCTCAGGGTCTGACAGACCGTGGCAGGACAGAGAGTCCTGATGCAGCTCATGGTCTGACAGAACTGTGTTGGGACAGACAGCGTCCCAATCCCCCCCAAACACCCCCTAGCCCAGGCCTCGGGCTGGGAACCTACTGAGATGGGTGGGAGGCTGCAGCCCCCCAGCAGCATCAAATGAAGGATGCCCTTCCCCACAGAGCAGTGAGCAGGTGCTCGCTGTGTCGCTCTCCAGCTCTCTCGAATGGGCCGGGGAGTTGAGCTGCTCCAGTTCGGTTTCATCCGGAGCCCAGCCTGGTCAATGTTGGGCTGTGGGAGGGTGCTACTGCCTAGCCCCACTCCCTGGGGCAGGGGCTAGGGTGCAAGCCCCACATTGGGCCCAGGATTGCCCCATGTGCTTTATTCCTCTCTATTCTTTACCCCTGTGCCGTGCCGTTCCCCAGCCCTGGCTAACGGAGGCAGGTGGAACCCAGCAGCGGCCACTTCCCTGGGCTCCCAATGATCCGTATCTGCTCTGGGGATAGACCTGGGTGCCTCTGGGGGCAGTCCAATGTACTATGGGCCCTGTGGAGCCCGCCCAGCGCTTCCCCCACTCGCTAGCAGCCTGGGGCTGCACCCGCGGCAGCATTCGCATGGCCAAGGGGGCCCCTCGCATCTCAGCCCCCATGTTGCACAGAGCGGGCAGCACAGTGGTCAAACCCCTGAGCACCAGACCTGGCTCCGGGGAAGCTGCATCACCCTCGGGCAGCAGGTCCCCTCTCTGTGGGGACATTGCTTTCAAACTGCCCCCCACATCTCCGGTGCTGAGAGAAGGGGGCAGAGCGGGGAGGTGCTGGGGGAGGTTGGAAGGGATTGGAGCTGGGTCCTCAGGGAGCCTGAGAGGCGTAGGGCCGTGAATGAGGTGCCGGCGGCTGTGTTTGTCCTCCAAGGGAATGTTTATTATCAATTTGCAAATGTAAAATCGTTGTGAGGAGGAGGTGGCAGCTCGTCAGGGTGAGAGCTCGCAGGGCCGATGAGGTGCTGATGGGCTCCATGGCTGTGACCCGAGAGAGGGGCCCCGCTGAGCTCCCCGCCCGGCCGGGTTCCCCGGGGTGATGGACCCTCCAGCGGCCCCGTGCAAAGACTCCAGGGCAGAACAGTGTGATGTGGAAGCCGGTCAGCCTGCGAGTGGGGAGCGTGCTTAGATTGGCTCTGTCTGCACCCCCCCTACGTGCTGAACACCCCCCCACACACACACACGCGCACAGGCCCTGTTCGCCCTAGGGACAGAATCCTGAGAGCTGCACCCCCATTTGAACAGCCCCATTGGCACGTCCCAGGGGGCCAGAGGGGTGCATCCTGTCTCCGGCCTGTTGCCTGCGCTGGGCTCCAGATTCGTGCAGTGGCATTCTGCACTCCCTGCCCGTCTCCTGGTGCTGATCTCCCCCACGGCAGGGAGCCCCGACCCCTGTGTGAGCCCCCTTTGCCCAGCTCCCCGCACTGCCCTGAGCGCAGCTGGCCCACGAGCAAACAGAGCTGTTTGCTTTGCTGCCAGATTAGCAGCCCCCAGTCAATCCCCTTTGTCCGCTCGACTTTCTCTTTTATGATGGGATCTTTATGGCAGCAGGGGCTTCAAAGGGCCTGGGGGCTTCCCCTCAGCGCCCCCCACCCCAGGCACCTGAAAGTGGCTTGTAGTGTCCCAGCTCCCCCTGCAGCTAGTGCTAACATCCTGGCCTGAATGCCAGTGTGGGAACGCACCAGGGCTGCAGCTGTGGGTGGCCTTCCAGCTGCCTCTGGGAGGGGGAAGGCAGGCACCGCTGGGGGGCGTAGGACAGGGAAGGGATCAGTGGAGATGGCACCTGACTGCACCGGAAAGAGCTTGAGTGAAGTTGCGGAAGGAATCCCCCAGATCCAGCTCCCCCTTCCTGGCCCCTGGCACAGCCGTTCACACCCGTGCAAACTGCGTGCAAATGGCTCCCACCACGGGGGAAGAGGAGAATCCTGGCCTGGGAGCAATTGTCACCCACTCTGCCCAGGTGTAAATGACCATGCCAGGTGCCAGAGGGTGGCGCCCATCCCTCTATCACCAATGCAGCAGCCATGCAATGGGCCCCTCCTGCCCACCTGCACCAAGACCCCCTCTGCCCCTTGCTTTGAGCGCTCCTCTTACCTGGAACAATTGGTCCCCCTATTCCAGCAGCTGTGACCGGGCAAGTGCTGGCAGGGCAGGGCCTCGGAGCAAGGTGACACCCCTGAGCCCCGTCTCCATAGCAGCTGGAAGATGGGCACTCATGTTCCGAGCACAGAGGCACTGGCCCAGTCCGCGGGCGCTTGGTCCCTGCGGCCCATTCGCTCCTTGAGCTCTGCTAAAGCTTCCGACAAGGGGAAGAAAGGCCAGGGATAGAACAGGTTCGAGACTATGTAGCTAAGTTAGATGCATTCAAGTCGGCAGGGCCTGATGAAATTCCATAGGGCACGTATGAAACAAGCGGGAGCCATCTCAGCAGGGCCGGCTCCAGGCACCAGCTTGGCAGCGGCCACACCAGAGAGGGGCGGCAGGTCCAGCTATTCGGCGGGACGGACGGTCGGTCTCTCACTCCCGCTCAGAGCGAAGGACCTTCCGCCGAATTGCCGCCGCAGATCGCGAGCGCGGCTTTTTTTTTTTTTTTTTTTTGGCTGCCTGGGGTGGCCAAAACCCTGGAGCCGGCCCTGCATCTCAGCTCCGTTAGCAATTATCTTGGAGAACTCCTGGAGGACGGGTGGGGAGCCAGAGGCCTGGAGATGGGCAAACATAGGACCTGTCATTAAAAAGGAGGCCAAAGAAGACCCAGGGAATTCCAGATCACCCAGCCGACCTTCAAGACCTGGAGAGATACTGATTACACACTCCATTTGTAAGCCCCTAGAGGGTGTCGGGGTTGTAAGCAATAGCAAACAGGGACGTGTCAAGAACAAGCCATGGCAAACCAACCTCATTTCCTTCTACTGGCCTAGAAGCAGCCGGCGTGAGAGATCTTGATTTTCACACTGTCCCCACGGGACATTCTCATAAGCAAACGAGGCCGCCTGGGAGGAGAGCAGGGCAGAGAGGGAGGTCTGGGAGCCCTAGATGTAGAGAAGGCAGCAGATGAGGTCACCCACTTAAAAGTCTAGCACAGGGGACCAAGCCCAGCACCCTGAGGTGCAGCAGCGGAGCAGGGGAGAGATGATGCTGAAGGGGGGGCTAGCAAGAGCGTGGGCCTTGAGAGCTCCAGGAGGGAGGGGCGGGGGAGTACGGAGCAAAGGGCCTGAGACGTAGCCAGGAGGAGGAAGTCACTCAAAGCAGGGTGACAAACACTGGTCCCCAGACATACTTCTCTGTTGGGCCCATGTGATCTGCCCACCTGTGGTGGCTCAGATCCCAATAGCCGATGCCCCCAGAGGTACCCAGAGCAGCCAAGACACTTTGCAAATCATCCTTCTAGACAGCACTTCACGCACCACTGACCTGCAGCCCGCTCTGAGGGGCACCCCTGCAGCTGTCTAATAGCAACCCCGGGCATTGCTTTGGGCTAGGAAGGGAGGAACAGTCCCTCTGAAAGGCAGGGGCGAGTCCTGGGATCAGAAGGATCTCCCAGAGCTGGAGTTTAGCCAGGACGGGGGGGTTAAGCCCCCTGATTCTCAGAAAAGGGTCCCAGAATCATAGGAGGGGCTGCATGAAGCACGATCAGCCTGTTCTGCAAACAGCCCTTGCCCCTAGCGCCAAGATTAATGCAGCTCTGGGTGTGGCCTTTTATGTAAATTATTCCATATGCTAATTTGCATATCTCAATTGACTTCCGCTTATGGTCAGTACACCCTGCCCCAAGCCGTGGCACGGGTAGGACACGGAGCTGCAAACATGGAGCTGGCAGCTGTAGCTGGGGAGGAGTGCATCTAGGATGAGTGGGGGCTGGGGAGCCAGGATCCATGGGGGGGTCTGAAGAGCGGGGGGTGCTCTTGGGGAGAGGTGGGCGCTAGCCTGACCACTACAGGATCCGCCCTGAGGATGGGGGGGAGCAGCAAGAGGGGAGAGCCAGACCAGCGGATCCCAGCAGCAGCTCTGCTGGAGGTGTGCCCATCCAGCTAATACACAGGCAGAGCTGGTCATCCTGCTCCCACCAGGCCTGCAGCCTACACCACAGCTGGGGCTGGGGTAGAAATAGCCGGCTTTATAGGGGCACCTTATTTCCCATCAGGCCTAGCTTCCTTAAAGAAACAGGCACACTAGTGTAGCCTACTCCAAGTGACAACCCCTGCTCTGAGCCCTCAGCTCGGGATCTCCGAAAGCCCCTGCTTTTAGGAGGCCGTCCTCGCAAGCGCAAACCCTTCTGGTCGTCCCTGCATATGACAGAGTAATGGCACCCGGGACCCCCGTCACCTGGGAGACTCGGAAGAAAGAGAAGGCAGGAGACGAGGCCTGCAAGGAAGGGGAGAGACAGCACGAGCCTTCATTCATACCAGGTAGCCCTCCTTCGCCTCTTACCAAGCCCACCCAAAGCCCTATGGTATCATAGCTTCCCAGCCCCCTCCCCTGCGGCAGCTCTGTTCACCCTGGGTAGGAAGAATCAGCTTCCAGTTAACTGTGGCCTAGATGAAATTACTGTAAGGTGGGCGCATAACTGGTTGAAACACCGTCCTCAGCGAGTAGTTATCAGTGGTTTGCTGTCAAACTGGGAGGATGTATCTAGTGGGCTCCCGAAAGGGTCTGTCCAGTCAACTTTGTCATTAATAACTTGGATGATGGAGTGGAGAGTATGCTTATAAAATGTGCCGATGACACCAAGCTGGGAGGGGTTGTGAGCACTTTGGAGTCCAGGATTAGAATTCAGAATGACCTTGACAAACTGGAGAATCGGTCTGAAGTCAAGAAGATGAAATTCAGTGAAGACAAGTGCAAAGTCCTTTGCTTAGGAAGGAAAAATCAAACGCACAGTTACAAAGTGAGGAATAACTGGTTAGGCGGTCGTGCTGCTGGAAAGGATCAGGGGTTAGAGCGGATCACAAATTGAATATGAGTCACCAGCGTGACACATTTGCAAACAAGGCTAAGATCCTTCTGGGGCATAGGAATAGGAGTGTCATATGTAAGACACTGAGGAGTGCTCTACTCGGCACGGGGGAGACCTCGGCTGGAGTACTCCATTCTGGGCCCCACTTTAGGAAAGAGGTGGGTAAATTGGAGTGAGTCCAGAAGACAGCAACAAAAATGAGAAAAGGTTTAGATAAACTGGGCCTGTTTGGGGACCTGACCACAATCTTCAAATATGTTAGGGGCTGTTATAATAAGGACTGTGTGATCAACTGTTCTCCTTGTCTTCTGGAGGTAGGACAAGCAGGAATGGACGTCATCTGCAGCAAGGGAGATTTAAGTTAGACATTAGGAAAAACTTTCTAACTCCAGGTAGTTAAGCTCTGGAACGGGCTTCCAAGGGAAGTTGTAGAATCCTTGACATTGGAGGGTATAAAAATAGGTTGGACAAATACCTGTCCGGGGTGGTCTTCTAAGTTTACTTGGTCCTGCCTCAGTGCAGGGGGCTGGACTTGATGACCTCTTGAGGGCCGGTCCAGCCCGGCATTCATAGAATCATAGAATATCAGAGTTGGAAGGGACCTCAAGAGGTCATCTAGTCCAACCCCCCTGCTCAAAGCAGGACCAATTCCCATTGCTCTGATTCTGTGACGGTTCAGGACATGGGTTTCACGTCTCATTCCAAAGGCAGCACCTGCAGCCACACAGCGCCCCCAAGTGCTGCGCTGGGGCATTGGGGTCAGCACCAACTGCTAGGAGAGAACCCCGGCTGGCTCCCCCACCTGGCTCCCTGCAGCGCAGTGTGCTCCCAAGTGCCACAAAGGGGCATTGGAATCGAGAGGGCAATGCCCCCTACCCCACTCCCTGCGGCTGGGTCCTTCCTCCAGCTCCAAGGAGGCAGTGCTTGGAATGTGCGTTCCCCACTCTCACAGGGCCGAGCCGGTGGGAGCCCAGCACCCAGTCGCTCTCCCCCGGCTCAGAGACGGGGCAGGCCGGTGCTGGGTACCGCTGAGGAGTTTTTGCCCTGTAAGAGCCCAGCGTGAACTGTCCCCATCCAGCTGAGGCTGCGGTAGGACACCGTGACTTCTAGCCGCCAGTTCCTGTGTCAGGGATACGGGGAGCCAGAGGGACACGCGTCGCTGGACTCTGATGGGGCTGGCAGACAGGCCAAGGGGATGCCTAGGACCAAGACTGCAAGGCACAGGTGACCTCCCAACTCCCATGGTTTCAGATGAAGCTACCTGCTGCCACCTAGTGGCAAGCTAGTGACACTGTTGGCATCCTTTGCCCCTTCTCGGCATGGGACGGATTGGGATTTCATCCACCTCCTCCCCTGACGCTATCCCCAAGGATGATCCCCTTTGGGATCTGGGCAGCTTTTATTCTGAATGCCCCTGTGTCACCCAGCCCAGCCCCCCACCTCCTCCCCGCCAGCCACTGCCTCATGCCCAGCCCTGCGTGAGCACTTACTGAATGCTGGGATAGATCTGGGAGGGGGTCTCTGTTGGGCACATGCTGATTCAGCCCCACAATGCTGCATGCAGGGGTTTGGCCCAGACACCCTCCACTGCCCACTACGGGGATCTGATATCCCGGGAGCGGGCGATGCTCAGTCTAGGCCCTGGGGAGAGGTCTGCGATCGGAGCCGGAGCGTGGGGTCAGCCTGCCCCTACCCCTGAGTTGAGAGAGAGACTCCGCGGAGTGCAGTTCGCTCCCAATTAAGCGGCTTGCGTGGGTGGGCGACACCAAGTGCTCCTGACAATGCAGCTCTTTGCACTATGCAGACGTCACATTCTGCAGGGACGGCCCCGGCAGCCAGAGAGCTTAGGGACCGTTACTCCTGAAGAGCTGCGAAACACCGGGCTTCCCGAAGCGGATCAACGCGCCAATTGGCCAGGCAGGATCCAACAACAGACCTCTCAGCCCACGCACTCCCCGGCCTTAACCCCACCTGCAGCAGCCTGGAGTCTTCCTGGAGTCTGCTTCTGGGGCCGGATGCGAGAAGGGTCGCAGGCTGGAGACGCTGCATGGTGCGTCCCCGTTAGCCTCGCTGCTGAGACTGTTAAATCAGGCTGGGTCTGGTTAGGAGCCCTGGTGCTCGGATCTGGCCCTTGCTGTTGGGATCATGGCCTTTGGGATCCTGCCCTCGAGGGCTGTTCCCAGTGTCAGCCGGAACTGTACAGCAACCCCCCGCTCCCGCCCGGCCCTTCGCTTTGTCCTTTCGAAGCTCAATTTCTTCTGAGATGCCTCAGCCCCGACTCCCACTGGGAAACTGAGACGGGCGTCCCCAAAGACAGCGACAGTTCAGAAATAACTCCCCTGCTCCATCAGGCCGGCCGTAAATCTTCAACCACTCCCTGCACCAGCCCTGTCTCCCCACTGCCCTGTCTCCCCTCTGGCACTCACCGGGTGGCCACCTGTCTGCTCTTTAACTGACCATATGGGCAGGTAGATCTTGGAGAAATGCTTTCTATCGTTCCCGACTCCCCACTAACGCCTGGTTGTTACAGGGGCCCAGCCACACAGATCCCGTTGCAGGACTGGGGCCTTGAATCACTTGTTCAGGTGCGGAGCTCCTGCTTCGAATTTATACCCACAAAAGCAACAACCCCCCTCCCTTCCATGGTATTGAAATCCCCCCCCCCCCCACTTCTTCCGTCGCTATCTGGAAGGAGGTTGTGAGCTCTTCGGGGAGAGCCTGGCTTATTTGTATAGGGGGTTGCTCGGCACACACACTTTGGGCTGCTGTGTTAGTTATTACTGTTGTTACTGCTGTTCTGGGGCTGGGTCGAACCATATCCCAGTGAATGTAGTTTCCCTAATTACAAAGGAAAATGTCGCCCTATTTAAAGCATCAGCACTCTGCCCCCTGGGCCGCTCAGTGGATTTGGTCCCAACAGATTGGCAGTTACCTCTCCGGTCCATGCTCTTTGCTGTGGGTTTATTCCCTGCTGGCAGCCCATGGGCTGGGCAGAGGAATCCCCCAGAGGCATGGGCACCGGCGGCAGCTCCGTCCAGGCCCAAGACGGGGTGTGGGAGGGCAGAGGGCAGATTTATGACCCGCTGCTAAACTCCAGTTTTAAAGAGACTCCACTTTCGGGTTCAAGCAAGAGGACGAGGAAGCCAGTTCAGTGTGGAGGCCATGCCCTCCCCGTGGCAGCTGGGTGCCCTTGGAGGCGGGGTCCGAGGCTCTGTGCCCACTTGCTGTTGGCGCTACGGAGATACAGAATACAGCCCGTGGAGGACTGGGGCGGTATTGCTGTGCCCTGGTTAGACCTGGCGCTTCTGCTCCTGGCTCAGACTCCCTGATGCCAGGGCGCCTGCAGCGCGTCACGTCCGCAGCAGGCAAGGAGGCCGGGCAAGGACGCCCACCGCAGCTGGGCTAATGTTTGCATTGGGCAAGGCCAGGTGTGTGGGAAGCCGGGGGTGTTTGACCCCGGTGCGCTTCACTCGCCTGCCGGCCCACTGCTGCGGCTGCTCGGGACCAGGCCGGAGCTCCTGCTGGCGCACTCTCTGCCCTCCTGCTTCCCCTCCATATCCCAGGCTGCCTGCCGAGCTCCTCTGCAACTCTCCAGGTGGGCACAGCAGGGCCTGGGGAGGGAGGGAGGTCATGGGAGAGCAGCGGTGTTTGTTTTTGCCTGGTCTGTCTCACATCCAACTTCCCCGGGAGACCACTCCTCTGCCAGGAACAATGGCCCACGTGGCTGGCGTGTGAGCATGTGCAGGTGTGTAAGGCTGGGTGTGTGTTTTGGGTGCGTGCATGCGTGTGCCTGAGCGTGGGCTGGACTAGTCTGAGAGGAAAGGAAGGAAACAACAGCGAACCCAGCCCTGAGCTTCCCAGACGCAGGGCAGCTGGGGGGCAACAGACGTGAGTCAGTGGTTGGTGGTCAGGCTCTTTGCAGATGCTGGTAGCGCCGGGTCCCTGCCCCTAGGCGCTTGCCCTGCAAACAGTTTCCTCCTGCAGCCCTGGGTGGAGGAGCCGACATGCGGCCGGGGTGGGTTCTGATGCTGGTCGGACGGCCAGACCCCGAGAAGATGCATGCTAGGAACCCGGAGTCCCCAACCCACAAACGGCCTCCCTCCGCCCAGCTCCCAGGAGCAGCTGGTGCTCTGAGCTGCAGGGAGATTTGTGCACGCGGGCAGAGATTTGCAGATCTGTTCCGACTGAGCCCCTCAGGCCCCAGAGCGCATTGTGCTCTCTGTGGGAGGGGCACCCAGCACAATGGGCCCTGACCCCGCTTGGGCACCCCCAGTGCCAGCACGAGAGGTGGCCCTGGGGATCTCCGGCAGCATGCCCCATGTGCAGGGAGCTGCCAAGCAGAGGAAGGCTGGGTGCCCGCTCCGAGGGGTGGGGGCAGCGTACAGCCGAGGGGTATCAGGGCTATTGGCACAGCTGCGGGGGTTCGTTTTCCTCCCCGGATGGGTCATTACCCAGCAGACAGCTCCCCTGGGGAAGGGGTTGGGGTGTATGGGCATCAGGGCAGCACCCGACTAGCCATGCCAGTGTTGAAACAGGCCCTACAGTGCTGTCAAGGAAGAGCCTCACCCCGTCCCAAGAGGCACCTTGAGGATGCTGGGGGGCACACATCGGGCCCTCCTGGGGGACACTGGGGCATAGCCAGCTTCTGCCCATGCAGGAGCAGCTCTTCACTGGGGGTGAATGTGCTGGGGAAGGGGGTCTGCCCCTCCCCATTCCACGCTGGCATCCTGGCACTCACCAGACAGAACTGCCCCCCACCTGGGCAGGGGAGCTGAGGGTTCGGAGCTCCAGGCCAGCTGTGTTCTTACCAAGCAGGGGGCGGCCTGGGCTTTCCACGGTTAAACCAACCCTGGGGGACTTTCGTTAACAATTAACATTGCGCAAATAGCTCAAAAGTCACTTCCCTGCAGGCCGTCCTGCCTGCTGGGCTCCTGCCTGGCTCCTGCAGGCGACCACTTCCCCGGGCTGGGCCCTGGCCTGGCTCCTGCGGGCTGCCCCTTCCCTGGGCTGGGCCCCTACTTGGTTCCCACGGCCACCCCTTCCCTGGGCTCCGCCCGGCTCCCAGGCTGCCCCTTCCCTGGGCCTGGGCCCCTGCCTGGCTTCCACAGCCAACCTTCCCCAGGCCTGGGCCCTGTCCAGCTCCTGTGGTCACCCTTTCCCCGGGACTGGGCTCATGCCCGTCTTCCACGGCTGCCCCTTCCCTGGGCTGGGCCCCTGCCCCACAGTTGCCCCTTCCCCAGGCCCTAAGGATTCCACCAGCTGCTCCCTGGGCCTGGGCTGGGGGCTCTGTGCCTGCTCCAGATTCCTCCCCTGCCCCTTCCTGACCTGTAATCTGCTCTGGGCTCCCAGCCCCAGTAGGTCCTGCCCCCAAAGCTCACACCTCCCAGCCCCGCCCCAGAGCTGTGTGCCCCCTCCCCACTGCACGGACTACTTGGCACTTTGCGCCTGGTCTGGACACAGCACAGGATTTTCCAGCAGCCGCTCGTGGTGGGGAGTCTGGCTAGTTTGGATGGGACGTGCCGGTCACATGGTATCTGCTCAGTTCCCTGGCTGGCTGAGCACAGGTCTGGTGCCTAGAATCCGATTCCTTCCCGTGAATCTTCTCAGCTCTGCCCGGCGCCCCCACTGGGGCAGATGACTGAGTCCAAGGGTGACCCCAGAGATGCCCCAGGGGCCCAGTGCAGAGGACAGTGCCTGGAGGCACTTTGATGGTGCTCGGGTGCAGGGCTATGGGGCAGCAGGAGCCGAGCAGGTGAGAAAGCCCAGGGACAAGGCTGGGGGTAGCTCTGCGGATGCTGGAAATGGGGCTGCCCATTTTTTGCATTAGTGTGAACCCGACATGGCTCACACGGACATGAGGGTAACGGGCCCCTTAGAGCTCCCAGGGCAGATGCATGTGTGTTCCTGTGGATGGTGGATGCTGGGGGTCTGGGGCGGGATCATCAGCATCTCTGTGTGTCACTTAGGGGACCTTGCAGGGGTGGGGATGGGGTTTGCAGCCCTGAGCCCACAGGCAGGACTCCGGTGCCAGGGGGAGTGAAGGGGGTGCTGGGAGCAGGTCCGCCAGAGAGCTGGAATTTCCCTCCTCTGCTCACTGACTGCACCGTCTCCATTCCAGGTGTACCGAGAGCAGCCCTTGAACCCTGACCTCCTGGCTGGATCGCTGGGGCTTTCTGGGGGAACCAGCCAGCTGTGCAGCCCAAAGCAGACATCCTTCCGGGCCGCCAGCCGTGGGGAGCCAGCGCCGGGCCCCCAACTTGCATGCCGCTCACGCTCTGGGGCACCGAGCTTTCCACAGTCCGTGGTGCGAGAGCCGGTGGGCAGGAGACGCAGTCCCAGCGGGAAGTGAGGCTCGCCCGGCTCCTCGCCCGGCTCGTGCAGCGGGGGAGCTGGTGGGGCCGGTTCACGGCACGAGCCGTATCGCGCGCCAGCGGGTGAGCGCAGCGAGGTGGCTGCCTCCGGGATCCCAGCCCGTGTGCAGGACTACAGCGCGGCGAGCCAAGGAGGAAGCCGCGGGAAGCAGGAAGCCTTCCCAAGGGCTCGTGCTCTGGGCCCCAGTGCTTTTCCTCGGAGGTCGAGCAGCACAACAGGAAGCCTTGGTGTGGTCACTCGGCAGTGGGAGCCGTGCGGCGTCACCCGGGGGCTCTCCCGTCCCCTGTCCCGCGGTCCGGTCCTCGTGCCCCGCCAAGAGCCTGGGCGAAAGCTGCCCTAAATGGAAGCCGGCCGGGAGCAGGAGAGCAGCCGCTGGCCCCGGGGAGGAAGATGCAGTGCAGAGACGGCCAGCTTAGCATGGAGTTGAACAGTGAGTGCTGGGCTGGGACGCGACACTCCCCAAGCCTGGGCACGGCGAGGGGGGTGGAGTCGCACGCCTGGGCAGGGAGAGACAACGCCCCAGAGGGGGCCCTGTGAGGTTTGGGGTCCAGGGCTGTGCCCGTGACTGCGGGGATGAGGCCGCAGCCCTTGCTGGCCTCTCCCGCGTGGGGATGTAGGGCTCAGAGCTATTGGCTGGGCCCCTCAGTGACTGTGCTGGCCCGAGACATCCCAAGTGCCCCCGGTCGCGGAGCACAACCCCCGGGGGCAGGGCTTAGGTAGCATGCCCCTGGGTGCCACAGACTGCCCTCCAGCCCCAGGGTCACACAGAGCACCCAGTTCCCACGGGCTGACGGGATGGGGCGTCTCTCACTGCTTCACCCACTCGCAGTCCTTCAGGAAATGGGATCCCCAACCTGCCCGCCCCTGCCTCAAACAGCCTCAGCACCGAGGGCCAACAGTGGGCAGAGGGGGCAGGCCAGGCCCTGCTGGGCTCACAACTTTGTTCCCGTCACACGGACCAGACGCGAGGCGAGTGGGATCAACCTGTCCGTGTGTCGGAGGCTTTCACGCTCCAGGGCACTGGGAATGGGACTGGTGGGGTTGACAGGGACAGGAGGGCAGGACTGGGCTGATGGGGAGGGAGGGTCAGAGGCCAAGTGGGTCTGGTGGCAATGAAGGGGCAGTGGCCAGGGAATGGACGGGGACAGAGGGGCAGGGCAGGGCCGGACGGGGGGTGATGGGGATGGAGGGTCAGGGCAGGGCTGGATGGGGGTGATGGGGAATGAGGGACAGGGCAGGGCTGGTGGGGGTGATGGGGACGGAGGGGCAGGGTCGGGCTGGTGGGGGTGATGGGGACGGAGGGGTAGGGCAGGGCAGGGCTGGTGGGGGTGATGGGGACGGAGGGGTAGGGCAGGGCTGGATGGGGGTGATGGGGAATGAGGGACAGGGCAGGGCTGATGGGGGTGATGGGGACGGAGGGGCAGGGCCGGGCTGGTGGGGGTGATGGGGACGGAGGGGTAGGGCAGGGCCGGGCTGGTGGGGGTGATGGGGACGGAGGGGTAGGGCAGGGCAGGGCTGGTGGGGGTGATGGGGACGGAGGGGTAGGGCAGGGCTGGTGGGGGTGATGGGGACGGACTCTTAGCCAGCCAGTAAAACAGAAGGTTTATTATAGATAAGAACACAGTCCAAACCAGACCTTGTAGGCATAAACAGGACCCCTTAGTCAGGTCCTTCTGGGGGGGGCCAGGAGGTCTGTCTAGCCTCCCCTCCATTTTTCCAGCTGGCTCCAAACTGAAACTCTCCAGCCCCTCCTCTCCCTTTGTCTCTTTCCCGGACCAGGAGGTCACCTGATCTCCAAGCCCCCTCCTGGGTTCTCATGTTACCTGCTCAGGTACCTTCCCTCCAGGAAAGTCTCCCATCCCCAATGTAGACAGTCCCAGCACAACTCCCCTGCAACCTTCCCAGGCCAACACTCCCCACTCCCTGCTGCGTCACAGGCACGCACCAGTATTCAAAGAAAACATTAAGAACATTCCCACTCCGTCACAGGGGGTGATGGGCAGGGCAGGGCCACCAGAGCAAAGGCCTGGGATGCTCAAAGCAGCTGCGTAGCGGGGAGCCTCTCCCAGGGGACTCAAGGGGAGGCACCAGGCTCCTGAGCTCCCAGACTCACTGGCCGAGCGGAGCGAACTCACCCCAGGCCAGAGAACCCCTGTCCCGAGCCCAGGACTCCCGCTGGAACGAGTGTGTCTCTGTTAGAGACCCAGGGCTCCGAGTGCGGGGAATCGGCCCCCAGCAGAGCGGTGTCGGAGCCGTCGCTGCCTCTGGTGGCTGCCTGGGGGAATCCTGCAGCTGGGGCTGCCTGGGGCGGGGCGGGGGTTCCCAGGACGCAGTGTACAGAGGACACTGGCATTCCCCGAAATGCTCTGAGCCATATGTGACGCCGCCCTCGACGTAGAGCTGGTCCGCGTCTGCACTGAGGCCACCCAAGAGGAACCTGTGTCCAGAGTCGCTCGCGGTGCAAACACTCCTTATCAGCGGGATGGGAGTGCGACGCACACGGCCAGCAAAGGAAGCCATTTATCCTCCCTTATCACTGCCCTGCTTCCTGGGGATGGAGCCCAGCAGGAAACATGGCCCCATTTCACTTCGGCGGTGGATACTTGCAGTTCTCCTGCCATGGGACACTGTCAAGTAGGTTGGGTCCAACGTTTCAGGGCGTAGAACCCCTCATTCTAGAGGGAGCTGGTGGCCTATCACTCATGGTCTCCCAAGCCACACTTTAACCACTCGGGATGAAATTTTCCATGCCCAGAGTCTGCCTCCGGCTGAATCTTTTGGGAAAGTTTCAGCTAAAATGATTCTGTGGTTAGATTAGAGGAAAAGATGTCGTTTTGCCCAGGTTAAAAAAATGCCTGCAAGTGTTTGGCTGGGAAGCTTTTGCGCCCCCAAGCTTTGGAGTAGGGCTTTGAGATTTGGCAGAGAGGTTGCCCTGGTGGGAATGATTTGCCTTTTGCTGACCCCGTGAAGACCAACCCCAATTCGGCCACATTATAAGCCTCTGAAAAATCTCAGTTTGCAAAAGAGATTTTGTTCGAGTTTGGCAGCTGAATTCCCCAAAGATTCCATCTGCACTAAGCATGCTCCAACCCTCGCAGCTCCTACCCAGTGCCCAGGCTGCAGCCAGACCCCATCCCCAGAGGGCAAATGAGCATGCTGCCGCCCTCGGCTGGCCTTTCCCTGCAGTTGTTGCTCTGGACATCAGCAGCCGCTAGGGTGACCAGATGTCCCAATTTTATAGGGACAGTCCCAATATTTGGGGCTTTGTTTTATATAGGCTCCTATTACCCCCCAGCCCCGTCCCGATTTTTCGCATTTGCTGTCTGGTCACCCTAGCGGCTGCTATGACATCCACAGCTGTGGCCTGAGAACTAGGAGGGATAGCTCATTGACCTGCTAAACCAGGGGTGGGAGTTCAATCCTTGAGGGGGGCATTTAGGGATCTGGGGCAAAAATCTGTCTGGGGATTGGTCCTGCTTTGAGCAGGGAGTTGGACTAGAATGACCTCCTGAGGTCTCTTCCAATCCTGATATTCTAAGGAGACGCTCTCGGTGCTCTGCCAGCGGGGGAACTAGACAGATGCAGAGGAGGGAGGATTGGGGGTGCAGGGAGACAGGGGGCAGAGAATCTGTTAGAGAGGGGACGGGCAAGGAGTGGGGGACAGAGATCGACTGTGTGTGTGGGGGGGATATAGATAGATGGTGGCAGAGACAGGCTGCAGTGGGTATATGCTGGGTGGACTGTTAAAGAAGGGGTTCTAACCACTAGATCACACTCCCCTCTGGAATTGATCCCAGCAGTCTTGCGTCTCACCATTCCCCTGTTGTCAGCAAGCAGCTGTGACGCTCGCAGCGCATACGGCCAAGGGAAGGTGTGACGAAGTGGGACTGTTCTTAATGTTTCCTCTGAATACTGTGTGGGTGCCTCAGTTTCCCCTATGCATTTCTTAAGTCTCTAGGTGGTGTGTAAAGGCCCGTGTGCATAAATCACTGACACTCTGTCTCCCTGGCAACAAATGGCCAGGGCCCCTTCCCCCCCTGCAAGGAAATAGCTAAAGGTGAACAAAGAAATGAGGTGACCTCCTGGCCCAGGAAAGAGACAAAGCCGAGAGAAGGAGGGGCTGGAGGGGGTTTCAGAGTTGGAGCTACCTGGGGACTAGGAGTGAGGGCAGACGTGGGTGTCTGACTCTCTGAACCCCATAATGGACCCGGCCGAGGGGTCCCGTTCGCCGCTGTACCTACAAGCTCCGTTTTAGACCGTGTTCCTGTCATCTAATAAACCTCTGTTTTACTGGCTGGCTGAGAGTCACGTCTGACTGTGAAGTGGGGGTGCAGAACCCTCTGGCTTCCCCAGGACCCCGCCGGGGCGGACTCGCCGTGGGAAGCGCACGGAGGGGCATATGCTGAATGCTCCCAGGAGAGACCCAGGAGGCAAAGCCGTGTGAGCTTCTTGCCCTGAAGACGGTCTGCTCCGAGGGAGAGGAGGCTCCCCAAAGTCCTGACTGGCTTTGTGGGGAGCAGCTCCAGAGCATCGCCCGGGGACTCCGTGACAGAAGGCTGCAGGGCTTGACTTTGCAACTGTAACGTCCCTTTAGGCTTTTACCATATTTTTTTGGCTGTAATATTCACATTTGTTCCACTATCGTCTCAGTTGGCCTCCGCCTTCCCCTGCCGCCTTCCCACACCTGAGAAACAGAAAGTGAAACAGCGCAGGGATAGCAGGGGGACACTGCCTTGCCCAAGGTGAAGCGGTTGCGCATGGGAGGGAAATGAACTGCTTACTCTCCAGGAGTTAGCAGTGCAGGGAATGGCTTTTGTTTGGAAACACGCTGACTTTCAGCCTGCACTGCCCTTCCAAAGCCCCTTAGCCAGTATCGGCAATGTGGCCTGGTGGGTAGGGCCCTGGGCTAGGAGACCTGGGTTCTGGTCCTGCCATGGACCTGCTGCAGGGCCTGGGGCCAGTCACCTCTCCTCTCTGTTCTGCTCCCAACCCTTTGTCTGCTTGGACTGTGAGCTAATCAGGGCAGGGACTGTCAGTGTGTTTGTACAGCGCCGAGCGCAGCAGGGCCTGATTTGGTAGAGGGTTGTAGACGCCACTCTAGACCAGTTCAACACACCAGTCACCACCACTAAGGAGCTTTCTGTCCGGAGATGCCCTAGCCACCTGTGGTGCAACGCACATGTTAATCCATCCATGCAGCCTGCCGGCCCCCTTGCTGGTGTCAGAGGGGCTGGGGATGGAGGAGGGGGGTGGTCCCACTCCCACTCCCCTAACCTTAAAACTGTTTCCCTCTTGCTCGGTTTCTACTCCTTGCCTTTCTGCCACCCCTTTGCCTGGCAGATCCCCTCCCCCCTCCCCAGACCCGACTTGCTTTGGAAAGAGACAGCTTTCCCACAGGACCCACTTCGCCCAGCTTGGCACCGTGGGTCATTTACACCCGTGTAGGTGGGGGTATCGGAGAATTTGGGTTTGATGGCATTTTACGGCCACCGTGCACAGCGGTGAATGGAGATGGGGGGCCCACACAGGGGCGGTCAGGCCCAGCCCCTCCTTTGCCCTGGTCTTGGCTAGACAGGGATCAAAGCTGTGTAGACAAGACAGTGTGGGCTTTAACGTGAGCTAGGCTGGTGGCGTTAAAGTTTAGGCCCGAGTTTGAACGTGAACAGTTTCACACGTGTTAAAGGCCGAGTGCATGGGCTGCATTAGACTTTTCACACGTTAGACTATGCTCCAGAGCAGGGTAGGAGGGGCTGGGGATGGAGGTGGTCCCACTCCCAGTGGGGCAGGGAGCTAGGCTGGTGCCCAGCAGTGGGCCAGGGGTGACTGGCTCAGTTTTGGAGCTCAGCTTGGTTTGACTTAAAGCGCCGGCCTCAGGGCTGACAAGTGAATCGATGTCCTGCCGGCAGGTCGTGGGTGGGGTGTGTGACTACCCCGAAGGAAGGAGGAGATGGCAGGAGAAACAGCTGGAGAAGCACGTGGCCCAGCATGAGACTTGTCAATGGGGCGCCCACAGGCTGCAGGGAGGGGGCAGGTGAGCCACGAGAAACAGGAGAGGGCAACTGAGACAGGGCCAGCGAGTGGTCAGGTAAGAGCCCCAGGAGACTAGAGATGTGACAATTGTCCTGTGCTAGCCCCGGAGAATGGCCCAAGAACAGACCTGTGGGGATGACATGTGGGGACAGCTCTCCTTGGACGGGATGGGGTGGGGGAAGGCAAGCTACGGGATATTCTTGAGCTTTTCTCCATGGAGTGGGCGCGCCGGTCTCCTGGCTGGGCTCTGCCCGCAGGAAAGTCTGGCCCATGCTGTCTTTCCCTTTGATTGCTCTCAGGGCTGCTGCTCCTCACAGCGTTCCTCCTCCACATCAAGCTGTCCAGGATGAGCCCGGCCCGGCTGGTCTGCGACAACCGGCTGATCCAGAAATACATCAGCGAAGCCAAGGACATGGAGAAGAGAGTGGTAAGGAGACACGCTCCAGCCCGGCTAACCAGGAGCTCCCCCACAGCCAGCGCCCCTGCCCTACCCTTGCAGCACCCCCTGCTGGGAGAGGCTGGGAGCTCCCCCACAGCCAGTGCTCCTACCCTTGCCCTACAGCGCCCCCTGCTGGGAGAGGCTGGGACTGGAGTAACTGGGAGCTCCCCCACAACCAGCGCTCCTGCCCTGCCCCCTACAGCACCCCCTGCTGGGAGAGGCTGGGACTGGAGTAACTGGGAGCTCCCCCACAACCAGCGCTCCTGCCCTGCCCCCTACAGCGCCCCTTGCTGGGAGAGGCTGGGACTGGAGTAACTGGGAGCTCCCCCACAACCAGCGCTCCTGCCCTGCCCCCTACAGCGCCCCTTGCTGGGAGAGGCTGGGACTGGAGTAACTGGGAGCTCCCCCACAACCAGCGCTCCTGCCCTGCCCCCTACAGCGCCCCCTGCTGGGAGAGGCTGGGACTGGAGTAACTGGGAGCTCCCCCACAGCCAGCGCTCATACCCTGTGCCCTATGGCGCCCCCTGTTGGGAGAGGGTGGGCACTTCCCCTCAGCCAGTGCTTCTACCTGTGCCCAACAGCGCCCCCTACTGGAAGAGGCTGGGACTGGAGTAGCTGGCAGCTCCCCCACAGCCAGTGCCTGCCCTGCCCCCTGCTGGGAGAGGCTGGGATCACACAAGCTTCAGAGGAAGGAAGGCAGGCAAACATCTTGCCTGGCCATGTATGCGGCACAGCCCCAGCGCTGCCTCCGCTCCTCCTAACGGAGTCGGTGCTAATTCCTTCTCTTGCCCCTAGAGCCCACCTCACGGGCTGGGCTCTCCTAGGCCTGTCCACGTCTGTCTCAGTGTTTTCCACTTCCTCTCCCCATAGAGCCAGTGCCAGGAGCTCCCCTCACTAACGCAGCCCCTTCCTCTGCCCATGGTGGACTTCAGCCTCCGGGAATGGAAAACGAAGACAGTGAGTGAGGCCGGGGGCACCTGGGGACAGGTGTGGGGTGGGGAGCATCTCTAGCAGCTGCAGCCCAGGAGTTCCAGCTCTTCCCTGGCCACGAAGGGGAAGATGATCACTCAGCCCACCTTCGAGGGGGCAGCAGACCCAGAGAGGAGTCCTGGAGGGGAGGGGAATATTTGTCCCTCTGCTGGCTGCTGCCCATGGGCTCAGCAGAGGGCAGTCCTGCTCCCTCGCCCCCTGCTGGTGGGGTGATGCCAGCATCCACGTTCCCGTCACGCTGCTGGGTTAAGAGACATGGGAAGGGCTGAGGGCTCTCACCCCTTAGTCCCTGCCTGCGGGCTCAGGCACTCACCGCCCCCCCCTTCTCTGTCCCCGTCAGAATGAGACGAAAAGGCAGGAAATCCTCTGTGACCTGGCGCTGCTGGTGGACGCGGTGAGCGCTGCGCAGGGCCACGTGAGGCAGGAGTGTGCGGCTGCCCTCCTGGGGCAGCTCTACAAGAAAGCCAACTCCTTCCTCCTGCTCCTGCAGACCTTCAGCTGGCAGGTGAGACCCCTTCTGCCCAGCCCAGCCTGGCCCCCGGCCCTCTGTCCCCATCAGCCCTGCCCAGCCCAGCAGGGTGAAGAGCTCACCTTGCTCCTCTCTAAGCCTGGAGTCCCAGCTGCAGCTTTGGCCCCGGGTGGCGATGGGGATGCCGCCGGGGATTGCTCAGGGCGGGGGAAGCACTCTGTTTGAGGGCCCGTTCTCTGTCTTGGGACAGGTCAGCGCCTGGCAGCCGGACCGCGCCTCCCGGACAACGCTGCAGAGCCACCCCAGTGTGATATTTCTGGTCTACCGGCAGCTCGTGCAAGGCAAACTGCGCTTCCTGTTCCATGACCTGGCAAAGGATTTCTGCCGGGAAGGAAGCCGGGGGGTGCCAGAGCCCCCAAGCACCCCATGTCCCCGCCTGCCTCAAGGGGACAGTGAAAGCCCTGCCTGCTGATGGGGGTGTCCACCAGACCACAGGTGGAGACAGGGTGGGAAGGAAGCAGATCCTGGCCCCCCACTCTCCAGAGATGGGGGAGGAAGAGCAGGGCAGAGTGGGCCTTGCTGGAGCAGAGGAGAGATCACGCCCAAGGACATTAACAGCTGGCAGAGGACAAGAAAGGGGGCTCCTTCAGCCCTAGAGAGGCCCCCCACTACTGGGTCGGTGAATGTCGACCCACAGCGAAGACTTGAGAGCTGAGCAAAAAGGGGCCTGGCCCTGAGACTGGGAGGGGCCAAAGGATGCGGTTCTCAGCTCTGCACATCCCAGGAAAGGGAGAGGACTCTGCCCTCCGAGGAGGAGCTCCTGTGGGCGCACGGCGAGGCAGGACTCATTGGCATAGGGCCTCTGAATCCAGCCAACACACATGCAACACGCGTGGACTCGTCCCTGCCCCAGGGCACAGGTGAGAAAACTCACTGCTCATCCACCAGCCCCGTCTCCAGTCGACCACTGCGTAATCCAGGGGTGGGGGACTTGCTGTGCCAGGGGACCAGCTGGCAGAACGCAGCTGTGGACTTATGCACTTGCGGGTACACGCCCCTGCGGCCCATGCCCCCAGGTCTCCCTGCGTCACCCCAGCCCAGCCTCCCTGCACAGAGGGTAATGCAGCACTCGCTGTTTATCACAACTGTGGCAGTGGAAAGGAGACGGATTCGGGCTGCTTGCTAGAGTTAAGGATCAGGGAGGGGGCGGGCGTCTTTTACCGGGAAAACGTCTTACGATTAAAGAGCTTATTTTTCTAAAGAGCCCTGTGATCTTGCTTAGCAGGGGGCAAAGCTCACTGATCGGGGTTAGTGCGGGGACACGGGCCTGCTCACTGGGGGCCCATGCACAGGGGTGCGCCAGCCTTATTCTGGGGACTTCAGTGAGAAACAGACTCTCTTCCACTCACCTCCCCGTCCCACTCGGGGGAGGGAGGAGTGTGTGTGTGGGGCATTGGGGGCAGGGCCCTGCTCAGGCAGTGCTGCACCCTCCCCTGAGAAGGAGGTATCCAGCGCCCTCCTGTGGCCGCTGCAGGAACAGCAGACAGACAGGTGCCTTTCCCAGAAACAGAGCTGGCTCTCACCCCTTCTCCTAGCCTGGCCCGCTTCCAAGGCTAGCGCATCTCGCAGCCATCTCCCCTCTCACCCCTACCCTGCAGCAATTTCTAGGCTGAATTAAATGGAAGGAGACAGCATTAAGGAGACTAAGGCCACGTCTACGCTACAGGCGACAGCTCTCCTTGGCCACTGGCGTTTCAGGGCCATTCACACCTCAAACTCCAGGCAGCAGAGAGGGATCTAGGGGCCAGGAGTATGCTCAACAGAGCTGTGTCTGGTTACACCGGCTCTGCATCTGGCTTCTAGGCCTTCCCTCCATCAGAAAGGGCACGAGCTCCTGGGCCGGCAGAGCTCGTCCCAGTCCCTCAAACAAAAAACTCTATTGGCAAAAGCCCTTTTTTGCCGGCGCCGAGGCCCTTTACTGCCATAGCTACATTGGCCAAACTCTACCGGTGGCTGGTCGCTAAGGGCCACCCCATGTGTTAGAAGACTTGGATCACAAGTTCTCCAGCAGGGGGAGCCCTCTCCCCTTTTTATTGAGGCTGGACAAGCAGCGGGCCCCAAAACTTTGAACAGTCGTAACCCAGGGTGACGGTCTGGATCTAGCCAGAAATGACCGGCGTGGGTAATGGAGGACAAGAGCAGAGTCAACTCGGAGACAAAATGAAGTGGCTAGCCCTTAGAGTCGCAAAGGAAACCTTCCAGTGTAACTAGTGCAGCGATGTCTGAAACAGTCATGTCTGCGCACCAAGAAGCCAGAGTGCGGACAGGGGTGAACTCCCCGTCTTAAACACCAGCGGTTTTAGCTGTGTCACTGTATATTACGGTCTCACACTTGCTAGCGTGATCTAAGCAGAGACAAATCCGAAGCACCCACTTTAGTACAGAACCAGGTAGGGCTGGCTCAGTAACGGCTCCCTGTCCTGCGCCCGGCCAACACAGAGGCCACAAAATACAGAGCCTGCTGGAAATGGGGCTGGCTTTTGCCATGCATCCCTTCAGAGGGTCCAGATGGGCCAAAGGAGCTGAAATCCAGCGGCCGTTGCCTACAAGGGTCCCAGTCCCGGCCAGCAAGGCCGTGTCTATTTGCAAAGCCTGCGTGTGAGGTGGGGTCCCAGGTGCAGCCGCAGTCCCCAGCGGCTCGGCCCCCTGCGGTTAGAAGGCCAGTTTCTTCATCAGGAGGTAAACCCTGGAATCCACTTCGAAGCCGTGCAGGTTGTTGGCGTCTCCCTGGAGTCTCATGAGCAGCCCCCCGTAGGACACGTAGGCAGAACTAGGGCAGGAGAGGGGCAGAGGTGAGAACAGGATCCCACAGATCAGGGAGGGGGCATCACACCCAGGCTCCAGAAGCCTTAGCAGCCAAGAGGCAGCCATTGTTGCTCACCTCCCCGGTGTCAGAGGGCCCCCTCGTGGCTAAAGGGAGCCCCTGGCTACTCACCTCTGGGAATTAGGAGCCTGCTAGGTGAGAGGAGTGCGATGGGCAGAGCTCAGCGTCCCGGTGTTCCCCTTAGGGATCCACTAGCGACTCTGTGTAGGACCATGCTGCCCCCTCCCTTGACTACCCCAGGCTCAGGGCACCGCGCTCTGGAGGGGCACAGAACTGCACCACCTCTCGTGGACAACAGGGGAGTGTCACGGGGGGTAGGGGCAAGCAGGACACTTACAGGCGTGTGGCTGCCTCCGTGGATGTTTCATCTCCCTCAATCCTGTACACCTTCCCATACATCACATACTCAAACTGGTCGGCCCTGCATGCAACAAGAGAGCGGGGGTGGAGAGAGGCGCACACCCACGGACCTGACCCTTCTGCCCAAAGCAAACATCCATCAGGGTAAAGCACCAGATGGTTCCTGGAAAGCCACCTGGCGCCCTCTGCACTCCTGCAATGGCCCTGAATGTAGCCAGCCACATAAGCACAGTCTGGCCTCTGCCCCCACAGCACACATGGCGCACGTGCGATCAGCCCTATGGAGCCACCAGTGGCCACCGCCAGCCCAAGCAGCAAGTAACCCCCTGGCGAATAGGGAGAGGGAGCTAGAGAACCAGGGCCGCCAAGAACAGGTAGGGGCTGCTTGGATACAACAGCGATGATGTAGAAATAGTCACGGACATGAGAATTTAGAAACCAAAAAATAAACAGAGGATGGATAAAAGTGAAAGATGAGAAGGAAAACAGAGAGAGAGAGAGAGGAAAAGTGAACGGGGGCAGGACAAGAGAGCGGGCACCAAGCACCCGCACCAGGAGAGACGGCAGTGCCCAACTGCCCACAAGGGAACTCCACCAGACAAAGGCTGGGAACTCGTTAGCCCCTTCTCCCAGGTGTTTACAGGCCAAAGCGATCAGGCAGTGACTCTGACCCAGGGCAGCTCCCCAACGCCACACTTTCCCCACCGCTTTGTTCACTGTCCTCAGCCAGTTCGGATCCCCACGAGAGCGAACCATACCCACCCCACGGGGAATTCATACGGAGGACTGCACCAGACACTACTGCATTCTTGGCTACTTCCTGCCGTGTTACAGCTCCCTGCCCCATTACCTGGACGGCCTGTCGTCAGTGGGGTTATACTCCCCATCATCCAGGGTCCCATCTTCATACAAGGTGCTGGCGATGACCAGGCGGAATTTGTCCCCTGAAACACACAGCAGAGAGCAGGAGCTAAAAGGCAAGCCTCCACGGAGGCCAGCTGCTCACCGCCACACCTGTCACAGGCCACATGATCCCATGCACACAAGGGCAGGGGAAAGGGAGCAACGAGGACTCCTAGCTATATGTTAATCCAAAGGTGCTCGAAGGCAAAGATGAGCGAGCCACATGTGAACTGGCTCCTAGCCCGATGCGGCCAGTCACCAGGGCACACAATATTCAGGGCGCCCAGTTCCAGAGACGGGTGATCAGGGACACGCAGCAGCACATCCAGGTGCCAGGTGATGCGCTCTGACCCCAGACGTCATGGAGCTGTCAGGCAGGTGAAGAGCAGATCTCCTCACATCACAGCTGTTTGTGGCCACTGGACCTAATTAATTAAATGCACTGAATGCATCGAAGGCCTCTTTCCTTCAGAATGGCAGCATGCACATGAGGGCTTCATGCACTTTAAATCATACACTTCAGATGCACACCTCTCCTTAATTTGAATTTGTATCCTGGCTAGACAAGCCCTCAGTGTTATGGGCACCTCTGCCAGCAACTGGCTCTCGCTCAGCAGGTGCTGCCTGTCACAGGGATGATCAGTTGCCAGCCTGCGAGCACCCTACATACGTACCCAGGTCCACGGGGTAGATCTGTATATTCACATCCAGGATTAGGTCCATCTTGAAAGACTCACTTTCACAATGCAGGCGGGAAACTGGAAGGGAAGGAGCCGAACCAGTGACACATGAGATATGGGGCCTTTCACCTCTAGGGCCTTGGTCCAGATACAGCCCCAGATTCTGGGGGAAGGGGATTATGGGGCCTGTCCCCTCAAGGGCCTCAATCCCAATTGAGCCTCAGATCTGGGGTCGGGGGGTTATGGAACCTGTCCCCGTGGGGAGGAATTAAGGGGGGGAAGGGATTAAGGGGCCTGCCCCCCTTAGGGTCTGGGTCCCAATCCAGCCCCAGATCTGGGGGAGGGGGGTTATGGGCCTTTCCCCCCTAGGGCCTGGGTCCCGATCCAGCCCCAGATCCAGGGGAGTAATGGGGCTGCTCCCCCTAGGGCCTGGGTCCCAATCCAGCACCAGATCGGGGGGGGGGGGGGGTTTAAGGGGCCTGCCCCCCTTAGGGTCTTGGTCCCGATCCGGACCCAGATCCGGGGGGGGTTATGGGGCTGTCCCCCCTAGGGCTTGGGTCCCAATCCAGCCCCAGATCCGGGGGGGGGGGGGGGTTAAGGGGCTGTCCCCCCTAGGGCTTGGGTCCCGATCCGGATCCAGATCCGGGGTGGGGTGGGGTTATGGGGCTGTTCCCTCTCGCGCCCTGGCGGGAAGTGCCCCTGGGGAGAGAGGCCCCGGCCTGGCTCACCCCGGTCGAATTTCTTGCCCTCGGGGTCGATGTCCTTCACGTCGAAGATGTCCTCGAAGAGGATCCCGGCCATGGCGAGCGGGAGGCGGCGAGCGCGCGGCCGGCGCAGGGGCTCGGAGCCTCACTTCCGGCCAACCTGCGCCCGCTCGAGCCCATGCGGAGCCGCCATGTCAGTGCGGGGCGGAAGCACTTCCCCCGGCAGTGTGCTGCGCGTGCGTACAGGGTTCCCCGTGGCTTGCCTCAGAGGCGGAGCCAGGGCTCGCCCACCTCCCCTTCCGCCCCTCTGCCTGTGGCGCCCCGGACGCCTGGGTTCTGTCCCTGTCTGCTCCACCTGCGGGCAGCGCCAGTAGGGGCGTTAGATGCCCCGCCCCAGAGACCAGCCTCCCCCCACAAACCCCTCCCACTCCCCTGAGCCGCGAGACCCAGACAAACCCCGGGGCACCGCGACCCTACACAAACACCCAGGGCGGCAGCAGCGACCCTCGCTCCGCACAAACCCCAGGGGGGAGCCACCTGGCTGCAGGGGTGGGAGCCTCAGCCGATCTCACGGGGGGGGCGCAGCGGGACTGTTGTGATAACTCAGGCGGGGGAGGGGTCTCCTGATCTCTCCGGCCCAGGGGTGTGTCGGGGGGGCGGGGCCGCCCTTTCAACGCCCGGCTGCGGGCGGCTATTGTCTCAAAACGCCCTGCGGTTCCCCCCGAGCTGGGTTGTTCGCTGAGCTCTCGCTCCCTGCCCAGGGGGGCAAGCCAAGGCCCCTGGCCGATTCCTGCCTGACCACCACCCCCGCCTCGTGCGTGAGCCCCTGCTGGGTGGGGAAGGGGCGGGGGGGGCCCGACTTGCCGCGGAGCAGATGCTGCCCAAGTGCCTGGGCTTTGTCATTAACAAATTGCAATTAAATCCTTAAACAGATGTCTCTGCCCTCCTGTCCCTGAGACTCCGGATCCCCCTCCCTCCAGTCCCTCCCCTGCACTGGGGCCAACGTCAGCCCCCTGCGCGGCGAGCCGCTAGCCCCCAGCCACGGGGATCGCAGGAGGCGGTGCTGAGCCGCCCGCATTCCCGGGGGGGGACACACAGCTGCTGCTTCTCCTTGAGAGGCGCCTGCCCACAAGCCCGGCACACCTGGGAGCCGAGGCGCGCTGGGGGAGGAGCCGGCGCTTTGCCCTGGTTGCTCTCAGCTGCGGGCTCGCTCGGTGGATCCTGGTGGAGGCCGCTGGGGCGAGCCGGGGCCTCTAGCGATGTGCACCTAGGAAGGGCTGGCGAGAGGCCAGGGCTGCCCGGCTAGGCACCGAGGCGGTACGTAGCAGCAACAGCAGCGATGGCCCCTGGTAGCAGAGACGTCGCAGCCGGGCTCTGAGTCCTGCAGGGAACCGGCACCTCCACGGCCACGGGGAGGAAAGCGGCAGGGTCTATGGAGTATCAGAGGAAGAAGAAACTGACCAACTTCACCATTGGGCTCCTCTTCCTCTCGGGAGGGATTGAGTACGGTGAGCACTGGGGGTAGGGGGCGATGGGCAGGGGGTGATGCCCTGCCAGCCAGGGCTGGGCACTGAGTGGTAGAGCCGTCACCCGGAGGGTGACTCCAGACACCTTCACTCCCTTTGGGGCCCCCCCATGGGCCCTGCAGAGCTGCTGTGCCAATAGGGGGCACCCACACGCCTCGTCCTGCTTCCTCCATGAATGACAAACCCGCTGGTTTAGGTCCCATAGGTAGAAGCTCTGTCCCTAGGGGTGGGTTTGCGAGTCTGCTCTGATCCCATCACTGTAGTGACTGAGCCTTGTGGATGTTAATGGACCTGGTGGACAGGGTGAGTCTCTGTCTCGACATGTCACAGATGGGGAAACTGAGGCACTGGGGGGGGGAAATGACTTGCCTGAAGTCAGGCAGCAAGTTGGTGGCAGAGCTAGGCTCTGATTCTGGCCTGCATTCTGGACCCTTTGGGCTGCAATGGAGTCCCCCCAGTCAGGTAGGTTCTGTGGATAGGGCTGGCACAATGGATACGGCTGCCCCACTCTGCACTCTAGCTATTATAGATGGTCACAGGTTGGGTTAATAGATGTGAAGGCTGGAAGGGGCCATAGTGCAGGCCATCGGATTTCACCCAGTTAGAGCAGGCCCCCAGCTGAGCCTGGAACTGGGGAGGTGGAAAGGTGGCTCAGACTCGGGGCCCAGCAATAGTCAGGCCAGGATAGCATGAGAGGAAGGAAGAGGCCTTCTTGAATCTCTGAATGGGGGAGGGAGGGGGTGGGGGGAGAGGTGAAGGCTACAGGCATTGTCATCATTCTACTAGAGAACAAAGCAGATTGCCTTTGGAATCATGCTGGTCCCCCCTCCACCCTACCTCAAGAGCCCCCCTTGTGCATTTGCCGTGTGACCCTGCAGTGGGGCTGATCCTGTCTCTTGCCAGCACACCTGAACTGCCTGTGCCCTGCCTCTGGCATGCGACCCTGTGCTGCCTTGTTTTTCTGGCTGGGTCGAGCAATCCCATGTGAGAGCAGCAGCCGGAGGCAGCGAGCCCTTGTCCGAAACCCCAGGACTGGAGACTGAGGGGGAGGGATAGCTCAGTGGTTTGAGCATTGGCCTGCTAAACCCAGGGTTGTGAGTTCCATCCTTGAGGGGGCCACTTAGGGATCTGGGGTAAAATCAGTACTTGTGTTGTACTTAAAGTACTGCACAGGATCTTTTTAGGGGGAATAAGGCAGAACGCCACATTTATTAGTAATACATGTATTCATTAATACTGTATTATATGCATATAATATATTACACTTACACTCACACACACACACACAAACACACTCCGTCTTGTTGTTACCAATTAGTTGCTCCCCTTAACTTCACTGGCCAGGTGAGTTAGATGGGGGAGGGGGTGGAGCTGGGCTTCTGCCGATCCGGATCGATGCTCCCATGTTGACAAGACGAGACCCGGGGTCCTCTGCAAGACACCTCACTTTTATAGCAGCTTTCCTCTTATGCAAATCTATACCAGATTCAAAATCTGTGTCTGTGTCCATTGGTCCTTTGTGCTGCTTTCTTTTGAGTTTTGTCCCAATGCTGCAAAGAGGGTGTTTCCAAAAGAAGGTGCTTGCTTCTAACCCCCGAGGCCGTCGGTTCTTCTTTTTGCGGATACAGACTAACACGGCTGCTACTCTGAAATCATTCAACAGGGCAATTGATTAAGGGGGGGGGGGGGAGAGAGCTCTTGTTCTACTGCTAGCAAAAAGAAATTTTTCTTCTATATTATTCTATCCTTAGGGGCTATAATATTATACCAAGGGCAATGCAAAGTTTCTAAATGAGGCTTTGATACAAAGTCCCATGAAAACAGAGGTCACACGTGGGTAGATCCACCACAAGGTTATATGAGGAGGCACAATGTAGAGTTATGTGAAAATTATCAGAGATTGATCTACACTTGGTCCTGCTAGTGAAGGCAGGGGGCTGGACTTGATGACCTTTCAAGGTCCCTTCTAGTTCTAGGAGATGGGTTATCGCCATTAATTAATATTAATATTTTAACGGCGATGCCTTGGACCAGATGCTTGTGCCCCTCCTCCCCTCACAAGCTGGTGGGGTAGCAAAGGGATTGGTACATTGCAGTAGCAGTTTAGAAGGAGACATGGGCATCTAGATCAGTTGTGGGGCGTCTCCTGCAACTCTAGTGGAGCGATTGGTGGATGAGAGCCATGGAGGGGTTTGGGGAGCCCGGCAGGCCCTGCAGTGGGGCTGGCTGGGTATGTGGGTTTGTTTCTATATGGATTTTTAGATACATTTACCCCTTGGTGGGACGTTCCCCAGTGCTCCCCAAGGTGCTGGGCATTGCTAGGCCTGGAGTGGGTCTCGCAGGCCCCCCAGCTCCTCCACACAGCCTGGTGGTGTGTGTGGGGGGGCGGGGTCCGGAGGGCCCCTGCTGAAGCAGAGCTGGCCTCCCAGTTTCCTCTGTTAATATTTTACAAGCTGGAATCTGAGTCTGTAACTCATCCTCCAGGGTCAGCTGAAGGGTGGGACTGGAGGAGACACTGCTGCTGGGTGCCAGCCTTCGGCACCCCCAGCTGACTTACATCTGCCAACAGTCTGTCAAGTGTGCTGAGAATTCCCAGCCCGCCAGGGAGCAGGGCAGGGGCACTGGTTATAGGTGAGCTCGCAGCTACTCCCTTCTCCCCCTTCTTTCAGTAGAGGGGGCTGTGTTGGCTGCAGATGGTCTCCAAGACTGATTGGAGTTTTCTGACTCCTTGGGTCCATCAGCTCCAGTTTCCCTCCCCTCTCTTGGTACCCTTGTTTGGTTTTCCCTTATCCGAGAGCCCCTAAGGGGTCAGTGATTTTATTGCAGGAAGGGACCAAGGATGGATCCAGACCGTGTGGAGCTGGGTTTTGATACTCTACCCTTTCCCCGCTGCTATTTCACTACCCAGGATAAGATTGCAAGCGCTATCGCTCCTCCTGCTTCAGGGGCTAAACTGATCCCCATGCCGGAGCAGAAGCATCTCCCACTCCTTCCATGAGCTGATACGACATAATCCGAGCCCTGGGGTGGCCACCGTTGCAGGGAGGCTGCCAGCCTGGATGAGCCATCGGCCTGTTGTGATGAAGAAGGCTGCTGGACTAGAGGGGCCGGGGCTCTGCTCTGGTGGCCGGTGGATTCTATTAATTACCCGTCGAGCAGGTTTCCTGGATATCCCCGTGCTCAAAGCTGGGCTGCACAATTCAAGGGTCTGAGTCGCTGGCATCCCGAGAAGTGTCCGTAATGAAGTGTTTGTGTTGAAACACTGAAGGTTTGATTGAGGAACATTCGCCACTGTGCATATCCCAGGCTCTTGGGCACGCAGCATGTGGCCTGTCCCATGAGGGGTCTCCACTGAGACTGGCAGCCAGCTCTCTGCATTCCCTGATGCAGCACAGGGAGCTTCCCCCTCAGGGTGAGCGATCACCAGGCCTTCCTGTGGTCGGGTGTTGAGATCTGCAGCCGGGATCAAGGAGACGGCCCCTGCTCTGAAGAGCTCACCGTCTGTCTAGCCAGGACAGACAGAGGGGGGCGGGGAAAAGGAGCATTTGCCCAAGGTCAGTGGCAGAGCCAAGGCTAGAACCTAGGTCTCCGGGCTCCCTCTGTGCCCTGGGCCGCGGTGCTTCTCTTCAGGTGCCCCAGGTCATTCTGGTCCCAGCTGAGCTCTGGATCCACAAACGTCGCCCGGACACACAGCGTTCTGCAGTCCGGGTGGGACATCATGAAAGGGTCCTTCCTGTCCGTCCCTCCTCCTGTTCGAATCCACAGGTCTCTTCCCCCCTCCCCCCCACACCTGTTTTTGGTAAGTATTTAGTCTCCTCTTTTGTCAGCTTCCAGCAGAAACTGGGGCTCTTGTTTCCCCCCCCCCCCTCCTGATTTGTGGCTCACTAGAGGCATGTCATGCCCTAAGTCTCTCCGTGCCATCCCGTCTCTCCTGGCGGCTCAGACAGCAATCCAGAGCCACCTTAACACCCTTATCTGCCTGGCTTTCTCAATCGCCCGTCCACAGAGGGGCACGAGACCTCGCCCTGGTGATACAAGCCTCATCGCTGTGCACAGAACTGGCACTCCAGGTGAATACTGCAGACCAGGGGAGGGAAGAGGGGCCTGTCCCCACAGCAGCCGCTTCGTCTCCAGCCCCCTTGTCGGTGACTTTCCATCCATGCCCCAGCATGGGGAATCTGACATGTATTGCTGAGTACATCTCCTCTGCCTTTGAGAGACCCAGTCTCCTAGCACCTGCAGCTTCATCCAGATCCCTGGCCTCTTCCCTGGGCATGGGTTGCCCAGCTGGAGGCCACCTCCCCGGGCAAGGCGCTGCCCTGCTGTTGGGATGGCCGTTGTAGAGCACAGCCTATGGGAAGAGGAAGGGAGAACTGAGCCTGCCAGGAGCTGATTTGCTGCTCCCCTTGGCCGAGCCAACGTTCCTTCAGTTCTGGTGATAACCGAGTGATGGCGCTGGCCGGGGTTCGCCGTCCCAGTGGGAACGTGACCTGAGATGACGGCACTGACCGCAGCGTGTGCTCGAGCTGGTTAGTGCCTGGAACTTACGCAAGAAGGAGAAGGCCCCAGGTACATAGAGATGATATGCAACCCAGTTACAGATGGGGAAAATACACGAGTTAAACAATTCCCCATTCTCCAAGCTTTCCCTGAACCTAGCTTTCCTCTCCAGGCCCCCCTGCTCACTGCTCCCCTTCATCTGTGCCAGTTACAGCCACCACCTCCACTGTTCTGAGCTCCCCGCTGGATTCAACCCACCTCCCGCCTGCTGCCCTCCACTGAAACCATCTCACCAGTGGCCTCACCAGACCTTGGGGCCTCCACTCTGTCCTCCTTGACCTCTGCTGCTGCTAACACTGGGGTCACACAGGCCTTGTCCTCGGCCTGCTCCGCTTCTCCCTTCACAGCCTCTCTGGGGCTCTGCGCACGCTCGCCCTGACCATCTAGGCTGATGACTCGTGGCGCTCCCTGTCCCCTCCGTAAACCCCACCTCTCAGCCCCTCTCTCCAGCATATCCTGCTGGCTTATTGCTACTCTAAACCCAAGCGGAGCTCCTTGCTGTCCTGCCCCCCATTCTGGCGCTGTTCACCACACCACCCTCGTCCCTGTCACTCAGGGTTTGTCTGCACCGGAGCTGCTCTATTAAGCATGCTAGCTCCATCAGAGTATAAACAGGGGTGGGGGGTATTCATATCCGACTCCTCCCTCTCTTGGCTAGCATATCCCAGTCCTGCCTCTCTTCCTTCATTACCCAAGGGCTCTTCTTTCCTTTTCCCAGGGAAAACTCTCCACTCTGGGGCCTTCCTGTTCTCCTCCTCCTTCCCCCTTCCCGTCCATGAGAAGGGCAAGTCCAGACCTGGGGACAATGACTGAGCAAGGCTCCCTGGCTGGCGGGGGTGGGCGATTGAATCCCACCAAAGGGCAGCAGGGTGGGCGCTCTCCGTACGTGGGATGCTACAAGCATCAGCTCCCTAAGGGCAGATGTCAGTGAGGTCTCAAAGGGCAGCAGCTGAACCTTGAGGCTGGTTCTCTTTTCCTGGGGCAGCCGGTGGAAATCATTAACTAGGGAGGGAAGGTGAGAGCGGGGAGATGCAGGGGCAGCAGTGCTGTGACTCCCTGGTGCAGGCTGCAGGGTAGTGGGGGGTGCCCGTAAGCAAAGCGGGGGATGTCTTCTCATTGGCCATCCTACTGTGACTGCCCAGCGAGGGCGAATAGTGAGACCTGGGGCACGGAGGGCGGTGGGCAGCCTGGCACTGGTGGCCTGGTGTTTCTCATTCTGACAGCACTCAAACACTGTTTGTGGTGGGTGCGTTATAGACGCCTACGCAGGCCAACGGGCAGAGACGACCGACGTGGTAGAAGCTGTGGCAGGCAGGTAGCTATGGGAAAGGGTCCCGGGCTTCTTGCCACAGATAGAGCAACTAAGCTCTGCTTAAAGAAGGTGATGGTAGGAGGCTGGTGGTGCGGGGAAGGTGTGTGAGGACTTTGGTTCTGGCCTCTGGTGAGCTTCATGGAGTTTCTCTGTCTCCCTCCTGCAATGCCTGTTAAGTGCAACGTAAGACAGCAGTGACTGGGTGAGGCGCACGGCCCACTCGCCCGGCTGAGGGGCTCGGCTACTGCGTAAACACCTCGCAGTAAGGCCTTGCAGGAGCTCTAGGGTAGTGGGTGAGGGCCCCTGACTGAGGGAGGGAGGTTCTGGCAGGCTGAGACAAAACAGGCTTGGGTGTGCCCTCTTAGCAAGGAGGGCAGGGGTCCGAGGCCATGGGGTGCTGCTGGGGTCCACCTGGGTCTGGGGAGCTGCTGCAGCACCTAGCACCTTCTGTCCCAGGGAGGGTGACATGCCCGGCAGTCACTGGGGAGCTCCCAGGGCCCAGAGGGGGGCGATCTGAGCCATTGCGTGGTTGGCATCTCCCCCTTCCTGAGCAATGCATCAGTGCTGGTGATCCGGCTGCATAGTCGGCGGTCGCCATGGGCAGGGATCAGAGGCCCGGCTGGCAGGACTAGGGGACCCAGAGACCTCTGCCCTCTTAGTCCAAGGCCAGCCAGGACGGGTCTCATGCTGCTCCCAAGGGGGCTGTCCATTTGCCCCAGGGAGGCAGGAGCCTGGATTCAGGGCTGGGCTGAGCACCCATTTGAGGTGGTCTGGCAGGACCTATTCTAGCGCTGTGGCGTGGGCCCCTGACTGTCTGTCTGTCTCTGCTCCCACTTAGCGGTGATTCTGCCCACGATCTGGGCCTACCTGCAGACGCTCCATGCTGAGCCGTACTTCCTGGGCCTGGGCATCTCTGCCTTCAGCCTCACCGGCCTGCTCACGGGACCCCTCTTCGGGCACTGGTCTGACCGGAGCCAGCGCACCAAAGCCATCATCCTCTTCGCCAACATGTTTGAGATAGTGGGTGAGTGAGCAAGCGAAGGCCGTCTGGGGGCCGCCGGCTGGGCTGCTTCGCTGGTGGGAGCAGTCCAGGGTGAGCCCGTGTCCCGGGCACTGGCCCGCGGGAAGGCAGGATTAGCCCCACTTATCACAAGGGTGTAAACGTGCAACACCAAACTCTAAATGCAGGCACCTGAGGCCCTGATTTACAGAGATCCCGAGCACCTGCTACTCCTAGGCGCAGAGCCAGCCAGCTGCAGCAGGGAGCTAGGTTCTAGTCCGGCTCGGGCATCAGATGAATTCATTGTTAACCAAGGTCCAGTTGCAGGGCCCAACCGTACCCTCAGTTACGAGGCGCTGGGGGATCCCTGTGGGGCAGAATCCAGCCTGCAGACCCTCTGTTGCTGGTGCTGACCCATCAGCCGGATAGAACCCAGCTCTGAGCGTGCCGCGCTGGCAGCTAGCAAAGTACCCATTTACGTCAGCCCATGTGCTCCGCTGCACAGGTGGGTGGTGGTGCAGGACGACGAGTGTGGAGCCTGCGATGCCATTTTAACATGGAGGCTCCTTTCAGGGCAGGATCGCGGATTGCCTGCCTGCCTGCAACACTGGGGTGCCGAAGCTAGGAGATCGGAAGGACCCTACCCCTGCTCCAGCCCCATGGGATGAGACCCCCCACAGGTGTACGTGGGGTTGATTATAGCCAGCAGGGGACATCAGTGCCTGCCCCCCACCCCCCACATGAGGCTTGCCTCTTGGCTAGCCCCGCTGGCTCCAGGGATGCGCCTGCACCCCGTTCCTGGCTTGCATGTTCCTCCCGGCGTTACCTGTTGCTTTTTATCCCCCCAATTGCAGGGAATTTCATGTACTTTATGGGCGTCTCCAAGTGGCTCCTCCTGGGCAGCCGGCTGGTGGCAGGTAAGAGCTGCTGGTGGGGAAGCCGGGGGCCATGTGGGTCTCCAGATCCAGGTGCTTGTGCCGGGGGCTTTGGGCACCTGCCCCGTCTCTTGCCCCTGACTGTCCTTGTTTCTGGCAGGTGTTGGGACGGGAGCGGGTGCCTCCATCTTTGGCTATCTCACCCGCTCCACCACCTCGCAGGAGCGCGCCACGGTGTTTGCTGCAGTGATGGCGTGCCGGCAGGTCGGGCTGCTGATCGGTAAGGTACCCCTGGGTGCCCCCACGCCCTGTCCGTGTTCAGGAGGCGTCTGCCCCACACACCAGGCCCTTGCCCCAGTGGCTGTGGAGAGGGGCCACTGCAGGGAGCAGGCTCGGCTCTGGCTGCCCTGTGCCCTTGAAAGCAAGCTGTGGTAACTGAGGGCGGATGCCGCGGGGGCTGGTGTTTCTCAGGGAAGGGTACGGGGCCAGGGTATGGCAGTGCGGTGCCAGACCATGGTGGCGCTGCCTCTCGGGGACCGGGGGGCATGTGACAAAGGATCTCCGGTTCCATGGCAGAGAGGCTGTTGCCAGAGGCAGTGAATGGGGGTGGCGAGGGTGTGAGAGACCCACCATCTCCTTGATGGTGCCCGTTCTTGCCAGTCCCACCCTCCTCGCACTCTGGGTTTTCCTCCCAGTGCCCGCGTGTGACCTGCCGTCTCTTTGTGCTCAGGACCTGCCTGTAACCTCTTCCTGCGGCTCTGTAACTTCCGGCTGGGGCCCTTTGAGGTCAACAAGTTCACCTCGCCGGGGGTGAGTATCCCAGGGCGCTGCGCGCAGCCGGCGAGAGCTGCCCGCGGGAGTCGGCCCTGAGTTCCCTGGGTGGGGGGGCTGCGGTTCCGGGCTCTCAGGTGTCCGTCTGTCTGTGCAGCTCTTCATGTGCCTGCTCTGGCTCCTGCTCCAGTTCGTGGTCGCGGCGATGTACTACGACCTGCAGCCCGTGCCCCACCCACAGCGAGCGGCGCTGGCAGCGCCGCAGGAGGAGGAGCGGGAGCCCTTGGTGCAGCACGACGCTGGCCAGGAGGAGCCCGCTGAGCACCGGAGCTATGGCGGCACCGTCCAGCGGGTGCCCGCCGAGCCCCCCGTGGGGGACGAGTCCCGCTACGTGCCCAACGGGCACCTGGCCGAGGAGGAGGGCAGAGTAAAGGAGAAGAGCCCGTTTCGGAACTTCAGCGCCATGCGAGGTGAGCGCCCCTGCAGCCCAGCGTTTTGCGGGGATCCAGCTGGGGGCCCTAGAGGCAGGCAGCCTGGCATGCCCCCATTTTGATCAGTACGTGGGGGGGATTTGTCACGGGTTTCAGTCGAACCAGGATCCTACCCTCCCGGGAGCGTGGCAGAGCTGGAATCGAACCCACGCCGCTGACAGCCTAGTCACAAGGCCAGCCGTGCGCCCCCGCTCAGGGGGTCTGAGCTTCTAGGGGAAAGGTGAACCACACGCTCCGCAGACCCGGCACGGCGGCTGCTTGGAGTGTTGCTGACGAACCCTCCGTGTCCCGTCGCACCAGCCTGGCAGCTGCATAAGCCCCCAAGCTGTGGACAAAGGGTCGTGACGCTGTGGGGCTGTTGCTGGGGTGGGGGTCTCCCGCTGCTCTGGACAGCTACATGGGAACGGACAGCGAGCTGTTTGGGTGCTGAGTGGCAAGAGGGCCTGTGGGCACCGTGGGGCCTTCCTGCTTGTCCCCAGAGTCCCATGCCCTGCCCCAGAGCAAGCAGATGGGTCAACACCCAAGGGTCACATACTCGTCCGCCTGGACCCAGCATCACGCGGGCACCCTGGTGAGCAGGGAGCAGACCTGGGCACAGAACGGGGAGTGCAAGCCCAGCTGTAGGAGACCCTGATGGTCCCTTCCCTTCTCTGGGCACTGAGCCTTTGCCCCTCCCCCAGGGCTGTTATCCCTGGGTTGCAATAGGGGAAACTGAGGCCCAGAGAGGGCAAGGAAGTGGCGCAAGGTCAGCCAGCAAGCCGTGGTGTGAGCCGGCAGGACGGCGCTGTGGAAGGGTTTGCATGAGAGGGAGTTGGGTGTCATGCCAGCCTGGTGGGAAAGGCGGCCTGGACTCTCCAGCTGGTGCTCCAGAAAGGCTGGGCTCTGGGGGCCGGAGGACGGTGGAGGAGGGCAGCGCTGCCTCTTGCTCACACCCATGTACATTGGGAGCCAATGAGTGAAGAAACTGGCATGCAGGAGAGTGCGGGGCTGCTGCGGATGGAGTTCAGGGCCAGAAAAGGATCAGACTCTCCCGGCTGGCTCCCTTGCCCAGCGTGTCTGGTTACAGCGGCATCACGTTCCCCGCCCTGAGGAGTGTCCGGCACTTTGCTTGTGTCACCCCCCCACCCTTCCCTGTCGCCTGGTTGGCCCACTGACCTGTTCCACTGGGCGATGTCTCTCCCGCCTCCACCCCTGCTCTCCTTCCCTGCGGGCCTGGACACTCTCCTTCCCAGCGCCATAGTCCCGTGACGTCCCCATGGTGTCATTGCAGAGTACCTGCGGGAGGAAGTGGTGGTTCTGCTCACTGCCCAGTTCATCACCCTCTTCAACCAAACAGCCCTGGAAGTGAGTACCTGGGGGCTTGATGGGCAGGTCACTCTGTTCCACTCCCACCGAGATTGGGGGGTTGGGGTTCTTCTCCATGGTGGTGGTGGGAGCTACAGCTCGTCTCACAACCAGACTGGGTCCAGGGAGCGTCTCTTGTCCAGCCCTTCCCAGGTTCTGGATATGTGTATGGGGGTGAGGGGGACAGGGGATCTCCTCTCTGCTCCATGTGGTACTCCGGCCTCTCCCAGACCCCTGGTGAGGTTCACCTTTCACCTGCACCAGGCGCCCAGAGAGTGGGCATCTCTCCCTGGCCCAAGGTCTCCTTGTGAAGCCCAGAATTTGGGTGAACTTTGCGCATGACCCAGGCTTACCTCCTGTCTCAGGGAAGACAAGCGGGAGCAGAGACCCAACGCGCTGGTCAGGAGAACCCTCCCTCTGGGGCAGAGCAGGGGAGGGGCACCTTGTGGGCGAGGGTCTGTACCTGCCCATCCCACACAGAGGGGGCTCCTCACAGCCATGAATGGAGGGTGGGCAGATGTGTGACTCTCTAGGTTGCTTTCTCTGCCTGTCTGTATCTGTCTCTAGACCATGGTGACTCCCATCACCCAGCGCTACCTGAGCTTCGGGGAGCTCGAGAACAGCATCATGTACTTCCTGTGCGGCATCGAGGTAGGTGATACCCCAGCCCTGGGGGTCTGTAAAGGTGGGGGTCCTGGCAGACATGGCCTGGGGCAGGTGACCGGCTCCCGTCCCACGGTGCGTGTGCACACGCATGATCTGGACCCTGCCGAGAGCGCTCGCGACCTATGAATGTCTGACCCTATTTCTCAGCACGTGCCCCGGCCTTCCTGGTGACCTGCCCCCCTCCCCCCTTTGGGATCCTTCAGATATTTGCAGGTGCTGCTTGTTCTCTACCCCATGCTCTAGCTGTGTGTACAGCCAGACTGGGGATGGGGTGGAAGGAGGTCTAGGCCCCCTGTCCTCATCACTAAGCCAAGCGGTCCTCTGAGCCAGCCCTCCAGCCCCGATCTCCTCTGTCCAGCCCAGGCAGCGAGAGAGGCTAGTGATGCTGGGGTCCCGTCCAGCCAGGCCTCTCCTGCGTAGCCCGTAGCTGTGGCCCTGTTCCAGCCCCTCTGGGAGCGTTGGTGCAGACAGGGTCTCATGCTCCTTCACCGGCATGGACGGGGATGAAATGTCTTTGCCCGGCTACCCCGGCTCTCTCGCTGTTCCCACGGGTGGGGCTGGCCCGGTGTGAGTGCAGGGAGGGGAGAGTGCCAGACAGAACTGGTGTGGGACCTCTCCTCTGCCCTTGCTCCGGCAGCGTGCGGAGCGGGGCGTCCTTGCCAGTGGTCTCCGTTTGCAGCTAGGGCAGGGTGGGCTGCAGGCTGGGGAAACCTCGTGCCCTGCTGGCAGAGAGCCTATGGCCTGGCCCTGCCAACCTGCATGGCGCAGGCCGTTTCCTGGAGCCTGGCTGTGCTGGCTGGCACCTGTGCCCGGGCATGGCCGGCCTGTTAGCCAGGGGAAGGGCGAGCGGTGGTGCTGAGGCCGTGAGGGGGGAAGGCAGGGCGCTGGCAAGCAGTGACTCCTCTGATAAGGGAATACAGAGCATGTGCTCGTGTGCCCAGCGCTGGGGGCCTGGTGCTGGCTGGCTCTCAGGCGCTGCTAGCCTGCAAGAGGCCCTATGCGGGGCTTGCTCTGCCCTCCTTCCCTTCAGGCCCCCACCCTGGGTCACCCCGCCCCCCCGACTCTGATTGGCTCCCCCCAGCAGCAGAAGGGCCCCACTTCTGACTGGTCTTTGCACCCGGCCCGGGGGTTGTGGAATAACTCGTCTCCCCCACCCCCCACAGGTGATCTGCGGCTTCTTCCTGGTGCGTTGCCTCAGCAGCCGCCTCCCCGACCGCGTGATCCTGGTGCTCGGGCTGGTCATCTGCAACGTGGCTTGTGTCTGGTGCCTGCTCTTCCTGGCAAGGCCCCAAGGTAACTGACTGCCCCCTCCCCTTCTGGGCTCTCCGGTTCCTCTCTCCCTGGGGAATCGCTTGGCAGGGGGTTGGGTTCGCTGGCTAGGGATGATTGGGGGACAGGACCCTGGCATGGCTCTGGAGTGCTCCCCTGGGCTGCGTGGCACCTTGCATGGCGCAGGCTGGCCCAGCAGTGCCCTGTGGTGGCCCAGCAGGGGCTGTGTGGTGGAGAGGAGACCCCTTGCCTGGATGAGTGGTGGCGATGCTCAGCCGCTGTAGGCAGCATGGGCTGGCGCTGCAGTTCCCCGGCCCCTCTCCCTGCTCAGTGCCCGGGGAAGGGAGCAGGGGGCGCTCTCATGCGCGCCCAGAGTCATGAACATCTGGGCCTCTGCTGATTCGGAATGCTAGCAACTTAGCCTGGAGCATACTGGGGCCGGGCAGAGCATGCCAGGGGCTTGCCCATCTACCGGGCAAGAACAAGCATAGGCCCTGAGTCGAGTCTGCCAGTGTCTGGGGCTCTTTGCACGCCGGGCCCATCCACCCCCCTGCCATGTCTGCTTTGCTGCCCACAGGAAGCTTTCCCGTCCTGCTGTCTGAGCTGGTGGTCGGCGTGTTCCTGCAGGTGCTGGGGCTCCCCTTCGTGGCTGTCTCCCAGGTCTCGCTCTTCTCCAAGGTCACAGCAGAGAGAACACAAGGTGAGCCTCAGGGAGGGGTCGGTGCCCGGGCTGGGGCCTGGCGCCCACTTCCTACCTGCCCTGAGAGAGATCAGCGGCACTCAGAGCCCCAAACTCCCCTTCAGAGCACAGTCTGCCCTGGGACCAGCTGAGCCATGCCCCAAATGCAGATGCCTGCCTGCCCCTCCTCGCTCCAAGCCCAGATACCACAATGAAGGTCACCCTAGAGATGGGTGTCCTAAAACACACACATGACCTCTGTGCGGTCAGCCTCTCCCACCCCTCCCGCCTTGTAGGGACACCAGGGCAGCAGCTCGGGGCAGCTGCTCTTAAGAGCATGGAACCATTCGCTTCCCCCCACACAAGCTGGGCCTGTCTCCTCCCTGGCCCTGGCGGAGCTGAGTTCCCCCGGGGCTGAGTCTGGCCCGTCTGTCGGGATCTTGGTGTCCGAGCAGATAGCTCTGTCCCAGGAGGGGGCTGTTAAACCGTGGCACCGGGCCCCCTTTCCAAGACGGGTTTCCATTTCGCATGGCTGTGTTGGGTTTCTGATCAAACACCGATTCCCAGGGTCCAATTTCGATCCCACTCCAGCTGCTGAGTCCTGCATCCGCTCTGTGTTGACGGAGCTGGCTGGGTCCCTCTCAGCTCAGTGACTGGTTTGCCGGGGTGATCTGAGCCACTCCTGCCCCCGATGAATGGGTTTCAGAGGGGTAGCCGTGTTAGTCTGGATCAGCAAAAACAACGAGGAGTCCTTGTGGCACCTTAGAGACTAACAAATGTATTTGGGCATAAGCTTTCGTGGGCTGTAACCTACTTCATCAGATGCATGGAGTGGAAAATACAGTAGCAGGTATAAACATACAGCACGTGAAAAGATGGGAGTTGCCTTACCAAGTGGGGGTGAGTGCTAACGAGACAATTGAATTAACAGTAGGATACCAAGGGAGGAGAAATCACTTTTGTAGTGGTAATGAGGGTAGCCCATTTCAAAGAGTTGAATGGGGACACCCTTCTCCTTGGCAGGCCTCCCTGAATGACTGGGCTGAATGAATTTACAGGGGAGGGTGGAAGAGCTGGGGTGGCACAGGTGGGAGGGCGAAGCAGCCAGGGAACCCAGCGTGGCTCTGCCTACTGCTGTGACCGGGGGCCACCGACCTTCCCGGCCTGGCAGAAATGTAGAGCTGGACGGGACCTCGAGAGCTCATCGAGTTCAAGCCTGAGGCAGGGCCAGATATACCTAGACCACCGGTTAAAACACGATGGGGACCCCACAGCCTCTCTTGTTCGCCCGGCTCAGAGCTTAACTACCCTTTCCTGATTCTAACCTAAATCTCCCTTGCTGCCGATCACCCGCATTACTTCTTGTCCGACCTCCGGTGGACATGGGGAACGGTTGGTCTTCGTCCTCTTTGTACCAGCCCTGAACACATTTGAAGTCTGTTATCAGGTCCCCCCTTTTTCTCTAGACTAAACATGCCTAGTTTTATAACCTTCCCTCATCAGTCATGTTCTCTAAACCGTTTCTCTCCGGCCCCACCCCACCCTGGATTTGACCCGGAACCGAGGCCTCGACTCCCAGGGCCGTCTGAGAGTTTTGGTGGAGTATTTTCCGCCACCCCGTGGTGTGAGCAGTGGGGAGGAGGGGGACTGGGCGGAGCTTAGGGATGGAACGGTCTTCAAAGCAGCTGGTACCGTTGGCAGACCGGCGCTCTGATCCAGCGGGACGGGAAGGCAAGGACGCAGTACAGAGACCACCGCTCTGCTTCTCGGGCCAGTGCAGAAAAGTGTGTGGGCCCCACGTCCCGTGGGACTTTCTTTTTGGGGACGGGGGGTGGGGGGCGCTGCTTCTCTCTCTGTCGCCGACCTCCCCTCTCCCATCCTGTCTTTCTCTGTGCTGGGATGGCCCACCAGTCCCGCGGCCTCGCTCCTTTGGTTGGGGGGGGATACGGCCCAACACTGAGGCAGTCTCGTTGGCTCCCAGATGGCCATTATCTGCTTGTGTAGTGCCACGCGATCGCTCAGGCTTCCCCACCAAGAGAAAGGCAAGGCCCCCACCTAGGGTGACCAGATGTCCTGATTTTATAGGGACAGTCCTGATTTTTGGAGCTTTTTCTTACATAAGCACCTATTACCCCCCACCTCCTGTCCTGATTTTTCACACTTGCTATCCGGTCACCCTACCCCCACCCGCGGAGAGGCTGCCAGCGGGAATGGAGCATGGCTGCCTCCGGTCACACCCCAGGCCGGCCAGTGCCCTCGGTGGCGTGGTGCCCCCTGGTGGTAGGAGCTGGGGACGGCAGGCAGCGTTAACCCTTTGTGTTCTTCCTGTGCTGTAGGTTTCAGCCAGGGCCTGCGACGGTCAGTGGGGGGAATCGCCACCATTCTGGGGCCCCTGTGGGCTGGAGGCCTGACCGAAAACCTCTACATCATGCTGGGGGTGATGATGGGCCTGCTGGGCCTGCTGATGGTGAGCACCCCGGGGACGGTCGCCTGCCCCTCCCCATCCTGCCCCTGGGGGAGCCAGGGCTCCAGCCCCGCGGGCCGCATGCTGATGGCTCTTCTGCTCCCATAGGTCATGGTTGGGCTCTCGTACTCTTACCTGGTGGAGCCGCCCAGGAGCTACGTGCCGGGACCGTCCCCGGAGGAGCGGCACTCGTGACCTCCCACCCCTCCTCCGCGCACCCAGAGGCATTGCACGGGTTAAAGCCACCAAGGTGAGAGCATCAGAGCCCCTGGGCTCAGGGTGCCTCCTCTGCCCCGGTGGCCAAACAGTCCTGGGTCAAGTGCACCGAGATGCCTGGGTGAGGCCAGCAGTTCCTGCCTGAGGGGCTGTGCAGTCCTGCTGCTTGGTGCTGGGGGGCGCTCGGAGCTGTTTAACTGCCGGGGAATCTGCACAGGCTGTTTTATGGGGGAAGACATTTTACAGAGAACGGTTTGACCCTCGGAGGTCTGCAGAGCCACAGCGAGGTACCGGGGAACCTGCAGGAGAGCATTTGACCCTCCCGGCCTGGGCTCTTGTCAGTTTGTACAGTAGGAAACAAACACCTTCCCAGGGTGTCACATGTCGTGTCAAAAATCTCTTGGTGGCAAAAATATGGGGGGAAACGAAGGAAATTCCCCAATAAAAAAGTCAGTGTGATGGTTTGAGGAGCTGGTTCTTTTTAGTAAATACCTTCATGCAATGTAGCTGCACTTGCCCCAAACACCCTTAACTCTGCCCTCCACCGTCCATCCTGTATCTCTGTCCCTGAGATACCCATCCTCTACACCTTGTCCCCACTTCCACTGGGACCCATGTCGTTAACCTGCAAACCACCCAGCCACTAGCCATGAGCCCCAGCCACTACTCCAGCTCCCCTTCCCTTTCCAAGCCCCTTCGCATCCTGGTGCGTATATCCACCATTGCTGAAGGAGCTCTGAGAAGAAGCGGCCGAGCTGCTAACTAAAACCTGCCCGCTCATTAAAACCAGCTGCTGTTACAGAGGGCTGGAGGGCAGCGTATATTGTTCCTATATTTAGAAAAGGCTCTAGAGGTGGTCTGAAGAATTATGGCCTTTGGGAACATGGTTTCAACAATAATTTAAAGGTAGAAGAATAAACCCGCTGGAAGATCGTGATCTGAGAGGGTGTAGCCCGCACCGATCCTGTGGCGGAAAGGGTTGGCTCCGTAATCCATTAGAATTCTTTGTATGTGGCAGTAAAATAGCGACTGAAGGCGAAGCGGCTAACATGATATATTTAGACTTCCAAAAGACCTTTGATGAGGCCCCGCACACAAGGCTATGATAAAAGCTAAACCTCAGAAGGTGCATGACCAGGTACTGTTATGGATCAAAAACAGGCTCAGTGAGAGAGCTGAAAGAACAGGAATAAACAGGGAATTTTCATCACGGCAGAAGGGCCCAGGTCCTCAAAGGCGCTTAGGCTTCCCTTGAAACCAGTGGGAGTTAGGAGCCTAAATACGTGTGAGAATCTAGGTCGAGGTGCATAGTAGGGTGCCTCCGCGCTCTGTATTAGTGCCGTGGTGGTTGGTCTATTCATTAACCACCCGCAAAGGGGCGGGGTGGGAGGTGGTGAGACTTGCAGCGGCCACACGTGTATTTAGGTTAGTCACGGCCAGAGCCGAGTGTGCAGAACTTCAGGGAGTCCTAACCCAGCCCGACGAAAGGGCCACCTGAGGGGCTGAACGATCAATACAAAGGACTGTGCGCTGGAGGGGGAAAACTCAGCTACCCAGCCAGTTCCCGCTTAACTGCATTGACTCGGGTACGGGTCCTGGGCAGCGCCGTGGCCAGCTCAAAGGCGAGCACTGCTCAACGTGCAGCTGTGGTGAAAAAAGCAATCCCGCTACTAGGCTGCGTAAGGAACGGGCTAGTGAATAACCCGGAGAATAGAGTGGTATAGAGATGAGGGGTCTGGCTTCATCTGGCTCCTGGCTGCAGTGCTGGTCACCCCATCCCAGAAAGGAGAGTGAGCGGTGCGGGGGAGGAGAATGGAAACAGGGGGATTGTTACCTTCGAAAAGGGGCTGTGACGAAAGGCTATAACGTGGCTGGATGAGCCTGTGGAATGCCCTGCCACAGGAAGTTGGTGAGACCCAGCGTTTAGCAAGATGCTTGTAGGGACCCCAAGAATCTAGTTATACTAACAGAGAGTATTAGAGGGCTGGATGGTGGTGGTAGCTGGGCAGTGGGGATTAATTCAGTCACTGTGTGGGGCAGGTTATCCCGTATCTCCTACTGCAGCGCTCTTCCACCTACCTCTGGAGCAGCTGGTGTAGACAGGATGCTGGACCTTGGGTCTGCCCCAGCCTGGCAAGTCCTATGTTTGCCTTTATGCTTCGTATACAGGCCCCACTCCCCGTGAGTGACCATCTTCCCTTCTGCACACCGCTCCCCTGCGAGCCTGGACAACGTCACTAGTAAATGCCCCCCTGGGCCCTGTCCAGCCTGGCGTCTGCCTCGTGCTGGGAGGCATTCTGCAGGCCCCCCCTCAGAGCACTCAGGATCTCCGGGTGTGTGGGAGGGCGCAGTCCCCTGACACTCTCCCCACTTCTCTCCCATGCAGGTATTGCCCTGGCTGGCACCGAGGGCTCATGCGACACAGCCTGTCACCATCTGGCTGCCCCCATTCTGGGCAGGGCCATGGGGAGTGGGACCTGAGCTCACAGCCTTGCACGGGACAGTGTTCAGCACACAGGGCTGTCAGTGGACGAGCCCACACCCCTGCCGTGCTGCATTGGCACTCCTTCCACAGCCATCCATCCTTCCCCTCCTGGGCACTCCCCACCACCCTGGGCTGGCCCTTGCCCTGCCCCTCCCCCCAAGGACTGGCCTTCCTGTGCTGCTGGCCTGCTGCCCCCAGATTGACCAGCCTTCCTTTCCCACCCCTGTGCCCTGCTATGCTCCAGGTGGCTGCTGTCTCTCTGGACAGAGGAGCAAGGGGAGAGGTGAAGTCCTGGGGGGTGGGGGTGCTCCTGGCCTGCTGAGGGGGCGGGAGGCTGGATCTCTCCTAGACACAGAGTGGTGTTGATACCACCTTGCTGGGGGCGGGGGGCTGAGTTGTGGGCCTGGTATTGGGGTGGGTGTGTGGCTGGGTGCTCCTCGCTGGAGAAGGCAGGGGGCCGCCAGCCCAGGTGGAAGAGCCACAAAACTGCTGGCCTCTTCCCGCAGGCTCAGGGCAAGGGCGGCCCGGCCCCCCTCACTCCAGGCCTGCTGGGGGCAGGGGCTGGGCAGGGCTCTCCCCGTCTCTGTAACGTGTGTGTGAAGAAAGACTAAACCCGGGCGAGGGGCGGAGGCTGATGGGCAGATTCATCCTGCCAGGCAGGGGGCTCAGGGCATTGCTGCACTGGGGGAGAGTCTGAGAGACCTGTGCCATCCCATGGGCACCACATGGGCACAGGCACTGCCAGGCTGGACCAGAGGGGGCCATCAGCAGCACTAATAATACCCACCGCCCACCAACTCCTCTCTCATTCTCTGCCAGCGCCCTGGCCAGGAGGGGCCAAGCCCCACCAGCTGGCAGAGAGCTCAGAGCTGGTAACGGGACTGCTGCAGTACCGCCTGCCACCACAGGGGGCTCCCCTCTCTGGAAGCTGCAGTACCTGGCTGCCGCTAGAGTTGCCAACCTTCCAGGATGGGCCTGGAGTCTCCAGGAATGGAAGATTGTCGTGTGGTTAAATCTCCAGGAATGCGTCCAGCCAAAACTGGCAACCCTAGCTGCCACTAGGGGACTTCTAGCCCAGGAGGCAGTGGGGGGAGGGGGGTTGCAGTGGGGCCAGCCCCATGGAGGCAGAAAGTAGGGCTGTGTGCGCACTCCCTGCTGCGCAGCTCCTGCCTTCCCAGACCGAGCAGCAGGAGGGGGAAGGAGCAGGGAGGGGCTGGGTTGGCTGAGGCTAGCAGGCGTGGGGTGCATACCAGGGGCAGGGCGGGGTGTTCTGAGCTGGGGGATGGGGGTATTTCAGGGGGGAGGTCTGAGCTGGGAGGGGTTGAAGGCGGGGGGCTGGAGTCCGTCGTTGAAGGAGCAGGGAGGGGCTGGGTTGGCTGAGGCTAGCAGGCGTGGGGTGCATACCAGGGGCAGGGCGGGGTGTTTTGAGCTGGGGGATGGGGGTATTTGGGGGGGAGGGGTTGAGGGCGGGGGGCTGGAGTCCGTCGTTGAAGGAGCAGGGGTGCTGGGAGGGCCGGGTAAGTGCTGCTCTGTGTGGCTGGGCCCGGCAGTAGTGATCCGGACTGGTGTGAGAGGAGCACCTGCCCTTGTGCTGGGAAGGGCCCGGGCAGCGTGGCACTGGAGGGAGGACCAGCTCCCGGACACAGCTGACTCTGCCAGGGAGAGGCGTCCCTGTGCTTCGCACTGGCAGGTGGGCGCTGGGCACTAAGAGTTGCCAACCGTCCCATTTTCTAAGGGACATCCCTGATTGAAATAAAAAATGGCCTGGCCTGTATTACATCAGCACAGGGCGCCTTGACTCCTGTATTGCAACCAGGCCAGGGAGTGGCGCTCTGGCACTTTGCTTTGCATAGAGCCGCTGCCGGATTGGCAAGCTGAGCTGGCCACGGGCTCGGAATGCTGTTCAGACTTGGCCAGCTGCCCCGCGGCCTGCCAGGCAGAGGGGCGGCCGGGCCGTATTGGAGTGGCTTTGGAACCAGGCAGCTGGAGCTGTGCGTGCGCGACTCCCATGTGACAGTCTTCTCGACTTGTGGCATCCAAGTGCCGTCCGTGAGCGCCAGCAGTGGGTCCCGGGGCAGTGCTGGGGGCAGAAGGGACAAGAGTGTGCACTGGTCCATTTTCATTTACTGGGGCGCTGGGACCAGTCCCCCCCTCCCCCTGGGTCTGTCTGTCCGTGGGGCGCTGTGACCAGTTCCCCCCTGCCCCCCCACGCTGTGTCTGTCTTTCCCTGGGGTGCTGTGGCCAGTCCCCCCCCGCCCCCCTCACGCTGGGTCTGTCTGTCCCTGGGGTGCTGTGACCAGTTCCCCCCCATGCTGGGTCTGTCTGTCCCTGGGGCGCTGTGGCCAGTCCCCCCCGGCTGTGTCTGTCTGCCCCTGGGTTGGGGTCTCTCCTCCCCAATGCGTGTCACGGCTGTGGTCCCCACACTTGGTGACTGGGGCTGGTGGGGGCCCAGTTTTACTCCTGTTTGTTGATGCAGCTCAGAGGGAGGTGTTTCCGGCTCAGCCCAGAGGCATGGGAAGGGTTAAGCAGCCCAGGCCGGTCCTGTCCCTCTGGGGCAATCCTGCTGTGAGCTCACAGGGGTTTAGACACAAGTGATGTGAGTTTATGGGTCTCAGCTGGGGTCTGGGCCCCATAAGTGTCTCGCATTTCTGTAGCCCAGGATCCTGGCGCCTGCCACGCCCAGCCATTGAGTTACGTCGCCATGGGCATGGGGCAGAGGCAGCTGCTAACAGATGGATGGACTAGCAGGGGGGCTGCAGGAGAGCTGGGAACCCAGGGCTGGGATAGCAGGGGGCTGTGGGGCAGGATTGAAGGGTATCAGCAGAGCTGGGGGGGGAAGCCCAGGGCTGGGATAGGGCAGGATTGGGAGTGAGGAAGCTTGACAGGGCTCTTTGAAGATTCCCCCCCAGCCCCACATGAACAAGTGACTTTCTCTCCTTCCCCAGAGCACAGTGTGTTGTGGGGTGGGCTGCTCCCTCCTCTCCCCACAGCGCTGCCCCCCCAAGGGAGGAGGGGCTGCCTGGCAGCAGGGGGAGAGGAATTTGACTGCAACTCCAGCCGCAAAGCCAGCCCCTGCTCCCCTCCCGCCTTCCCCCTGATCTTCACCCCTAATCTCTTGCTCCATGAATCTCCCACAACAGTCTGGCCCCAGGGCTGGCCAGCTCCCCCAGCGGCTGCTGCCTCCCGCGTCAGGCCTGGGGCAGCCCCGGCTGGAGGTTCCAGGGCTCCTGGCGCAGGTGGTGTCCCTTGGAGGCCCCTGCTCCCAAGAGGAAGCTGGCTGGGAGCTGATCTTCCCCCTTGCCCCTGGATGCTGGGGTCCAGACCAGGCCAGCTAGGCGCTCATGGGTCCTTCCTGTGACTCACCAAAGGAGTGTGGCTGTCTCTGGGGCCAGATACCGTGGGGATGGGCCCCTACCTAGGGAGTAGGGCGGCTGTCAGGCAGCCCTGCCCAGCCCACGGCAGCACGGAGCGGGTGCTTTGCTGATGTACGTGCCCTGTGCCTGCAGCCCCCGTCCTGGACAGTGGGGGTGGGGGGAGCTGGGCAGATGGGCCCAGGTGCACTGTGGCGGTGGGGGGCACGGGAGGAGGCAGGGAGAGTGAGGGGGAGGGGAGGCGAAGCAGCCAGCTGCACAAAGGTTAACCCCAGCCAGGGGGCTGCTCTCCCGTCTGCCATGCCCCTCCCCGTGCCCTGCCGCTCACCCTCGACTGAGACTCTGACCTGGCATCCAACCCGAGCAGTTGCTAAAAATAGCCCTGATGGCGGGCGGGGGGCGTGAAGCAAGTGCCATGTCGGCTCACCCGGTGGCCAGGCAGTGAACCGGAAGGGTGGCTGAGCGGGCGGGGGGCGGCTGACTGGGGGTTACGTGCACAGATCGGGGCCTAGTGGCAGTGCTGCAGGCGCCCGAGCACTTGGCATCTGGTCGGGGGGGGGGTCAAAAGTTCAGCTGTGGCACTTGCTCCTCCCCCCCCCTTAATTCCCAAAAGGAGCATGAGTCGGTTTAACCCGTTCTTCCCCGGCTGGCACAGCGGAGCCCCCGCGCCCAGCAACCCCGGATCCTGCCAGCCCGGCCTGCAGGGCTGAGAGCTGCACCTGGAGGGATCAGAGAAGGGGCCGGAGGAGCTCCCCACCCAGCCAGGGAACCGGCTCCCTTGTGAGGGCAGGGAAGTGCAGGATGAACGTGCTGCTCTGCTGGGATAGGGGGCGCTGCGTGGCTAGCCCCTCGACTCCTGGCCCTGGGGCAGGAAGGGGCAGGGGCTCCCTCCTGAGCCTCACGCAGGTGGCTTGATGCCTTCATGGCAGGGAGCCTGGGTGACTGCTGGGGGCCAGTGGGTCAGGGATCTGGGGTCTGCCTGGGCACAGTAGCCCCGGTGCGGTGATGGGGGCACAGGGGGCAGAGCCAGAGGTGCAGGGGCGGGAGCAGCCTGGATTCCAGGGCAAACCGGCCTCGCTCCCCCCGTGCTGGTGCATCTGAGCTGGAGATGCCAATGCGGGAGTTCAGAGATTCGCCAATGGCTGTGGCTAATGTGCCTCCCGAGGGGCAGAGATGAGCTAAGAGCGCAGTGATGTAGGTGAGTCGGGGCCTGCTGCAGGACTCCTCTTCGCAAATGGATGGTGCATCCAAGGCACCTCTGCAGTCTGTCTACCGTCCCACGCGGGGGGATCAGTGTCTGGTGCCGAGAGCCGGGACGTCCCACGTGGGCGGATTGGTGTCCGGCGCTGAGAGCCGGGACGTCCCACGCGGGCGGCGGATCGGTGTCCGGCGCCGGGAGCCGGGATGTCCCACGCAGGCGGATCGGTGTGTGGCGCTGGGAGCTGGGGCGTCCCACGCGGGGAGCGGAGGGAACCGGGCAAGGGCCAGGAGCCGGGGCGTCCCACACGAGGGGCAGATTGGTGTCTGGCGCTGGAAGCCGGGGCGTCCCATGCAGGGGGCAGATCGGTGTCTGGCGCTGGAAGCCGGGGCGTCCCACGTGGGGGGCAGATCGGTGTCTGGCGCTGGAAGCCAGGGCGCCCCACTTTGGGGGCAGATCGGTGTCCGGCGCTGGAAGCCGGGGCGTCCCACCTTGGGGGCAGATCGGTGTCTGGCGCTGGAAGCCGGGGCGTCCCACGCAGGGGGCAGATCGGTGTCCGGCGCTGGAAGCCGGCCGGGTGGCATGGGAGGATTCCCAGCGTGCAGGAGTTAAGGAGTTAGGTTCACAGCGGGGTCACCCTGCGGCTCGGCTGCCGAACGCAGGGACGGCTCAGCCCAGCTCCCATCCACTCGCGCTTAATTCATTTGGACGTAAACTGCACTTTCCGTTCGTTTCAATCACCATCTCGGTGGTTAGACCAGCCCCTTCCTGTCCTTCCGCCCCCCCTCCCCCAGCCAAGCCCTTTCCCTCCTCCTTTGCCCCCACAGGCCCCCTCTGGTGGGGCCAGGGACCGGGCTACTGCCAGCGCCTGCCCGGAGCAGACTGAGGGCAGCGAGCCCCTAGGGAAAGGGGGAGTGGTCAGGAGGGGAAGATGCCTGGCTCTGTCAGGGCTGAGCTCCCACCTGCTTCCTGGGGGTGTTATGGGCCATGCTTAGCCCAGGGGCTGTGGGTTGTGGGCAGAGTCTGTGTGACCCCCTGTGTCCCGTCGTGCAGGTGGCTGACAGGACTCCAAAACCAAAACCGTGTCCCCCGCAAATGCGCTCTGCTCTCTCTGCCGGCTTCCAGAGGCTGCTTCCGTCCGCACAGTGCAGAGCGACATCCCAACCTGGGCCAGTGCCCGGCTCCCTCCCGGCCCAGTGCCCGGCTCCCTCCCGGCCCAGTGCCCGGCCCCCTGCCCGGCTCCCTCCCGGCCCCCTGCCCAGCTCCCTCCTGGCCCAGTGCCCGGCTCCTTCCCGGCCCAGTGCCCGGCTCCCTGCCGGCTCCCTGCCGGCTCCCTCCCGGCCCAGTGCCCGGCTCCCTCCCAGCCTGGGCATGCTACTTTCCAGCCTGGATGCTCTATCTGGCCATGGCCGTGGCCCACTCCATGGTTGGGAGCGACTCCAGTCTCACTTGGCTGGCAGGGCCGGGCGCTTCGACAGGACAGGGCCTTTGGCCCACATGGCTGCAACTTTGCTTCCCTCGGCCCGGTTCGCAGACCCCAGATGAGTTTCCTTCGCCCCAAACTGGCAGTAAACCCAACTACCCTGAGCCCAGCTGGCTCTGGTCACTGGAGTGCCTGGCCATGGGGGCGGGAAGCCCCTTGTGGGGCAGAGACGCCCCTTTCCTTACAGTGCCCTGGCGGCATGCTGTGGGCCTGGCTCCCGGCCTCCTCCCCAGAGGTGGGCGCTCTGCAGTGAGTCCTGTGCTTTGCAATGCCAGGAGATGCGGGGCTGGATCAGGTGTGAATTGGGGAGGGGGGTGGAGATGCCAGGTACTGCATTACCCCTTCTCTCCTGGCACAAATCCCCCCCAACCCCATCGGGCTCGGAGGGCGCCCTGTGTGAGTCATACAAGGGGGAGCTGTTGGAGGCTGTTTGCCAGGTGGAGAGGGCACCTGCCCATGCCCATGCCCTCTCCTGTGCCCGGGACACTAGGTGCTGCAGCAACGGGCGCTCTGTGCAGCCTGGAGATGGCTAGAGATGAGCACGGTGGGGGAGGGGAGCGGAGCCGTGTCCGCTGGTTCACCCTGGCGGTGTCTCTGGGCAGGAGCTAAGAGGTCATGGGCTTCCCCAGGGCCCCTTCTGAGATGAGCCGTGGCCGCTCCCTGTCGCCCCCAGGAAGGCCCCGTCCGTCCTCATCAGCGTCCCCGTCCCCCTCGGCAGACGCAGTTTCATTCAGCTGGGTACCCCGGGGAACAGGTGGCAGCCGAGGCCATGCCCAGAGCCAGCTCCCCCTTGTCCCCGCCTTCCCCAGCCCTGCAGCACAGGCTGCATCTAAGGGGGAAGTTGCCATTGATGTCAGTGGGGGGGGGTCCCATGGGGTGGGGGAGCAGCAGGCGCTTCGTTCGCCGAGTGAACTCAGAGCCCATGACCCTGCAATGGGTAAAGAGGGGGGCATAGGTGGGGAGGAGCCAAGCCCCGGGGGAGCGATGGGACACGACCAAGGGCCAGGGCTGATGGCTTCTAGGCTAGCAACCATGGCAAGGGGAAATGAGTGCAGGGGAAAGGCAGTGGGGGAACAGGAGTGCATGGGGGCAGTGCAGGGGATGGGGTGCATGATGGGGGCAGTGCAGGGGATGGGGGGGCATGGGGACAGTGCAGGGGATGGGGTGAACTGGGGCAGTGCAGGGGATGGGGTGCATGATGGGGGCAGTGCAGGTTGAAGGGGTTCATGGGGATGGGGTGCATGGTGACAGTGCAGGGGATGGGGGTGCATAGGGGCTGTGAAGGCTGAAGGGGTGCATGGGGACAGTGCAGGGTGAAGGGGGATGGGGGCGCATGGGGCAGTGCAGGGTGAAGGGGTGCATGGGGGAAGTGCAGGGGATGGGGGTGCATGGGGATAGTGCAGGGTGAAGGGGTTCATGGGGATGGGGGTGCATAGGGGCTGTGAAGGTTGAAGGGGTGCATGGGGGCAGTGCAGGGGATGGGGTGCATGTGCTGGAGCTGCAGTGTAGGGATGGGGGATAAATTGGGCGCAGGGTTTCGGGGTCAGTGCAGAGAGTTGATGAACATGGGGGTGGGGTGCTTCTCCCATACCTTTCTGCTGCTGAGGGCCTGCTCCAGGTCTCACAGGAGAGGGGGTCTGAGCCCCTGCATCCCCGGGCAGTGAGGGGAGGTGTCTCCCTTTCTTGTCCCAGGTCTGAGTCTGGGGCCCTTGCAGCTTGTGGGATCCGGTTGCTCTGAACCTCCCCAGCAGGTGGCAGCATTGCACCAAGAATGGTCCCTCTAGTGGGAAATGGGCACTGCAGGGCCTGGAGCTGGGGCTTCCCTTGGGGAGGGGGCAAGGATCCTGCTGGGGGTGCTGCACCCCCCACAAAGCAGGGCCCTCACCAGGGCTGCATCAGGCGGGGGAGTGACAGGGTCAGAACCTCACCGGGGGTATGTGCCCCAGTGCCACTCACAGCTCCCCGCTCCCCAATGGGGTCTGCTCAGCCGCATCCCCCATGCTACTCATCCCCATGGGCACACCTGTCATCCCCTGCACCCCCACGCCAGGCTCCCCCCAGGGCAGCCCCCAGACCTGCCTGCCCATCTCTAGCTCCCTCATAGAATATCAGGGTTGGAAGGGACCTCAGGAGGTCATCTAGACCAACCCCCTGCTCAAAGCAGGACCAATCTCCAGACAGATTTTTGCCCCAGATCCCTAAATGACCCCCTCAAGGATTGAACTCACAACCCTGGGTTTAGCAGGCCAATGCTCAAACCACTGAGCTATCCCTCCTCCCCTCTCCTGGCCTGGCCCGGCCCGGCTCGGCCCAGCCCCTCCAGAGCAGTAGAAGTTGGGGCCTCCCTGCCCTAGGAGCTGGCGGGGGAGAGACAGTACAGCCTTGGCTCCACTCGGATAGACAGTGCGGGCAGGAGGCCCTGGGCTGCCAGGGCAAGCGCGGAGGGAGCTGCCACTAGCCACTCGCTGGGCCTCGATGCCCAGCACCGTCGCCCTGGGGTAAAGCTGGGGTGTGCGGTGCAGGCACACTCCACGAAGGGGGCAGGATGGCCTAGTGGTGCCAGTGTACTCCCTGCTGTGGTGCTGCCCTCCACGCCCGTGTCAGGGCCCCGCTCCCTGTGCTGAGCAGCGGGCATGTCCCGTCCTTCAGCTAACGCAGGGCTGGCTCCGGTGCCCGCTGCTCCCTGGATCTGCTGGCTGGGAAACACAACAAAGTGAGGGGGGAGTGTGAGCCCAGCCCCGCGGTTAGATGCTAACAAGTTCAGTCCAGTCACGGGGCCCAGGGCCATGGCACCCCAGGCACATCCGGGGTTGCCAGAGCATAGCCCCTGCCACCTCAGGAGGGGCAATGGCCCCACAGGACAGAGGACCTTAGCCCAGCCCCTCCCATGCCCCCATCATTCAGTCCTGAGCCTTGTTAATGGCAAAGGCATAGTTTGATGTCAGGCCAACGGCCCCCCATCCCCCCAAACTAGGCCCATGGCTAATGGGGCCCCCAGTGACCCTCCTCACAGTTGCAGGGGGGCAAAGCTGCCTGAGGCCACCAGCAGGGTCGGGGGGGCAGCATGTGAGCTGGCCCCATGCCCCCCTCAGCCTCACAGGCCTGGCACAAAGCCCCACAGCGGAGTGTGACACAGCCCTGCCTGGTGGGAGTGTGGGCCCCTGCCCTGGGGTGTTCACTGACTCCCTGCTGGCTCTGGGTGGTGGCTACAGAGCCGTAGGGTCCAGGGTGCCCGCAGGGAGATGGGCACGGTGGACAGCGTAGGGAGTCGGACAGGGTTGTGCCAGGAGCGTAGGAGAGTCCCCAGCACCCACCACCCCCACCTGCCACCATCCCGCCATCACCATCTCTCCCCACATTTGGTGTTTCCCAGGAAGCCCCAGCGCCCGGAGTCACGGGATCAGGGGAGACTCGCAGCTTTCACCTTACACGTCGGGCGGATTCTGGCCCTTGGGGGCCGCCAAGAAAAAGCATGAAAATGTGACCCCCACGGCCCGGAGGTTTGTGGTTAAAAGCTCAGGATTTCTAAGCCAATCTCCTGGTCTTTGACTGCCTCAGTGGCCAACCGCCCCCCTCGCCCTCGATCGTCACCCTGCTCCAAATTCTGGCTGGTGCCCCGGCAGGGAGGGGCTCCAGTCTCAGCCCCAGGCCCTGCTGGGGCTCAGACCCGCTGCCTTGAGGGCAAAGGCAGAACAGAACTTGTGAGCCAGGGAAGTCCCCAGCCTTGTCTCTCTGCCAATCTGTCCCTGGGTTCCCCATCCTAGTCTCTGCCACTCCAGCCTTGGGTACCCCCACCCCCAACTCTCTGCCAGTTGAGCCCCACGTATCCCTATCCCCATCTCTCTGCCATGCTGTCCCCTCATACCCCTGTCCCTGTCTGTCTGCCCTCCATCCCTGGGTACCTGTCCCTGTCTCTGCCAGCCCAGCCCAGCCCATGGCAGGGGCGCCAGGTGAGCTGCTGGGTCTCGGCTTCACCCTACTGCTGATTGACTAACGAGCTCAAATCACCATGACAGCTGCAGCCTGGGAACATGCCCTCGCTGCAAGTGCTGCTGCCCCCATCCATCAGCTGCAGCCAGGCAGGGCGGGCGTGGGAGCCCGGACGGGCCTGGCACTCACCACGCGCCAGCTCATCATGTGCCAGGCTGGAGAGTTACGGGGGGATTTACTGGTGCGGAGGCAGCCCCTGGAGCCCGAGGGTTGTTCCAGGAGACAAGGAGGGGGTTGTGGGTGGGACTGAGGGCAGCCCCAGGATGGGGGGAACGGGCAGGGGATGGGGCAGTGCGCCAGGGCAAGGGAGACAGCTGGGCCAGGTGGGGGGCCGAGCGGCACTGGGAGGGCCTGGAATCCCCACCAGGCCTGAACTCCGAGGCCCCCCATGACTATCCAAGACCCTGCAGGCTGAGAGGGGCCAGGGTCAGCATGTCCTCCCTGCCCCTGGTGCTCTGCGACTGGCTCCCCGTCTCTCGCTGTGCTTCGGATCCTGCGTTGAGTGAGGGGCCCGGCGGCACAGGGTCGGAGGCTAGCAGCCTACGGGGTGGGGGGAAGGTGTGACGGACGAGTGCCGGGGGGACACCGCGGTTGGTGCCCCCTGCTCCAAAGTGATGTGCGGGGAGTCCAGCCTGGCACCTCTGTGCAGCGCTGTGCTCGCGAACCCAGCTGAGACCTGGCTCCCGGCAAACTGCTGCGGGACACGGGCTGGCTGGCAGGGCCAACCCATGTATGATGTAGTTGGGGATTGGTCCTGCTTTGAGCAGGGGGATTGGGACTAGAACCTTCCTGAAGTCCCTTCCAACCTTAATCTTCTATGATTCTATGGCACAGGCCACACTCAGGACTTGGTGCCCGGATGGGAGAAAATCCAGTCTGCTGCTAGAAGGGGAGGGGTTGCTGCAGGTGGCCCGGCCCAGGCCACACGCACTGGCCTAGCAGCAGTGAACAGTCCAGTGGGAAGGAGCTGGTGATCGCGTGCCTGCAGGCGTGAATCCCAGTCCCCTCCAGCTCCGGGGGGCACAAGGTCGGCTCCCAGCAATGGGCGTGACCCCACAACCTCAGGTGTATGGTACCCGCTATGACCAGCCCTGGCTGATCTACCCAAGCCATGGCATTACCAGTGCGCTGTCACAGACATCGCAGAGCGGCCGAGCTCACAAGTCAGGGCAGGCCAGGGATGGGAGCCTGTGATGGGTTTGATCACAGAAACCCCCTTGGGACTGTCACCTGATGTGTTGAGACTACCTATGAACCCGTTTTCTCTGCCAGTTTGGGCCCCCCAGAAACTCTGCCTTGTTGAGCCAGACACGCCAGTCTGCTCCAGCACAGACCCAGGGTCTGACCCACGTGCCCCAAAGCTGCAGACTTAACTGAAAACAGCTTAAGAAGTGCTCCTGTCTCCAGCACCCAGACACTCAGCTCCCAATGGGATCCAAACCCCCAAATAAATCCATTTTACTTTGTATAAAGCTTATACAGGGTAAACTCATAAATTGTCCCCCTCTATAACACTGATAGACAGATATGCACAGCTGTTTGCTCCCCCCGGGTATTAATCACTTACTCTGGATTAATTAATAAGCAAAAGTGATTTTATTACGTATAAAAAGTAGGATTTAAGTGGTTCCAAGTAATAACAGACAGAACAAAGCAAGTCACCAAGCAAAATAAAACAAAACACGCAAGTCTAAGCCTAATACATTAAAAAACTGATTACAGATGAAATCTCACCCTCAGAGATGTGCCAATAAGCTTCTTTCACAGACTAGACTTCTTCCTAGTCTGGGCCCAATCCTTTCCCCTGGTACAGTCCTTGTTCCAGCTCAGGGGGGTAACTAGGGGATTTCTCATGACTGCAGCCTCCTTTGTTCTGGTCCACCCCCTTATATGGCTTTGGCACAAGGCAGGAATCTTTTGTCTCTCTGGGTCCCCACCCCTCCTTCTAAATGGAAAAGCACCAGGTTTAAGATGGATTCCAGTACCAGGTGACACAGTCACACGTTCTGTGAGACACCCCCCCCCCCCCCAGCCTTCATTCTTCCCGGCCTGACTCACAGGAAGGCTTGCAAGTAAACAGAGCCATTTACAGCCAATTGTCTTAGTTGATGGGAGCCATTGAGATTCCAAACCACCATTAATGGCCCACACTTTGCATAACTACAATAGGACCTCAGAGTTAATTTCATATTTCTAGTTTCAGATACAAGAGTGATACATTTATACAAATAGGATGACCACACTCAGGAGATTATAAGCTTTGTAACGATACCTTACAAGAGACCTTTGGCATGAAGCATATTCCAGTTACATTATATTCACACTCATGAGCATATTTTCATAAAATCATACGGAGGGCAACGTCACAGAGCCCTCCCCAGGAAATCCAGGTCCTGATGGGAAAGGGGTGGGTGACTCAGCAGGGGCACTCTCCCCTGAGCCACGCTCCAGTGTTAAACAGCAGCCATGACCTGACTAAGAGGCAGCTGCATTTCAGTGCCAAAGGGGGGATCCCTGCATAAACAGCTGCCGTGTCCCATCCCAGAGGTGGCTGCATTTCAATGGTGGGCCTAAGCCTGGCTATTGACTTAAACTGGTTATGAAAGGGACTGTGGGCAGGCAGGGTTTGTATTATCCCCATCGCTCCCCCGCCCCCGAGAGCCTGTCATGCAGATAGCACACGGGTTGTGACACATTCCTCTCAGCTCCCCGCAGCCTGTCCCTGCCCCCCTGCTCGCCCAGCTGTCTGCAACCAATCGCCCACGTGGCTGCAATTTCCAGTGTCCCTCATGGCCGCCGTCTGCTTCCTGCGGCGATGGCCTCAGGTCCGGGGGGGCAGAGGTTAAGGGCCTATTAGAGCCGATTTGTAATCTTCTTGTCAAAGCCCCAGACTCACAGGCCCCGGGGGCCCCTCATGCTGACGGGGGTGGGGCTGGATTTCCCCCACCTTCTGCCCATCGTAACTCAGGTACCAGGCTGGAAACCCCTCCCCAGTGGCCCCTGCAGTGCAGGGAACGTGGCCCCGTAGAATCGCCTCAGGGGGAGACGCCAGCACGCCCCAACCCAGCCGCTGCCAAGGTGCGTTACCGCTGGGTCAGGTGCCCGCCTTCAGCCAGGAGCCGAGGGCTGCCCTGGTTCATGACTCTCTCATATCTCTTCACAGAAGGCACGCCCTCCCTCCCAGGACCGTAGACCCATGAGCCCCCTGTGCCCCCCCAAGGGTCTGCATGCCATCCACCTCGGAACGGTGCCCAGAGAGCTGCAGCGCCCCCGCCTGGGCCTGCACTGTCCTGAACCTGCAGGCCTGGTAGCAGTATGTCTGGTGGGGGATGGCCGGCATGTTCTCGTTTCGCCAGACGCAGCACTGGAAATCCCGTCCCGCCATCACCACCTCCCAGACGCTGAGGAAGCTGACACGCCTGGTCTCCTGCAGCGCGTCGGGGCTGAAGTCCAAGCAGGCCCCATCCCTGCCCCATCTCCATGCAGGGCACTGCAGCCTCCCACCCTGCCCCGCTGCCCCCCATCCCTGCCCCATCTCCATACAGGGCACTGCAGCCTCCCGCCCTGCCCCGCTGCCCCCCATCCCTGCCCCATCTCCATGCAGGGCACTGCAGCCTCCCGCCCTGCCCCGCTGCCCCCCATCCCTGCCCCATCTCCATGCAGGGCACTGCAGCCTCCCGCCCTGCCCTGCTGCCCCCCATCCCTGCCCCATCTCCATGCAGGGCACTGCAGCCTCCCGCCCTGCCCCGCTGCCCCCCCATCCCTGCCCCATCTCCATGCAGGGCACTGCAGCCTCCCGCCATGCCCCGCTGCCCCCCATCCCTGCCCCATCTCCATGCAGGGCACTGCAGCCTCCCGCCCTGCCCTGCTGCCCCCCATCCCTGCCCCATCTCCATGCAGGGCACTGCAGCCTCCCGCCCTGCTGCCCCCCCATCCCTGCCCCATCTCCATGCAGGGCACTGCAGCCTCCCGCCCTGCCCCGCTGCCCCCCATCCCTGCCCCATCTCCAGGCAGGGCACTACAGCCTCCTGCCCTGCCCCACTGCCCCCCATCCCTGCCCCATCTCCATGCAGGGCACTACAGCCTCCTGCCCTGCTGACCTCCATCCCTGCCCCATCTGGATGCTGCACAGGGTCTCCACTGCCACCTCACCCGTCTTGCTCCCCGTGTTGCCCTCACCCTTCTCAGAGGGGCGGGAGGCATTTCACCTCCGGGGACCCTTCTCCGCACCGGCGGCATTGCCGAGCAGGCCGAGATCACAAGCCAGGGCCTGTGAGGGGGAACTGGCTCCACTCCCAAGCAGCGGCGATGGGCAGCGACACTTTCCGCCTGTGCACAGCCTCCCTCGCCAAAGACACAGGCCACCCTCCCCCCAGTGATCCAGCCTGGGTCAGCTCCACGCACTATGGTAACTCCCGCTCTGCCCGGGCCAGAGCGCCCGGGCCAGGGTACTGCACCACATGGAGTTGAGGCATCATGGGAGGCGGGAGAGCCCTGGCACACGAGGGGTCACTATTTCCCCAGGACTCTCCACCCCCAATCCAAATGCCATTGCTTTGTGGTGGGGACTGACTCTCTCCCTGTCCCAGGCCCCCAGGCCCCTCCAAAGTCCCTCCTCCACCCCACCCCCCGATCCCAGTGCCCCGAGCCGTTCCAGCAGTGACTGGCCACGGACCCTGTGCCAGCTGGAGAAAGGGACAGAGGCTCCTGGGCCGGTTAGCAACCCCCGCTGGCAGCCGTAATCCTGGCACAAATTAACCGGCCATCTGCCTAATGGCTGCCAGAGCAGCGCCCTGCCCGCTGGGCCAGGACAACAGAGCAAGTGCCCGACATGGTCTCACCTCACCCCTGGCACCCAGCCACCTCCCCCACCAGCCTCGCTCACAGTGTCCTCCCTCAGCCGCCACGGGCCACCCACTGCCCCACCGCTCCCCTGGGCATGGAGGGTACATGGCAGCAGCACAGGTGGGGAGGCTGCAGGGCCCTGTATGGAGATGGGGCAGGGATGGGGGGCAGCAGAGCGGGAGGCTGCAGGGCCCTGCATGGAGATGGGGCAGGGATGGGGGGCAGAAGGGCAGGAGGCTGCAGTGCCTTGTATGGAGATGGGGCAGGGATGGGGGTCAGCAGGGCAGGAGACTGCAGGGCCCTGCATGGAGCTGGGGCAGGGATGGGGGGCAGAAGGATGGGAGGCTGCAGTGCCCTGCATGGAGATGGGGCAGGGATGGGGGGCAGCGGGGCAGGGCGGGAGGTGGCAGTGCCCTGTATGGAGATGGGGCAGGGATGGGGGTCAGCAGGGCGGGAGGCTGCAGGGCCCTGCATGGAGATGGGGCAGGGATGGGGGGCAGCGGGGCAGGGCGGGAGGCGGCAGTGCCCTGTATGAAGATGGGGCAGGGATGGGGGGCAGCAGGGCAGGAGACTGCAGGGCCCTGCATGGAGATGGGGCAGGGATGGGGGTCAGCAGGGCGGGAGGCGGCAGTGCCCTGCATGGAGATGGGGCAGGGATGGGGGGCAGCGGGGCAGGGCGGGAGGCGGCAGTGCCCTGCATGGAGATGGGGCAGGGATGGGGGGCAGCGGGGCAGGGCGGGAGGCTGCAGTGCCCTGTATGAAGATGGGGCAGGGATGGGGGGCAGCAGGGCGGGAGGCTGCAGTGCCCTGCATGGAGATGGGGCAGGGATGGGGGTGTAGTAGTAGGATTTATTGTTTGTATTTTCTATAATTGAGAATAAAAAATAATGGATAATAATGTCGCATGTATTTAGTACTAGACCTTTGAGGGTACCACTTGGTTGTAGGTTTAGCTGGCAGGCACGTGCTTCGGCCCAGATCCTGCCGAGGGGCTCAGCAGACATGCAGGGGACTGTGCCGGTGGGTCCCATGGAAGGACTGGGGCTGGCCCAGTGGGTCCCAGGGCAGAATCGGGATCTTTCCTCTTACTCTCCAGAGCAGCCTCAGGCTAGCAAACTCCAGCTAATTCCTGGCAGCTGCTAAAGGGACTGGGAGGAAATAGCAATACGGTCTCAGCACCGTTACAATCAGCTTGCGCTCACCACTGATACTCCAAGGACCTTTGGCTGAGAAGGAGACGGGGGCATCAGCTCTTCACACCATGCGCGGAGGGGGAGCTTAGGGGCTGGCAATTGCCGGCCCAGCCTCTACCCCCTGAAGCTCTGGAGGGTGCAACAAGTTTTATTATTCAGTATTATTGGTATTCCAGCAGCACCAGCTGAAACCAGCACCTCACGGCAAGAGCCAGCCCCGTCCGCGAAGAGCTCGCAGTCTGCAGAGACATGGCAGGCCCAGGGTGGGAGCAAGGGATTGCTCTACCCCCCCCCCCCCCGTTTGTAGATGGGGAGCTGGGGTACAGAGAGATGTGAGGCTAGGCTCCCTAGCACTCAGCACCAACTTGCACACCTAAAGAAGGGCCAGGCTTTCAGAAATGCCTGGACCCAGCAGCTCCTATTGGGACTGCGATGGGGCATCTGCCCCACGCTGGCCCATAAGGGGTTAATAGAACACTAGGGAGGCTGTGCGGCAGGCAGCCAATTAGAGAAGGGTTGTGAGGAGCAGCCAATCAGGGCCAGGCAGGCCCATATAAGAAAAGCTGCAGGGCCAAGCAGCTTCAGTCGCTGTCTGGAGCTTGAGGAGGGAAGTTCAGGCTCCGAGCAGGAAGAAGGGAGCTAGCACCTTGGACAGAGCAGTGCTGCTAGCAGCAACCAGAGGGAGCTAAAGACTGCTCCTGATTGGCTGCAGGGATTCACAGGCTGAGGACCTGAGGCCAGGGCGAAGAGAGTGCTGGGGGCTGCAGGGAAGAGGCCCAGGGAAATGAACTGGGGAGTCAGAGGGGATGCAGCAAGTGGCGGCCATCTACAGGGTCCTTGGGCTGGGCCCTGGAGTAGCGGGTGGGCCCGGGTTCCCCCCCCTTGCTACAGAGGGAAGTGGCTGGGAGGTGACTGCCCAGGGCAGGGAGTAGACACTCAGCAGGGGAGATGGAGCCGGCCTGCATCTCTGCTTCTGGCCGAGGGTGAGCAAGACACCTGTGGTCACAAGCTACTGGGCTTAACTTCAGCATGGAATGAGCTGGGCCCTGGAATGAGGCAGTACAAGGGAGTCAAGCCAGAACCACAATGAGTATGGGGCAGCGAGAGCAACATCCCATCGGCCTTGGGGGGCTGAAAGGAGCACAGATCGGGGCAGCAGAGCGTGCCTGTGTATTGGAATGCGAGGGACTGACTGGAAGTGTCTGGCTGGCGTCCCCTGGCTCAGAACAGGAGGGGAAAGTCCCCCAAGAGATGAGAAGAAAAGGGCACAAAGGTAGAAGGGGCTCATGGGACGAGCGAGGGGGGCCCAGACCAGCAGGGGGGGCAGAGAGCGGTCTAGGCCTGCTGCTCGGCGCCAGGGCAAGGCGATCGGAAGCCGGAGTCGGACGGCTGGTGTCTGAAAGGGACTCATCAAAACGCTCCTTCCTACAGCGACCCGAGCGAGGTTTGATGCTGGAGGCAGATTGAGGCCGGGGGGCCGCACAGGGCGCTCTGTACAATTGGGCGCTTTGCTTGCCACGCCGGGGTCCGTCCAGCCCGGCTCGCTCACTGGAAGTGGTAGGGCAGAGCCTGGAGAAGCTGGAGGATGCTGGCGTGGGCAGCAGTGCCCCAGCCCTGCTCTGACACCGCTTAACCCCGAATCTGGCTCCTTGTATCCTGCAGGGGAGTCTGAGGCCCTTGATGTGCCCAAGCACTGCCCGGGGTGCAGAACTGGCAGCCAAGCAACATTGGGCTCCCAACCCCTCCCTGCCACCCCACAACTCCCACGGTGCCCAGCCTGGACGGGGTGTTCAGCCCGTCCCACTCCAGCCCAGCAGAGCTCCTCATGGGGTCTGGCCTTGTGTTTTCCTGCTGCCCTTGCTAAGGGTTCCCCATTGCTCTTCTGACCCCAGTGAGGGGACGAGGCTGCACTCATCCATTCTCAGAACAGACTCCTGGGTGAGATGGGGCAAGGCCAGCATACAGGGGCAGCATGTTTGACTAGACCAGGGTTTCCCAAATCTAGGGACCTTGGGTGGAGGTCTCATGGGAACTCTCACAAACACTAAAAATATTGGGGGGACCCTCCATTTAAAATGACACACTAGGTTCCCCACGTAGAGCCCCAACCTGGGGCGACCCTGGGGCCAGGACCTGAGAAAGCAGGGTGTGGTTCTGTACCCCCTGGGATGTTTGGGGTTCATGGACACTTGCCACGTTGCACGAGAAGCCAAAGTCCCCCTGAACCAACGGTTCATCAGGCTGACCCGGGTCAGGCACGTCAGTCCACAGCTGGCACCGCGTCCCCCTGCCCTCACCCAAGAGCGCAAAGCCTGGGGCAGGCCCGTGCTAACTGCCCTCTGTGCAGACGGCGCCAAGGGCTATACCGTGGCAGCCAAAGCCTGTGGCGTGGCTGTCTCGTACCCCAGCGTGCCCTGGCTGCGGCAGCAGTGCCGGGGTACCTGTGCCAGGCCCTGCTGAAGACGAGCTCTGTGTTAAAGGCCGTCCCGGCCTCTGCCTTTGCTTTGCGGTGAGCTGGGGGCAGAACCAGGACGCCTGGCTCCCAACACTAGAGCAGATGCCAGCTGAGTGACCTGCGCCAGCATGGCAGGAAGGGGGGTCGGGGATAGCCGGCCCAGATGCACACAACAGCAGCTCCTAGATGCACACTCAGTGCCCGTGGGAGTCCCAGCCTGGCCTGAGGCTGCCGGTCAGGGGACACCTGTACCAGCCCAGCTTGACCAAAGGGCCTGGTTGCTTGCTTTGGGGAAGGGGGCTCTGCAGGGGGCTGGGCCCATGCGGCACTAGGACCCAGCGGCGCTGCTCTGGGCCCTCTCCGGGGAGCTGTGCTCCCGGGGTCACAGGCATGTGTTAGTTCTTCACTTCTGCTTCCTAATTACAGCCCTTTCCGTGTCGCCAGTAAACAGACGCGTCTTCTGCCGCCTCCTGAAATGCAGCCCTGAAAGAGCCGCTCTCTGCATTAAACTGTCTGTTGGCATCGCTCACGCCCGGCTGGGCAGCGCGGGCACCCGCTCCCACGGCAGGGCACCGCGCTCACCCCACCTTGGAAGGGAACGGGGGGCCCAGGCCGCACCTGTGCTGGGGGAGTCAGGACCTCTGTGTTTATGGTTCCCCGTAATGAGCCCCTGCCGCCGGCACTGAGCGTGGGAACCCCTGTGCGGGGCTGGAGCAGCCCCCGGCCGACCCCGCCGTGCAGCGCGCTCCGTCCCCTGCCAACGTGCCCCCCGCCCCCAGCTCTTTGTGTTCTGCTTTTTCCACTAAGGCCTAATTTGCTGGATCAGCACGCCCCGTCCTTGGGCTCACCCCGGTGGCACAGGGAGCTGTCAGAAAGGTGGCATCAGGGCCAGGCCCTGCTCCCTGCAGGCCTGTCTCTTGCTGCCTTCCATAACTGACAGGCCATCACCGGGACGTCCTGCTCTGGGCTACGGGCAGGGGGCACAATGACAGAAAAGCGGCCTGGCCAGTACCAGCTGTGCTTTTTCACTAGCTGAGCCTTGGCAGCTCCGGGTGGCATGGGAGCCCAGTGGCCTGTGACTCCCCTCCCTAGTACTGGGGTCCCTGGGCAGGCGCTTCCGCCCACCGTGCTGCGCCAAGTCCCCTTGGCCCTGGCAGGGAGAGGAGGGGGATCCCGGCTCTGCCCCCAGGGTCTGATCCCGGGCTCAGCGGCACAAAGAACGTGCCTGGCTGGATCTCTGACATGAATGCTGGGGTGACTTGGCTGGGAGATGGGGGGGGGGGGGGGAGATTGAGCGTGGGCTGGAAGTGCCTAGTGGGAACACGGGTCTACTCGGTGCTCCCCCATCCCGGAGCAGGGCGGGACAGTCCCTCTCTCTCCAGCTCTGGAGAGGCCCCGCCTGGCCTCCTGACACCAGCCAGCGAGACAAACTGGCCAGAGCTCCGAGCAGACCCGTGGTGGAGGGATGGAACAGCCGACTCCATCCAGCTCGTGAGTGGACGGGTTGAGATCCTGGGTGCAAATGCCGGGCAGGGAGAGTGATCGCTGTGGTGAAACCAGGGGACGGGATGGGAGCTCAGGGGAATATCAGGGAAAATGTCTCGAGGGGGGAGTGGATCCGGCTGGGAATCTTCCCCCAGGGAAGGGCCAGCAGCCCTGCCACATGGGCAAAGTGTTGATGGAGGCCAGGCCCATCATGCCTTCCCAGTAGGGGGAGCTGGGGGGGTCCAGGGGGGCATCTCCATCTCTAGCCCTGTGACCCACCCACTCCCACGGGCCCTGCAGTTTAACGTGGGCTATGGCTGGTTGGGGAAGGCTGTGCTGACTGGCTGGCATTGGTGGATGGGGCTGACGCCCCCCCACTTCCAGGACAGGAAGCAGGGGCTGTGTTGGGGACTGGCTGCCTGGCACGTAGGGGTTAAAGCGGCGCAGCCTTGATAAACAGGCTCATCTTGCTAACGGGTTGTGCGAGGAGGCAGCCCCATCTGGCGTGGCCCAGACAGCCGCAGCCTGCCCTGGATTTATGGGCTCGCTCGAGTCATTACGGCCCTCGGCGGAGCTGGGAACAGCTTCCGAGCGCAGGGGCTAGTTTGTTTCCTGTTTGGCTAATGCCCTCCTGCTGTCACTGTGTCTGCGCGTGGCTGAGCAGGACCGTTTGTCGGGGCACTGACATTCACGCCGGACAGGCCCCGCCACGGCCATATGTCAGCCACTGCAAAGCGCACAGCGCGGGGAGAGGGACCGACAGGACTCGGATGCATGGGGACGGCAGGCGCTGTGGGTCGGGAGTGAGGGGCACTGGCAGGGGCGGGGGAGAGCCCAGAGCTGGAATAGCAGGGGGCTGCGGGTCGGGAATGAGGGGCACTGGCAAAGTCAGGGGGGTGGGGAGGGGAGGGGAGAGCCAAGGGCTGGAATAGCAGGGGGCTGCGGGTTGGGCGTGAGGGGCACTGGCAGAGCCGGGGGGGTGGGGAGGGGAGGGGAGAGGAGGGGAGAGGAGGGCCCAGGGCTGGAATAGCAGGGGGCTGTGGGTCGGGAGTGAGGGGCACTGGCAGAGCCGGGGGGGTGGGGAGGGGAGGGGAGAGGAGGACCCAGGGCTGGAATAGCAGGGGGCTGTGTGTCGGGAGTGAGGGGCACTGGCAGAGCCAGGGGGGTGGGGAGGGGAGAGGAGGGCCCAGGGCTGGAATAGCAGGGGGCTGTGTGTCGGGAGTGAGGGGCACTGGCAGAGCCGGGGGGGTGGGGAAGGGAGGCCCAGGGCTGGAATAGCAAGGGCTGTGGGTCGGGAGTGAGGGGCATGAGCAGAACTGTGCAGAGAGGGTGTAGGGCTGGGCTCGTGACGGGCTCTGGGCTGTGACAGAAGGACATCGGACGAGTGTATGTGTGGGGTGCCCGGGGCTGGATGGCAGGGGCTGCGAGTTGGGAGTGAGGGGCATTTGGAGAGATGTGTGTGGGGAGCCCATGAGAGGATCAGTGGTGGTAGCAGGGGCTGTGGGTCAGGAGGGGGTGGTGGTCGCTAGCACTGTGTCAGCCCCATCAGCACCACAGGGCGCAAATCCACCCACAGGCTCGGGGGTGGGCAGCTCCTCTCCTGCTGGGCCTGGGCATCCCCCGCACGCCTGCCCAGGTCTGTCTGCTCAGGCACCGCTCCGGCTGCAGCAGCAGGGTCCTAACGGAGGCAGCCATGGAGGAGGCTGAAGTTCAGGCCAGGAGTTATGCTGCCAGTCGGGGCTGCAGAACCATTAGGAGAGAGGGGGTGGGCCAGACGGCAGCCCTGGGGGGCCTGGTTCTCAGCTGGTAATGGGTGAGCTGGAATCTCATTAGGGAGAGTCACGCCTGCTCCCAGCCTCCCCTGGGCAGCTCAGGGCCCTTGCCAGAGCGGGCACCGGGTCCTCCCCACCCCACTGCTAGCCAATGGAGACAAGGGGATGGCGGGTCTCGGGGAGGTCACCCACATGGGAGTGGGGCAGAGCCATGCTGGTAGCATGGCTGGGCAGCGGTGTTGGTGCAGGACTGTGGGGTGAGCCAGGCACAGGGCGTGTTGCTGCGGCAGGGGGAGGCTGTCTCAGGGGCAGGGCTGGCCTGAAGTGCCCAGGGGCCCATGCAGCTCTCTGCCCACCTGGTACCGCCTCTTATCTGCCAGTGAGGCCCATGCTGCGGGCTGCACATGGCTGGGAGTTCAGGAGCCCTGTGTGTGGGGCACACGGGAACTACCTCACCCCAGGCCTCTGCCCTCAGACTCTCTGGGGCTCCACCCTCCTGGGGCTTTCGAGGGCATGCCTGGGGCTGCTGCAGCCCAGAGACGGACGTGGAGCAGTAGCGGTTAAAGAGATCTGGGTGGGTCCTATGAAAACGAGCACTGAAGCCCTGAGTCCCCGGTGCCCCCGCCAGGCGTCGGTCACATCCCCTGCCCACGGGGGAGAGGGTTTGAGTTGGCATCGGTGGGGGTGACGGTGCCAGCTGAGCCCAGCCGCTCCGGTTGTACTGGCTCCTGGGCTCTGGCGAGGCATGGAGGAGCTGTTAGCCCCATCTCCCCTGGCATCGCTCCAGTTTGGTGTTCTTTTAAGAGCCATGGCCTGGCCTTAGAAAATGCGAACTCCACGATCGTGGCTCTGTGTCCCCAGGGGACCCCCCAAGCTCTGCCCGCTGACTGCAGGGGCCAGTGCGTGTGCCGGGGGAGAGGAGGCCAGAGACAAAGCTGAAATGGTCCATGTCCTCCTCCCAGCAGGCTCCCCAGCACCCACCGCCAAGGGGCCCTGGCTCCTTCTGCCCAGTGTAGCCTGTTTGGTAAAGGGCCATTTCTCTGTAGGGCCCCGTGCCCACAGCAAGGCCAGGAGCTGAGAGTCTCAGGGTGGGGGTGGGCAGGGCAGGGTCTCCCTTTCCCCAGGAAGGGGACTACTCGCCTGATCTGGGTCTGGGTGCCCCTAGCCGTGGGATGTAAGCGGGGGGCTGGTTGGCTGCTCCGTGCTCCGGGCTACGCAGCCCAAAGCCCTGGACAAAACCCTCGGCTCTGCCTCCCCGGGCGTCTCTGGTCCTGATGTCCCTGGCTTGGTCTAGCCAGAGCCTATGGATCTACTCTCCCTTGTCCCGCTCCCTCTCCGGAGTGGAGCTGGCAGCCCGGCTCCCATCGGGGTGCAGGGGGGTGTCCCTGGTACTTCCCCCATCACTGCTCACCAGACTCGACTGCCCTAATGAGCTGCAGTCCCATGGAGCTCTCAGCCCAGATGCGGGGAGGGTCTGGAGGCTCCGTGACCAGGCTGGGGGTGGGGGAGCAAAGGAACCGGCTGGTACCTGCTGCCAGGCTGGCTGGGTGGAAGAGACAGCGGAATCTGGAGGCAGGGAGATGGGGATGGAGGGTCGGCAGCTGGAAGATGGGGCAGGGCCAGCGGGGGGCCTGGTCCCCCCAGTCCAAGCCCAAATGACCCTGTCGGGGGGGCCCGGGCGTTGCTGTCTGAGGTGGGTGGAGTCGCAGAGGCACTGGCTGTCCCATGAGAGCAAGGCGCGGGCCTGGGGCTGGCGAGGGGCAGAGCCGGTGCCATCCCTGCAGTGGGGATCCTGAGAGGGGCTGGCGCAGCGTCACTCTGGCAATGGCATTAACAGGGCCCATCAGGCAGGGATGGGAATAAGCGGCATCCTACAGCCCACAGGAGCAATTCGCCCCCGGGGCTGCCCTGCTCTGACAGCGGCTGTGCCAGGGGCTGCCCTCCATCTGCGGGCTCTGGGTATCCCCTCCTCCCAGGGGCCGCCCAGGCCAGAGATGGGGGGGGGCAGCTGGGAGAGGGGGAGGAGCACCCACCCCGGACTCTCGCTCCCCAGGCCAGGCACCGGCCTCCATCCCTTCCCCCATCGTGCAGCCCCAGGCTCCTGCACCCCTCATAACCCCCTCCGCCCCCCCAAACACAAGGGGGTTGATGCCCCTCCTGTTTTCTCTCCCCTCTCCTGGCACCGGGGATGGCCTCATTGCCCATGTGCATGGGGAACCCTTTTTCGCACTCTTTAAGCTCCCAGCCCGATGATATCCAGCAGCAGTGAGTTCCACAGGCTAAAACAAAACAAAGCGTTTCCGTGTGTCCGTTCTGGATCGGTGGCTTTTCAGTGTTGGCAAAGGTCTGCCCTGCTTCTGTGCTCAGAGAGGGCAGAATGGGGCATCTGTGTTACCTCCTCAGTGGAGAGTTTGCAGCCCCTCCTGGCCCCGCCCCGATGTATCTCTGAAAGCCCCTTGCCCCTGACCTGGCCTTTGGTGCCGGTAGCCTTGGCTTTCTCCCCTTCCCCACCTGCAGTGCAGGCTCCTCCCCCATGGGGCACCTTTATGATTATTGTGTTGGTTACTCCTGGGCCAAGGGACCAGCCTGGATCAGGGCCCCAATGCGCTAGGTGCTGTACAAACCCTGAGCAGCGACAGTCCCTGCCCCAAATAGCATATACGCTCAATGGAGGAGCCAGAACCGGGGCAGGGGCAGGGGCAGGGCCAGGGCGTCCTGCACAAGCAGAGTGACGTGGCCCAGGATGTTTGGTTTTTCCCTCTGTTGGCAAGCGGGGAGCTGAGCGGGGAGGGGACCGAAGCCTTGGCCCCTGTCTGAGGAATTGCCAGCTGGCTCCTTCATTGTCCTCCTCGTGCCACTGGCTCCTGGGGCACCTGGCACCCCAAGCCCTCCCAGCAGGGTCAGGCATTTCCAGCTGGCGTGTGCCAGCCACTGCCTGCCAGGGCTCAGGCGGGCGCGGCCCCGGCGGATCTGGTTCCCAGGCCCCGCGCCTCTGGTGAGCGCTGCTGGGGGCCGTGGCGGAACAACGCGGAGCCGGGAAGCCGCCATCTGACAGGCATTAACATATCCAGAGCATTTCCAGCCCCAAGCGTGGCCCGGGGCCCTGGCCGCCACCGCTCTCCCCGTCTGGAGCCTTTCTCCAAGGGAGAAGGGGAATGTTTGGACTCCAGCTCCGGGAACCTCGGGCCAGCGCCGGGGAGGGGTGGAGGGACGGGGCTGTGTGAACACTGCAGCCCCAGCCAAGAAACTTTCTCGGCTGGTGCTGCCAGGAGCCAAGTAGAAACATCTGTCGGGGAGGAGCAAGGCTGGGGGAGCTGCATGGCGTATTGGGGAGGGGGGAGGGGCGCTGTTCTTGCTTTTCGGGGGCCGCCTCCTGTCCTGGGTGCTCACAGCACTTCTGGCTCCTGACGGCTTGGGCCCTTTACAGTGGAAACAATAACCCTGCCCTGGAACAGTGGGTCACCGGCTTCTCGGGGTCACTTTGCCAGCACAGCCCCCTTGGCCACTGCCCTACCCCAGCCTCTTTCCTCAGCCGGGGCGCCTTGGTTCCCCTCCTCCATTCTCAGTTAATGGTCAGTTCCAGCGTATCCAGCTCCCTGGGGGTGGAAGGTCCCATCTGGGCCCAGGCTGTGGCTGTCCCAGTGACGAATGCAGCTGAGTCTGGGGTGTGTATGTGAAGGGAAGAGGATTCTGCATGTGACGGAGGAAAAGCCAAGCGGTGTCAGCTCTGGCCTCCGCAGTGGCCACCACTGGCCCTTCCAGGCTGTGTGAGCCCTAAATACCTCTCTCCGCCCCAGCAGCCAATGCTGGGTCTTCTGTGTCCCCATGTTCCAGAGACCCCCCAAGCGCCAGCCTTAGCAGGCCGGGCTGCAGTCCTGAGCTGCGTGCTCTGCCCCGCATTGAGCCGTGGAGCCAGTTCTCCCTGCACCCGGCTTGCATGCCAGGCTAGCCCTGCTGCATGGCCCCTGGCCCCCGCCCGTGGCTCTCAGCAGTACAGCAACCCCGGTTCCCTCGCGCGCGGTGACTCGAGGGCACTAGCTGCCTTTTCATTAGCGCCATCTCCGCAAAGTGCCGCGGTCAGCCGGTGCCTACAGCGCCCCCAGCCACGCCGCTGGCTCTGACCCCACGCAGCATCCCCGGGGAGCCAGCAACAATGCCTCCTCACGCCGCGCTACTTGGGTGGATGCGAACACTTAAGGTAAATTATTTATGCTGCAGCTAAGAGCTTTGTGTGGGCTTCGTCTGCCCCCCCCCGCCCCCCGCCCCCTCCCCGTGTGGCACGGCTCTGCCAGGGCACAGAGCTTTGTGCAATCCCAGCCCTGGGCTGCCTGACACACAGCTCTGCTGATGCCCCCAATCCTGACCCACAGCTTCCTGCTATCCCAGCCCTGGACTCCCCCCAGCTCTGCCGATGCCCCCAATCCTGACCCACAGCTTCCTGCAATCCCAGCCCTGGGTTCCCCCCAGCTCTGCCAATGCCCCAAATCCTGACCCACAGCTTCCTGCTATCCCAGCCCTGGACTCCCCCCAGCTCTGCCGATGCCCCCAATCCTGACCCACATCCCCCTGCTATCCCAGCTCTGCCCATGCCCCCAGTCCTGACCCACAGCCCCCTGCAATCCCAGCCCTGGGTTCCCCCCAGCTCTGCCAATGCCCCAAATCCTGACCCACAGCCCCCTGCAATCCCAGCCCTGGGCTCCCCCCAGTTCTGACGATGTCCCCAATCCTGACCCACATCCCCCTGCTATCCTAGCCCTGGGCTCCCCCCAGTTCGGACGATGCCCCCAATCCTGACCCACAGCCCCCTGCTATCCCAGCTCTGCCCATGCCCCCAATCCTGACCCACAGCCCCCTGCTATCCCAGCCCTGGGTTCCCCCCCAGCTCTGCCGATGCCCCAACCCAGACCCACAGCCCCCTGCTATCCCAGCCCTGGGTTCCCCCCAGCTCTGCCAATGCCCCAACCCAGACCCACAGCCCCCTGCAATCCCAGCCCTGGGTTCCCCCCAGCTCTGCCGATGCCCCAACCCAGACCCACAGCCCCCTGCTATCCCAGCCCTGGGCCTCTCCTCAGCGCTCCGATTGTTTGGTTAAACGTTCCTACATTCCAGAGCCTTTGCCGTGCCGGGGGCTCTTGTTGGAAACATGACTGCGCAGTCGCCCGGGTTGTCTGGGTACCCGGGGGACAGGCCGGACATGGGCATTAGCCTCTCTTAGCAGAGCCAAGGGCACCTCCTGGGCACAGGGGAGAACACGAGGGCCTGGCCTGCAGCCATGAAGGTTTCCATGCCCAGTGTCTGCTCTGGAACCGGGCTGTCACGCACGGGGTCTTTGTCCCATTCAGGGGGCTGACTGGTGCCTTAGGGGCTGTTCCCCTGCTCCCGGCTGGGCACTCCCCCGGCGATGCGCAATGGAGGGACTCCCCCTGCTCCCCCAACGGGACGGGAGCACAGGGAGCTGCGTGGGACCTCCCAGCCGGGATGGTGGAGTTGGCCCCTGGCACGATCCACATCTCGGCCTCTTCCCTGCCGCCCTGAGCCAAGGGACAGCCAAGCCATCCTCACCGCTGTCACGATGGCCACGCCCGCCTCCACTCGGCCCAGCACCCCCGCCTCCATCGCCCACCCCTTCAACCCAGCCCCTGGGTGCTTTCTCCCACACTGCCCCTTACCCCTGGGGGCAGCTCCCCATAAACACCCACCAAGCCACTACCTCCAGCTCCCGCCTTTAACTCCCCTCTGCACTGAGGCCTACGCAGCAGCTGCTGTGCCCACACCACGGCTGGTCACGCTGACCAGCTCATTGGTTCCCTGGCCAGATCCATCTGCCATCGCTTGCCTCGGCCTGAGATTTCCAGTGCTTTTGGCTCTGTGTTTGTACAGCACCGAGCACACTGGGGTCCCGGTCCATGACAGGGGCTCTGGGACTCTGTGGCAATACAAAGGCTACATTAGAATCATTCGTCATAACAGAGCCGGGCTGAGGGGCCCGAACACACCCTGCTCGCAAGGGGCTGGTGTCCCGGGGAGAGTCCGGCTACTTCAGAGACTCAGGAGAAGGCCCCATTTCACAGTCGGTAGCCAAGGAACATGGCTGGTGGAGAGACGGGTCAATTGGGGGAAATGGCTGATGGGCTGGGCACAGCGAGGGCCCCTCCCTGCAGCAGGGCGAGGGAGTGAGCTGCCACATGTTCTCTGCACCCGGAGAGCCCACTGGTGGGCGTGGCTCTGGAACGTAGGCGGGGCCATGGGGCCGGTGCGGCTCAGGACAAGCGTCCATCCTCGAGAAGATCCAGCCAATCCTCCGTGGGTTGGGAGGAGAGCGAAGCAGGCCAGCTGCAGAGATGAGCGACCAGTTGCACGTGACACAAAAAGCCTGGCCCGGACCCGGGCGACCGGCCTGGACCTGGGCGACCAGCCCAGACGCTGAGAGGGGGAGGGAAGTGCCAGCTGGCACCAGACGGAAGGTCGGAAGGGACCTGGTGGTTTTGCCATCCAACGGCTAGTCCACGTGCTGCTCCCATCGTGCCTGGGCCCAGCGTCATCAGCCTGTGGGAGATTTCAGAGAGGCTGTGAATCCAGAGCTGTGTGCAGAGGAATCTCCCGGCGCCGCCTCGGCTTGGAGGGGTGGGACGGGGGTGGGACGGGGGGGGGGCTTGGATTCCTCAGCTAGGGTCAGAAGTTTAGCATGATTGAGCCGGTGCCAAACGTGCCGTGAGAGTGGCGGAGGCATCCCAGGAATGGCTCAGGAGAGGTTATCCCAATGCCAGCGTCTGCGTCGGCCACGCTCCAGGCAGCTGCTGGCTGGGCGCTGCGGGAAGTGCCCAGTGCCCGGCGCGGCCTAGGAGACGCTCCACTGAATGCAAACAGCACAGGAATCCAGCTGCAACCTCACCAGGGCAGGAGGGTGGTGCTCTCGGTGTCTTTGCTCCGTGCTCCGGGGGGGATTGGGGCCAGGGGAGGCCAGCTGGCGTGGCAGGGCCTCCCCAAAGATCGATGGTCACCGCAGGCCCCCAGCTCCCTACAGTGTCACTTACCTTCCTGACTGGGGTCATGAAGCTGCTTCCGCGTTTCAGCACCGGTGCTGACCCCTCGCCATGAGCTAGGACAGGGCCGGCTGGACTGGCAGAGCGGCGTGTGACAGAGCTGAAAAGAAGGTGCAGGGCTGGCTAGTAGCCTCTGAGATGCGAATACCCCGGGGCTCCTGATTTGTTGATCCGGTTGGTGTGTGACGCACATTCCCCAGAGGGGCTGGGAGCAGCCCTACCCCACCCCGTGCCCCCGGCCCTGCTACCTTGGCATGGAGGCCACCGGGAAGATGATGTGCAAGAATCAGAGGGGAAGAGCTCTGGGATCGGGGTGGTGAGGCTTGCCAGCCCCTTTCTTGCTGAAAACGCTCGTTTCTGGCCAATCTCTGGCCTGGCCTGTCTGTCCATGCACCATGCTCTGTCCCCAGGCTGGACTGTCCACCTCCACGGTGCATGGCAGTGCATTCAGAGTGGCTGCATTAACCGCCCTCCAGCACCCCCCAGCTTTGCCTCTGGCATGTTCTGCGTTGGAGGCGTGGGTCCGACACCGTAGGGAAATGTTCTCGCAGTTCCCCTGCCGGGGGCAGAGCGTGGGTGAAATCTCGCCACAGCCGAAGACAAGGGGAATGCTGCCAGTGACTTCTCTAGGGCCAGGATTCCTCCCCGGGTCTGTGACCTGCCACCCCCGCGGACGGGCTGCGCAGGTACAGATGGAGATGAATGAGTGCCTAGACCTCCGGCTGCAACTGTGACCTGGGGCACGTCCCATGAAATCTGGCCCATGCCAGCGGCTCGGCAGAACGATCCGCTCCAGCATGCGGGACGCGCTGGGTCCATCAGTGCCTGGCTGATTCCTTAGCTCCCCTCTGTCCCACCCAGGGCATCTCCAGCCCTCCCAATACCGGGGCGACAGCTGTGTCGGGGTTTGAGTCACTGACCCACGAGGACAGGGCAGGCGTCACAGGGAGATTGGCAGGGGTGACGCACAGCCGGACGGGCGGCGCTAGCTCTCGACTGTGCCACAGAGGCCAGGTGGGCTCCTGCTACGGCCGCTGCGTAGGCAAACAGCCCTGTGCTCCGTGGGCATCCGGAGTGGAGATGAGTCGGTCAGCAGGAGCTGGGAGCCCCCCGCTTCGGGGAACAGGCTGCAAGTTCCTGCCCAGGACGTGCGGGTGACACACTTTCCCCAGGCATTTCCCAGGGTGCGTGGACCCGGGGGAGGTTCTCCAGGCCCCATCACCCCTAGGATTCCCCAGCACCAGCCCCTGCGCCGGGCCCGTGTCCAGCGCAGGAATTTGCTCCTGTCAATAAAGGTTCATGGAGCTCAGCTGTGGCTGGAGGTTTTGTTTTTTTAATGTAATTGTCAATTACCCTCCCGGCTGCCCTTTGCGGGGAACCCCGGGGCTGGGGGTGCTGCCAAGCGCCCCCGCCACTCTCAGAGCATGGAGTCCAGCAATACATTAGAGCCTCGTAAGTGGCAGTGCCCTAGGGCGGGGGGTGGATGGGAGATCCCCCTCCCCAGGTGACACCGAGCTACCAGAGGCAGCCCCCCTTGGGAGTTGGCACCGCATGGCGTGCGCACCAGCATCCTGGCGCGGCTGGGGCGAGCGGGGCTTAGCGCCAGGCCTGGCCACTGCTTCGCAGCTCGGTGGGCACTTGGGGAGCCGGCTGGTCCCAGGGAGCTCGGATTAGAGCCAAGCAGAAACGGGAACGATTAAGAAGGAAACGTTAATTAATCCTCTTTGCCGGTGGCTGAGTCCTTTGGTGGGAGTGCCTGACTCGCAGCCAAGTCACTGATCACAAGCCCTGCGCCGGGCTCCGCACGCCGACTGGGGCAGCTTAATCCCCACTGGCTTCCAACCACGCTCGCAAGGCGGCAGCCAGAAGCCAAGGTCATCCTTGGCACGGCCCCTCCCAGCCCACCCTGGGGCTGAGCGGGGGCCAGGCTGCATCTCCACGCACAGACATTAAGGGGGTCACCGCCAACTGCGCCAGGAATCGCGTCAGCGCTGTGTGGTGGCCTGGAAGGCTGGGGGTGGCCCTGCCCTGGGGGGCTCCCTCTGCTTCTGCCCCGCGCTGAGTCTGGTGAGCCCGTCTCTGAACTCAGCGTGGGTGTTCGCTGGCCTGCTGATCCTTGCTGAGTGCTCTGGCTGGCCAAGGCGCTGGGCCCAGGACACGGTGATCGCTTCCTGTTCTCTGCCTGGAGTTGCACTTGGTGGAGTCAGTGGGTCCCTGCCTCCCAGGCTGGCGATGGTCGCCATGCCCCATAGAGAGAGGTTAGGAGAGCTGGGCTGGCCCCCTAGATCACGGTGCCTGCTGCAGAGAGACCTGCCCCCCGAAGTGTGGGAGACCCAGCGATCTCACCCACCACCGTCTGCCTCCAGGCTCCAGTCTACTTCCCTGCCCACAGAGAGGGGGTATCCGGGCTCCCACCCTTCACACTGCACAGCCAGGCGAGTCCGGGGGGAATGCACAGAATGGACCCCGCAGGCGCCTCTGAGACTGCTGACCCACCTGCCCCTGCAGCGCAGGGCCGAGGACCGTGCTGGGAAGGCGGCTAGCAAGGTCGGCAGCTTGGCTTTGCTCCTGCCCCTGCTCCAGCCAAGGTGTCAATGCAGATGGGAGACTCCGGCACTGGGGGCCCGTTCTCTGCGTCTCAGCTGGTGCTGCCCCATCCCCCAGTGCGGGGAAGGCAGAGGTAATGCCACTCGTGTGCCCAGGGCGTGAGGGCATCTGGCAAGGCTGGGCACAGGATCCTTGCTGCTCCCCGACACGCTACGGCAGGGATGCCCAGTGACCCGCTGCACCAGGCAGGCGCCTGCACCCTCTCCTCCCCAGCGAGGCCTTGGCACTGAGCCCCGCTCCTTGGCCCTTCCAGCCGGGGCTCCTGCCGTTGGCTCTGCCTAGGGGCGGAGGCGGGCGAGGAGTGGAGGCTGCAGCACGGAGCAGAGGCGCTCGCCTCGCAAGCAGCAAAGGCTGCTGGGGGCAGATGACTCAGGGCTCAGCTGTCTCCATCCCCATCCCTCCAAGACAGAGGCGCCCGGCTCCGCCGCGTGGCCCTGGGGCAGGAGGCTCCGTGACTCCTTGACAACGATCAGCCTGGGCCTAGTAATCACGCCAGGTGCCCATCCCCCGTCCCCCAGTGTGTGTGTGTGTGGGGGCGGGGGGGGGAAGTGGGGAGCACACTGCAGGCTCCCTGGGGCTCCCAGCTAGACCAGAGCTGCTGGCTGGTGAGTGCCCGGCATTGAGCGGGTTACAAGCACTCATGTCTCTCTGGGCTGAGGTTCTGTCTAGGATCCAGCCGGCTCCCTGCCCCAGGGCTGCTCTGAGCCTCTGGCCTGGGGCCGGCTCAGCTCCTTCCCGGGGGCAGCTCCTTTCAGCACCGAGAGAGAGCTCCAGCCCCTGGCCCCTTCTCTGGCCCTGGCTTCCTCTCCAGCCGTGGCCCCGTCTTATCCCCTCGTTGAGTCCTGTGTCCTCTCGTGGCCCCTAGAGTTCTGCCTCTGCCCCCGTCCCCTCCCCTGGCTGCTGCTCCGGCCCCTGGCCTGTCCCGCTCTGGTCCCGGCCCTTGCCCTGGCCCATCTGGCTTTGATTCTGCAGGAGGATGTGACCAGGGCTCCCGTGCTGCACGCTCCCTCTCTTCCGGACATTGCTTCTGTCCTCGCGCCCCGTCTCCAGCGCATCTGCTTCCCATTAGGGCCAGTGTGTAATTGTACCGGAGCCGTGGCCAGCGAGTCCGGCTCCTAGGGGAGCACGGGGGGAGGGTGTGTGCGCCATCTAGGACGTTCCACATCAGGCAGAGGGAGGGGCGCTAACGGCACCAGGGAGTCCAGGGGGCTGGGTGCGATGGGGATAGAGGGCACCCGCGAAAGAGAGGAGCAGGGGCCATGGAGGTGGGGATGAGACACCCCAGTGTCACAAGGAGCCCAGCTCCCTCTGCCAGCACCAATTTATGTGCCATCCCAAAGCCAGCACGTTTGGCAGCACAGCGCCCCCTGGAGCATTGGGGCCAGCACTGACTGTGTGGGGAGAGCACCCCCTACTGAGCCCCTAACCTGCTCCCTGCAGCACAGCGCCCCCTAGTGTCTCTCAGGGGCATTGGGGCCAGCAGTGACAGTGTGGGGAGAGCACCCCCTACTGAACCGCTACGCTGCTCCTTGCAGCACAGCGCCCCCTGGAGCATTGGGGCCAGCAGTGACTGTGTGGGAAGAGCACCCCCTAATGAACCGCTACGCTGCTCCCTGCAGCACAGCACCCCCTAGTGTCTCTCAGGGGCATTGGGGCCAGCAGTGACTGTGTGGGGAGAGCACCCCCTACTGAACCGCTACGCTGCTCCTTGCAGCCCAGCGCCCCCTAGTGCCTCTCAAGGGCATTGGGGCCAGCAGTGACTGTGTGGGAAGAGCACCCCCTACTGAGCCCCTAACCTGCTCCCTGCAGCACAGCACCCCCTAGTGTCTCTCAGGGGCATTGGGGCCAGCAGTGACTGTGTGGGGAGAGCACCCCCTACTGAGTCTCACCCTGCAGCACAGCGCCCCCTGGAGCATTGGGGCCAGCACTGACTGTGTGGGGAGAGCACCCCTTACTGAGCCTCACCCTGCAGCACAGCGCCCCCTGGAGCATTGGAGCCAGCACTGACTGTGCGGGAACAGTGCCTGCAGCATAGCACCCCCTAGTGCCTCTCCTGGGCATTGGGGCCAGCACTAACTCCGAGGCAGGACGGTCCCCGCAGCCTGGGTGTTCCATAAAGGAAGCTCTCCCATGCCAGTGCTGCACTGACGCTGCTTGGCCTGTGAGATCTGCTGCCATGTTAGGCCAGGGGGGCTAACAGTGGGGCTGAGCAGCAGGAAGGTCACTGACTCCAGGGCTGCAGCTACAATACAGAAGCTCTGTTAAATCGCTGGGTTCGGAGCGACAGGAGCCAGGGGTGGGAACCATCCTGAGGCCACCCTGGGCCCCATCACCCGCTGAGCTCTGAGCCCTGCGGTATCTGCGAAGCAAGGGCCACGGGGTGGAGCTGGGCCCTGGAGGAGCAGAGCGGGGGATGCCGTACATAGGGCCAGGGCTTCCTTTCCCCGCAGGACAGACGGCCCCTCAGGGGCAGGGCTGTGGGGAGCCCCGGCAGAAGGGGAGCGCCCAGCCCTCGCTCTCCCTGGCTGTCCTGCCGGCTGAGTGCCGTGGCGAGAACAATGGGGGATTCTTAGGCACTGGCGGAGGGGAAAGAAAAGGCCTTTGCGAGTCCATAAATCTTTGCATTTTTTCCCACTGACTCTGACCGTCTCTTGTGGCATCAATAAATTCTGCTGACAGCTCTTCGCATGCTACAGTGGTTATATCATGCAGCACGTTCATTTATTAAAAGACTCAAAGCGGTTCGAGTGACGGCCCCGTGTCACCCAGTCACGCTGGGCTAATGACACCCCCCCTCCCTGCGCGGGAGCTGGGGGTCCGGGGAAATCTCCCCCCGCCAGGGCCAGGACACGCAGCGGGAATTGCTGCTGCTCTGAGCAAAGCAGGAAGCCCCCCGCCGCCCCTACATCAGCTGGGCCAAGGTGGCACTCCCATCTGTCTACCGCTGCCCTCTCCTCTCTGCTGACCTGTACCTCAGATCTATCACCTCCTGAGTGCGGGGGCGGGCGCTGGCCGTGTGTGGGGAGGGTTCTTCACTTGACCTCTGCTCCGAGCAACCCCCACCATGCTCTGGTCTATCACCCTGCGGCTCCCACCCCTCCTGATGCCCCTCCATGGTCTCCCTCGTCAGCCCCTCCACGCTAGCCCGCCCTCCTTTCTCACTGCTCCACCTGTCCCCAGCCTTGGCTCCCCCTTCCTGCGGGGCGTTGCTGGGGAAAGGCCGGGCAGTGTGGGGAGCGCCCCAGGAGAAACGGGTGGGCCCTGCCATCTGAGGGTGCTCTCTAGCGCCTCCCCTCGGCGTGGCCAAGCAGTTCTGCTTCTCCTCCCTGGCTGAGTCCCAGGCCACAAACCCATTGCCTCCCGCTCGGGCAGTCACAGGGCAACTGGCCCTTTAAGGGGAGATGGCTCCAGCCCCACCTGTGGCACACTCCAACCCCTCCCCAGGTGGGAAAATGAGCAAAGTCCCATGACAGGGAGGTCATGTAGCTAAGGGGGGCCAGGGCATCCAAGAGAAGAGAGGAGATCCTGGGAATTGCTGCTCAGTAGGGAGAAGGGCAAAAGACTCAAAGGCGCCCACCAGGGGCTGGGCCCAGTTTGAGACGGGGGTGAAGACTTTGTTTTGGACTCAGATCCCCGAAAGGGGCCAGAGGACCAAGTTGCTGCCCAAGCCAAACCAGGCTGGAAGGCCAGGAGATCCAACCTGCGTGCGGGGAAACTGAGGCAGCGGCTATCCCAAAGCCGAACCAGGTAGGTGGTGCTGTTCCGGGCCGGTCCAGCTCTCCCGCTCCCGGCCTTTCTGCCCCCTTTGCTCTCTGACCCAGAGGGGCCCTGCCTGCTCCTCCGCCGTCTCCTGGCCTCCCTCCCCTGGCTCTCCTCTATTTTCAGCCTCTTTCACCAGGACAACTGCCTTGGCGCTTGCAGGGAGAAGGGTTTCAGGCAAGGGGCCGGATTCTCCCGCTCTCCGCGTGCCCTGCAGCCTCTCCGGTGGGCGGTGGCTGGGCACAGGCCTGCAGTGCCCAGCACGGGCTGACAGCCCAGAGACGCGTGGCTCGGCCAGGCTGTGATTTCAGGCCAGGCTGGAGGAGTTGGATCCCTGAGGAACTAAAGGGAGCTGGCAGGGCTGCTGCTGGCAGAGACGGTGCTTTTCTCTGCTGCGCAAGGGGACTTTGGAGGCCTGGCCTGGAGTCAGCAGCCGGTACAGGAGGGATGCTGCAGCGGCTTCCTGCCACTAAGGTTGGGGAATGCAGGCCAGGGGCTAAAGCAGGGTGGGGGAGACCCTGGGAGTCTGGACTCCTGGGTTCTAGTCCCAGCTTTGGCAGGGGGGTTAGCAGTTACAGCGGAGGAGGGGGGACGGGGCTCGATTTGCAGTTAATTAGATATAGGATTAAGCCAGGTGCCCTGAAAAATTTCAAATGGTCGAAAATTGACGGCCCCGCTGCCCCGCTTCCCACCGAAGTTCGGAGTCTCTCTTGACGCACCGAGCCCTCCGTGAGATCGGCCCTGGCTCCCTGAAAGGCCCTCTCCCTGTGCGACCACAACGGCTGTGCTCTACCAGCTGAGTGACACCGGCAAATGGGGGGGTGCGGGAGGCAGGACCCTCTCAGGAGCTGGGCCCGGCCTGTGGAACTCACTGCCACAAGAGGAGAGAGCAGGAGCCTCAGCGTGCCTGACCTCAGCCCAAAACTCATCCCTGCCCCTTAGCTTTCCTCCCAGCAAGCCCCACGTGCGGCTGGCCAGACACACCCGGCTAGATGGCCAGACACACAGCACCCCCTCACCCATTGAAAACGGAAACATAAGCAAACCGGTGAGAACCACTGGCTGGCGAAGCTCTTTCCTCTACTGGCGAGGCCAGGTAACCGACGGAAGAGGCCGGCTTAGCGGGTGCGAGAGCAGAGATCTGGGCAGGGGCCGCCAACCCTGGGCAAGGGAGCCCAGGGCTGGAGCGTATGGGGGATGCACAAGGCAAGCCCAGTGGCCTAGCTTTCCCTGCCCTGCTTGCGGGGTGCCCTGAGGTCACAGGACCCAGCCGCCTGGAGCCCTGCACGTCCCAGCTGCTGAAGGGGATTCTGGCCGGGGCTGTCTGCGCCTCCCAGATGCCGCGGTGTCTGAGTGACAGCGGGAGGCTGCCCACTGCCCTCCCGTATGTTGGCGCCGTTCAGCAGACTCCTCCCTGCCAAGTTCTTGCCAGTTTGGCTGGGGCCCGAGCCCATAAATCAAAACAATCCTTGGCTTTCTGCCCCCCGCATCCCGGCCGTGACGGGGCGAGCATGTGCGGCAGGGCTAATCCGAGCAGAGCGTCCCTGCCCAGGCAGCCGCAGGATTGCCTGCCCCTCCCCTTCTGGCCGGCTGTCCCCCTCCAGCTGGCTGGTGCTGGTATACGGGGAGGCCTTAGTGTGGAGTGTGACCCCCCCAGGAAATCACAGTGGGTGGCTGGGGCCCTGCCGGAGGGACCTAACAAGGGCAGCTGGAGAGCGGGGCCCTGCAGGGATGCCAGGGTACCCCCAGCATTTCCAGCCTATGCCTTGGCATCTCCCTGCTCTCCTCCTCCCTTTACCTGCCTTGCTCACCCCCCCTTCACTCCCTTCCCTTTCACCTGCCTCCCAAAACACACATCCCTCCCTCCCCACTCCTGCTGCCCCCTCTGGCTTTCCATGGTCCATGCCATGTGCCCTGCAGAAGCGGATGGAGCTTGGTGCCACCCGTATCCCTGTTCTCCCCGCTCCCGTCCCTTTGGGATCTGAGCCCCACACAGGGCAGGAGAGTTCAGTCGGGACACACCCTTAGCCTTGGTCTCTCCTGTCCCCCTGCCCACAGAGGGGCAGTTGTAGGGCCCATGGGCTGTCAGGCACTCGGGCCAGGTGCACTGCCTGGGGCTCGCAGGACAGACTCAGATTGAAAGCCCAGCTCCTCCACATTGAATCAAAGGCAGTCTGCAGCCCTCGTGGGTTACCTGAAGGTAACTGACACAACCACCTCTGCCTGAGTCTGCTGAGAGCCTGAACCAACAGCTGCGAGGGGTAACTCCCCTAGCCCCAGGTCAGGGCAGCGACAATGGTGCAGTGCTGACATTAACTCTTGCTCTGCTGGTCACTATAGCAGATGGGATGGGGAAGGGGTAGGAAGAGACTGGGCGCGGCTGCAGAGAGGGAAATGCAGCGAGAGACCAGAGGCAACTCGCCAGGGAGAGATGGGGGCAGAGCCGTGGGCTGAAGGGAACGGATTTCCCCTCTGAGTGACAATAAGAGGCTGATCAAATAACAGGACAGTCCGTCACTGCACAAACCTCTGGATCTCTGGGCAAACCTTCCTGTGCTGTGGGGTGTGGGGTCTGCTGTGCATTGGGGAGCTCAGAGTCCTGAGTGCATATCACCCCCCATCTGCTGGTGCCACGCAGCCCCATCTCCAGCTCACACACCTCTCAGGGTGGTACCGGGCTGACAAGGCATCCGGCTGGCCTGGGTCCAGCGGCCAGTCGGGAGCCCGCGGCGTGGGCATGCTCAGCGGTGGCTTGGCAGGGAGTGGCCCGTTTGCTCCTGAGGCAGTGAAGCCCTCCGGGGAGACCCACCCAGGGGCAGCCACTGGGCCCAGGCTAATACAAAGGTGCCCAGCACCCCTGTTGTCAATCCCTTGAGCCAGAGGTGGTGGGATGGGCAGGAAGGATCAGCTGTAGCTGCCCTGTGGGCTCCTGCCTCGCTCTGGGGCTTTGCCTACCTGGAGCTGGGGGGCATGAAGGGAGAAGGTGGGGAGGGCCCCCCAGCTCGTCCCCATTTGGGGGGCTGGCAGCCCCTCTGTGCACCGCAGCACAGGGATGTGCACAGCCTTCCCCAATGTGCACGGAGCCGTCCGGGAGCTGCAGAGGGTCCTGTGCATCGGGGCGTCCCCAGGACTGGGCAGGGCCAGCCCACAGGGGGGAGAGGCACAGTCGGCAGGTGAGCGATGGAACCGGAAGGCCAGGGGATCAGGCGGAGAGAAAGGGGCCGCTCCAGCTGCAGAGGAGAAGGCTCCGCGCCTCATGGCTGTTGGGTGCAGACCTGCAGGGGGCAGGGCAGGACAGTGCAGGGGAGGCCGGTCGGTCCAATCCGTTGGCGCTCACTTTGTGCCAGCCCCCATCGTCTCCGGGGCCAGGATGTCGGCTGGGCCCAGGCCTGTGGGGGGAGCCAGAGGTTTAGAAATGGGGAGGGTGAATCTGAAATAGAGCCTGAAGGGAAAGAGAAGCCTGGGAGCTGTGGGCGCGGCAGGGCAGGGCTGCTTGGCATGGCGGAGCAGGCAGGGATTTGGGGCAGGCCTGGAGGGGAGCATGGCATGCCGTCTGCTCACTGTCAGAGTGGACACAGGGCACTGCGTTCCCCTGCAGAGCGACCTGGTATCCTGGGGCCACGGCGCAGGGGGCAACGAGGGAGAAGGAAAGCCCAGGGGGAAGGATGCTCCATTCCCAGGGGATGGAGCACAGAGGGAAGCGGGAGATCAAGGGGCCGGCCCCGGGAAGAGGCCGTTTAGCAGAACAAAGCCCCAAGTTGACTTGGCCAAAGGAGGCAGTGACTAACAGCCTCAGCTCCTGGGCAGGGAGCGGCCGCTCTGCTCACACAGCGGCTCCCAGAGCCAGCAGATGTCAGTGTAAGCTCAGGAACGGGCCCGGTTCCTCCCAGCCACTACCTGGGCCTGCACCATGCGGGACTGACAGGAGCAAGGGAGTTGTTCGGGCCTTGCCGGGCAGCTGGCAGGTCCCCCCTCCAAGGGAACCTCTGCACACTAGCCACACGTGCGCGCACACGGACCCGCTTGCACCATCCAGCTCCGCAGCCTTGCACGCTCACCTACAAGCACTTGCACGCATATGCACTCTTGCCCACCCGTGCGCCTGCCCATTCGCATACATCCATGCAGCTCCCGTGCACCTGAGCGCAGGAAAATGCACTTGCAGCCAAGTGCCCGGACCCACTGCTCCCAGGCCTGCCCAGTACATGCGTGTGTGTGTAGACCATCGTGTGCACGCATGCGGCACATGCATTGGATGCACGCACATGCACAGACGTAGACAAAGGTATGCAATTGTGGGGGCTCATCCGCAGCCTATGCACAGACACACATGGGAGGGGGGTTTCTCTGCCCCATGCTGGGCGTGGAGAGCTCTGAGCCTCTCCCCCTCCATGTTGCATTGAGCTCCTATCTCACTGCCAGGCGCAGGGAGGCTGCTCTCATCCCCATTCCAGGCATGTGTGGACTCGCATGAGCACATTCCAGCGAGAGCGCTGGCTGAACCTTGCCATCTATTATCTCCTCCTCCCGGCTCCCCACTGGCCGCCCTCACCCTGTTCTCTTCTTCAGGGGCTTCCTTGTCTCTTCCCGACAAGCCTGGGGCTCCCTGGCCATTTCCTGGGGGCTCTTTGTCCTGAGATCTCCATCCTCTCCTTGGAAGGTCACCCTCTCCTGAGCCAGGGGCAGGGCTGGGGACCCTGCAGAGTGTAGCCCGACTGTTTTGGGGAGACAGAAACACCAGCTGTGGGGGAGTTCCCAGCTACTCCAGTCCCAGCCTCTCCCAGCAGGGGGCGCTGTAGGGCAAGGGTAGGAGTGCTGGCTGTGGGGGGAGCTCCCAGCCTCTCCCAGCGGGGGGCGCTGTAGGGGGCAGGGCAGGAGCGCTGGCTGTGTGGGAGCTCCCAGCTACTCCAGTCCCAGCCTCTCCCAGCAGGGGGCGCGGTACCCCACACTGTTGCCGAAGAAGAGCTCAGGTGAGCTGCCTGCAGTCTCTGAGCTCCTCCTGGCTAATCCACGTGCGCTGCATGCGGATCTCCCGGCCCGCGGAGGCTGCTTTTAGAGGTTAATTAAAGTGAAGAACTTTGAGAAGCGTCTGGTCTTTCAATCAAGCCCAATTCCCCTTATCGGCCCCGGCAGCCGGCACGGGGCCTGAGCGCCTGGCCCGTCGCAATGCGGGGCTGAGCCGCCCTCCCGCTGGGTCAGCTCTGTGCTCGCGCAGCCCGGGGGAGAGCGTCTCGCTCCCAGGCCTGGAAGCAGTGGCTGCCGGAACCGGGCCCAGAGAGCCCATTGTTACAGCACCAGAGAGCCCTGTGCAGCCAATCTCCAAGCGGCGAATGGCGGGGGTGGGGGGGTACAGAGCCGTGGGCTCTAGCTGCCCACCTCTCCTGTGGCCCGGGCTGGCTGCAGCTGGTCCTTCCTGCCCATCCCACCCCCTCTGGCTCAAGGGCTTGACAACAGGGGTACTGGGCATCTTTGTGTTAGCCTGGGCCCAGTGGCTGCCCCGATGTAGGTGGTGGCAGGGCAGGGACCAGCTCCTTGGACATCCTCTGCCCAGCCGCCAGCCTCCTCTCATGCCTGGCCCATCTGGGCTCTCTGGTGACCCTGAGCCTTTGTTCCTTTAGCCCTGCTGGGTCGAATGGCTCGGCATGTACCTGCGCCAGGCCTGGCAACGGGGGAGGGGGGGTGCCTGCTGTGGGTGGGGGAAGCCTAGTCCGCAGACGTTCCCTTACTCTGCCAGTCAGGGCAGGGCAGCCCTCAAGCCCCCTCTTGCCTCTCCACCCCGTTCTCTCCCCATCTCCCTGACCCCTCAGCCCCTTTCCCCCAGGATGTGCCTGGGGCCTCGCTGGGGAATACCCTCCACACCCTCAGGACACACCCCATGGGAACTCCAAGGGATTATCATGCTCAGTTGTCCTGCTGGGCCCATGCCAATTTCAGCCGCTCAGGCTACCCGCCGGTAGTAAAGTGGCCCGGTCTTTAAAAGCCTGCTGTGTCCCCACGCCCAGGGCAGCCAAGCCCCAGTGTGGCCCACCCCCCTGCTGCATATGAATCTTTGCTTCCCAGCACTGTGGGCTCCCCGGCCTGTGCCCTGCCCCAAAGACGAGTCTTTTCACTGCGCTGGCTGGCACGCTGCAACTAGCCAGGGTGGGTGAGGCTCGTCCTCCTGGGCACACACGGCAGGGCCCGGCTGCCGCTTTGTTTCTTCGTCGTTGCCAGAACCCGGGAGAACCGGTTCGATGGCAAGGCCGTGAGCCCTGGAGCCCTCCGCATGGCGGACGAACGGGAGCTTCCGCCCCGCACCACGGAGGCACCTGTCCTGAGCTCTGTCCCTGAGGCATCAGCACCTGGCTCGTGGCTCCCTGGTGCAGCTGCCTCCTGGGCCCAGACTGGGAAGGAGAATGTGGGAGCCCAGGGCCCGCCCAGGGCCGGGAGCCCAGTCTGTAACTCCTGGTAGTTGCAAGTGGTTGGTGGAAGCTTTTGTTCCAAGACCTGCTTCTCCCTTCCTGCTGGGGAGGCCTCAGCCCAGCCCTGCGTGCCGGAGCTACAGGGCTGGACTAATGCGTGCTGCAGTGCTCCTGAGCCTTGTCTCCACTAGAGCCCTAGACCCCGCTGAGCCGCGGTTGTTCCTCCTCAGGCCACTGAGATGCACCTGGTGTCCTCACCCGCAAAGCATCAGGCGACTTTCCATGCAGGCTAGGGCTGGGGGCGGGGGGGAGGAGTGAGCAAGCCTTGGTCGGGGGAGTGCCCGTGTCGCTGTGGAGAGGTCTCTGTCCTTGCCAGCTGCTGCAGGAGAAGCCTGTCTGGGCTCCATTCTGTGCTCAGGCAGCGTGGCCGGCCTGTGAGCTCCCCGTCTTTGTGCGTACAGCGCTGGCACGATGGGGCCTCAAGCCGACTGGGGTGTCTAGGAGCCACTGGAGTGCCAGTAATGGGAACAGAAGCCACCAGTTGGTCCCAGCAGCGCAGCGGCCACCCTGGCGCTCAGCTGCAAGCTGCGTTCGGAGCAGGCAACTTGGCTCCGTCATCTTCACCCTCGCCTCCTGAGCACAGCTCCCACGCCCGCAGCACGGCTCCCACGCCCGCAGCACGGCTCCCACGCCCACAACACGGCTCCCACACCCGCAGCCCGGCTCCCACGCCCGCAGCCCGGCTCCCACGCCCGCAGCACGGCTCCCACGCCCGCAGCACGGCTCCCACGCTGCTGGCGGGCATCTCTGGGTGCATATCCTTCTCGCTGCCTGCCCAAGTGTCTCTGGCTAGCACGGCGGGCAGGGGAGGGAACCATCACTTACCCACAGGCCGGGCCTGTGTCACTGCTGTCCGCTGCCTTGCTGCCCTCCCATGGGACTGGGGGCTCAGAAGGATGATGGGCGATGGGCGGGGAATTTTGCTGGTAAAGGGGAAGCCAGATGGGAATAGAGCTCAAGGGAACGTGGGCTGGAAGGAGAGGCTGTGTGAATGGAGGAGGACAAAGAGGACTCGGCACATGGAGGGCTGGGTGACTGAGCCGGAGACGGACATGACTCAGCAGAAGTTACCCTCTCCCTCGGGGTTTGTTGGCACCCTGCATGGGCCACGGGTCCCCTCCCCCAGCACGCAGCCATCCGGCGCCGCACGGCCCTGGTTCCTGGAAACCCGCCGCACGCTCAAGTCCACCCTTTGTTGTTGATTCATCAAAAGCTTCTTAACTCTTCGCCTGTGTTTGTTTTTCAGCTTTTCCCACCGTTGTGTTCCCAGGTTGCTGCAGATAAGGCGGGTTTGCTGGCTCCTGACCACTCAGGGAGAATTAATCTGTAGCCCTGGCACCAGATGGACAGGAGGGAAGGGGGTGGGAGCAGGCCAGGGAAAGTCAACACCCGCCCTTCCTGGGCCCAGGCACCCAAGGCAACAGCTGAGAGCTTGGGCGAGAGTCACATGGGCAGCTATGGGCCACGCCCCACCTCCCTGGCCTGGTGCACAGGGCCCAGGCAGGGGCCTCGGAAAGGTTGGGTGTAGAGGACACTACACTCAGGCCACCAGCTGGTAGTGGGAGGCCCGGGGAGTCTCCTGCCCCCAGACCGTGATTCCTAGCAGGCTGAGTTCTTCATTGCTGTGATGGATCTCACTTGCGATTTGACGTGATACGGTGATTGAGGCCCAAACCCCTCCCATGCCCCATGCTGCCCTGTCCTGAGGCGGAGCAGGTGTTGGGTATATCGGGGACTGACCCAAACACTCTGCATGACCCTACCCCGGGCATGGGCCGGGCACCCTGTATGTCCATGTGAGAGCCCTGAGGGGGGTTCCTCTGGATAGTATGCCAGCCATTGCCCAGCTGGCCCTGTGGGCCCGGGGGAAGGGGCAGATCCTGTTCCCTGAGCCGCTCAGGAGTAGCTCGTCCAAAGGCAGAGCGGTCGCTCCCCATTTATACAGTAGCTGAGGGCTGCATCCGGCCCGGGGCTTGGAGTCTCTGTTAGCTGTGGAGCGAAGGGAACGATTGCTGCTCGCGCTCCCCAGCTCGGAGCCGGCCTGGCTCAGCCGTCTCTGGAATCGCTGGCGAGTCTCACGAGCCCATCGCCGTGGTATCTGGGCCCTTGCCCTCTGTGGAAGTGCTCTGCGAGGAGGGGTCTTCCTCGGACCTTCCCCACTGCAGGCGGTCCCTGGACCAGCCCCTGCCTCCCGCCCCCAGGAGTGTGCAGATCTCCGCAGTGTCTCCCGCTCCCCAGGCAGGGTGAGCTGGGGAGCCTGCAGCCAGGCTGCGGGATTTAGCTCCTGGCTCCTTAGGCCTCGCTCACGGCAAGGCCCGTGTTTGGGTTTTGTAGCTGAGCCCGTGTTCTTGCTGACGCCTCTGAGGGAGCCGGCTGCCGCAAAGGCCCGTCTGGCGGGGAAAGGCAGCAAACATGAAAGTTGTTTAGAAGCTCTTGATCCAAATCCCCCGTTCAAAGAGCCCGCTGCGTTTGTTAAGACTTTATCTTTGGTTTCAAGTACAACAAAGAATGCGCCTGGGCTCATTCCGCCCCGGGCTCAGAGGAGATTCCCCAGCTGCGGGCCTGCCCCAAACATGGCAGGCTGCCTGGCCCCGGCATGAGGTCACCTTCCCAAGGATTCTCATGCTGTCTGCGGCGAGGCGCGCGGGGAAACGGCGCCTGCTGGCAACGCTTGTGTGTGATACGGCACAGCGCCTGGGGGGCCGGGGGCAGCCACAGCGACTAGCATCCGGGAGAGGGACAATCAGATTTAGTGCAAAAAAAAACCCACGGGGCAAGAGGTTTGTTAATGCTCCCAGTGGTGCTCCCTAGGTGCACTGCATGTAAGCTGCACAGCAGATCTCCCCCGCCCCCAATTCCGTAGCAATGGCTGGCGTGTGGGGAGACAGCAGGGACACGAATGGAGAGAGACGTCAGACATGCATCTCCTGAGCGAGTGGAGAGGGGGAAAGGGGTTACACCCCGAAGCCTGGATGGGAGGTGGGTTTGGGTTGGCCTCTCTAGGAAGAGCTGAGGGGAGGAGGGGGGGGCTCCTCTCTGAGCCTGCAATGAGCAGGGATTCCAGCGGGAGGCGGGGAGCAGTTTGCTCGTTAACACGGAGGGTCCCTCTCGGAGGGCCCCTACTCCAGAAAGGAGGTGTGCTGGGTACCAGAGGGCGTGCTCCAGGGCCTGGAAGAAGGGGTCAGCCCCAGACATCAGAGTGACCCCGGCATCTCAGGGTCCCCAGGGCTGGTGCTCACCGTGTGCCTCACACTGGGGCGTTAACCAAACGCCTGGCCCAGGGCAGGTTCCTGAGCGTGGAAGCATTCCCCCAGCAGGCTCTCTGCTCCCAGCGCTCCGGCCCTCCCCTTGCCCACCCAGATGGGGTTTCTCCTCCTCCCCCCACGGGGCTAAGGGCTTGGCCCACCAAAGTGGCCTCTAGTTATGCTGGCCCTGTTGTCTTGGGGCATCCAGGCTCCTATGAGGGTCCCAGCCCCTGTGAGTAGAATGGTTTGGGCCTGTATGTCCTGGAGGTGCCTGAGTGTCCCACTCCTCTCCCCAGAGAGGCCCAGGCATGGAGTGGGGACGAGAGGCTCCTCCCGACGACCCGGGAGCATGGTGGACCCTTGTCCTGTTGTCTGGAAGAAAGAGGAAAGCATGTGACCGGGGCGATCGGGGCCTTTGCTCAGCTAGTCGCTCCATCTGTCCGCCTCACTGTGGGCCCCGGGGTGAGGGTGTCTGTGACGTTATTGACATAAACTGGGACCATATAGATCATTGTTGCAACCAAGGTCCTGTAGTGGCACCCAAATCTTGTATAAAGGGGGTCAAATGGGGTGTCTAGGACAAGGTTATGGTTTACTGGTTATGATTATGCTGTCTAGATGTGTGTATCAGTTTTGTAGTTGAAGTTATGAATATTGGCTCTATACTGTCTGTATGGCAAACTTATGCTATGCTTCTGGGTGACATCCCAGACAAGCTGAGATTAGCTCTGCCTAGCCTGCTTGATGGCCCATTAAGGACCATCAACTATACAATGGACCCATTGAGAGAAGGCAGATACGCCTTGTACCTCAGCAAAGTATGCAGGGACTGGCCCATGTGACTCCAGACTCCATGTTGCTGTAATCTTCCACAGTAAGAACAAAGAGGTGATCTTACACCTGGAAAAGACTATATAAGGCTGATGCCTGATCTCCATCTTGTCTTCAATCCTGCTTCTTACCTCTGGAGGAACTTTGCTACAAGCTGAAGCTTTGAACGAAGGACTGAGGACCCATCCCAGCGGGGGATGTATTCCAGAGACTTGATTTGAACCTGCAGTTTATTCCATCGCTGCTGCAAGCCTGAACCAAGAACTTTGCCATTATTGTATGTAATTGATTCCATTTAACCAATTCTAACTCTCATCTCTATCTTTTTCCTTTTATGAATAAACCTTTAGATTTTAGATTCTAAAGGATCGGCAACAGCGTGATTTGTGGGTAAGATCTGATTTGTATATTGACCTGGGTCTGGGGCTTGGTCCTTTGGGATCAGAAGAACCTTTTTCTTTTACTGGGGTATTGGTTTTCATAACCATTTGTCCCCATAACGAGTGGTACTGGTGGTAATACTGGGAAACTGGAGTATCTAAGGAGATTGCTTGTGAGACTGGCAGTTAGCCAGTGGGGTGAGACTGAAGTCCTTTTAGTCTGGCTGGTGGTTTGCCTTAGAGGTGGAAAAAAACCCAGCCTTGGGCTGTAACTGCCCTATTTGAGCAATTTGTCCTGAGTTGGCACTCTCAGTTGGGTTCCGCCAGAACCGCATTGTCACAGTGGCGTAGTCGTGCTTGGATCCACAGAACCAGGTCAATTAAGCTTTTGGTCAGAACCCCACGCTATCCAAATTTGAATTTTGGGATTGAGAGTTTTGTTGGTTAAAGAGCTGCTGCAATGGCTGAGCAAAGAGCATATGAGGGACTTGGGAAAAAAGCCCTGGAAAATTTGTGTTCAGAAAAGAGGATAAGCTTTAGAAAGAAAGCTACAAAGGAAGAATTGAGAAATCTGCTAATAGCCAGTGATCAGGGGGCAAGAGCACAGCCCTTACCTGAGGCTGCAGAAGATGCAGAAAAAATTAGGATGCAAAGGGTGACAAGTCAACTGCAATTTGAGCATGAACAGAAGCTAGCAGATCTTCGATTGCTGGAGAAGCACAAAATAGCAGAGTTAGAAAGAGAGAGAGAGAAAGAGGCTGCTGAGAGAGAGAAAGAGGCTGCTGAGAGAGAGAAAGAGGCTGCTGAGAGAGAGAAAGAAGCTGATCAAAGAAAGAAGGAGGCTGATGAGAGAGAAGAGAGAGCCCGTAAGGGGCGTCTAGAGCTGCTCGCTGCTGAGCAGGAGACTCACAGGATGGAACAGGAGACTCACAAGATGGAACAGGAGACGGCCAGACTTCAGCTCCAAGTAATGGAAGAGCGGAGAAAGTCATCCCCACCTGGTACTCCACTTCCCCCCCGCCATGAGAAAAACTGGGAAAGGATGTGTCCCATTTACAATGATACTGAGGATATAGAGGAGTTTTTGACTACCTTTGAACGCCTCTGCAATCTGTACCAGATCCCTGAGGGTCAACAAATGCCTGTCCTGCTAACCAGACTGACTGGAAAAGCCAGGGAGGTGTTTAATGACTTGGGGGAACAAGAAGCATTAAATTATGAGCGGTTTAAGGATTCTGTGTTAAGGCGATTCAAGGTTACTCCTGAATCTTACAGAGTTAAGTTTAGAGAGTTTAAAATGCCTAAGGATTGTACTTTTGTAGAATGTGCTCATAAGCTGATGGGTTTTGTTAAAAAGTGGGTTATGGGAGCCAAGGTTCATGGGAGTTTTGAAAAACTGCTGGATTTAATAACTTTGGAACAGTTCTTAGACATTGTGCCTGACAATGTGAGAGCAGCTGTGTGTGACAGGGACCCTGAGTCAGTCCTACGGGCAGCAGAGATTGCTGATGCCCATACCCAAAACAGGGCTCGAGAAGGGTGTAAAACCCCGGGGAAAACTGATCACCATTCTCCCCAGTTCAAGAGGAGGGAAGGATTTAAAAATAAACCTGACTCTTCTAAAGGAGTTCAAGGGGGCCCGGAGGGTAGGAACTCGCATCCCCAGCAGGTTACATGCTATCGCTGTGGTATGATGGGCCACATGAGACCAGACTGCCCGACACTGAAGGGCAGCCCAAAACCAGCAACCCCAAATGCCACGGCCAATGCTAACCCTGTTGTTGTAAACTCACAGGCAAGCCACACAGAGCCCAGCATTAGTGCCCTGTGTGCAAATGCTGTTTCTGTTGTCTCTGAAGGATTTGACCTTAAAACTCACATTAAAGCTAAATATGGGGGAAATAATGCAGAGTTTATTAGCAGTGCAGAAGTGAATGGAGTGAGGTGTATGGCATGGAGGGACACCGCAGCAGATATTACTCTGGTTAAAGCAAGTCTTGTCAGGAAGGAAGATTATTTGCCAGGTGAAGATGTAACTGTTGTAGCCTTATCTAAGTATTTTGTCAGGGTGCCTTTGGCTAAAATCCACCTGAAATGGAAGGGATTGGAGGGCACCATGGTTGTGGGAGTAAAAGACATAATCCCTAAGGATATTATGATTGGAAATGATATTAAAGCTATGGTCAGTCAAGTTAATACAAACCAGGCACAAGAGAGGATTGATCCTAAGGTTGTGCCTATGGAGGGTTTCTCCAAAAGTTTGTCTTTGGAAAGTAGCTGTTTGGCTGTGAATGAAGTTTCTGAATGTCTATCTAATGTCTCAGAAGTAAATCTGGAATTAGATCAAGCGAAGGGAGAGGAGAACAAGGGGATTTTGGATGAGCCTAGGCAGTCTTGTGAGCTGATGGCTTTATCTAGTCAGCAGTTTGGGAAGGCAAGGAGAGTGGAAGATGAGTGTCCCTATACCTTATCTGTTTCCTGTGCGAAGAATAGTGACAGTGAAGGAAATGTGCCTGTGTCTGTCAGGGGTGTTGACTTGCCTATGGAGGAAGCTACCCCAGTCTCCAAGCAGTTGTCTGTGCACAGCCCGGTGTGCTGGGACAAGGGAGATGAAATCCCAAACAGTATGTCTAGTAAAGGAAAATGCGTCTCCAACTCTTTTTTGTCTGTGGAGCAGACAAAAGGTGCCTTTCGGCCTGTGATGGTTGAGAGTAATTTAGTTGTCTCAGAGTTGGTTCTGGATTCAACTAAAGCCCAGGAAGGGAATGGTCCTAAGTTTGCATCTGCTGGGGAGAATGGCCCCGTAACTAGGTTGCATCCAGTTAGTGGCTTAGCAAAATCCCAGAGACCAAACAGTTCTGGTGCTTGTATTTTGCCTGTTGCTCATGTGTGGTTGGAGAAGGGTGTAACAACTCTGTCTGATCAGGGTGATACCCTAGCCAGGGCACAAGGAGAGCAGAAAGGTAATTTGGTTGTGTTACCTACGGACAGTTTAACAACTTGTAGAAAAAAGGAAAAAATTCCTAAGCTTGTGTGTGGCAAAGAGAAGGGAAGTATTTCTAACCTTTTATCTAGGAAGTCTAGGGGTTCGCCTGAAAGGGGATTGTGTAGAGATCTGCCTGATGGGCCAAAGGTGATCCTGAATGTAAGTAAGACCCAGACAGAGTCTGTTGTTGCTCAGGAAAGTGTGCCTTTAGAGCAAGCCCTAGGTGAAGAGGGTAAGGGCAGAATTTCTGTGAGGGGTGAATTGCTGCTTAGAAAAGCTCCTGGAGAAAGGAATCCTCATGGTACTCGGTGCAAGCAGTTCCCTGCAATTGAAGGGTGTGAGAGTGATTTAATCAAGGAAGTTTCAGTTCCTAGCAGCCAAAAATTGTCTGTTGTGAAGGGATCCACTAACTTTCCTTGTAAAAGATCCAGTGTGGGTAGCTTTGAGAAGGTCTCAGAGGAAGTAAAAGTTGTTAAGGGATTGAGGCATCCCTATAACCAAGTGGCTGTGTGGGGCCAACTTGTTGGGGAGACAATGGTGTTGGAACAGGAATGTCTCCTTTCTGATTCTTTAAATGAGCAGTTTGTGCTTCAGGGTTTGAGGACAGATTTGGTTACTGATGTGTCAGAGCAGAGCAGTTTTATGGCTAAATGCTTGAGGATGCGGGGGAGAGGAAGCAAACTCTCACCCGCAGACTCTTTGGATTTGTGTGGTATCTCTTTAAGACAGAGTCCAGCCTTGGAGATGATAGCAGTTACGAATATGAAAACTGGTGGACTGGCTCTGGTCTGGGGTAGTGCAAATTACTTGCCTGGCTGGGAAAGGAAGGACTTGCTAATAGCTGTTAGCAAAGAGGGCCCACCCCATCAGCCAGTGAATTCTGTTAAGCAAGAGAAATCAGGGTTTGATCCTGCAGGACAAGGAGGAAAGAGAAAACTGAATTTTGCAAAGGGAAGCCACAGGTTAACCCTAAAATGCCCAAACTCCAATGGTATTGAGCCAAAGGGGTGGCATGACAAACATGACTGTAGATGGACACTTGCAATGAACTTGTTGTTATTGCTAAATTTTGTACTTAATGTGTTGCTATGGCCACAAACGGTAAAAATATACAATGTGCCTAATCTTTTGGAGAATTCATTGAACATGTTAAAAGGAATACATGAAAACACACGTTATGTTAAAAGGCCTTGTTACACTGGGGTTTCACAGGCAATGCATATAAACAATATGGGAACTTTTCACAGGGGAAAGGACATTCCAGACCTAATGTGCTGTATGAAAAGGAAGACTGAGGCACACTACCATATTGCTTTCATGGCTAAATGCCAAGATTCCTGAACTATGAAGAACATTAATATCTGCATTTATTCGATGTTAATTGGGTTCCAAACATTGGCCCGAGCTTGTATGGATAAAGTAGCAGTTTTCTTTAGCTCTTGGCAAGATCACATGGCACATACAGGAACCATGCTGCCAGAGCAGATCCAATCCACTATTGTTCTAACTAAGTGTTACCTTGAGTTTGTAAAGAGGTTCAATCATGTTATTGAACATGACTTTGATGAACCATTTCTGTTATACACTGGTATGGCTTCTAACCCAATACTAGCTGTAGTGAGACAGAACCCAGGATGGGGAGCTCTTGGGATGCAGTCAGTGATGTTTGTGTCATCCCTTCCTGCATCAATTTTGCGTTGGGGGTGTGACGTTATTGACATAAACTGGGACCATATAGATCATTGTTGCAACCAAGGTCCTGTAGTGGCACCCAAATCTTGTATAAAGGGGGTCAAATGGGGTGTCTAGGACAAGGTTATGGTTTACTGGTTATGATTATGCTGTCTAGATGTGTGTATCAGTTTTGTAGTTGAAGTTATGAATATTGGCTCTATACTGTCTGTATGGCAAACTTATGCTATGCTTCTGGGTGACATCCCAGACAAGCTGAGATTAGCTCTGCCTAGCCTGCTTGATGGCCCATTAAGGACCATCAACTATACAATGGACCCATTGAGAGAAGGCAGATACGCCTTGTACCTCAGCAAAGTATGCAGGGACTGGCCCATGTGACTCCAGACTCCATGTTGCTGTAATCTTCCACAGTAAGAACAAAGAGGTGATCTTACACCTGGAAAAGACTATATAAGGCTGATGCCTGATCTCCATCTTGTCTTCAATCCTGCTTCTTACCTCTGGAGGAACTTTGCTACAAGCTGAAGCTTTGAACGAAGGACTGAGGACCCATCCCAGCGGGGGATGTATTCCAGAGACTTGATTTGAACCTGCAGTTTATTCCATCGCTGCTGCAAGCCTGAACCAAGAACTTTGCCATTATTGTATGTAATTGATTCCATTTAACCAATTCTAACTCTCATCTCTATCTTTTTCCTTTTATGAATAAACCTTTAGATTTTAGATTCTAAAGGATCGGCAACAGCGTGATTTGTGGGTAAGATCTGATTTGTATATTGACCTGGGTCTGGGGCTTGGTCCTTTGGGATCAGAAGAACCTTTTTCTTTTACTGGGGTATTGGTTTTCATAACCATTTGTCCCCATAACGAGTGGTACTGGTGGTAATACTGGGAAACTGGAGTATCTAAGGAGATTGCTTGTGAGACTGGCAGTTAGCCAGTGGGGTGAGACTGAAGTCCTTTTAGTCTGGCTGGTGGTTTGCCTTAGAGGTGGAAAAAAACCCAGCCTTGGGCTGTAACTGCCCTATTTGAGCAATTTGTCCTGAGTTGGCACTCTCAGTTGGGTTCCGCCAGAACCGCATTGTCACAGTGTCTCTGGTATTTCGAATGCCAGCGCAGTGACTGGGGCAGGCAGCGGCCCTGGCGTGCCTCACTGACCCAGCCAGCGGGCATCGCCCCCAGGAGACACGCTGGTGACTGCGAAACCGGCTTTCAGAGCTGCTGAGCGCCCACAAACCCCTGCTGGAACTCAGCACCTGTGGAAATGAGGCCACTGGGTGAGGCTGTTGGGAGGCACCAGGTTCCCATGGGGCTGAGTCCAGTTTCAAGGACCTGGTGTCGCCTCTTTATCACCTGATTAAACAAGCCTGCCCGAGACCAGGCACCCGCTGCCACCATTTCCCTGCCAGCAACCGAGGGTGGGACCAGCACCTGACCCGTACCCAGAGGAACATGCTCTGATACTGTGACCTTCTCATAAACCATCTAGGGAAATACAACCTAGACGGAGCTACTATAAGGTGGGTGCAAAACTGGTTGGGAAACCATTCCCAGAGAGTAATGATCAGTGGTTCACAGTCAAGCTGGAAGGGCATAACGAGGTGGGTCCTGCAGGGATCAGTTCTGGGTCCCTCTTAATTTAGGCATGTACCCCATTCCTAGGGCTCAGGGCATAACCTTACAATCTGCATGTTTGTGGGGTCTTTTACCACTGAAAGAGCCTTACACAGTAATATTTTGCTTAACCTCTGTTTATTAACAACCACCAAACCAGACGGCACATGCTACGCATAGAGTGCCCCCCACTCCCAATAAGGCAGATGAACTTTTCTTGATGGCCAGTCAGGATCAGGTCATGTGGAGGTCTCCAGCTTCTGCATGGTGTGGTCGGCAGGGCGTTGAGGTCTGGCAGCTCTGAGCTTGGGGCTGTGTCCAGGAGTTGGTTCCAAAGAGCTTCCTTAAATTTGGACCCCAATTTACAGCGTGAAACTTGAGTCATGCTTAGCAGTACCTTAACCAGTCATTTTACTGAAATATTACCAAACAATTCTCTAACCAATCCTAACACATTGTAAAACAATTCTCTAGCCAATTAGACCCCACCACCTTCATTGTTTTACACCTAGCAAAATTATATAACAGACAGAAACAATCAAAGAACCAGGCAGAGATCGTACAGACAAACAATAGAGAGGTGGGGACCATAATGACAAAACAATAAAGAAATGAGGATTTCACAACCACAACTATTGAGAAGTGGTTTCTTGCCAGACAGGATGCAGTCAAACTACGTTTTCTTTAACCAGCTTAAGAGCTGTTTCTTTATCTGGTGATAGTGGGTGCCATTAGGACGGGGTCTCCTTCTTACCGGCCTGATATGACATTGTTTTAATGTAATTTAGATGGAACAGGAGGCCTGGTCTACACTACGAGTTTAGGTCGAATTTAGCAGCATTACATCGATTTAACCCTGCACCCGTCCACACAACGAAGCCATTTTTGTCGACATAAAGGGCTCTTAAAATCGATTTCTGTACTCCTCCCTGACGAGGGGAGTAGCGCTGAAATCGACATTGCTGGTTCAAATTAGGGTTAGTGTGGACGCAATTCGACGGTATTGGCCTCCAGGAGCTATCCCACAGTGCACCACTGTGACCGCTCTGGACAGCAATCTGAACTCGGAAGCACTGGCCAGGTAGACAGGAAAAGCCCCGCGAACTTTTGAATTTCATTTCCTGTGTCCCCAATCAGCACACGTGACCGTGCAGAGCTCATCAGTAGCGGTGACCATGCAGTCCCAGAATCGCAAAAGAGCTCCAGCATGGACCGAACGGGAGGTACTGGATCTGATCGCTGTATGGGGAGACGAATCCGTGCTATCAGAACTCCGTTCCAAAACACGGAATGCCAAAACATTTAAAAAAATCTCCAAGGCCATGATGGACAGACCATAGGCTGAGCAAGTGCAGAATGGTGGTTCACTCTACTTCCCTGTAAGTCAACCGCCCTCGCCTCCCGGCTTTGATCTCTGCTTGCAGAGGCAATAAAGTCAGTGTTGTTTCAAATTCATGCATTCTTTATTACTTCATCACACAAATGGGGGATAACTGCCAAGGTAGCCCGGGAGGGGTGGGGGAGGAGGGAAGCAATGGGTGGGGGTGTTGTACGGGCACCCCCTAGAATGGCATGCAGCTCATCGTTTCTGCGGGATGTCCGGGGCTCGGACCGGAGCGGCCACTTGCATCTGTGGTTCTTTAGTAGGCTTGCCTGAGATTCTAGGCAGCACTGAATCTCTGTTAGACAAAACTTAAAGAAGAGAATGACCTGGGGAGTCATTCCCATTTTTGTCCAGGCGCCCCCCGACCGACCTCACGGAGGCTGGCCAGGAGCACCCATGACAGCAGCAGACGGTACAGTATGACTGGTAACCGTCTTTGCCAACTTGCAAAGGCAAGGAGCTGCAGCTGCTGCTGTTAGCACTGGAGTACCGCGTCTGTCAGCAGCATTCAGTAGACATACGGTGACAGTGAAAAAAGGCTCAACGGGCTCCATGCTTGCTGTCCTATGGCGTCTGCTCGGGCAATCCAGGGAAAAGGGCGCAAAATGATTGTCTGCTGTTGCTTTCACCGGGGGTGGGGGGGGGGGGTTGACTGACGACATTTACCCATAACCACCCGTGACAAATTTTTGGCCCCATCAGGCATTGGGAGCTCAACCCAGAATTCCAATGGGCAGCGGGGACTGCAGGAACTGTGGGATAGCTACCACAGTGCGCCGCTCCGAAAGTCGATGCTTGCTACGGTTCTGTGGCCGCACACCGCCGAATTAATGTGCTTAGTGTGGACGCGTCCACTCGACTTTCTACAAATCTGGTCCCAAAAATTGACTTCTGTAAAATCGGAGTAATTTCGTGGTGTAGACATACCCGGAGGATGTGACTTCCTGCTTCTCAGCTCCTGTCTGCTTTTCTCCTAATAAGGCCTCAGACCTTACCATATGGCTGCAGGAAAAGTCCTTAGCTTTACAAGTTCTGTTCAATATCTTCATCAATGATTTAGATCATGGCATAGAGAGTCCACTTATAAAGTTTGCGGACGATACCAAGCTGCGAGGGGCTGCACGTGCTTTGGAGGACAGGATTAAAATTCAAAATGATCTTTACAGACTGGAGAAATGGTCTGAAGTAAACTGGATAAAATTCAATCAGGACAAATGCAAAGTGCTCCACTTAGGAAGGAACAATCAGTCGCACACATACAAAATGGGAAATGACTGCCCCGGAAAGAACTGCAGAAAGGGATCTGGGGGTCAGAGTGATGGCCCTACCAAATTCACGGTGCATTTTGGTCAATTTCATGGCCGTTGGGTTTTAAAAATGGTAAATGTCACAGTTTCTGATATTTAAATCTGAAATTTCCTGGTGTTGTAACCTTGGGGGTCCCAACCCAAAAGGAGGTCGTGGGGGGTCGTAAGTCTATTGTAGAGGAGGTCACGGTGTTGCCACCCTTACTTCTGCGTTGCTGCTGCTGGTGGTGCTGCTTTCAGAGCTGGGCGCCCAGCCAGCAGGCGCCACTCTCCAGCTGCCCAGCTCTGAAGCCAGCGGAACCGCCACCAGCTTCTTGTGTAAGATTTGGCTTTGTGTTTCGGTTAGATTCCTGGTCTGCCTTGGAAGCGGGGACCGTTACTTTGTCCAGAGGGCTGCCCCAATCCACACACCCCCATAGGGGGAGACTGTGGATCAAAGTGGGGAAGCCAAGGCCCAGGTATGTGACAATAAGCCAAACCACAGTGGTGGTGCTGGCCCCGGGTGCATTGAGATCTACCCCTTAGGCAGGGCCGTCCCTAGCCATTTGGGTGCCCTATGCAGCCCCCCCACGGGGGGGCTGTGTGGGGCCCCAGGCCTCCCCCCCAGGGTCTGGGAGGCAGGAGCTGTGGGAGGCCACTTTTGGGGGCCCCACAGGTCCAGAGTGGCCCGGGGGATTAGCGGGGGGCCGGGAGCAGCCCACTCCGCTTCCCTCGCCCTGGCCCCAGCCGTGTCGCTCGGGGGAGGAGGCTTGGGGGAAGGGATCCACCCCCCCGCACTTACTGGCAGCGGCGGGAAGCGGAGCAGCCCGGCCCCAGCTCGCTCTACTCCGCCAGCTCCCAGCCGCGGCACTCTGCTTCCCACCACCGGTGAGAGTTGGGGGCGGTTCTTTCCCCAAAGCGAGCGGCACGGCTGGGGCCGGGGCAAGGGAAGTGGAGCGGGCTGGGGCCGCATCTCTCTGCTTCCCGCTGCCGGTGAGAGCCAGGAACGGTCCTTTCCCCAACGTGAGCGGCACGGCTGGGGCCGGGGCAAGGGAAGTGGAGCGGGCTGGGGCCGCGTCTCTCTGCTTCCTTCCACCGGTACATGCCGGGGGCGATCCTTTCCCCGCACTCACCGGTGGCGGGAAGCGGAGCACTGTGGCTGGGAGCTGGCAGAGTGGAGCGGATTGGGGCCGGTTTGTTCCACTTCCCGCCGCTGCCGGTGAGTGCGGGCTCGCTGGGGGAAGAGATGAAATGGGGGCGGGCCAGGGGCAGAGCAGGGGGGAAAGGGTAAGAGGCAGGGCAGAGGGAGTTGTCCAGGGCCCCCAGATTTCATGATGCCCTAGGCAGCTGCGTATGCCTAAGGACGGCCCTGCCCTTAGGCCCTATTCTAATCACTCCCAGAATGTCTGGGGGACTGGTACCCCGATGCCCTCCAGTGAAGGAACTTTAGCTAAGCCCCACATCAGTCTGCTTTGGCATCTGACTGTGAGAGGTGCCCGTGGCTCACAGCACAGCCACGACTGGCATGCTCCCTGCCTGCCCTGCAGCCCCTCTCTCCCAAGGAGGGTCAGGGCAGTCTGTTGCCCCAGGCGCTGGTCCCAGTTCCTTTCTGTGGCGGGGGGGCCAGCGGCCGCCTGTTCGGGAGGGAGCCCCACACCTCATTAGCCACCGTGTAGCTATCTTCAGCCAATAAATTATAGAACACCAGCGCGCCTTTGAAATGCAGCCAGGCTCCTAAATCTCACATTTTTTTCCGTTTTAATGTAACTAATTTAGCAGGGAGCGAAATGTCAGCCGCCCGGCTCCTCGGGCTCCGAGAAAGCAGGGCGAGGTGGTTAATTGAAGGCAGGAAGATGAGACTGAAGGGGCTTTGAAATGAGATGGAGGGGCGGAAGGGGAGCCCCTTGTGTGGAGACCAGAGCTCCGGCACGTGCTCCCAGCTAATTAACTGCACAAGGGCAGAGGCAGCCAGTTCACCCTGGCCCCGGGAGCAGGGACTTCAGGACTGTGCTGAGCCGCCAAGAATCCCCCTCCTTCCCAGCGGTGACCTCTGGCAGGTAGGGGTGGATGAGGCCCAGGCCCCTGGGGCGTCAGCCTCTCCTGCCCCATTAATGCAAGCCCTGCCCAGGATCGGCTCTGTCCCCAGCCCGCTCTAACTGGTCTGTGGGAGGAGATCTCCCTGGGCAGGTGCCTTCCCTCGCTCCTTTTATCCTGAGCATGGGAATCATGGCAGACCACATCCGGCGGTGTTGCCAGCCCGCTGGAGGCTGCTACCCAGCGCAGGGCCGGTGCGTGCAAACCCCGAGCCACTAGGGCAGGCTCAACAAACACGGAGTCTGGGAGCAGGCCAGAGAAGCAAGGCCCAGCCTGGAGAGAGGGACCAAGGAGAGATTGTGCCCCATGTCACCCCATGTCCCAGATAGATGGGGAGGTGCAAGGGACTCCCCCTCAGACAATCAGCACTCACAAGAGCCTCCCCTTGAGCCTGGCCCTGGGGGCTGGAGAGAGATGGCCTCCCCCTGCCCCCACTCTGGGAGGATGTGATGGGGTGTTCACGGCACACAGGGCCCGGAGGGGTTAAGATGGCTAAGCGGGCCAATCAACTACCCAGGCTTCACCTGGAGAAGAAGACAGGGAGCAGTGATTTGGCTCAGCTGGGCAGGAACAGGCGGGGCCTATATAAGCCAGGAAGCTGGCACCAGAAGTGGGATGCAGGGAAGGAGTCTGCAGTTGCTCCCTGGGAGAAGAGAGGGGATGTCCGGGGCTAAAGGCAAGTAGCCTGGGAGGAGGGAGTGGGGCTTTTGGCACGGCTAGAGACGGGGGAGAGCCATAGAGGTAGGCTCCCATATGAGGAGAGATTAAAGAGGCTGGGACTTTTCAGCTTGGAAAAGAGGAGACGAAGGGGGGATATGATAGAGGTCTATAAAATCATGAGTGATGTGGAGAAAGTGACTAAGGAAAAGTTATTTACTTGTTCCCATAATATAAGAACTAGGGGCCACCAAATGAAATTAATGGGCAGCAGGTTTAAAACAAATAAAAGGAAGTTCTTCTTCACACAGCGCACAGTCAACCTGCGGAACTCCTTGCCTGAGGAGATTGTGAAAGCTAGGACTAGAACAGGGTTTAAAAGAGAACTGGATAAATTCATGGCGGTTAAGTCCATTAAAGGCTATTAGCCAGGATGGGTAAGGAATGGTGTCCCTAGCCTCTGTTTGTCAGAGGATGGAGATGGATGGCAGGAGAGAGATCACTTGATCATTACCTGTTAGGTTCACTCCCTCTGGGGCACCTGGCATTGGCCACTGTTGGATGACAGGATACTGGGCTGGATGGACCTTTGGTCTGACCCAGTATGGCCGTTCTTATGTTCTTAAGGCTCAAGGAAAAGAGCAGCAAGGTGTGGGGTAGGTCAAACCTTGGCTGTCGATGAGGGGTCCCTGAGCCAGGACCTGAAGTAGACCTCTCAACTGTGGATGAAGTGGTACTGGGGGGCAGTGAGCAGGAAGACTGCCTGAGCCCATTAGTCAAGAAGGACGTTGATACCTGGGAAGAGGGGAACCCGTATGGTGACCTGGTTGGAGGGCCGAGTCAGAAATAGGAGGCTGCGGTTCCTGTCGAGACGGGTCCACAGGACTAGAGGATGATGCTAGAAATACCGCCAGGGGAGGGCGCAGCGCCTGGCCAGAACTAATCCCCAGGATGGCCACCAGGAGGCGCCACCAGCTGTGAGTGGCGCCCTGTGACAGATGAGCAGCAGCGACAGACGCTCAGAGGAATAAACCCCACAGTGGGCGTGAAGCCCCAAACTGGGCGCGTGGCTCCTGCCCCTGGCAGAGCCCTGAGGGGCTGTGTCTGGGTACCCTGGGGTTGGGGCTGGTCCTTCCCACCCCAGGACAGTGAGATGGGATACGGTGGGAGAGAGCCGGAGACCGGGAGGAAGGATTCAATCATGACACAAGCTGGGCTGGTCCCGAGTCCCACCCAGAAGTGTCCCGTTAGCGGGTACGGCCGCACATTGGCGTGGGAAGAGCCAAAGCCGACTCGCCGAACACAGGGCTAGGGGGCACAGGCTGGCGGTGAAGTCTGGGAGACAAAGCCCAGCCCCCCGTGCATGAGAGAGAGATTTCCCCAGACCCTTCCGACTGCTTCAAGAGCTGAGGGAAACCCGCGCCGAGCCCCGTGGAAGCTTTGAGCAATGGCCTCGTGCCATGGAGCTCCCTAGCCCAGGCCAGACCCGGTCCCACTGCAAAGCGCTGCCAGGTGGAGAGGGCATGGCACCAGGAAGCCAGCTGGAGCCCTGCCTGCCTGGGTTTGTGCTGCCTGCCTCCGGCTGAGTCCCTAGTCCCTGCTTGCCCACCTCTAAGAGGGCAATGATGATATAGCCCCAGGTGAGGGAAGCGCTCGAGATCTTGGCCTGGGCAGTGCCACGTATAACGAGCTAGGGGCTTGCACTGGATGCATTCACTCCCCCTGCCTCCGGCAGATACGCTTGGGCTCTTCCAGGTGAGACTCCGGCAAAGCGGGCAGAGCTGCTGATGCCAGCAAAGTACTGGAGCGTGTGTGTGTGTGTTGGGGGGCGGGTGTGTCAGGGCTGGCTTGTGGCGTGTGTGACCAGGAGGTGTGTGTGTGTGTGAGCCGGGGTGGGGTGTGTGTCAAGGCTGTCACTTGGGCGTGGGCACTCCTGGAGAGCAGCTCTGCAGTGTGCCCAGTCTGCCAGGCTGGCGCAGGCCCCCAAGCCGAGGGGGGCAAGAGCAGCTTCTTCTCTCCCGTCTCTCTCAGCTGTCAGGCACTAGGGATTCGGAAAGCAGACAAGAGCACCAGGCCAGGCGCCTGAGCCAGGGGTTATCCCCACAGGTAGCCCCCAGGCCTGGCAGGGAGCTGCCCAGCAGTGCCAGTCTGGGAGGTTAGGTTAGGGCTGGAGAGGATGTGAAGGGACGCGGGGTCCCAGAGTGGGGGGTCCTGGTCCCAATACAGACAGGATCACTGACCTCTGAGGTGAACACACCCAGAAGCCCCTCCCCGTGTGGGGAAGTGCATGCCGGCCGGGAGATGTTGTCACAGGAGGCAGGTTCTCTCCCCGCATTCCTTGGGGCCTGTGCCCCCTCTGGGGAAAAACCACCAGCCTCCCAGGGAAGGGGTTCTGTCACTGTGGAAGGGCCCATCACCTGGTACCCGGGCACCGTGCCATTCCCCCCCCCCCCCAGGAGGAGGGCCCCAGTCAGTGCCCCCTGGTGTGTGTGTCCCAGCGACTCCCCCAGGGAAGGGTGCACTAAGAGGGGACGTGTGTGTGTGTGTGGGCTCGGTGTGGGGACTTATGTGGGGCTAGGAGGTGCCAGTTACTCTCCCCCCACACCCTGTTCCAATAATCGCTCTCCCCCTACACACAGGCTCTGCTAGCCTCAGGTTGTACAGCTGGTGCTTGGCTGGCTCCCCATGTCCATCCCTTTACACCCCCCCCCCGTGCCTCGGGGCCAAGGGGCTGGCTCTGGGGGGTTCCCAGAGGGGTCTGCTCCAAGTCCCTTGGCTGCTGTGGATATGTACTAGGGTCATTGGGGTTAAAATGCTTGCAGGCTGCACAGAGCCCCTGTGCCCCGTGCCCCAGCACTGAGTCAGCATGTGCCATGACAGTGAGTGAAGGGCAGCCTTGTAATGACACAAGCAGGGCCGGCGCCAGGCACCAGCTTAACAAGCAGGTGCTTGGGGCGGTCAAGGGAGAGGGGCGGCACCTGCGGCAATTCGAGGGCGGCAGGTCCCTCACTCCCTCTGGGAGCGAAGGACCTGCCGCTGAACTGCCACCGCCAATCGCGGCTTTTTTTTTTTTTTTGCTTGGGGCGGCAGAAATACTGGAGCCGGCCCTGGACACAAGGGGCAGAGTTAAGGTTGTGCAGATGTCCCTGGCCCTTGGCAGCTCCCGTCTTCTCCCAGCCTCGAAGGTCTCCTCCCACCGTTTTGTAAAGAGAATTTCTTAGGTCTGTTTGGTTTCGTAAAAGAAAGCGAAATCGCGGACGGTGGCGTTATTCGCTCAAGACAGGCTCTGGAGGAGGCCTGGGCTCCGTGGAGCCGGCATCTGGGTACGGAGTGAGCCCTGTCTCGCTCTCTTTCTTTCACACCTACCTTCAATCCCGTTCACCTCATCCTGCCGCCCCCATCCCGCTTTATCTCCCTTCGGCCTGTAGCTCTAGTCTCCAAGCCCTGCTGACCCCGATCCCTTCACCTGCCCGCTGTGACATCATCCCACAGCCTCCCCCACCCCCATCCTGCCCATGAGGGGCATTACGAACAGCTCCCAGCCAGGCCCTGCCTCCCACGCACTGTCGCGAAGGGGAGTGTGTGTGGGGGGTTCATTTGCAAAAGGCTCAGACCCGGTAAAACAGAAACATCTGGCTAGCAGGAGCCCACAGGTGCCACTTCCATTGCTCAGGGCCCAGCGGCTGCCGGGTGATGATAAACCGAGCCGGGCCCGCGGAGCCCTGCATCTTATTGAAATCGTAAATAAAGGCTCTGCTAACGTCGAGGTTTAAACAGATGAAGTGGTTTGTGTGTATCTCTATTAAATTAACTATTCGGCCCCGTGGATGCACACGTCCTGCTGTCCATAAATTGCCATCGGAGACCCGGCTTTATTGCATGTTCTCTTGGGTTAGCAGAGTCATAAAACCTGCCCGCTCCCTGCCTGGCACCCTCTGCCTGCGCTGCTGTTTTCATGGCCCGAGCTGCCTTCCGGGCAGAGGGTCTCCACACCGTAAGGGCACCCTGAGGGGTGATAACAGAGAGAGAGGGGGAGATAGGATGGGCAGGGAGAGGTGGCAAGGGGGGGGATGGTGGTGACAGTGGAGGACTCCCGTTCCTGCATGCACCATCAGTCTGTGTGGTACACGTTCCCGGCTTCCCTGCCACATCACACTGGACCCGTCTAGCCTCTGCCGGGTTGGATCAGACCAATGACTGATCTAGCCTGGTATTGCCCCTCTGACCTGATCCCTCCCAGACTCCAGGGAGCCTGGTACCATGCCCGCCCCACTGCCCATGCTGAATTGACCCCTCTCAGCTGCCAGGGAGCCTGGTACCATGCCCACACCCGTGCCCATGCTGAATTGACCCCTTCCAGCTGCCAGGGACCCTGGTACCGTGCCCGCCCCAGTGCCCATGCTGACCTCTGTTCCCTTCCCAGCCTGCTCTCTTGCTCTGTGGGCTGGCAGGGCTTGTATAAGGTGCTGAGAGGAGACCTCACATGGCTGCTAGCCCCAGCTCTCTGCCTTGCGCTTGCTGTGCTGACTCTCCGGGCCTGGCTGGACTCCATCCCAGAGCACCGGAGGGCGAAGGTGCAGACTCCTTTGCCCGAGACAGCAGCCCTCACTCCTTACAGGGAGCAGGTCACCTGGGCCTGGAGACCTGCCCAGCCCAGGCAGGGCCCAAGAGGGGCTGCACCCTGCTCTGCCTGGCGCGAGGGGCTGCAGATGCGCTTCCCCAGCCGGCGATGCCACGGCCATTGTGGAAGAGGTTCTTCATGCGCGGTGCTGGAAAGGGCCCTGAGTCACTCCCTGCTCACGAGCCCCTTGGCCACCTCGAGGAGCCCAGAGACCCACCTCACGAGCACAAGGGGCAGGCGGATGTGGGCAAGGGATGGGCACAGCCCAGGTGGCTCCCCAGGAAGCAGGTGCAGCCTCTCCCTGCCCTTTGTTTGCAGCCGGGGGGCGGACGCGCGGGGCTGTCCCCGGTTCCCATGGCTGCGCGGTGGGGGCAGGTGCCGGGGTGCCTGTTGACTCTGCGTCTCTCTCTCGTTGTGTTTGAACTCCATAATGGCTCTGCGGGGCGAATGCAAAGAGCTCCGCTGTTTACTCACAATATTTACTTACCCAGTGACTCATTTAGTTCCTCTCAATGGCTTTGAACAGGTGCCGCGTAGCTACCGGTGCTGCAGAGATTTGTTTGCCCAGGTCCTGCTGGCTGTCCTGGCCACGTCCCGAGTGACCCAGGAGCTGCCCCATGCAGCTGCTGTGCTGGGGATGCAGCCAGGGGGCCAGCGAGCTCCATCTCAGAGCAGCCTGGCTGGGCCGGCGCGAGAGCCGCAGGGAAATGGCGGCATGAAATCGCGTCCTGGAGGGGGAGATGGATCGTGAGTCAGCTGTCAGAAGGGCCCAGAGCCGTGGCACACGGCACAGTCCAAAGTGGGCAGCAATGGCACAGAACAGGAGTGACCGGGTTTTATTCTCGAGAGGGTCTGTGCCCCCCCCATAGTGCCACGCATGTGTTACACACACGCCGTCCAGCACATTTTACACACCTGCTCCTGCGCAGCGCCATGCACACAGGCGCAAGGATGCACCCACACGCAGAACGTGGCCCAGGGTACCCAGCATCACGTGCACGGCCCATCTGCGGCCACTTCCATGCATGCGCACTCACACATTCCTGTAGTGTTTGTGCACGCGCAGACGCCCGCCCGAATAGCTGGCATCTGGGAACACGCAGGGGTGTGTGTGTGTGTGTTCTCACACTGACGGGATGGACCCATTCCCGTGTACACTCCCATATGCACAATCCCTTGCATGTTCTCTCAAGTCCCTACAGACACACACACACACACACACACGCACCCTGATCTGCTATGCCAGCCCCAGAAATACTCACCTGAACACACGCCCACGCCCAGCAATATCCACCTCCCCCAGCCCCAGTGTCCGCCTGCTTGTGTGTGTCTCTGCCCTCTCCCAGTCAGGGTGAGACCCCTGTGTGCTCCTGGGGTGACCTAACGGGGGCCCTCAAAGAGGACAGAAGCCCTAACGCTGGCAGCCCTGCTCTCCTGGCCTGTGGCGGGGCAGAGGCGTGTGCTGCGGCTGCGGGTTGCAGTCCCTGATGCTGCGTGGGCCTGCACACCCGCCACTGTGGCATTGGTCTGTGCTGCTCTTGCCCAATAGCGTCTCCCCTAACGCTGCTGGGGCCCACAGGAGCGTCTCTGGGCAGCCCCGGGTACCAGCTGAAGTGCCGAGGGCAGGGGCCAGGGGAAGCACGTGGCGCTGGGTGGTTCCCGTGGTGCTGCACCACTCAAATGCCTGGGCCTGGAGCAAAGGCAGAGCTGGTGCTGGCTGCTCTCAGAGGGTGACATCTGTGCCTGACAGCAGCAGCCAGCTCCCTTCTCGTGGCACGCTGGCTTGTCACAGCAGCTCCGGGAGCTGGGCCTCCCGCTGCAGAGGCCGGACGGCCCTGCCCAGGAGCTCACCAGCCATCCCAGCAGGCAAACATCCTGCCCTAGCCGCCTGCGCAGCCCGGGAACAGGCTTCCTCGGAGCGAGGGGTGGCTGGCGGGGAAGAGGAGGAGCTGCGGAAAGCTGCCCAATCTGTCACACCGGGAGCTTTGGGCAAATCCTGCCCATCCAGCAAAATATAACTAGGAGCTACAGGCTTCCCGCGGCCCCCGTGGGCTGCAGAGCGACTCCTGCTGGCCGGAGCTGGGAGCTCCCCCGTGTGCCTGGCCGGGATCCCTGTACACCTGGAAGGCTGGCTGCTGTCTCCACTAGCACCCATCCCCTTCCCTGGAAATGGATGAGGCAGCAGCTCCCACCTAGCCCCGAGGGGGTCACCCCAGAGCTGTCTGCCCCTACTGGGGTGTAACCCCCTGTCCAGAGGGGGGAGTGGGGGAGTTGTGGCATTGGGGTGTGGTGCCAGTGCCCGATAGCACCACAGCATCCTCTCCTAGCCCTGCCAGGGCCCGAAGGAGCCTCCCTGGACTTCCCTGCCCCCTGCTCACGGGTGCCCGCTGGAGCGCTGAGTCCCAGCGGGCGGGGGAGGAGGAGGCAGCGGAGCGGTAATTGCTCCCTGGGGATCAGGTGGGATCTCTGGAGCCAGCTGCGTAATTAAGGCGAGAACTGAAGTGAAACCTGCAAGGAGGAGCCATGTGGCTCCCTGGGGAATTGGGTACCAGTTCAAGGAGGGATGCGGGAGACTTGCTGCATCGCGGGATTGGGCATTTCACAGTCTGTCTACTCCGAACAAGCCAGGGAGCCTGGTGCTGCTGGAAGACGCAGATCTCCGTGGGCTCATCCCCGCTGGCGTGGGAGAGGCCTCTGCCAGCACCAGGGAAGCCGGGACAGGGTCTGCTGTGGGCCCCATGCCCACAGCATAGCCTAACACACTAGATTCAGCCTGCAAGAGACCTGGAACCACAGCTGGGTACCCTGTAGCCGGCCCCTGTAACCTCCACGGCCGGGGGCCTGCTGCAGGACACGGCTGTTCTCGACTCTGGTCAGGGAACCCATGTCCTGGGCAGAGTATCCCCAGCTCTCCATGCAGCAGGGCCGGAAAGGAGCCGGGAGCTGCTTGGAGGCACCGGCCACGGGATTCCACTCACAGCAGGAAAATCTCCTGATCCGCATGGGCTCAGGCGCTGGGCAGCGCTGGGAGAGCATCGCTGCACCCACACCCAATTACCTGCGCATGCAAACACCGGACAGACAGACAGACAGATGCGCATGGGGGCTGTGGGGCAGGCTTGAGGGGCACCAGCAGAGCTGTGTGGGCATGGGGAGCCCAAGCCAGGAGTAGCGGGTGAGGCTGCGGGGCAGGAGAGGGGCACCAGCAGAGGCGTGTGCGTGCGTGTGTCTGCAGGAAATGCCCACAGCTCCTGCCAGTGCCATTAGGGGCGGGCTACTTGCCAATGTGCCCTGTGGTCATTATGTCGGTGGAAGCCAGCATGTTCCCACTCTGAGCCGGAGAGCGGAGCCCGGCGCTCTGCCTGGCATGCTGGGTTTCGTTCGTCCTGCTGTTATTTCAGGGCTGGTTTTTCACAGATCTGAAGGCCAGACAAGAGCACTGTGATCCTCCAGTTTGATCTCCTGTATAACACAGGCCCCAGAGTCCAGTAGCGGGGGCTGAACTAATGTGTGTCTTCTAGAAAAGCACCCACCCCAGCCATAGGTCAGTTCTGATGGTTAATTACCCTCCCTGTTAAATGTGTGGGCCTTATATCTAGTCTGAATTACTCTGTATGGACCAGCCCACAGCCCCCCATTGACGTGACCATGAACCCTAACCCCAGACGCAGGGAGCTGGGCCCATCTGGGGGAGTGGGGAGGGGCCGCTTCCCTCTGGATTTGGGGACCGTGCGTCTGTCTGAGCCGCGGAGGAACAGAAAGGAGTCGAGAATTAAGCTGTTAATGAGCCGTCTGTCACCGGCCTGTCAATTAGAGATCGTTCATAACGAGGAGATGAGAGGCCGGGGGATTCTCTGCTGACCAGGATGCAGGGGGATTGTGTCACGGGGAGCGATGCAGGACCCCAGGTGTGGGGAATGCGGGGGGACCAGGGGGTTACTGCCATGAGAGGCAGAACAAATGGTATCCTGGTGAGGAAAGGGGTGGAGGGGGGGAGATGAGACCTGTGTGGGCAGATGGGATGCAGGGGCACTGACCACGGAGCGGAAAGAAGGAGGTGGCTGGAAGGACAGAGGCACAGACCAATGGACGTGCAGAGCCTCATTCCCCACCCGGCCCCTCCTATGACCCTTTACCCTGCCCACGGTGGGTGTAACTCACGCCCCCTGCTGGTAGCAAGAGGGGAATTCGGGTGCAATGGCATTTTATACCCACTGGCCCTCCTGCTAGCCAGGCCCCCGGTCCTGTGGTCAGACCACTAGCCCAGGCCCAGCTCTGTCCAGAGGCCGAGGGCTCTGCTGAGCAGGAAGGGAGCAAGATGAGGGAGGCTGTGTAGCAGCCGCCGTGGAGTCTCCGTGCGTGCACTTTGTGTGTCTGATGCTCCACCCCTCCCGTCTGGCTGACAACGAACCACTCCTGGAGCAGAGCCTCACCAGTGCATGGCGGCTGCACACACAGCTGGTGCCACCCGCATCCCTGCGGGGAGACAGGCAGGGCAGCATGCTGCCAGAAGAATCCACTTCCCCTGGGTGTCCCGGCAGGATGGAGGGGCCCTGGGAGGTGGTTTTCCTGGGCTGCTGCCAAGGAGACATGGTGGGGGGGGCCACATCCCAAGGCTCTTGCAGACTCTCCTGCCAGTGGGTCTGGCTGAGCAGGTGAAGGGGAAGCTGCTCGCCCCTTGGAGAATCCTCAGTGCCCGTCCCTCCAGCCTTCAGCACCACTAGGGTCTCAGGAGTGCATCTGCTAATTCCCCTCCTGATAACCCAAGGGCTCTGCTAATCCCCCCTCATTAACTCTCCCTAATCCGGAGGGAACAATGACTTGGTGATGGCCATTTTAACAACTCCAGCTCTCAGCAGCCTGCTCCCCTCCTCCCCCAGGAAGGGTTTAGGACCTGCCCCCTCCCAGTGGGGCTGAAGGGAGGGGATGGCAGCAGCAGGGTTAGGCAGGTTGCAGACGGGGGCTCGGTGCAGCACTGGAATGAGGAGCTTATAGGGAAATATAATAACCTATTGTCCCCAAGGCAAGGCCTGGCAGCTCCTGGATTCCCAGGGATGGGGCGTGCACAGCTCTCGTGAGCCAGTCATTCTCGGCTCTTGGGTCTGGGCTGGCCCACAAAGTCCTTTTCACACAGCAGAAAGCAGCCAAGGGCCTTCTAAACCTTGGGCCCTCAGCCCCACCTGGGAAAACAGGACAAAAGGGGGAAACAGGACAAAAGACAGTCCTGGAGACTTACCCAGTTCAGATCTTCCCAGCCTCCCCCCTGAACTGGCATCACTCCCCACCCAGTACAAACAATCCCAGCCCAAGAAACCTCAAACTAGTTGTGGATCTCTTCCCAACCCACTCATTTGAATATCAACCCAGGCAACCCACCAGCCGTCTGCTGCACCCTACCCAGTCCCACGCCAGCCCAAGCCAAGATGCTCAGAAGGGGGATCCCCCATCCTTGTGACACTTGGCCTTCACTGGCTTTGCTCTGATTTCTCAGGTATGTCATGGCTACGCTGCCCAGTGTGAGATTAGCCCGGCCTGGTGCCCCCTGCAGAGAACAGGGCCTGGCCCCCGGCAGTCCCACGCTAACCCCAGCCCCTGCGCCTGGTGCTCTGATCGGGGAACGTCTCTCTGTGGGTGCCCTGGCCCCGGTCGAGCTCTGTAGCCCTGCGTAGGAGGGAACGAGACCCTAGTGACGGTGGGTAGCGGTTGCTGTATCAGACTGTAACCCGGCTCCTTATCCACCTCCAGGCCAGGGGCCTTCCTTCACCCTCCCCGCCACGGCTCTGGGCCTAATCCCCTTGGAGGCCCACAGGATTTGGGAGGGGGAGGAAGGGAGAGGGGCCTTTGAAGGGCAGCTGAAAGGGAAAGAAAAAAGTCCCTGGGTTTTGAGCGCTTGGCTCCTCTCCAGTTACAGTGACCCTGGGAAATAGCAGCTAATTAAGGGTCATTTCCCCACAGTCTGTATTGTCTGGGGGACCTTGGGGATGGGACTGGAGGGGGGCAGGGTCATGGCAGATGGGTTTGCCCCCCTCCCCTTGCCCTGTCCCCTGCATTGGGGCCATTGCTGCTCCTTCCTGATGCTATCGCTGGCCAAACCCTTTGTCCTGTCCCAGTGGGGCTAATGGGATAATCCTGCCCTGGCCCCAGGCAGTCCAGCCCGTAGTGACCTGCTCAGACGAGACCAGTGGGATGAGGGGACCGTGCCAGGATCCGGATCGATAGAAATATCTGCCAGCTGCTGCGGACCTCCTGGCATAAACCAGCTTCAGTGTGAGAACCTGGCTTCACTGCCCTTCCCTGCTCCGCGTCGGCTGCCACCTCCAGACGCCTGCTTCAGCCCCTGGGGAAGGGGTCATGCTGGTAGGGCTCTGGGATTCCAATCCTGCTTCAGCCACTGACTCCCCAGCTGGCCTTAGGTGAGGCCCCTGCCCCTCTCTGGGCCTCAGTTTCTCCCTCCGAGAAACAGGGACGACACAACCAACCACCAAGGGCTTTGAGCTGCTGGGGCGGAAGGCACTGGAGGCATCTTGTGTGGGAGGCTTATGGGGGCTGCTTGGGCAGATGTACCCCCACGCACAAGCCATTTGCCTCCGTGGCGTTGCCTCGGGCTGGCCCCGGCCTGCACGCTCGGCCTGAGCGGTGTGCATGCTGCTCTACCAGAAAGCCATTTGGCAGCTCTCGCAGCAGCGCCAGCCCTGCCAGGGAACTGAACGTTAACCAGGTGGGGAGAGGCGGGTGCTGGCCAGGCCAGAGCAAGGCACTTGGGCTCGAGAGAGGGGACGGGGAGATACGGGGTGGGAGGTGGAGGAGCACTGGGAAGTCTGGGGGGGAATGCAGCTCCATTTTGTGCCGCTGAGAGCAGTGCCCTGACCCCTGGGCTGTGTCACCTTCCTCCCGCTTGGTCTTTCATGCCTGCTGCTGTCTCTCTGCTTCCGCCTTTGGGGCCTCCTGTGGGCAGAGCCTCCCAGTGGCATTGAGCCCCTGGTGCTGGACTCTGGGGGGTCCTGTACTATGGGCAGCGTGGCAGTTCTCGAGGTATCCAGGACGGAGAGTCACCCTTGTTACCCCTGCCTCTAGTGAGAGGGAGCCTGGCCCGCTCCTTAACACCACCAGCCTGTTAGCCACTCAGACGCTCTCCTCACGACTGTGCCAGCCCTGGCTCCACCTTGCAGGTTAACAAGAAGTGCCCCCTGAGTCCCTTTGAATCATTCCCCTGAGAGATCCAGCCCCTGGCACTGCCTACTCACAGAAATCCCAGATCCTCTGCCCCCAAAGCTGGTGGCTTCACAGGAACCAGGATCCAAACTTCCATGAAACACCCCTGCGCCGCAAGATGTTTCCTCAGTGAATGGATCCAGAGGGCCTCTCCCCAACCTGCATGATACTGCCATTGTCTCTTTTCCTAGCCGTCGTGATCCCGTCTGTTGTAATTTTACCTGCAAGAGGTTTCGATTGTTTGCAGTCGTCTGATGCTTTTCCATTGAGAGTCTTGGGATGGAGCAAGGCTGGACAACTAAGCCCTGCATTGCATCACCAGCTAGCCAGAGCGGGGTGACAACTCCCGCCTGCTTGAATGGGCCAACACCAAGAGAGATTATTCTCTGGTACCTAAGCCCTGGTCTACACTACAGAGTTAGGTTGACGCAAGGCAGCTTATGTCGACCTAACTCTGTAAACGTCTACACTAAAATTTCACTCCCAGTGATGTGACTCTCCCGCTACACCGACTTAATAACTCCAGCTCCATGAGAGGCGTAGAGTCAGTGTTAGGTCGATGCAGTGTCAGTGTAGACGCTGTGTGCTTACATCGACTGTTGCTGGCTTTCAGAAGCCGTCCCACACTGACAGTTCAATCGGTGCAAGCGCTCCTTGTGAGAACGTGCACCACCGACACAAGGAGCAAAGTGTAGACACGCACAAGTGATGTAATTACTGCGGTGGCCGTACGACATAACTTAGGACAATTTAATTTTGTAGTGTAGACATGTCCTAACTTTTACTCCAAGTCCCTATAGCCACACGGTTCCTTAAATATTACATACATCTTGCAATGATTATGAGTCTTGACAAGTTACAAGCTTTCTGTAGCTACCTTACGTGTCACTCCTTATGATAAATACTCTGCAAGATGTGTGTTTGGTGCAGTGAGTTTGCCAGGTCTGAGACAAGAGTTGTTTGCACAGAACCGGGGACTCTTTGCCAAGGGGCCTCTGGGTCCCATGCAGGAGGTTTGATCTCCCCAAGCTGGTCTCTGGCAGGTCTTGGCAAGCGGGACCAGAGGCACAGAGGGTGGGTGGGAGGCACATTTGTGATTGTCGGGGTCTGTATTCATGGCGGGCCAGGGAGCTGGGAGGACCTGTGTTGGCGGGGTGGGGGGGTACTCTGGGTGACTGAGTACCCCGGGAAGAGGAAGGGGAGGTTTGGAGGCTTTCCAGAAGTCTGCTGCATGCACCCCTTCAGCACACAGGAGGCAAAGGACAGGGTGTAGAATTGCACCCCCGCCACCCATTACTACCCTGCATCCCTCCCCCTCCTCACCCATCCCTCCCCAATCCAGCCCAACTCCCAGCCTGCTGCCCTGCCCAGGTCCCAGCCCACAGGAGCAAGGCGCTAGGAGGCTGAATTCTTCTTGGATGATGCTGGACTCTCCATTTCCATGACACCTCCCTAGAGAGGGCCCTATTGGTGCTTCGGCCTGATGGGACTGCAAGGAGCCCGGGCCCTCTCCCTCCAGCTGTCATCAGGCCGCCGTGTCCCCATGATGCCCCTTATCTGTGTGCTCTGCAGAGCTCTTAGAAGGCCCTTGGGGCTCTGGGAGTAAGGCCTCCCCTCACCCCCTATACCGCAGGGCGGGAGCCCAGATCTTGACTCCCCTCACATCCGTGCAGGATGAGGTCGGAGGCACATGGAGCCTGGCTTGCCCTCGCCGCTGGAGGGAGGGGCACTGGGAGATTGGTGCCCTCTGGCTTTGTTCACCCCGGGCCCCCCACAGACAGCGTGTCAGTACCACAGGGGTTCTGCTGTGCCTGGCGGGGAGGGCTGGCCTAGGTTGCCAGGCTGCGGATTAGCTGGAGATGGAGTCGGGATGGCTGGCTCGCTCTGTTTATTCCCAGCACTAGTGATTTGGGGGGAGCGAGAGGTGCCAAGGGGGGTTAGTTAGCCTGTCCTGTCCCTGAGGATGGGCAGCCTGCTTTGTGCCGGCAGGGAGCAGCGAGGGGCTGGCACACCCACGGGGCACCTGTTGAATGGACCCAGACAGTTTATTGAAGGGCTGAAGTGCAGACAGGCCCTTGCTTATGTTATGGGGATTTCCTCATGCGCTGGGGAAAGGCTCCTTCCTCTGCTGTTCCCAACGTGCCCACGGGGCAGGTTGATGAAGAATCAGGCCCCGTGTGTCTATCTGTGCCTGCTGCTTGTTTTTCCTGGGCCTAAACAGCCCCCCGTCCTCCTACACTCACCACCCCTCTCCTCCGTCTCCCTCTCTTTCTCATCTCCTCTCTTTCATCCTCCAGCTCGCAGCATCCCTGGCCCCTCCCTGGCGTTTTCGCTGACTCGGGCGAGGGTTCTCTCCCCGTAATCTGGAGTGACAGCTCGGTGCCGTTCCTTGCCTGTCTTGCTTTATTTCTCGTCTTCTTGGAGATTGAATTAATTGAATCCACATTTCCCGCAGCCGGGCCGCGAGCACGCGGGGAGGTAAATGGGGACGCGCCGCGCACTTTAGTGAAAGGTGATCCACTAGGCTGGATTGACAGGTCAGCTTTCAGGCTGCATTTCCCCTGGCAACCCATTAAGTGCTACCTTTGACCTGAGCAGCCATTAGTGGCCTTCCCATGAAGGAGGCAGATGGCTGCAATCAGGCATTTTGGAATCAAACGCGAAATAGCTGAGCTCGATAACTCCCTCTCCCCCCCTCCCACCATCGCTGCCCTTTCAGGAATGTAATGAGCACCCAGAGACTCAGGACAAACAGCCAGCCCGAAAACAAACCCCGCCGCTAAGGAGTCAGGGAAAGCCAAGGTGGGGATTACAGCAGGCGGAGTTACCAGGACTCTACATTCACTTAATGACTTTGGAAGACAAACAGATCAGAGAGATAGAGAGATTGGGGAAAGGATCAGCTAAATGGGAACCATAGTCCTGCAGCTCTGCACACCGAGTGACACAGCTCGCTGCCTTGCAGCGCTCACCCAATGGCCGCACGGGGCCTCGCCCCTTTCCAGCCAGCTGCCCTGTAGAGATCTTTCCCACAGGGGTCCCCATCGCCCACCCAGGCGCCCTGCTGGGACCCCATTACCCCCACTGGAATGCTGACCCTCGGCCACCTGCTCGTGTCGAGCGGCCAGGCAGTCCCGTTCCTGAGCCGCAGCTGAAGAGGGGTGTGCGAAATGGTGATTTTAAGCTGACTCGGGGCTCCCCCGTCCCCCTCAATCCTGCACCTGGGCCATGGCACAACTCAGAGCAGCCTGAAAGCTGCTTTGATATTCAGCAGCTGCCAATGGCCACACTCTGGCAGCTGGGGATTGCTCGGGACCATGGGACCGTCTCCAGGCCACATCCCTGCCCCAGCTGCCAGGAAGGGTTTGGTGTGGAAGTAGTTACACTGTCTCTACCCTCCCCCTCCCCCCGGGATTAGGCAGGAGAGAATCATCTGTGGTCAGCATAAACCGGCTCTAGGGCTGTTTTATGCTACCGGAGCAGCACAAAGCAACCCCAATGGACCAGGTGATTTCAGTGGGACTCCTGGGCAAGGTGCTACCCTATGAGCCTGATCTGTAGCCCGTGGAAGCACATGGAAGGCCTGCTATTGACTTTGGTAAGGGTAGCAGCCTCCTGTGTGATCCAGGCTTGTCAGGCAGCTTTAGACCCGGCAGGGAAAGGTTGGCCGGGGAGCTGTCCCTCCGCCCTGTCTGGCCAGTGCTTCCAACACCCAACTAGAGTCAATGGACTCAAGGGGTCTCCTGCCAGGAGCAGAGAGGAGCCGCTGGATGACAGAGATCGTGTTGGAGAGTTCAGGGGGATATTCTCCTCCCCAGGATGTCACAGTACATGGGGACGGGCCAGGCTGTCTCAGACTACGGGGCCTGATCCCGCTGCAAGCGGGAAGCGCTTGAAACTCCCTTTGTAAGTGTTTATTTGCAATCTTGACAATGCCTATGGTGGGCCCTCTCATGCCCGCAACAAGGAACGATTGAGCAGGATTCATCTGCAGTGGCTCCTCCCAGGGGGACTGTCTACCCACCACTCTCAGTGCTTCCCCTGCTGGACCCTGGTCCCAGCCAGCATGGGCCAAAGTGGGGAGAGGAGGAGGGGACAGTTTGACTGGCTCAGGCCCTTGCTGGGGGGGGGGGGCAGAACGTGTGCTGAAAGGAGGGACAGGCTGGGGGGATCCACAGGGGCTTCCCTGGGGCTCCTGTTGCCCCTAGGGCTGCCACCCACTTGTTGGTAACTGGACCCCGAGGCTCCGCCCCCTGCTCTGCCTCTTCCCCCAAGGCCCCGCCCCCACCACTCACTCCCCTCCCCCTCCCCCCATCACTCACTAGATCGTCTCCACCTCCTCCCTCCCCAGCCCCCCCCCATCCCCACCAGCTGGGCTCCCTCTGCCCCAGGGCTGGGACGGGAGCTGCTGCAGCCTGACAAGGAGCCTGCCGGCAGGTAGGAGGCGGCCCCGGCTGAGCAGGGACTGGCGCGGGTTAATGACCTGGTGCCTCCCCCCACCCCACGGTAACTGGGCTTTTGGGGTCTGGTCAGTACATCTGACTGGACACTTCCAGGTCCCTTTTTCAACCAGACTTTCTGGTCAAAATCCGGGCACCTGGCAACTCTAAATGGACACAGAAGCCAAAAACTGGACTGTCAGGGTAAAAACCGGATGGGTGGCAACCCTAGCTGCCCCATGAGCCCACGTCCCCCCCACCTGTCCCACCCTCGAACCCCAGTCTCTGGGTAACCTAACGAGCAGAGTTGGCCTGGAGGAGGCTGCCTGATTGGTCAGAAGAGTCAGCTGACCGGCTTTTAAGCCCAGCAGCTGCAGCTGCTCAGTGGCTGCTCAAAGCATTTGCCCATGGCTGTGATAGCACCTGTGCCTGCTTGTTCCCAGCCAGGCCCCTGCCTTGCCCCCTGCCTTGCCCCCTGCCTTGCCTTCCTCCGGGTATCCGGGGCCTGATCCTCAGCTCTGATTCCTGACTTGGGCTCTGACCCTTGGCTCTGGCATCTGATCCCAGCTCTGACCATTGGCTCCAACTCCTGTTCCAAACACTAGCCATGACCACCCACATCCTGGTCACAGGATCCACCCACATCCCGATAACAGGCACAACGTGCCCTAGCGCCAGCCGGCTAAAATCCAGTAGGGATAAGGATCATTTGCAGATGCAATTCAACAGTAATGCGTGGTCCCCTTGCTTGGGGATGCTTGAACGAGACTGGCTACATTGCAGAGTGGGCGGGAAATTTCTGTTTATTGAAGGGCTGAAGTGCAGACAGGCCCTTGCAGTTTCTGCAAAATTGAAATTTTGATTTTGCGAGAGAATTTTCAGTTTTTCATCAGAAAAATCTAAATGAAAAATTTAATTTGGGGTCGACACAAATTGAAATATTTCATTTATTGAACTGTCCTGAAACCTTTACTTTAGAATTAGTTCAACAAAACACTAAACCATATTTACCTATCAGCGCATTGCCTTATGGGAGTTGTAGTTCAGGCCCAATTCTCTCCTATGGGCTGGATCCCTGGAGGACTACATCTTCTCATATGGCAATATGGATTTCTCTCTGAGCTGAGTGGTGCATCATGGAAATCACATGACTGAATGCATTATGGGAGATGTAGTCAGGTGAAGGACACTGGCCCATATAAGAGAATGTGGCAGCAGGCTCCCAAACTACAACTCCCATGGGGCATGCACTTTAGTATGGAACTAATTTGGAGTAAAGCGTCTTCAGGTCAGTTCAATAGACCAAAAGGAAATGTTTCGATTTTTGGGAATGTCAATGTTTTATTTTGATCAAAAATGTTGCAATGTTTTGATATTTCTGCATCGAAACTTTCTGAATTTTCATTCTGTGAAAAATCGTGAAATTTCCACTTTTACTCCCGATTTGGGACAAAACCAAATATTGAAATGTCAGAATGTCCAAGGGATAGAAATTCTGAATTTCCCTCAGCCTCACCAAAATGCTCGCAATGGATGGTCCCCGCAGTGGTTTGGCACATGTACTGGGGACAGATCGGTCTGAGCGAAAGGAGGTTGCCTGGGGTGCATGTCTTTCCTTGCAGCTAGCTGGAGTGGATGTCATCGGAGGATGTGGGGGATTGACTCTACCCATCCGAGCCTTTGGGGGCCTGGTGGGTACCACCTGAATAGACCCTACCTGGCTTCCTGCTCAGTGCTTGGGGCCCAAGAACAGTTTGCAGTTAGAATCAGGTGGGTACCGCAATTCTGGGTGCGGCTGCCCAGCGTGCCAGCTGCCCAATGGAAATCCCAGTGGTCGAGTGCTCTACTGGGGAGAGGCAGCTTGTGTGCCCAGAGCATGAACTAAATGTTCAGGATTGCTCATCAGTGCATCACATCCCTGCTGCGTATCCACAGAGCCCCCCCGGCAGAGAGACCCCTGTAGAGGAGGCCATTAACTGATCCAGAAGGGCTGCTGCCCGCGGGACAGGTATCCCATCCAGATGTTGAGCCCCCTGGGGCTGTCTCGGGAAACCTGTCAGATGGACCCAGTGGCCTGTTTCCTCCAGCTGTTCTGGCTGATGGACATGCCTGGTACTGAAAGCAGATGGTGGGTGAAGCATCCCCTCTCCAGGTGCTGTGACTGATACATGTGCAGTGTCACAGGCCCAAGAAGGAAGAGGGATGCATCTGGCTGGCTTCCAATCTGGCCGGGATCGCTCCCACTCTGTCCTTGAGCAGCTCCACACCTAAGCTCTCTGCAGTGTAAAGGCCCCACTGCACGATGGATTCAGCTTCCCGACTCCCCCCACCTCCCAGCCTTAGTGTCAACTGCTGTTCTCTAGTGGTTAGAGCAGAGGATGCTCTGGGAATCAGGACTCCTGGGTTCTTAGTGGTTACAGGGGGCTGGGAGCCAGGGCTCCAAGATTCTGTTCCCAGCTCAGCCCCTGACTCACTGCAAGCCACGTCTCTTCCCTGTGCCCCAGTTTTCCCATCTGTGCAATGGGGCTAGCGGGGGCTGTGAGATCGTCAGATGAAAGCAGGCAAAAGAGTAGCACAAGATGTTGTGACCCGTCCATGTTCTATGCCTGTGTGGGACACTCTGCAGCAAATCTCCCTTCATTGGCTCCTCCAACTTCTCCAAAGCTCCTGACCCCTGTGCGCCTGCACACCCCACTGGCCAGCTGTCCGTCCTGGCTCCAGAACTTCCCCGGCTCGGGCCGGGTGAGCTGCAGAGGCCGTAGCAGCGTGTGGTGGGTGTGAAGCCGCTTTCGGAGGTGCGGATGCCATGCTGGGGGGAGGTAGGCTGGGGTCAGTCCTGCTTCATTCTGCTTCCTGAGCTAAACTTAGCCGGTGCTGCAACCGTCCTGTCAGCATGTCACCAACAGGGCCGGCCTGCAGGAGCTGACATGGGAGAATGTCCCCCAACAGGCCCCCCTGCCCCCACTGGAGACCCTTCCTACCCCGCCAGCCCTGCGCGGAGTCACGCTGCAGGCACACGGGCCTGATAAAGTGTCAGCACCGGAGTGGCTCTTCCAGCAACACCTCTGGCTGCTGACGTGCCCTCGCCCGGCAGCTCTGGGACGCTGGACGGTAAGAGCCTGGGATCAGCTAGGGGATGGGGAGCCAGCGGTCTCCCCGGAAGGCGCTGAGCCGGAGCAGAGCCTGGGCTGATAAGCGTGGGGGAAGGGAGCAAGGAAGCATTAGCTAATGCCTGTGACGTGCTGGGTGGGATGCCTCCTGCCTGACGCAGGCCAAGGTGGGCACTCGTGGCTCGTTCTTAGACCTTCCAACCCTGGGGCAGGAGTAGCCCTGTCCTAGGAGTGGCCCTGCTGTGCCAGGGCCCCAGGGACAACCCCATCCTGTTGGACTGGCCAGGATGATACCGTTCAAATGACACTGGCTGCTCTGGACGAGACGGAGACAGTCACATTCTTGGGTATGAAATAAGCAGATTGCGTCTCTCCCAGGGGGTGCTGTGCTTTTGGGGGTGCTACCCCTCCGCCTCAAGCCATGCCCCATCTCCTACATCTCAGCCTGGCATGGGGGGGTATGGTCTTCTGGGGGTGCTGCCCTGAGCTCCTGCCCATGGCCGGTTTCCTTTCAGCCCAGAGCTTGGCGTTAGGGCGTGCTGTGCTGGTAGAGGCATCATTCCTGGCCTTGTGTGTGGGGTACCTGGGCACCCTGCCTGTCTCTGAAGGGCACCATCAACTGGAAATCGAGCCAACCTAAAAACCTGGCTTAAAAATCATTTCCAGTCCTGTACCCGCCCCTGGGTCCCACTTCAGCCTCACTAACCCCCCTTCTGCCAATGTTTGTGGCTTTGTGATCCCATTGTCCGATTTTTTCTCCCTCCTTTGCCGCTCAAAGCAACACCAAGGGGGAGCCCAGATGCCGCAGTGATGGGCACTGAGCTGAGACCCAAGAGAGACCACATCTGTGCAGACCATACATGGTGGCACAGACTCTCCCAGAGCGCTGCAATTTCCTGTGCCAGTCATCCGAGGGGAAGGCTCAGACAGGTGAGTGGCTTTCGGGCTGCTTCTGCTGGCTGCTGACTCCCCTCTCCTGGCAGGGTGAGCCTGGGAGGGATTGACGCTCTCTCTGGAGGTTTCCGTTATCTCCTTGCATGGTCCCAAATATGCTGGTGGTTTGGAAAGCACTGCCACCGTGCTTCCCTCCCTGGGATTCCTGATTGGCTCGGGGATGGTTTATTTCCCTGGCGGCCGAGGAGAAGTGAATCCAGGATCTCTGGTTCTCCCCTCGCACTTTACTACACAGTCTGCTGCTAACAATAACGTCAACATCCTCTGTGGGGATTGACGGGATTGTCACAAGAACGGCCATACTGGGTCAGACCAATGGTCCATCCAGTCATATCCTGGTTTCTGACAAAAAGAACAGGAGTACTTGTGGCACCTTAGAGACTAACAAATTTATTAGAGCATAAGCTTTCGTGGACTACAGCCCACTTCTTCGGATGCACTCTATATGCATCCGAAGAAGTGGGCTGTAGTCCACGAAAGCTTATGCTCTAATAAATGTGTTAGTCTCTAAGGTGCCACAAGTACTCCTGTTCTTTTTGCGGATACAGACTAACACGGCTGCTACTCTGAAACCTGTTTTCTGACAATGACCCGTGCCAGATGCTCCAGAGGGAGTGAACAGAAATGATCCATCCCTTATCTTCCCAGCCCAGCTTCTGGTAATTGGAGGTTTAGGGCCAGCTGGAGCATGGAGGTGCGTCCCTGACCATCTAATAGCCATTGATGGCTCTATCCTTCATGAACTTATCTGATTCTTTTTTGAGCCGATTTATACTTTGGCCTTCACAGCATCCCCTGGCGATGAGTTCCACAGGTTGACTGTGCGTTGTGTGAAGAAGTACTTCCTTTTGTTTGTTTTAAACACGCTGCCTATGGGATGCTTGGGGTGGCAAAATACATAGAGCCGCCCCTGTTTGTAACGTTTCACAATCGGCTTTGGACTTACTGTCTTGAGTAATTTTGTATCACCCGCAAATTTTTCCACCTCACTGTTTACCCTCTTTTCCAAATCATTAATAAATACGTTGAACAGCACATGTCCCAGTACAGATCCTTCAGAGATCCTGCTATTTACCTCTCTCCATTGTGAAAACTGACCATTTATTCCTACCCTTTGTTTCCTATCTTTCCACCAGTTACTGATCCATGAGAAGACCTTCCCTTTTGTCCCATGACTGCTTAGTTTGCTTAAGAGCCTTTGGTGAGGGACCTTTCAAAAGCTTTCTGGAAGTCCAGGTACACTATACTGATTGGATCACCCTTGTCCACATGCTTGTTGGCACCCTCGAAGAATTCTAAGTGATTGGTGAGGCATGAGTTCCCTTTACAAAAGCCGTGTTGACTCTTCCCCAACATATTGTGTTCATCTATGTGTCTGATCATTCTGTTCTTTACTATAGTTTCAACCAGTTTGCCTGGTACTGAAGTTAGGCTCACTGGCCTGTAATTGCCAGGATCGCCTCTGGAGTCTTTTTTAAAAATTGGTGTTACATTAGCTATCTTCCAATCATCTGGTACAGAGGCCGAGTTAAGCGATAGGCTACATACCACAGTTAGTAATTATGCCTTCCAAGGGGAGTAGGGGGGGCAAAAAACCCAACCTGTTTTAAGACTGAGCGTGATCAATTTATGGAGGGGGAACGTATGATGAGATTTCCTACCGTGGCGTATGGCCCATCAGTGACTGTTATTAGCTAATATCCCCAACGGCCAGAAACGGAACAGTAGATGCGGAGGGCTCTGAGTTACTGCAGAGAATTCTTTCCCAGGTGTCTGGCTGGTGGGTCTTGCTCACATGTTCAGAGTCTAACTGATCGCCATATTTGGGGTTGGGAAGGAACTTTCCCCCAGGTCAGGTTGGCAGAGACCCTGGGGTTTTTTCCTCCTTCCTTTGCAGCTTGGGGCATGAGTCACTTGCTGGTTTGAACTAGAGTAAATGGTGGAGTCTCTGTAATTTGAAGTCTTTAAATCAAGATTTGAGGACGTCAGTAACTCAGCCAGAGGTTATGGGCCTATTACAGAAGTGGGTGAGTGAGGTTCTGTGGCCGGCAATGTGCAGGAGGTCAGACTAGATGATCATGATGGTCCCTTCTGGCTTTAAAGTCTATGAGTCTAGGAGAATTTCATATTTGAGTTCCTTCAGAACTCTTGGGTGCACACCATCTGGTCCTGGTGACTTATTGCTGTTTAATTGATCTATTTGTTCCCCAAACCTCCTCTATTGACACCTCAGTTTGGGACAGTTCTGATTTGTCATCTAAAAAGACTGCCTCGGGTATGGGGCTCTCCCTTGAATCCTCTGCAGTGGAGACCGATGCAACAAATTCATTTAGCGTCTGCACAGCAGTCTTGCTTTGCCTGAATGCTCCTTTAGCATCTCAGTCATCCAGTGGCCCCACAACTGTTTGGCAGGCTTCCCGCTTCTGATGTACTTACAAAAAATTGCGGTTAGTTTTTGTGTCTTTAGCTCGTGGCTCTTCAAATTCTTTCTTAGCCTGCCTTATTATAGTTGACTTGCCAGAGTTTATGCTCCACATTTCAACCTAGGTCTCTCTGTGTCCGCATCCATCTGACTCAGCCGCAGCTTGCATGTCAGAGCCAAACTGGGTGACAATCTAAAGAATTATCACCTGCAAACCGAAAAAAAAAAGGCAGCCAGCCAAGGTCAGATTCAGCCAAGACTTCGCCATTAATTCCTGAAATCTCTTCCACCTTTGACAGCTGAGTGTTTGTGATTCCCAGGCCCGTCCTGGTTGCAGTGAGGGATGAGGATATTTGAATGAACTGAGGCTCCCAGCATCCTCTGGGAGTCTGTGTTGAGGCTCCCAGCATCCTCCAGGGCTCAGTGCTGAACCTCTCTGCATCATAGATTCATAGAGTATAAGGTCAGAAAGGAGCATTAAATCATCAAGTCTGACCGCCTATATATGACAGGCTGTTACATTCCACCTTTCGAGCCCAGTGACTTGTGCTTGGCTAAAGCATCTCTTTCAGAATCTCTGCCGGCTTGATTTGAAGACATCAAGAGATGGAGACTCCACCACTTCCCTTGGTAGCTCGTTCAGTGGTCTATCACCCTCGCTGTTAACAATTTGCGTCTTATTTCCAATTTGAATTTGTCGGGCATCAGCTTCTAACCATTGGTGTTTGTCCTGCCTTTCTCCGCTAGATTATAGAGCCCATTAGTACCTGGTGTTTTCTCCCCATGAAGGTGCCGGATCCACCAGAATCAAGTCACCCCTCAATCTCCTTTTTGATAAACTAACCAGGTTGGGCCTGTTGAGTCACGGTCAGATGTTTTCTCCAGCCCTCGCACCACTGCTGTGACTCTTTTCTGCACCTTCTCCACTTTTTCAACATCCTTTTAAAAATGTGGATACCAGACCTGGACGCAGTATCCCAGTATTGGTCTCACCAAGGGCGGGTCCAGAGGTACAATCGCCTCCCTCTTCCCACTCACTACTCCCCTGTTTATACAGCCAAGGATCACGTTAGCCCTTCTTGCTACAGCATCGCACTGGGAATTCTCGATGAGTTGTTTGAGATACAGTGCCCCTTGAACATCCTCTGGGCATTTGCAGTGAAACTCCCAGCATCCTCCATGGCTCTGTGCTGTGAATCCCAGCATCCTCTTACTCCTGAGGGCATTCTGCGCCAAAAAATAAAAATTCTGCGCACAATATTTAAAAATTCTGCACACAATATTTAAAAATTCTGCAAAATTCTGCAAATTGTATTTGTCAAATAAATGTGGAGGCTCCAACATGGCATTGGGGAGCACAGGCCACTGGCTGCACAGAGATGGGAGATCACTGTGCAGCTCCCCCCGGCACACGGACTCAGTGGTGAGTCTGCACCTGGCCCTGATACAGCGCAAGGATTGGGCCTGCCCAGAAACACCCCAGGACCCTGCCCCTCCATGCCAGGTGCACCAGGTTGTGGGCAGGCAGGCTCAGCAAGGCAGGATCCAAGTGTGAAGGGTCTTAGTGTGGGGGGATCCAGGTGTGGGTTGAGAGGGTTCTGTGTGGGGGCAATCTGGGTGCAGGTGGCTCAGAGGGGATCTGGGTGCAGGGGGGATCTGGATGCACAGGGGCTTTTTGGGGTATTCTGGGTGCAACAGTAATGGGACTCTGCAGGGGGTCCAGGTGAAGGTGGTTGGGGCTCAGCAGGGGGACAGAGCTCAGCAGAGGGGTCTGGATATGGGGGCTCAGTGGGGCATCCAGATGTTGGGAGAGTGGGGCTTAGTGGGGTAGGGATCCAGGTGCAGCTGGTTAGAGCTTGGTGTGGTGGGGATCTGGGTGCAGGTGGCTCATTGGGGTGGTCCAGGTGCAGGGGGAATGGAGCTCAGCAGGGTGGGGGTTCTGAGTGAGGGGGTGAGGCTCAGCGGGAGGGTCTGGGTATGAGGGTGTCTGGATGCACGGGGATTGGGCAGATGGGGGAGCTGCTTCCTGTACACTCCCCCTGCAGCTGAGGAACGATGGGCGCAGGAAGCGTGGGGGGCAGGAAGGAAGTTTGCAGAGCTTCCTGCAGCCGGGAGAGAAATCTGGAGGTGGGTGTGACCCGGCCCCAAATGCCATGGAGGGGAAGAGGAAGTCCCATCCTCCCCAGCCCAGCCGGGACTAGCAGCTGAGCCCGGTGCAGGGTAGGAGCCACCAGCCGGGTCTTTCCCAGTTGTGCCCCCTGCCCCAGAGTGATTTATCTCTCTGCTGGCTGCTCTGGGCACCCAAAACATACTGCTGGGAAGGGTTGTATCACCACTCTTGTGGCTTCCTTTTGCTTCCCTGTCAGAAAGTCTGCGGGGAAGCAAAGAAATCTGCAGGGGACATAAATTCTGTGCATGCACAGTGGTGCAGAATTCCCCCAGGAGTAATCCTCTGGGCCTTTGCAGTAATACTCCCAGGATCCTCCACGGCTCTGTGCTGTGACTCCCAGCATTCTTCATGCATCTGCTGAAGCGGGTCTGTGAGGAGGCAGCTTCCTCATTCCCTTTGGGCTTTCCCTGCTCTTCCTGTCCTGTGATGAATCCAAGAGGCCTGAATTTCTGTTGCCCAAAGCAGGACAATCCAGGCCAAACTGGCTCTGTGGTTTCATTGTGTGAATGCCTTTGGCCCAGAGCAGCAGATCCCTGACTCCAATGCTAATCAACACCCTGTCCATGACTCACCCTCCTCTTTGCAGCCAGCCAGCCCACCCCTAGCATGCTCCCTAACATAGCCCTGCACCAGAGGCCACACAAGACAATCAGCTAGGCTAGGCAAAACTTCAGCGTGCCACCCCCCACTACTGCCTTAGAACAGCAATGCAAGGGCGCCGGAAGGATCGCAAAGTACGTGGGAGGCTACTGGGGGGGCGATCCCATGCTCCAGGTCACAAAGCTGCTCACTCAAATTTGGTCTGGCCGCCCCTCCGTCATGACGGAGGGGCAGCTGGTGACGGAGGGGCACGTGGGACAAATGTGAGTGAGTGGCATTGCGACCTGGCGCACGGGGCTGAAACCCCACTCAGATATAGCCTGGCCGCCCCTCTGTCATGCTGGCAAGAAAGGGGCTCTGTCATTACACCCCCCAGAGGCACCGATTGCTTCTCCCAGAACTCCGTTGCTCTAGGAGCCTGCTGTCCTAGGCAGCTGCCTAGTTTGTCTCTGGGTAGAGCGGCCCCTGCTCATCTATCTAGGTATTTGTCTGGCCCCCATCACAGTAGCATCGGACCGCCACGCAGTCCGTAATGAATTGATCCTGTGCGGGAGGGAAGTCCCATATCCTCCATTATTCCAGAGGTTATGTCTACACTAGAGCTGCGGGCGTAACCTCCAGCTCAAGGAGATGTATTGGCGCTAGCTCAGCCAGAGCTTGCGTGCCGGAAATACCATAGCCGTGGTGGTGAGATAAACCAGCTGCCCCAAGTACCATCCCTTCTAGGGCCCTTGATATTGCCCGGAGGCGGCTAGTCCATCCTGCTGCTCACGCCACCGCTAACCGTAGTGTGCCAGCTCTCCACCCAAGCTGGGACTGACACCTCCAGCTCTTGTGGAGACATGCCCAGAGATGGGGCAGTCAGAGACTAAGGGGCAGATTTTGAAGAGCTCAACGCATTGGGCATTTGTGGCAGAACCAGGTATTGGACACACACGTCTTGCATCCTACTGCGGATCCCTGTGCACGGGAGCCGTCCTCCCTCCCCGAAAAGCAGGTTATTATTATCCAGCTCCTCGAAGGTATCGAGGCTCTAACTTCCATTAAAATCAGTGGGAGTTAGTTGCTTAACCACCTTTGAGAGGCTATGAGCGAGATCCCTAGGGTACTATCCCTTTAAGAGCAAGAGCAGGATGGGAATGCTGCCAGGTTATAAAAGGGGAGAGTTAGCAGCAGGAAGGCAGCTAGGAGTGAGTGAGAGCTCCAGTGGGGAGGTATGTGCTGTGCTTGGAGAGAGTTTGTTTTGTTGCTGGGGTTTGGCCCTGATGCCTTGCTCTGGGATCTAGGTGGCCCTGTGTCCCAGTCCCATTCAGGGATCTAGGGACCAGAAGAGCCATTTGAGGTAGCAGGAGTAGGAGATTTGTTCTGTGCTGGGCGAGAAGGCTGGAGGAGCTCAGTGCTGGGGCTATCCCAGCCTCTGTCACCTTGGGTAAGGGTGATATGTCTGAGGGTGGCTTCAAATAGAGGCTAATGCAGCAGTAGTTGGGGGTTGACGCTGGGGCTTGGGGTTCTGCCCTGGCTGCCAGGACTGGTGGTGATGGGTTAATAAAGTCCTGGAGGGCTGGGCATTTGGCTACCCAAGGCAGATGACTGAGATCTGTGGAGGCTAATGACCTGGACCCTGCTAGACACGCATGTGAGTGCAGGGCTGCTGGGCTGCAAAGGTCCTCGGCTTCAGCGCTTGCTTCCCCCTGGATTTGTTAACTCACGTAATTGGGCCCTGGAGTGGGGTGGCTGGGTGGTGAGCCGGTCTGTGGTGGGCTGCCAGGGTATCAGGGCAACTGCACTACCTATCTGTTTGCTGGACCAGAGAGCAGGCCCTGAGTCCGTTTAAACTCCGCCTGTTTATCCCAAACTCCTTTCTGTGTCTGTGGGCTTCTGGAGAATCCTGATCGATCCAGTGTATATGTGAACCGCTCCTGGTGGTGGTACCCCTGGGGCAGATAACAACCCAGCTGATTTGTCTTAATCACTATGCACTAGCTCCTGGCAGCCCTCCCCACCAGTCATTTAAACCAATGGTGAAAACCGCGAGTTGCCTGATCTGTCCTGGGGCTGTTCTGTGTCAGTGATCTGCTGGGGGGCTGCCCTCCACCTCTGGGTCTGAACTGATGGGCGGTGCCTGGCGCAGGAGGGAGTGGTCACTAAGTCAGACTCAGAGCCCCTTGTTGCCACGTGGTTCCCTCGTTCACTTCCCTGTGTGAGTGCCTGCCTCTGCTGGGGTAAGGGGGGGACCTCTCTGCCCTAAGGTCCCCGCTGCTCTGGCTGCCCCCTCCATTGTGGGAGCGTATGGCCTGCTCTCTGGGGCAGGGATGATGTTCCATTACTGGGCACCTTTGGGTCTCTATGGAAGTGCTGCACCCCAGCTCCAGCTGCAGTCACTGGGTGCTGTGAGTTCTCAGGCCCTTGTTATCCTCGGGCTTCAATGAGCCTGGAGCACAGGGAGCCGGATCCCTTCTACCCCCTGTGAGAGGCTTTGCTGAGCTGTGCAGTATTCCAGGTCTGGCTTTACCCGTCCATGCCCTGTGAGCCCCACCTGCATGGCACAACTATGCCATCCCTGTGCTCCTTGCCCTGTGTGCATTGCTACCCCCTCCTCCTCCCAGGTCCACCCCGTCCCCTCTCTCCGGCCTCTGGGGATCTTGCTGCATGGTTCCAGCACCCAGCATTGAAATGTTGTTGACTGCCCATTGCCCCAGCCCAGTGCACTCTGGGTATCTACATGGCTCAGCTGCCCGTGGGCAGGGGGCGTGCGGCATCCTGCAGGCAGCAGGGACTCCGCGTGGGGCAGTGCCCCCTCTCTGCTCCTGGACGTGCCCCCTTGGCAGCTCAGCTCCCCACCCAGGCTCTTGCCATCTGGCTTGTGCCTCCATGACCTCGCCCCACCCCTCCTCCAGAGCTGAGATTCGGCCCCATCCTCTGCTGCAGGGTACGGAGCTGCCTGGCTTTGTTACTGAGATCCTGGTGGTGTGTGTGTGTGGGGGGGGGGGGGGGGGGAGAAATGGGGGGGTCCAGCGTGAGTGCTGAGATCCGGGGGAGGGGGCATTGCTGAACAACTGCCGCCTGCTTCCCCCAGCTCCTTGCTCTGAATGCACCCCCAAATCTGTGCTGGCATCTGCCTTTCTGGTAGTCGAGCTGGGGCCTGTCTCCTCTGGAGGTAGGGGGGCACTCAACTCCTGGAGACAGCAGCTCAGCTGGGGTGGGTGGGGGGAGTCCTGCAGAGTCATGGGGGTTGGGAGGGAGTAAAGTGGTCTCATGGGAATATTCCCCCTCCCCCAGTATGTATCTCCAGCCCCTCTCTTGTCTGTACCCCCCCACCCCAATGTATGTGTGTCCTGGCCGCGCACCCCTCCCCCTCTCCACGCCTCTCAAAGCCAATTCACCACTTCTCTTTTCAACTCCTCTGAAACACACCGGTTCAATTAGCCGGGGTGTCTGCGCTGGCAGGGCTGGGCTCCCGCTGCCGCTGCCTCCTAATACCCTCATTTCACGCTGCCAACGGGGAGCCGCGTGGGAGGGGGCAGCTCGACCGCCTCTTGCTGGGCTCCAGCAGAGGGGCTCCGTGTCCTTCCTCTGACCAGCTGTTGGAGCAGCCGGCACCCCACTAACACTGGTGAGTCTGTGGGGCCGGTGGGCTTCTGGGGCTGGGAGCTGCCCTGGGAGCCTCTCCTCTTGGTGACGGGTTCCAATCCAGCCTGGTGACGGCCAGAGACACTTTCCTCTGAGGGCCCATGTGCCCCGAGTAGGCACAGCTGGCTGACAGAGCAGGCCCCCACTGCTGCTGGGGGGCTGCTCGCATCACATACACAACCCTTAGTGCGAGGCTGGCAGGGCTTCCAGGTGGCCGGCCGGCCAGGACTTCGTCCACACTGCCACGAAGGCGCTTGTCTGCCGCGGGGCCTCTCCTGTTAGTTGCCTGGCTGCAAAATCCAAGTGGGGACGAGGCACCTGTACTGTGTCTGCAGGGGATCTACCCAGGTCAGCACTCAGCCCCCCACGCACCTGGGGTTGATCTGCCTGGTTCAGTGTTTACCTGTGCTGGGATTCTCCAGCAGGTCGCTAACGCATACATTGTGAATGGGGTCATGGTGCCTCCCAGGGGCAAGTGAGATCAGAATGGGGCCCAGGCCGGGCTCTAAGGGGACAAGACCTCAGCCCACCGGGGCCGGTCTGATCCCAGAAGGCGGCTGACCCGACCTGGCCGATGGGGCTGGGTGTGGGATTTATGATGAAGCCAGTCTGGTACTGCCCAGAGATGGGCTCTGCCAGGCCTCCGCACAGACAAGAGGTCAAGGGAGGGCTACCAGGGCAGCATGCTGGCACTCTCTAAGTGGGTGTGCCCCTCACCATCCTGCACCCCCACTTCGCAGTCAGACGTGACTCTCAGCCAGCCAGTAAAACAGAGGACAGGAACATGGTCTAAAACAGAGCTTGTAGGTACAGAGAACAGGACCCCTCAGCTGGGTCCATTTTGGGGGACAGTGAGCCAGACACCCACATCTGCCCTCACTCCATGTCCCCAGACAGCTCCAAACTGAAACTCTCCAGCCCCTCCTCTCTGGCCTTTGTCTATTTCCCGGGCCAGGAGGTCACCTGCTCTCTTTGTTCTCCAACACCTTCAGTTGGCACCTTTGTAGAGGAGGGGCCCAGGTCATTAGTTGCCAGGAGACAAAATGTCGGCCATTTTCTGTCCAGACAGCATCACATCTGCCCTCTAGGGCTCTGCAACAATCACACCCCCTTCTCCCACCACCTAGATACTTAAGAACTGCATAGGGGAAACTGAGGCACCCACACAGTATTCAGATAAAACCTTATCAACATTCCCACTTCGTCACCCCACACCCCAACACTTGGGTGGGGAAGAAGCAGCCGTGGCTGGCTGTGCAGGCCCAGTGCTTGCTGGCCAGGAATGGAGACGGGCTCGCCTCTCCCTGGCATGGGGTCCCTTGCCCAGCCCTCAGTCTCTCTCTGACCCCTCCCCAGCAGTGTCCAGTTGTGTGCCTGGCGGCCTCCCTCCCTACTAAGAGCCGCTGGCGCAGGCTGGGCTGAGGGCAGATCGCTTGGGTCAGACAGGAAATGAGTTAAGGCAAGGCGGGCAGGGCGGTGAAAGGCCGCAGTGTTCTCCCCCGGGGCAGCGTCGTACCCCCGCTCTGGGGGAGAGTGGGCCAGCAGCAGCAGTCTGGTGAAAGGAGGAGGTAGTGCATCGGCCCGTGCCCCGCTCCAGCTGCCAGCCCCTGGCACCCTGCCCTGGACTCCTCGCTCCGCGTCTGGTCGGCCAGATGTCAGACGCTGTCTCCTGGTTCTAAGCCTCCAAGCACAGCAGAGGCCATTGTGTAGGACCTACGCTAACACACAATGATCGCACACAGTGTGGTTCCTCTTTCGCTGACGCGCTTAGCGTGCAGGGTTTGCTCCCTTGACCCACCGCTGAAATGCGGCCACCTCTAGGCATGGGGAGCGGAAACACAGCTGTCGCTCCACACATCTGTCTAGGACAGGAAGTGAAGAAGAATCTCCTGGCTACTTGGCACTGCAGAGGGGGATATCAGAGGCAGAAAAGACCTGGGTTGGAGTTAATACCCCCAACGCTGAGTTAACACCCCCACGCTTGCAAAAGGTGCCCTGGGCTCTCTGCTGATCCCAAACGACCAGGGGTGGATTTGAGCAGGGGTGATGCCCCTTCAGGGTCTGTAGGCTCTTAGCCGAACCCCCTGCCAGTGTGAAGCCCGGCTCACCCATGCTGGAGGATTGGAGTGTGGGGAGCTGCCCCCTTCCTCTCCTGGGGGTATTAGCTCTGTACAACACAGGAGAGGGGTGCTGGGGGGGTCTGACCATCCTCCCCTCCCAGCAGCCCTGAGAACCCTGGCGCTTTGCAAGGAGCCCTGTTTAACTGCTTCTCAGGGAACGCCTGGCCTGTTGGGGCCCCACTGCTCCTCAGAGCAGCGCGCCCCACGGAGTCGGGAATACCCCTAGGGGTATGTGTGCGTTGCAGCTGGGACGTTCCGGCTCAGGGCCCTGATGCCTGGCGGAGGCTCGCAGCTGGACAGAGCCGTAAATCACAAGCCAATCACTCCAGCTGGACAAAGCTGGGGCCCGGCCAGGGAGAAGGATGCGGTCAGGGCCCCTTAAACTAGAAAGGGCTTGTCAAGGACTGAATGTTTGTTTTCCAGTGGGACCCCCAGCCCCTTTCCCAGCACTGCAGAGGGAGCTAATTGCAGGCTAGGGTGCTGTCATTCTGTGTGACGTTAGCTCAGCCTGGCTCCAGAAACGAGACCTTTCGCCGAGGTGCCCGCTCCAGCTTTGGTTTGGATGGGAAATCGGGGCGCTTGCCAGTCTGGATTTGTGAGGGAAGATCTGGTTAGTTCTGCCCCTCGGCCTCTGTGCGTCAGTATTATAGACGTTCCCCATTTCTTCCATTCATGGCCACTTTAGTCACGCTGTTAAATGACAGATTGGAGATTAGAGTCAAATTGTCTCCAGTTCTCTTGCAATCCCTGCCTCGCTGTTTCAGCCCATAGGACTGCAGTGAACTTGAACAATCAATCCGTTGCTCCCGGCCACAGTTCTGTGCTGCTGGAGACCAGGGCCTGCTTCTGATCTCACTTACACAGCTCTTGCAGCGGGGTAATACCATGGGCTTCACGCTCCGTGTCTCGGGACAAACGGGAGGAGACTTGGGCCAGGGAAACTGCCCAGAGCCCCTGTGGAGCAGGGTGACCGGCTTTGCATGGACTGCGGGTGATTTGCCACTTTTCCGTCTGCTATGGGGAGAGAGTCGTTCCCACCCTTCGTGACTCGGTGCCCACTAGGGGCTGTGGATGGGAACTGGGCTAGTGTTTCACAGAGGCAAATGTTTGTGTATTTCGGCTTTGTTGGTACCTGCAACCCACAGGTGGTAGCCAGGCCTGGCCACCTGGGTGGGTGCAGGTCTGTCCTCAGGTGCCTATTCCCATCAACATGCTAGTTCACACGAAGCCACGCATGTCTGGCTTCGACGATCAAAGTGGGGAGCTGGGGGAGACCCTCCCATGGGACTGCAGTGACCAATCGGGCAGCTTGAATACTTTCCCAAGCTGCCTAGTGGCCGAACGCTGCTCACGGGATGAAGTGGCTGCGACCAAGTCCCTCCAGGTCCCAGCCCGGCATCTGTGGGGCTTGCTGGGCCCCATGTGCTGAGCTGTCTGGAGGGCTCTGCGTGGACCTAGAGTTTAGTCAGTGACGCCCCTCCAAAATGGGAGGCAGCCGGGATCGCGGGGGGGTGGTGCTGGATAGCATGCAATTCCCCGGCCTCCAGAGAGAAGGGGCTCCCTGGGACTGGCTCATCCGCTCCGCCCCACCACTGCTGAGTCCTGGATCTGGTTCTGCAGGCGCTCTGGTGCCTCTCACCCTTACCATGGCCTGGGGGGGGGGTCCCTGAGTGTCCCATGGAGCCTTTGCAGAGACCCCCACTGACTTCAGTGGGTGTTGGATTGGACGCCGAGTAAAGGGAGGGGTGGGGAGCATGCCTATTGCCCCCCCTCTGCTCCCCAGGGTAGGGGCAGGCGGGAGTGGGCCCCATCTCCCAATCCCACCCTCTGCTCTCCCTCTGGAGCACCTCAGCAGCCTCCGTTGGTGCCCTATAGGCTATTTGTGTGCTCCTGCCAGGGCCCTGGCGGCTGCTGGAGCTTTGGAAAGGAGGAGGGGGGTCTCCTGGGAGCCGGGGGTGCTCTCGGGGCTGCCCTGCATTCCTGGGCAGTGATAGCATCACGTCTTGGGGCCCGGGCTGCCCTCCTGCAGGCCCACCAGCCCTTCTGTTTGCATTAATAGGCAGAGATCTTATCGCCCGTAACTGACAACATCTGGACAGAGGCCCCTGGCCAGGCCTTTCCCTCCCCTGGCTTCCCCCAGCCGGGGAGCTGCGCGTCTTTGGGGGAAGCATGCGTGTCCCTCCAGCCCATTGGGTCGGGCAGGAGAGGGGGCCCCACCTCCCCTACACTGCTGCCCACTCTGCCAGGGCCAGTGGGAAGGGGCCTCCTGGCTCCAGACAGGGGCTTGTGTCATGTCCTATCTCTGCTAGCCCTGCTGCCCCACTGGGGTGAGCAGTGGGAACTGGAATTGCCCCACTGGACCCCTTGTCACCCAGGGCCTGGTTGGGAGGGGCTGGGCAGGGTCACGCGAATTCTCCCCCATTAAGTAGCCAGAGGCTGAGCAAAGGGCTGGTCCATCTCCCAGGCCCTCTTCTCCCCCCCCCCCCCCCCCGCATGCCCTGCCTGTTCACGCCCAGCACCTGCTCCGGGCTGCCCATCCCGTCAGCCTCACTCTGCGGGCAAACGGGTTTTCATCCCTGCAGTGCAGGCTGGGAGCCGAGAGCCGGGGCGTCCCAGGCGAGGCTCAAGGCTCGCCAGCCCTCACCAGAGAGGTCAGGAACATAGATACCTGCCCCCAATCAGCTCCCCAATTCATCCAAAGCACCCCTTACTGGGCTGTGCCACCTCGGCTGGCCGAACAGGGCTCCCGGCCCCCTGGGGAAAGGGCTGGCAGCAGGCGATGGAGGCCAAGACCAGCAGGACCCGCCCTGGGGGAGCGATTTGCAGGGAGCAGAACTGGCATAGCAGGGGGGCTGTGGGTGAGGACTGGGGGGCACGGGCAGCGCGGGGGAGCCTGCAGGGCAGTGCGGAGCAGGAGCACAACGACCCGTTCCTCGCCCCAGTGCTCTGTTCGTTCTGCTGAATTAGGATGCAGGTAATTTGGGCGGGGAGCCCGGCTCTTTCCCGGCCCTGGTGCTGGGACGCCCCTGCCCCAACAGGCCCCCGATCCAGTGTTGCAACCCCTGTGGCTCTCCGGAGATGGCAGATGAGGAGCTGAGGAAGTGCCCTTGGCAGGGGAACTAGGCTCCTGAGGAGAGGTGAATGAGGCCCCGGGTGCCCAGTGGGGCAGGCAGCTCGTTTACTGCTTCGTTAGCCAGGCTGCCGTTGTTCCCTGGCTGTGCTCAGAGGAAGCTGCCGGGGACTGGGTGCCTCATCGCCAGGCCGGGGAATGAAGGGGCTCTGGGTTTGGGTCATGGCTGGGGCTGGAAGGTGAGTGGGGCGCAGATGCTGCCAGTAGGAAACAAACCTGCACGCAGGACAGCAGGAGACAGCCAGCCGGCAAGGCGTGGGGCCCTGGGTGTGTGGCACAGGGCTGGGTTGCCCGTGTGGTTGGGACGATGTTGGTCCCCTCTGGGGCCAGTACTGGGGAATTCAGCACAGCCAGGGTTGATTCCCTGCCTTGGGGCCGCAGAAGGGCCTTGGGTAACCAGAGGAGCTGGAGCAGAGCGCGGGGAGCTCAGCTGCTGTCTGAAGGAGCAGGGTAGGGCTGCGGGGGCGCCAGCAGGACTTGGGCCCGAACTCCCTGACTTGTGCCCATCTTTGCCAGGCTCCTTCCTGCCCTGTCTCCTCCACCCACTCAGGGTTGCTCCCTTCGGTCATCTCCCTCCATGGCTGGCTCCTCGCTCCTGGGCGCTGGAATGTAGGTCAGAGTACGCTGTGCGAATATTAACGACTCTGCAAGGAGCCGCCTGCTGCCCCCGCCGCCCTGTGAAATGGGGGGTGTCACGGAGTCCCCGGGAGATGCTCTGGAGCTGCTCCCTACGAAGCCAGGCAGGACTCTGGTGAAGTCTTCTCCCTGTGAGCAGATTGTCTTCAGGGCAAGAAGCTCACACGGCTTCACCTCCTGGGTCTGACCTTGGAGCATTCAGCATCCACTGCTCCTCCGTGCGCTTCCCACAGCGAGTCGGCCCAGGCGGGGTCCTGGGGAAGCCAGAGGGTCCTGCACCCCCACTTCGCAGTCCGAGTGACTCTCAGCCAGCCAGTAAAACAGAGGTTTATTAGATGACAGAAACACGGTCTAAACCAGAGCTTGTAGGTACAGAGAACAGGACCCCTCAGCCGGGTCCATTTTGGGGGGCAGTGAGCCAGACACCCAGGTCTGAACTTCACTCCTTGTCCCCAGCTAGCTCCAAACTGACTCGCTCTCCAGCCCAGTCCTCTGGGCTTTCTCCCTTTCCCGGGCCAGGAGGTCACCTGATTCCTTTGTTCTCCAACACCTTTAGCTATCACTTTGCAGGGGGGAAGGGCCCAGGCCATTAGTTGCGAGGAAACAGAGTGTCGGCCACCTATGCACACCGACCCTCCTCTCTGCAACAATTACACCCCCTTATCCCACCCCCTAGAGACTTAAGAAATGCATAGGGGAAACTGAGGCACCCCTACAATATTCAGAGGAAACATTAAGAACAGTCCCACTTTGTCACAGGGGGACTGCAGCTTTGTACCCCAAAACACCAGTCGCTGGGGAGGGGCAGACCCTGAGGAGGAAGTGGGGACTGCCTGGGGCTGCACTCAGGGGTGGGGAGGATTTAGGGAGCCCCACACATACTGGGAACTAAATGGAGGGGCTTTCCTGTTCAGACACGCAGCCTGAGTAGAGATCTCTTCCCTCTATCTCCATCCATGTACCGAGTTGAATTGCCCTTGGCTATGACCCGTTGCTGCACTGAGTTGGCCAGGTCTATGGGCCCCAGGCCAGGTGAGCAAGCAGAGACCGGGAGGGATGAGAAATGTGGGGGTGAGTCTGTAGAGCTGGGGGCAGAGAGAACTCCGGGGCCTATGGAGCCGCCCCAGCCTGTCCGCATCATAACAGGCTCCCCAGGGAGAGGGTCGGGCAAACCCCAATGGGTTCACTCTGGCCTGGGGAGGACCCATTACTACATGTTGCCCATGACATGGGCATGGAGCCGGACCCGTCACTCTGCTTCGGATTGTGCCAGCGAAAGCTGCAGGATGTGGCCGTGGTGCTGGGTACGGGCACGGTGTATGGCAGTGCAGCCCGCACATTGCCTATAGAAACCACCTGGCCGTGGGCAGGTAGGGTGCACTCCGCCCCTAGGCATGGCAGGGTGGGGGTAGCAGGTAGGTGGCACGCATGCTCTGCATAAAGACAGCGGGGCAGGGGCAGTGGTCAGTTGATCCCCCTCCCTCCGCTCTCCTGAATGCCCCAGCTTAGAAATTATCTGCGTCCGACGCTGATGTTGCTGCTCGTTCCCACCCTGATCCAGAGGAACATTCTTGGCCAGCCCCGCGCTAGGCCAGCCCTTGCCTGACCGGCTCCTCTCCTGCCTAGAGAAGTGATTCCCTCCCGTCCCCGGGGCTTGAGGTATTGGCAGGGGGCAGCTGGTGTAGTGAGATGCACCAGGCGCTGCCTCTCTGGGGAGCGGCATCCCAGCCAGAGAAACGGCGAGGCTGGGAAGCCCAGGCACCATGGCATGGAGAGGGTGCCTTGCTCAGAGCGAGGTGGCCCCGGCTCCTTCCTCCAGCTGCGGATCTGCCCGTAGATCCACACAGGGGAAGGAGCCCAGGCTACCTGCACACACGCCGTCTCCCGTCCGCGTGTCGTGCCACCCATTCGCGCTGGGCCCAATGTCTGCGCTTTCTCCCCTGGGACCCCGTGGGATGGCCAGGCCAGGGCCTCGCTGTGGACACAGGGATGAGAAGCCGTGGCCTTTCCCAGGCAGGCGAATGCTCACCACCTCACCTGCTCTTGCTGCAGCCAGCGGCCCAGCACAGGGAGAGGAGACGGCCCCTGGCTCTGGTACTGGAGAGACCCAGGCTGGGCACCTGGGCTCAGTCCTTGCAGCCTGCCAGGAAAGCACAGACAAACGGCGGGGAATGCAGAGAAGGGGACGAATGCTGTGACAAATGCTGGAGGGAGGGAGTTAATAGGACAGATTATTAGCCAAGCTCTGCATAATTCAGCTCTTTTAAGTGATGACTAAGGGGGATAGGAGAAGGGACCTGAGTTATTTAGGTGATGGGAGGGGCCATAATGTGGAGGGATGAAAGCAAGAGAGGCAGGGACAGGGAGCAAACACCAGTGCAGGCTGAGGTCGGAGAAACTGCCTGATGGCAAAGGGGCTGTTGGGCCAGGGAATTGACCTGGGCAGGGCTGGGAGCCCCGTCGCTCCCTGACAGAGGGATGGATCCGGCTGGGGATCGTCCCGGGGGCAGGACTGGGAGCCCCGTCGCTCCCCGACAGAGGGATGGATCCGGCCGGGGATCGTCCCCGGGGCAGGGCTGGGAGCTCCGTCGCTCCCCGACAGGGGGATGGATCCGGCCGGGGATCGTCCTCGGGGCAGGGCTGGGAGCCCCGTCGCTCCCCGACACGGGGATGGATCCAGTCCTGCGGAAGAGGCTGTAGTAATCAATGCTGCCATGGCCCCAGGGAGCAGCTGGCCCTGGATGGGGTCGCGTCTGTCCCCTCCTGCACTTCTGGAGTTCATACAGGTTCGTGCAGGACATGCAGCCGTTACGCGAGCAGCGAGTGCACCACGCTGTGCACCACATGCTCACCAGGCCGCGACGAGCGCACACCCAGCAGCACATGCAACACCTGCTGGCTCACGGGTACATGCACACACACCCCTGCCGGCACCCCTCCCCCCCGCAGGACGCAGGCAGGACCCACTGACGCAGCAGCAGGGGGTCGCCAGGCTCCTCCCCCGCTTTGCCGTGGGATCCTTTGCACTCCAGCCACCGACAGACAGGGACAAAAAGGGACTTTCAAAAGGGCTGGTTTATGTTTGGGCCAAGTTAATTAATCCACTTAGAGCCCATTCATCTGCTTGGGAGCAGCCACCCCCCCCACCCCGTCCTCACAATGGACCCGCCACCACCAAAGCCTGGGCCCAGACGTGGCTCGGGACACCCAGGGGAGAGACGGACAGGCCCCTCGGCTCGGGGATTCGCTTCCAGTCGGGCTCATTTGATCTGCCAGCGCGAAATATGCCAATGCCAGAAATGGGCTGTTCAAAGGGGGGAGGTGATGGGGCCTGGAGGGGAGAGGGATGGAGAGGGGCAAATGGAGCTCGGGGCAGGGGAAGGTGGAATGCATTGGGCCCGGGGGACAGGCAGGAAAAGGGGGAATGGGACTCAGGCAGGAAGAGGGGGAATCTCCCAGGCAGTACTGGGCTGTCACACTTGTCTCCTTGGTGGTGATCTGCTGAGCAGCCAAGGATCGAATGGGCTTGGAGCCGCCTGTCTCGTCTGCCCTGGTTACTCCAGGCCAGGAGAGCGTGTCGTGGGCAGGGATGATTGGGGGCTGACGTCCCCCCTGCTGGTGCCTAGCTCAGCCCTGTTCCCGTCAGGCGGGCGCAAGGTGCCCTCAGACCCGGCTGGTCCCCCAGCAGGGCAGAGGTGGTGGGTAGAGCCCCGCTGGCACAAGTCCCCCTGCCCGGGGCTGGGGAGAGCAGGCGCTATACCCGCAGCGGGCGAGGGGCCGGGATTGGAGCCCCTGGCTCTGAGAAGGGGGTGGGGGATGCGGGGTTACTCTGGGCTGCGGGGGCCTGTGTCCATGCCGGGGGCCCGCACACCCTCCCACAGCCGAGGGGACGCCCCCGTGTCTTGGTGCCGCAGGCTATCAGGGCCCCTCGCCTAGCAGAGATCACTCCCCCCGTTCCCCCCACCTGAGCGTTTGCTTTTGTGCCACCCATGGGCTCAGTGCAGCCAGTCTCAGCCGCTCTCCTCCTCAGGCTCGGGGAAGTGGTGTGGGCTTTGTGGCCCCTGCTGCGAGGGGGCGCCCTGACTGCCGGCTTCGAGCCAGCGTGTGGGTCCTGCAGGGCCAGGAGGCGATGCAGGCCAGCTTGCCGCAGCGTCGGGGCGAGGGGGCGGCTGCGCCTGGCGTGCGGGGACAGCCTCCTGCTGCCATCCCCCCGCTGCTTCCTGTGCAGGCGGCCCAGGGCAGAGGATGAAAGCAACTCAGCAGATGTTTCGGGCTTGTTTTCATCTCATTAACTGTTTCCTCTTTTATTAGGAGATCAATTATTAATTGTTCCGAAGAGAAACCTGAGGAGAATCTCGGAGTCTGTTCCGGTCCCAACCCCCGAGCTGTAGCGTTGCAGGGGAGGGGGAGGATGAGGATGGCTGGGTGCTGCGTTGGGGGCAGGCCGGCTCCAGGCACCAGCTTACCAAGCAGGTGCTTGGGGCAGCCACTTCAGAGAGGGGCGGCACGTCCAGCTGTTCGGCGGCAATTCAGTGGACGGTCCCTCACTCCTGCTCGGAGCGAAGGACCTCCTGCCGAATTGTTGCCTCAGATCGCGATCGCAGCTTTTTTGTTTGTTTGTTTGTTTGTTTGTTTGGCTGCTTGGGGCAGCCAAAACCCTGGAGCCGGCCCTGGTTGGGGGGGAGCTGGGGCAGGCGTTTTGGGGGCAGGGTGAGATGAACTGGGGCAGGCAATTAGGAGCAAGGGTGGTCGCAGGGTAGGATCAAGGCAGGGGTGGGTGTGTGTGGGGTGGCATCGGGACAGGCACTGTATGGGATTCGGGGAAAGTGGTATAAGTGCAATCAGGGAGTGAGTATCAGGTTGGAAATAATCCTGTCCCCTCTCCAGCTCTCTCCTCCTCCCCTAGATCTCCCAGCAATATCTCCCTTCCCACATCTAGTTCTCACTCTCTAGCTGGCTTCTTCTGTGTCCCCCACCCCATCACATGAATAAGCCCATCTGCTCCTTACCTCTCCACCCCATGCTCGTCTCCATCCCAGCATCCCTGGCTCTGTCCCCTCGCAGTCCGGTCTCTCCTAAGTTACTTTGTTCCACAAAGTGACCCCAGCGATGCTGGGCACGGCAGCTACTGTCCTGGGAAGGAGCTGTGTGAAGCAGCCCTGGCCCTTCATAGAATCTCAAGGTTGGAAGGGACCTCAGGAGGTCATCTACTCCAACCCCCTGCTCAAAGGGGGACCAATCCCCAGACAGATTTTTGCCCCAGTTCCCTAAATGGCCCCCTCAAGGATTGAACTCACAACCCTGGGTTTAGCAGGCCAATGCTCAAACCACTGAGCTACCCTTCCCCTCCTCTTCCCTGCAGAGGATGCCTGAAGTGGAACACGTGTGGGGATGGAGGGTGTGTGTCGGGGGAAGCTATGTGCCGTTGCAGCCCCAGCCGCTCTCAGTAGGAGGTGCTGTAGGCCATGGGGCAGGAGTACTGGCTGGGCGAAGCTCCCCACTGGGGAGAGCGTGTGGGGCGAGCGTGAGGTGACAGGCTGCGATGGCACCACCGGAACGAGTCCGGCCTTTCAGCCCTAAGAGGCAGCATTTCTCCTTCCTGCTATGGTGCTGAGGGGTCTGGGCCCCTCCTCTGCTCCACGGAGGCAGCAGCCCAGCTCTAGGGATCCCAGGCTGGCAGCACGACCTGCGTGAACCACACGCCTGTGCCCCACAGTGCCAGCTGCTGAGCCTGGCAGGAGCGGGACGGGTCAGGAAGGTTCGGCTGCCGGGGAAGGATGCTGCCTCTGCCCAGTGTTTCACTGTGTCTCACTGCCTGGGCTGAGAGCCCTGGAACGGGCTTTGGGCGCAGCTGGACTTGGGCAGGCACTGGCAGCAAACGGGGCTCAACGGATTCATTGCTTCAACGGCACGCGTATGGAGCCGAAATGTATCGGTCCCCAGGCAGCGCGGCACCGCGCTGCAGCATGGCCGGCCCCTCCACCCCTGCTATGGGACCCAGGGCGCGGCAGCACCATCCCCACTGCAGAGCCCTGGGGAGCAGCACCCGGGTGAGCACCTTGGCTCAGAACGGATCGCCGTGGCAGGAGCTCAGATGCCCCGACCGTGGTATGAACAGGCTGAGGCAGGGCGCTCAGAGCCCTGCCAGCTCGTTGGCAGAGTTGAATTACCATAGCTTCCCTCTTCTGTGCCTCTTGGTATCACTGGGCACATGGCTACCCTGGCCCTGTGTACGATGGAGACCCCGGCTCTGCTCCCCGCCCCTCCCTGCAGTCCTCACCATGCAGCCAGCCCGGAGATCTTCCTCCCGTTTCCCTAGTGAAATATTCATGGCTCGCGATGAAGAGTTAATTTAATTGCACTGACGAGCAGCTGAATAATTTACGCTCTCTTTTGTAGGACAGCATTAGCACCCTGACCTCTGGGCAGCGCAGGAACCTGGGCCCAGCACCCAGGCACTTAGCGCGTGGGCACTGACCTGCTCGCAAATGCAACCAGAGCACAGGGCGGCTTTATAGCCAGCTGACCCACTGCGTGAAGGGAGCCCAGGGTCCTGGGCTTGGTCATGCACTGGGCAAAAGGAACCTGAGTCTGTCTGTCCATGCATCATCCTGGCTTCTGCATTCCCCAGGCCCTGCCTTCACGACCTGCTCATGCAAGGCTTCCCGCAGCTGCCCCTGCACCGGTCTCTTGGCCCATTGCCTGCAGCTGGCAGCGCTCAGGGGCCAGCACAGAAACGGGGAAGCCACTGGAGACAAGGCAGCATGCCCCTGGGCACGCGTGGAGCATGCAGTCCCCTGGCACACTCCATGCCTTGACTCTCTCCACTCTGCAATTCTCTTTCCAAGGAATCCAGGGTCTCTGGAATGCATCTGTCCCCTGAGTCACAGCCAGGGCCAGCCCACCCACTTGGGATCACTGTATCCCCCCGACATGTCTAGGGGAGGATGCACTGGGCAGGATGTGGGAGAACTGGTTCAGTTCCCACCTCAGGCCTAATCCTGGGAGTCAGGCACCTAAATCTCTTGGAGGATTTGGGCCTACATCTCTGTGGGCTGCAGTTTCCCCATCTGTAAAATGGGATAACGACACTGTGCCGAAGTGGGACTGTTCTTAATGTTTCCTCTGAATACTGTCCGAGCCTCTGTCGCCTAGCAACTAATGCCAGGCCCTTCCCCCCTGCAAGGGGATCCTAAAGGTGTGGGTGAACAAAGAGATCAGGTGACCTCCTGACCCGGGGAAGGAACTCAGCAGAGAAGGAGGGGCTGGAGGGGGTTTTCAGTTTAGAGCTGGCTGGGGATTAGGAGTGAGGGCAGACGGGGGTGTCTAGCTCGCTGCCCCCTAGGATGGACCCAGCTGAGTGATCCGGTTCTCTGTACCTACAAGCTCTGTTTTAGACCATGTTCCTGTCATCTAATAAACCTCTGTTTTACTGGCTGGCTGAGAGTCACATCGGACTGCAAAGTGGGGGTGTGTGCAGGACCCTCTGGCTTCCCCAGGACCCCGCCTGGGCGGACTCACTGTGGGAAGCGCACGGAGGGGCATATGCTGAATGCTCCAAGGTCAGACCCAGGAGGTGAAGCCATGTTAGCTTCTTGCCCTGAAGACGGTCTGCTCCATGGGAGAGGAGGCTCCCCAAAGTCCTGACTGGCTTTGTGGGGAGCAGTTCCAGAGCATCGCCCAGGGACTCCGTGACAGACACTCGCTCTCCTTCCTTTGCAGGCTCTTCAAGGCAAGGGCTCTCTCGTACTCTGCGTACGTGCAGCGCCTAGCACAGCAGGGCCTTGATCCCAGCTGGGAATTTGCTGTAAACCCTGTCATCCTACGGTGGCCCTGAGACACTGAGCCATCAACCCCCTGCCTTGTGCCAAATATTCTGGCTCAGGACACTCCTGGTTCCAAGACCATGGTGTCGGCATCAGGACACGCGGGTGCCTCTTGTTCCGAACAACACAGCGGGTATTTCGGACCCTGGGTCCCCCGAAATCAGTGAGTTGTGGACTGAGGTGGGAGTGGGGCGGAGTGGCACAGTCTGCCCCTGCTTTTACTGAGCCCCCCGCTCGCCCAGCCTCTATGCACTGCTGAGAATCCAGGCCTGGCATGAATGAAGTCTGCTGGCTTCTTATGCAGTAGCTGGGGGAACAAGCGAAATGGAGAAAGCAAGCGAGGTCATGGGCTGGCTCCTCGGCTCGGGGAGACGGACACTGGAGGGATTCAAAGGCAAAAACCCAGCTCCCCCTTGTCCCCTGCTCTTGGTTTGTGTCCAAAGCCGATTCCTCGGATGAAAAATGTTTGGAAAACAAGGCTGCTGGGCGAGCTCCGGATTCCGGAGATAACGGGCAGGCTCGAAGGGGGAACGTTTATTTACACTGGGGGGCTGAAATGTTGCTCTCTGGTGAAACCCAAGCTGGCTGGCGTTTATTTAGCAGATAAGAGGGACGGGGAAGAGGGGGTGCTCCTCCGCTCCCCCCTCCTGCTACTTCACAGCTCTGTTTTCCTCTGCTGGAGAGACTCACGGAGAGACTCGCGGAGGGGAGACCCAGGGGGGCGAATGGACGGCCCGCCTGGAGGAGGGTCCAGCCTAGCTGCTCAGGTGGGAGCTGGTCCCCGCAGACAGGGCTGCCAGAAAGCCGCCCCAAACCCAGTGTGATTAGCAGCAAAAAGTGGCGGGAGGAGGCAGGAGCTGTTGGCAGGTGAGCTACGGAGAGTGAGGCAGGGAGATGCTCAGAGGAGGCTCCAGCGGGGAGAGGGAGAGCTGCCCCCACCCCTGCCTTGCCCTCCCTAGCCTTGCTCAGGGACCCCCCTCCTGGACGTGCCTGGGGAAATGGGGCCTGTCCCTTCACCCCTCAGGCAGAGTCAGTATGTGATAGGCTGCGGTGGTCTCACGCCCGGCTCCCACCCCTGGGGAGGGGACTGGGAGGGCAGGGCCAGTGCCGAGAGGGGTTGGCTGTTGTCCAGGCAATCCTGATATGTGTTCCTATGGGCTGAGACTCCTGGGACCTTCTGGGGTCCCATGTCCTAGGGCCCTCCTTCCTGAGAGCAGGGCGTGTGCAGATTGCTCCCCACACCCACTCGCCCAGCTCCAGCCCCCCACTTCTGATGGCTGAGGGACTCTCCCCACCCCCTATCAGTCTCTGTCCTCCCTCTCCATACGCTTCCCCATCTCACCCCCCCTCCCTCCACTGCCTGTCCCCCCACCGCCCCTTGGTCTGTGCACCCTTTTCTCCCCTATATGCCCTGACTCCCCTCCCTGCACTCCTTGATCAGTCTGATCCACACATCCACCCCACCCCGTCTCTCCTCCGTCCCCCCCATCTGCCTCTGGCCTCCCAGGCACGCTTTCATTGCTTAGGAAGCAGCAGTCGCACAAGGATGAGGGCACTCAGGCAGGCCAGTGCCTCTGTGGAAGTATTTAAGCCCAGGATAATGTTATTATCATATTTTTATGCCAGGAAATTTAAAGGGCAGAGGCCGCAGACAAGCAAACATCTGAAGCCATCAGCCTGATAAGGCCTGAATTTCCTCTCCCTGTTTGCGAGGTTTCTGACCTGATAGGATTGCGTTTATATAGATATGTGTTTTCACACAAATGAGGACTTTCCCAGCTGTCCCCTCCCTGTCCAGTATCCCTTCCCCGCCCTGGCCCTGACCTCCCCGAGCCCTGCGCCCCTCTCTCTCTCTCTCACATGCACACCCACCCTGCCGTGGCTCCCGGCGCGCTTCGTCAAGGAACAAATTGGCACACGACTCCAGAAACGAGAGAGACCACAAAAGATCTGCCCCGGGAGCCAGAGGGGAAAATCCAAAGGGCCATTCTGCGCCGGCAGCTGGGGCCTGACTCATTGCTCTCTGGGAATGCAAACTGCAGCCGTTTAACTGCTGAACGGCCGCTTCAGCGCCTCGGCTGTGTGACGAAGGGCTGCTCGGCGCACACCTCTGCCCCTCTCCCTCAGCCCAGGCTGGAGCGTGAGGCAGGGTGGCTTTGAGATTTGGACACTGAGCTGGGCTCGTGAGAACTGCCATGTGTGTCCTTGCACGAGGGACTTGGCCCCTCTGTTTCCGATGTGTCCGACGGGGATCACAGCACCGCCCTACCTCCCAGAGCAGTGGTCGGTTCAATACACTGAGGACGGAGGCGTTCACAGACGATGGTGGGCGCGGGGGACGCAGCAGATCCTTAGCTGGAGCAATCGGCCTCTAATTTTCACTGTTTGCAGCGGGGAGGGATATAAATGCGCTGCATTGGCTGAGCCAGCCCCTGCTGCAGAGAAGTGAGCGCCAATATCCTACACTGTACTGCGGGTGACAGCGCGGGAGGGCGGGCGGGCTAGGGAATCAGCCTAGAGGTTTCCCAAAGCAAAGTCCCTTCTTTTCTGGCCAGTACTGGGTTTAAAATGGCACCCATGGGGCCGGGCCCTGTTTGGACCAGCCCCCTCCCACTCTGCCCCAGGCCTTGCCCACCACTCCTGCCTCTTCATCCCCTCCCTGCTGCTTGCCCCTGGCCGCGGGGCTGGTGGGCACGGCCAGGCTGGGCAGGCTCTCGGGGTCACGTCCCAGGAGTCTACCCTGGTCCCTAGTGCGGCTTTGGCTCCGGGCCGAGCCGCCTGGGACAGGTGCAGAGGCTGGGCCAGTCTCAGGCAGTGGGAGGGGGCAGGCTGTGGGTGTGTGCAGGCAAAGGGGGGGGGCTTGTGGCAGGAGTGGGGCTGTGCCACACAACAGGGTGGGTTTGGGGCAGGGGACTTGTCCACCCCACACCTGAGACCTTCCCCCAACGAGCGCACTCTCTAATCCGGAGGTGAGGGGGCGGGCCTGGCTGCCGCAGGGTCGGCGCTGGAGCCCGGCTGGCTGCCCCGGGCGGTTGTTTGCACAGGGCGCTGGAGTCGGCCTGCAGCTGGGCCTGTGCTGCCCCCGACTTCCCCGGAGCGCCACTGGCGGGTGGAGGCAGGAAGTTGCCCGCTTGCTGCCTGTCCAGCACACAGGGCCAGAGAGCAGGAAATCAGTATTTTGACAGCCGGGAGCCAGCCGAACTCAGAGGGAGGATGCTCCGGGGAGGGGGCTGGGCTGCAGTGTGGGGTGCACTGGGGCCCGGGAACGCACTGGGGCACATGCTCCCACTGGCACGGGGGGAGAGATGGGGATAGACCTGGTAGGCGGACCCCTGCCCTACTCCTCTATCATCCCTGGGGGAGAGCGGGCAGCTCACAACCAGCCCAAAGGGAAGGGGTGGGGGGGGGGGAAGGTGTCATTAACCCTTTGTGACCCTAGATGCAGTCTCTCCCTTCCCCCCACCCTCTCCTCCAAAGTTGAGGTGCCAGTTTGTCTTTAAGAGAGCAGCAGGGGTCCGATCCTGCCCTGAATCCCGGCTGGGTCAGGGCAGGATCTGGCCCCCGCTCCATTGCCGCGGGGAAGGAGGGTGAAGGAGCAGAGCCGTTACAGGGATCTCTTACATCCGTCTGGCCTGGAGCGGGCGGCGGGGAAAGGCCTGTTCCGAGGGCCCGTTTGATGGGAAATCAGAGGGTGGGAAGCCCCGAGCAGGAAGCTAGGGAGCGACCCGATGAACCACGTGCAGTAAATCAAGGGCCCAGACAGACTCAGGGGAGAGTTCAAGGGGAAATGGAGTGTGAAAGAGCTGAGAGGGCAGTGACGCGGCGCATGCCCCCTCTGCAGCAGCCGCTCCTCTCTGCCTCCAGCCCCCAGGCCCAGGAACCTCGTTAGCACACTGGGAAAGACACTCAGCCACAGCCTGGGGGTATGTGCACGGGTGTTCCTGCCCACATTTGCCTGCACCGGTGCTCCCCGCTGCTCCGTGCCAGTGAGAGTGTTACCAGCGCTCACGGTGCTGGTGCTTTCCTTGGCTCTCATTAAAACCAGAAGGAAGTTTCTCGCCCTCGGGGCTGTGGAAAGGAGGCTGAAGAAGAGACCCCAAAAGGCTCTGAAACCAGAGATCAAAGAACCCTCCCCTTGCCCCTGATTGATCAATGTGAAGCCAATCCCACGTTTAAAACAGACAAAAGGAAGTAGTTCTTCACACAACGCACAGGCAACCTGTGGAACTCCTTGCCAGAGGATGTTGTGAAGGTCAAAACTATAACAGGGTTAAAAAAAGAACTAGGTAAGTTCATGGAGGATAGGTCCATCAATGGCTATTAGCCAGGATGGACAGGGATGGTGTCCCTAGCCTCTGTTTGCCAGAAGCTGGGAATGGGCGACAGGGGATGGATCACTTGATGATTCCCTGTTCTGTTCATTCCCTCTGGGGCACCTGGCCCTGGCCACTGTCGGTAGACAGGATACTGGGCTAGATGGATAATTGCTGTGACCCAATATGGTCTTGCTCCAGGACTGCTGGGCTTCCCCTGACTTGCCCCAACACGGCTTCCTGTGGTTTCAGCAGCTCTGGTGACACAGAGAATCCGTTGGGGACGGTGTGTCAGAGTGGGGCAGACCAGGGTCTGTCTATACTGGTCTCTGTCCCCAGCCGTGGCCAGCACACCCGGGGCAGGTGCAAGAAACCCCCATATGGACACTTATGGAATCACCAGCTGCTAGGGGAAGCAGTTTGAGGTTGGTTTGTTCTGAAGCCTGGGGGGTGGCTACGGGCTACGGGAGGGTGACGGCTGCGATCAGATAAATCAGCCCCCCCGCCCTCCCCATATCTGACACCCTGCTACAGTCCCACGCTTCCGCCCTTGGACTTGTGAGCCCCATTCACACCCACTTACCGACGCGCGGCTGACACCATGTACGGCGCCTTCACATCCAGGCCAGGGAGGTGTGAGAAATAAGGAGGGACTGGCTGGAGGGGCTGCGGTTTGGGGTATTTAAGGTTCAGGGGGAGATAGCAGACCAGCCTGCCCAAGGTGGGAGCCAGGACATGGGGAGACAGAGCTAGACGGGCTGGAGGATGTGGGGCAGTGGATTCTGTGTTCAGCTCCATTCCCCTTGCTCCTGCTGGGCCGATGATAAGGAGGTGCCTCTGTTAGAGCACTTGCCCGCCCACCGACCTGGCCACCACAGCTGACCCTGCCAAGTGGTGTGAGCCCTGATGCCACGGCTCAGAAGGTGCCACTGACCCGTGGACCCTGGCTTTCTGCTGGCAGCTGGGCTGCAATCTCCCGGGCAGCTGCTTCACTTGCTCCCCTCCCATGAACCGTCACCACCGGCCCGTGTCTCTAGGCCGGCTGCTTCCCAGGCATGGACCGCCGGGAAGGAGGCCCGGGCTCTGCTCCATTGCCTCGTGGGGCAGGGGAGGCAGGCGACAGCCCCATGGCACAGGCGCAGTCTGGAGCTATCACCAGTCCTGCTGCACGGTGGCCGGAGTCCCCAACAGCAGCCAGGGAGAGGAGCGAATGGCCTCGAAGTCCCCCTGACCCGAGTCCTGTGGGAGCTCCCAGATTCCAAGCCATGGGATAATGCCTGGGGCCGAGCAGCCGGAGCCTGGCTCTTCACCGCAGCCGCCCGGTGCCCCTGGGCTGCCCCTGAGGCCTCACCCTACGCACTGCCGTGCGAAGGCTGCCCTGGTTTCAGCAGCTCTGCCCAGTCCTCAGGCCCCAGGTCCTGCTCATTGCTACACCCAGTGTAAATGCCCTGAGCCCAGGGCTTAGCCCAAGAGCCAGCTCCAGGATCTCTGCCCCTTAGGAGCTAGGCGGCTGGCACTTAGCCCTGCGATGAGCAGGGGCCTGGGGATCCATTGTGGGGCAGGGGGCCGGCCCGCCTTTCGGCCACGTTCATCGCTGCAGTGCGGAGGCACCACAGCCGCACCGAGTGCTTTCAAACCCTCCCAGGCGGCGTCCGCGCCTCTCGCGGCTCCCCGCAGAGCCTTTGAAGCTGAGGAGTTTGTGAGCGAGAGGAGATGAAACGGCCTGGCAGCCAGCGAGGTAGTGAGCGCTGGTGGGGGCTGGGCGCCCCCGGCTCCACACAACAGGCCTAGCGGGGCCAGGGTCCCTGGCTTCCGAGGCACCGGGGCTGGGAGCTGCCCGGAGCCCCGCGTGCCCATGGCAGTGCCAGGAGCCCCGAGGCCCAGCCCCGCTCTGAGTCCGGCAGCATCGGGGTCTGATTGATTCCGACGCTCTCCTGTCGAATTCCGGGGCTGAAATGAAATGACTTTGTTTACTTCTGGGATCTCATCCAGAAAGGGAAAGTTCACGGGGCTTCCTGCTGTCATCGTATTTTTTCCTGATGGACTGTGCTGCTGGAGTGCAGAGACATGCTGGCTTGAAAGCCCAGGCAGCAGCAGCCTCCCCTTCCTCTGGCTGATACGGGGCAGCCAGGCCTTGGCTGAGTCAGGGTGAGGTGGCCCCACCACCATCTTGTCTCCCTCCCGTCTGCCCGGCTGGGGTAGGGGGGAGAGAGTGGAGCCTTGTTCCCATGGCCTTCCCCAGCAGGGCAGCCACCCCCTGCAATGGCACCCAGCTCCTGGGGCCAGACACCGAGCCTGGTGCCTGGGCATCTCTTGCCCTCCCCACCCCTGGAGAGCTGAGGAGTCCAGCAGCTCACACACAGCCCTGATGGGTGCCACACAATCAGACAGACACCCGTCGTCTCTGGCTGCCACCCTCTGACCACCCCACTGCAACTGGGGCTGTACAGGAGACCCCTGGAATGGCCACGGGAAGAGATGCACCCAGACCGGCTGTATTCCAGAGGGGTTTGGGGCATATGGCTGGAAGAAAGTTCCTGGACTGCCCTGGCCCACAGATGGGGCTGGGAGCTCACGGTGCCCTAGGGCGGGAGCGGTGCCCCGCTGTTGACGCCGTTCCCATGAGACCTGCTGCTGTTTTGGAAACGTTGATTTAAAGCAGAGCCGTGGCGATGACAGTGATGAATTGATACGGTCCCGTCGGGCCAGCACTGATACGTGGCCACAGACGTACCCTGCCTCCCCGCACCACCGCGGGATCCTCAGGGCTCAAGTGGCCGGCACAGCTGCTGCTTGGGGGAGACCGAAGCTGCGTCAGTAGCAGCTGCCTCCCTGGCACATACCACAGGGAGAAGCTGCAGCACCAAACCCGTTGGCTGCATGGACGTGCCAGCTAGGGGCTCCGGAAGTGCAAAGTGATACGGGGCAGGAATGGTGCAGGCAGACGGCCTGCAGCTGCGCCCACCCCCACAGGTTTGCTAATCTTAGTCCTGGCCCCAGCTTCTCTCTGCTCTGCTGAAGCCCCTCCCCTTGCTATTTCAGCTCTGTGCCCACCCCACCCCCACAGCTCTGCCAATGCCCCCCAATCTCACCCCCCCCCCCCACACACACACACTATTCCAGCTTGGAGCTTTCCACACACAGCTCTTTAGCATGTACAAGAGAATCCACTTTAACCCCCTATTCCCCAGGAGTCAGCTCCAAGATGTGGCACACAGCTGTGTGTTTTCTTACCCGGTCAAATGGTTCAGTGGGGTTAGTGGCACCGGGGCTGGGCTATGTACAGCCGGCTTTCTAGGTCTGAGCTGTTTAGGACGCAGCTACGCGCAGAGCCCAAGCCCCGGGGTTGCCTTGGCATTTATGGCATAACCACCTTGCATCCTCCTTGTGCGTTCAAACTGGGAGGGGGCAGTACAGGAAGCCTACATGGTGCCTCCACTCCATAGCCAGACCAGGCTTGGGGGCAGGGACAGGGGCTGTGACACCTGGATGCTACACTACCTTATTCTCCAATTTAAACCCGGTCTGTGATGAGGCTCCCCCGGTGCATTCTCGTTGTGTGCAAACACTGGAGTGAGCTCATCCCCAAAGCCACTGGAATGTGTCCTTTAGCTAGCCGATCTATCACAGTATTAGCTGTGTCCCTTATCGTCCTCTCCAGAGCAGATGAGCAGATAACAGCATTTTGCCTCCTCATGTGTGGATTTCAGGGAACGGCTGAAGACGAGCTCTGGGTGCTGATTGAACTTCTTCTGTTCCTCACCAAGGTCTGTGGAGTCCCAGGTCATCGTGGGCACCACATTCCATCCTCCTGGCCAGCCGTCCTTCCTGAGACACCAGGAAGAGTTAGGGCCCTGCGTCATGCTTCCTTCACTTGTGTGGCTGCCTACAGCGTCTGCCCATGTGACTGATTCTTAGTCAGAGAGACTCAGGCAGGGAGAAAAGATTTTTGCTGATCAGATGCTCAACAGCTTCAAAAGAACTGCACCACACCCGACAACCAGCATTTCTCTGAGATCTAGCTGCTATCCATTCAGACAAATACAACAACTGGGTCATTGACAATAATGACGTCTGGTGACCCCCGCCCCTCCCGATAATGTTATATTTTATTCCTGACCCACAGCATCCTCTGCTGTTCCAGTCTTGGGACTCTCCAGAACAGGAGGGCCAGGGGCGCAGAGGTTTTGGTATGTAGGGTGCTTGTAACTTTGGGCGGGGAGAGGGGGAGGCGGGTACGGCTTGTTCCTGTGCCTTCTGGAAGCATGAACGCCGCGGCTGCATCCCCAGTGCAAGGATCACTTTAAGGCAGTGCTGGAGGAGGCAGCCAGCAGTGCCCCACCAGGAGGGAGCTGGGTGATGCCCCAATTCTCCCACACTTCAGCCCCCATGTTGGTGTCAGCTTGGGACTCCACCCCACTGTGGGAGGGGAAGTTTCCAGAGAGGGGTGGCCTGTGGGGAGTGGGCCCAGTGGAGCGCGCTCCCTTGAGGCCATGGTGGAGCTGAGACAGGGCAGTTCCCCTCTTTGGGCTCCCAGGGCTGGTAGGGGCAGTGCTGGGGGCAGGGCAGCTGGCTCCTGGTGAGAGGCCAAAGTGCCCGTGTCTGGGGGCTGATGGGCGCTTCCTCTCCCTCCATCTCTGAGCAGTGCAGCCTCCCCACAGCCCCCTCTGCGCACCTGGCTGCACCGTGGCCCTCCCCTCCCCACGGCCATCTGCTGCCCCGAGCGGGCGAGATGCTGCCTGTCCGGCATGTTCCACCCCCGCAGCAGCCGTCCTCTTTCAAGTCCTAATTTCTTCCTGCTAATGAGGAACGGAGCCTTCCCAGCGTTCCTGCCTGCGCTCACCCCCAGCCGTTCTCCAGGGGGCTCGGGCTGCGGCAGATGAAAGGCGCTCACGCACGGCCCTGTCCTCTCTTCGCACACGCAGCTTGGCATGGGGCAGTGCCTGGCGGGGGGCTGCTGTCAAAGAGCCATTCGCTTCCTCCTGGTTCAGAGAGAAGGAGGAGCAGGGGGCTGGCACCCGGGGAGGGGGTTGTGTGTTGAGGTTCTCCCTGTGTCTGCTGATCTGTCTCCCATGGGGTGTGTCTGTCTCCCCGCTTGTGCCTGTCCATTTAAATGACTGTGGGGCCATGACCAGGTATGCAGGTGCTGCCACAGTCCAGCCTGTCTCTGGGGCAGGTGCGAGGCTCTGGGGCTGGCCACCTGGGGTCCCAGAAGGGGGCACTGGGTTCTGGGTGGGGGCTGGTGGCGCCTCTCTCTTGGACTTGGACACAGGGGAAGCACTTTGCCAGCACCATGGTGAGGCTGGGCTGTCAGGCCATCTCTAGAGGGGAGAGACCTGGGGAGTTAGGGATGGAGCAGAGGCAGTGCCTCAGTTTCCCCTATGTGCTGCATGGGTAATTAGGTTAATTTGCAGAAATCCAGGTGTGCCTGACACCTGGCTGTCTGGGGCCTGGGCCCCATGCCCATGGAGAGCCTGAGAAGACAATGGCCACTCCATTTGCCTGGACATTTGGTACCATGGATGACCCACGCACCACAGGAAGGCAGCCGGGTTTGACCAGCTGGAGAACAAAGGGCTAATGAGGAGGGCCAGGTGATAATGTGTGGTGGGAACAAGGACGAAGGACTCGGAAGGGGCCAGGTGCGGTTGTTTAAGTGGAGGCAGAGAGAAGCAACTGGATGGACTGCGACTAATGAGGGGTCAGAGAGCTCTGGGCTCGGGGACTGACCCAGATGGACTCTGTTGTAACTTTCCGCTCTCTGTGTTAACTAAGGACTTTCTATGCTCTGTACCAGACCTCTAATAAAGCCTCCTGCTTTTCCAGCGCCGGCTGAGAGTCACCCCAGAGTGAGGAAGTTGGGAGTGCGTTGCTCCCTTTGGGTGTGTGTCTCCCTCAGGTGCCCAACTCAGGCGGATTCCCTGCGGGGAGCTCACAGCGTGCAGCGGAGGTGCTGAAGGCTCGTAGTTCAGTCCCAGGAGGCGGTGAAGTCAAGGGGCTTACCCAGTGACAGCGTGACCCCAAGAGACTGACACATTGACGGGGTCCTCCCAGGGACTGCTCCAGAGCTTTGCGAGAGCCCCGGACCTTGGGAGGTCTCTTCCCCACCGAGGAAGTCAGGCTTAGCATGCAGGGGGCGTCTTTTGCTGGTTCTTCCCTGAGCTAGGAAACCATGGGAGTGTGGGTTCTTCACAGCCTGTCTCTGCAGCGGCAGGCGGGGCTGGGGATATGCGGAGCAGGATTGGGCCGTGGTCAGAAATAGACCGGCTGGTGTCGGAGGTTGTTTGGCATTTGTCTCCACCGATGGCAGAAAAGCCCTGGATGATCCAGCTACTTAGAGGGAAGGCGGCCGCCTTCCTCATGGCACACTCACTCCTCTCCATACTTGTCTTGCTCGCTGTCTCCGCCTGAGCCCTCCCTTGCTGGGTGACGTGAGCCGCCAGTGGGACCAACAGGTAGTGGCTGGTCTCAGGTGAGTTCTGCATGGACCATCTGCCCGGAGGGAGCGGTTATAGCTGAAATAGCCCCTGGGGGCTGATTCCTCTCCCCTTCAGAGCTAGCAGCATCTCGCTCCCCCCTTCATCCCCCCGGCTGTAGCTTGGACCAATGAATTCCCTGCTGGGGGCTGCTCAGGGCCAAGGCTCTGCCCCTGTGGCTTTGGATTGCAGCCAGGGCAGAGGAGCTGCTCCTGGTGGGTTTTGTAGGTTTCCTTCACTGGAAGACAAGTGGCTGGTCTCAGGTGACTCCTGCCCATGAGGAATCCATCCACCGCCCGCTGCTAAGATCAGAGCGTGGCTTACCGCACAGGAAGCCTCCAACCTGGCGAAATCAAAGAGAATCAATAAAGTCGAGTCAGGAGCAGATCTTCCCCGGACGGGCGGCCAGACGTGAAAGCGGAGAGGCCTCCTTCACGTTGCCCACCAGTGCTCCACTGGTGGCCACAGCACAGGCAGCCCTGGTGCCGGCAGCCGGCACTGGCATGTGACTGCCATGGTGCCTAGCCCTGATCTGAGCCGCGTGAAGTGGCACTGTGGGTAAAACGGGGTAGCCAGTCGACACGGGTGCCCTCCCTGAGGCTACTATTACTGGGGTTGGGCCAGTGACAGGGCAGGAGGCTGGGCATTGAAAAATTAAGTCTAGGGGAGACACACGGTGTCAAAGGTCCCACAAAGGTCCCGCTTACAACCCAATCCCCACTAACCACCCCCATTCACAGACACACCCACATGCCAATACATGTCTCTCTCATTCCTAAGCACAGCTGGGTGGGTGGTTATTGGGGTTTGGGGGTTGGTGCATGGGGTGGTTATTGGGGGTTGGGATGTTGGTGCATGGGGTGGTTATTGGGGCTTGGGTTGTATGTGCATTGGGGGTGGTTATTGGGGGTTGGGGTGTATGTGCATGGGGTGGTTATTGGGGGTTGGGGTGTCGGTGCATTGGGGGTGGTTATTGGGGGTTGGGGTGTATGTGCATTGGGGGGTGGTTATTGGGGGTTGGGGTGTATGTGCATGGGGGTTGGGGTGTTGGTGCATGGGGTGGTTATTGGGGCTTGGGGTGTATGCATTGGGGGGTGGTTATTGGGGGTGGGGTGTCGGTGCATTGGGGTGTGGTTATTGGGGGCTGGGGTGTATGCGTATGGGGTGGTTATTGGGGGCTGAGGTGTATGTGCATGGGGTGTAGTTAAGGGATGTTGTATGCATGTATTTATTGAGTGTTGGGGTATTCTTTGGGGGGGTTATTGAGTGTTGGCGGTGTTAGGTGTGTGCTGGTGTTGGAACGTGTATGTTGTGTATTGGGGTGTCTGTGAGCATGTTGTGTCGGGGTGTGTGTATGGTGTCCGTGTGTGGTTATTGTTGGGTGTTCGTTGTGGTTGGGGTGTGTTAGGTGTGTGGGGAGGTGTCAGTGTGTGTGTGTGTGGGCTGAGTGCCGGGGGTGCATTCTGGTAGTTGGGCCTGTGGGTGTGGGGTGGTTGGGTGCTCCTGGTGGGTGCGGGATCATCTGTCAGGGGGTGGGGTGCGTAGGTGGGAGTGGCTGGGTGCACATGGGGGGTTCCTGGGTGGTGGTGGTGTGGGGGCGGGGGGTTGGGACACGCTGTGCAGTGGACGTGGCTCTCTGCTCACGCAGGGCTGCGGCAAGGCCAGACACACCACGGGCCCGGCCTCTCTGCACGCACGTCGCTTTCCTGCCCGTTTCAATCACTCTCCCCAGCCGGGGGCTGCAGGGCCTGCACGCCAAGCGGCCATAAAAAGGGCCATAATGGACGGCCTGGCCTAAATGAAATATTTAATGTGACCCATAAAGCCTGGTGAGGCCATTAGCAGCAGCTCCCAGGAGAACATGGGGGGTGGGCTGCCCTGCATGGGGGGAAGGAGGGTGCCTGGGACAGCCAGGGGCTGGGAACAGGCACCACAGGAAGCAGAGGGGATGGGGCGGGGGAAGGAGCCATAAATCTTTGGTGAAGGTCAGAGTAAGAGGAGAGGGAGGGAGCAGCAGGCAGGCGGCTACCAGCGCATGGTGGCACGGGGTTCAGGCTAGCATGACGGGCCCCCCACGTCTGTGGAAGAGCGGGCTCCCGGGGAACGGCATTCCGGGGTCTGGGCCTAAATCCAGTCCTCCTGCTCACCCAGGGCAGTGGGGTGTGTGTGTGTGGGGGGGTGTCATTGTGGGGCGTGGTGGAGGGGGGATCTGTGTGTTGCGTGCATGGGGTGGGGGGCTGTGTGTGGGATGGGCAGGTGCCTGGTTGTGTTGTGCATGGGGGGGGGGTGTTGTTGCATGGATGTGGGTGGTGGTGTTGCGTGGGGAGTGACGTGAGTGTGCGTTGCACAGGTGTGTGCTGTTGTGTGGGGGTGTGTTCATTCACTCCTGAGCCTCCCCCCCCGGCACCCTCCCTCGGCTGCACTGGGCCATTGGCTAATCTGGGAGAGCAGCTTCCTCTATCCTAGTGCCACAGCCTGACCCGCCGCCTCCTGCAGGCAGGGCCCTTGCCCAGCTCTGCCCGTGGGCCTGGCCTGGCCACGTGCCCTGGGAGAGGCTGCTCCCTGGCAGAGTCCCCGGCTCTGTGTCTGTGGGCGGGGGAGCTCTGAGTTCCCTGAGGAGATAAGGGGGTGGGGAAGGGGCTGCGTTGCGGATGAGTTACGGCCCCTGACCCACAGGTGACTCCCTGCACCTGAGGCCCTGGGGCTTCCTGCCCATTGTGTGGCTGCCAGCGCTGACAGGGACCATCTACCAGATAACTAAGGTAAATACAGGGCCCTCCCAAGCGAGGACCCCGAGAGCAGGTCACCCGAGGCTGCCGGGCAGAGGGCAATGGCAGGGCGGCAGGGGAAGAGTTCAGGCCGGGGGCGAGGCAGGACACGCTGCCCCTGGGATGGCTCGGCAGGGGGCTGGGGTTACACAGCCCCCTGCCAGCCCCTTATGCACCACGGGGGCTGGAACCTCTACTGGGGGCTCCACAGGGGCTCTGCTGGCACCCTTGGGCGATGGGCACAGAATGGAACAGGGCCGGGTGCCCCGGGCAGAGGGGGGATGGGGTCATTTGCTGGGGGGGAACCTATGCAGGGGAGTCATTCACAGTCCCGTGCCTTCTGCTTCTGGTACCCACGGCCCATTGCAGGCCTGGCAGGGTGCTGCCCCGTCCCCTCTCTGGCCAGGGGAATGAGAAGCATCGGGAGAGGGAGCTGGGAGCAGGGGGGGATTAGCCCCCCCTTCCTTGAGTCCGGGATGGTGGGTGGGGGATGGACCCAGCTCTGCCCACCCTACCCGACCCCGGGTCTCTGGAAGGGGGAGGGGGGAGGTGCCCAGCTCTGTGCCCCCCCCCGAAGGGTGGGAGGGGGATGGGCCCAGTTCCCCCTCCCACTGAGACTGACCCCTGGTCCCTGGGGCTGGGGGGTGGCCCAGGTCTGACCCCGCTGCTCTCTGGGAGAGGGGAAGGAGCCCGCCCCCTCCCCAGCATTGTCCCCTGCTGCCCCCCCTGGCACAGGCTGGCCCCTCTGGCTCTGTGGAGTTAAAGAGAGGGAAGAATTTTAACTGCATCGACCCTTGACCCCGCCGCCTGCAGAAGGGAAGTGACGCCCCAACCTGTCCCCAGCCCTGGCCGGGGCCGGATGGGGGGAGGGGAGGGACAAGTGGGGGCGGGGGGTGGGATAAAGACTATTTCAGTAAAAGCCAGGGAGAGAGACAAGCAGGTGACTCCCGCCTGCAGCCCCCGCTGGGCACAGGGGGATGGGGGCAGCCTGGGCTGAGCGGGGAGGGGGGGGTCACTTCACTGCCTGAACTCGCCTCCAGCTCTCAGAGCAGCAGGGAAAGCTCCTGGGAAGGGATTCAGCCGGCAGTGTCTTGGGCTTCCTCGGCCCTGCTCTGAGCAGTCCTAGCCCCCACCCAGCCCCCACCCTGAGCCTTCATCAGCAAGGCTGGGGTAGCAGGGGGCTGCGGGTCGGGGCTGAGGGGCACCGGCAGAGCTGTGTGGCGGGGGGAGTCCAGGGCTGGGATAGCAGGGGGCTGCGGGTCGGGGTTGAGGGGCATCAGCGGAGCTGTGGGGGGGGAGCCCAAGACTGGGACAGCAGGGGGCTGCGGGTCGTGGCTGAGGGGCACTGGCAGAGCTGTGGGAGGGGGGAGCCCAGGACTGGGGTAGCAGGGGGCTACGGGTCGGGGTTGAGGGGCACTGGCAGAGCTGTGTGGGGGAGCTCAGGGCTGGGACAGCAGGGGGCTGCAGGTCGGGATTGAGGGGCACCGGCAGAGCTGTGTGGGGGGGAGCCCAGGGCTCGGGTAGCAGGGGGCTGTGGGTCGGGGTTGAGGGGCATTGGCAGAGCTGTGTGTGGGGGAGCCCAGGGCTGGGATAGTAGGGGGCTGCAGGTCGGGGTTGAGGGGCATTGGCAGAGTTGTGGGTGAGGAACTCAGGGCTGGAGTAGCAGGGGGCTGCGGGTCGGGATTGAGGGGCTGTGTGTGGGGGAGCCCAGGGCTCGGGTAGCAGGGGGCTGCGGGTGGGGAGTGAGGGGCATTGGCAGAGTTGTGGGTGAGGAACTCAGGGCTGGAGTAGCAGGGGGCTGCGGGTCGGGAGTGAGGGGCATTGGCAGAGTTGTGGGTGAGGAACTCAGGGCTGGAGTAGCAGGGGGCTGCAGGTCGGGGTTGAGGGGCATTGGCAGAGTTGTGGGTGAGGAACTCAGGGCTGGAGTAGCAGGGGGCTGCGGGTCGGGAGTGAGGGGCATTGGCAGAGTTGTGGGTGAGGAACTCAGGGCTGGAGTAGCAGGGGGCTGCAGGTCGGGGTTGAGGGGCATTGGCAGAGTTGTGGGTGAGGAACTCAGGGCTGGAGTAGCAGGGGGCTGCGGGTCGGGAGTGAGGGGCATCGGCAGAGTTGTGGGTGAGGAACTCAGGGCTGGAGTAGCAGGGGGCTGCGGGTCGGGAGTGAGGGGCATCGGCAGAGCTGGGCAGGGCAGGACTGCACTAGCAGCTGGGGGAAGCTGCAGACCCCAGAATATCTTGCACGGCACCAGGCCTGGCTCTAGCCAGAAGTGCCCGTCCAGAGTCCCTCTCCCTCTGGAGAGCCTGTGATTGCTTCTGAGTTAGCCAGGTGCCTTTCCTCCATCCCTGCAGGCAAACTCCCCTCCCACAGGGACAGCGCCCTGCAGGTGTCTTGCCCTCTGAACCCAGAGATGGGGCCTCCTACCTTCCCCTGCCCCCTCCTCTTCCCCAAGACAGCAGCAGGGCATTACCAGCTGGGGTGGCTACCCGGCCAGGTCAGGGTGGCAGCACATCTCTCCCCTGGGCATTGCCAGCTGGGCCGCCAGCTGCAGAGACGGGGAGCAGCCGCCCTCAGGGGGCAGCCGCAGCCCCTCCCGGCTGGCAGTGCGGATGAGGCAGCTGTCAGGGGGCCTTGGGTATCTGTCTGCACCAAGTGCTGCATTTCCAATTACCAGCCCCTTCCCTTCAGCGCGCTGGAGACTTCACACTCCGCTGCTCTATCGATTAGATGCTGACGCGCAGTTTTCCCTTCCTATTAGGGCTGGGAGCTGAGGCCGCTCCGGCTCCTCTCCCCAATACGGCTGGGCCCCATGGCCCCCTCCCCGGCGCCCACAGGAGGAGCACACGGAGTGACGGGTGAATTTCGGCCATCACTCGGCTGGAACAGAAGCTCGTTCTGGGACCGTGAACACGGAGCTGCTTGTTATCCAGGCTCTTGTCAGGGCTGCAGGGCCGAGAGCTTGTCAGTGATCAGCATCCCATGGAGCGGGGGCGTCCTGGGTGTTGTGTGTGTGTGTGTGTCGGGACACAGCGCTGAGGGGTTGTGTGGATGTGTGTGAATGGCACGAGGTGTTGTCAGGTTTTGTGTGTCAGTGTGAACAACACCAGGAGGTTGCCTGGGAGAGTGGGTGTATGGGTGTATACAGCACTGGGGGGGGGGGTGTTGTGTTGGCTGAGGGGGGTGTGTGGCGGGAACAACAGCTCTGGAGGTTGTGGGTGTGGTTGTGTATACACAGTGCTGAGAGAAAGTGTGTGTGTGTGTACAGCACTGGGAGGTTTTGTGTGTGTGTGTGTGTATACAGTGCTGGGAGGTGTGTGTGTGTGCACAGCACTGGGAGATGTTTTGTGTGTGTACAGCGCTGGGAGGTTGTGTGTGTGTGTGTGTGTACAGCGCTGGGAGGTTCTCTGTGTGTGTGTGTGTGTGTGCGTACAGCGCTGGGAGGTTGTGTGTGTACGGGGACTGCACTTGAGTGGGCGGGTGGTTGTATGTGTATCTGCACAGCGCCGGGAGGTTTTGTGTGTGTGTGTGTGTGTGTGTACAGCGCTGGGAGGTTTTGTGTGTGTGTGTGTGTTTGTGGACAGTGCTGGTGCTGTCCCTTGGGGCTGCTCTGTGGGGTGAGTGGGGTTGCACAGCACCAGGCCCAGAGGCTGGTTGCTTGGGGTTTCCTCCCACACACCTCCTCTGGCTGCTGGGGACTCACTCAGGAGGTCCGGGGGCAAGTCCAGTGCCCCTTCCCAGTGGTCCCACAGAGCCAGTGACACCTGATGGGGTCGCTGTACCCCCACCCCCTCCCTGTGTGGCAGGTGGGTACCCGTCTGCGCCCCCTCTTCCCATAGGGTTCCAGTTCTCACCCCCTGCTGCATTGTTGCCAGCTGGATCCGGCCTCTGCCTTATGACAAAGCCCCGGCATGTGAGAGCAACGGGGCACATGCCCCCAGAGCTGGAGCAAGCGACCCCGGGCAGGCTGGGCTGCTGTGAGGCAGGTTACAGCTCCTGGCACATCCCCGCCCCGGGCTCCTGCTCAATGGGGCTGGAATTATTACAGTGTAATTAAAAACGCAATTAAGCGCTGCCACTTAGCAGAAAAGTCAGACAGTTTGGGAATAATTATCTGACAATATAACAAGTTGCACCACATTAATCAGGCGCTGATCTGCTCCGGCAGCTGTGCATCCGACTCCGGCCTGCACACTTAATGGCGTCATTTAGGAGAAAGCATCAATCAGGCACTTACCAGGGCCCTGACCAGAAGCGCACGGTCTGTGGGCAGCGCTTCCCCCTCCCCCCTCCTTTCCTTGGGGGGACAGGGAAATCCACAGCTCCCTTTCATTCCTTCCTGGGGTGGGAGCACTGCCTGGTGGTTAGATCAGTGGGGAAGGGACGGGGGAAGGGCTGGGCGCCAGGACACCTGGGTTCCATCCCCAGCTCTAGGAGGCAGGGCTAAGAATCAGGACGCCTGGATTCCATCCCCAGCTCTAGGATGGAGTGGTGTCTTAGAACAGGGGTAGGGGCTGGGAGCCAGGATGCCTGGGCTCTACTCACAGTGCCAGGAGAAGAGTGGCATTGCCCTCCCAGCTTTATGCAAGCAGGACCGTGCCGGTGTAACTCAAGGGACTCAGCGTCTCTGCTCATCTCCTCTAGCTCCTCCCTGGCCCCCAGCGCCTGCTCCCCTCGGGCAGGGCAGGCTGGGCCTCTCCTAGAGCCTCGGTGGTGTGGGATGGTGGCCATGGTGATGGGGCTTTGCTGAGGGAGCTGTCTGTGCTGTTAGGCGTAGGGAAGGTGGGGTGGGCGCTGGGCTGGGCCCGACTAGCTGGGAGAGCCTGGTCCACCGTGTTCAGCTGTACCAGCCTCCCCAGGAGCTGCAAACCCCAAAGGGATGTGCCAGCCAGAACCCCGTCTCCTCCCCACCACGGCCCTGCCCCCCACCCCCGAGCCCAGCTCCGTCCAACAGGTGGGATTGGTGCGTCCATCTCCCTGCTGAGCCCCACCGTGGGAATCTGCTGGGCCAGGCCGAGTCCGTGGGGCATCTCCTCTGGCCAGACAAACGGGGGCTCTGTGCTGCAGGGCCAGGCCTGCGATGCCCACCATCAGCTGGCGGCCCCACCAGCGTCCACGCTGCAAGCCCAGTGCAGAACTGGCAGCCTTGCTTCCCATCAGAAACCTACCTGCTGCCTCCTAAAGCCCAGCCGTGGGACATTGCATTAGTAGGAGCATTGCCAGCAGATCGAGGGAAGTGATTATTCCCCTCTATTCGGCACTGGTGAGGCCACATCTGGAGAATTGCATCCAGCTTTGTGCCCCCCAACTACAGAAAGGATGTGGACAAATTGGAGAGTCCAGCGGAGGGCAACAAAAATGACTAGGGGTCTGGAGCACATGACTTACGAGGAGAGGCTGAGGGAACTGGGGTTATTTAGTCTCCAGAAGAGAAGAGTGAGGGGGGATTTGATAGCAGCCTTCAACTACCTGAAGTGGGGTTCCAAAGAGGATGGAGCTCGGCTGTTCTCAGTGGTGGCAGATGACAGAACAAGGAGCAATGGTCTCAAGTTGCAGTGGGGAAGGTCTAGGTTGGATATTAGGAAACACTATTTCACTAGGAGGGTGGTGAAGCACTGGAATGGGTTCCCTAGGGAGGTGGTGGAATCTTCATCCTTGGAGGTTTTTAAGGCCCGGCTTGACAAAGCCGTGATTGGGATGATTTAGTTGGTGTTGGTCCTGCTTTGAGCAGGGGGTTGGACTAGAACCTCCTGAGGTCCCTTCCAACCCTGATATTCTATGACACAATGCGCTGGGCAAAGTCACACAAGGGGAGCCTGGCTACACAAGGATTGCTGCCAATGAGACACGGGTGAGAGGGGCAGGCTGAGGGGCAGGATGTCCTCTCCCAGGGTGAGGCAGGCAGCGGGGCTCTGAGTGGGGCTGGGGTTCCCCACCCAAGGTGAGGGACTGTGAGGGGATGAAAGCGGGCAGACCCCCTCTCTTCAGCCGGGCACATGGCTGAAGCGGGCGTTTCCTGGCGAGGCCTGGGCAGCAGGAGCTGGTGCGTGTGCAGAGCTTTGGGGGGGGGGTTGGTTTGGATGGATGGATGAAGACAGGGAGAGTGTTGGCTGCTCTCGGGGGGCCCAGGCGATCGATGAAGAGCAGCAGCCCCACCCGGCATGCTGGAGCCGCCTGACACCTTGGGGCCACTCCCCCGCCCGCCAAAGGCAGGAGCATCGATCCCGCGGCAGCTGCCTCCCTTCCGGGTCAGCAGAGAGGACATGCCGGCCACCCCAGCCTGGCTCTCCCACCTGCCCATCACGCGGCACCCGATATCTAGCACAGGCAATGAGAGCCGGGGGGAGGGGAGCTGCCAGAGCTGCTGCAGGAGCCAGCCCTAGACACAGGGGGGTGGGGGCGCACTGGCTGGGGCGGGCCTGGAGGCATCTCCCCTTGCTCACGTGTGCTGGTGCCTCGTCTCCTCCCTGCCCTGCTCTACCGCTGTCGGGCAGCGGGGAGGCTGGGGGGCAGCGGGGAAGCAGGTGCTGGCATGGGCTGAGCTGTTGCTTTCTGGCTGGATTTCCCCTCTCCTGCCACCGGGGCGCAGAGTGATTCATGGGTGTCTCGTGGAGGCTAACGGCTGAGCTGGGAGCCGGGCAGACGGAGCGAGGCAGATGGAACAGCGGGCCTTTAAATAATTTGTTAACTTGCTTCTTCGCTGGCTGGAGCCCACGAAGAGCGAAGTGGGGAATAAAGGTGGGGGCGTCTGATGGAGGGCAGCGGGGGCGCGGGGCCGGGAGCGCCAGCCACAGGCCGCTCCCGCCGCAGCATCCTCGGCCCATCTGCTCTCCTGTTGCCCGGAGGGGCGCGCTCTCTTCCACGCTTGGCCGCTGCTTTTTGCTGCCCACGTTAACTGGGACTCTGCTGAGCTCCCCCAAGCAGCTCGCCGTCTCGGCACGGCTCCTGTCCCGGGGCAGGGGGGCTGGGCACTCGCACTCCTCGGCGCTGCCAGCAGCTTGTGTTGGGAAGAAAGCCCCCAACATCTGTGCCCAGTCGCTCCAGCGGGTCGGAGCCTTTGTACTGGGAGACCAGAACCTGCCCAGCACGCTGCCCCAGCTGCCTCCCCCCGCGCCCCAAGCCTTCCTGGGAGGATCCACCAGTCTCTGGTGGCTGGGTGCCGGTAGCCTTGGCACTCTGCTAGGCCCCGTCTGGTGTCCTCATGCCCCCTCCGAGCGCTGGGATGGAGGTGCTGGGCTCCCCCCGATGGGCGTGGCGGAAGAGATCGCGCTGGCTTTTAACTGGCAGCGTCCCCTCATTGCTCTGGCTTCCTCCACAGCTCCAGCACGCCCGCCCCACGGCCACGGCCGCGCGGTGGCTGGCAACACTCCTTTGCAAAGCAGCTTGCTCCCTTCCTCGCCCGGTCACCAGCCGAGTGGCTCTGTTCTTTCCTGCTCCGGGGAGGAGAGGGTAACCCCACTGGGGGCTCTCCAAGGCCCCCCTGCTCGGCATCTCCCACGTACCAGCAGCCTCAGGAGGGCACTGTCAGGCTGATCTCCTCGCTGGCTCTGGGTCGGTCTCTCACGTTCCCCTGGCTCTGGGGGGCGTGGGGATGGGAGGATTCCAGTGGGGTCCCTATATGGGTCTTTCCACCTCTCTCCCCCCACGAGGGGCTCGAAGAAATGCTGATTTACATATGTGGGGCATGGGTAGCTGCCCCCAGGAGAGAGGAGATTGGCTCCCCGGTGGAGTGAAGGAAAGCTGCCCCTGGGACCAGCCGACGTCTGGGGCGGTGGGCTGGAGCCGGAGGCTCTCTGGGCGCCAGGGTTGGCTTAGGGGAAAGCGCCGATGAGCCGGCGGCTGTGCCGAACCCTCCGCCAGGGTGGAAATGCCAGTGACCGGGAGGAAGCCAAGGGAAAATCCAGTAGGCCCAAAGGCTGCCGATGGGAGCGGATCCTCGAGCAGCTGGGGCGAGCCAGGCCAGGTCTGCATGTGCCGCCCTCAGGGAGTGGGGAGCCGGTAAAATCGCACAATAGCCGATTAATTACCGGGCCGTAAAGGGAAACGAGGTGAGAGTGCCTTAAATAGAGCGAGGGGCGGCAGAATAAACAGGCTTTGAAGGCCATCAATTAGCCGGCAAATTAATGAGTATTTATGGCGTGTATTTGCTCGCGCTAATGAAGTCCTCGGCTGGAATAACATTCATCCCGGAGCGCAGCCCCGCTCGGCTCGACTGCAAACTCTGCGCGCGCCGCCTGGCCTCCCCCCATCCCGCCGTTGCCATGGCAGCCCCCAAGAGACTGGCAACTTGTGCTGCTTGCACTGCTGGGCTAAAGGGGAGCAGGGCTGAGCCTGCTCGGGGGGGGGGGTGTGGGGGAGCAATTGTCAGTAACCAGAGTATGGCCAGGGGCCGGAGTGTGTCTAGGGAGAGGGCCTCAGCCTCACACCCCAGTCCCAGCCCCCAGGGATTTCCCTGGCCTGCAAGTGGCTGAGCCCTCTGCCACCACCGACCTTTTATGGGGCCCACTGGGATGCTTTTGGGTCAGTGCCATGGGGACCCCTGGGGCTTGCTCCCCTCACCCCCGCCCCTGCTCTCCTCCCTTCCCCAGCTCCCCTTCCTGACCCTAGATCCCTCCTCTCCTCCCTCCCCTTCCCCAAGTCCCCCCCCCTTACCTCCCCCCCTTCTCCCACCACTCCGGGGCTCCCGTCTGGGCTGGCCCCCTCCCCTGCTCGCTGTCGGGGTTTCCCAGGACGGCTCCGGTTTCTGAGAGCCGGAGATAAAAGGCAGCGATTGTCTCCTTTGTTCGGCGCGGTTCTCGCGCAGCCCTTGGGCCTGAGCGAGGGAACCAGCCCGAAAGGAAATCAGGGGCTTAGCACAGTCATTTCTCCCCTCATTTGCCAGTTCTGCCATGAAATCCCATTACAAAAGGCTTAGTAGCGGCGCTGGGGAAGGTCACTCCCGGGGGCCTGAGGAGATTTACGCTGCAGAAAGGTGCTAGAAAAGAGCAACCCCACACGGCTCAGGCCATAAACGCACAGTTCCCCTCCCCCCCCCGGCCCCCCGCTCACAGGCGACCCACCCCTAGACACATGCATTAAACTGGGGATTAGGCAGCTACTCAGCTGCCAGGAGAGGAAAGCCAGGCTCGGGCGTGTTGGGCTGCTCGTCACCTCCTTGCAGGCTGCGTCCTGGCCTGCGCTGAGACACAAGGGTCTGCTCCAGGCCTGGGCTCCATGTGGGCCCACCAAGGGAGTTCCATGCTGAAAGGTGAGCCAAAATGATCTCCCCCACCCTCCCATGTCCCTTCCCTGGCCTGGCGTGGACATGGCGGCAGGGGCTTATCAGGCACGTCTCCGGGGTGCCCCGGACGCTGGGGAAATGCACATCAAATAACCATGGTTAACACCCTGACAAGGCAGCCCATCAACCCACCTGATCACGTAGACACCAACCGGGCCCCAGTAACCACCGCAGGATCCGAGCCGCTCTTGAATATTTAGATGTACCAGCAGCAGCCGTTGCCTGCCTCGCCTGTGGGAGAACTAGTGGCAGTAGATCTGAGGGATTGGGGGTGGCGCATGTGATGGGTGTGGGGAAGGCTAAGGGGCAGAGCTGAGTGAGGTCAGGCAGGGTGAAGCTCCTGCTTTTTCCTCTTGTGGCAGTGAGTTCCACAGGCTGGGCCCAGCTCCTGAGAGGGTCCTGCCTCCCGCACCTCCCTCTATTGGCGGGTTTCCGTGGGTGGCTTGAGGATAACAGGGAGCGGGCCTCTCAGGGAGCCAGGGGCTCAGAGGATCAGGAGAGCGCCCCCGACCTGGGCTCTTCCATAGGGACTGGTGCAGAGGATGGGACACGGGGGCCATGTGCTCATGGGGATCCATGTTACAGTGCAGATGGCCTGCTGTGCGCTGCACAGCTGGGGTGTTGCCAGAAGAGGCGGATTAAGATTTATTTGGGCCGTGGGCACAAAGAACATTTTGGCTCCGCACGACCTGGGAGCCGGGGAGGCTGGGGGAAGGGGGCCGTGCCCGCCCACTTTTTAACATGGGTGTAGTAGCCTTGGGCCGGCGCAGAGTGGCAGTGCTTCTATATCGTGATGCCAACTTTTCCCAACCTAGCGCTAAAAATTTCCCAAATCAGGTGAAAAATTCCCTGGAATTTGCCAGACTCTGGAATGTTTTTTTACCAGTTTGGGAAAATTTTGGCGCTAGCCAGTGCTGCTATATCCTGGGAAATGTCCCAAAATCTGGGAATTTTTGAGTAAAATGTTTCACTTTGGGAAATTGCAGGGCAAATAGGGAAACTGCAGGACACGTGCTGTTAAAAATTCCCAGATTTTGGGACATTTCCCAGGATATAGAAGTACTGCAGAGCGGTGGCAGCCTGGGAGTAGTTTGGGAGGGGGGCATTGCCCCCCCCAAACTGCAAGCCTAAGGACAGAGGTGGCAGGAGGAGCGGAGCTGTTGCTGGCACAGAGGGCCCAAGGGGGCAACAGCGGGGTTCGTTGCCCGGTGTGCTTCACGCCAATGAACACACCAGGGTGGAGAAGCAGACGAAGTTTATTCAAGAGCTCTGAATAGGCACTAGGAGACCAGCATGTCTCAAATCAAGCGCGCTGATACAAGCAGTTTTTCCCTTTTTATCCTTTCCTTTCTCCCCCTCCTTCCTTTCCTACCTCACCCCCTTCCTCACCCTGTAGCAGTTACATTAAACGACCTTGGCTGTGTAGCTTGTTCGCAATGTTCCCCTCTGCAAGTTATTTTGTCCTTCAGCTAGAAGCATGTAGGTTCCCCTTATCACTACCGCGTTCCAGCTGCTGGCCTGTGAGGTTAGTAAAGTTTAACATGGAGGGGCTTTGGTTCACTTTGGCCTAGAGCGGGGGGGCTTCATCGACTCTCGTGGTCTTCCACACACACACACACCCCCGAGTTACGTAGGGTGATGCCTAGTGACACCAACAGAGCCGCACGTGTTTGCTGCCTCAGACACAAAGCCCAGACAGCTGCAGGGGCAGCCTGTCATTGGAAGCAAGAGGGAACCGTTGGGGGGCGGCCTGGCGGCAGGAGCTGGGCGCAGGCGCTAAGTGAGCCTGGGTGGAGTACGACGGCCGCTGAGCCCGGGCCAGTAGCAGTGGGAGGGGGGCTGCGCCGGAGGAGCCCTCCCTGCCTGTGACCTTCCCAGGGCTCCCTGATGCCTCCCAGCTGGGGCAGGGCCTCCTCTCCCTGTAGAAAGTGCCTGTGGGCCCTGGGAAGGGGACAGGAGGCTGGACCAGAGCCCCCGCCTCTGGGTCCAACCGCCAGCAGCACTCCCCAGGGGATGGGGACATGGGCCGGGGGCTGCTCTCAGGCCCCCTGGCCCCCATCCAGGGCAGGTAGAGGGTCCGGTGGCCCCCTCACTTCTACACAGGTTCCGGCATTCCGGGGGAGTGGGGGGGAGCTAATTGGCTGGGGCCCCTGGGCACAGGCCCAGTTAATACACCACTGATTGCCAGGCCCAGCAGCGTCATCCGAGCCTGGAGGTGAGGCGCGGTTGAGGCCCTTTGGCTGGGTCCATGTCAGGTAAGATGGGGCACAATCTCCTGCCCAGACACAGGTGGGAGGGGCATTCTCAGCTGCCAGGACAAGCCTGGCACTCATAGCACCGAGGAACCCAAGACTGCGATCGAAGTAGCAATCTGAGGGCAGGCACCCCATGCTGTGGGACCTGCTAGAGGAGGCCAGGTTCTCAAGACAGTCCCTAGTATTATTTAAATATGTTATCTGTGCTACAGCAATGCCCAGAGGTCCCCGTCAGGATCGGGGGCCCATTACGCTCCCTGCCCCGAGGCACCAGCTAGAGAGACACTGGTTTCTTCATCATCAAATGCAGTAGGAAGGAGCTGATGCCCGTGTGATTAACAAAGAGATTAAAACAAGACCATGTGGGGGACCGTGTGACACCTCGGAAAACGATGCGGCTTGCATCCGCAATGCAGGAGTGGGACACGGGCCGCTGTGAGAACCTGATTTCGCCTTTGCTGGGAGCCAGCAGAAACAGCAGAAGGCAGACACAGTCCTGGAAGAAAATTAACCGCCAGTCCAGGGAAAGAGCTAGGAAATCAGGAATCCAAGGGGGGTTTGACAGGCAGAAATCCTCTGCACTAGATGTGGTCAAGCTCACGAGCCAAGACATTTACCAGCTCTTGGTTAACTCTGCCATAAATTCAACAGAAACAAGACAGTGCTCCAAGGGGTGTCAATCAGCTAAAAGCAAGACTGTCCTCCATCTCAGCAACGGCAGATCTGTAGCCGTTAAACTAGTGATGAGAGCACACTACAATGCTCGCCCAAGGACTGTACTGCGCACTGTGGCTAAGGAAACGGTCCAGAAATCTAGCTTTTTCCCCATTCAGGACAGACAGTACAACAGTATGTAACTCTTACAGCTCTTTAAAAATCTAGGATCACTTAATAGCATTCCAGTCAGTAAATGCAGATGAACCATCTGTGTTATGACTCAAATCCCGCCTAGCTAGGAAGTTTGTTAAAAAGGTGTTTGCTATCAGGAATGCACACAGCGAGACAGACAACGCGTGAGACTTATTAGATATCTTCCACGGGCTAGGAGGCTATGAAGACAAATCAGTAACTCCAATGATTCTGCCACGAAGAAGAAAATGACTCTCCCTAGCAAATAATTGAAACACTGAACTTGACACTACGGGAAAGCGGGAAGATATTGAAAAGACAGGGCACCCTAAGCCTGGGTTAATTCTGTGTACATAACTGAAAAGCGAACTAAAGTCCGGATCTGCACTGATCCACAGAATTTAAATAGAGCCATACTCCACTGCCAGTAGCTGAGAAAAGATATTGAAGAAGTGGCAGCTGTAGTCTGGGAAGGAAACATTTCTGCAGTATTAAAAGTAGGACACGCAAGCTGGCGAGTAAGGTGAAATGAGTCAAAGTTGATGTTAGCGACTTTTCATGAGCCATTTGGGCTAGATCCTCAGCTGCTGTAAATCAGCCTCATTCCGCTGACTTCAGCAGCACTTTAGTGATTGCCACCAGCTAGGAATTTGGCTCTATGGTTGGAAGGTGACGCAAATGCCATTTGGTATGGGCTCCGCTCCTGGTGCATTTCAGAGCGACTGCACTGATGTCCGAATGGTTAACTGCACGAGGGTGACAAATACTTCCCTTCTAGCAGCTTGACCGGGGAAGGTACCTGCCACTCTTTGGGTGGCTCCTTATTCTTCCATGAAGAGCAGCCCCGGGGGGTGGGGGTGGGGGTGGGGAGAGGAGGGCAATGCAGGGCGAATAACGCTGGTTGTGTGCACTGTGCTTAGCTGATGGGGGTTGGGGGCGGGTGAGCAGTAAGGGGGATGACAGAGGAGGGGGATGGCATGGAGAGGCGATGGAGAAGGTGAAGAGGTGGGTGAGCGGATGTGGGTAAACCCAGAGCAGGAGGGGGAAGTGGCTGGTGGGCAGGTGTGTGTGAGGCTGGACACCGGAGGGGTAGGAGCCGGGCTGCAGCACTGCAACTGTATCCATCAGCAAACCCATAACAGGGCCAGGGGGCTAATCGGGGAGTGGAATGTGTCCCGGCCTCCTCCACTGCCCCAGCTACCTGGACTGAGCAAATGCGGCTCAGTCGTGCTCCGGGTAAGACAAAAACTCCTGTGGAGATGCCCCCTCTGGGACACGGCACTGGAGAGCTGTACAGGGTGGGACGAAATCTTCAGCCCACTTCATTCCCCATCGCTCTGTGCTCAGTGAGTCTCTGGGAAATGACAGGGAGCTGGACAGCCAGGCTTTGGAGCTGTGGGCACCGCTCACCAGCATTGCCGCTGTAGATTAGATTTACTGTCACCATGTCTGGCAATGCCCCTGCCAAAGGAGCAGGCCGTGCCTTATGTGGGAAGACCCACTAGCCCGTTGCCTTTGCCTCAAGGTCCCTGAAGAAGGCCATGTGCCCAGCCTGGAGCGGAGAGGCTGGCAATGGGCGGGTGCTGTGGGTTTCACCAGCAGAGTGTTGGCCAAGAGAGGAGACTCAGAGATGCCAGTAGGCTTGGTTAGAAACTCTTGGGAGCCCAGCGTTTGGTGCTGAGGGTGCGGGGGTGCTTTGACGAGCGGGTATGGGTGTGTCTGAATACCTAAGAGGGAGGGCATGGGGGGGATGTACAATGGTGTATGGGGGGTGTCTGAATGTGTATGCAGGGTGGGCAGGGTGGGCACACCACAGGAGCCTGCGTGGCAGAGGATGCATTGGCAAGTGTGCCAGAGGGAGCGTGCCTAGGTGTGAGTGCCCGTGCATGGGTGAATGCTTATGGCCACCCATGGGGGAGGGGCGAGCGTGCCACCCTCCCTTCCCTCCACCCCCCAGGCCTTTCCCCCTGGCTGTCTGTGTGGACGCTTGGCGCGCTTTGTCTTGGCGCTGCGAGGTGATTAGCGGCGAGGCAAGGGGGAGCGGACGGCTGAATGGGCCGCAGCACAGAGAGGAGCAGAGGCCGCGCCGCTCGGGCTGTCGCGCCGATTCAGAAGCAGTGAAAGGAGCAGGGGGGAAACCCACCCTGTGAATGGCAATTAGGCCCCCGTGAGGCACAAAGCCGCCAGCTGGGGAGCGGGGCCAGAGCCTCGCACTCCCGCTCGGCAATGTTTGCAAACACCGGAGGCCACTTAGTGCAGGGAGGTGTGAGGGAGACGGCTGGGGGGAGGCTGCCAGGCTCAGGGCCGCCCCCTCGCGGCCTGGAACGGACAGCTGAGCAATGCAGGGTCCCCTGCTGTCGCCAGGCTGGCTGAGGGGATCGGCAAAGCAAACCGACAGCCCCAGGCTTCCCCTCACAGCCGCGGCAGCGAGGAGCCCAAACCCTGCAGCTCACTGCTGGGAGGTATTATTCCGGGAAGGACAACACACGTTGGAGGTAACAGCTGAGCCGCCGGGGGCGGTCGGATTCGCTGCGCTCAGGGGCTGGGGCTGTGGACCCGGGCGTTAATGCCCCAGGGGCAGGTACCGCTGCCTTCTCAGGCTGCAAGTGTGAGTCCTGGTACTAGACCCCGGGGCACTGAGCCCATCGTCCTCCGGCCCCAGCAGCGTGAATCTGGCCCCGGTGCCCAGGGGTGGGAACCCGGTTGCACTTGTAGCCGGGCTGGCAGCGAGGAGCTTGGTTCCTGGAGTCGGCCTGCGGGCCCTGGAGTTGGCTCCGCCACAGGGCTGCTGGCCAACTCTCCAAAGGGGCTTTGTTCCCACGAGCGGTTCCGGGTGCCCGGCGTTGGCGGCTCCTCTCCCGTCTCTGTGTCTGCAGCCAGGGGAGCAGGGTGCGCCGGGAAAGAATGTCCCTCCTGAATACCCCCAAAGGCAGGCCTGACAAGCCTGAAATCGAGCTGTCAGTTCCCGTCTGGACAGCCCTTCACCCCCATTCGCTCTGCCTTGTTAGTCTCCCCTCGCCATTCACCGAACACAAACAAACCACTTAACCCTCTGGCTCACACACTCCCCCAGCCGGAGGGGGCGGATGGGGGAACACCAGGGCAGAGCAGCTCTCCGGGGAGGGGGGGACGGAACCCAGGCTCTAGCACTATGGGGCAGGGACCCCGGGCACTCAGGGGCAGGGTGTGAATCCTGGGGCAGGGATCCCAGAGCACTCAGGGCGGGTGTGAATCCTGGGGCAGAGACACCAGGGCACTCAGGGCAGGTGTGAATCCTGGGGCAGGGATCCCAGGGGTAGGTGTGAATCCTGGGGCAGGGATCCCAGGGGCAGGTGTGAATCCTGGGGCAGGGACTGGGCACTCGGGCGGGTGTTAATCCTGGGGCAGGGACCCCGGGCACTCAGGGGCGGTGTGAAAATCCTGGGGCAGGGATCCCAGGGGTGGGTGTGAATCCCAGAGCAGGGATCCCAGGGCACTCAGGGGTGGGTGTGAATCCTGGGACAGAGACACCAGGGCACCCAGGGGCGGGTGTGAATCCTGGGGCAGGGATCCCAGGGGTGGGTGTGAATCCTGGGGCAGAGACACCAGGGCATCCAGGGGTGAATGTGAATCCTGGGGCAGGGATCCCAGGGGTGGGTGTGAATCCTGGGACAGAGACACCAGGGCACCCAGGGGCGGGTGTGAATCCTGGGGCAGGGATCCCAGGGGTGGGTGTGAATCCTGGGGCAGAGACACCAGGGCACTCAGGGGTGGGTGTGAATCCTGGGGCAGAGACACCAGGGCACTCAGGGATGGGTGTGAATCCTGGGGCAGAGACACCAGGGCACTCAGGGGTGGGTGCCAATCCTGGCACTCACACCATGCAGCGCGGCTGGCCCTGCAGCCAGGGACTGGCGTGCCTGGTTCCCCCCTGGCTAGCTGATTGCTGTGGACGGGCGGGTGGGGGGTGGGGGTGGCTGCACGTTATGCACAGAGTGCTTCGCAGTAGGGATCCCCATGCTCTGCTCTCAGCCCCCCGCTCCCTGCCTGGTCCTGAATCCCAGCTCTCCCCCTCGCCTGCCACTCCATGTGCCCCTGAGCCCAATTCCTGGGCTGCGGCTGAACATCCTGAAGCCAGGCACCCGCCCCCAGCCGGAGAAGGCCCCTCAGCCCCTCCCAGCTTGTCCATTTCCCTCTCATCCCCCCAGTCTGCCAACGGGGCGTGTGGAGTCACATCTGAGTCTGGGGGGGTGGGGAGGGGTGTTTCTTCCCATGACTCGGGGGACCCCCACTGGGCCATGATGGCAGCAACCCTGCACGGCACCCAGCCTTCAACCAATACCTCCCTGTGCCCCCCTTCCTGCCCCCTCCTCAGAGCCCCCTCCTCACCGCGATGTGCCCCCTCCCCTGCTGCGAGACCCACCACAATCCCAATGCACCTCAGTGCCCCCTCCGAGCCCCCTTGCCCCCTGCCCTGCAGCGAGATGTCCCCTCCCCCCGCTGCGCCCTCTCCCCACTCCCCTGCTGCGAGATCCACCCCAACCCATCCCCAATCCTGGCTGCGAATGAAAGAGCAAGTGTACAGAATTTTCTTTGACACAATTAAAAAGCCCGGGGTCCCGGCCTTCTCAGCTTGCTGCAGTGTGTTCAATTAATGTAGCATAAAAAATCATTATGCAGGGACACAGATGGAAGTGGCCAAGCAGAAAATGCGATGTGCAAGGGCAGAAAGACCCCTCTTCCCCAGGTAAACATTAAGGCCGGGGATCGGCGGCCAGCGCCTGTCCCAGGCCTGCAAAGGGGCAGAGCCAGGGCTGCCCTAGGCCGGGGTTCCTTGCACCCCAACCCCTCGGGCTCCGCTGCTGCTTCCCGCCAGTCAGGGCCCAGGAGGCTGCACAGACAACAGGGGAGGCGGGGGGCAGCCCCACTGCTGGGAGACGGGGCGGGGGGAGGGGGAAATCCCTCCCCTGCCCCCGCTGCAGCCTGCAGGGACCTGATGCGCTGTGCACTGACAGGAGGAGATTAATGAGGGACACTAGCTTGTTTGAGTAAAATAAACGAGCATGTTTGCTGTGCAGCGTGCCCCAGCCTCCGGCTAATGGACCCAATAAGCCGCAGGCACCTTCTTAAGCAGGATGTTGAGTGCATGTTTGTCGGCCAGGGCTCAGCACCGGGGCCTGCGTGGGTGCGAGGCCCGGAGCGCCGATGGCCACAATTCACGTGTCGTTATGCACAGGCACGGCTGGGGGTAACAGAGCAGAAAACGGGCCTGGTTCATGTGACTCTGGGAGCAAAGTGCAGGAGACCTCGCAGGGAGGGGGGACAGCGAGGGGAGACCACAGCCATGCACGGAGCGGCACATGCATCCTCTGCAGCAGTGCACACGCATGTCTAGGCCCACATGCGTGTGCACATGCAGCCACGCCCAGATGTGCACAAGTGTACACACATGCGCTCACCTGCACAACCGGCTGGCTGCCCAAGCACCCACGCATCCACACACATGCGTCAGCAAACGTGTATACACACACACACACACCCCCAGCACGCACAGCTGTGTACACACATTCCCCACCAAGTGCATCCTCACCCCCACGCCCACATGGAGCGACGCTCAGCCCCACACCGAGGCATGCAGACATTCGCCCCCATGCACAGCTGCACCCCCACGTCCCCACCCCCAGCAGCCAAGCACATGTCCCCAGGCCCATGGACACCGTAACAATGCACAGTGAGCGCCATTAATGAATGAGCAGTTCGCTTGAGATAGGACACGTGCTCCTGGGGAATGAACCCTCCCCGCCCCCTCCCACGACCTGCCCCCTCCTTCGCCCCGCGCTGAGCAAACCTCAGCGCCGACGCGCAGCCGGTGGGCATCCCCAGCGAGCAATACAGCCCTCACCACCAGGGGCCTGCTGGCCCCAGGTAAGCTGCAGCCTCCGCGGGACTGGGCCAGTGAGACGGACTCAGCAGGCGTGAGCTAGAGACCTAGGGAGCAGCTACAGGTGTGACGTCCCTCTGGCCCTCCATCCCGCCCTCTCTACCTGGCTAGCCCTGTGGGATCTGAGCTGGCTCCTGGGTGTGCAACACGCACACCCACTCGGGCGAGCGCCCATGCCCGTGAGCAGACAGATGGGCGGGGCAAGCCAGCCCTGCTCTACCATGTGCTGTGCGTCAGTGGACCCCCAGGGGGCTTTGCAGAGGCACAGAATAGCCAGGGGGCAAGAACATCCAAGCCACACCCCCGCCGTCCCTCCTCCAGCCCAGCCCCTCTGCCTCTGCCCTGGGCATAAGGTGCATGCTGAGATGGACCCAACAACGTGCCAGTGTCGAGCCCCACCCCCCACGGCGGGGGAATTCCCCGTGCGGTGGGTGAGGGCCGCCCTGCAGCTTGCCAGGCTGGTGTCACAGGGCAGCACGTTCAGACCCCGGCCTGGCACGCACAAGTGGCGCTGCAGCACCTGCCCCCTGCCCAGGGGTGGAGTCGCACACCGGGCTGGGGCATCCAGCTGGCGCAGTGGAGCTGGTCGCTCTGTCTGTCAAGTTGTTAATTTTGGTTGGACGTATTCCTGGAGGTTTCATCACGTGACGTCATCTTTAATTCAAGATTAATCTTTGGTTCCTGGAGACTCCAGGACAATCCTGGAGGGTTGGCAACCCTATCTGTCTGCACCCCCCCCCAACCTTTCCGCCTGGCTGAGCCCAGCAATGTAAATGGGGCTCTTTCTTCCTTGGCTGGCCCTCCCCCTGCGCTGAGCCTGCCTGCCCGGCTCACTCCAGCGCCGTGAAAAATCTGTCACCTAGGGTGTATTAATCGGCCTGGAATGTTAATCCTCATCGTGTTAACCCAGCCCCTCACCCCCCACCCCCCCCGTAAGCCGCTGGTGGGGGGGGGCACTCTGGGTCTGGCCTTTCGGGGCACGGCCAGGGCAGCCGGCGCTGCGCAAGCAGCAGGCTGATTTGCTCTGTTAATTTCTGGTGCAGCGAGGAGTTAATCCTCCTCCGGGCAGGAGTCAAATGGCCAGAAGTAATTCACAGCAGAGAAACCCGGGGGCGGCAGGAAGCAGGAGGAGGTGCGGGGGGGGAGGGGTCTGGTTCTGCTTGCAGGGTGGGGATAGACCAGTGAGCTCCCCTGTGGATCTGGTCGGGTCGGGGTCCAAGACTGGAGAAGGAGATGTAATGCATCGTCCCAGTGCGAGCTGGACCAATGGGGATAGTGGGTCCAGTTCTGGGGAGGGGAGTGTTGAGGCTGGGTCCGGTTCTGGGGGAGCTGATAGAGGGTCTGGTTCTGGTGTGTGGGGGGGTGTTGAGGCAGCGTCCGGTTCTGGGGGCGCTGATAGAGGGTCTGGTTCTGTTGGAGGGGTGTTGAGGCAGCGTCCGGTTCTGGGGGCGCTGATAGTGGGTCCGGTTCTGGTGGGGGGGTGTTGAGGCAGCGTCCGGTTCTGGGGGAGCTGATAGAGGGTCTGGTTCTGGTGGGGGCGTGTTGAGGCAGCGTCCGGTTCTGGGGGCGCTGATAGAGGGTCTGGTTCTGTTGGGGGGTGTTGAGGCAGCGTCCAGTTCTGGGGGCGCTGATAGTGGGTCCGGTTCTGGTGGGGGGAGTGTTGAGGCAGGGTCCAGTTCTGGGGGAGCTGATAGAGGGTCTGGTTCTGGGGGGGAGGAGTGTTGAGGCAGCGTCCGGTTCTGGGGGCGCTGATAGAGGGTCTGGTTCTGTTGGGGGGGTGTTGAGGCTGGGTCCGGTTCTGGGGGCGCTGATAGAGGGTCTGGTTCTGTTGGGGGGCGTGTTGAGGCAGCGTCCGGTTCTGGGGGCACTGATAGTGGGTCTGGTTCTGGTGGGGGGGTGTTGAGGCAGCGTCCGGTTCTGGGGGCGCTGATAGAGGGTCTGGTTCTGTTGGGGGGTGTTGAGGCAGCGTCCGGTTCTGGGGGCGCTGATAGAGGGTCTGGTTCTGGTGGGGGGGGGGGTGTTGAGGCAGCGTCCAGTTCTGGGGGCGCTGATAGTGGGTCTGGTTCTGGTGGGGGGGTGTTGAGGCAGCGTCCGGTTCTGGGAGCACTGATAGAGGGTCTGGTTCTGGTGTGTGTGTGGGGGGCGTGTTGAGGCAGCGTCCGGTTCTGGGGGCGCTGATAGTGGGTCCGGTTCTGGGGGAGGGTGTCACAGACTTTAAAGCCAGAAGGTACCACCCTGGTCTGACCTCCTGTATATCTCAGGCCACCGCCACCATCCAGCACCTGCATGCTAAACCCAACAACCAAAATGAGATCACAGCACCCAGGAGCCTATTCTGTGCCACAGGCAGAGAACAGGAGGGACCGAGGTGCTGCAGCGCCCGAGGCACACACAATGTCAGGGAAATGATTCAGTGAGATAGGCCCAGATACTTCTTGCAAGTGACCCACCCGCCTACGGAAGGACTTAAATTCTGCTGCAGTGAAGTATGGTCTGTGCATTATTTCTATATACACCTGGAAAATTAGTCCATAACGACCAGCTAATGCTGTCCTCCAAATTTGCATAAACCTGCAGCTAGTCTCTTCCAAGGTCTTTCTAGTAGAGGTGTCTGTACACTGTATGGTTCGGTAGAGCATTGTCTCTTAAGTTGATTTGTACTGGTTCTCCTTTCAAAAGCCTGTGTATCATCAAATCCTCCATCAAGTTCTTCCACCTTTCTCACGAGGCCCATCATGGGGGCTATGCTACGGCTGAGAAGGCTGCTGGTCTGTGATGCTTTGATCACGGGCACTCTGACTGCACACCTTTTGTCTTTGTAAGTGTTGTTTCTGTGGTGAACTGGCCCGTGCAGCTGAGCATACTTCCAGGGCTAGACAGATCTGTGTTGGGTGACTTCAGCTCTGGGAGGGGCTGAACGTGATTGTAAATCCTTTCTGAGATGACTGTGACATCAGCTCCTGAGTCAGTTTTAAAGTCCGTAGTCTTGCCAGGAATATTCAGTTTCACCCTCCACGCAGGCTTGGGGTCATCACAAGTGATAGATCCCAGAACCAATGGCTCTTGATTGTCTGTAATATAAGTCAGTTCCCTGACTGTTTTGGTGCACCAAACAGCTGCAAAGTGTCCATATTACGTGCATTTATCACACCATGCATCTCTGGCTGGACATGCATCATCTCTTGGGATATGACGTTTTCCACAGCGCCTGCATGTAGGCTGGAATTTGTCCCTCTCAGCCTAAGAGTTCTCTCTCCTTGCCACAGGGTTTTTATGATGACTTCTAACAGTCAAGTATCTGTTTACAGCTTCTTAGCTAGTTTTAGGTTTTTCAAGTTGCTCCTGCCTTTTGTTCTGTTGATTAAGTAATTCTGATTGCTTTGCTGTCTGTATAGCTGTGGCTAGGGTTAAATCTACCTTCAGTTGTAGCTGCTGTGAAAGGTTTATGTCTGTTAACCCAATAACCAACCTGTCTGATATTTTTGTGTTTTGCATTCCCCAAAATCACAGTTTTCAGCCAATGTATGCAGAGTTCTTATAAAACATTCAACATTTCCCCCTGGTTCTTGAATTCTCTGGGTGAAAACATGCTCTTTCATAAACCACATTTCTCTGGGGTATAAAGTATGCATCATACATAGCCAGAACCCTTTCATGGTCGTCTTTGTGACTGTCTTCAGTAAAGTCAAAGGATTTAAAGATATGCTCTGCCTACGTCCCCGTAACATAAATTAAAAATGATAGCTGTATTTCTCCAGTTTCCTTGCAAAGTTTGTTCGCAACGTGAAATGTTGCAAAATATTTTTTCCAGTTTGTCCATTATGAAGGTTTGTCGAAGCTGAAGTTCTCCGGCATCTTGATGAGATCCTGCAACCTTTGTTGCTTCATTCCTTCCGTCTGAAACCTTTGTTGCTGGTTTCCTTCTGTGTCTGTTCTTAGTTTACTCTTGACACCATGTCATGTTCTTCCATACCAGATCTGACCTGGCTACAGAGCTTGTGTATACACACCAGATGTGTTCATCCGAAGGTCTTTATTGCTCTGCCAGGTATGATTGAGGTCAGCTTAAACAAGATTATTTACACACAGTGCCACTGAGTAACTGAACAGTATAATACAGTTTAGCATTCCACACATATCCCCCTACACAGACAACCCCCCCCACACACACACACAACAGACACCCCGCACACACTGGGTGCACATACACACACAACAGCACCCCATGTATTGTGCACGCGTGCGCGCACACACACACACACTGTGCATACACTACAGCAACGGCTCTCAAACTTCATTGCACCGTGACCCGCGTCTGACAACAAAAATTACTACAGGACCCCAAGAGGGGAGACCGAAGACTGAGCCCACCCAGGCCCCGCCGCCCAAGTCCCACCACCCCGGGCAGGGTGGCCAAGGCTGAAGCTCAAGGGCTTCTGCCCTGGGCGGGGCATGTAACTGTAGCCCTGGGCATTGGGGCTTGGGCTTTGGCTTCAGCCCCGGGCGGTGGGGCTTGGGCTTTGGCTTCAGACTTGCTGGGGCCCATGGCCAACACCAGCCTTGGCGACCCCATTAAAATGAGATCACGCCACACTTTGGGGTCCCGACCCATAGTTGAGAACCCCTGCACTACAGGCACGCACATACATGGCAGATGCCCTCCACACACAACCAGCAACCACGTGCTGTGCACGCACACCGAGCAGACACCCAATACACACTGTGTGCATACACACTCAGCCCTTCTTCCCACCAAGCAGGTGGGCTTCCCCCATCCTCTATATTGGGACACAACCTATACAAAGCTACACCCCCCCACACACACACACTCTATGCTAACTCCCACCCCACACACGCTCTCGAACGCCTGTGATCCCCTGGGATTTGCTTGCAGAACTGCCTGTGCAGGGTTGTACTGGGGCATTGTCTGTCTGGGGGTGTGTGTGTGCAGAGTCTGCAGTGCCAGCGGGGCACCAGGGAAGGAAACGCAACCGGAGGCCTCTATGGTACATGCCAGTCTCCCCCGCAGACTCCGTGCCACAAGCCAGGCTGTGTGCCAGCTGCAGGCAGCATCTGGCCACGAGGCCAGAGGAGGAGAATAATGAAACCTGCTAGAACTGGCTATTGCCTCCACGGATGGGGGAGGAGGAGGAGGAGAGATCTGGGCCAGGGTGACAGAGACCAGGGCAGACGGCACACCTGAGCCCAGGAGAGAGGGAGCTGGTCAGAGGGAGAGCAAGGAGAAGGAGCCCAGGCTCCCCTCCCAAGAGGCTCTGAGCCTGGTGCCAGGCAGAGGCATGCTGTCGCCTCGCCCAGACACAGTGGTGCACACTCTCCTGAGCAGTGGGCCTGGCCATCGCTCCCTGTGTCTAGGGCACTGTCCCAGAGAACCGCCCCTCACTGATTCCTGAGGCGCCCCGCCCTGCCCTGGCACTGTGGCGGCAAGTCCCACATGGCCCTGAGAGCGGGCAGCGCCGGTCTGATGGAGCGGGCGCGCCGCGTGGCGAGAAAAGCAAAGACACGAGGCACGCGCCAGGGCAGGTGGAGCATCCCGCTGGTGCCTCGGAGAGCTGCAGGGCCGGGTTAGATCCTGGAAGGGCTGGGTGCAGAAAGTGACTGTCTGGGGAGGGTGGCAGTCGCCTTGCCTAGAGAAAGCCCCCAGCGGAGCCCCTCACCCTGCTCCGTCCCTATTCCCAGCACGCTCCCACCCTTCCTCTCCCATCCAGCTCTGGGGCGATAGGCCAGGGACTGCTGCTTGAATCACCGGCTCTATACTTCACAGCAGACAGCTGTAGCCACGCCATCGCTTCGCCGTGAGGCCCAGCGCTGCAGCATCTGGGCTCTTTGTCGTCCTTCCAAACGATCCCAGGTGCTGGGGCCTAGAGAAGAAGCCGTCCCTGTGACCCCGGGGGTTGGGGGGTGGGCCCAGGTGCAATCCCCTGTGCTTTGCCCCCCAGCGCTGGCTGGGAAACAAACGGACAAACCGTCTTTCGGCACCCCAGCCTGAAATGCCACTTTGCTGACGTCGTCGCAGCAGACACCAGGGTCTGGCCCAGAACTGGCGGCTGCAGGCGCTGGCCGTCCATAGGGTCCCCCATGTGCTGGAGACCCAGGCAGCAGGACGCACTCCATTGCCTCCCGCCTGGCACGCCTCCGCCGCCCCTGGCACCGAGCCCCTCCCAATGTCCTGCCACGCCCGCAGAGCTGTGGCCAGAGAGGTTCTACCTGCCCTGTCCGGCTCCCTGCTTCGGGAGCAAGCAAACAGGAATGGAACACCCCCTTCCGCCCCCAGTGTACCCCCCACATGCACCCCCCCCATGCACCCCCCCACCTCCCGGCATCACCCACCCGGAGCTCTCACACTCTTTCACTCTCTCCACCTGCTGCTGTTTGACAGCAAAGGCAATTGCTCTAGTCCGGCTGGATCCTTCATTGCCTCTGGGCTCCCGGCTCCCTCTCGCCCTTTGCAGGCCTGATCTCTGTAGCCAGGGGCCGGGCTGTGGCAGGGCTGCGCTCTGTCCCCGGGAATCACTGCTCGGGGAACCCGCTGCGGGGTCAGGACCGTTTCCCCGGATCGATGAGCTCCACATGGCGCCTGACAGAACTGCAGCGGGGAGGCAATAAATAGCGTTCAATTATCTCCCGCGATGGCTGGCCACTGCACAGGGCTCACAGGCTCTGTCTAGAGCTGTCAAAGGCACCCGTGCTGCAGCACTTGGGCTGGATTTCCAAGGCCGATCGGCCAGGGGACAGTGCAACAGGCGGTTGCCAGCCCTGGTGCATGGAAGGCTGGAGCGTGCCAGGGGCTCTGTGCCCAGGGGAGGATGCCCACAATAGCAGGGGCTCTCCCCCTCCCGCAGGTACTCATGGTACCCTAGCTCCTGTCCGCACCGAAGCGTTTGTACCTGTAAGCGCAGGTGTAGACAGAGCGTGGGCATGTTTTTCCACCATGCCGGGAGACTCCGCCGAGCCCCAGCTGCCCTAGTGCTTAGCACCAGGGCTGCTGCACTGTGGGCACAGATGCTCCTAGCACGGTTGTGGGCTGGTCCTGAATATGGGCCCCTCATTTGCAGAAGAGGAGCTGTAGGTCCATAGGCCAAGAAGGAAACCCTGTGATCATTCAGTCCGACCTCCTGCAACCTGCAGGCCGGAAAATTCTCCCCAGTGCATGGAGCCCAGAGCTGCTGGCTGATCTTACAGAAAGCTGCCCTGTCCCTGCTCCGAAATGCAACTCGGCAACGCGGAAAGAAGGCCCTAGATCTCTCAGGAGAGCCGAGGGGTCCTCCAGGATGGGGGTGGGGAGCCACGGGGAGCGTGTGGCACGAATGGGCAGGGGGTGGTGTGAATGAAGGGGACTGTGCTAACAGCTGAGCAGGGGGCAGAGGTCCCAGCCCCCGGGGCAGAGACATGGCTCACTAAGGGGGAGGGGAGGAGAAGAGAGGACGTGAAAAAGAAACTCTGCAAGAGGGAAGGGAGCAGAGACCTTGAACAGCACCTGTGCTCAGCCTGCCGGCCCCCTCTGATGTGTGTGAGGCACCCAGATACCATGGCGACGAGCCAGGGATACAGGGAGAGATGGGGATGATGTAGGGGTGCGGGAGGTGTGCACAGAGATTTGTGTAGGGGTTAGTGTGTGTGGCCAAAGGAGATGTGTGTGCAGACATCTGTGCAGGGTGTATGTACAGGCAGAGGTTTGCATGGGGGTGTGTGTGTGTACAGGCAGAGGTTTGTGTGGGGTGTGTGTACGGGCAGAGGTTTGCGTAGGGGTGTGTGTGTACAGGTAGAGGTTTGCGTTGGGGTGTGTGTGTGTGTGTACAGGCAGAGGTTTGCATAGGGGTGTGTGTGTGTGTGTGTGTACAGGCAGAGGTTTGCGTGGGGTGTGTGTGTGTGTGTACAGGCAGAGGTTTGCGTAGGGGTGTGTGTGTGTGTGTGTACAGGCAGAGGTTTGCATAGAGGTGTGTGTGTGTATGTGTGTACAGGCAGAGGTTTGCGTAGGGGTGTGTGTGTGTACAGGCAGAGATTTGCGTAGGGGTGTGTGTGTGTGTGTGTGTGTACAGGCAGAGGTTTGCGTGGGGTGTGTGTGTATGGGCAGAGGTTTGCGTAGGGGTGTGTGTGTGTACAGGCAGAGATTTGTGTGTGTGTGTGTGTACAGGCAGAGGTTTGCGTGGTGTTTGTGTGTGTGTGTGTGTGTGTGTACAGGCAGAGGTTTGCGTGGGGTGTGTGTGTATGGGCAGAGGTTTGCGTAGGGGTGTGTGTGTGTACAGGCAGAGATTTGCGTAGGGGTGTGTGTGTGTGTGTGTACAGGCAGAGGTTTGCGTGGGGTGTGTGTGTACAGGCAGAGGGGTGTGTGTGTGTGTACAGGCAGAGGGGTGTGTGTGTGTGTGTGTACAGGCAGGGGGTGTGTGGGGTGTGTGTGTACAGGCAGAGGTTTGCGTAGGGGTGTGTGTGTGTACAGGCAGAGGAGTGTGTGTGTGTGTGTGTGTGTGTGTGTGTGTACAGGCAGAGGGGTGTGTGTGTGTGTGTACAGGCAGAGGTGTGTGTGTGTGTGTGTGTGTGTGTGTGTACAGGCAGAGGGGTGTGTGTGTGTGTGTGTACAGGCAGGGGGTGTGTGGGGTGTGTGTGTACAGGCAGAGGTTTGCGTAGGGGTGTGTGTGTGTACAGGCAGAGGAGTGTGTGTGTGTGTGTGTGTGTGTGTACAGGCAGAGGGGTGTGTGTGTGTGTGTACAGGCAGAGGTGTGTGTGTGTGTGTGTGTGTGTGTGTGTACAGGCAGAGGGGTGTGTGTGTGTGTGTGTGTGTGTGTACAGGCAGAGGGGTGTGTGTGTGTGTGTGTGTACAGGCAGAGGGGTGTGTGTGTGTGTGTACAGGCAGAGGGGTGTGTGTGTGTGTGTGTGTGTGTGTGTGTACAGGCAGAGGGGTGTGTGTGTGTGTGTACAGGCAGAGGGGTGTGTGTGTGTGTGTACAGGCAGAGGGGTGTGTGTGTGTGTGTGTGTGTACAGGCAGAGGGGTGTGTGTGTGTGTGTACAGGCAGAGGGGTGTGTGTGTGTGTGTGTGTACAGCCAGAGGTTGCTTGGGGGGGCAGTGCTGAGGGGCTGGAGGAGGTGTATGTTAATGCAGGGTAGGAGCTGCTCTGATTTACACTTTCTTACACTTCTTCCTGCTCTACGGCACGTTGGCTGCTCCTGCTTAGCCCCCGTCTCCACTGGGGTTTGCACGGGGACGCTGCACCCATGGCTGCCATCAGGACAAATCTCCAGCAGACAGAGGAGCACAGGAAGTGGGGCTCTCGGGAAAATGTACCCCATTTCATGCACCACCTCTGAGCTTGTCCCCAAGTCTCCCATCTCTCCATGGTTCTGACCTGCCCCAAACAACCACTCTAGGTTCTGCTGCTGGACACCAGGGGTGGTTCGGGGCGGCAAAGGCAGCGGTGGCTGGTCCTGCTGGACTTCTAGCCCTGCTCTGATCTACCAGCACCACTGAGTCTCCACCACCAGCACCTCCAGCCTGGATTCCTCTCCTTTGAAACTGGTCGGTTCCTCTGCCCTGTCCCTTGTGGAAGATCTTTACCTACCTCCAGCAATGCTCCCCAGCGCCGCTACGGCCCAGTGCAAACCAGCTACAAGGACCATCACCCTGGTGCCAAACCCATCAGCACAGAGCCAATAATCAGCGCTATGGAGCAGGTGCCGCTCTGGTGTGAAAAGGGGCAAATCCCCCATGGAGCAGAGCTCACTTATGCCATGACTGGATTTGGCCCGTGTTTACCTTAAATCACACGGGAAAACAGAGGCAATAAATATGGAGGCCATCCAATAATGCTGTGTATAATCCAGACCTGTTCAAAGGGACAGGTGGGGTTAAGAATAAGGTGAGACGCAGACAGATTTCTCCCTACCTGTGCATGGTTACCTAGGGAGGTGGTGGAATCTCCATCCTTAGAGGTTTTTAAGGCCCGGCTTGACAAAGCCCTGGCTGGGAGGATTTAGTTGGGGATTGGTCCTGCTTTGAGCAGGGGATTGGACTAGATGACCTCCTGAGGTCCCTTCCAACCCTGATATTCTAGGATTCTATGTTTTTTATGCAGTAAGCAGCCCCTCAAATTAAATGAAATCAAGTGTTGCTGCAAGTATTGATTTTGCGGGTGAAAAAGCAAACCGCCCCCGATCAATGCACAACGAGCGAATGCCAAATTGTTCTTAACAGCCAATAGTCCTGTTCAGGTGTACAAAACCTGACCAGTTAATACCCAAAGATACTGTCTGGGTAGGACTGAAGTATAGGTACGCGAAGGATGAGATGAGATGATAGGAGAGGAATAGCTATGCTAATGTCTAGCATTAAACTCTGAGCATGCCAAATGGGAAGCGGTGTTCTCCCAGGCAAACGCAGACTAAGCCGAGTGTTCATGCAGTGCATGAAAATGCTCTCCTGAGAAACCAGATTCCTTTGGGTGCACTGAAAATTGTATACAGTATGACCAGCTCCAAGCATTCGGTCAGGTCCCTCAAAAACACGAGATTGGCTTAAAAACAGTGAGATTTTAATTATTTGGTGTATGCAATCCAGTCAAGCCAAGCCACAGTGTTCTTAATAAATCATTAACCCTTTTGCGGGTTTGAGCGTCTAGTGTTTCCCCACAATTTTGATGGCTGGAAGCTTTGAGTTTAAAAAAACAAACCAAAGGCTGAGCTATGCACAAAATAACATGACTCCAGGAGTTGGGGCTTTAAGAAAAAAAACAAGTATTGCAAGACCACAAGAGCTGGCAACATTGTGGTGTACTGGGAGTTGGGCGAAGGCTCGTTGAAGCTGGTGGGTGTAAAAGCCACTCTTCATTCAGGATATATATCAGAAGCTGTTCAAGCTCCTTTTGGAATAAAATAGCTGCAACAACAGGGGCCACACCCAAAACACATGCCACATACAAGGCTGGTCAGGAGTGGAGCTATGTGGCTGGCAAGGTTTCACTGGGGGCAGAATGCAAATGCAGAATGCAGGTACTGTCTGGTAGAGCTGTGCCCTTGTGTGTGTGTGAGAGAGAAAGAGAGAGAGAGAGAGGAGAAGCAGCCAGAAACAACGCAGAAGCAGACAGAGAAGGCAGCAGAAAGTCACGGACAGCCAGAGAAGCACTTGGAACTTGACCTTGAGAGAAAGCTATGAAGGAGGGCTTTTTGGGTAGAGTGCCGTCTTCAAAGAGGCTTGGAATCTTGTCTGAAGTGGTAAGAGACTGGGCGAAAATTCACCACCTTCAGAGTGGGGGAATCACCTTTGCCCGATTGATTGGTGATGTCACAGCTGTGTCTGCCCAATGGCACATTTTTCCACGTGCTGTTCTAGAACGTATCATGGGGGAAGCTTGCAGGGCTCCGCCATAGTTGGTTACAATGTGACATGCTAACACAATGAGCGAAAGAGGTTCGTGTACCTATGCTGCTGCAGTGTAGTACGGTGCAGTTCTCGGGGAAACTACCAAAGCGCAAACTTTAACCAACGTGCAATAAGTGGGACACGCAGGTGGAGGATTTTACAGCAAGTTTTGTGCGCCATTAGCTCATTTCTCACGTGCTTCACTTTTTTCGACTATTTAAAAATAGATATGGACTAAACAGCTATTAGCGTTGCAATATTTGGGTTTGCTGTTTAAAGACCATCTTTCAAATTGAGAGCGCTCCAGAGCAAGACCCATCTTTCCACGGTGTTTGGGAAGGACCAACCACCTAATGGGTGTTACCATAAGAACATAAGAAAGGCCGTACCGGGTCAGACCAAAGGTCCATTTAGCCCAGTATCCTGTCTACCGACAGTGGCCAATACCAGGTGCCCCAGAGGGAGTGAACCTAACAGGCAATGATCAAGTGATCTCTCTCCTGCCATCCATCTCCATCCTCTGACAGACAGAGGCTAGGGACACCCTTCCTTACCCATCCTGGCTAATAGCCATTAATGGACTTAACCACCATGAATTTATCCAGTTCTCTTTTAAACTCTGTTCTAGTCCTAGCCTTCACAACCTTCTCAGGTAAGGAGTTCCACAAGTTGACTGTGTGCTGCGTGAAGAAGAACTTCCTTTTATTTGTTTTAAAACTATTTTAATTTATTTGTTTACCAAAATAAATACTGCTAATGAAGGTTTGCTCAGAGCCTATCCAGTGGCTATGGAAGAGTGCAGAAAACGGGCTAGACTGTGTAGTATATCACAGGGGGAGGGATAGCTCAGTGGTTTGAGCATTGGCCTGCTAAACCCAGGGTTGTGAGTTCAATCCTTGAGGGGGCTACTTAGGGATATGGGGCAAAATCATTACTTGGTCCTGCTAGTGAAGGCAGGGGGCTGGACTTGATGACCTTTCAGGGTCCCTTCCATTTCTGGGAGATGGGATATCTCCATTAATTTGTGACAGAATGTGGCCGGAGGAAGAGGCAGGTGTGCAGAAGGAGCCAGAGCATGCAAGGAAGGCAACTTACTTGGGAAGATGTAAAGAGCGAAATCTAAGCTTGGAGAACCAACTCTTGGGTTTGCAGGAGGTGTGTGCGCATGGAGGGGAGGCAAAAATCTGCAGAGATGTGGCGTGTGCAGCACCGAAGGAGGGGTATTTAGTGACACAAGGGGGTGTCCCAAAGAGGAATGGGGCAGGGTTAATTAGTTTAGGCTGAATCTGGCAGTGAGATGGATCTGGCTGGGGGAGGAATTTCCCGAGGGACAGGGTGGAAGTTGTGAGACAGGACCAGCTATTTCTAGCTATCTTAGGTCCTTATCTGGCCTCCATTACCCTAGTATCTGAGCACCTCCCAATCATTGATGTATTTACCCTCACACCCCATCCTGGGAGGTCAGGACTCTGGTCCCCATTGTGCAGAGGGGGAATTGAGGCACAGAGAGACCAAGCGACTTGCCCAAGGTCTGACTGTTGCAGAGCAGGGGCTTGCACCCAGATCCTCGGTCGCAAGTCCTAGGCCAGTGTCTGACCCACGTCTGCACCATCCTCCCTCTTTGCATAGGGAACAATCCTGTACAGGCCACTAGGGCATGAGCACACCAGGTCTTTTCCCTTTGTAAAGGGGGTGCCCAGGATGACCCAGGATCCTCATGGGGACGGAGCTGGCCCCCTGATGATTCCCGAAGGCTTGGCTCCCTGAGGAGTAGCACCCCTGCTGGTGTTGGTCGCCGTGTGGTGAAATAGGTACATGGCCCCAGCTGCATAAACCCACCATTGGTCTCTGGCACACTTACCACCTCCCCCACAACAGCACTCACCAGGACAATGGCTGCTCTCTTCTCCACCGCAAAGAGACCTCTCCTCACGGTGATGGCAGGTCCAGCCCCCCCAAAGAGAAGGGAAAAGTCTCCTTCCTCATCCTGAAGTTCAGCCAGTTGAGAAAGGGCCTGGGAAAGGCAGCAGCTCCCAGAGATTTATGGGTGTTTCCCATGGCATCCTGGGAATTTATCCTCTTTTCCCACGATCCCCAGAAACCCTTTCAAAATTTCCCACAAGCCACTGCTTCAAGGGTCTGCACACTGGGTGTAACCCAGTAACAGGTCTGCGTGTGTGTTATGAGTTCCTCACTAGTGCCTGGTCTACAGAGGATAAGGGTCTACTACAGCTGCCAGCGAGGGGAGCTACGACTTTAGCTCAAGTGATAGAGATGCATGTTTTAGCAGTGGAATCCTGGGTTCAGTGCTCGGTGAGGGACAGTGGGATAGGAACCCAGAAGACAATGTAGGCGCACGACTATACCCAAGAAAGAAGGGGGTGTGGGACCGTGTTATGCCGCTGGTGTATACGCCGGAGCTGTCCCCCGGCTCTGTTACTACAGGCAGCCTTTGGCTCTGTGGGCTGAGGCTGCTGAAAGAGGGGAGATGACCCCTGGCTTAAGGTCAATTGGAGGGAGGTGGGAAGATAATGGCCCCACTTTAGCGAGCACTGGGACATGCCTGGCACTTGGCTTCTGACTCTCTGGCGGAGGGAAGGGAAGGGCCGTTATCTGCCCCTGGCCTGGAAAAGGGCCCCCTGGTTTGCAGAGGTTATCGCGCAAGGGCCCAAGGAGACACTGACCGGAGCAGGACGCTAACCAGAGGCCTCCTCCTGTCGGCAAAGCAAAGTGTGAAGATGCAGATGGGGATCGGTGCCTTGATGGGCTGGGCGGAGAGGGGAGCTGCTGGCTGCAGAGCTGGGGGCGCTAAACGCTGGCGTGAGAAGCTGCTTTCAGTGGGCAGCTGTAGAGAACAGCGACAGGTTGAGCGGGACCCTAGGGAACTATGTGGGGCACTGGCTGCAGGTGGGGCGGACTGGGGGAAAGATGGAGGAGGAGGAGTCATAGGGAACAGGGCCGGTGGCACTGATGGGGGCGGAGCTATAGGGGACGGGGTGGTGGTGCTGGCTGTGAGAGGAGCTATAGGGGACGGGGTGGCGGTGCTGGCTGTGGGGGGAACTATAGGGACCAGCGCTGGTGACTCTGGCTGTGGGGGGAGCTCTTGGGACAGGGGTGGTGGTGCTGGCTGTGGGGGGAGCTATAGGGACCAGCGCTGGTGACGCTGGCTGTGGGGGGAGCTCTTGGGACAGGGATGGTGGTGCTGGGTGTGGGGGGAGCTATAGGGACCAGCGCTGGTGACGCTGGCTGTGGGGGGAGCTCTAGGGGACAGGATCAGTGGTGCTGGCTGTGGGGGGATGGAGCTGGTGGCACTGGCTGTGGAGAGCTCCAGGAACCAGGACCACGGGTGTTGGCTTTGGGGAGCTCCAGGAACCAGGACCGTGGGTGTTGGCTTTGGGGAGCTCCAGGGGTCAGGGCTGCAGGTGCTGGCTGTGGGGAGCTGAAGGGACCAGGGTGCTGGCTGTGGGCAGCTGGAGGGGCCAGGGCCTCATGGAGGAATTCAGAGCATGCTCGAGGCCGGGCACAGAACCCTCAGGAGACGCTTCAACCATCCACGTCCGAGAGAGCAAACCCCAGGGAGGGGCAGCACGGGCCCTTTCCAAAGCCCTCCCGTTCTCCTGCCCAGCAGCCTCTTGACGCTCCAGTGCTTGGCACTGCCTAGCTCTGGGACGGAGGGGCCAGGCAGAGCCCAGTCCTGCACCCGAGCCACACCGAGGCGTCAGCCCGGCATAGGCCTGGAGAGGCCACGCTGGGTGTCAGGGAGACAGGACGAGCGTCTTCCCCAGGGCCGCTTGCCTCACAGGCAGCCGCTGGCATTGGGAGGCCTCGGCCCCCCGTTTCCCAGTGGCAGCAATGTCAGAGAGGAGTGTGTGGAGGTGGCCAGGTGCCATAGGGGGACGCGGAGGGCAAGCATCCCTATTGGCACCTGGTGCCTGTGCCAACCGCTGGCCTTACTCCCTGTTAGCTCCCACGTCCGGGGAGCTGTGGATTCCTGGTGTAACCGATCAGCTGGGGGGCCCGTCTCTGGCAGGGATGAAGGAGCCGTGGGGAGAGGGGGCGTGACGGGCCAGCCCTGCCCCAAGCAGCACTGAGGGCCACGGCCCCTTGAGAGCCGCCAGGGCCGAGGGCACCGGCTTTTTGTCTCCGCTCGGCTCCCAGGCCTGGTTCTCACCATTCGAATATTCATGGCGGGTGTTTCTTTTGCTGCAAGGTCCCTCGGCTGCTAATCCGGCCAGAAATGGCCCCAACGGCTTGTTGACCGAACTGGCATATCCCTTAAACAAACAAGCCCCGGGCCAGGCGGGCCCCACAGCTGCCGGCCCAGCTGACTCCGCTCTCAGGATTAGGAGACACCCTTTCACTGCCAGAGACCTTTCTTTCCATGGGACATACGGTGCTGTGTGCTGCCTTGCATCCCTCTCCCACGCAGGGAGGGGACGATGCTGCCCCTTGCCCCCCAAAACCCCCAGTGCCACCCCAGGGAGGTCATCCCCTGTCCCATTCCAATAGTTCCCCCTGAAATAGACAGCTCTCCAAGTATCCTGTGCTGGGATACAGACAGTGGGGGATCTGGGGACACACTTAGGGTCACGGCCTGTCCCCCAGCCAACCTCCTGCAAGGGCTGGTTCAGGGCACGTGGCTGCTTTCCATCGCCTCTGCCTGGCTGCCAGGCACTCGCTGCCGGCGTCGCCAGCCCCTCAGCGAAGGGGGCGGTCACAGCCGCGGGGAGAGGGCCTAGGAAAAAGGGGACAAGGAGAAGCGCCCCTAGGTCCTAGCTGCCAGGAGAGGAGCGGTTAGATCTGACCCGGCTGTGGTGGAGGGACATGGGGGGCTGGAAGGAGGGATGGGTGGGAGGGATCCGTGCCTCCTGCTGCGAACGCTGCCTCCCGTCTTGGGCATCATCGCTGCGTCAAGGCCACCTGCCATCCAGGGCACCGCAGCTGCTGCCAGCTCCTTGCCGGGCTGCGCTGGGCACAGGCTCCCTAGGGCTGGGCTGGCACAAGGGTAAAATACACACAGCAAGGAAAGGGTGTGGGGGTCACCTGATCCTGTGCTGCTTTCTGGGGCAATCCCTCTTTCTTCCCGCTCCCCCAGCCCAGCCCAGGCCCCAGGGAATCTGTGGACCCTTGGGAACAGGATTTGGGAGAGAGGGGCCGGCTGGAGGGTACAATGAGAGGGGCACGAAGTCAGCGCCAAGCCTGGGCACAGTGGGAAGAGAAGGAATTACGCCCAGAACCAGCCAGCAGCCCTCCATCCCCTCTCCCAGCCCCCACGCTCCCCCTCCCACCCCGAACTCCCCAGGGCATTGACTGGTAGTAACAGACTGGCTGGGCCGGGGAGCCTGGTCTCTCCCAGCAGTAAAAGCTGACAGCTTTAGCACGGCTCTCCCCGCACCTCCTTAAAACGTCTTCCTGCCCACCTGGGAATGTGGCCACACGTGAGACCACCTGACCAGCACAGAGCTCCTAACCCATGTCCACATTCTGCCTCAGCGTGCACGCGCCCACCGATCCACAAAACCTGGCCCAGGGCACATGCATACCTCCCCCCGCCCCCCGTGCATGCATGTGCACACCCACATCCTGCCTCAGCGTGCACGCGCCCACCGATCCACAGAGACTGGCCCAGAGTGTACGCGTACACCTACCCCCCCCCCCCCCGTGCATGCATGGGCACACACACAGATTGTCTCAGGGTGCATGCGTGTGCACACACAAAACGCCCCAATGCATGCATGCTTGCATGCACACAGACTATCTCAGGATGTGTACACCCTCTCCTCCTCCCACCTACACCCCTTTTTCAATGCAGGCATATGCACGCACACAAAGATTCTCAGGGCACGTGTGCACATGCACACACGGCGCCCTAATACATGCATGTGCACGCACACAGAGACTGTCTCAGGGTGCAGGTGCATGCACGCACACACGCCCTGTCCCAATGCATGCATGCGCATGCACGTCTCAAGGCGCTTACACCCCCCCATACACTCCTGTCTCAGTGTGTGCGTGTGCACGCACACTGAGAATGTCTCTGGGTGCAAGCACATGCATGCATTGGGGCGTGTGTGTGCATGAACATACATGCATTGGGAAAGGGTGTGTGCGTGCGTGCACACATTCCTGCCCCAATGCATGCGTGCACACATGCAGACTCTCTCAGGGCATGTACACACACACACACACCCACACACACACACACACACACACACCCTTTCCCAATGCATGCATGTGCATGCACACAGAGATTGTCCCTGGGTGCATACACACACACCCCCACACACCCCTTTCTCGATGCAACAGACTGTCTCAGGGCGCGTACACACATACAGACTGTACCCAGGCACACACCTCAATGCATGCACGCACTTGGGCACGGAAGGACTGTCGCAGTGCACACACACACAGCCGACCCCGCTGCGTGCTGCCCACACACAGCCCGGAGCTCATACAGCGCACACGCCCTAGGGGAAAGATATTTTTTCAGTTGACTTTGGGGGAATTTTGTATTTATGCTTTAAAATCAGGCTGGAGCCTCACACCGCACCGGCAGGAGCTCTGGGAATGTCCGCCAAACAATTCTACCAGTCCTGATTTCCCACCTCTGTCTCCCCACTATCACACCCCGCTCTGCTGATGGCCCTCAATCCCATCCCACAGCTCCCTGCTAACCCTACCCACTCTGCCAACTTACCCCGGTCATCCAGCTGCTCTCTGCTGGTGCCGCCAATCCGCAGCGCTTTGTTCCAAGGCGGTTAATAAGAATGACAGATTAGCCGCACACCCTACGTTTCTATGAGTCTCTTCATTATTATTATTATTTATTCATTTTCTCTTTAATTACATTGAAAGGTCGCCAGCATAAACACTGGCCTGGGTGTGTGTGTGGGAGTGAATGATGCAAAGAACACAAATCAACCTTTCCTTTCCAGCACCCCCATCAAGGCAAAGCAGACTGTAGACTCCCTGGGAAAGGAAGCTGTGCAGAGCACGAGGAGGCTGGTGTTTCTGAACGAGGGAGCAGGGGCAGAGGAATCCCGAGCTGGAAAAGCAGGGAGGAAACCTCACCAGGATACGCAGCACGGAGGAGGGAAGAGAAAGAAGCAATGGGCCAGATTCAAGGGTGCACTGTCGTCCCTTTGCACCGGGCCTGGCCACAGGACGGGGAGCAGGACTGCCTAGCCCGGGGAAGACTGTGGTACAGAGAACTCCTTTGCCACCACGGCAGCCTTGGACATAAGGGGGACTGAAGGCGGGAGGGAGGGAGTGATCAATAGGGACCATTGCAACAAGTAGGTCTGAGCTGGGACCTGCCTCCTCCTTTCCATCCCTGCACTGGGACCTCTGCCCACGCAAGGGTGAATCTTGCCCCAGTGAGCTAACGCCATCCAGGGCAATCCAGCGAGAGAAAGCCGCCCCTTTAAGAATAAAGAGGGGGCAAGAAATTAACGACGATTCTACAGGGGCCGAGATGCTGTGAAACCTTTACGTGTCCTCAATGAAAACAAAGTTCGGACAATGAAAATGCTGTAAAAAAAAAAAATCATCTGATAAAGAGCCATCAAAGGAGTCACACAGCCGCCCGCTCAGCTGATCTGGAGGGGACACGCCCTAGGGCATGGAGGGAACTGGCAAACAAGCTTCCTGCACGCTGAAAATTATTTCTGAAATCCGTGGACACCGGGGAAGGGGCCGAGGGAGCAAACGTGGTACCGATCTTCAAACAAGGAGAGGAAGAGCGATCCTGGCAGTGACCAGCCTCTCCATTTAGCTTCTTCAGCCCTAATAAAAACAACGGAAGACGTAGAAAGAGGCAGAGAAAAAGTGGAGGAAAGAGGAGCTGCGAGCAGTATCGGGAGTTTATCAAGGCACACGCAGGCCAAACAAACGCGCTGCGCTTTGTTTGATCGAGTGGCTGAGGCAAATGCATTACCCGGACATGTATCTAGTGAGGTATTGAGCACGGTGTGCAAAATCAGATTCTCAGGGTAACTCTAATTGGCTTAAAGAAGGAGTCGTCCTGGGACCGAAAACAGGCTGGAGGGTCGTGATAGCGAGCAGTGGGGGAGGTGTTCCGGGAAGCAGACGCTGTGGCCAAAAGAACTAATGGAAGCCTGGGATGCGTAAACAGGGGCATCTCGAGTAGGTCACCTTGGCGGCTCCAGTGCAGCGACACCAGGGATGGGTTTGGCCCAGTGATGAGCAGCAGCTAAATCAAGCCAATCATGGATGGAAACCTGGGGGTGGAGCGGGAGGGCCCAAGCGGGAACCCCCTGGTGCCAAGGTCATGGCGCTGAGCAGCCCATTGGTGGCAACTGCATGGGGCATGCGGGGGGGGGGAGAGGAAGGCTGAACCTTTCTCTAACTCCCCCAATTCCCTCGGAAGGGGAAGGGTCAGAGGCGGGTCAGCCGAAGGGAACTCTCTGGCTGATTAAAGGAACCACTCGGTCTGGGATTTGTCTGGTTTCTGTCAGATGGGCCCTGGGGAAATGAGAACCTCTGAGCCGCACACACAGCAAGAGCTGGCAGAGCCCAGCCCGAGGGATGGAACAGAGCGGAGAGGGAAACCGGGGGGCTGGAGGGAGCGGGGAGGGGACAGCCCCCCAGAACTGGGGAGGAGGGGAGAGGGCAAGCAGCTCCTGGAGCAAGAGACCGACCGGCGGCATCCACCACAGGCGCTAGGCGAGTCTACATGGAGTCCTGAGCCGGTCAGGGGCCCAGCACAGAGATAACTGCAGCCAGGGGTTAAATCCTCACAGAGTATTTCCCTGTGCCTTGGGGCTTCTGCCCCACAGGTTTGAAAATACTGACCGGAGCTCCGCTGAATTTAAGCCCCGGCAGCAGCCTTTGGTCACACCTCTCTCATCTCCTCTCAGCCGCTTCCGCGCAGCGCTTCAATGAAGATTAATGGGAAGCTGCTCTCCTGTCACAGGCAGCCCCAGCAGCTCCTCAGGCGGGGAAAGGGAGCCAGTGCGCGCGGAGGTGGGAAGAAGTTTTCATGCTTTGGAATTCCAGGTCATCAGCAATTAGATTAATTAGCTAATGTTAATGGCAGCTAATTAGTAACTGTTTGCACAGGGCTTTGGGAATGTGACGTGTTTGATAAGGGTTAAGGATCATCCCTCATCAGCCCTCGCCCCACTGGGAATTTGGGGGGGAGCTCGGGTACCCTGGTGATGGGCTCAGTACCAGTACCCTGAATAGAATAAAAGGGGTTCTTAGGGGTGCCAAGGGCTTAAGGGGCAAAGGGAAGGAAGGAACTTGCCGGGGACTCTGCACCGATGTTATGTGACCTCGGGCAAGTCATCTAGTGTCTCTGTGCTTCTGAGAATAGGCCTGCTCTCCCTGGCAGGGGGATGTGAGGATACACACACCAGCGCTCATGAGGCGCTCAGGTACTGCCATCATGGGGACGCCCCAACTGACAGGCTCTGCCCAGAGGGGGGAGCTGTAGTGACTAACTTGAGAGACTTCCTGTTTACGAGACACTAAGGGTGTCTCATGGCTTTGGGCAGCCCACACTAGAAATGACTTTCCATGAGGCTGGCATCCCCCCCAAGACATGGTGTTGAGCTCTGGGAGAGGGAGGTCCGAGGAGAGCCGTGGGAATTGAGCAATGGAGATATATTGAGGGGTATACTATGAACAGGTATAAATGGTAGCTAATGGCAAAGGGCCAGGCCGTGGGCAGGCAGCAATGGGGAAAGAGGACAATAGACGAGGGGCTGAATGGTGCAGATGACAAAGAGGCAGAGGCCTGGGGCGATGGGATAAAATGCAAAGGTATCAGCAGGTGTTTCATGACAGCAGGATGGAGCTGGCTATGGGGGAAGTCCCATTATCTGATACATTTGAAACTGACAGGCCCAATCCTTGGAGAACAGGTTATCAGTGATCCTGCCTGCCCTGGGTGGGGATGGGTTCTGAGAGTCCTACTCATCGTCTCTAGATCCAATCCAAAGGCCCATGTCCCAATCATGAGCAAAACTGAGTGGGAGGAAAAATGTAAACACAAGGATGTGACTGATCATTGGGAACGGTTGGAGGATATTTTGAATAGATGCCTAAGAAACACCAATTCTACAGTTGTGACAGGCAGGTTCTTTGGGTAAACAACATCTGGGCGGTGAATGTGACAACAATATATATAACAAATGGAAAAATGGGGGAAGCAGATAGCAATGATTACAGATCAGCAGCTAAGATATGCAGACAATTGATAAGGAAAGCTAAAGGTAACACTGGACTATCTATGGCCAATAAAGTTAAGGACAATAAGGGATTCTTTAAATATATCAGGAACAAATGAAATCCTAGCAGTCGTATATATCCAATATTAGGTAAGGATGGTAAACTTGTCAATTGTGATGTAGACAAGGAGGAAGTATTCAATAAATATTTCTGTTGTATATTTGGATGATGTATTCATATCTTATCTTACAGTCATAATGAAACACTCTCATGCCATCAATAACTAAGGAGGGTGTGAAACAGCAATTATCAACGTTAAACATTTCAAAAGCGTTTAGGGTAAGATAATTTGCATCCCACAGTATTCAAAGAATTGGCCGAGGAGCTCTCTGAACCAGGAATATTGATTTTTATCAAATCCCTCGCTCTCTGTTCACGGGGTGTGGGTTCCCCCTAATCCCTGGCCGGGGGGACGGGACGGACAGTCTCTGGGTCTCTGATAGAGGCCCTAAGCCTTGGCTATATAAATGCTAGAGACTTGGCTTCAGGTTAACAATGGGCATGGTGAGCTGGCATGAGGATCTTGTGGCTTATGAGACCAATCTCCGTTCGAGAGCCACAGAGGAGAGAGAAAACCAAGATGGGGCCATGAAACATGCAGCACAGACCTCTCTCCCACTCTTAACATTCATCCCCCCCTCCCACCACGGCCAAGCTAGGTGCTCCCCCACCCCCAAGGTTAACTGCCCTCTACGGTTGTGTGAACTGGGTTCCACACCTGACTTGGGACTCTCCCAGCGTAAACACGAGGAGATGCCCAGTCACGGGCAGTTCTAGTGGGGACAGAAGCCGAGGCGGGGGTGGGGACAGAAAGGCGTCCAAGGGGGTTCAGCTTTTTAAAGCTTCTCAGCAGGGCTGTTGCTGTTTGGCTCTTCCCTGTCAGTTTCGAGGGGGAAGGTTAAAGTATAGACCATTCTGCTCAAGCCCCCCTTCACCAGCCACGCCGCAGTGAACTCCATTTCCAGGCGTTCTCCCTGACTTCCTTGGTCAGTTCCCACCAGGTGAGGGAGCTCCCTCCAGAGCCCACGCGTATCCCCCCCCACCTCACACCCCTCAGGCCTTTGTTCTCCAGCCGGGGTCTCAGCCCAGCGTCCTGTTCCAGGAGTCCTTGGAGCCTGCACTGGCTTTGCGGATCCTTGCTGATCTGGCTTGGTTTCAGCCAGTTTCTTAAGAGCTCTATTCATTCCACCCAGACAGGGAGGAGAGAAACACACAACCTACGGCTCTTCGCCTGCCCTGAGAGCAAACTTAATCCCTTTCCCCTACCGGGCAACAGTGCAAAGTATGGGGGGAAACTGAGGCACACATCGGCTTCATAAAAAAATTCCCACTTTCGTCACAACAGGCCACTTTGGTAGACAGGATACTGGGCAAGCTGGGCCGTGGTCTGACCCCGCATGGCAGCTTTTAGGTGCTTCTGGACCAGAAGGGAGACAAACTAGGCGCTTCGCATCAGAGTGGCTTGGAGTCCTCCCTTGGCTGCTGGGGACCCAGCTTCTGGCTGGAGATTGTGAGGCGAGAGAGAGAGAGGGGAGCCCCTGGCCTTGCTTCTCAACCCAGGCAGCAGCCTCACGTCCTAAGGGGGCCCCTCCCTCCCAGCCCCACGAACAGGCTGCTCTGACTCACAGATGGAGACGGCCGTAGGTCCCAGGGCTGGCGTGCTCCCCAGCGTACAGCTCATGGTTGTGTGTCGCAGTGGTGCCTGCGAACCCAGCCGAGACTGGGGCCCTGCTGTGCTGGCCTGGGCACAGACATAGACAGTCCCTGCCCTAGAGAGCACCCAGTCTCCGCAGACACGACAGGCACTGGGGGGAGCGGGAGGAGGGATATAACATACAGGCTATTTCTCACTGTTCCAGCCAGTCTAGCGAAGGACTTCCTGGGCTGGGTTCCAGCTGACTGATAAACCCGTCTGTTTTTACAGCGCTGCTTGTAAATGCTGGGTGAGGTGCATTAGTCCCCGAAGAGCGGACAAGTCTCCCTCCAGGAGTCTATTGCAGTGGGACTCACTGAGCAGAGCTCATGATATGAGCCAGGGGTGCAGTCTCAGGAGGTGGTGAGGCCCTGCGGGAAGAATGAAACCCCTTCCGGGGTCTGGGATATTGAAGGACTTCTGCAAGAGACTGTTACAAAGGTGGGGGCATAGCACAGATCCTGTGTACCAGAGCTTCAGGGGGAGTGTCTGGAACAGGGCAATTATGAGTGATCCACTCCCGTCTTCCCTTCCTGGCTTTCAGCAGTCACAGGGTCAGGGTTGCCCTAAGCATGGGATTGTGTCCCTAACCATCTCGGCTAATAGCCATTGATGGATCGCTCCGCCATGAACTTCTCCAGTTCTTTTCTGAATCCAGTTATTCTTTTAGCCATCACAACATCCCATGGCAACAAGTTCCACAGGTGAGTTATGCATTGTGTGAAAAAGTACTTCCTTGTCCGTATTGAACCTGCGGCCTACGAAAGTCATCGGGTGACCCCTGGTTTTTGTCCTGTGGGAAAGGGTAAATAACACTTCTCTAGTCACTTACTCGTAATTTTATAGACCTCTATCACAGCCCCCTCTTAGTCGTCTCTTTTCGAAGCTGACCAGCCCTAATTGTTTTAGTCTCTCCTCGTACAGAAGCCGTTTCATACCCTCAATTGTCTTTGTTGCCCTTCTCTGAGCCTTTTTCAGTTCGCTACGTCCTGAGCTGGGGCGACCAGAACTGCACACACTACTCAGGGTGTGGGCGCACCAGGGGTTTATATAACTACATTATGGTATTGTCTCTTATTTTCTACTCCTTGCCTAGATGCTGCACATGGAGGGGAGGTTTCCACAGAACTATCCAGTAGAACTCCAAGATCTCTTCGGTTCAGTGGATTCTCTCCCACTTTGAGGCAGGAGCACGTGCTGTCTGTCATCGCACGACTGCTGCTTTGCTCTCCAATATGTCCTGGGACATGGGGGCATTGGGGAGGAGAACACAGGCCATGTGTCTGACTTGGGGGCCCCTGGCCACCATCCCCTCAGAGCAGTGAGCATTAGAGGCAGTGCGGTGAGATGCTGGGCTGGGCACCAGCTCCAGGACTTTTCTGAACAGCATCAGCTCCTCATCTTCTCCCACCAAGCGCGGTTCACTCTGCTCCGGCAAAGTTCTTCACTGCGGTCCTCCTACCTTCCTGCTGAGGGGCTTTCAGGGCAGAGCCGGGGTCACACACCCTACACACACACCCATGCACACGGAGCCTGCAGTGTGGCCCCCGGAAACACCCTGGTTACCAGCAAACCGGACAATCTCCAGGTTTGAACGGAGCATCTGTTCACTGCAAACCAGCTCTCAGCTCCCCTACCGCAGCCAGCCCAGCCCAGCCATCTGTCCTGTGGGCAACAGAGGCCAGGGCCAACTGAGTGCATCACCCTACACCCTTCCCAGTGCTCCCCATTCCGTCTAAGCTCTCGGCTTCAGCAAACGGGGGGGGGGGGCAGCCACCAGTTCACCCAGGCCTGGACAATCCCGCACTTTGCAGTTCTCCAAAGGATCAGCACGGCCCCTCGCCCAGCTTTAGGGAAGAACAAAAATAAGGCCACAATCACCAACTGCTTCCCCCTCTTTGGGAGGACGACGCACTCCAGCCGTGAGGCGCTGCAGAGCCAAAAGTCGGTTTGTTTCCCGGTTTCCCTCCACGCTGAGTGGGGGAGGGACGGGCAATGGCGCAGAGAAGGTTACCTCATAAATTCCAAACGCTGGCACAAGATGTCCTGCCTTCAGAGAAGGCAGCGAGTGTGAAGTTAAGAGATAAAGAGGGAATTATGAGATAAGGTCTCCTTAATCCCAGTCGCTTCATGCAATTAAAATGAGCTTCACCCGCCTGTAATTGGGTGGAGGCATTCTGCCAGCAACAGCGCGACCACAGGCAGCACACAATCAGCAGAGGAGGGTGCGCGGAACGGAGCAAGGAGACTTATCTCCGCACCGGAGAAACCAAGGGGGCAGCAGGAGAGCAAACGGGAATTAATGAGATGAGTGCGGAAAGGCTGACACAAAGGATTAGCTCCCTCCCAACTCCGCTGGCGCAGGCCCCAGCTTTTCTGGGAAGGATCCCTGGCATTTCACGCACCGGGCCAGCTCCTGCCCCGCCCCACCGCCCCGTGCAGCCCCGCTGGCCTCCAGCGGCAGCTCAGAACTCGGGCCCTGCTGACTGCTTTCGAATGGGCCCAAATGCCACCCCGCTGCCCTGCCCTCGTCCCACAGCAATCACAGTCTGCAGCCTAAATCTACTACCACCCCCTCCCTACCACCTCGGGCCAGCGGTGCAAGGCGCCAAGCTCCCTGACCCAACCCCCCCAACTCCCACCCTGTAGCCGTTCCCTAATGCTGCATTAGAGCCCAGGGGCTGGGATGCGTGCCGGTCAGAGCAGAGGGGATGTAGCTGGGGTTCAGAGGGGGGGCCTGGGCTGGTACGTAGGGTGGTGGGTGCAAGCTGTAGTCCTGGGCTCTGTAACGGAGGCTCCCATGGCAGCGTGGCTGGCCCAGGGAGGGGAGTACAGGTGGTCGGTTCCCAGGGGCTGGAGGAAGTGGAGGGGCTGTCCCAAACACCCAGCGTCCCCGGCGACGTGGCACCGCTGAGTTGCGGCTCAGGGCCGGGATACAGCCGAGGGGCCACACTCGGGCCTTGTACCCTAGCGAGCAGCCGTTTTCAGGCTCGTCTTCCGACTCCCCTGCCCTGCCCCAGTGCCTGCCTGTCCCTCTGTCTGAGCAGGCAGGATTTACGACGGGGGCGGAGGACAGGATTCAGCGGAGCTCTGCGACGACCGAGCCTTTATAGCTTTAATACACTTTTTGATAATGAAGTTTAAATAGCCTCATAAAAGGCCCCCCAAAGGCGGGAGAAGCCTGCGGTTTATTAGGGCCATAACTCGTCGGCTGGCATTTCATCAATGTCCCTTTAATCTGCACTTGGTTATTTTATTTCTGGTTAATATTAGCGGCTGTAAATGTTATTAGGGGTGGTCTCATCCCGGAGCCAGGGGTCCTGTGGGGAGACCTCTCCACAGCAGGGGCTCAAGGGGAGCAGGAGGCCCAGGACGATGGGGACCCCGGGGAGGCGAGACTGGCAGAAGGCTTGGGGGCCCAAGGGAAGGAGGAGTGGGGCAGGTGGGACAGGGAGCTTGTGGGCTGCAGGGAGAGTCCTAGAGCCGCTTGGCTGCAGACTGGGGGGCTCATTGCAGATGCAGGGATCCCCTAGGCCAGGCATAACGGGGGGACTCAGGCCAGCCAGCCAGAGTGGGCCAGGGAGCGAGGAGGTTCTCACTGCGGGGGGACGGCAGGGTCCTGGAAGGGGTGGAACTGCTTTAAAGCCATTAATCGGCTACCTGCAAAAATAACATGCTAAGAGGATTTAGTGGCTCAGCGTCTCTCTCCACAGGGCAAATGCTGAGCTTATCCCCCACTAGTCATAGCCAGAGCCTGAAAACTGCCCGACTACTCTCACTGCTGCCTGTCAGCCCCCTGTTAACCCCGCCCTGCCCCACGGCTCTGCTGACTGCCCATCAGCCCCCCGCTAACCCCACCCTGCCCCACGGCTCTGCCGACTGCCCTCTGCCCATCAGCTCCCCGCTAACCCCGCCCTGCCCCACGGCTCTGCCGACTGCCGACTGCCCTCTGCCCATCAGCCCCCCGCTAACCCCGCCCTGCCCCACGGCTCTGCCGACTGCCCTCTGCCCATCAGCCCCCTGCTAACCTCGCCCTGCCCCACGGCTCTGCCGACTGCCCTCTGCCCATCAGCCCCCCGCTAACCCCGCCCTGCCCCACGGCTCTGCCGACTGCCCTCTGCCCATCAGCCCCTTGCTAACCTCGCCCTGCCCCACGGCTCTACCGACTGCCAACTGCCCTCTGCCCATCAGCCCCCCGCTAACCCCGCCCTGCCCCACGGCTCTACCAACTGCCGACTGCCCATCAGCCCCCCGCTAACCCCACCCTGCCCCACGGCTCTACTGACTGCCCTCTGCCCATCAGCCCCCTGTTAACCCCGCCCTGCCCCACGGCTCTACCGACTGCCGACTGCCCATCAGCCCCCCGCTAACCCCGCCCTGCCCCACGGCTCTGCCGACTGCCCTCTGCCCATCAGCTCCCCGCTAACCCCGCCCTGCCCCACGGCTCTGCCGACTGCCGACTGCCCTCTGCCCATCAGCCCCTTGCTAACCTCGCCCTGCCCCACGGCTCTACCGACTGCCAACTGCCCTCTGCCCATCAGCCCCCCGCTAACCCCGCCCTGCCCCACGGCTCTACCGACTGCCGACTGCCCATCAGCCCCCCGCTAACCCCGCCCTGCCCCACGGCTCTGCCGACTGCCCTCTGCCCATCAGCTCCCCGCTAACCCCGCCCTGCCCCACGGCTCTGCCGACTGCCCTCTGCCCATCAGCTCCCCGCTAACCCCGCCCTGCCCCACGGCTCTGCCGACTGCCCTCTGCCCATCAGCCCCCTGCTAACCTCGCCCTGCCCCACGGCTCTACCGACTGCCGACTGCCCTCTGCCCATCAGCCCCCCGCTAACCCCGCCCTGCCCCACGGCTCTACCGACTGCCGACTGCCCATCAGCCCCCCGCTAACCCCGCCCTGCCCCACGGCTCTGCCGACTGCCCTGTGCCCATCAGCTCCCCGCTAACCCCGCCCTGCCCCACGGCTCTGCCGACTGCCCTCTGCCCATCAGCCCCCCGCTAACTGCATCCTACCCCACGACTCTGTCAACTACCCTCACTGCTGCCCATCAGCCCCCTGTGACCCTAGTCTGCCCCACAGCTCTGCCGACTGCCCTCTGCCTATCAGCCCCGCGCTAACCCCGCCCTGCCTCACAGCTCTGCCGACTGCCCTCTGCCCATCAACCCCCCGCTAACCCCGCCCTGCCCCACGGCTCTGCCGACTGCCCTCTGCCCAGCAGCCCCGCGCTAACCCCGCCCTGCCCCACGGCTCTGCCGACTGCCCTCTCCCCATCATGCCCCCCGCTAACCCCACCCTGCCCCACGGCTCTGCCGACTGCCCTCTGCCCATCAGCCCCCCGCTAACCCCGCCCTGCCCCACGGCTCTGCCTATGGGAGAAGCCCACCCATCGACATAACACTGTCTACCCTGGGGGTTGGGTCGGAACCACCGGATTTCCCACAGCGTCGTTATACCAGCCAGTTTGTAGTGTAGACCAGGGCTCAAACCCTGAAGGAAGCAGAGCCCTGTCTGCCTCCTTGGTTTGTGTGATCCCTGCACACCAGTGGCTCTCAACCTTTCCAGACGACTGCATCTCTTTCAGGAGGCGGATTTGTCTTGTGCACCAAGAGTGACCAGATGTCCCGATTTTACAGAGACCGTCCTGATTTTGGGGCCTTTTTCTTATATAGGCTCCTATTACCCCCACTCCTGTACCGATGTTTCACATTTGCTGTCTGGTCACCCTATGTGCACCCCAAGCTTCACCTCACTAAAAAACCGACTTGCTTACAAAATGAGACATTAAAATACAAAAGCGTGGCTGCGCACTGTTACTGAAACATTGCCGACTTTCTTATTTTTACCATATAATCAATTGGAATATAAATATTGTACTTACATTTCTGTGTCGAGTCTATAGAGCAGTATAAACAAGTCAGCGTCTGTATGAAATTTTAATTTGCCCTGACTTTGCTAGCGCTTTTTATGGAGCCGGTTGTAAAACGAGGCAAATATCTGGAGGAGCTGATGTGCCCCCTGGAAGACCTCTCCGTACCCCCAGGGGTATGTGTACCCCTAGTTGAGAACCACTGCTGCACACCACGGATCTCACCCCCACGCCGCAGCCTCCCAGCGTCTATCACTGGCCAGGACTCCCCCAGCCTCTCTGGCCAAGGAAGGAAGGATTAGGCCGGGGCTACATTAAAAAGTTTGGTCGGCTCAGCTACATGGCACAGGGTGTGTGAAAAATCCACACCCCCGAGCAAGGTAATGAAGCCGACCTAACCCCTGGTGCAGACAGCACTTGGTCGACAGCAGAATTCTTCCCTCGACCTCGCTACCACCTCTCGGGAGCGGGATGAACCGTGCCGACGGGCGAGCCCCTCCCATCGGCGTAGGCAGTGTCTGCCGTGCGGCTGTAGCATTTCAAGTGTAGACAAGCTTATATCCCCTGCCCGCGGGCCAGCGGGAAGTGTGCAGTGGTGCCTGGGTGAATGGGAAAGGGAGGAGAGAGAGGGGACCGGGACAGGTCTGTTATTCCTTGCTGGGTTCCCAAGGGTGCCGATGGCCCAGGAGGGTGCTGGGAGCCGGCAGGGAGATGGGACAGGCGCACGGTTATCTCTCCGCAGGGCTCAGGAGAAAAGGGAGGCTTTGGTTGTGCCTAACTCATCATTTTGCATCCAGTTTTCCTGGCTCGAGTTCACGGACTCGGAGAGATCCATCTGCTCTGACTCGCTGCGGCATGCCCGCCGGCTCCTCGTGGCTGGGCCTGTGGCCCTGCAGGTCTAGTGCTGGGGCGCTTCCCTTGGCCTTTCTTCCACTGCTCGGCCAGAGCCGATCATCCCGAGCCGATCGTCCCGCACTCTAATCTGGCCTGTCCTTGTGGCTACTTTCCCTTCACCTGCAGCGGCCGCTGGAAGGGAGGGACCAGCCAGCGCCGTCCCTGAACCGTCTCTCTGGACTTTGGGGCCCCATGACGGGCGGGAAGGGGAGAATGGAAACACGCCAAAGCCAGGTGATTTAAACATGCGGGTTCCCATGGCAATGCTATCTCCGCCACACACTGATCACGGCCCTCGCAGAACAGGATAAACGAGGCTGGATCAGCCCCTGCAACTTGTTTGGCTGTAAACCCTTCCTAGTGCCAACTGCACCACCATGGAGAGCTTCTCCTGGGCACTCCCCTGCCCTTTCCCGGCCTTGGCCTCCCTGCCCATCCGCCAGCGCCTACTAACCTGCCCACCCAGCCCCACCCCCGCTCCCTGCCCAGCCCCCAGCGCCTATCAACCTGACCAGCCCCTGGCCCCTGACTCTCCACCGCCTAGCTCCCAGTGCCCAGCCCCCAGCGGAGCCCCCACCAACCTGTCCAGCCCCGGTGCCCACCCCTGCCTCCCCATCCAGCAGCCGATTGCCAGAAATCATTGGCTGACTATGAGAGCCCCCCCCAGGACCGTGATCTCACCCAGCCCGTATGAAACAGAACTGGGGGTGGGGAAAGGAAATCAGCACTTGCTCTAGGATGGAGTTTCCCTCCAGCTCACGTGGGGGGTTTGGCCGAGTTAGCACAGTCCCTGCGCCCAGCCTGCTGGCGTTGCTCTGTCTGTTGGTAACGCCCTAGCGTTTGAACCCCACAGCCGCCCAATTCCCGAAGGTCAGGGCAAGTTCTAGGCATCCATGGGCAGAACCCGACTGATTTTGAGGAAAATCGGGAAACCAGAAAGGGGCAAATGGGCGACACCCGGAGCCCCTGGCATGGGAGGGGGTTGCAGGTAGTCCCTGAGATAAAAGAGCAGGGGAGGGTGGCAGGAGCTTGTCCATCACCATGGCCTCTGCGAGCCTGTCTCTCAGGTACCGTTTTCTCCTCTGGAGCATACCTCTGAGAGGACCTGTCAGGGCTCCACATAGAATCATAGAATATCAGAGTTGGAAGGGACCTCAGGAGGTCATCTAGTCCAACCCCCTGCTCAAAGCAGGACCAAGACCCCCGGCCAAACAGATCTGCAGGGACGACATTTGACAAAGTTCACGCCCAAGCTCTCCCCCATCAATAACCCCCCCCCCCACCAGGGTTTGCTACAGACTGGCATGGCCCATCTCCCCGAAGCTGGGCAAACGGGCAGCTGAACCAGTACAATGGGGAGACCCTAGAGACCCCCGGCATGGGACGGGCCATGCAAATAATTGGCTGCTGTGTCGGGAGGGGGGGCGGGGAACGCTGCCATGCTAATGTCTGTGTTACGCTCCGAGCATGCCCACTGGATCCTGTCTGTGCCCGGGAGCTGGAGGTGACTCATGCCAAGCCAGGAGCGGGGCCCACAAACCGGCCTCCTGCCCAGTGCGGTTCCTCACGGGGATGTGTCTAACAGACGCCAGCTGCCCCAGGCAGGGGCCGGGCCTGGTTTCATTGCCCAGGAGGCTCTGGGCCACCAGGAGCCCGCTCAGCGTGCCCGTAATGTTGGGGTGGTGTGCGAGGAGGCTGTTGAAGGTGCAGCGCGCGGAGTGGCGTTGTTGGTGATATTGACTCCCAGGATCTGCTGCATCGTGGTGCCGTCACGGGCCCTGGCAGGCGCCGGCGTGACCTACTTTACCAAACCCGCCTCGGCGGTTGGCTCTGTCACGCCTAGCAGCCGTCAGGATTTCACCCCAGTGCAGCCAGTGGGCTACTTGACTGGGTCTCTCGGCACATGAGCTGCCGAGGGGGAAGGAGTCACATGAGCCTCGCAACTGAGCTGTGCGTGCGTGTGTGTGTGGGGGGGGGGGGGCAGACAGCACAGGAGGGCGCTGTAGCAGGGCTGAGGGGCAGCGTCGCACGGTGGGGACATACCAGTGTGTTGGATCTACAGCAACAAGATCTGTCACCCCCTGGCAGAGTCTCAGGCTGAACGCTCAGCTCTCCTGCTCCCTCCGCCCCCACACACAGCATCTTCGGGGCAGCCCCCTCCCTGAGCTGGCAATCACAGACCAGGCGAACAGATGTTCCACCTACAGCTGGGCCAGGAGTTTATCCAAGGAGCAGAAAGATACCGTTCAGCAAACCAGACGCTCTGTCTCTGTCCAGCCAACCGTGGTGTGATGCTGCCAGGGCTGGGCAAGGGGCACTGGGGAAGGCGGCAAGTAGGCTGCGCATCGCTGTGTGTGCGGGGGCAGGAGCGCCGAGCCGGGGAGATGGGGCTGTGTGCAGGCCACACGCAGGCGGCAGGGCTGGTGTTGGCAGCACCGCGGCTGCAGATGGCCCCGGGGAGAGCACTGAGAGCGGAGGCAGAGCTCAACTCCGGGCACTCCGGGAGGATGGGGAGTGCCCAGGGCGCATTGTCTCCGGAGCAGGGCTGAGAGACCCGTCGCTCCCTAACGGGGGATAGATCCTGCCAGAAATCGTCCCCGGGGCAGGACTGGGAGCCCCGTGTGATCCAAGCACCGGAGAACATTGTAACAAATCCGTGTCCCCCTCAGGCTTCACCAGGGTCACTCTGCTACCCAGCGCAAGGGGTTAGCAGTCTAGGGCCTAGGACACAGCTGAGCAGGTCTGATTCCACCCAGCAGAGGGCAGCGGTGACAGCTACAGAGACACCCCCCTGCCAGCCAGTGCCGCGGGGCACAGCACTGCCCTAGACGCCACCAGATTCCCCCCACGCGGACATGCCCGTCACGCTGCCAGCCCCTGCCCGCACAGCACAGAGCCTGCCCCCTGCGTTACGCAGCAGCTAGGGAGTGAAGCCAGGCCGAGGGGCTCCGAGCCTGCCCCCCACCCTGTTACTCCAGCTGCAGCTGGCTTCGGGGAACACCCAGACTGCAGCGGTCCTGGAAACCATCCCGCCAGAATGTAGGTTTATTTGCACAGCGATGAAAACATCGGCTCACATACCTCAGCATGTACACCGGGCCCCAGCCACGCCCGCTTGCCCCGCAGCCTTTCCTCATCGGCCTGGCCAGAGCCGGCTGTGTACACAAACCCCCACCGCTCCCCCCAGCCCCGCTTGCTGCCATCTGGCCCTGTCGCCCCAGCGCCCCGTTTGCCTCCTCTCGGCTCTCCCGGCAGCTCGGCTGCTTTAATCTCCAAGTCGAAGGCAGGGAGAGGCTGGGGCCACGGTTGCCAAAGGAGGCTGGTCTCCGAGGGACAGACTCAGAGACGGGTCGTGGTTTCAATAGATTCTCCTTCTCCAAGCCCAAGAACAGCCCCAGCCCTGCTCTCTCCTGTGTGTCACTCTGCTCACTTGAGAGGCACTGGCGGGAAGCAGCCAGACCTAGCCAGGCAACCGGCCTTGCAAGCCTAGGCCGTGGCCAGAGCAGAAGAAGAAGCTCTCTCTGCTCTGTCATAGAGTCACGCTGCCGCCATCAGCCATTTGCAAACCCGGCCGGCCCCAGCGTCTCCGGCGGAGCAGCCTGCTTGGCAGAGAAGATCGCCCGCATCCCGGCTGGGCTCGGCAGGAATAACAAGGCCCAGGCCTAAGGCATGACCAGGACTCGGGCACTAGAAGTACCCATGGAAGCACTTGTGGCAAGCAAGGCTCTGACCTCTCCTCCCCAGCCTGCTGGAAGAGCATAGAGTGACCCTGGGCCCCTCGTGACAGGAGCCAACCCCGGTGCCCACACCAAAGCCCACAGGCGTACAGGCCAACACGTAGTTCAAGGGACTGTCCCATGGCTGATGGCACCTCCTTCTGGAGTGAGGACTCAACGCACACCACTCTCCAATGCCACCGCCAGCATCCTGAGTCCATCCCAGCCCCGGCTTCAGGCTGGGGTCTGGTATGAACCTGGCCCTTGCTGCTCCCATCCATAGCCCAGAGCCACCTGTCCACACTCGCCCTGCTGGGCCTCTCTCTCTGCAGCCAGCGGCAAAAGGTCAAAAGCAGCAAACAACTCTCGTGAACTCAAAAAGCTTTGGAAAAGCAGCGTGATTGGCCCTGACGCAAACGCACGCATTTTTAGCACCGGCATTATGTCTGGCCTCCTTTGTGGAGCAACCCGGAAATCTCCATCAGCTATTGATAAGAAGATCAACTCATTCTAAAGTCAACGCCCGCGGAAGTGCTTCAGATTCCACTTGGAGGAGCTTCTTGGAACATCACAAATCCTAAGTGATGCAAACCAAGCTACAGCATGGGCTACGGTAAAGAAGGCAAGGATGGACACGTTGAGGACGTGCTCTAAAGATGCCACCACCAGGACTTCCACGGCGAGTGAGACCATTGACACCCCCTGGAAAGAGAAAAGGAAGCCGGCCTCGAGAAACGCGCAGAACAACGGAGAAAGACGCCGGATCCATCAGCATGACACCCCGAAGCCTGAACAGACCGAAATACGTGGCGGAACCTGGCAGCCGTCCCATCCACCCCAGGGTGCGGGTGGAGAAAGCCCAATGATGAGAAAAGCCCACACAGATACAGCAGGAGATAAATACACACGAGCACATAGACAGGCAAAGAATGGCCCGCACTTTCTGTATGTGTGTGTCTGTGCACACCCGCCCCCACCACTGTGCTAGGTACACACACAACACAAGCCATCGCCTGTTCTCTCTCCCTCCCTCGGAAAGCCCCAGTCCCAGTGGGGATTTGCTGGGATTCGGGCAGCCAGGCTCCCCAGGCAGGGAGGCAGCCAGCGCACACTGGTTTTCTTTTCTTGAAGGGGCTGTTTAATCTTTAATGGAATGGCGGGAGCAGCCGATTGTTTAGAGAATAATTCAGGAATGTGAGCGCTTTGCAGTTTGGGGCTGGCGGGGAAGGGGGAGGGGCTGCGATCCTCTGGCAGGGGGGCAGAGGGAGAGATTGGCTTGAGTGTAGGGGCTGCAGGTCAGGATTGGGGGGCATCGGCAGAGCTGGGGGGGCCCTGGATTGAAATTTCAGGGAGCTGCAGGTTGGGATTGCGGGGTGCCAGCACAGCTGTGTGCGTGGGGAGTCCAGCGCTGGGATAGCAGGGGGCTGTGGGTTGGGATTGAGGGGCACCGGCAGAGCTGTGTGGCGGGGGGGAGTCCAGGGGTGGGACAGCAGGGGGCTGTGGGTCGGGATTGAGGGGCACCGGCAGAGCTGTGTGGCGGGGGGGAGTCCAGGGCTGGGACAGCAGGGGGCTGTGGGTCGGGATTGAGGGGCACTGGCAGAGCTGTGTGGCAGGGGAGAGTCCAGGGGTGGGACAGCAGGGGGCTGTGGGTCGGGATTGAGGGGCATCGGCAGAGCTGTGTGGCGGGGGGGAGTCCAGGGGTGGGACAGCAGGGGGCTGTGGGTCGGGATTGAGGGGCACCGGCAGAGCTGTGTGGTGGGGGGGAGTCCAGGGCTGGGACAGCAGGGGGCTGTGGGTCGGGATTGAGGGGCACCAGCAGAGCTGTGGGCGGGGGGAGTCCAGGGCTGGGACAGCAGGGGGCTGTGGGTCGGGATTGAGGGGCACCGGCAGAGCTGTGTGGCGGGGGGGAGTCCAGGGGTGGGACAGCAGGGGGCTGTGGGTCGGGATTGAGGGGCACCGGCAGAGCTGTGTGGCGGGGGGGGAGTCCAGGGCTGGGACAGCAGGGGGCTGTGGGTCGGGATTGAGGGGCACCGGCAGAGCTGTGGGCGGGGGGAGTCCAGGGCTGGGACAGCAGGGGGCTGTGGGTCGGGATTGAGGGGCACTGGCAGAGCTGTGTGGCAGGGGAGAGTCCAGGGGTGGGACAGCAGGGGCTGTGGATTGAGGGCCCTCGGCCGAGCTCTGTGTGGGGTGAGCCCTCGCTCACACTAGGCCTGACTTTAGCCATTGCTCGGCAGTTCAAGTTTTATGAGCGGTAAAATTCACACGCCGCCCCCACACAACAGTGCCCCAGTTTAAGGGCCCTCAGCCCCTGATGTTTCACACGCTGGATCATTAACTGGTGCAGAGAAAGGAAACCCATTAATGGCATAAAATGACTCCAGGCTGCAGCCGCCGAGCCAGCGAGCGTGGAGCGGAGATGAAACCCACACAGCTGCTCCGAGAAAAGGGGGAGTTTTGCTTTGAACTTTCTCAGCAGCTTCAAGCACTGATTCACGCTTTTGGAAACTCTCTACGGGCGGGGATTCCGAGGCAAGGGGCAAGGAGGGCACGGGGAGCTGGCAGACGAGGCCCTGGCAGCTCCGAATGGCAGGCAGATTCCAAACCCATTTTCACACCTCATTACGCGTTACACACGCAGCCTGGAGCAGGGCATTCAAGTCAGCCTGTGGCTGCTTCTGCACCTTTCTAGGCTGGCGTTGGTGGGCTCTCCCTGCTGGCATGAAGAAGGGATATGTGTGAGCATGCCCCACCTGCGTAAGGGACGTAGGGTTCCCAACCCTCCAGGATTGTCCTGGAGGCTCCAGGGATTAAAGATGAAGCTTTAATTAAAGATTACATCATGCGCTGAGACTGCAGGAATATTGCCAACCACAACTGCCAACCTCAGAAAGGTGCGTGCGCACACACGCAGATTGCCACCTGTGCAGACGTATACGCATCAGCGCATATGTGCGGAAGCCTGCACCACCTGCACAAATGTGCCCCTGCCCATGCACCACCTGTGCAAATGCATGCCCACGTACAGGGGCGGGTCTTAGCTGTGCAAACTCTTGCACCAGTGTGCACTTGTGCAGGAACGTGTATTGTCTGCTTTACACACACACACACACACACACACACACACACGGAGGAACATGTTCTGCATGGCTTATGGGACAGCCTGCAGTGATGCCAAGAACAGGTATTTGCCCAGTGCCTCCCCCACCCGCCTGCAGCCTGGATTGGATTCGTGCTCCGCCCAGCAATGCGCTCTGGGCTGGGGTCTGTCCGGCTCTAATCCCCCATTAACAGGGAGCAGGTGGAAAATGCCACACAATGCAGCTCCGCTCCTGGCCTTCCCCCCCCAACCGCCCCCGCCCTGTCCCTGGCTGTGTCACATTCCACAGCAGCTGCACCCAGGCCGCTCAGGCGGGGACATGCAGAAGCGTGACAGCTGCCCCCTTCCCTCGAAGACTCAGGCAGAGACCGGGGCTAGCACGGGGACGCTACACCCCTGCCATAGGGCGGGAGGGAGAAGTCCCGCGTGCAGAGAAGCCCCGTGAACCATGCTTTTAATGGGCAGGGGAAGGGGCTGCTGCGGAAGTCACTCTGCCCTCCCTTGGGGTTCCCACTTCCCAATGCCAGCCACACCCCGTTTTCTGGAGACATCACGTTGGTGAGGCAAGGGCGACGGGTCTGGCAGCAGAGCTGGAGAAGGGGCAGGCTGGGAGGTAAAGGAGTGAAGTAGGAAGAGGGACTCGGTCCACAATAAGACCTTACGCAAGCGAGAAGGAGCCCTGGACCCTAGGAGTAAGAGGGGAGGCCGCGCGGAGCTTACCAGGGCTCAAGGCGCTTGCCTGCTGGAGAAGGGGCCAGCCCGCAGCCGCAGCCACCTGCCACATGGCCTCTTTGCAGTTCTACCTGCACCTCTGCTGAATGCAAAGGGCCAGCCCCCAGAAAGGCATGCTGGGAAAAAGTGCTTGTGATCTCACCAGCAGCTGCGCTGAAGGCACGATTTTTGTGCAGAAGGCCGCATGGCCGCACCAGTTGCCACTGAACCGGGCGCAGAGCGCTTTTGCGGGAGGCAATTAGGAACAGGTTCAAGCGAAGCCACAATATGACTCATGGACTGTGAGGCCAGCGGGGACAAGCCTGATCTCCTGCACATCGCAGGCCACAGACCCTCCCCCACCCGCTGCAGCAATAGGCCAAGAACCTCTGGCTGAGTTACTGGAGTCTTCAAATCTTGATTTAAAGACTTCAAGTTGCAGAGAATGTGCCTCCCTTAAGCCCAAATCAGAGTGTCTCCCAGGGGGTTGCATTGGTTTGACTCAACTGGCCTAAGAAAGGATTTAAGTCAAAGCTGGGCAAAGCAGGGGGGAAAGGATAGCTCAGTGGTTTGAGTGTTGGCCTGCTAAACCCAGGGTTGTGAGTTCAATCCTTGAGGGGGCCACTTAGGAATCTAGGGCACAATCAGTACTTGGTTCTGCTAGTGAAGGCAGGGGGCTGGACTCAAGGTCCCTTCCAGCTCTAGGAGATAGGATATCTCCATTAATCTTTTTTTTCCCCTTCCCTCCTCCTTGTATAGCTGCGGCCTGTCAGAAAGCAGTTCCAATTCATGATTTCTCCCTACTGTTCAAGAGGCAGTGCAGCATAGTGGATAGAGCATGAGTTGGGACTCAAAAGAGCTGGGTTCTACTCCAGGGTCTGCCCTTGGCCTGCTAGGTGACTAAGCCTTCTGCATCTCTGTTTCCCCGTCTGTAAAATGGGAGTAAGAATACATCATAAAGTGCTCTGAAATCTGCTGATGGTAAGAGCTAGGTATTATATTATCAAAGGGCACCCCTGCACTCCGACCCCGGTAAGCGTCAAGGGCGGGGTCTCTGGGGTAGGGATTGCTGAGAGTTCTCACCATTATACACTGGTGCAAGGAGTTTAAAAACTCGAATGCCGGGCAGTAGAGGAAAACACAACAGGCGTGACTGAACCATGGTGAATAGCAGCATAGTGTAGGGGTGTTGCCAACTCGCGTGATTCTGCCACAAGCGTTGTGATAAAATCGGCTGCTAGAATCGAGAGAACCTCTGCTTTCATTCAAAAAATATGTGAGTTTCTAACCCTGATGGGTGCAGAGAAAAAGCTTGAAAATACAAAGCAAGCGTGGCCTAATGGATCAGAGGGAAAAGAAAAAGAACCCATGACATATTATTTTAAAATAATTTCAAGCTGTTCTGGGGCCTACCCAGAATGTTGTAAGAGCCTATAAATTATTGAGGAAGTTGGTGGGGGGGGATGAGAGGGGAGGGGGTGAGGTACTATACCGAAAAATCTTCCTAGCATCTAATGAGCTGACATTTCTGAGGAGCTGGGATGTGTAGTAGAAACTTCCTGGATACAGCTCCCAGATCATAAGAATGCACATATAGAAGGGGTGGGGGGTGGAGGGGCTGCATTTGGAAAAGGGTCCTGAGTGCACGGTTTTGAGGGAGATCAAAGAAGCAACTGAGTCTAATAAAAGGTAATAGTGGGTGACTTCAGCTTCCTGCACGTAAACTGGCAAAAAGTGTCACATGAGGACGGGGTTTAGAGAAGCAATTTCTCAACATCCTAAACAACCGCTTCTTGGAATAACTAGTTCTAGACTGCTCCTGCCGGGGGTTAGGTAATAAGCAACGTTGATTCAGACAGTAACACTAGGTGAACCATCAAGTCATGTTCACCAGAAATAAGTTCAGCATTCTCCAGAGAAGATTCATAGTTTTTGGGTTCAGCTCCAGGAAAGGGGATTTCCCGCACAGAAGGAAACTCGCCACAAATGAAGAATTTCAGCAGGGAGGCTATGTGAGTGAGAGGAGCAGAGACGCAGCAGGTGCACACTCCCCATCACAAGAAAGGAAGCAGGAAGACAAACAAAAAACAAAAGCAGGGTGGTTAAATGGCAAAGGACAGGTGGTTATAGGAGACAAACTGACATCCTTCAGAAAATGGAATTCCAGCCCAACTGAGCACCAGAGGAAGGAGCATAAACTATGACCAGTTCCATTGTAATAAGGATTTTGAAGGCAATAAATTCTTTAAGTTAGATCAGAAGCAAGAAGTTGGCAAGAGAATTGTTGGCTTCGCTGGGCCACCAGGGAACAATTAAAGAGGAAAAGGATATTGCAGGAAAACTCCCCAACCTTTTTTTGTCCATCAGGCTCCGCCACAGGGGAAGTTGGGGAGATACCCACTCTTTTTGGTGCGGAGGAGGAGGTACGGTCATCATTTGAGGTGCCCAAAGAAGAGGGGCTGCAATAAACCGATAAAAATAAATAGCAACAGGTCTCTGGGACCAGATGGTACCTCCAAGAAATCAAAAGGAGCTTCTGAAGTGAGTGGCTGAGTTTTAGCAAAAATATGCCATTGCTCATTAAACTCAGCTGCTAGGCTGGCCAACTGCAAGCCAGCAAACGTTGTGTGTGTCTTTTAAAAAGGCACTAGGGGTGTTCCTGAGAATGTCAGACTAGCAAGCATTACTTCAATACCAGGTAAACTGGTTGAAAGATTAATTAAACAGAGAATTATCAGACACTTAGATGACCACGATATGATGGGGACAAACCAGCCAGACTTCTGTAAAGGAAAATCATACCTCTTTAATCTATTAGGAGTCTCTGAACCTGTTCAGCGAAATAGTGGCCAAAGCAGAGCTGCTTGACATAACACAGCTGGACTTTCAGGAAGTCTTTGATGAGGTCCCTCACAAGTGGTTATTAAAAAAAATGAAGTAGCCACGGAGAGAGAGGCAAAGTAGTACCAGGGGTTAGAAACCAGCTAGATGGGAAGCAAAGAGTAGGAATAAATGATCAATTTACCACATGGCCCAAGGTTAGCAAGGGAGTGGAACATGCTGCTTACTATCAAATAGCTCTGTCATCTAGAAAAGGGATGAGCAATGTGGTGGTAAAATATGCAGAGGATACAAAATGGTTGTCTACTCTAGAAAAGGTTTGCCAGTAGAGCTGTATTGGGATAGCTATTCCAGCCCTGATCCTAGTGGAGATGCAGCTTATACTGGCAAAAGAGTACTTTCACCTGTCTGTCCTATGCCCCCATCTCCCTTCCTTGATGAGGCATCACAGGGAGGAAGCGCTGGATTAAAAGGCCCCAATCCATGAGTTTCTCAGCTTTGATTGTGTTTGATAATCAAAATCTGTGTTTTGTCTCTTGGGCCAGTCCCATTTCAGATTTTCCCTGAAACAATGCAGACAGGCAGCCGGATGATTAATGCGGGTATGTTTGCAGTGAACCTTCCATGCTAGTTGAACGTTGCCAAAGAAGATCTCAGCTTGGAAATATTTTGGGGTAGCGCCATATTCTCCATAGATCGTGTCTTCTAAGGGCTGCATCTCTGCAGAGCCCCAAATAAGCACCTCCAGTCTGGGGGGGAAGCATATTTTCCTTGCTTGTTTCTGCAGCCTTTACAGAACCCCTGAGAGTTTTCTCCCACGTTCTTCTGTAACATACTGCAGGGATGAGGGCCATATAAGCACCCAGCTAGCTAGCTTGCATTTCTCCTGGCTATTAGCCATCCAAGTAACAGATGATCCTGGTTAACCCCTACCGCCCCAGGTCCCTTCTAGTCTGAAACACTGCAAGTAGCCTGGCTACACTACGTAGTTAGTAACCCTTTCTCAGAACAGCGCTGTCGTAGTAAGGAATCTTTTTGGAGACTGGTTTGAATGCCCCTTGCTGAGATACCTAAGACAGGTCTGGTCTGGGAACCATTCTTGCTTCTTCCCGTTCAGGGAATACGTGTGGGAGTGTTGGAAATAGGGCTCTGCAGGGCAGGGTCGAAGTATGAGCACAATCACATGGCCAGAAATGGACCCCAGTCCACCTCCAGGCAGGGCATCCAACACAGGCCTCCTTTTGGGGCGTGCACACAGCCAGTGCAGCCCGCTCCCCTCGCCGAGCATCTCCTAACTGCCCTCCTGCAGGCTCCTCAGCCCTCAGGCACAGGGGGAGCTGGGAGAAATCCAGCATTTCCTGCCACCGGCAGCCATCATGCCAGAGCTGCAGCCAATGCACCTTTACCAGCCCCCCACCGGATCCCCCCACCCCCTGCGGCGCATGGGACTCCAAGCCCATTTAAGTTTGTTCCACCGGTTCCATGAAGACCCATTTCCTTCAGTCCCAGGGACCGGCAATGGCACCGCTGCGTCCTGTGGGGCCCGCCAGACATCCCCCTCTGCGACCCCGTTCACCCTGCTCTTATGGGGCTTTAGCGGCTTGTTAGTAACGGGGCAGCATTAGGAGCTGGAGCCAAAGGTGCACGTGGCAAAGATCAACCATCCCAGCCCCACGGGCAATGACACCCGGATACCCCCCCTCCCCACACAGCTGTTATTGAGCCACAAAGACTTTCACAGGGGAAAAAAACTCCATGGGAAAAAGCCGCCCAGGGGCCTGTGCGTTGTCAGCATCTGAACAGACTTACACCTTCCCCATAAATAATCCTAACAGGAACCAGAAGGAGCTGAGCTGGGGCCAGGGGGGGCGTCCCGCAGCACTGGAGACAGGCAAGGGCCACTCCCCTTCCATTGCTCCACGGGAAGCACAGACCCCCCCCCAGCCGTGCAGGGGCCACACAGACTCCTAGGCCTCGCCTCAGCCCGTGACAGGGATGTGGCCCCGTCTGTCCCGCCAGCCCGATCCCCAGCCCAGCCCGGCCCTCCCAAGCTGGGCTCCGAACTACTGCCTGGCTGCATTCATGGCCTTGCCGTTCTCCATTAAGCAGCAACTCCTGGGCGCATGGCCAGAGCGTGAGGAAAGCAGGGAGGGTCGTGGGGTTGGGGCGAGGGGGTTTCAGTGGGGACGTGGCCCGTTCCGGGAGCTCACTCACCAGTGCTTCATGAGCCCCATTTTAGCCCCTCCTCCCCTGTTCTCAGGTCCCCCCCATCCCCGGGCTGCTGGTCCCCGCTTCGTGCACGCGGATGTTTTGGGCCTGGCCCACCCCTTCTGGGTTCGGCTTGTCTCCTGGTGGGGTGGGGGGAAAGAGGCCGAAGGCTGATTCTTTCCAGCTGTATAGGCCCAGGCAGCTGACATGGTTTCTGAGCCGCGCTGCCAAGTCTCGGGAGTGTCAGCCAACAGTTAGCAGCCAGAGCGCGGAGAAGCCAACAGCCTCGGTCAATTAATCCCAACTCTTCCTCCCCTTTTCAGGGGAGGGACTGAGGGAGAGGCGCTAATATTCCCAGCCAAACTCCTGGCCTGCTTACCCCAGGCTCTGAGGTAGCCCTGCCGCCCTGCCCCTCACCCCCAGGGACGTGGGAAGGGGAGAGCACCGTGCCAATCACCACACACCCAGGCCTGAGGGCCACGAGGGTGCCAGTCCGGCCCAGGAGTGCAAAGGCCATAGGACGACTGTCTCCGCACTGCGGGGGGTGGGGGCCAGTGCAAACCGTGATGGATCACGCGGAGCAGGGTGCAGTGTGGGGTAGGTATCCCATGGTGCCCCAGCAGCCCTGGCCCAGCTAAGGAACCTGGGGCTTTCATGGAGTCCCTCAGTGCAGTCACGGGAGGGGGGAGGTCTGGCTTTCGCAGAGACAGTGGCCTGTTGTCCCTGCCGAGGTGCTCAGCTGCACGCCAAGCCAGGGTTCATGCGTGGACAGGCCTCAGTGTGTGGTTACTAGGGGGCCTTTAAGGCTGCTCCCCCACAGGCCCTGTGAGCCTTGTCCCACGCTGGGCCACATCCCAGAAGGGGGCGGTCCCTTTAAGAGGATGCAACGTGGACTCCAAGCAGATTAAAGATTGCCCAAGCTGGCCCCCACCTCCTGCCTGTCTTCACCTGCAGCCCGGGGCCATCAGGGCAGTGAGAGACAAACTGCAAATACCAGCCCTGTGAGCAAGGTGGGAACATAGCACCACTGCTCCAGAGACAGGGCCCTTGGCTAGTTTACCCAGCTGGGGCTCTCCACAGATCTCGGAGGGAGGCGGCTCTGGTTCTAGAAAAACAGGCTTTGTGCGAGGCGCTAGCCAGGGGGGATCCTGGGGCAGAGGGGCCCCGGCCCTGACAGGGGACGGGGGTTGCAGGTCTCTTTTAGACGTGATATTCTGGGCAGTGGGGCGGTCCTGCTCACCCATGCAAGATCCCAGGACGCCGTCTGCAAAAGCTGGGGTGTTAGCCCCAATCCCTGCCCTGGCTAAAGCCTTCTGCAACAGCAAGACACTGGATTCCTGCCCTGTTCAGCAGCCCCTGTGTACCCCAGAGGGGGCTGCACTGCAGTGCTGGGCAGGCACTTCCCAGGCAGGTTGATAAAGCCCCATAAAAACACAAGATCTTGCCTCTCTCCCCACCAGCCAGGCAGCTCCGCCCGCCCAGCTCTGTAACTTGCCCGGCTGGCTCCAGTCCCAGGCTCAGACACAGCACAGGTAACACACTGTGCTTGGATTGAGCTGCACCTTCAGCAGCAGGGAATGAAAATAAAGGGAAACCGTGGGCGAGCTCTCCAGGCCCCATTCTGGGACTCCGATAAGCAGGCGCCAGCCGGGAACGGAGACTGCACCCACACCAGGGACACCTTGCAGCCCTTTCTCTCCCCGCAAGTGCAGGTGGAATCCCCTCCTGCTGCTGGGGTGCGGGGCAGGCAGCTTTGGGGCCCCTCCCTCCGGTTTGTTTGGAGACAGAGGCACTGCTCCCGCCCCCACCCCCGCCTGAACTTTCCAGCAGCTCCAGGCTCTCTCCAGCCCCAGGAACAATTGGATCCTTTGTCTCCCCCCTTAATCTCCTGGTTAGGAATTAAAAGGGGGAGAAAAACAGCAGCACAAAAGGCCCCTTTGCAAGGGCTGTGAGAAGAGCAGAACGGGGGGCTCTGCCGCCCAGGAGTCTGCATGGGGCCACTGGGGCCTCTTCCCCAGGAGACATGAGACCAACACACATGACCAGCCCCCACCCCCTCCTGCCTGCCCATGTTTCCTGCTCCTCTGCACAGCTGCCGCCATCCCATCCCTGACACGCCCATTCTGCCCAGTATCAAACCCACCCCGCTGCACGGGGCGCCCTGGGCCTGGCCCCTCCACCTCCCCTGGGGAGCAAGCAAAGGAATCTCCCTACAGGCAGGAGCGGAGGGGCCAGGGATGGGTGGATTAACAGGCTGAGACGGCAGAACACGGAGCCAAGGCTTGAAGTCGACACACAAAACCACTGGGGTCCTGCTCAATGCAGCTGCTTCTGGAGATGGTTCTAGCAGCCCTGGGCCCCAACCAGAGGAACCAGCTCCTGGGCCTGTAGATTAAGGACAGCCCCATGCTGGCCCTTGGTCAACAGCCCCTGAGAAACCTTTCCTTGGAGAGTTGTGGGAAGTGGCAGGGCAGGCTCTAGTGTCACCCACCCTTTATCTCATTGGCAGGTATCCAGGTGATGGAGCACTGGGGCAGATGGGGCCAGTGCTGGGGGATCTCCCAGCCTCTTGGGATGATGGGGAGTACAGTACCAGCTAACACCACAGCCCTGGGGGGGTGGGGGTGGCAAGCCTGGATAAGGGCTAGGGCTGCAAGCCACTACCCCCCCCCCCCCCCCCCGCCTAGGTCGCTCTAGGGGGTCCAGCTCATCGGTTTCTATGGCAGTACAGCACAGCCTGGATTTTACTTCCCCAGTCTCCTGTTCCTACAAAGCTGCAGCTCGGGGGTGAGCCTGCCCCTGCGAGGAGCAACCCCCGGCAGGGATTGTACTGAAACCGCCTAAGGTTACTGCGCGCAACTGCCGCAGCACCGTGGGGCCGGAGCTCAGGCCTAAACCCCCTCGCAGCTCCTCTTGGCATCAGAACAAGGTGCTCCAGGAATCAAATCCTTGCAGGATCGAGCAATTGCTTCTCCACCGCCCCTGCCAAGGGCAGGTGGAACACAAAGCACCCCCCATAAGCTGGGGAGTGCCAAGAAGAGAAGGGGGACCTTGCCCCCGTCCCATCAGCCAGAGTCCGGGGCTTAGCACCCCTGCACACAGGACTGGGAGCCACATCCCAGGGTAGGGGACAGCCTGACTTTAAAAATCTTTCCCTAATTAAACAGCTTCTCTGTGGCTGTACAGCTGCAGCTCCCACCTATTGCTAAGGCATTTATCTGGAGCACCAAAGGCTGCCCCTCGGCCTGCAGCAAGCCCCCAGCGCAGGTGATTAGGTTGTGCAGGGCATGGCCGGGGCAGCACGAGGAGAGAGGATTCGGGCTGGGAGATGGGGCAGCCGGTGTTCCGAGAAGGGTTGGCCCAAACAGGGGCTGGGGCTAACAAGCAGCAGGTCTCTCTCCTAGGAACTTCCTTTTGCCGCCTGCTTGGGGCTCTGTGCTCCTCCCTTTGCCTTGGGGCTCTGGTGGGAAGCAAGAATCCAGCAGACACTGGCTGAAATGGGGGCAGCACACCAGGGACAGTGAAGTGCAAACAGCAAGCAAGGACGGACGCCAGAGCAGGACCACAGCTCCCTGGAGAGTGGCCTTGTGTTGAGCCTCCTCCACTACCCAGTCTCCCGCAAGAGCAGCCAGGCCAATAAACACACCCAAACCAAGGAGCTCCATAGATTTCTTAAATAATTTAATTGAAAAAAGTATTTCTTTAAAAAATATTTCTACAAATGCATGATTGCATCATTTGTTTCTTTTTTTTTTTTTCTTCCTTTTTCACCATTAAATACATCTCAATATATAAAAAAGGTGGCAGGTACAGTACAGGAGAACCAGTTGGGAGGTGGGGGGGACACACCGCCTGGAGAGACCTCCAAGCGTCACCAGGTGCAAACCAAGCTGTGCCGAAACGGGACTGGCCGGGGGCAGGCTGGGATACGAAACTCAGGTTCAGGAATGCTGTGGTTGTACGGGAGCGAGTCAGACTCAAGGCCTGCTGCCAATCAAACTTCAGGTAGGGAGTCACAGATACTGTCCCACTAGCTAGGGCTCCCACCCCATTAGAAGCGTGAGAGCTGGAGTGACGCTAGCAGCCGGGCTGTATGGCGGAGGAACATGGGCAGGTCAAGATAGCAAAGAGGATTACGGTGTTGGTCACTTTGTTTTAGAGCCAGTGGGAAGTAATTTCTGCCTAGTTTGTAACAGGAGCGAGCATAGCTAGCATGAAGCTCAGAATTGGAGAGGACCAAGAACCGGTGGGCGCTGAGGATGCACCGTGTTTGTTCTAGAAATGAATCTGAGTGCCAGGTGAACCATGGCCCAGACCAAGCTGGCAGGACTCACTGCCAGCCCCGCTGCAGAGGCGGCATGGGAGGATGAGGCAGGGATGCAGATCTCAGAGCTACAGCATGCAAAGACAGAAGAAGGGGTGACCAGAGTACAGGACTGGGGAGGGGAGTTGTCTGTATAGACTTGGTGCGAGAGGAGACGACTGTATAAGAAAAGGGGCTGATGGACAGAGCAGAAGTGAGGAGTGGAGACACAGCAAGTTCTCCTGATGGATCACTGTAGCAGTCAGGGCTGTGGAGTGAGCATTTGCTCTGCAGGGAACAGGGCAGCACACGACCGCCCAGAAAAGAAAGCTCAAGAGGTGAGGCAGGGGCTAGCGAAGACCAGAGGTGGCCGGAATGAGCCCACTCATTACAGGGAGCGGCTGACTGGGAAGAGCACTGGGGCTGCAGAGAACTGTCCCAAAATGCCAAGAGCTGCAGCGGGCGATTGAGCCAAGTGAACGGAGAACTGCAGCAGTGCGCGCAGGGGAACAAGGTGGTGGGAGGAGGCGGCATGTGGGTCAGTGCCAGCAATGGCCTCTCTGTGGAAAGGGCACGAGACAATCCTCTGGGCCAGGCATTAGTCTTATATTAGTTAGCTAGGGCACACTGTGAAGACGGGACCCAGGGCAGCAAGTGGGCTGAGCACCAGGGAGACCATGTAGGGCACCGGAAGGGAGAGCCATTCAAGGTGGAAGAAGGGACACTATGAAACAGAGGAAGATCTCTAGCTCTCAGCTTCTTCTGAGGCCTCTCTCCCTCCCCTCCTTGCTACTGCCTCTCTCTCTGCTGACTTGAGGGCTCAGTGCTTGGGGAGGGATCGGGCCGGGGGGAGGCACAGCTGTGCAGCAGGCGTTCACCCCCTCAAGTCCGTGATCCCCACTCTGCCCTTCACGAGGGCTGCATGATCCCAGGCCCCCCCCGCAGCTCCCATTGGACACAGCACGGTGTGCCTGGAGAACGGAGCTCTCTGTCACATCATGGCTGCAGTGCAGGCTCTGAGGCGGTTCACTACTAGAGATACCAGGCTCCTGGCTGCCCAGATACCGTGTGTATCCAGGCTGTTAGCGTCCATCTCCGGGGGTTGGGTGGGGGGGGGTGGGACTTCACGCGGATCAGCGGTTTCCATCTCAATTCACCCTTGACTGGAAGGGCGGCCCCAGGCGACGTGGTCCCCAAGACTCTGGCAGCTCTTTCTGGGAACTCCAAGGATGGGCACATTCCCAGGAGCGGGAAGCGGCAAACAGCCCCTGCTCTGAGGGAGGTGCAGGGAAAGAGACCAATCAACGCTAGTGCCTGCTTAACGGCTGGAGGAGTCGGTGCGGAGCACCCAGAGGAAAGGGACAAAGAGGCAAGATGCCTTTGTCAGAAACAAACCAGGCCACAAAGGAGCCTGGTTCCTTCCCTGGGCAGGCGAAGACGCTGATTGGACAGACAGGGATGGCGCCGTTGGAGAGCCCAACACACATGGCGCATTTCACGCCATTTTGGAAAGGATCCGCTTGCCCCGCTCCACACCATGTGCTGACAGCTGCTGCTGGGAAGCCTGTTGCTAGGCAACTCTGGGCCCTCCGGCACTGGGCAGCGTTAAGCCAGGGGCGTATTCACTCGGCAGCAGACCCATCTCGCCCCGACAAGGCCCTGCTCTGGGCCAGGCTGTGAAACGGGGAGCGATCTCGTTTCAAAGCTGGGCCCCGGGTCAGGTCCGTCCCCCCCACAACGTCGGTGGTGGTCGCAGTTGCAGAGCCCAGCCTCAGAGCGCAAATGGGTTTTGAAGGAGTTTAAAAAAAAAAAAGCAAAGCAAAATTAAATGGACGTTCGTTTCATGCCACACGGCATAGCCAGACTCAAGTCAGCTGCCTGATACAGAGCAGATGGCAGTGGACCAGAGAAAGGAAGTGGAACCAGTACAAAAACGGAACAGAACTACCTGTCCCACCCCTCACACCCTCCCAAGGAGCAATCCAGGACTCCCCCTGAGCTGAGACCTAACCTACGCAATATTTCCATCAGTGAGCGGGAGGGTTAAGAGCCAAGGTCTCTAATGAAACTCAGCTGATGGCGGAAAGGATCCCAAACGCTCAAAAGGACTGATTTAAAATATAGCCTGAGCTTGATAGAGTGAAGGAAGGGGCTAAAAAACAAAACCTGGAACGAAGTGCCACGCAACAGAAGTCAGACAAAGCAGAACAGGCCACAATCCTAGGGCTAGAGCGGGTCCCGCCGTGGAAGAACTGACGCTATGGAACTGCCTCGTTGAGCTGTAGGAGAGACCTTCACACACAAGAGGAGGGAGGGGATCGTCCAGCCCAACAGGGCGGACCAAGGGCGCTATTCAACTTTGCATTCGGTTCTGGACAAACTGGGGAGAGTTCAGAGCACAGCGACACGTGATTAAGGTTTGAGGAGTGCCAGGATGATGCGCCCGCATTATTCAGGTCGGACAAGATGATCTTGGCCCCTTCGGGCCTGGATCTCCAGAAAGCTAGGATCCGAGGAAGACCTGAGAGAAAAGGCAGGAGATTCAGACTGGTGGGAGGAGAACCATCCACATCAAGAGATGTCAGAGAGGAGCAAGCCCAGTCGTACTCACTAGGCTCCTCAGACCCACCGGGCAGAAATGGGCTTGAACTGCAGCAAGGAAAACCCAGGTTTCCATCAAACTATTGGCACACAGTGCGTGTTGATGCCAGCCCTGGAGCTTTCGAAGGCTATGGGGGACACTCCTCTCCCAAGGATGGTGCAGGGATCGTCAAGTCAGCGGCGCCACAGTGCAGAGAGGCAACTAAGAGAGAGGCCAAGGTTATGATGCGACAGACATCTCCACCCGAGAATGAATGTCCGCCTAGGCACTCCCAGCAAGAGGCATGGACCAGCAGCCAACGGCACCCAACGCTGGGCAAAATGAGCTTTGGGTTCTCCAAGTTCTGGCTGCTAGGAGAGCAGAGTGGAAGGGTATAGAGACAGGACTCCCTGTGAAGGGCAGGGAAAACCCGTGAAGAGCCATCCAACTCCCAGCCTTCTACGGTGTTTGGGCAGAAGTAGCTGGCTCCGGCTCAGCCTGCCGGGGAGCTCTCGGGGAAGGGCGTTTGCCTTGAACAGCTTCATCTCCCGCTGTTTGAAGTCACCGTGTTTCTCTAGCAGCCATCTTGGCAGCTGTCCCACATGGGAGGTGGCCAGGCTAGGCAGATTTCAATTTGTATTTGGTCGTCACTTCGACTGATAATATCCAGGTTTCTTTTGAAACTTCAACTTATCAATTTAAGTTTTCACAGCTGGGGGAGAGAGAGAGACAGAGAGAGAGAGAGTGTGTGTGTGTGTGTGTACGTGTGTGTGTACATCACATCTCAAAATACAGGGCATAAACACCCTTAAATCGAACTCCAATGAGTTCTCAAGCAGCATTTTCCTATTGCCTATCTGTAAATTGCCATTTAAATGGAAATCTCTCTCTCTCTCTGGTCTGCGTCTGTGCGGTGAAATTGATGTTCACTGCCAATAAACATCTAATCCTTCCAAGCCTAGAGGTGGCTGAGGATCAGGCATGAATTTTATAGCCGAGTCACGGGCGTAGCTAGTTGCTGCACGCCACCCGAGTTGTCCTCTCCTTACGCTGGGCTAAGTAGTCCCAAGGGAATGTTGGGATGCTGGAGGACTGAAGTTCTCCAGCGAAGAGCAAAGGTGGGTGGAAGATGGTCTCTAACAGCTCTCTCCCTGGGGGAGCCCAGGGGATTTGTCAGTCTAGAAGGGCTATCAGCAAGAGTGGCCAATAGACAGGATAGAACGGGGCCTGGCTCAGCCGCCAGGAAAGTCAGACAAGCCCAGCCAGCCTGGGCGGTTTCTCCAAATTTGGGGTTGGGCCCAGGCAGAGCTCCTGGCACCGGCAACAGAGGCTCTGCTCCCAGCCCGCTGGCTGCACCCGCTCGGCTGGTCGCGCCTGGCTTGGGCTCTAGGTTTGTTTTGCACAGTTCGGTTCAGGCTGAGAGGGTTAGAAACCAGCACCATATAGTACCCTACGTGTAGCTCTTCGTAGCCAAACCAGTGTGACCCTTAAGTCCAAGCCCCACTTCCTGCTAGCCCTCACTCCCTATGCGGCCAGGGGACAGTACCCTTCTCCTTGCCCTTAGAATTCCTATAGGGCAAGGCTCCCTACTAAGCATTGCGGGGAGGAAGGGCGGGGGGAAGCTGGTGGGTTTGTGGACACAGCTGAGGAAGTGGCTAAGACCCTGTATGACCATCATGGCATCGGGTGGTAGGACAGCAACGCCTGATTTGGCAGGGAAGGGGGTGATACTAGTGAAGCCAGCCCTTCTGCCAACTCCCTGTGATATTTACAGCCAGGGGCCGGAGCACAGGGCTGGGGGCAGGGAAGGACCATGCCCCGTGCTCCAGGAGGGGGAGAGCACTACACCTGTACAAAGGAAGGAATGGGCTTGTGCTCCGTGTCTCTTGGGTTCTGTACAGCGGCAGAGACTAAGCGAGCGAAGGAAACTCAAGTAAAATTCTTATTGCCTTTATTCTGCCCGTGCCCTCACCCAGCCGGCCAGCACACACGCACACACATGCACGCACACACGCTCGCGCTGGGACTCTCCCGCTCGCTCGGGAAGAGCCGAGCGGCCAGGAAGAGTCAAAGAAGCAGAAGTGAGAGTCTTTTGGCAGCAATCACAGCGGGTGTCAGGAGAGGCTCTGCAGAGATGGCCGCGCTCTGACAAGACCCGCTCCTTCTGCATAAAACATGAGACTGGGGAGAAGCCAGGCTCTTCAGTCAGCTCGGCCTGGCCTCCCCGCCGCCTCTCCGAACTCTGGCTGAGCAGGAGCAAGGCTGCCTTTGCTCCCCTGGTCCCTGTGCAAACTCGCGCTGATGGCCTTTCTCCGCAGTCCAGATTCGGCCATAAAACAAAGAGGGACGAGAGATCTGGAGTTGGTATGTCCAACTCCCTGCATAGTAATCTCACTGGGTTCAGATTCTGGCATCCAGAGCCAAACGGACCGATACCCTCCCTTCCGACACATTCCAGTGCAGATCCCTGTATGGGGGCAGCAGGGGGACATGATTGTCTGGGGCTGCACAGGAGAAGGCCAGGCTGGACCCCGCTCCATGCCCTTCACGGTCGTGCAGCTGCTGTGTATGCTTGTATCCCCACAACCCCCTCTCCCTCGCTAGGCCAAGAGCTCGGGAAAGCGCCCGCAGCGTCTCCAAAAGGCGCGTAGCAGGAGGAGAACGTTTGCGACTTCGGGGTTAAGGAAATCCAAGAAGCGGAACAACTCCTGAACCCACGGCGCTGCGAGCAGCGGAGATGGGGCAGGAAGAGGGGGTGAAGTCTTCATCCGATAATCTGTCTTCAATATGAAGACTGCATCGCCGGCTCCGTTCCAAACACAAACACAAGGCTGGTCTCCCTCTCGGCCCAAGTGCCTTGGATTCAGGGAGGCGCGTCCCATCCCGTGTGACTGTCAGAGGCCGAGAAGCTCCACGCAAAGGGGAAAACAGGAAGCCGGGCTGCACCGCAAACTAGAATCTTATCGACAGATTCCCTCAGTCCATTCCAGTCCCAAAATTTCCTGTGGTCAAACCTGAACCGGGAGCGTCTGGTTCATTTGCAGCCTCATGTCCTGAATACTGCTCAGGATTTTCTTCTGATGTCCTGCGAGCGTCACCCCTATCCTGAGCAGGTCTCTGAAAGGACAAGAGGAGACAAAGCTCGTAACAAGTCTACACACCCCTTGGAGAACCCTGTGCAGGGGCATTTCCGCTGCAGCATTAACCACTGGCTGATGGAGCAGACAGATATTCCCCAGCTGTGATTAGAGGGGCCCAGAACTCGGCAGCAGAAATCCTTTAATGCCTCTTGGCCTCCTGGCCAGACACAACAACAATCTAGTCAGGGCCTGCCCCCGCCCCTGGCTTCGTATGGATCCCCTCCACCCCCAGCCATGCACTTATCTGCGTCTACTTCTCATGGCCACTTGGGGTACATCTCCACTGCAACGAGTCTCAGAGCCTAGGTCGATTGACTCCGGCTCGTGAGCTACGTACACGTTTGCTCTAGGGCTGGAGCGTGGGCTCTGAGACCTGGCTTAAGAAGCTACTTAATTCTGAGAGCAGAGGTGCTGGACACTGATCACAGAGCTCCCTCTGTGCCCAAGAGGGAAAACTCGGGCACACGTCATTGTTCTTGGGCAGGAGGTGTCCGCCATCATTGCTGCTGAGTGCTCTTCCTCCCAGGCCCAGCTCCCAGCCCCACTCACTCTGCTGTCATCTGCGCCACCAGGTCGAAGGATGCAAATCCAGCGTTGACAAAGCTCTCCTTGTACCGTCCCATTTTGATGGCGTCGAGCCAGTCGCCCACGGTGGTGAAGGTGGTGTAATCCGGCACGGTGCGGTCCAGGAGTGGCTGGGACACGCTGCGGGGACAAGAGCGAGCCCAGAGTTAATGCGGGGGGGAATACAGGGTGCCGTTGGGCTGGGGTAGGTACAGGCCTCTGCCCGGCACCGGTGGATCATGGGGTTCCCCCCTGCGCTGTCTCCACCTGAAGCCCTCTAGGTTCTAGCTCAGCCAATGCCTGGCTCTGGCCCATGCAAAGCAGATTCCCCAGCATTCCCTGCACTGCAAAGGGACGAGAGGCCTGGCGGGGTCGGTACCGGAGCAGGGAGGGGAGGGCACTGACCCGGACTGGACGGTGGCGATGACCTTCAGGCTGGCTGCGTTCCGGATGAGCTTGTCCAGCGTATTCACTATCTGTGCAAACTTGGGCCGTAGGTTGCGGTCACGCACCCAGCAGTCCAGCATGAGCTGGTGCAGCGCCGTGGGGCAGTCCATGGGCGGCGGCAGGCGGTAATCCTGCTCCACCGCGTTAATCACCTGCCAAGACACACAGGCACACAGGTGCTCAGAGCGGCCGTGAGTCAGCCAGGCGGCCAGGCCCCCTGGCGCCGCCAGAGCCCGGCTCCCACCCGTGGTCGCACTTACGTCCTGGTTGGACATGTCCCAGTAGGGCCGCTCCCCATAGGACATCACCTCCCACATGACGATCCCGTAACTCCACACGTCGCTGGCCGAGGTGAACTTGCGGTAGGCGATGGCTTCCGGAGCCGTCCACCGGATCGGGATCTTACCACCCTGTGGGGAGAGACGCTTAATTCCATTATTTAGTGCCTACCTCAGGGCTCCCCCGCGGCGCCTGCCCTCCGCAGCAGGGCAGAGGGTGCCGACGAGAATCTCACATACCAGCGAGCTGGTGTAGGTGGGGTCCGCGGGGTCGTCCTCCAAGAAGCGCGAGAGCCCAAAGTCCGACACCTTGCACACCAGGTTGCTGTTGACAAGGATGTTGCGGGCGGCCAGGTCCCGGTGCACGTAGTTCATCTCCGCCAGGTACTTCATGCCAGCCGCGATGCCACGCAGCATCCCCACCAGCTGGATCACCGTGAACTGCCCGTCATTCAGCTGCCGGCAGACAGAGGGGAGTGATCAGCAGGATCTCGAAGGTGAGCCCTTCGTTCCCTCCTTTCACAGGGGGCTTGGGGAGGGGTTCTGATCTCCCCCTGGAATGAACCTCTAACACCCCCACTGCAGGAAAGGGAAGTGTGTGTGTGTGGGGAACCCTAACACACTATTACTCTCCTCAGTAAGGTGCCACCCACTGCCCCCCCGCCGTGCTCCTCCAATAGGGCACCTCCTCCCCATCCCAAGACTTAAAGCCTGGGGGCGTCAGTGTGAGACACAGGGAAGCAAAAGATGGGAGCAGAGAGTTCAGAGCAGAGGGCTGCCCAGCCAGAGAGAGAAAGAGAGCGGAAGGGGAGCGATTCCATCCCAGCCTCCTATCCGCCCACCCCCCTGTGGCACAGTCTGCCCCGGCCCGAGACGGCGCCTCACCCGGAGGAAGGAGTCCAGGGCGCAGTTCTCCATGAACTCCGTGACGATCATGACTGGCCGGCTCTTGGTCACCACGCCCTCCAGGTGGATGATGTTGGGATGGTCAAATTGTCCCATGATGCTGGCCTCGCTCAGGAAGTCCCGCCGCTGCCGCTCCGTGTAACCCACTTTCAGGGTCTTGATGGCCACAAAGATCTCCCGCCGGCCCGGCAGCTTCAGACGGCCCCGGCAGACCTCCCCGAACTCCCCTGCAGGGGAAGAACAGCAGAGGAGTTACAGACAGAGAGAAGCCACTGGCAGCCCCGCCACATGAGCCGCACCCGGTCAGGTGACTTGCCTGCTCCAATCACTTCCTCGATCTTGACGCAGGAGATGTCGATCTCTTTGGCAAACTCCCGGACCGCCTCGTTGGGGTCCTCGTAGGTGAAAGGGTCAATGTAAACCTTCATTCCGGGAGTGACTGCGAGAGCAGAGCAAGTCAGGCCCAGTGTGAGGGCGCAGTACCAGCAACACCCCTCACCCCGACCTACAGCGTTATAGGACGTCCCGGGGCCCAGGCCAGGAACCCCAGCACCAGACACAAAGCCCCCACAACAAAGGAAATCATCCCAGTCTCACTGGCCTGCACACACCTGGGGGTGCAAGGGCCGGGCCACACTCATACTGTTGCAACATGCGTTAGGGCCTGGGGTCATACTCACTGTATTGCTGCAGCTTCTCCGTGTACTCCGAGTCCGTACTGCTCCGCTGCTTCCTGCCCAAAGGAGACAAGAGCCATTTCAGGACAGTCCATGCCTGCTGGGTGCCGAGGGGGCCACAGGTAAGTCCGCAAGCCAGCGGCAGAGCAGATGCACTGCACCGCTCTGGCACTACACAGTGCCAAGGTCAGCACCTTTCCCCCCCCTTCTCCCTGTACCGTCACCCTCAGCCTAGAAGCAGGACATGGGCACGAACTGCTGGAGGGGACGTTTGGCTCTGGGCTCGGCTGCCCTGATTCACACTGGCTCAGAGGCCTTGCAAGGTTTGCAGCGGGCAGGGCAAGATCTCACAGGTGCACAGGGCGTGTCATGAAGCCGGCTCCACCCGAAGGCCCAATGAGGGCTGCGGTGGTAGAGGTAGGTGGAAAGCTGGCTCAGGTTGGGGGCGGGTTGCTAGTTGCGTCAAACCTAGTTTGCATCTGATGGCCTCTAACTGAAGAACGAAGCCGTGGGGAGGAACGCTCACTGCCACGCTCCATTGGCGCAGACCAGCTGCCCAGGGAGGCCAGGTGAGAGCAATGAGGTTTGGAAGGGGCACCTTGCTCGGCTGATGTTCCCCGACAGGACATCCTCCCCTGCCGGCTTAACACCCCTCTAGCACCACATGCAGAGGACAATGGAGCCGGACGGGCCTGGAACAATGGTTATTTTAGTGCAGCGGGAACTGCTCTGCTAGAACCCCACGCGGACACTACGCTCCGGGAGCACGCTGCTCTGCCCAGCCACAGCGGCGGAGCAGTCCCGGGTCTGGAAGGCCCCAGCCCCCTCACTCCAGAACCCGGCATGCAGATGGGTATTTGCCTTAGAACACAGGAGGGCAAACGCCAAACACTGCAGCGGGGACGAGGCCCCGGGGGACTCCTAGCCTGGGGCTCGCACCCTTTCCTCCGACTCCCCCCGAGCTGGTACCTGAAGCAAACAATAGCAATCACCACCACAGCGATGACAAAGACCAGGCCTGCGGTGGCCGAACCCACGATCAGGGGCAACTCCTGGAAGCTCTTCCCGCTGGAGCCTGTGGGAGACACGGGAGGCCGATCAGAACGAGGGGCTGAGCCGGGGAGTGGGATGGGAGGGGGAAGGGGGCCCAGTCCCAGCGCATACCGTCTTCTGCAGGTGTCTGGAACTCCACGGGGAGGCTGTACTGGCCGTAGCCAGCCACAGTGCGGGCCCGAACCTGCACTACATACAGGGAGTTGGCCGTCAGCCCATCCAGCCGCACCGTGTTCTGCTGGCTGGTGACGGTGTTCGCGATGCCGTCACTCTGGCCCTGCTGTGGGGCAGGAAGATCGGGGTCATTTACAGCGGTTATCACAATCCCAAGCACCATCCTACCCCCTGCACCAGGGCGACCTCTAACACCCGTGCGCGTCCCGCAGGCAGCATGGCTGGGGAGCGGTGGCCTGGGCTCTGCTTTACCTTCTCGAAGTACTTGATTTCATAGTCCAGGATGATCCCGTTGGGTCTCTCCGGGGGCGTCCACGACAGCATCATGCTGCTGCCAGTACTGCCGTGCAGCTGAATTCTGGGAACGGCCGAGGGGGCTGCAAAACAGAGGGAAGGGATGGGTCAGGTTAAGCCGCAGCATTCGCAGCCCAGTGCCGGGGGAAAACATGTCGTCAGTCACTTAATTCATCCCCTGGAACCCCCCCACCCCCTACAACGTCCCCCAACCCACATCTGTCTTCTAAGGCTGAGGCCAAATCAACAGGACAAAGATCCCACCAACTGCTAACGAGACCAAGCTCCCCTCCTCCTTCCTGCCTGTGACTCCATCACACTCCTGCTCTCCATGGTCCCCTCCTCCGCCTCAGGGAGGATGCCCATGAATTCTGCTCAGCGAGTGGCAGCAGTAGGTTTCCAGCGCATTGGAGCAGAGCCCGATGCAGGGGAAGGTGGAGAGGGAAAGCAGAGAGCGCACAGCATGCTCTGAAGGTTTGGGAGGGTCCTGACCTTAGCCAGGCCCACAAGGGAGAAAGCCCATCTGCCCCTGCAAGCCGGGAGTCTCTGAAGCCAGGATTAGAGAACCACTAGCTCAGCCCCCATCTTTGTTTGCAGGAGTTCTGATCTCATTCCCTCCAGGGACATTGATTTAAAAAGAGAGAAATAGTCACCCAGGGGATTAGCTGCAGGAGCTTAGAGCCAGCAACGCTGCACAAAGGGAGCGAACAAAGGACAGTGGCTTCAGAGTTTCAGCAGGAAACCCTGCTCTGGTTACTTGGGATATTAGAGGAGCAGAGCAGAGATGCACCCTCTCCCCAGGCAGCAGCGGCTCCAGCCTGCAGCTGTCTGTACTGACCTGCCTGGTTGGTGGTGATGTTGACGGAGGCGAACTGGGGGGAGTGGGGGCTCTTGCTGGACACGCCGTTCACAGCCTGGATCTCGAAGGTGTACTGGGTGTGCGCCATCAGGTTGCTGATGTAGATGTGCCGGTCCGTCAGGCCGAGCTGGCGGGGCACGAACTCCACGTTGTCGTCGCAGCGCGTGCACACCCGGCGCTCCACGGTGCACTTCTTGCAGATGATGTTGTACAGCAGGTCGTCCCGGCCCCCCGAGTCCCGGGGCTCGCTCCACTCCAGCGCCAGCGACGTCTCGTTCACGTTGGAGATGACGTTGAGAGGAGAGGATGGGACGCCTGCGGATGAGACACTCACGTCAGAGAGGAGAGCGCCAAGAGAAGCCTCCCAAGCCCAGCCCACACCCGGGTTTGTGGGGAGGTGGCCCAATGGACCCGCAGCCCTCAAGACTGGATTCACTGCCTCTCGGTCTGGCTGTTTGTCCTTTCCAGCAAGACGGTTATCCAGGACACCCCACTCCCCCAACAGAAGAGAACTCAAACCAGCGGCACGCACTGCTGCAGACTGGGAGCCCGATCCCGTCCCCCACTGTCAGGGTCTGAGTGACTGGGAGATCCAAGACGTCCGCTAGACGGGGACAGACTTACTGGTGCAAGCACTGTCTGCAGGGTCTGCGTCTGCCCGGAAGTAGCCGATCCGACAGGTGCAGAGCATCGCTGCCCCAGAGCTTGTCCGGCTGTTGGGGGGACAGGGTGAGCAGAGACCTTCCCCTTGCTTCGACTTGAAGGTCCCGGGACCACAGGCTGCACGGCGGGGAGAGAAGGGAAAAATACACTTGGTTACTAACGTTCCGGACAGACCCTCCGCCTGGGTCATTAGCTGGGAAGGAGCCCAGAACTTTCCTCGTCAGCCCTCTAACTCCTGATGTCCACCGCAGAAACCAATCCAAGCCCTAATACGGAGTTACCAACAGATCCCTCTCCAACACCGCCCATCCTCTTGGTGACCCCAGCCCAACCCTGGTGACTCTGCCCGCTGCTGCACTCTGGGCCTGGGGATTCAAAGCAGAGTCTTCTAATCCAGCGCTCAGCATGGCCAGCTCTCCAGGAACTGGTTTGTGATGGGAAACATGCCAAGAGCACCTGAGCTGGATGCAAGGGGCTTGCTGGCTGGGGCAGCCCAGCTCAGCTGAATTTTTCTGGGCTTAGAGTAGCACCCTGGGCTGAAGATGCCTCCAGGCATGGACAGAGGGCACCTTCTTACAACCATGGACACCTAAAACACCAAGGAGGAAGATCACCTAACCAGGAGTTATTGGCCTTCCAGGGAAGTGGAGTAAATCTCAACCAGTCAGAGCCCCCAAGAGGGGTATAGGGGAACAATCCTACACGTAAAGTCAAAGATGGCAGAGACATCTAGGGTGCCCTCTAGTCCATCTCCTGGGTCAGGGTAGGACTGGCCCTAGAGCGTGTCTGCCATTGCTTTCTCCTATCCCAAGCCAGGTGTCACGGAGTGGAACGGCTCCCCACAAAGCCGGCCAGGACTTTGGGGAGCCTCCTCTCCCTCGGAGCAGACCGTCTTCAGGGCAAGAAGCTCACACGGCTTCACCTCCTGGGTCTCTCCTGGGAGCATTCAGCATATGCCCCTCCGTGCGCTTCCCACAGTGAGTCCACCCCGGCGTGGTCCTGGGGAAGCCACAGGGTTCTGCACCCCCCACTTCACAGTCAGACGTGACTCTCAGCCAGCCAGTAACACAGAGGTTTATTAGATGACAGGAACACGGTCTAAAACAGAGCTTGTAGGTACAGCGGCGAACGGGACCCCTTGGCCGGGTCCATTATGGGGTTCAGAGAGCCAGACACCCACGTCTGCCCTCACTCCTAGTCCCCAGGTAGCTCCAACTCTGAAACCCCCTCCAGCCCCTCCTTCTCTCGGCTTTGTCTCTTTCCTGGGCCAGGAGGTCACCTGATCTCTTTGTTCACCTTTAGCTATTTCCTTGCAGGGGGGGAAGGGGCCCTGGCCATTTGTTTCCAGGGAGACAGAGTGCCAGTGATTTATGCACACTGGCCTTTCCCCACCACCTAGAGACTTAAGAAATGCATAGGGGAAACTGAGGCACCCACACAGTATTCAGAGGAAACATTAAGAACAGTCCCACTTCGGCACACCAGGTCCCTTAGGAATCCATGTTGCAGATGGATATATCTCACCGACTGTCAGCCCAAGCTTCCCCTCTCAGTGTCTTCCCATTAGCCCTCGTTCTAGCCCCTTGTACTGAGCTGAACAGCCTCCCCCTCCTTGGCACTTAGCCCCTTCAAACACAGGCATTCGGCGGCGCTTTGCCCAGCTGTGTTTTCAATCTTTCCTTCCAGCTCTTCGCTCTGTCCTGCTGACTGTCCCCGAAGCCCTGCACAGCAGAACGGTGCCCAGAAGCGAACAGAGTTCTAGGCACAGAGGAGGACCCGTGCCCTCCTTGTGCTGTGTCCCGAAGCCGCTGCACACGCAGCCCCAATGCCAGGCACCTCCATTGCTGCTCTCTCAGCCTTTACTGCTTTCCAAAGGCCTCCTTCCCCGGTCAGTCTGCGTCTCAAAATTATGACACCCCGTTCGTGCCAGCTGTTCTGTTTGCCCAGCGTTACTCTCAGTCTTCTTTCCCCAGGACAGTCCCGGTCACTTCAGCGGCCATGTCATTAGTTCTCTGTTCCTGCTGGTTTTCCTCACCCCGCTGCATATTTGACATGCTGGTCACCCCTCTTCCAGAGGGGCCGAGCTGTTCAGACAGGACTCTGCATCGACTCCAGTGGCCCCTCCCAGCCCTGCCAGTTTTCAGTCCCCCCCGACAGTGTCATTCCCCAGCCACTTTAAAGTCGTTTGTCAAATAAGGATAAGCCGTTCTACTAGCTGCTTTGCTAAACAGCTGCCTCTGCTGGGCTGTCCACGTCTGAAAACCCTCCTGATTCTCATCACAGCCCCTCGCTGAGCAAAAGGCCTGGAGCCCAGGCCTGGTTTGAACAATGGAGCGTTTAACCCTAAAGGGCTCTGCGAAAAGACTAACAGCACTTGAACCCGAAGGAGCCCCAGCAGCAGAGACGTGCCATGAAACTAACCCAGGTCTCGAGCCATCTCATTCACCCCTGCGGTACCACTGACCCTGTCCCACGAGAAGGCAGGTCTCTCTCCGGGACCCTTCCTGAGCTACCAAGTACCAAAGGCGGAAACGAGGCCACAAAATAAGTTAAACCTCAGCCCACTGAAATGCTGGAAATTCATAGTTACAGCCAAACATGTCTGCAGACAGCCCCCTGCCGTGCACTGGCATTGCAGCTCATGTTGCACGTCAGTCACCCATCACTGAGCCACAACGGTGTCCCTCAATAGCCATGGGCTTCCCAGGAGCTCAGAGATACCCTCCTGCCCTTCTCTAACCAGAGACCCTCCCCACTCCACAGAAGGCACGCTCAGGACATACCTCCCTCCCCACCCACCCCGAGGTGTCAAACGGCCTTCAGGTATCACCGGTCATCTCCGGCAGCCCCAGCTCAGCAGAGGAGCCTCCTGCTCTAGGCCTGCTACAGCTCATCACCCACCAGGTGAGAAGACTGAACCGCTCCATCTCTGAGGAGGCAAACGCAGTTTCCGTTTACGAGGCATTTCCTACCACCCACAGCGATAAGTTTAACAGCTGGGAACTGCAGCCTTGCACACAGGGTGTGGGGCATTTCGTAATCACACAATGGCTTGTTTTTATACACTTGCCCGTCCAATCCTCCAGATTTCCTACAGACACTAATTTCTTTCAGCAGCCATCAGCACAAAGCAGACACCTGGGAACTAATGCCAACTTATTTCCTAATTTCACGCCATATTGCACCTTCCGAAGAAAGATGGCCCAGCATCACCACCATGGGTCCTTGATGTTGTAGTAGGGTCTCATGAGCGCAGAGATTCAGATCCAGAGCCACTATCTCCCTCTATTGTTCTTCAATTCACCCCACTTTGTGCCTCACAAATGCTGCAGTGTCTTGTAGACCTTCAGGTCCAACCATCACAGGCTCGCAGATAAAATGGAGTTTTCCACGGAGAACTCCCTACACCAACCAATACTCCACATGGCGTCAGGGGTTGCACTGCTACCCGTACCATTCCACACCAGGGACAGTAAGGACAACCCCAGCTTCACCTACGGCAACTGTGGCCCTTGCAAGTCAGTGCACGTGTAGCCACAATGCACTGAAATGGACATGAATGTTCCTTCCCTTTGTTAGGCTCTGAAATAAACTAACGGAACAGAAGTGTTTGTTGTATTGTTTTTTAATTGCATATTGCCCCCTCCCCCCCCAACTGTTTTCGGTATCCAATAAAAACATCTATTTTTGGTAAACAATTCGTCTTTGTTACTTCACAATATATGCTGCCAAATGCCTAGCGCTACTGAAAGCGCCCACTACTTGTTATTGTGCAAGACGACAGAACTCACAGGATCAGGGCCTAACAACGGTAATAATTGTAAATATTCAGCAAGCACCACAAGACTAAGAGGTACGTTAACAGCCAGTGTGATATTTACAGATGCACATCAAGCACCACCCAATTCCTAACAGCCCCCAAAGCTCCGGGGCCAGGTATAGCACAGTCCATCACATCCCATTACTGCGGCTGACTGTTAAAATGCTCTTTCAAGGCCTCCCTCAACCACATAGCTCCTTATTGAGCTCTTGCAATAGCCCTTGTGCCTGGCTGTTCCCACTCAGCACACAGCTGCTCCACCTCCACCCCAGAGCCAACTTTTCTCCCTTTGCTTCCCAGATATTACGCAGGACACAGCAGGCCGCTATAACCATAGGGATATTTTTCTCAGTGAGGTCCAATCTTGTGAGTAAACAGCACCCACGTCCCTTCAATCTACCAAAACCACATTCAACGGTCACTCTGTGCTGGCTGAGCTGGGGCAGTTGCCTCTTTCTTTGGTGCCGACAAGGGGTCATTTCAACATCGCCAATGCGGATGTCAGGGAAGCATCCCCCGTGATCCACTAACACTTGCATAACCAGAGAAAAGTAGCCCTTTCTGTTGGATGTTCTCTGTGGCAAGGTGGATTGGTGCTAACATAGGGAGATGCTTGTTATCTATCACTCCACTGCAATTTGGGAACCACACTGCTGCAAATCCATTCACTATGTCCTGCACGTTGCCAAGAGTCACAGCTCTGCGTAGCCGGAGACAATGGCCCTACACACTTGCATGGCAACAGCCCCCATGGTGGATTTTCCAGCTCCAAAATGATTTCTAGGGTGACCAAACAGCAAATGTGAAAAAAAAACAGGTCAGAGAGTTGGGGGGGGGGGGGGGTAATAGGAGCCTATATAAGAAAAAGACCCAGAAATTGGGACTGTCCCTATAAAATCGGGACATCTGGTCACCCTAATGATTTCCCACTGGGCAGTGGCAATCCGGCATTCCAAGCTTCCACAGCATGATCACCACTCGCTGCTCCATTGTCAGTGCAGCTCTCATTCTGGTGTCCCGGTGCCGGAAGGCTGGGGCGAGCTTGGCACACACTTCCAGGAACGTGACCTTGCTCATCTGAAAGTTCTGCATCCGAAAGTTCTTGTCATCCCAAACCTGAATTAGGACGTAATCTCACCAGTCAACACTCGTTTCTCAGGCCTAGAGACAGCGTTCCACCACATGCCACTGCTCCGTGAATCACAGGATTGGAAGGGACCTCAAGAGTTCATCTAGTCCAGTCCCCTGCACTCATGGCAGGACTAAGTATTATCTAGACCATCCCTGACAGGTGTTTGCTCTTAAAAATCTCCAGTGATGGAGATTCCACAACCTCCCTAGGCAACTTATTCCAGTGCTTAACCACCCTGACAGTTAGGAAGTTTTTCCTAATGTCCAACCTAAACCTTTTCTGCAATTTAAGCCCATTGCTTCTTGTCCTATCCTCAGAGGTTAAGAAGACCAATTCTTCTCCCTCCTCCTTGTAACAACCTTTTATGTACTTGAAAACTTATGTCCCCTCTCAGTCTTCTCTTCTCCAGACTAAACAAACCCAATTTTTTCAATCTTCCCTCATAGGTCATGTTTTCTAGATCTTTAATCATTTTTGTTGCCCTTCTCTGGACTCTCTCTAATTTGTCCACATCTTTCCTGAAATGTGGTGCACAGAACCGGACACAACTCTCTAGCTGAGGCCTAATCAGCGGAGAGTAGAACGGAAGAATGACTTCTCGTGTCTTGCTTACAACACTCCTGCTAATACGTCCCAGAATGAAGTTCGCTTTTTTTTGCAACCATCTTACACTGTTGACTCATATTTAGCTTGTGGTCTACTATGACCCCCAGCAGTCTGTCCTCCACAGAATCATCTTGTCCCCCCTGCTGTGATTCTTCGTGCAGCTCTGCAAATACTGGAGGATCGTGCACCCTGTGTTTGCAACGCTCATGAAAGCAATGCAGAGCTGTGCAGGCTCCATGTTCTGTCAGAAGCGGCGGACAGCGAGGAGCACTGTGCAGCTTTGTAGGATTTTAATAAAAGGCACAAAAATTAAGGGATATGGATGGCATTACAGGTTGGAGAAAGTTGCATGATGGGACCTTGACCCTTTGCTCCCAGTCACGCCTGAGAGACTCATTTCTGCCCTACTGTGCATTGCCAAATTTTCCCAAAAGACAGAGCACTGGACAACGGCAAGTTGCATGCTGTGATATCTCCTCGCGGTGCACTGCATGGTGCACTAACACAAGCATTCCTGGTGAGAACAAGCACACGCACAAGCGATATACTAAGTGCAGTAGTTTTATGCTGACGTAACTTGCGTTGACCAAAGCTTGTAGCGTAGACATGGCCTCAGCCAGTAGTTATGGTATGTCACTGGAAGGAAAACTACTTACAGCAATGGTTCCCCAAGTGTATTGCCTCTACAGACCCTCCCTGGACGGTCTGCATGCTCTGCCACACGCATCACCATGCAAAGCAGAAGAGCTGTTAGGGGCTAGAACACCAGGATACGTCAGACTAACGCCTAGCCACTGCTTAGTTTTTCTCCCTCCCACAGAAACACCACTGAAAACTCGAATGCAGAGGGAAGGAGGGCAGGTCAGTGCGGCTCTACAAAAGCAATACTTACTAGTGAGTGCGCAACCTCTCTTTCTCCTACACTGCACTGTCTTTGCAGTTCCCCACCCTAAGAGACAATTAAGCAGCAGAAACCCTCAGGAAAAAGCCTAGTGCTACTGATTAAGAGCCTTATGCATTACTCTGATTTGGAAATCCAATCTAGACTCAGCAAAGCAAATGCTTTTAAGTCTACCAGGAGGTTGGTTCACATTCTTACAGAGACATTATGCAGGCAGGCTGCAGAAGCTGCTATCCGTCCATCTGACTGGGCTCCAGCTAGGTGATACCACACCGATTACAGCGCTCCGTTGTGTTACATTCTGAGCTGAAGTCACCAGGTCTTTGGGTCCCCCAACAGCCTGGTAGATTAAGAGTTTTACCATTTAGGGTTGGTCCACACTAACCCCCCACTTCGAACTAAGATACGCAACTTCAGCTACATGAATAACGTAGCTGAAGTCGAAGTATCTTAGTTCGAACTTACCGCGGGTCCACACGCGGCAGGCAGGCTCCCCTGTCGACTCCGCGTACCCCTCTTGCGGAGCAGGAGTACAGGCGTCGACGGCGAGCACTTCCGGGATCGATTTATCGCGTCTAGACAAGACGCGATAAATCGATCCCAGAAGATCGATTGCTTACCGCCGGACCCGGAAGTAAGTATAGACGTACCCCTAGACTGTTTACCCTGGCTTTGCCCTACAAATCAGGAGATACTGGTATGTGGACGTGCTCAGATGAAAATCCAGGACCACGACTAGCCACGAATGGGGATGGTGTCTCCCATGTACACTTTCTCTTGATGGAAAGTGCAGAGGGAGGGTCTGTGGTTCGCACTTACCTAGCCAATTCCATGGCCACTACCAAACCATGCTTAAGTGAAAAATGGAGACTGCAGACAGCCAAAGCAGCCTCTGCGTGTTTAGATAGCCAGGCTTACATCCCGTATGGTTACAAACCGGTGGATACAAGTTCAGATTTAAGGAACCATACTATGAAGGGATGAGGAATGACTGAAGCCCCTTGGACATGTCAGGCTGAAACAGCTGGCAAGAGATGCCTGAGTCCATCAGGGACACAGAAAATCCAAAACAGAGACAACTCCCTTAGTTTGCACAAGGCAGGAAACCCTGATGCTGCAAGTACAGCTTTACCGAGGCGATGAAACTGAGGAGTTCTGGCTAGATCCCAAGTTGGATAGTACCTTGCCTCCCGACAGTCTCCTGCATACTCGAGGGGACACGGCCTTCTTTGCTTCCTGTTCTAAACTGTGTGCAGCGTTGCTGAGGGCCTGTTAGCCCAGAAGCAGCTGCAATTCAGCTGAGAGAAAAGTGATTTTTGTATCTGGTTTTTACCAGCACCCACTGTCCTGGGTCTGATTTGGTTAGCCTAGGTCTGTACTTCAGGTGGAAGAACGTACTTCCTTCCAAGCCCCATTCCCTCTTTTATTAATGTCCAATGCATAAGAACGGCCATATTGGGTCAGACCAAAGGTCCATCTAGCCCAGTCTCCTGTCTTCTGACAATGGCCAATGCCAGGTGCCCGAGAGGGAATGAACAGAACAGGTCATCATCAAGTGATCCATCCCCTGTCGCCCATTCCCAGCTTCTGGCAAACAGAGGCTAGGGACACCTTCCCTGTCCATCCTGGCTAATAGCCATTGAGGGACCTATCCTCCATGAATTTATCTAGTTCTTTTTTGAACCCTGTGATAGTCTTGGCCTTCACAACATTCTCTGGCAAGGAGTTCCACAGGTTGACTGTGTGCTGTGTGAAGAAATACTTCCTTTTGTTTGTTTTAAATCTGCTGCCTATTAATTTCATTTGGTGGCCCCTAGATCTTGTGTTATGAGGAGTAAATAACACTTCCTTATTTACTTTCTCCACACCAGTCATGATTTTATAGATCTCTATCATATCCCCCCCTTAGTCATCTCTTTTCCCAGCTGAAAATGCAGTAGGGGAGCCCCTGGTTAGACAGCAGTAAACGCATTGTCATCACTTATTTATTTTGCTTATTAAGTACTTTGGGATGAAAGGCACTTGAGTGCGAGACAATTAGTAACCGATTTGACTCATAGCATCACCACCTCGACAAGTTTCAAGCCAGCAATCCCGGGGAGGAGCAGAGAAGCGCGGGCTCTAGCAGAGTCACTCTCCCATCCAGATACAATCTCCCGAGCGTCTACACCCAGATACAGGAGTGCAACCGTTCTGCTTTACTCTACGTCCTCCGGAGTCTGGAAACGAGCTGGCAGTGAGAGAAGCAGACTCATCCTTCTGGGGTTCTTGCTTCCCCTATCCAAGCTACTTATTACAGGGCTCCGTCACTGTAGGATCCATTCTCTCCACTGTATTTATCCTCTTAGCACCCATGAGCCAGGGCATGGCTATTATCCCCACTGTACAGATGGGGAAACGGAGGCACAGTGAGGCTACGTGATCTCGCACAAGAAAATACAAAACCTGTGGCAGAGCAGGGACGTGAACCCAGGTTTTCCATGTCCTCAGTTAGTGCCCTAACCACCGAACCGTCCTCTCTCTATGAGAAACTGCATGTGACAACCACAGTCTGGGCCGATGCCCCCGGGACTGAAGCAGAGCTCTCCAAGGATGGAAGCGTGAGTCTTTACAGCTTGGGCTGAAGAACCAGCATCCCCTGACCCTCCCGACAGGAGCTGACATTTCTGTAAGTGCTTTTCAGGCTGAAGAATCCCCAGAAGACTCCTGACACACAGATCACATCTGTTAGAACCGAGATGCAGCCACCTCTAGGGGGAACGTGGCAGCCATTTAACAGTCACAGCACAACTGGACGCAGGAGGGGAAGCAAAGCAGAATCGCTGTCTAAAAATAATAATAAAATAATAATAATAATATAAAAAAAAAATCAAGCTACTAGGACCAGGGGAGGGGGACAGGCTGGCAGAAAGTAGTTCCTCCCTCTGGACTTTCTCCAGGACTGCAGGGATGACGCTGCCACAGGATGACACCACAAGAAGTTAGGATTTCGGTTTCGCATCTGGCCTGCAAGTCAACTACTCCTCCAGCGACACAGCACCTCTTGCATCACGGGCAGCACCAGCTCCTTGCCAAAACACCACTTCCTGCAGCACCTGGGGTTTTCGGTAGAGATCTCTCCCCTCCAAGTATTGACTCAGCCCAACCTTGCTTGGCCTCTGGAGTCAGACAGAATGACAGTACCAGGTGGTCTGGTTGCAGAAAGCTTCTCTTTCAAAAACAAAGCCCCACCCCTGTGAATAAGGGGAAAGGGAGGGAGCTAAAGCACACCGAAATAAATCATCCCAACATCACATACCATGACTCACCATGTACAGTGCCTGCGATTACCGCACTGGATGTGGGCAAGGAGAAGGGAATCCCCCCGATACACACTGAACTCGATATTCCGAGGCCCCCTCCCTCTGCAGGGATGATGGAGGATTGTCCCGACAGCATGAAAATTCAAAACTGCATGGTACAGTGTACTTCGCTGTCCAGATCATTAGTCAAGCTGTTACTCTCCGCCCCAGCACCAACTCCTGTAGGACTCTGCTGCGTTCTAGCTCCTTCTTAGGAGTGGATAATAGCCTCGAATTATACTGTTTAAGGGCGGAGACAGTTTTCGATCCACACTCCAGTACTCTAACCCAGACAGCGTCTTTCCAATTTCTCTATTCCTTTCCCTGCAGGACTAAAGCAAAAGCCTCACGAGTCTAGAGAAATTAAACCCATCACATCCCTTTGTCCGGCAACCCTGTCATTTTGTTAAAGGCAGCAATCAAGTGTGCCCGGGACAATCTGGGCTTCGTGAACCTGCGCCGTTCACTCACATTACTCTTCCATAAGTGCCTACAGCTGGATTAGCGTCACGGCAGCAACGTTCCAGCTGTGGTTCAGGAGACAACGCTCAATCTAAGCCTCTATTTTCAAGGCACTTCAAGAAAAATTACCCTTTGGGCTGAACTGTCTTATGCCGGTTCAATCCAAAACTGGTACGTTTGGAGGGGAAGGGGGAGAAGAGAAGGGGCGCACAGGTTGGAGTAAACTTGAAAAAGCCTTTGGGTATTTGAATGATGCCCAAATAAAGTGTAAAACCAACTCTAAAAAAGGATAATTTAATTTTTTTTTTTTACTCAAATCACAATAATATGAACGTAAAGGGCACTGATGGTCAGAAATATGATTTAGGGGTCAGATTTCCTTAACTGTGTTGCAAGTAATTTTAAAAATTCGAGCTTTCTTCTCTTGGAATCGGTCACCTCGTCTTTTAATTATCTAAATAATGAGTTTCACTTCCTGGTTTTCATGCAGTAACCCAGTGTTGCAACGTGGGGCTGAAAACAATTGGCATATGCTATGATTAGTAGGCAGTTTTTTAAAAAAGTCACGGTAACATTTCTATTAGTCACTGGTTGCAGAAAGTTTGCTTCTACAAAGTCCAGACTTTGGCCCCAAATTGACTGAACGGCGCCCCTTGAAAAAGCTCAAATTTAGTACACAGGCTTTGAAGGAACATGTGCTTTGCTGAGTTTGGAAGGGAGCTGGTTGAGGAATAAATTCAGGAGTGAGAAAAGCATAACACGCATGCTCTGGGCGCGCTCTCTTTCGGCATTTAACCGATTAGATATTCACATATTATTGAACTATGCAATCACATTTCTCTAGTCTAACAAAAGAGAAGGAAATGTACACAAAGCCCATTGTTCCTGTAACACGATGACTCTGATTTTATGTGCACAGAAATCAGGGAAGCTGGGCTGCTTTCCAGGAAGTGGATTACTTTGAATATTTTGCCTCCAATCTTGTCTCAGATGATCATGTGAGTAGGGACGTTGAAAGACATGGGGAAGGGGTGTGTTGTCAATGAGACTTCAAACAGACATCTCTAGAGATCCCATCAATCTGATGTGATGGACACCAGGAATGAAGAAGTCTGGATAAACTGTCCCCTACAAGAGTTTTTTTGAGGGTTGGGAGGGGGAGATGTCAGAAGCAAAGATTACCATGCATTCTGTGCCGCTCCCTCAATGACCAACATCTGACAGTGCAAGTGCTATCCCATGGGGGGGGGGGCCCCTAAGCAGGAATATTTGCCCCCACACACATATTAATAATTAATAGGAGCCCCCTTGAGCTGCTCAGGGCCCTTACCCTGTTTAGTCTACTTATGCCTAGCGCTGGCTCTGGTCTGACATGACCTGCACCTGGAGGAAAAAACTCCAGTGGGCGATTTCACCCTAACCTTGTCCCATCCAAAGTAGGAATTGTCTGGTTTTAAAGAAAGAGACGCCGTAAACAAACGAAAGGTGACGGAGCAGTGTGCTGAGGCAATGCAATGAGGGCATGTCTACACTGCAAAAAAAAAAAAAAATAAAATAATCATCACCTGAAGCAGCAAGTCTCAGAGCCCGGGTCAGGCCAGCTCAGGCTAAAAACAGCAGCCCAAGCATCTACACCGCTAGGTTTAGCCCGGCAGCGTGAGCCCAGGTCAGTTGACCCGGGCTCAGACTCATTGCCACTGGGTGGGTTTTTTTCTTTTTTGCAGTGCAGATGCACCTGGAGTCACACAAAGCAGATGGAGTGCACATGCTCACAATGCAGCTGGCCTGGGACCCTCTGGAAATTAGCAACTGTTTGGGGGTGGGGGAGAAGATGGCGCATCCCTTTGAGGAACTCAGCATTTGAGCCCCAGTATGGAAAAGGCAGCAAATCCTCCCCGACCCCCGCAACGTTCCTCCTCATTCAGTGATCCGAAGGAGTCCAGAGAAGCTGGGCGGGGTTGGTGGAGCCGCAGAGGCAATGTAATCCAAGAACCACAGCCACGGGTCAGCAACCTTTCTCCCTCCGGAGAGAGCTGCCTCTGGGAATCCCCAGGCTGGGAGAGCAGCGAGCAGGGCAACCGCCCCGAGAGAGCGGTGTGGTAATGAAATAAAGACAACGCGCCCGAGAACGAGACGGCGAACCAATGCTGTGGAAACGTATCGTACAAAGCACGCCAAAGACGCTGCCTTCCGCCAGGCAGAATGAGTCCTCGACCCCCAAGGGAGCAGGATACCAGCTATGTATATAAAGTCTAATCCTGCCATGGCTTGGAGATAACGGATAGGAGAATCTCTTCAAAAGCCATAGAAAGTCTGCAGAGGGATGGATTTACAGAAGAGTTTTCCCCATCTCAGCAGTAACTCAGGATTGGGTTCCCCCCCACCCCATTAAAATGATTCCTGGCCCTTATAGGCACTTTTCACTCAGAGATCACAAAGTGTTTTACAAAGGATGGTAAGTAACACGGACCATTAAAACTCTCTGGGGCAAATACCATTTCTACCTCTGTCTGAACAGCGCTCGGCACAATGGGGGCCACAAATGTGATTAGGACCCCTGGGTGCTTTGCAATAAACAACATCCCCATGTTATGACTAGAAAGGGAGGCAGAGAGTAGTGGAATGAGCTAACACGGTCCACATCACTATAACGTCCATCTTAGGTAGGTTAGGTTTGCATGCGAATGGGCACACACATGCACCAAACCTTCTACTATTTTCCAAAGGATGACAGAAGACCCCTCCCTTACACATGTTCGTGGAAGGCAGAGATAACAGCTAATTACTTTTTGGTTGTATCCCAGGACAATCCTTAACTCACTAACAGAAGAACTCTAAAATGACTGGTAAAGGGACAAGAAAATGGAGCGACTGCTCTAGGTTCTCCGAATCCTTAAGCTGCTTTCGTTTGTGGACACATGGCCATTTAGCAAAAGATCTCCTATTCCACAAGCACAACACGATTTTCCCAGAGAAATGCAAAGATTCCCCTTTTAATAACCCAGCAACCGGTGCATCACATGGAGATTTTTAGGTCTAAGGAGCTTTCCTTATTGATGAGGAAAGAGGGCTGGGCAAGAACAAAGGGGTTGCCATGGACAAGGATAACGGAACTCAGATCACTTCTTGATCAACTTTTGTTGAAAGAAGGAGATGAGGAACGAAAGATGCATCCTCTTCCCCAATGTAATGATCATTTAACACAAAGTTGGAACCCCTGATGCACTGGAGTAGACAGATACTATTCTGACTCAGAGATTCATGGATGGGGGGGAATCTCATTTGGCAGAAAAGGAGTTTGCTTCAGTCTCCATGAAAACTACTCGTATTGATCTGACTTACCTGCTGGGGAGTTGTTCCCTCCTGCCCTAGAAGGCAAGCTAAAAGAATTACCAGAAGTCCCATCCCATTACTGGTTGGCACAGTATGACTCCAGGATCTCCCTGGCTGTTCACATAACTCACTACTGCAAAGCACTGCTCCTTCGAACCTCTACTGCCTTTTCTCTGGTAAGAGAAACAAAGGCACAGACAAGTTGGGTAAAGTCTTAGCTCCAGCAGCTTCCTGTGCAAGGTGAATTGTCTGAGGATTGCCGGGCAGGGCCTCTGCCTCACAATCTAGTCTCTGAGACCACCTGCTAGAAGCCCCCCCATCTCCTGGAAGGGGGCTATGGCCCCCTTGAAATCCAGGAGAGACCCTATCAACGTTTGAATCTGAGCAACACCACAGCCAGCTTCCCCATGCTCACTCTTGACCTTAGGGTTAAGAAGAGAACCAAATGAATCACACCTTTATAAGTGCAGGCGCTTTGAAGCCAGTTCTCTAAATATGGATACCCCTGCTGCAGGCTCTGATGGTGACAGTTGGCTGCCACCACTGCCAGACGCTCTCCCAGTTTGCCCTACGGGCACTATTCTGCACAAATTAAGGTTGAACCCACGTTATTTCCTGCGCTGCTGCCTTACGGACACATGGAAGCGAGTGTCCTAAACGGCTGTGGGTTCTGAATAATCTTGAGAATGTAACGTAAGGATTAGACTGCCCAGAGATGCAGTATGGCTCTGACATCAGCCCCACTTCTCTAGCCTAGAGGGGGTCTAGGGGAGGTCTAGACTGGCTATTAGGAAACACTATTTCACTAGGAGGGTGGTGAAGCACTGGAATGGGTTCCCTAGGGAGGTGGTGGAATCTTCATCCTTAGAGGTTTTTAAGGCCCGGCTTGACAAAGCCGTGATTGGGATGATTTAGTTGGTGTTGGTCCTGCTTTGAGCAGGGGGTTGGACTAGAACCTCCTGAGGTCTCTTCCAACCCTAATTTTCTAGGATTCCTCCAGCAAAACTGGAACCCCTCAATGGCATGCGGTGCTCGCCCTGATGCCAAGGAAAGGACCAGGAGGTGGCAGGCCTGGGCCATAGCTCCCAGCTGCTGGAACCCACTGGGTGCCAGCGAGTGCACTACAGCTGATGTTAACTAGGTAACATCAGCGTAAGCTCTGAGGCTTCAAGCACCATCAGGCACCCAGGCGGAGACCCAGAAGTACAGAAGGTCATTAAGCTAGAATCACAGAAGATCAAACTCCAACGTCCAGGACAGAGCAGGAGTTGCTGCAAGCGCCAGGCCTCAGGCCACAGAACGCTGAACTCACAACTGGTCCAGCAGAGAAGTACCCACATCCTCTGCTTAGACACATACCTTACTCCGGAGGAAGAGAACATGTTACAGGCCATCTAGCCACGTGCTTACCTTGGCACTGGGTATCTTTCATGGCAGGCTCATATCCAGCAGCGCACGTACAGGCTCCAACAGGTACCATCCACTCCCCATCTCCATTACAGTACAGCTTCAGGGGCACAGACACTTCCACTGCATTGGGGATGCAGATCCCTGGGGCAATGACCAGAGAAGTGGGCTCAGCCCCAGTTAAGGTCTCCGGAAAAACGGCAAAGCCAGCAATGGTGTTGGAGCATTTCTTATAGAAAGCGCGGACAGAGATGAGGGACATGCAGGCGCCCAGGTCCTGGAAGGCTAGGTAAAAACCATTCTTGGAGAGAGGCCCAAAGCTGCGCACCTTGGTGTTCACACGGCCAGATTCCAGCTTGGAGAAACTCTCATCGGGGGCAATTGTATCCACTTTGACGTAGGGGTTTTCCATCCAGAAGGGGCTAGAGGCAGAGGCAGAATCTGTATCCGACTCGTAATAGAAGAGATTGAAGGTCTCTTTGCAGGAGCCCGGGATGTTGGGGATGCTGTTACAGTCCCGTACAGTGAATTTCAGCTCCACGTAGACTCGCTGGACGTCCTGGCGCTGGATGAACTGAGTACGGAGCCAGTTGTTCTGATTGGCCTCCCGCACATTGCACACCTGGTACGTTCGGATGGGGTTCATGGCCTCGTCGTAACCGCTGACTTCCTCCCACTGCAGCGGAGAGAGATTGGCAGGTTAGCCACTGGGATGGGCAGTCCGGAATGCTTCAAAACACGGCCCCACCCCCACAGCAAACTAATCCAAACCACACTGCAGAAACCAGACACGTGATTACCCCAAAAAGCACCAACACACGCACACAGCCAGTACGAACCGAGGTACCCATATGGTCCATCCCTGCCCTGCTCCCTCCTGGCGCTACTCCCCCTGTCATGCTGAAGCCTGTGAGAACTTCACTCTTCTCTGTGTAGTGCCGTGCACTTGCGACTCCCATAGTAATGAAGGAGTCGGCATCAAAGAGACCTATGAGCTGGTCTGGGGAACGGAGGTGATTTCACAAGGCTCCCAAAGGGCACAGGAGGGAACCCAAAGGGTGCCCTTGTCTCGTGAAGGGACCCAGTTCGAAACGGATAAGACTTGCAGCTCAACCAGGAATCCAGAGCCCTGTGCAGGCTCCTAGAGGAGGACCTGAGTCTTACCCCGGTCTCTGGATGAGCCGTCCACGCCAACTCGGACGTCACCCACTTCGTATCCATCAGGGTTTCTGAAGGAAAAATGGAATTGAGAGACAAGGTCAGGGTTTGGGAAAGAAACAGGAGGGAAATCTTTCAAAACGTTTGCAGGCAACGCAGAGCAATGCAGCTTGGGGGGCGGGAGGGAGAGGGGCAGAGTGAGACGGACTCCGGATTTCCTCCAGTCAAGGGGAGAGGAAAGACCCCATCAGGAGAATTGCTAAGGGAGCAGAGCCACCAAAGAAACAGAAGGAAGGGGAATGTGGACAGCAAGCAAGAGCAGCCATCTTCCTTCCAGCAACCTGTACGCTGAGCCCCGCTTGTCGGGCACCCACACAACCTCCGCCCCCCAAACACCTCCTTTGCTGCGAGGGTCTGCCAGCAGGGAAACAGCTCCCTTCCCCTCCCCCCGGCACTGGTGTCTTTGCTGAGGCTCAGGCTGAAAGCGCCTGTTCCCATGACAGGGCGGTGCAGGCCAGGCAGGTTTCTCCAGCAGGGGAGGGACGGCAGGCTGCTCTCTCAAGCTGCCCCACATCACTCATTTCACAAGAGGCGAGAAGAATTTGACCGTCTGGCCGACATTCCAGGAGCGGATTACAAGCCAAACCTCCCCGTCAGCATTCCCCCGAGAACCCCAGCCCCAGCCCCAGCCGTGGGGGGGAGCGAGAAGCCAGTCTGAGGAGAGCTGGAATTGCAGCCAGCTGCGGCTAATCCCAGGCTAGGCCGGGCAGCCCTACCGAACCTGAGCACGCTACAGTGGGAGAGTCTTGGCTAGCAGCAAACTATCTCAATCCTGGTCTTAACCCCAGCCGTGACCCCTAGCAATTCTTTGAGGGGGGTGTCAGAGGCCTGGAGGCACACGACCCCCCCCCCATCTCCTCCACCACGACCAATAGACAACCTCACTCCCACGCCGAGCGCCAGCACTGCCTAGCGAAACGGGTCTTCGCTCATGACCAACACAGCCGAGCTCCCGCCCCGTTACCCAGCACAAGCTCCCCAAACCCAAGGCCTTTCCCAAAGGCACAAAGAAGATTCAGGTCAAAATGCCATTGCAGGGCAAAGAAACGCCCCTTCTGAACCCCAAGTGGGTCTGTGTCCCCACCAAACCCTCCCCACAGACAGCCTCTACCTCAGACTGCCCCCACAGTTGGCACACCACTCACTGCCCCTCTCAGGGAGCCTCTCTTCAGGGCATAGCCCCGGCCAACAGGAAGAGAGAAGAGTCTTTCCTCCATCCAGTTCACATGTCCCCATTCCCTTTAACTCCCCCTTCTCCCCTCCCCACTTTGTGCCCTCCCTATAGGCCATCCCCCGCCCCACACCTCCAACTCACGTCTAACACACTGTGATGTTATTGACATAATCTGTAACTGTATAGATCACTGTTGCGACCACTGTTATATATTTGCAGCAAATATTGTATAAAGGTTGTTGTGTGAGGGGTCTATGGAGAGGTTATGGTTTGCTGGTTATGACTATGCTGTCTATATGTGCGTATAATTTTTGTAGTTGAAGTTATGAATATTGGCTCTATACTGTCTGTATTTGAAATTTAGGCTGTGCTTCTGGGTGACACCCCAGACAAGTTGGTGTCAGCTCTGCCTAGCCTGCTTGATGGCCCATTAAGGACCATCAGCTATACAATGGACCCATTGAGAGAAGGCAGATACACCTTGTGACTCAGCAAAGTATGCAGGGACTTGCCCATGTGACTCCAAACTCCATTTTGCTGTACTTTTCCACAGTAAGAACAAAGAGGTGCTCTTACACCTGGAAAAGACTATAAAAGGCTGATACCTCATCTCCATCTTGTCTTCAATCCTGCATCTTACCTCTGGAGGGAATTTGCTACAAACTGAAGCTCTAAACAAAGGACTGAGGACCCATCCCAGCTGGGGATGTTCCAGAGACTTGATTTGAACCTGCAGCTTATTCCATCACTGCTACAAGCCTGAACCAAGAACTTTGCCATTTCTGTATGTAATTGATTCCATTTAACCAATTCTAGCTCTCATCTCTATCTTTTTCCTTTTATGAATAAACCTTTAGATTCTAAAGGATTGGCAACAGCGTGATTTGTGGGTAAGATCTGATTTGTATATTGGTCTGGGGCTTGGTCCTTTGGGATCGAGAGAACCTTTTTTCTTTTACTGGGGTATTGGTTTTCATAACCATTCGTCCCCATAACGAGTGGCACTGGTGGTGATACTAGGAAAATGGAGTGTCTAAGGGAATTGCTTGTCTGACTTGTGGTTAGCCAGTGGGGTAAAACCAAAGTCTTCTCGGTTTGGTTTGCCTTGGTGTGCATAGAAACCCCAGCATTGAGCTGTAACTGCCCTGCTTTAAGAAATTTGTCCTGAATTGACTCTCTCAGTTGGGTCCCGCCAGAACCAGCATCGTTATACACACACACTTTCCAGGAGGCCTACAAATCCCAGTCCCCCAGTGCCACTCCCTCAAACATGGCGACACTGAGCAGCTGGGAACCCAGCACCACCGCTCAATCCCCAGGCCATCCCACTCCCTTGCGTGTGGTCTCGTCCGCGAGCTCTAGAGCGGGCGCTTCCTTGCAAGCGCTCAGCACGTGCAGTGCTACCCAAACACCCTTTGTACGCTGGGAGTCAAAGCTCGTTGGCCCAGCCTGCGAACAGGCATCTGGCATCTCTTGGGGCATCACTCTAGTGAGGGCATTTCTCCCTCCCTGGCTGTGGGAAGTGCCACATCCCGTGGCCCAGGCACGAGACTTTCTGATCCTTCTGCCTCTCCCAACTGCCACGGAGCCTTCCCTGTCCATGAGGCATCTGCTTCTTACAGAAGCTGTACTCGAAAATGGCTTTCCCTGCTGTACCGTAGTCTGGATACAGAGGCCACCGGGTCACTCTCAGGGTGTGGGCAAGTAGCTCCCCATCCCAAGCATTCACTAGCGCATCCCCATAGCCTCCTCCACGGCTCACATCCCTGCATCCCAGCAGCACAGTCAACGATGCTAGAATACTCACCACTATTCTGCCAATGGGATACAAGCAATCTACCCCGGGCCAGCAGAAATTGCCCCAACTGGGGACCCTTTAGAAGAGGAAGTGAGAGGACTATCAGATGCCCCAGTGCTGGCCAGTAGCGAAAGGAAGGTTACTGAGCAGTAACTGGAATTCTTCCCTCAGAGGCTTCTCACGGGCTCAGAGCCTAAGAGATGCACGTCAGCCACCCGCAAGAGAACCTCAAAAGACCGGTACAACGAATGAGGAAGGAAGGAAGGAGGCCCTGCTAATGCACATCGTTATGGGAAACTCCATTCGCTGGTCAATAACCTTCCTCTTCATGACTTGCCGCAGCAGAATCCCAGTCTTGGAGACTAACCAAGGAGAGGATGGTGATTACAGGAGATGCTATTAGTACCACAGCTCTGGTAGAGCCAGTGAGCTCTGGTACCAGGATCCCAGACTGATCTCAAGAGCTCTGACAGCCCTCTCCACTATAACAGTGTGGGCTGGGCTGGTCTTCCCCATAGATTTTGTCAGAGAGAGACAGAGGAATCAATCTGTTTAGGAATCCCCATCTGGGCAGGAACTGCTGCTTTTATGCCAAACACCAGGCATTTGACATTCTCTGGAGAGGCAATTCCATTTCAAGACAGACAATGCGACTGATGCTTCATACCCATCCTTGGTACTTGTCACTCCAGCTGTTCGCCAGGGAGTTCCTTTTCCCAGCCAAGTGAATGGCGGAAAGGAGGACACGGCTCATGTTCTTCTGTAGCAAGAGAACTCTGTGGGACAGATGCACTGAGACATACACTGCCCCTGCACTGGAGGGTAAGGAACAACGCTGCTTTGCTTGTGACCAGCACAGAGAATCGTGTTACTCAAAGCTCAGGGCTATGTGTGAAGCCTCTTGGGCTTCTGAGTCTGTGGGATGCGACTCCCCCAGCATGAATTGGAACAACTGTCCCAATTTTTAATTCTCTAACAGCTCCTGTAGGTCCCCTTCACTGATGCAGTGTGCGTGCGCACCCCCACCCTCCCGCAGCAGGGATTCCTTAACCTAAATTGACCTGGTTTGTAGAGGGAATCTAACCATGAAACAAGAGGCCACATTTCAGCCTTGTGGAAGCAACTTACAAGGATCAGCAAGGCCTAGACACCAGATGAAGCACTGTGAATAAACAGCATTTAAACCACCCTTGCTATTAGGCAAAGGGAGTCTGGATCCAGATGTAGAACCTGACCCTGTTGTTGAAACATCAAGGGAAAGAGTGGAGGCTCCACTACCAAAACCAGAAGAGCCATTGCTCCAGATCTGGCCAGCCCAGGCAATGGCTATTAGATCTGGGCTCTTCCCAGCTTCGCTCTCCTGAGATAAGAGTCCCTTTGCAGGAAACGGCAGAGAGGTCTTGAGCATGGCCCAGGAGAAAGCATCAGAAATCTCCAGTGGCCCTTAAATAAGAGAGAACATTTGGCAGAGGCTATAGAAGTGACTGTGCCACACCCCATAAAACTGATTCTCACGGTTCCCCTTAGAGACCACCAGTGCTAGTCTGGATTCTGGTGATGTCCTATCTTGCCCCTCGCAGTGAAGACCTGGTTTAGTATCCCTGCTCCCACACACACACGGCCTCAAGACAACAGTGCTTCTCCCCCCATGCCTTAGTCACTCCAGGCTGCAGAGTCAAATTGCCTTAAATTCCAGCGTATTTATAACATCCTGGATTTGTCAGGTTTCCTGCAGAACTCCGAATGGGAGAACCACCTGAATATGAGCCATCCACAGCGAGGGGGCTAGGAGAGAGAGATCAAGGTAATAGGATCGCGCTGACAACCAAAGCGGAGCATCCCAAACTATTTAGGGCAGGGGTAATCAATAGGCAGACCGCAGGCCAAATCCGGATTGCCAGAGGCTTTTGAACAGACCCCAAAATAATTTTATTTACTCATTGTTGTGGGGGATGGGGGGAGGAGGGTTAATTAATTTCTCTGGTGTCTCGCCCTTGACAAAAAATAATTGACTACCCCTGATTTAGGGCATCGCTAGCCACATGAGCAGGTTGCATTCCTAGAGGGTAACCAGTGGTCAGCCTGGACTGTAGCTGCCGTCTGGCAAAAGGTGTCGTGTGCCAGAGCCACGAGACAAGCCAGTTTCAGGGAGACCTGTCTGTTCCCTGGGGATGCAGCGTCATGACAGAGATTTGCATTCCCCCTTTCTAGGAGCCTTTCCTTCAGCAGAAAAGCTGCAGCCACGGGAGTCCGGGGTGGCTCCTATAAAAGCCAGCCCGAGCCAGTTTGTTTGGAGTCCCAGATCTCTGCAGGGGGAACAAGTTGCACGCAGGGATATACACCCTTTGAAAGGACAGAGCCCAGGACAGAGTCCTGATGAGCCAGTTGTCCAAATATGGGCACACTCGTGTTCCATGATGCCTGAGATATGCAGCCACTGCCGTTAAACATTTCATGGAGACCCAAGTGGCTGTAGTGAAGCCAAACAAGTACTCTGCATTGACAGGGATTGGTCTTTGCCAAGTCTGAATGTTGCCATTTGAACTCGCGCAGGAAGATGTGACAGGGGAGTATGGCATGCATCAGCAAGGCGGAGAGCTCCGAGCCAGGCCCGAGGGCTCAGAGAGAAGGAATTATCGCTGCCAGTGGAATCATACAAGACTTGAGCTTCCGCGTAGAACCCTGGGTCTCTAGCGGGATGGGGCAAGAGCCTCTTTTGGGATTAGGAAATACTCAGAATAAAATCCACACCCCCCCCAGAGTGGACTGGGTATTTCTATGGCTCAGTCGGAAAGCCCTTCCCTGAGCAGTTTCTCATGCAAGGGGTCTGAGAAGGGAGGAGGAAACGACCTGAAGTGGGAATGGATTTCCTAGCTCTGCTCTCCCACCTCCAGGTCCCAGTGATCTGAAGCAACTCCACTGTGTGTCAAAAGGAATGAGAGAGTGGCTGACCCCAGAGGGGGAAGAGGAAAGGGCTGTAATGGGGACTGGCTCAGGAAGGCTGTTGAGAAGGGCCAGAGGGGCCAATGCAGACACTCTCCAGGTGCCAGTACTGGGTGCACCAGGATGGGGAAAAGAGATAAAGGTTAGGGAGCCCAGTGCCTGAAAGCGACAGATTTGGGAGAGAACTCGGATTTGAGGAGCCTAGAATCAGCCTGCCATTCCACCAAGAAGGAGCGACGCAGACATTCACACGAGTGGATAAGGGATGCCCAAGGACAGCTCAGCACAGAAAGCCACTGGGCGTTCCCCCACTCCAGAGATTGCAGCTAAAGCAGAATCTATAGATTCTTAGCACGGGACACAGCGCCCCGACGACACCTGTGGAAGGCAGTGGAAATGCACAGACAACGGGCGCTGCGAGGCCCAGACCCTTAGCACCCGTGCCACGCATCCCACAGAGCCAAAGACTCCCTTGCTACAGTCCTCACTTGTGCTGATGACGCCTAAGGAAATTCCACCCATGGCACTTGGAGTATTCCCTCCATCACCGCCCCCCCAGTAGCTGGTATGCTGGCCTTTGGGAGGAGCCTCCCTCCCAGACATCGTGTTCCTGCAGTTTCCACACTAAGGGCAGTCGAGTCCTGTGCCTTGCTGAGACACACGGTGGGAAGCAATATCATGGACCCTGACAGGCTACGAAGCATTCAAAGCCTCCTGCAGACAGGGGGGCCTGCTTTGCCAGGCAGTACAGGCCCCCGTGGGACAAAGCTGGCACACCCAGGAAATGTCCTTCTCCAAGGTAGCGCTGGCAATGCACGTGTTGATCTACAACAGACATGTCACTCTGACAGGAGACAGGCGGCCCAAATCCTCACTATTCCGGATCCACCATCTTAGCTGAGAAACCGCCGGGCAACAGCGCAAGCCCGCAGCCAAGGCCAAACACCAGGCAGAAAAACGAGACACAGTCAGTTAACAGTGAGCTCCGAACCAAGGAAAGGGCTGTAAACAAAGGGCAGAAGGCAGCTCCCAGGCCTGAGGCGGTGGGGCCACTTGGGCGTTCCAGGCCTTCTGTAACCTTGTCTCAGAGATTGGTTGTATGCGAGGGCCATGCTCAAAACGGTTCTGGGACTCGCTGTACTTTAGCTGCAGAGGCAGTTCGCAGCAGGACGCTGTCCTGAACGCTGTCGCGCCACCTTGTTTTCTTCATTAACTCGAAGTCTTTACAAATCCAAAATTGGATACAAACCACCCGCCCCTTTCCCTTTCTGATGCAAAGAATTAGGATAGCAAGCGCGATGGGCCAGCTGCTGTCCAAACATAACAGGCACATCGCCTGCCCTGCCCAAGCGCACAATTGAAGACAAGCAATACGGAAGAGGCGGCGGGTAGACAATAAGCAATTAGCCTCACCGCCCCTCTGCTTATTCATGGTTAGCTGGCGACTTTTTGTGGGCCTTGTGGCAGAGGGGTATTTTGAGGAAGGATTTGAAGGAGCGGGTGGTAGCTTTACAGCTCCACGGCACATGGGAAGTCATCTGCGAGTGGAAGACAGCATGAAGAGTGTCTTAGGAGAAGAGGAAGAATAGGTGGTCGAGGCTGATGTTGATGGCGGAGCACTACGAAGCAGCAGCAGGAGTAGAAACTTTTCAGTACTTAAGGCTTGGACGCCCCATTACAGTCTGAGTTTTGCTACTGACCAGGATTAGGGTCAGGATTTCCTCTCAGTATCTGCTCCAGTGCTCATATGCAAAACTGGGGAGAGCACGTCTCACAGTAATTCTGGGCACTTGTTGAACCAAAGGGGGGCAAAAGAGAATTGGATAAGTTCAGAGGACAGGTCCATCAACGGCTATTAGCCAGGATGGTCAGGGACGCAATCCCATGCTCTCGATGTCCCTAAACCTCTGAGTGCCAGAAGGTGGGACAGGCAACAGGGGATGGATTACTCAATAAATTGCCCTGACCTGTTCATTCCCTCAAAAGCATGTGGCACTGGCCACCACTGGAAGACCGGATACTGGGCTAGATGGACCATTGGTCTAACCCAGTATGGCCGTCCTTAGGTTCTTATGCGTTCTTTTCAGTCAGCTCCTCAGAAAGAGTCCAAGAATCTGATCCAGTGGGTACAAAACCTTATGCTTTCTTGGCTTTGAACTTGCGACACTGCCAGCTACCATGATGTAAGATTTTGGCCTCTCAGCTATACCTACCCCATTGGGAAAAAAGAAGGGCTCAGATTCGAGTGAAGAGCTCCTTAGAAACATCCCAGAGAAAAGTTCATGGGTTACCCAGGCCACAGCGTCAGAGGGGCCGGGCTCATTCTGCAACCCACTGAGAGAGAGTGCAGAAGCCAGGGATCTTTGACGCGCGCCCAACATTTGGGTCCGTACCAGAGGTGAGCCTCACTCCGGAGGGCAGGAATGGGGCCGTGGCCAACACAACAGTGCCGATGCTAGACAATGAGTGGGTGGGGCTATTCATGAGTCCTCATCCTATCCACAGCTCCTTTGGAAGAGGAAACAGTATGCACACCGCAGTGTTTGCTGGGAGGGGGTGCCTGGCTCTGGGGCTTGGTCACCTCCCCTCTCCTGCAGCCACAGAGAGAGGTCTCTGAAAAGAAGGGGGCGAGTCTATGGGCCTGTGGATGGCAGAAGCTTGCTAATATTTGGTTGTGGCTTATTGGCGGCATACAGGAGCAGAACAGGCGATGACCTGCCGGTGGTGCTGCCACCAAAGGGGGCATCTCCTGCACATTTTAGTTCCCTCCCCAGCTTTGAGATAATTATAGCAGGAACGAGTGGCCTTGTGCGCTTCCCATTCAGGCACCTATTGGTACAATTAATCCCAGCCCCGTTCTAAACTGCAGCACAAAGGACTTTGGAGTGAGGCCCTTTCTCTGGAAACAAAGGACTGCCTGTGGGAGAGAACCTGAGGTTGCACTTTTCCCGCTGACACGCATTTCACATACACAAAAGCAAAGCCACACATGGTGTTGTGTATCAGGGCAGACCCTGTAGGGAGACTCTTCCACACACTTCCCAGACCCCAATGTCCAAACCAATCCTAGATCCCCTCACCCCACCCCAATCCTCTGAGAGGAGCTGTCACGGAGTATTGGGGAACTCAGGGCCCTGCACCCCCGGCTTCCTGCGATTCACCATGACTCTCAGCCAGCCAGTAAAGCAGAAGGTTTATTTGGATGACAGGAATACAGTCCAAGACAGGTCTTGCAGGCACAGACAACAGGGCCCCCCTCAGTTAGGTCCAGCTTGGGGTCCCAGGGCATGCCAGCCCACCCCCTTGGGGGGGGGGGGGTCAGAGCCATCTCTGCCTCCCAGCCATCTCTCCAGCCTCCTTCCAGCCTGCTTCCAGCACTCTGCCTTCAGCGACCCCTCCCACAGCCTTTGTTCAGTTTCCCGGGCCCCGGAGTCATCTGACCTCCAACCCCCTCCTGGGTTCTCATGTTACAAGCTCAGGTATGTTCCCTTGGGCCGGCTCCCATCCCCCGATGCAGACCATCCTAGTCACACTCCCCTGTCAGCATTCACACACCCCAGCAAGAACAGTCCCAGTTCGTCACATCTCTCCCCCCTTCGAGACCGAACTGAGCAGGGTCACTTTAGCCAGTGACCCGGGGAAGTTCGAACCTACCCCCGTTCCCATGGATGCCCCCGCATCCCTCCAGTTCCTTGGTGAGAATTACACCAGGCCCCTTCCGTTCCACGCCCCCCCTTAGGTCGGGGGTGCTTGATGGCACTCGCAGTTCGCATGTGGGAAGGTTTATGCGGCCTGTGCCCTTTTCCCACCCCCATACCTCTGGGGTTCCAACTGGGCTGTGGTCTTCTCCCAGCGCTCCAGTCTGGAGGTCTGTGCTTTGGGCTCTCTTGGTTTAGAGCCGCCCTTTTAACCTTGGCCACCCTCCGGAAAGGCTCCTCTATGCTGGGCAAGGGTCCTAAGGCTGTTTTCCCCTTGTCCCAGGCCTTCCTCCCCCTCTGACAGGGGTCACAAGATCCGCAGTACTGTCGGACAGTAACAAAGACCCCAGGCCAGTAAAAGCTCCGTAGCAGCCTCTGCTGGGTACGCCAGGTTCCCTGGTGCCCTGAGAGGGGAATGTCATGGGCCCGGCACAGCAGCTGGCGGCGATACTTCTGGGGTACCACCAGCTGCCTCCTGATCCCCCCTGACTCCATTTTCCCTGGGGGAGCCCATTCTCGGTACAGGAACCCCTTCTCCCACAGGAACCTTTTCCGGCCACCTCGTTCCATGGTCTGTACCGCATTGAGGTCGGCCAGGTCCCTTATCTTCCGCAAGGAGGGGTCTCTCTGTAACTCGGCCTGGAACTCAGCAGCTGGGACAGGGATGGCCACCTGCTCTTTCTCGCCCGCTGGGTCCGAAGCTGCAGCCTCCCTGAGCCGCGTCCCTGGGCGTTCCCTCCCCACCAGGTTAGGGTCCTGCGCCTCAGGCAAGGCACCCCCCCCAAGGCCAGGGCGCAGGGCCCCTCGCCGGCTCTGACTGCGGGTCACAACCAGTGCCTTTTGGGGGTTGCTTGGCCAGTTCTCCAGGTCCCCCCCCATCAATACCTCAGTGGGCAGATACGGGTGTACCCCCACATCCTTGGGGCCCTCCTTGGCCCCCCACTTCAGGTGTACCCTTGCCACGGGCACTTTGACTGGTGTTCCGCCCACCCCCGTCAGGGTCAGGTAGGAGTTGGGCACCACCTGATCTGGGGCCACCACCTCGGGCCGGGCCAGCGTCACCTCTGCGCCCGTATCCCAGTATCCCTTGACCTTCCTCCCATCCACCTCCAGGGGAACAAGGTACTCTCTCCGGAGGGACAGCCCCGCGCCCACCGTATAAACCAAAAACCCTGAGTCTGGGGCATCCAGCCCCCTAGAGGAGCTGGCCTGGGGCCCTTCTCTCTCTTGAGCAGTTGATAAGCTGCCAGCCCCTCTTGCGTGAGAAGCCTGCCCCTCGTCCGTCTGGGCCTCTACCAAGTTAACCCTATGCGGGTTCGGTCTGCTCAGTCTGTCCTTGAGCTTGGGGCACTGGGCCCGAACGTGGCCTCTTCGGCCGCAGTAATAGCAGCTCATGTCCTGTGGGTCCCCTCGAGCCGGTCGGTTGTCCCTGACGCTGGGCATTCCCCGTGGGAGGGGATTCCCCATATTCCCTCTTTGGGAGGTCCCAGGGTGACTCTCTCTCTGCATCACGGCGGGCCTGTTCCTTTGGGGCTCCTCCCTGCCACCCCCTGACCGGCTCTTTACAAACTCATCAGCCAGCTGCCCGGCGTGTCGCGGGTTCTCTGGCTTTCTGTCCACCAACCACAGCCTCAGGTCGGATGGGCACCGCTCATACAGTTGCTCCAGTACCAGCAGTTTAATCAGGTCCTCCTTCGTCTGGGCCCCACCAGCCCACTTGCTGGCGTATCTTTCCATGCGGACGGCTAGTTGCAGATATGAGATCTCAGGGGTTTTATCTTGACTCCGGAACCTTCCCCGGTACATCTCAGGAGTCAGCCCAAACTCACGTAGCAGGGCCTTTTTGAATAGTTCGTAGTCCCCTTTCTCTGCCTCTCCCAGTTGGCGGTACAATGCCACGGATTTGGGGTCCAGTAAGGGGGTAAGGACCCGGAGTCTGTCCGCGGGATCCACCCGGTGCAGCTCGCAGGCCGTCTCAAAGGCCTCCAGGAAGTCATCCATGTCCTCCCCCTCCTTGTATGGGGCCATGATGCACTTATCAAAGCTCCGTGCAGTCCTGGGTCCCCCCTCACTCACCGCAGCCGGGGGTTCGCTGCCCCTCAGTCTCGCCAGTTCCAGTTCATGCTGTCTTTGTCTCTCATTCTCCTCCCGTTCACGCTGATGCTGTTTCTCTTCATGCTGTCTCTGTTGTTCACGATCCTCCAGCTCCCTCAGTTTTAGCTCTTTCTCCCATTCCAGCCAATTCCGCTCCCCGGATGCCGAACGTCGCCGGGAGGCTCCTCTGCTGGCCGGCGGGCTTCGCCGGGGGGACCCCCTGCTGGCTGGGGGGGTCACGGCGCCTTCGGTATTTGCTGGGCTCCTCCCCACCCTTCCCCTAGGCATAGGAAGGAGGGGTCTCGGGAAGCCCTCAGCAGCCGGCTGACCACTCCCAGCTGGGACAGACACTGGTGCCTGCGCTGCATTTGCCAGGCTGCTTCCCTGAGACACAGGGAGCAGTTCATTCCCGCGATCTTCCGCCTCCAGCTGGGCAATGAGCTGTTCTTTGGTGAGCCTCCCAATGCGCAGCCGCCTCTGCTTGCACAGCTCCACCAGGTCGCTCTTAAGCCGCTTGGCATACATCTTCCTGCTGGCCACTCACCGGCCTGTGTGCTCACAGCTCCCCACAGTTCCCAGGGAGACCCCTAGTGTGCCAGCCCTTCTCGAGGTCACCACCTCTCTGCCAGGGTCGAGCTGCAGACTCCTCCGCCCCTGGGACCACTCGCTGCGATCCCCCCGGGGGACCCTGTTACTGCAAAAGTCCTTCTCGCTGGTCACACACTCCCAGGGGTAATGACTGTCTCTCTCTCACTCTCCAGCACGCCTGGTCCCCGTCAATCCCCCTTCGTTTTACTGCTCCCCAGTCACTTACTGCAGGAAGCGCCGTCCACGGGGTGCAGTAGATCCCACCGCTGCCACCAGTTGTCACGGAGTATTGGGGAACTCAGGGCCCTGCACCCCCGGCTTCCTGCGATTCACCATGACTCTCAGCCAGCCAGTAAAGCAGAAGGTTTATTTGGATGACAGGAATACAGTCCAAGACAGGTCTTGCAGGCACAGACAACAGGGCCCCCCTCAGTTAGGTCCAGCTTGGGGTCCCAGGGCATGCCAGCCCACCCCCTTGGGGGGGGGGGGGGTCAGAGCCATCTCTGCCTCCCAGCCATCTCTCCAGCCTCCTTCCAGCACTCTGCCTTCAGCGACCCCTCCCACAGCCTTTGTTCAGTTTCCCAGGCCCCGGAGTCATCTGACCTCCAACCCCCTCCTGGGTTCTCATGTTACAAGCTCAGGTATGTTCCCTTGGGCCGGCTCCCATCCCCCGATGCAGACCATCCTAGTCACACTCCCCTGTCAGCATTCACACACCCCAGCAAGAACAGTCCCAGTTCGTCACAGGAGCCTTCAACCCAGGCAGGGAAATGCTGACCAGCTGCTGGGGACTATCCCAGGGCAAGCTTCTGCTAGGGAATTCACAACACCCCGAATCCCATCCAGAGAAGCGCCCACATCCCACGCAGCCCTAGTCACTGGCAAGGGACACCTGTGATGAACCAGGGTGATAGTTCCACAACTTATACATTCTGGTTGATAGTGTGAAGTCGTGTTATGAAAAGCTGCTGTACTGCGAGTCCACCACTACCAACAGGTCTTGGAGCAGGTACGCACCAGACAGGAGCGATGGGAAATACTTCAGGGTAACAATTAGCCCTCACAAAGGTTATGCTAGAAAGCAGCTCAAGCCTTGGAAATCCAGTCTAGCTCTACCCTTCTGAAGGGAGAGGGGAAGGCAGGAGAAGCGGAAACTTACCAGGGGTAAAACAAGTGCAGAGTGGTTTAAATAAAGAAACACACAGGAACAGGAGTGAGCTAGGAGAAGGAAGCACGGGGCAAGACACAGCAAGGTCACAGAAGCTGGGCAAAGGACTTGTAGGAGGGAGAGGTCACCCAGCGTGTCGCAGCCCAGGAGGTAGGGGCCCTGCCTGCTTTCCTGAGCCCAGATGGCCCAAGGACTCTGGACAAACCAAGGGACTCAGACCCCAGCCCAAAGAATGCCCTCGAGTGGTGAGGAAACGGAGGCAGAGACATGCATTTACTGTTTGTTTTGCATGAGGTACACTCTCCTGTGCTTCGCACGATTAAGTATAAAAGAGTTTCAAGGAGCTAATCTCTGCGCAAAGCGTATGAGTGTGGTGCTGACTGCTTTACAACTACTGCGGGCCCCTGAGAGTTCAGCTGTAACCAGAATCTTCCCACCTTGGGAGGCAGGGGGTTCTAGGGGGTTCTAGTTCTAAGTAACGGGGGTATCTGGGGACATAGGGCGGATGAGCCAAAGAGCCCCATGCCAGACAGGCCACGGGATGCCCCAGTGCTGCAGCCTCTGAGGCGCTAGCAGATTTCATGCGCCCCCAGGGATCCGGAGCACAGACTCGGACTCCCCTCACTGCTGCCCTAGTGGGTGGCCAGCAGGGAGCACCGCTAGGACCTGTGAGAGTGTCACACCCTCCAGACAAAGCAGATCCCATCAACCTCCTCCCTGTTCCAGAATCTGGCCCCACCGCCGGAAATCCCATGCCTCACCAGGCTGCAAGGAGCTCTGCTTGCTCCCCTCCCCGCCGCATGCTCCAGCGCTGGGGAACTCTCACCCCTTCACGGTGAATTTCCCGGGAAGGGTTTGGTGGCGAGCCACAGGGTTTTCCATGTGAGGGAAGGGGCAGGAAGGGAGAGGCTGACAGGCTGGGGGACAGGAGAGCAGCGGGAGACAGCAGCTGGGGCGTGTGTGCAGTGAGTGGGGAGAGGAGAGCGCAAACGTGGTTTGGTGCTAGACTCCCAGGCTGGAATTAGCAATGCCGGGGCACTGGCAGTAGCCACAGACAGGCTGCTTACACACCCCCAAGTATTTTTAACAGGGGAGGCCCTCTCCGCTCCTTCCCCACACGCCCCAGGAGATCAGAACTGTCAGCGCAAAAGCTATTCCAGGCCCAGGAGAGGCTGTGACCCCTGAGCACAGGACACAGCCCTCCGCAGGATTGCAAAGGCCGGAAACATTCGCTGGCTGCCTTTGATCTATACAGATGCTGTGTGGCAGCTCCCCCTGCAGGAGCCGGGAATCATTGCGGCTGCAGATACACACCAGGACTAGGGAGCCCTGAACTCCAATCCTCCGCAAGTGCCCAATACCTCCCCGCACCTTGACCTCGGATCGCTCAGCCCTCTAGGTCCTGGCCCCGGGACCCCCTTGGGGAATCTGCCCAGTGCGGCTCCCTCTTGTCTCTCTCACCGGCGTACATGACAAGTTCCCGTTGCTGACACTTTCCAACCCACGGGTATCTGGGTTTCGCCTCCAGAGATGGGCGCAGAGGGAAACAGAGAACACCATGGCCCAAAGAGCTTCCCACCCTGCCTTCTCCCCCACTCTGGCTGGGTTGACGCTCGCATACATGGCTGCAGAGATACAGGGCACACCACCCCTTCAGTTCAGAGCCAGCTATCCATGGGGAGCAAAAGGAAACCAGGGCCGGTGTCACAGCTGTGGCCCTTTGTGCCAAGGACGTTTGGAACATCATCAAAGAAGATCAGATCTGCTGAGCCAGACACTGGCACATGCAATCCGGTGTCTTGCCTCTGGCAGTGGGCAGAGCCTGCCCCACTTAGAGTTAAGAGCACTGTGAGCACTTAATAACAGACTCATTATTTTTGTATTATGGTAGGGCCTAGAGGCCCCAATGAGATCGGGGCCCCATTGTACAGACACAGACAGTCTCTGCCCTGAAGAGCTTACAACCTAAACAGCCAAGCCAAAGGAAGTTGCTTCATTTCCTGATGGGGAACTGAGGCACCAGGAGATTCAGTGCCCCGAGAGAGTCTATAGCAGAGCCAGGAACTGAGCCCAGATCTTGAGTCCCGGATTGGTTCCTTTACTGCAAGGCCATTTTCCCTCTCTGAAGCCTGCTGCTTTAGGGGAAGGTGCACTGCCCCCCAAAACCTACGCCTGGAAAACTAGCCCAACCTAGAGAGTGCAATCAACCTGGGGCGGGGAGGGGGAGACGGCAGGGGTTGTGTGACTGAGCAACCAGCAACTGCATCTCCCCTCATCCCCCAGGCAAACACATCTCACTGCTCGTGACTCCCCGCACCCAGCCCCCCTCGGTGATTTGCAAATATAAATCCCAGACAAAAATCACTGAACGACAGGCCAAAGAGGAAGGAGGCCAGAGGTAGCTTCTCTGGGCTGGAGCATATTCTTCTGTCCCCGGCGTCTCACCCGCCCGCCGCTAAACCCCCGAAGGGAAGTTTCCAACTGGATTCTCCCCGGGAGCCGCTCTCGGATGGGAACAAGAAAGACTAGAAGCATGTGATGTCGGACAGGTGCCAGCGCTCCAACTGTGCTGGTGATACAGGGAGTGCTCATTTCCTCCAGGTCACGGGCTTTCAGGGGAGCTGCCTTGGCAGCCCAGAACCCAGCGGCTCTCTGACCTGCTAGCAATGCAGGGCTGCCCTGCTCACCATCCTGCCCTCCCCCCGGGGGGTCTAACTCTTCCCCACATCACAACAGGCTGCCGCTGACTAACAATTTGTGGGCCTCATCATTTCATTGCCAGGCAGAGCTCTCGGCTAGTGATGGACACGCAGCCCCTGGGCACCAAGCTTCAGGCAAGAACAAGAAGTTCCTTGCTAAGCAGCAGACTGTGCTTGGGAGGAGGGGAACCCCCCCGCAGGGGGCTCAGGCTGCCCCCCAGGGTCTCACATACGATGGGGATTCACTCCCTTCTGCGGTTGCTCTGAGCTGGAGCGTTTGGTGCCATCTCCCCAGCGGGCAGCCCCACCAGCCCCTTAGAGCGCCAGGCCCCAGCAACTTCTCAGGCAGCGGCAGCCACGTTCGAAGGCACCAAGGAGGAAGAGAACCCAGAGCCAGCTGCTCAGAGCCCATCTCAACACTGCAATTACCGTTCTATTAATACCCTGGGGATTTCGGGAGCGCAACGCAGCATGTGCAATTCCAGGGTCTGCAGAGGGAGGCGGCTTCAGGTGGAAGAACAGATATTCCCTGGCTCCAGCTCCCTTTCCCAAGGTGTGAGACCCAGAGCCGCCCCCCCCGCTGCTCTCCTCTGGAGGGGCCCTTTAACATCTCTGTTCACTGGCTTGCTCCTCCACCCCAAATCTCTGATCACTGACTCGCTCACACTTCTAAGCTGACAGGTTTCAGAGTGGTCTCAGCCAAGCCTCCATCTGCCATTTCTTGCCCCTGGGGCCTCTCCTCAGCCCTACAGCCTCCAACACGCCACAGACATCTCCCTGCCCCATTGCAAGGGGCTGCTCTCCTCACCATTTCCCTACCCTGGGGTCCAATCTGGGCTCTGGGAGAACGTGACTGACCCCAGACAGCAGAGACCTCCCAGGCCAGCAGGCAAGAAAACGATTTATAAGTCACGCTCCTGGCAGAATCATTCACTCTGGCCACTCTCCGGCCATGGGAATAACTCAGCCGAGCAGGTGACATCAGCCCCGCCTGAGCCACGAATACCATTAACTGGGACACACAGGCAGCAAACTGCTCCACAAACCCATCTTCGTTTCCACACTTTAAGGCAAAATAAAACCACTCCGCGCCTTCCAGCACTGTGGCGACCAGGAGAATACAGCCTGCCTCATTCACAAGTCCCCGACAGCCGGGGAGAGGGCCACAGCACTGCCTCTGCCCGGGACCAGACACGGCAGAAACAAGCAACTCCCTGCTTTTCCATGCTGCACATCTGGCTCCATGGATTTCCTGTGGGGCAGAGCCCATGCTGGGAGGCTCAGGCATCTGCGCCCAGGGCTCTGGGCTGCACGTGATTCAGGGCCACCAAACAAGCTCCCGTCCATCAAGTGACGGGAGGGCAGGCAGACGACAATCTCCGCCTTTGCTCTGGCTCCCGGAGGTGGCAGCCGTTTCCGGGCTGGGATACCTCCCCCGAGTGCCGTTTTTGCAGGTTATTCTTCTGGAAACATTCCAGGAGAGGAGGGGAAAAATGGCCAGAAGTTACTTATCGCAGATCCAGAGACACTCAGCCCACAGACACAGCGGCTCGGAAAGGCAGTGCTCAGCTGCCAAGCTGCATCCCATCCAGTCAGCCCCGAGATGGAGCTGCCGAGACTGCCAAGACTTCCCTCCCCACTCCCGCCTGGGGCAGTTACCCGAATCTCTGCGCTGCTCTCTGCTCACTTCCTCCAACTCTCAAGCACCAAACCCATCTGGAACTATTTAAACCCAAATATCCTTCCCTCCCCCCCTTCCAAAGTCAGATTCTTCCGAAGTTAAAACAAGCACAGAATCAGGAGGAGGTGGGGGGGGGGGGGTGCCAGGCCTGGCCGACTCTCTCCTCTTCATTTCAGTTTAATTTCTGGGGAACTAGAATAAATCTATTCCTGGCAATCGTTCAAGCCCTGCACATTTTTCTCATTAATAAAAAAAGGCCTTGGACTGCGCGCCATTTGTGTGTGCATGTAGAACAGAGCCCCCCCAAGTGATCCCTACAGTGGGGTCTCACTCAGGCCTTTGCTCTCACTGGGCAATTGGCTGAATTAGTCAAGTGACAAGTGGGGCTGGCTGGAGAAGTGGGCAAGCCTCTCTTACCCCCCACCCCTTCAGATGGATTTCACCCGCTCCGCCGAGGGTACACGGCCCCACCTCCCAGGGAAACCGGTCAGAGAAAATGCTGTTGCAGCAGCTGCCACCAGGAGGCTGCAGGGCGAGGCCCTAGGACATCCGCTCCCTCCTACCATCCACCCCCTGAGCTAACTGCCTCCCCAGCTCCATCTGGGGGCAGGAAAAGCTGGGGAGAAGTGGGCCTTTGGGTGACTCCCGCCTCAACTCTGACTCTCTCCGAAGCAGCTCTTCCAGGCTGAGTCAGGCCCAATGCCTGCAACCCCCCCACGGCTAGGAAGGTCCAGCGACTGCTGGCATTCCAGGGGAGGGGGCTGGGAAACAGGTGTTGGTCGGCAGCTCCCAGTGCATGGGTGAGACATGCCAGCCCGTGGCGGAGAGCTTGCCGTGACATACAACGACCAGCGAGGCCGGGAGCTTCCGCACGCACACAGAAATCCACCGGGAAGGTTTCCGCAGCCAAGTCACGCGACTTGGGGTAGCTGCTGGTGCTGCTGAATTCCTGCCGTCAGGCGCCCCTGGTAACAACGCTGGGGGAACCTGCCTCCCGAATCTCCCTACCTGGGAGCACACCTCAGCACCACTCGGCATTCCTCTTGATGTAAAAGTACCCCCTACCCTAACCAGCACCTTCTGCCCGCAAGTACTACGAGCCAGTACGGCCCCACCGCCCCCCCAGCAGAGGAACACCTCAGCACATCTGCAAGTGCGGACACTTCGGCAACGGTGCATTAGGGTGCTGGACCTTGATGGGAAGCGGAGACAGAAGAGTCAGATGTGCTTAACGGCAGGAGGAGGGATGGAGGAGTTATTGGAGGGGTGACCAGTCAGTCGCGCTTCGCTATGGCAACCCATCGGAGTGCAAGAAGCCCGATGCAGAGAGCGGGGCTGCCCAGCAGAAAGGCTTGGGCCCAAGGCTGTGGAGAGGCAGGGTGTTGAAAAGGCCCCCGCCCAAAGGAGTTACCAGCGCTGCGGGCCCCTGGGCTATCTGCAGAGCAGAGCGCACTGGGGGATGCAGCACTTGAGGTGCTTGGCAGAGGCTCGGCGTCATGGCTGCCAGATCGGCACCCCTTCCAACGCCATCTTCCCAATCAGGACGTGCCATTAGCAAGGGCAGGGAACCGTCAGCTCAGCGTGAAGAGAGCCCCAAAGCGGAACGCCGCCGACGCATGTTCCTAGGTACGTTTGTTTTTAAAGGTGCCCTTAATCAGAAAGGAGAGTCACAAGGCAGCCATGTGTAGGTGGCCTGTTTTGCTCGTAAAATGGTTCCTGATTTCCTTCGTGGCTAAGCCACCGCCCTTCCCCGCCTGTCAGTAACACTCCTGGTCTGCCCTATCTATCCGAGTTATCCCAGAGCCAGGCAGGGCTTGGCCATCATTGTATCTCCCCCTTCGCCTGACTGGAGAACGCTCCCGTTTTTAAAGAAGTTCCCTTTGAGCCTCATTTAGCGTGATCTTACTGAGCGACGAAGGGTTCAGAGCGGCTCTTCCGCTCGCCTACCCGTGCCGACACAGCAGGGAGGGAAGCCGAGACCGGGGCAGGGGATCCCGATCGGTAGTTTGGCCATCGAAATTCCCGACTTTTACTGACAAGCCAAATAAGGCCAACGTGCCCGAAACGACAGCTCCGTAACCCTTCTCAGCCCAGAGCTAAACAGAAGACGGAGGGAGGGAAGACGACCCAGGTGAAAGATTTTTCCCCTCCCTCCAATATGGCGGCTTCTGCTCAGAAATCCCCGCTACCAGACTGGGCTGCCCCACCCGCACCAGTGCCCCGTGGCTGGGGGCAGAGGGGACTAAGAGAGGACAAATTCAAGGCTGAGAACGGGTTTTCCATTCTGTGCCTGTTTATTTCCTAGTAACGTGCGACGTGCAGGGAGCTGCGAGCAGGAGCGCACGCGTCCAGCTCCCCATCCCTCAGCCATCGACTCTCTCCCTCCCAGACACGCGGCCAGCCTCGGAGGGCAGCAGCAGACCCTCTCCGTGAGAGAGCGCTTCTCCTTCCACTGTTGCCCCTGAGCGCTGAACCAAACGGCAGAGGAAGCGAAGGGCAGGACAGACCCCGCCAATGTCAAGACTGAGGTGCTAGCAGCCCCGAGCCACGCCGCAGAATGCTCAGTTCACTCCCTGTCAACGCGGGGCTCTGCCTGACCCTCCTGGGGAGGACTTAGTGACTCTTTCAGTTGCTACCTTGGCCCTTAGGGCAGAGTCAAGCCGAGAGCCCTGCAGACAAACCAGGCCTCCATCCCACCGGCTTGTCCGGCCAAGGGGCGAGAATCCCAAACTAGTGAAGCAGGGCCCCAAATCCAACCTGAACTGGGCCTGGAACATTTTGTGCCGTGCATTGGAGGGCACTCGGCTGTGTACACACACACACGCCCGCCGCCCCTCCCCCTGCGCTCGGCACCAAGGAGGAGACGCTTAATCCCGACAAACCAGTTTGACTCAGCACAACAACAACAGGCACAACTACAATTTTCAAAACATGCAAGTCTGTGATTCAGAGTCTTCTGGCCAGTTAATTAAACGCCGAGCGCCGATTTTCCAGTCTCAGCAGCAGCAACTTATCATGGAAAGAAAATGCCACAAACTGGTTTCCCCGAATATTTGGTGCAAGAAGTCATCACAATAGTGGGGACTTTGGGGACGTTTCTTAAAACCAGAGGCCAATATTCCTATGACGAGACACACACCCAGGCAGACCCAGAGTTTCTGCCCCTCAGGCAACTGGATGCTTTATGCCTGTAACTAGGAGCAAAGCGTTATTATGAAGAAAAAGAGAGAGAGAGAACAATGGAAGTGCAAAGCCACAAATATCCGGACTGCCACCAAAATCTCACTACATGCAACTTCGCTGCAAGTACTTCCCTCTCCCTAACTAGCTGTATGCTCCACTTGACACAAAGGAAAGCCCCTCTGCTCCTCGGCTCAGGAAACAGAGCCGAAGCTTGCCGGGCATTTTGCGAGGAACAGGAGATTTAACGAGTGTAGCCAACACTACGAAGCCCTGCGATCGGCATTCTCTCCCCACCTACCCCTAAGCGTCAATAAAACAGCCGAGCTAATATCCATTAGTCACCCCCGTCGAGAAATGAGGCATTTCAGTGAAATGTAATTAAACAAAAAGCAAATTTCTCTGCCAAGAAAATACCTGACAGTCCCAGAACTTGGGGGGTGGTTTTGGTACAGGAATGAACTTGGCCCAGTATTTGGGGGTCGGCCTTCAAAAAGCTAAACCGTGGCTGCAGACTGGCAATCGGGGAAAACCCAAGCCAAGGACTGACTCCCAAATATTTCTCATTCCCAAGCATTCAGGGAAAGGGCGTCCGTTCCGTTCTTTACATTAGGAGAGCCCAGAAACCGCGCAACACCCGTTTTGGGATTGCTTCAGAAATGGCGCACAAAAGTGGCCTCCCTCTCCCAGCTGCAGATAAGTTCAGGAAGCTCCGTAGCATGTGGCTCCTGGGTAGCGGCACAGGAGACGATGCGAAAACAAACACCAGAGAGGCAGAATTTCGCCCCTGAGCGAAACGCGAGAGAACCCAGCCGTCCTGTCTGCCCATCCAGCCCACACACTGGTAAGGGAGACTGGCGGATCCTCGTAAGCAGCTATCCAGTATCCCTTCTTCCACCACCAATTCTACCCCCCGGCCGCACAGTGCCAGGGACCTCGCTTGGACAGCTGGCAATCACATCAGACATGCTGAGGCATTAAACACGGTTAGAGAAAATGTGATTTATGGGAAATAAATTAATCCCATAGCATTTTGCTCGGGTCCCACATTTGGGCCTTGGCAGGCCAGGACTCGGAGTCTCGAACATAATGGGTGTTCTTGGTGCCCTGAGCTGTTCCACAGCCCAGATTCTAAGTGCCAGCAGCTGGGTAGAGATCAGGCTACAGAGGCCCAAAGGAGGCCGCTACACTCATGTCAGCCTGCGTGGAGAGCTCGCTCCCATAGCTGGTTCCCGACCACAGGAGCCTCCGCTCCCAACCAAACCAGGGCAAACCCGTCTCCTTCTTGCATTCAAATGCTTCGCCAGAGAAAGCCACTGCTGTTGCTTCTGGACAGAGCATTCCTTCTCCAGCAGGCTGAGGCTCTGCTGAACTGGAGAAGAAAAACACATTGTGACTTCAAACAAACGCAGCGCACTTACAGGATCTGGAGAGAAACCATTTTCTTCTCAGCAGCACAAAGCCCTCACTGAGCTGCTGCGGAGAACAGCTTCTCCCCCTCCCCTTACGTTGCCTTGCTAAGAAACCGAACTCCCAACGATTCCGCCACAGGCCAGGGCAAGTGGGAGCCCAATGCAACGCCAGACGAGAGGGGCGACCCCCACTCCCCCGCCTAAGTGACCACGAACTACAGCAGTTACTGTGAGCTACACCCCAGCAAGCCAGCTGGGAGTTGCACATTCCCAGCACAGAACCTGACAAGTGAGGCGGCAGAATCCCGGGCCACTAGCAGCCGTGGTTACAGAGTATGTGCCTACAGATTTATTGCCACGGTGGATTTATGATTAGCACTAAAATATCTGAAAAGCCATACACACTAGATTTACAGTAACGGCTCGAATGCTTCAGCCCAGGTCAGGAAACAGCTTTGCGAGCGGCTAAAAAAGCCAAACACAGCAAAAGTGCAGGAGCATAATCCCCGGCCACGGGGTCAGTGATCTCAGCTCCCAGAGCCGGGAAAGACTGGAGTCACCGAAACCCTCTCCTGGCCCAGCCAGCCAGCTTTGCAGCCTTACTAGCAATTTATATGAAGTCCAGCTAGAAGAAAAGCTGAAACAGGCTGTGGGATGGAAGCGCCCTCTAATCCAAGAGACAGCTCAGCGCCTGGCATTACCCAGACTTGCTCCACACACAGGCAGCCTCCTAACCCAGCACTGAAGCAGGACTGTTCACGAAGGCCTGGCAAACAGCTGGAAGGTGACCTCCTCAGGAGGAGCATTCAGCCCTCTGACCCTTCCACACTCAGGAAGCTGAGAAAACCCTAAGTGAAAGCTGTTTATTTTCCCTGTCCTGCTCTTCACCCCAGTTCACGGGGGTTAAACAGCCGAGCCCACCAAACTCCTCCTGAGGAAAGGCGACCTAACCTTTCCCAAGCAGCCGGGTCTCCAGGAGCTGTGTAGATTCTGGCTGTTGCATCCACAAGCTATTGAACGCTGCAAGACCCACTGTCACAACATTAGGGCTGGAAACGCAAGCGCACAGGACAGCCCACCCAGACCTGCTACAGAGGGACAATGGAACAGCCTCAGTGCAGAGAACTGAACCAGGAGCAGGCAACGAGACAAGAAACTCAAGCTGAGATGCAGGCCTGTAACACACAATTAATCCCCTATAAAACACACACACACACACTCCTCTGCAATTGTGCTGGGCCCCAGAATTGGCTTGGTTCTCAATTCTCAAAGGATTTATAGGAAACTAATTGTTATTAGAAGAACTAATTGTTATTAATGGCAGCACCCAGATACCCCAAATCAACACCAGAGCTCGGTTGTGGTGAGTGCTGCCCAGAAGAACTGAATTCTGCAATATCTATTTAATACGTCAGGTTCACAGCCACCATTTCCAGGCTGATCTTTAGGGGTCCACAGCTGGTTCAAGGCTCATCCCAAAAGAGCAGTGTGCATGCAGAGTAGTCACTGCTTCCCAGACTGCTACAGCACGAGGAGGGGATCACAGTCTCTAGAAGTTCAAAGACTGAGCAGGCCCAGAGATCCTAGTTTGGCCCTCACAGGGAACGACTCAGGGTGACTTTTGCCCCCAATTTGAAGTTGGTTTTTTTTGAGGGGAAGAAAAAAAAAATTGATATTATTTGTAACAAACTCCCTCCCGAATCTTTTCCAATGCCTAAAGGCCAAGAGAAATGTCTCTTTTTCTACACTCCAACGGAGGAAGTCCCCAGTCCTCACCACCACCAAAAACAAACAGCAACCCAAACTTTGTAGCATGGGGCTATGCACGGGAAATAGAAAGCAAAATGACTGCAAACAAGCACTAAGGCTCTCTTTTTGATTTTTGTTGTCCCAGCACATCCACCCAAAATAAAATAAACACATCAGCTGTTCACTGAAAACGTGTTTAACAACAAGGCAGAAAATTCCCTTCATCTGTTTTTGGATTTTGTTTGGGTTTTTTTGAAGTGGTCAGCAACCCCTTTCCACCCACCCACCACTTTTTATCCTCTGGCAAGCAAGAGTGTTTAGTTACAGAACCCAGGGGGCGAATGAGCAATCTACAATGATCCCAGAAGAGGTCAGAGAATTGTCACGAGACAAAAATTAGTTTTTGCAAGACGTTTAGTGCAAAAATGAAATGTCTATCAGCCACAACTAGCCTCCATTTCAAACTGCCCATCCACAAGATACACAAATCCCAGTCTCTCCCCCTGTGATCTTTATCCAGTTGGACTATAAACCGGCTTTCCTCTCGCAAATCTGAAGGATCACCCGGCTGCCCAGAAGATTGCGATTTCACCCTGTTAGCGGAAGAAAATTAATTGCCTTTTTATCTTCAACTGAACTAGAAGAGAGTTTCGTTTCCAGATCAAGAGGGGGAGGAAGAAATCTGCCCACAGCACGTCTACTCTTGGAAGGAGACACACTAATACACTTACCAGCTACTTCCCTTTGGGGGAATCACGGTTAAGAAAAGACTCTATATGGAGGGCTTTCCTTCATGTTTGGGGTTAAATCGTTCAGGGCTTTGTGACCACCATTTGGTCTCAACCAAGGAGCCAGGATGCAGCAGTCCAACACCCAGGTACTTCTCTGGTAGCACCATCAGTTTTTGCAGCATCCAACCTTTCACTTAAAAGTATTCAATGTCTAGCCTTTTTGATTGTGGAGAAAACCCCCTGACTGTGAACTGAGTAACCACTGAAGCACTTTTTCCTGTGTTTGCAAACAGACAGCCTGAAACAGTCCACAGAAAGAGCAGCTGCCCCCACTCAGCTCAACAAGGTGTTAACTCTGAAGTCTAATGACGGGGAATTCTCATGCCAACATTTTGAAACCTTTCACCATGGATCTGGCTACTTGAAGAATCCAGGCAGAGTTCAGGGTTGTGAGTATACTACCTCTCCCACACCCCACTCTGCCCCTTGGAATTTCAGCAGCAAATCCTGATTTTCAGACAGAATTGGACATTTAAAAAACAAAAAAATTGAGGGAAACCCCCCCAAGAGTTTTTGGCAACCAGCTTCCACATGTGCCCTTGCAAATCTCCATCTCAGCACCCCATAGATGCTCTTCTGTTCACACCACGGACACCAAGCCCTCTTGATCCCCTTCCCACAATCCGCATCTGTCTGGGCCCAGCGACGTGCCACCACTTCAAGGGCAGATCTCCTTAGATATCACAGGGACGACTTTGCCACCCATGCCCGCTCCACGCAGACCGGCTGCGTCGCCCTGCAGGGGACTGGCACCACAGCGCAGAAACTGGCTGTTAAGCTGATGGGCGGGATTGCCTCCCTCTGCAGGGATCTGGGCAGCCCATGGGGGGAACCAAACCCACGCTCCTTAGCCATGCCCTAACCCCACAGCCCAGTGGTGGCAGTTTTCGTGGGCCAGGGGCCGTTTGGGGCTGCAACTCTGCATACCCCGGTCCCACCCATCAACACCACCTCATTCTTCGCACCAGTGCCAGCGCCTCCAGATGTGCATCACGCCAGGCACTGGGCAGGGGGCTGGCTGCCCACCCACCCACAGAGAGGGGGTCTCCCTAGCCAGTGCCAAGGAGAGGGGTCCCGGGGACGTCAGCCAGTGCACGGGATGAGGGATCCCACCCACCCCCCCCCCAACCAGTGCCTGGGGGACTCCCCTGGAGGGTCCCCACCCAGGGGTCCCAACAGGGAGATGGGGACTCGGGCTGATCCCGCTGCAGAGAGATCGGGGCAGCCGTCCGTCTGTCCCGGGAGAGGGCTGCGCCGGTCCGCCCCTGGCGGGCTCCCCCCGCCCCCGCCCCCGCCCCAGGCCGGGGATCAGAGCCCCCCGGGCGGGAGAGGCGCATCTCCGGGACCGTCCGGCTGCCGCCCCGGCGGGTCTCACCTTCCAGGGCGCGGCGGCCGCCGGGCAGGAGCAGCAGCAGCACCGGCAGCAGCAGCGGCGGCGGCGCCGCGGCCATGGCGGGGGCGCGGGGCCGGGGCCCCGGCGGGCGGCGCGGCAGTGCCCGGACTCGGGGCGGCCCCGCACCGGGCGGGTCGCGGGGCTCCGGGGCCGGCTGGGGAGTTCCGGCGCGGGGGTGGGAGGGTCCCGGGCTGGCGCCGGACGCGGGGGGTCTCCGGGCTCCGCGCGGCGAATCGGCTCCGGCGCGGCTGCTGCCCCGGGGTCTCGCGGCTCCGCTCGCCGCCGCTCACGCTCCAGCTCTGGGGGCTCCGGCTCCGCCGCCGCGGCTCAGCCACGGGGGGCGGGGCCCAGCCGCCAGTCACCCTCTCGACACGCCCCTGGCAACCAAACGCCGCACTCAGCGGGAGCGCGGCGCTGGGGACACGCCCCTGACAACGCCAAGCGCGCAGCCCATTGGGCGTCGCGGGTCCCTAAACCCCGCCCCGAGGCACGAGGCGGAGCTTAACCTAGGGGCGGGGCGTCAGGGAAAGATGAATTAGATGGGGAGGGGACTCGGTGCCAACCCGAAGCAGGCCCCGCCCCTATCCCCTCACAGTGAGCAGCTAGAGGCAGAGCGAGGAGAGCGCCCCACCTAGCGGCCACAAATGGAACTGGCCTCTTAAAGGGCCTGCACCCCCTCCCCCCCCCCCTTGGCGGCGGGGGGGGGGGGGGTACGAGACTGGCTTAAAATTAAGGATTCGTCTTGGCCTTGGCCGTGTGGGAACCCGCCATCCCCCACGTGCTTGAGCACGACAGCCCCCCATCCCAGGCTCCTCCCACAGACTCCTCCTTGCCCCCTAACCCCTTCCCAGGCTCCTCCAGCCCCCCATCCCAGGCTCCTCCCACAGACTCCTCCTTGCCCCCCAACCCCTTCCCAGGCTCCTCCAGCCCCCCATCCCAGGCTCCTCCCACAGACTCCTCCTTGCCCCTCAACCCCTTCCCAGGCTCCTCCAGCCCCCCATCCCAGGCTCCTCCCACAGACTCCTCCTTGCCCCCCAGCCCCTTCCCAGGCTCCTCCAGCCCCCCATCCCAGGCTCCTCCCACAGACTCCTCCTTGCCCCCCAACCCCTTCCCAGGCTCCTCCAGCCCCCCATCCCAGGCTCCTCCCACAGACTCCTCCTTGCCCCCCAACTCCTTCCCAGGCTCCTCCAGCCCCCCATCCCAGGCTCCTCCCACAGACTCCTCCTTGCCCCCCCAACCTCTTCCCAGGCTCCTCCAGCCCCCCATCCCAGGCTCCTCCCACAGACTCCTCCTTGCCCCCCAGCCCCTTCCCAGGCTCCTACAGTCCCTGCTCCCCCCCACACACACATCCCAGGATCCCCCCACAGCCACCTCCTCTTCTGCCCCCACCTGCTCCCCCAGTTCTCTTCCTTCACAGTAGCCAGCACCTCACATTCTCTTGCTCTGCCACCTGGTGTTCCCCCTGCCCCTTGTCTTCTCCTGCCCCCCACACCCCTCTGCACCCCTTCAGTCTCCCTCCTGCCCTCCACATCCCCATTCCACCTCAGTCTACCATCTGCTCTCCGCATTCCTCTGCACCCTCCTCCCTCCCAGCCCCCACATTCTTCTGCCCCTTCACAGTCTCCTCCTCTAGTTCCCAGGTGGCCCCATCTTTCCTGAAGGCAGCCTGGCTTCAGTCCCATTGGAAACAAGGGCTGATGAGTGTCCAGCAGCTGCCCCACCCCATGCATCCCCTAGTCTCAAGACTCCAGGTTCCTTTGAGATCAAAGGGCTGCAGAGTCTACAGGGCCCACGCTCACCAGCTCCTCCCTGCTCACCCCTGATGCTGGCATGCAGCTGGAGCGCCTATGCAAGGCAGCTGGCTGCCCACCTCCCTCCCACGCTGCTGTTGCCCTCACCTCACCCCCCTTCTTGCTGCTTCACATTCCCATGCTGGTCCTTGCAGCTGGCCCAGTCCTGGAGAACTGCAGCAGCATAGGGCAGGGGAGCTCACAGTCAGGGCTGGGGCTGACAGGGTGACTCCTCTGTCCCTCAGCTGCACCCAGTGAGGTGGGAATTTCCTGCCACCCTGAGCTCCTGGCAAGCTGTAGCCCCAGTAATAAAGCAGACTTGGAGCATGCAGCGTGCCAGGAAGCCCTGCACACCAGCCTCCCTCTTTCCCGGCCATCGGCATGCAGACTGCACTCAACTGCAGGCGCACACGAGCCGCCCAGGCAGCAGAGGGATGCCTAAGAGCCCTTCTCTCCTGGTCTCTTGGACGTGGGTGATGACGCCCGCTGAAGGACGTGTAGCTAATGTGGAAAGGGGGTGACCCTGAGCCGCCCAACCACCGGAGTGAGTCTGCGCCCCACTTTCATGGAGCGCTCAGTGGCATTGGGCCTGGCATGATCCAAGGGAGAAATGTCCAGACTTTGTAGCATTTTACGGGGCAGCTCCTTTGCTCCGCTCTGCTCCCTTGGTACCGCTCAGGGGGCATAAAGGGGAAGGAGACGGGCTGTGCCCTTCTAGCTAGGGATGGCATAGAGCTGGCATAACTGGATCCTGTGTCACCCTCCCTGCAGCTCCTTGTGTAGGGTGAGAGGCTGGAGCACAAGTCACTCCGGTTATCCCTAGCAAGTGGTCCTTAGGGGCCATTATCAGCTGGCATAAGATAGAGCAGCCTCCAGGTTTCTCTAAAGTGCACTGGGACCACAGGAGGGGCAGAGAATCAGAGAGCTGTAACCAGCCCCTTAGTACCCCCTCTCCCTTTTGTTCTCTGGCTGTAATCGGCCATGGTCAAAGTAATTCATAGTGAACCTTCCAGTCCCAACGCAAGTGGGTCTGACCAGCGTCCCTCTCCGAGAGAAGGGAAAGCTGAGACCGAGAGGGGGGACGTGACTTGCTCAAGGCCAGACAGGGAGTCAGCGTCAGATCTAAGAACAGAACTCAGCAGTGCCTCCAGCCAGGCTGCCTCCAGCAAGTTACCCCCCTGTAAGGAGAACAATATCCTTCTGCTCTCTACCCCTACCCCGACGGCAACCGAGACTGTGAGTTCTCCAAGGCAGGGACTGCCCATGCCAGGATTTGCATGGTGCACAGTGGGACCTGATCCAGGTGCTCTGGGTGTGCTAATAAACAGCTGGTTGGGCTTCAGATCTTTCACAGTCTGCTGTGGCAGTGATCCATCTGCCCCCTGGATAGGAACTGCATACCACTTGCCCCTCCTCTTCCTCACCCCATCCTCTGATGAAAGTTGTGGCTCATCTCGCTTCTGTTTGTGCCTGACCGATTTATCTCAGACTCTCCACTCTGTTAGGAGGCCAGAGGATTGCCCAGCTCTCTGGCCAAGACGGGCAGGGGGTGAATTCACCCAGTGCTTCCCAGAAATAGAGCCCCAGCCCCAATGGGGCAGCAGTGAACAGCTGGGAGAGTCTCTCCTCTGCAGCTCCTCACCCACCACAGCTGCTTAGAAGGCAGGGGGTCCTATGCAACGCTGGGCACACCGCAGATCCTTTGCCAGCATCAGTGGGAGGTTAGCCCAAAGCAGAATGTAGACCCCAGGCAGTAAACTGCACCTCCAGCCAGTGCCAGGGCTGCTGCAGTCAATGGCACTTAGTCGTAATGGCAATTGCATAGGCAAATTAAGCCCACCTGTTACTGGAAAATCTGGCCCCGGTCATCCTTAGGCTTAAGAGTCAACATCCACTTTTTGGTATAGGGGGCACAATTCCCATGTCGGAAGTGACAATTCCTTGGCCGGAAGCGAAGGTTAAGAAGTACAGTTGGTCAAGCAAAGGGAAACAGGAAAAGCTTTGAGAAAAGATATTCATGAATCAATGCGCCAATTGGCCTGGCTATAATTCCTGGGGTCTCTCCATTGGTCACCCGTGGGGATTCGGACGTGCGCTGAGTATCTGTGCGAAATGCTCACACAGCCCCACAGGTTCTGGCATTTTAACACCACAGATTCATAGAGGGAGGTCTGGTATTCAGCATTCCCTGTTTATTATCCAGAGTGCTCCATTAACCAAGCAGGGAGCTGAAACAATGGTGTGACGCCGCTTTGACACGGCAGATCCCACGTGTCGTGGCTTTCTCTTCCTCCTCATGGAATGACAAGGAAAACAAACACAACCAACAGGCTGGAATACCTCAAGGCCTTAGCTACAGGACAGCACGTTTGCAAACACTTGCTAGGTTCTTGTTTGTTGGGTGGCTGCAGTGCATCATGGGAGATGAAGTCCAGCTGGGGAGTCTGGCGCATGGAGGAGAATGGGGGAATGAGGCACCCAAACTACAACTCCCATGAGGTACTGCACCGGCATTTCAGAATCCACATTTTTCGGTGTCCAGGCAGTCCGTTTTTCAATGAAAAATTGATTTTTTACGCAGACACGTACACTTTTCACACAAAAAAAGAATTTGGTCAAAACCCCAATTTTCCATGGAAAAACAATTTCAACGGAAACAGTTTCGACCAGCCCTGGCTGGGAGACCTCACTCTCTCGTGGTGGCTCAGGGAGGAAGTGACTGCCACGTGGTCCATCTATTCCTGAACAACTTGACCTGGAAGAAGCAGGTCGGATGGAGGGGACTGGAAGAGGAGAGGCTGAGGTTTCCATGCAGATGGGGTGGCATGGAAGGACGTGCAAAGCTGGCCGACAGAGAAGCTAACAGGGTCCTGAAGCTGGCATCATTAAGTGATACACTCTTAGAGACGGTCAGATCCATAGGGGGGAGAGCAGAGTCCTGGAGGGCCTGGGTGATGAGGACAAAAAATTGAGCATGATAGAAAAAAGGAGAGAAAAATTCTATTGCATGTGTGCGAACGTGTTAACTGTAAATACTCCACTTTTAAAATACTGAGCCATGTGGCTTCCCAGGCAGCTGGAAAGGCACGTCTCAAAATGATGCAGAAACCCAGGTTACTTTGTAATTTCAGATGTTTGAGTTACTCAAGCACAAAATTTCTGACTGGAACACATGGGAAAACTGTTTATTCACACTTAAATAACTCAACAATGGTTGAACTGATTTTAATCAAACTTTCCAAAAGAATTCCCCGCGGAGCTGAGACCAAGGCTGGAAAATTTCAACCCAAAAGGAATTTGTTCAAGAAAGTTATGAGCAGCTAGAAGGGTGGGGGACTAGAATGGAAGCAGAAATTCAATCTTAATTACAGGATAGCACATTTGTCACACTTGGTATAATGAATCAGCAGAACTTTGAACAAGGACTGTACGATTCAGAAAACACTGGTCAAGGGTCCTTCGCTCGCTGGGCATAAACTCCTAGGTTACACTAGATGGCCAGGGGCTTGGGCTTCTGTTTTTCAGATGAAACATGTTGATCACTTGTGGTAATTAAAGATCAAGTTCAAGGAGATTAACTCCAGTGTCCTGACCAAATTCCTGCGTCATGCATGGTCCTTCACGGAGCCAATCATTCAATGCAGAGTACAACCACCCTCGGCTCCTTTCTATCGCTGGAAATCCAGAAGAGGGCTCTTGAGACAGCATGGTCTGACAGCTACAGCACAGCGGTGGGCATCCGGAGACCTGAGGTTTTGGTCTAGTTGTTCACACAGGGTGACCTCGGGGAATAACCACTTCCCCGCTCTGCGCTCCATCTTCCTCATCTGTAAATGGGGCTAGGGATACGGACCCAGCTTTGAGAGCTAGGGATGAGAGGCGCTGTAGGAGAGCCAAGTGTGGTCATTAGTGGGAAAATGGCAATGGGGACAGGGGAGTGTAACTGGAAGGGAACTGGAAGGGAACTGCTAAGTAGCCTGCCTGCCCCTTCAGTAACTGCATCTGCCGGTCCCTGTTCTTGGGAAACGGACCATCAGTAACAACCCTGCTGGCAGGTTCCCTCCACCTAGAATAGAGAACTGGGGGGAGGGGAGAAAACCCCAGTGAAATGGGGGGAGGTGCTGACAGAATATTTGATCCATGAGCAGTTGCACATGGCTCCTAGCGTCAGCAGCCGTGCATTAACCCTTCTCTGTTATAGGCGACAGCCTGATAGAAATGAGTCGTTCCTGAGGGAGAAGGGTTAATGTGCGGCCAGCCCCAATCAGCTAATCAGACGTGTGTGTGCCCTGGTCCCACACACTCAGAGCTGAACCTTTCCCTTAAACTGCGAATAATGGCAAAAAGTGAGGTAAAGTCCCACATTTTTATAAATAAAACCTACCTGTTGACCCAGCGCTAGTCAGGATCCCCCTCGCTACCGATTTCTCTTTTATGAGATACCGGTCAACACAGAGAAGTAGGACTGCCCATGACACATTTTAACCAGAGCCCAATTTCAGAGACTTCCTTTGAGCCATGTATGAAGAGAAACCAAACGAAAGCGACACAGAAAATTCAAAGGACAAAAAAATACCTCTCACCCCTTGTGATATTTCACATCAATCGACACCTACCTTTAGAGCAAAGCCAGCTTTTATGCCCCTTTTTAAAGCCCAGTTTAGAACGCAGCTCTGGAGTCGCTTCTGTAACACCCAAGCGGGGTGAATTTTTTCAAATTGTTTATTCGCCGAAAAATGCAGCTTCAGTCGACCTGAAACGCTTTACGAATTTGACAGGAATCGTTTCTGCCATTCCCAAAACAGCCAGCGGTGGAGGTGACCCTTAGCCCCGTGCCTGGGGCCCTAGGCTAGGATGTAGGAGACCTGGGGGTGAATCCTCATTCTGGAACAGGCCCCCAAACAGACACTGCAATTGACTGAAAATTCTGAAAAGTTTCAGATTTGGTTCAACCTGAACTGAATTCTCCCCCCCCCCCCCACACACAACTTTTTAGACCAGCCACTGAACCGAAAAATTGGTGATTCGCTTTACTGCAGCTTAAAGTTTTTTGTTTGGGAATTTCTTTGGTTTTTAAATAAGCCAAATTACTCTGATGCCAGGCTTCTGCGGCGTCACATGAGTAGCTGGGTGCATTCTCTTCTGAGAGCTTGAGTGTCAGTTCCAGGCTTTTATGCAAAGCTTATTCCAGAGGAGGTATAATTGTTTTAGCAGCTACTTGGCTCCTACCACTTTCTTTCCCAGAGCCCACTGTGCTCTACCCCCAGTCCACACCTCGCTCTGCAGGAGGGAGCCCTGCTCCTCTGGACTTTAGCAGATCTGCTAGATACTTGCATATCGGATTTAGGATGTTATTTAACTGTAACATTCGCTCTCCACCCTTCCCATCCCCCCTCTACCTCAATACTCTCTCATGACAATCCTGCTCTGCCCCACTAGCTCCAGGATGCAGCTAAGTCCTTTAACACTTACAACTTCAAATGCTAATTGCTTAGTAATTAAAACTTTAATCACTGGGCAATTAAAACTTTAAGCAACTGTCAGAGATCTGTTCCATGTCAACAAGGATATATCCATCCCTTTTTTCCCCAGATGCCCTATTTGCAAGAACCCCACTCCGTCCAGTCGTGCGGAGAGCTCTCTTTGCATATGTGTGATATAGGGAGATCTTCAGGATTTCCTGGGCAGTAGCCCACGAAAGCTTATGCTCTAATAAATTTGTTAGTCTCTAAGGTGCCACAAGTACTCCTGTTCTTTGTGCTGAGCCAGAGGTGGACAGAAAATGATCAGTCACTGCTGTTAAATTTTAAACCCAGACAATTTTGCATTAAGTAGCATATGAAAGGGTTTTGTTTCTTTAAATCTCCTGCTTTCCATGTTCCCAGGATTAAAATTCTCTTAATCACTTATTTTAACCACATACATTTGCAGACAAATTGCTTTGCCTAATTCAAAATCTGAAGGAGGCTTATAATGGAAGTCTGGCCACAACCTTCACTATGCAATCACTCCAGTGACTCCCTGATACCGTCTGGGCTCCTAGCTTTACGGTCCAGATTTGCAAGACAGCTCAGCTCCCATCTAGGCACTGAAATAAGTGGCTTGACCCCCTCAGAAGAGCTCAGCACGTTGGGTGCAGTGCTCTTGTGAAAACCCAGCTATGCTTTGAGACTCACAGTGGGAGCTGCTGGGTGCTAAGCACGGCTGAAAACCAGGCTCTTATTTTGGGACCTAAATGTGATCTCAGCTTTTTGGGGAAAAAAACAAAAACCAAGGGTGGATGCCAAACCCTTGAAAATCCAGACCCTCCACTCTATTGTATCACTCACACACACACACACACACACTCCCCATGTAACTTTATTTGCTATTTTCAGATGACACCCGCCTCTATTCCTACCCCAAATGCGTTTGACCAGATGTTGACAAATGTTATGTCAGTTTCCATGTCAAACAATAGCTATTGTTACGCCCTCTTTTCCCATGTCAGTTTCGAAGAGCAAAGAGCAGCCTTGGAAAGGGGGAAGCCATGAGAATTTGGGGCAAGAGGAACACCTCACGCTTTGCAGGCCTGTCGAGTTGGGGTGGGGGGCTGCAGACTAGCTCCACCTGCCGGAAGGTGTGGGAAATACATCCACCTCTAGGCAGCAAAAGCCCCACCTTAGTCCCTCCATCTGAGCAGCATCAGTGACTGTAATGCGTCACCCCCTGAAGTGCTTCCAGGCTGGGAAGTCAGTTCCCCTTTGTCGTGTCAGATTGTCCCCTTTCCAGGCGGGTTGTGTTGCTGCCTGTCATTGCCAATATTCTGTGCCGTGCCTGAGGCGATATCGCGGCCATTAGACCTGACTTCTGTGGGGTTAGCAGCTCAGTGAAGCAAATCCAAATGTCCCCCAGGGCGAGCAGAGAGGAGGGGGCCTGGGGCTGGGAAGCAGCTTCCGCCTTCACCTAGCAGATCAAGACCAACCAGATCACGTCCAACAAATGTAGCAACTGTGGCCTGGCAAATTATGCTAACATCATCCAGCCAAAGCCACCAACAAATTGCAGACAATGCCATCAGCACCGCCAAGCGAACACAGCCAGCACCATCTGGCAAACGTTCCCAGTGCCTTCTGGCACTGCCCAGCCAGCGCCACCAACAAACGCCACCAGCACCGCCAAGCGAACATAGCCAACGCCATCTGGCAAACGTTCCCAGTGCCTCCTGGCACCGCCCAGCCAGCGCCACCAACAAACGCCACCAGCACCACCCAGCGAACACAGCCAGCGCCATCTGGCAAACGTTCCCAGTGCCTCCTGGCACTGCCCAGCCAGCGCCACCAGCACCACTTGGCAAACATGCCTTCTCAGTGAATTTCCTGTCCCCTGTGTTTAAAATCTTAAGCTGTGGTTCTCCCACAACTGTCACCCGCCCACCCATATGCCCATGCAGATGCTTTTGCCACCTGCATATTTTATGTTCAATAACACGCCCCAAGGCCCAGCCCTGCCATGCGACGAGCCATGGGTGCACCACAGCACCCACTTCTACCCCGCACAGAGAGGTTTTCGTTCAGGCTGCGCAGTTTGACCAGAAAGAAAAGGTCTTGGCTTTACCTATCCCTAAGTATCCCTCTTCCCTTGCTCCAGCTCTACTGCCCGGTTATACGCCCTGCCCTCTCCCTGGGGAACGCGGATGATGCTGATTTTGGTATTTGTGCGGTTGAGGTCGGTGCCCCATTGTGCAAGGTGCTGTACACACATCTAAAGAAAAGATGGGCCCTGCCCCCCGACCCTCAATCCGAGTATAAGACAAGGGTACAGCAGGTGGGTGCAGCAGACAGACCGAGGGAGCACAAGGAAGCAGTGAGACAATTATGGTTAGCATAAGGAGCAATGCTTTCAGCATCCCAGCTGCCTAGCCACTGTCCAGTGTTTGTCAGCATCACAGCCCAGGCAGGTTGCAGACGTATGCGGCGGATGAATGGGTCTTTTTCATTCACAAAAAGCAAAACAGCCTCGATGTCTATTTTCAGACCAAGGAAGAGAACCAAGAAAGAAAGAACAAATATAAAGTCTCCAGGCGAGCGAGTGAACTCAGTCGCTGCACGCCAATCACAGCTCCCGGAGGCTGTATGGCTGTGCAAGGAAAAGGGTGGAACAATTGCCCAGATCCCTGCTGCAAGAGATGTCCCTCCCATTATATGCCAAGGACTGGGGCAGGATTGGTACTAGCAGCATATTGACTGGGCCGCTGTCCAGTCTAGTTTTAAATGTGCCAAGGGGGTGGGTTCCGTCATTGCCTCCGGAGTCCTTCCCATATTAAACTGCTCCTATCCAACTCTCCCTCATTTCTTGGTTGCTATGGCATCCTCCTCCTCCTTTCTCGGGTTGCCATGGCTCCTCCTGCCTGTGGCAGCAGCAACATCTTCATCAAAGGGAAAGCACCATTTTCCCTCTTAGTACTTAGCACCCCAAGATGATGGTGCCACCAGGACAGGCGACCGAGTTTAGGTTCCCACGGACACGGCAGGTCGGCCGTGCTGCGGGTAGGCCTGACAGCATGGTGACGAGTTACGATCAGGACCCCACTCCCCTGGGGGCTTATGGGGAAGAGAGACCCCCTGCCCTGATTCCTGCCACACTGCCCCGAGTGATCTTCCCCTTAGCACTATGCTCCTGGGTGCCCGGGCACTCGGATCCATTGGTGCACACTGGAAATGACTCAGGAGGGTCTGGCAACTGAGGGAGGAGGATCAAGGGGGTGTCCCGAGGTTCTCACTGAGGAGTCCTGGGGTAAGAAGTGTGTGCAATGGGTGTACCTTGGGTGGGGGAGGTTGGCAGCTGGGTGTAAGGGGAGTAAGGACAAGGGGGTGCAGGGAGGGTCTTGGCTCAGATTCACAGTGTAGTTGGGAAAGGTGCAAAGCATGGTGAGGCATGGCACGGCACAGTGAGGCATGGCAGGGTGAGGCATGGCACGGTGAGGTGAGGCTTGACGTGGCACAGTGAGGTTTGGCACGGTGAAGTGTGACATGGCACAGCGAGGTGTGACATGGCACTGTGAGGTGAAGTGTGACATGGCATGGCCAGGGCCAGCTCCAGGCACCAGCTTCTCAAGCAGGTGCTTGGGGCGGCCGCTTTGGAGAGGGGCGGCACGTCCAGGTATTCGGCGGCAATTTGGCGGACGGTTCCCTCACTCCGCCTGGGAGTGAAGGACCTCCCGCCGAATTGCCGCCGCTGATTGCAATCGTGGCTTTTTTTAAAATTTTTGTTGTTGTTGTTGTTTTGGCTGCTTGGGGCGGCCAAAACTCTGGAGCCGGCCCTGGGCATGGCGAGGTGAGGTCTGACATGGCACCGTGAGGTGAAGTGTGACATGACATGGCGAGGTGAGGTGTGACATGACACTGCAAGGTGAGGTATGACATGGCACGGTGAGGTTTGGTACGGTGAAGTGTGACATGGCACAGTGAAGTGTGACATGGCACAGTGAGGTTTGGCATGGTGAAGTGTGACATGGCATGGTGAGGTGAGGTGTGACATGGCACGGTGAGGTTTGGCACGGTGAAGTGTGACATGACATGGCGAGGTGAGGTGTGACATGACACTGCAAGGTGAGGTATGACATGGCACGGTGAGGTTTGGTACGGTGAAGTGTGACATGGCACAGTGAGGTTTGGCATGGTGAAGTGTGACATGGCATGGTGAGGTGAGGTGTGACATGGCACGGTGAGGTTTGGCACGGTGAAGTGTGACATGACATGGCGAGGTGAGGTGTGACATGACACTGCAAGGTGAGGTATGACATGGCACGGTGAGGTTTGGTACAGTGAAGTGTGACATGGCACAGTGAAGTGTGACATGGCACAGTGAGGTTTGGCATGGTGAAGTGTGACATGGCATGGTGAGGTGAGGTGTGACATGGCACGGTGAGGTTTGGCACGGTGAAATGTGACATGGCATGGTGAGGTGAGGCGTGACATGGCACAGCGAGGTGAAGTGTGACATGGCATGGCGAGGTGAGGTGTGACATGGCACGGTGAGGTTTGGCATGGTGAAGTGTGGCATGGCATGGTGAGGTGAAGTGTGACATGGCATGGTGAGGTGAGGTGTGACATGGCACACTGAGGTTTGGGATGGTGAAGTGTGACATGGCACAGTGAGGCGTGACATGGCACAGTGAGGCGTGACATGGCACGGTGAGGTTTGGCACGGTGAAGTGTGACATGGCACCATGAGGTGAAGTGTGACATGGCATGGTGAGGTGAGCTGTGACATGGCCTGGCGAAGCAAGTCCTCCCTCTGTCACTTTCAAATATTCACAACTTTGTCCTTCCAAATGGAGCTTCCCCACCCTCAGCACAGGCCAAAATGCCTCAGCTTTGGGCCAAAGCGAGCATGGCGTTACCAGAGCACCTCCCCCACCCACGCCCTGCCCAAACATCCGAACTGGCTGCATTTCTCTGCTGCTCAGAGAATGTCTGAACAGAGTTATTCAACCCCCGCCCCCTGGAAAATTACATACACTTGTATAATCATACACCAACACACACACGGTCACATACCCCAAATTACCCACACACACACACACACACAGACACACGTGCACCGCCTCACTCGCACAGCCCAACCAGGAGCCATTTCCAAGACATCCTGAGCAGTAGAGAGGAGCGGCTAGAGTGGCCCAGCCATCTCCTTCCCTGGAGCCGCCACACCAGAACAACAGGTGCAATTGCAGGCAACGTACCACGCCATGACATGGGCATAAACAAGGCCCCAATTTATCCTCACTGCATCCCTTACGGGGACCACACCGCTCCCTAGACGTGACTTCTGCATTTGTCCCTTTCTTCAGTGCGGTATTTTCCGTTCTCTCTAAGAGACTAAATCTGGCTGGGGGACTCACCCCACGCCCGGCCGAAGGACGCCCACCGCTCCAGGGGCTCACAAGCATTTCCAGGCTTAACGCCAGCATTGCTGCTGCAAACGGCTCCCTTCACTGCCGTCGCATGGCCGGGGCTATTGTTTTCCTCAGTCGCGTTGCACCATGGGCTCTTGGCGAGCTGCGCTAAATCAATACAAGCACTGGAGACAAGTCAGCCAGGAATAAACAGGCAAACCAAATAATACGTGGGAGGATAAACAACTTCAGGAAGTGCCCTGGGGCAGGGCAAGTTCCTCACTAGCCCTGCCAGGCTGGGCCACGGCCCAGCCCAGCGCTCCCCAGGGGCTGCAGGCGAGCTGCCTACAGGCCGCACTGAGGTCAAGCGTGGGCCATCTCACCAGCACCCAGCTGCAAGAATTCCCCTTTTCAAAGGGTCAACGCCTTTGATTTGCACAGGCCTTCCCACACAGTGTCCGGTGTTTGTGTCGATGGCTGGGAGGATCACGGGATTAACCCGCGAGATGGGGATAATCCTAAACGGACACCCAGGAATCCACTTTGTTGGGCGAGCAGGCCGGGCACGCGTGGCACAAGCACCTGGCTCGCATGAACGAGCTCAGGCTTCTGGAAACAGCTGCTTCTCCCTGGGCCTGCTCAGGGTTCAAAACATATATCTCATGGTCCTTTCTGGTCATTAGCATAGCTCCTCCCCTTAGTGACACCATCCGAGCTCCTCCATGGCTCCTAGGAGTGCTGTGACCCACATGCTTTTACAATGGATGCTTTATAGAGCTCTGAAATACAGTGGTTTTCAAATTGTGGGTCGCAGTGGCTCTGGTCGGCACCGCTGGTCAGGAGCCGGCCAATGGGAGTGCAGAGCCGGTGCTCAGGGCGGGGGCAGCATGTGGAGCCCCGTGCCGCCCCCTCCTCCCCCCGACTAGGAGCTGGACCTGCTGCTGGCCGCTTTCGGGGCACAGCACGGTCCACAATGCCAGGACAGGCAGGAAGCCTGCCTTAGCACCCCCGCTACGCCACTGACTGGGAGCTGCCCAAGGTAAGCCCACGCTCCAACCCCAAACCCCAATCCCCTGCCCCAGCCCTGAGCCTCCCCACAAACCCGGAGCCCCTTCCTGCACCTGAAACCCCTCATTCCCAGCTCCACTCCAGCCCAGAGCCCTGATCCCTCCCACACCCGAACCCCCTGTCCCAGCCCAGAGCCCCCTCCCACACCCTGAACCCCTCATTCCCAGCCCCACCCCACAGCCCTCACCCCCACATCCCAACCCTCTGCCCCAGCCCTGAGCCCCTCCCACACCCCAAACCCCTCATCCCCTGCTCTGTTGGGTCACGGGCATCAACAATTTTCTTCAACTGGGTCGCCAGAAAACAAGTTTGAAAACCACTGCTGTAATAAATATGGGTATAAGCCACACCCCTTACACTTTGTAGAGCTCTGTAATAAATACGGGTATAAGCCACACCCCTTCACTTTGTAGAGCTCTGCAATGAATATGGGTATAAGCCACACCCCTTCACTTTGTAGAGCTCTGTAATAAATACGGGTATAAGCCACACCCCTTCACTTTGTAGAGCTCTGTAATAAATATGGGTATAAGCCACACCCCTTCACTTTGTAGAGCTCTGTAATAAATACGGGTATAAGCCACACCCCTTCACTTTGTAGAGCTCTGTAATAAATACGGGTATAAGCCACACCCCTTCACTTTGTAGAGCTCTGTAATAAATACGGGTATAAGCCACACCCCTTCACTTTGTAGAGCTCTGTAATAAATACGGGTATAAGCCACACTATTTATACGAGTGAGTAGCCCCTCCCCTTTCCATTGCTGCCACTCAGTTCTGGCATGTGTCCACTCCAGTAGCCCTCAGCTGGCTGGATTTAATGCTGTGTCTGGAACTCAGGCCAACAAAACATCTGCACAGAACTGCACTGTGAGGAAGAGCTGGTAGAGGAGGGGGACGTGGAGGATAGACGGGAGCTCTCCGAGGCCTGGCTGAGCCCAGAGAAAGAACCCGCTGAAGGGGACTCAGGTCGGTGTAATTTGCTGCTCCCATTAATGCACACCTTGTCGTGAACTCTTTTCACAGCCCCTGACACCTCCCCTCACCCTCTCAAACTGGTGGCCAATGGCACGCGGGGCAGGAACAAAGGGATTCTGTTTTAAAGCAGTTGGTTTATTTTAAGAGCAAGTGTAGCACTCATCCTGGATGGCCAGGGTTATATCTACCTCTGCCCTGTCCACGTGAGACTGTGCCTGGGGGTGTAACCTATGCACTGACAGTAACAGGAAAAAAATAACACAATGTTTGAAGCAAGACAGAAGCTTTTCCAAAATATACATCGTAACAGAAACCCTTGATACGTTTTTTTGCAGGCAGAAGAATAATTCTAGTCAAATAAAAACAAGGCAAGTACAATTCAATGCATTCAAAATGGGAAAAGAAATCCACACAGACGAATACCCGAGCCTTCAAATGAAATAGCTCCGAAATACAAAAGAACGCTCGCGAGCAACCCCGTGACTGGGCAGCCAGAGAAAATGAGTTTGCAGAAACGGCATTGTAAACGTATTGGCTGCAGGCTTCCTAGTCCAAAACACAGTATTTTGCTTTCCCAGTCTGAAAGGCCAAGTCCAAAACAAATGAACTTGCCGGCTGTGCTTCGATTCAGGAAAGAAGGAGCAATGCGGCTGGCTCCTGGGGCTTGGCTTGGACTGGCTCACAGGATGAGCCAGCGACCACAACTCTTCTCCGTTCGTGGCACTTGGGGTTTAGCTTGGCCCTTTTTTCTCTGAAGTTCTCAAGCAAGTATTGGTTGATCTGGGCCTGCACATTTCTAGGCAGAGCTGCCTTGTTCCTCCCACTGTGGTACAACAGTCTGCAGTGCACTCCGGGGATCACAACGCGGAGAAGAGCTGGCAACATATGGCCCTTGGCAACCTCAAGCCAGCTAGAGGAGCGGCCTTGGGACGCTGGCACTCTTGTGAGTGCTACAGCCACCAGGATCCCTACTGCCTGTACGTTTAGCTGTGTTTCCGACGCTATTCCCTGCACCTACCTGGAGCTCCACCCCCGGCCCCCCACCCCTCATAGAGGCTGGAGGGTTTGAAAAGCGCCCCCATATAGTGCTGCATGGCCCTGGAGCAAGCAGGAGGAGTGTGTTCCTGTCCATAGTCTCAGGCAGATCTACATGGGGAAAATTTTAGGGAGTTGTGACATTTCTCTTTTGAAGCCTGCTAACCCCCTCAATCTAACACCAGCTGGGGGGGCTGGTTGTTTATTGGTGACCTCGTCTGGAGGATCCTGAGGGCCACCCCTCCACACCTGCTGAAAGACTGACCAGGATAAGGAGGAAAAGAAACACACAAGGAAGGACATGTCCTTGGACCTGCTCCAGAGCCCGTGAGACCAGGGAATGGATGAACGCGTGCTGGATGGAGGGAAGGCAGGAGGGTTGAGGGGTGCATTGAGATGTGCAATGCACAATAAACTCAGATGCTCCAAGCTATTATGGAGGAGAACATCCAGGGCTGAAGCCCAGCAGCCTGGATAATTCCTTCTTCCTGGCATCAGGGGCACACACCTCCCCCCCCTCCTTCAAGACACCAGAATTCCTTCCACTCAGCCCCAGTGGACAGTAAGGAAAGCTGCTAGGAGTACACACACACTGACCCGGGATGCAGCCTATTGAGTCGTGTGTGTTGTTATTGCTGCACAATAAAGTTGTATTTTGGGAAAAACATCCTTCATTTTCCTTCTCTCACCATGCCGAGATGTGAACCCCTCATCAAAGGGTATAACAGTTCATAACCTGGCCCGGCCTGTTTATTCCCCCAGCGCAACACAAAGCAGCACACTCCAGTCCTGCCTCCACCACCCGGCACCTCGATGGGCTCTGGCAATCGCTCCCGTGTCAGGCTGTCAGCAGGCAGCCTTTCCGCTTCCCCCTCCACCCTGCTGGGAATGTTTCCCCATTGGCCTGACACATACTATGTAAAACATACCATGCAGCAAGAACAATAGGAATATTTGACTCACTGAGATCCAGACCCGTCAAGAGACCTCTCTACCTCTAATCTGCCCAAGGCACACGCCGTGGTCATCCTGCACCTGCTAAGGCGATAGTTGAATTTTTCCTTGCTGTTGTCCAAGTGTCCTGTGTATCATGCTGACCCACCAACGCTTGCATAACCATGGAGACGTCCCCCTTTCTGTATGTGCTCAGACACTGGGGGTTTAGAACCGGGATATGGGGATCCCATCTCTCACCCTACACAATTCGGGAATCACCTATTTTGCCTGCACATTGCAGGGAGTCACAGTCCTGGGCAACAGGACATGCCCATTGGCCCTGCACACTGGAATGATGACCACCCCCACCACAAACTTTCCAATGCCCAACTGATGGCCCATCGACCAATAGCAATCCAGGATTGCAAGCTTCCGGAGCACAACGCCCACCGGTTTCTCTACTGTCAAAGCAGCTCTCCTGTTGACGTCTCTGCGCTGAAGGGCTGGGATGAGCTCAGCACCTAGCGCCAAGAATGTGGCCTTCTGCCTCCGAAAGCTCTGCAGCCACTGCCGAGCAGTTCAGATTTGCTTCACGATCTGATCATTTGGTGCTGGTTTCACGGGCGCAGAAGCACTGCTCCCCCGGGTGCAGCTTGTCCACGGATGCCCGCAGCAGCCGGTGACCGTCATTCACTGTCTGCATCTCCCACTCCTCCTCCGTTCGCTCATTTTCACTGCAGACCGACCTGCCGCTGCGGTAGTTGTCATTCTGTGAGCACAGAAGAATCAGTCGCCCTGTCTCTGTAACAGACAAGACAGCTCGACTGATCTCTTCAGCATCCCCTCTGCTGACAGCAAGATGGGGGGAGAGATTGAAAACTAGCACAAGGAAGAGCAGATTCTGGGATGGAACAAAGAAGACGGTGGGAATTGTACAAAATGGTATGAAAAAAGGAAGATTATGGCATGAAACCGAGGGAATTGTGGGCGTTTGGAGTCAAGTTCCCACAATTCCCTGAGAGGAGCGCTATTATCCCACAATGCACTGCAAAAATTCCCAGGAGGCAGTGCACCAGACAGCGGCACTGGAATGCCTCCTCCCGTTGCCGCGTGTCTTTTGCCCGTGCAGACTGTTACTGTGAGGTCAAAGGGCAGCCTGACGAGAACATACTCCAGAGCCTTATCAATGTCTGCGGCTGGGTGCCGGCAGAAATGTCCCCAGAGAAACTTTCTAGTGCCGACAGGGCATCCGCAGAAGAGGGGGCTTGCCAAGGCATGAGCACCCGTCTGGGCAAAGCGGCTCCCCTAAAGTGCACTCTACTGCCAGCCCCAGCCAGTGGAGAGAGAGAAGGGCACCTTGCCCTGAATCCTGCTCTGTGCTGAGAGGGCGCCTCCACGTGATCAGCCGGTGCCCAATGGGGCTGACCCTGTATCAGCAGCCTAAGGTAAGTTGGGAGCTCCTGGCTGGGGCAAGGCCTGTGTGACGAAGTGGGAATGTTCTTAATGTTTTCTCTGAATACTGTGTGGGTGCCTCAGTTTCCCCTATGCATTTCTTAGATATCTAGGTGTGGGATCAAGGTGTATGATTGTTGCAGAGCCCAAGAAGGCCCCTGTGATACTGTCTGCACAGAGAATGGCCAGCACTCTGTCTCCTGGCAACTAATGGCCTGGGCCCCTCCTCTGCAAAGATGCCAACTGAAGGTGTTGGAGAACAAAGAGATCAGGTGACCTCCTGGCCCGGGAAAGAGACAAAGGCCAGCGAGGAGGGGCTGGAGAGTTTCAGTTTGGAGCTGGCTGGGAAAATGGAGGGGAGCCCAGATGGGGCTCTGGCCTCCCTTGGGCCCCCCAAGATGGACCTACCTGAGGGTGTCCTGTTGTCTGTACCTGCAAGACCTGTCTTGGACTGTGTTCCTGTCGTCTAAATAAACCTGCTGTCTTACTGGCTGGCTGAGAGTCACGGTGAATCGCAGGAAGCCGAGGGTGTGGGGCCTTGTCCCCCTCAAACTCCGTGACAGCCTGTACCACCAACTCTCCATTACATGCAGTGCCGGTTAACATGAAGTGCTCGGCTGCAGAAAGAGCTGCCAGGGCATCCGAGAGGTACCTGGGGCGGCGTTTTGAGCAGGCGTGGCTGGCTCAGGACCCTCCCCCTGCATGCAGGAACCTGGCCTGGAGGAGCCAGCTTGGTTGTTTTCTTTTTTTTTTTTCCCCCCAAGATGAAGAATTTAATTTTAGTTTTTACGGCTCCTCCTAGATGGATAAATCCCTTCCTGGCGAGTCCAAGCCCTGGAAAATCTTGTGAATCTAGCACTGGCCCTTCTGGCAGCTGCTGCAGCAATTCCTGTTTCTCTCCAGCCGCACTCTGTAAAGTTTTATAGTTTCCTGGTTCTAGCTGGAAGGCCCCAGCTATGCCGATGGGGGTGACAGGGGGAGCGCAAGCATGCAGGAAACCTGAGGCCAGGGAGGTGGAGTGGGGAATGGCACCGAGGTGGGGCGTACCACCGGCCCCTGGATCCAAGGAATGGCCAGATGCCATTGTGGATTTCTCCAGCAGCATCAGGCCAGGAGTTGCCTGGGGATCCCCTGTCCTGGAATGAAAGTCCAGGGTCATGCCAAGTGCCGGGGGAGCTCATGCACCCTACCTGAGCGTATCCCGGTGCTGACAGCCGGAGGAGCCTGGAACGCAGCCTTTACATGCAGGGCGCAGGATGGTGCTACCGAGCGAGAGACCTGGGTATGAGGTAAATGTGGTAACAGTGTGACGCGGGAGGCCTAACCCTCAGCCCTGCCTAACCCCGCTTTGCTTCACACTGCTGGGTATGGCTGGAGTGCACAGCGCTCTGGCCAGTCCTCAGTCCTGGTGTGACTGCTCCCGCCGACATGGCCCTGCCCTCCTCCTCCGCTTCTGCCCCCTGCCCCCGCAGGACACCAAAGCATCCTCAAACCGGCCCAGTGCCGGGCAGTGCGGCCGCAGCGCCCCCAGCCCCGGAGCAGTGAATGGCGCAGTCTGAGCGCCAAACGGGCAGCGCGGACCCAGCGCCAGCTGCCCTAGTCCCCGTGGCTGGCTGGCCAGCCCCAGCGAGCCCGAGTCAGGGTAGAGGGCCAGGAACTGCAGGAGGGGACCTGGGGGCGGAGCATGGGTGGGGCCACACCAGGCTGTTTCGGGAGGCCCTACCGGCATAACTTAGAGCAGTTTTAGGTTACACCAGGAGCTGTAGTCCTAGGATCAGGGGACTAGAAAAGTGGCTTATCTACTGTAGGTGCTTCTATACCGCCCCCCCCATCACCACTTATCACAATGTGGACCCCCCCCCTGCCCCCCAGCCGCCTGTCACTCTACCAGCACTCCCAGCCGTTACCACCCGCTCCTCAGATGCTCCCACATGGGAAAAACTCCCTGATGAAATCCAATCAGCCACGACTTTGTCCTCCTTCGAATCCTGCCTTACATCCCACCTCAGCCATGAGGCCTCCTGAACCCAGCCTGCTGATCATCGCTAGGCAGGTGGTGAGCTCTGACTGTCCCTCTTCCCCGCCTTCCTTTTCCTACGCCTTCACGCTTCCCATTCCTCACCCTGCCTCTACAGCCAATTAAATAAACCCAGCAATACCTGTAACCCACCAAGCTGGGCCAATTCTTCACCCTACTCATTTGCTTGTGTTATATCCTCATCCCCTATCTGAGGTCTGTGTTGGGTCTTTTAGATTGTCAACCCTTCAGAAGGGCAGGGATTGTCTCTATTCTAGGCTTGTACAGTGCCTGGCACCCTGGCGCCCCCATACTGGTGCCTCTGTGCTCTGCCCCAGTACAAATGTTCACCGCTACCACCACCAATTAGAATCACAAGAGCAACCCCCGTCCAGTTGACACCACTTCCTGCTCCAGCTAGAATTACAACTCCCTGCGGTAGGGCAAGAGGCAAGCAGCACAGTGGTCCTGCTCAGAAAATGTTTGGACCCTGCCAAATATTACGACCTACGTGTAGACACTGGTTTTATGTCCCACCACAACAATCTGTAACCCACCTATGACTGCAGAGGTGTTAATTTATTTTGAATCGTTTCTTGCAACGTGTGTTAATTCCTAATGCTTAACACTCTGTTCCGCTTTGTGTTTAGCTGTGATGCTCTGATTACCTTTCCCAGACCCGAAGAAGAGCTCTGTGTAAGCTCAAAAGCTGGTGTCTTTCACCAACAGAAGTTGCTCCAATAAAAGATATTCCCTCACCCACCTTGTCTCTCTCTCATATCATGGGACTGACATGGCTATAACAACATTGCAATCTACATATAGGAAAACTCCACCCAACAAAAAGATCAAGGAGTAGAAGAACTGGTCCAACAGTACAGGCGCTCCCTCACGGCCTGTAGATAGTGCTGAAGATGTGGAAACTTCTGCTTAATGCACAGTCGGGCTCAGAAAAAGCCCCACATGATGCAAGGTTATATTAGAAAACGTATAGAAAGTAAGACTGAAAATATGATAATGCCTTTATATCCATGAATGGCATTTCCTCACCTGGAATACCATGTTCATTTAGCTGTTCCCTCTCAGAAAGGATATCAGAAAAGCAGAGAAAGTCCCAAGACAGGCAATGAAAATGTTTGGTGGTATGGAGTGACTCCTGGAGGAGAAGAGATTAAAAAGATTAGTTTAGAGGGGAGATTATAAAAGGGGACGTGTTAGTGATATATAAAATACTGACTAATAACAATACCTAATTCTTCGATAGTGCTTCCCAAAGGAAGTCAGTATCATATCCCCATTCGGTCTGCTTACTTAATTCTGGTATAAAAGGGGGTACCTCTTTTTACCTATTACATAACTAAACTGTGGAACTCATTGCCACAAGAGATCACTGAGGCCAAGAGCTTAGTAAGATTCAGAAAATGAGCAGACATTCATATAGATAATGAGAACATCCACAGTTACATTAGAGGGGGAAAGAATATATTAGAGAACCAATCCTTGTGCTTCAGGGTCAAAGACTTGGGGTTAGTCCTAGTTAATAACGACCTGGGGGCAGGCCTATTTACTATGATCCTAAAAGATATTTAGGCACCTAACTCCCAAGTTTAAATACCTTTGAAGACCTGATCCTAACCGCCTGTAGTTAGGCCTAGTTACCAACCACCTGGGATTAGGAAGAATCTTCCTCCATGGGCAGGTTATCACATAATTGTCTGCTCCGGAGGTTTTGTACCATCCTTGGAATCATCCATCACAGGCCAGTGTTAGTGACTGCAGGAGACAACGATAGATGGCCCCATGGTCCTATCTGGTCTGGCAATTCCCATGTTCACGCACGGTTTAAGTGTCGCCAAAACATGAAATGTCAGAGGTGTGAAAATGGGCAAAAATAAACTCCCCGAAATGTCCTCAAAGTGTTCCAGAGAAGGGGTCCTGGTATCACCCCATGGTCTGAAGACCCCAGTATGCTTAAGGGGGCAATTAGCTAATCCAGGAACAGAGATCCCACCAGAGGGGAAGGCAAGCCAGCCTGCAGATCCAGCTTCCCGCAAGGGAGAAACTGTCAGGAATTAGAAACCAGCACTAGGGAACCCCAAAGAGCTGCTTGACTCCAGCTTAGTAAGGAACAGAGGCGGGAGTGGGCAAGTCACAGAATGCAGCAGTCCAGGGGTGTTAGACTTAGAAAAAGTCAGCTGCTACTAGCAAGCCTAGGGCCATGGTTCCTCCACTCCACTTCACTCCATGCTGCCCCCGGGCATGGACCTCCTTCCTCCCCCCTCTGGTCTGCTAAAGTCCACCGTCTGCTCATCTAAGTCCCTCCTGAAAGCTCCTGTCTCCCAAGGTGCCCAGAGTGTGGTGTTGGGGAAGGGGCCTGATGCTGCTCCAGTTTATGCTGGGATTGGCTGGGGGGGAACTAGGCCCTGACAGCACACAGACACACCCACACCGGCCTGTTTGGTGCACACACACACACACACACACACACACTCACATCCCTGTATGCAGACACCAGAGTACTCACATACACACTGCGCACACCCACCTTTTAGTAATCTAGTTCATTCATGCATGCCCACGCCTGCGTGTATGCACACACACAAGACACACGCAGCCTTGCATGCAAACACACAAGTACTCACATACACAGTGTGCCCACAAACTAGTGCCTTTGCACAGGCTTCTACCTATACGTCTGCATGTATTCACATACCCAGCCCCGCTTAGCATGCACACAGCACTCAGATACACACTGGGTGCACGCATACACTGGAGCTCATTCAGACATGCTCACAACCGCATACACAAGACGTACACACACACACACACACAAAGTACTCGCACAATACACTGCCTGGACATATACGCACACATGAGGCACACTTACATTCTATATACAGACAGAACCTCCCCGTCCCGGTCCCCCAGGCAACATATACACAATAGGCCAGAAGCAAGCTCCCAACATCCTCATCCCCTCCGGCATGGTCTCCACACAGGACACAATGACAACATTTACACAGCACGTGAGAACTCTCCTCCCAGCCTGGCTGAGAGCTGCATTGTTCCAGGGTGTTCGGGGTCACCGAACAGGAGAAAGACCCAGGTCCCCCTTCGCACCCTTCCCAGAAACAACAGGCCAGGCAAGCAGAGAGGAGGACTGTAAACTCTGCATTACCACTAATTAAGCACTTGGCTGTCACTAACGCTTCCCAACACGCCTGTTTCTCTGACACTTTTACTGTTTGGGGAAATGGTGGCTCAGCCCTTTGATGAACTCGCTGTGAAGTTGAAAGGAGTTCGTGGCTCAGTGCCAGAGGCCTCTACAATTCTCTGTCAGGACCGGGATGTGAAATGGCCCATTTATAGAGCGGGGTAATAAATTAGACCTGGGAAACCCGAGCTACTTCTGCTGCAGATAAAAGGCAGGATGGGCCGGCCAAGTCTCTCTGTGGCAAATACCTCAGGCGAGTGCAGGCCGGGAACTTCCCCTCCAGCACCCAGCACATGGGAGAAGGCCACAGTCCTGCGTCCCCTGCAGGGGCTGGGGAAGGGGGCTATGCAGAGTCTGATTGCGACTCTGGGGATCTGGGCATCCACAGGTCTCAGTCTGCTCCATCTGCATCACAAAAACACCTCAATGCTCCCAAACAAGTGGCAAGACTGGTCATTGAGGCCACTGAGAGATTGGGATTGTTATGGCAGGGTGGCTGCAGGTTACGACTGAGGGGTATCAGCAGAGTTGTGGGGGGGAGGTCAGGACTGGGATAGTGGGGGCGGGGGCAGGGCTGGGGGGTGGGATTGTGTCCAACATGGCCAATCACAAATAACTAATGCAGCTCGACTAGCGAATGGCGACTCCTCGCTGAGATCTCTGTGACCAATCCAGTGAGCCGGAAACCCCCACAAAATCCACTGAGAATGTCTGCAAAAACAACTAGGAGTCCTTGTGGCACCTTAGAGACTAACAAATTTATTTGGGCATAAGCTTTCGTGGGCTGTAACCTACTTCATCAGATGCACGGAGTGGAAAATTCAGTAGGCAGGTATAAATACACAGCACATGAAAAGATGGGAGTTGCCTTACCAAGTGGGGGGTCAGTGCTAACGAGGCCAATTCAATTAGGGTGGATGTTGTAGATCAATCTCTGATAATTTTCATATGACTTTACATTGTGCCTCTTCATATAACCTTGTGGTGGGTCTACCCACGTGTGACCTCTGTTTTCATGGGACTTTGTATCAAAACCTCATTTAGAAACTTTACATTGCCCTTGGTATAATATTATAGCCCCTAAAGATAGAATAAGATAGAAGAAAAATTTCTTTTTGCTAGCAGTAGAACAAGAGCTCTCCCCTCCCCCCTTAATCAATTGCCCTGTTGAATGAATGAGGTGTGGATGAGCAAGGCAGGGGAGGCAGCACCTCCAGACAGCCTCAACTGTTGGAGAGGGTCTGGGAGCCAGACTCAAGGACAATAAAACGTGTCAAGTGGGCTCATTAAAGACAAGCAGACATACCGACGGCCTGGGGGGTTAGAAGCAAGCACCTTCTTTTGGAAACACCCTCTTTGCAGCATTGGGACAACACTCAAAAGAAAGCAGCACAAAGGACCAATGGACACAGACACAAGAGTTTGAATCTGGTCTAGATTTGCATAAGAGGAAAGCTGCTATAAAAGTGAGGTGTCTTGCAGAGGACCCCGGGTCTCGTCTTGTCAACATGGGAGCATCGATCCGGATCGGCAGAAGCCCGGCTCCACCCCCTCCCCCATCTAACTCACCTGGCCAGTGAAGTTAAGGGGAGCAACTAATTGGTAACAACAAGACGGAGTGTGTGTGTGTGTGTGTGTGAGTGTAAGTGTAATATATTATATGCATATAATACAGTGTTAATGAATACATGTATTACTAATAAATGTGGTGTTTTGTCTTATTCCCCCTGAAAAGATCCTGTGCAGGACTTTAAGTACAACAATGTGGCCCATTCCCAGCAGTTCACAAGAAGGTGTGAGTATCAACAGAGGGAAAATTATTTTTTGTAGTGACCCAGCCCCTCCCAGTCTTTATTCAGGCCTAATTTGATGGTGTCAAGTTTGTAAATTAATTCCAGTTCTGCAGTTTCTCGTTGAAGTCTGTTTTGGAAGTTTTTTTGGTGAAGAATGGCCACTTTTAAGTCTGTTAATGAGTGTCCAGGGAGATTGAAGTGCTCTCCTACTTGTTTTTGAATGTTACAATTCTTGATGTTTGATTTGTGTCCATTTATTCTTTTGCCTAGAGACTGTCCGGTTTGGCCAATGTACATGGCAGAGGGGCATTGCTGGCACATGATGGCATCTCTCACATTGGCAGATGTGCAGGTGAACGACCCCCTGATGGTGTGGCCAATGTGGTTAGTCCTATGATGGTGTCCCTTGAATAGACATGCGGACAAAGTTGGCAACGGGCTTAGTTGCAAGGATAGGTTCCTGGGTTAGTGTTTTTGTTGTGTGGTGTGTAGTTGCTGGGGAGTATTTGCTTCTGGTTGGGGGCTGTCTGTAAGTGAGGACTGGCTTTTCTCCCAAGGTCTGTGAGAGTGAGAGATCGTCCTTCAGGATAGGTTGTAGATCCTTGATGATGTGCTGGAGAGGTTTTAGCTGGGGGCTGAAGGTAATGGCTAGTGGCGTTCTGTTACTTTCTTTGTTGGGCCTGTCTTGTAGTAGGTGACTTCTGGGTACCCTTCTGGCTCTGTCAATCTGTTCTTCACTTCCCCAGGTGGGTACTGCAGTTTTAAGAAGGCCTGATAGCGATCCTGTAGGTGTTTGTCTCTGTGGAGGAGACCACTGTCTACTTCTCCCAGAGGTTCCCATAGGGTTGCCAATTTTGGTTGGACATGTTCCTGGAGGTTTCATCACAATATAATCTTTAATTCCTGGAGACTCCAGGACAATCCTGGGGGGCTGGCAACCCTAGGTTCCAGCCTCTGCCATGCTCTAATCACTGTTCTTGTAACAGAGTAACTCACAGGGGAGAGAGCGGGGATGGGTGTGTGTGTGTTAACGGCTTCAGGGGAAGTCCTAGTGCCGTTACCCCTTCTAATGACAACCCTACACTAAACATCACTGGGTTACAGCAGCAGTGAATGCAGACAGCAGCCGGGAGTGAGAGCTTTGGAAAAGACGAGGTGGGATAAGTGGAATTTGGGAGCAACTATTATAAACTGAACACGGCAGCACAGTAAACCCAGGGAGCAGACATCTGAGCATGCAGAAAGGTAGGATATCGTTGCTTGGCAATTTCAGCGCTGCTATTACCAGGAAATGATACTGTATTGTATGTAACCCTAACCTGCGTGGGTCACGGCAGAAGGGCCCGTCTTTTTCCTTCATGTCGGCAGCACTTGTTTAGCTTTTCATGCCAATCAAGCCCCATCGGATTGAACTGGATTGCAGCTGGTGCTTCACAGGGGCAGATATGGTCGTGCCCCTGTATCAGAGCCAACCCCATCATAGGGGCAGAGGGTGGGGGCAGGCTGACCCGAGAATATACTCTGGAAGAAGTTGGTTTCGAGGACGATTCCAAAGTCTAGCCCGCTGCGATCACATCCCAGGTATTTCAGACTCTACATCTGCAAGCTGAAGGCTGCAGCTTCAGCCAATAAAAAAAAAAAAAAAAAAAGCCTGCTTCAGGGAGAGGGGGTTATCAGCAGGACACAACTGTAAGTGAGATCGGGCTGGCTCTCAGAGACGGTGCCCTAACGATGACTGGAGATTAAATAAATGAGAGTGGAGGATAGATGGAGTTTGAAGCTGAAATAACACAGGACCCTAGTACCCTAGATGTGCCCTGTATTAGATGAGTTACCGAGGAGGGGCGGACGTCAAATTAGCTGAGCGGTTTTCATCAGCTGTGAAATCTGAAGGCCGGGCCGACTGAGGAAACGCTGAGCATATTAATTCCAGGGTGCATCTGGGCCCTGATCCAGCACCGTACTTAAGCACGTGTGTCACATCCAGGATGTGAGTTGTGCCATTGACTTCGATGCAACCGTTCATGTGCTTCAAGTTAAGCGGGTGCCTATGGGCTTTTCCGGAGTGGGGCACTAGAGCAGTGTCTGGACAGGTCGGCATGCGGAGACTAGCTCAAAATCCTGCAATTCCCATTCCTTGATGCCGGGGGGTCAGAGCAGCGGATAGTTTGTGCGTCGAAGGAACCTTGCACTGAAAGGCTGGAGCGGGGATATTGCTAGGAAGGTATTTCCTGGCAAACCAGAGCCGGCGGAATGTCAGAAGACAGGAAACGAGGCGTGTGAAGGAAAAGCCTTGCTCTCGTGTTGTCAGGAGGAGCTAGGAACCTGCTACGGTGATAAAACTACTGCTCATAATTCCTGAATGTAACAGATTTCAAGCTTGGGCAGTCGGCAAAGCACCTTCTCTAATCCTCTTGTGCACCACAAAACGCACCACGCCGCGCCGCACCACAACAAGGACAGGGATATATTTCACTCCGCAGGACTGGGTAACTGGATCCCTTCAAGTTACAGGGGTAGCTATCGGCTGAGGATTGAGTGTGATGGGGAAATGTCATAAAGATGTTAAAGCGCTTTGTGAGCAGGTCATGCAAACAGCAGCAGCAGCTGACACACCGCAATCAGAAAGAGAAGGCCCCCCCGCCGCCCCCAGCCCAGAACAGCAAAGAAATCCTTCACATCAGAGACCTTCCTGCTGGCACAAGCTGAGAACAAAGTGACCAGAATGCAGGACAGGCGAAGTTCAGGCTTGAAGGCTTCAATGAAACCCGTGTGAAGAGGAATAATTATAATGCGTGGCCTCTCTCTAGGGTGCTGTGCAAACCCCTTGGCATCCTTAATGAAACAGGATTATCCCCACTTTAAAGATGGAGAAACTGAGGCAGGATTGTGAGGAAAATCAACATCAACCTAATACGCTGAATGGAAACCTCTAGGCCGCACCTCTCTGTGAAACCGTGAGCTGAAAGGCCCTGGAGAATCTGCTGCAGGGAACAGTCCTTGAGCAGCCATCGGATGTAGCCATTGATGCTGGTGGGAAGTGGCTGTGAAATGCTACCAGCTCAGCCTGGTGGCCTTACGCACCCATCTTTCAGTGTCAATGACCGCAGGAGGTTGGGGGCCCGGGATGAACGGGGCTGGCTGAAAAGGGGCTCACGGTTCTGTTCAGCCCCCTGGGCATTTGGGAGAGGAAATACAGCCCTGCTCCTGGGGATTTGCAAGTCAAAGGAGAGCCTCGGGTGAGTGCAGTGCAGAGATTTGACTTGGAAATGCTTTCTTCCCAGTCCGTGCAGGGGGAGCTGCAGAGCTGGGCTGCATGTGGGGAGATTTCCAATGCAAAGGGGCCCCGGGGGAGCTGGCACAGTGACCAGGACGGAATTGGGAGAGGTCTGCTGCTGAGGGAAGATGCACCTGGACCTTGGCTCGGGTTTGGAAACAATCTGACATCCACTTACCTGGAACCCTCGCAAGCTCGCAGGGCTCCTTCATCCCTCCCATTGGGGAGACTTGCAGGCCACGCGGAGCGATGGGGTCCCTCAGGCTTGAGGGGCAGGGTTAGGCCGGGCTTCTGGTAGTGAGAACATGCCACAAGGCAAGGGAGAGAGGCCAGGCTGCTCCTGGCTAGGGTGATCAGACAGCAAGTGTGAAAAATCAGGACGGGGGTGGGAGGGGTGTAATAGGCACCCATATAAGACAAAGCCCCAAATATTGGGACTGTCCCTATAAAATCGAGAGATCTGGTCACCCTACTCATGGCAATGGGAGTGGAGGCGGAGGGCAGGCTATTTGCAGCTGGATGGTCCCACTGTAGCCTCCCGCCAGGACATGACAAGGGAAGGAGGGAGCGGGCACCTGGAGCAGTCAGGTGAAGGAGAAGTTGGAGTGGGCGAGGGGAGGCGGGGTTCCGGGGTCGGAGGGGAGGAGAGGCATTTGCAGTGGGGTGGAAAGAGGCAGTAGGGAAGGGCCTTTCCGCACTGAGGAGGAAGGAGCCGCAGTGAGGAAGGCTGAGCTGGCAGGAAGGGGTTAATGGCTCCTCAGAGCGGAGTGTGAAGCCGCCGTGTTTCCTATGGCAGATTGGGTTTCAGGACCAGATGTGAACTGTGGGCTGGAGGTGGGATCCTGTCTCTGCCCAGGCTCCAGCTCCTGGCCGCAGAGAGAGGCTCAGGTGACGCCAGCTCTTTTCTAAATGTCACATTCAGACAATGCAAACCCTTTCCCCAGGACCCAAGCAGCCGGGAGCGCACCGGCGGGTTAGCGCTCGTAAAGTGCCACCAGGGCCCCAGCCTGTGGCCAGACTCCTTGCAGCCTACGGGGCCCAGCAGTCTGGGCTCCAGGTGACAGCGTGTTCGGCTCATCGGAGTAACGTTCACTCACCAGGCCCTGCAGCGGGGACCCTGCCCCCTCAGCCAGATCAGTCCCTCGCAAACACACAGGGCCAAATGGCAGAGAGCTGAGCAATGGGTTATGGGAAGGCCAGGTGGTCTGGGCCTGTCCCTAGCTCCCGTGGCAGGAGCTCCGGAGCTGACAGCTGCCCAGGAAGCACTATCTCCTGCTAGCCTCCACTCCTCCTAGCTCCATGTGTCCTGGGAGCACATCTGCAGAGGGAGAGGCAGCCTGGGCTCTGTGCATTGAAGGCTGTGAAGATCAGGACCTTATGATTGATGGAGACAGTGCAACGGCTGGCAAACCGGGTCAGAGAGCAGGGATTCTTATCTTTGCATCAGTGGCAAGGAGGCCACTATCTCTTGCACATCAGGACCTCTCTTCATGTCAGTAGGGCACTTAGTCAACACACTGTTCTCCCTGGACCCTGAGGATTAACATGGGGCCCAACCGTAAAATTCAGCACCTGTTGCACTGGCAGCTTTCCTCCAATGGGACCTTCGTGGAGGTTGAGGAGCAGCAGATATCTGGGATGGCAAGACAGTGGGCTCTGGGTGAGCAATCCTGTCTGTGGCCCAGCCCTCACGCTTCCTGTGTGCTGAGAATTGCAAGCACCTGTCCTCGTCCTGCACGCTCAGCCTGTTCACATTCCTGCGGCGGCTGTGCTGCGAAGGGGGGGGGTGCAACACGTGGTGTCAGCGGTAGGATCTGAGAGCAGCGCCGCTCGCCTTCTCCTGTAAAACACCCAGGCCAAGCGCTGATGTCGTGGAGCTTCCCCTGGCTCGCGTGGGAGCTCATGCTCAGAGGATGGGAGCCGGCTCCTCTAAGTTTATTAAGCAGAGCTAGAGGTTGGCAAGCAGGAGCACAGATTGCGTGGGAGCAGGTTCACGTCTCCAGACCCGCAGGTCAGAGGGTTGCTGTGAATTTTCAGAGAGGAACAGGCAGCCTAGCTGGAGCTGGCGGAAAGCCTGTTCAAAGGGAATGAGAAATTTGGTGGAGCTCTGATCTCTCTGATCACGCCCCGGGTAACGATCACGGATGAAATCATTCTCCCCCCAGAGGCAGCTCCTGCACTTGCTGGCGTGAAAGCCTTTCTCTGGCACCGCTCTGTGCACCTGGCTCTAAGGAACCGGCTGGAAAGGCTCTAGCGCCGTTTCTTTGACGATTTCAAAGGCAGGCAGCTTTGTGAATACCGCTCGGCTGCAGGTAGAGATTCCTACAGCTCATGGGAGTGCTAATGAGAGCCAATGAAAACCGGACGGACCTGTCTTGGAGCTGGAATGGGAGCCTGTGTCTCTCTGCACCTCTGACAAGAGAAGCTCTTGATTTCGCGGCTCCACACGCAGCGACCACTCGGCTGGAATGAACAACAAGGGCTGGAGGGTGTGTGAGACTAACCTGACCCTTCAAACAGAATTCATTAGTTAACAAGATTGATTGTGGCTGCCACATAAAATGCTACAGAGGTGTGAAGAAATATGACTAATTACTATTATTAATTCCGTTTCGCAATAAAATCCCTCTGTGCATCTCTCAGTGCAGTGGGTAGCAGAAGGAAATGAACATGCCGGGGTTCTCACAGCTAAAGCACCTTCCAAAATGCTCTCTCACCCGTGGGAGAACAAAGGGCCCTATTCTGTGGGTGTGGCGCTGATGTAGAAGGCTGCATCTGCAGTGCACATGCATGCTCCTGGGCTCACCTCGAATGGCCCCCCCAATCTCATAAAACAGCTTATTAACATCTCAGCTGTTAGTCACGTGGCTTCTGGTGCTCCTGGAAGGTGCTCGGACGCCCCGGAGAGGAGCGCGGTGTAAGAACCAATATAGAACAGAACGTAGAATGGAATCTTTCACGACGCTGCAAAAATAGAGGTGAGGGACTGGAAGGAGGAGGATCTAGTCTCCGATTCCCCCTGCGCTACTGAGAAAGTGAGGTCTCCGTGGAAGGGTGGTTGCTGGAGACACACTTCAAAAGCAATTAGACAGCCTCCAGTCCTCCGGGGGGAAGTCACCTCCTTCCGGCTGCTAGGATGCAGGCGGAAAGCTGGGTGGATGCACGGCCTAGGCCGAAGTGTTCGCCCACTAACAAAACAAACAGCTCCCCCTAGCCACTGACACCAGGCACTGCGGTGCGCATTTCAATGCACTTGAAACAGCTACGCTACCTTCACCCCTTTTATTTTTCCAGCCTTTTCTTCTGGCAAGAAATAGGGAAAAAAACAAGATTTCCCTCCCCGCACCAGTATCCTCCCCACCACCACCTCCCTCCCAGCTTCCTTATGGCCAGAGACAGCAAGGGGTGTGCTTTTATTAAAAACGAAGAGGAAAATCCCAAAGGAAAAGGGAGAGGAGAGGTGGGTGAATGCGGAGACAGGGAAGGTGCGAAGTCAAGGCGCAGTGCACAGAAGGTAACCCTAGACAGCGAAAGGAGGAGGGTGAACAGCATGGAGGAGATACCAGGACAGCAGAGTGACCTGGGCAGCTCCTCCCACACTGCTAGTAAAATAATGGGGCAAATATCAAGGCAGGTGGCCAGCAGGGCTAGTTGACGTTCATTTCTCTTGTTTATTTCTAACTTAGCCCATTCCCCACCACCCCGCCCATCTTGATATTAGTTTGCTACGAGTCCCCTTCACTGTTTCCTTTGTCCTCCTTCCCCCACCGCCGCAGGGGGTCACCCCCACCTGTTGCATCTTGTCCTAATGTAGGGCCAGATGTTCAAAAGTGCTCCCCGGAACAGGGATGGGAGAGTCGCTGTCTGGGCAGAGCCCATCTCATTTACAACACCTTCCGCAGGTCGCAAGCCCCAGTAAAACCAGGGAGTCCAGGGTCTGCAGGACCGGGCACTTCCTTATCAGGGGTGTCAAAAACGATGGGGGTGCTGGATGAGGGCTGCCCTCCTGCCCTGCCTCCCCCCGCCCGAGGAATGGACCGGACAAGATAACTGGTGTCCGTGGCTGGAAGTTGAAGCTAGACAAGTTCAGACCGGAAATAAGGGGCACGTTTTTAACAGTGAAGGTAAATGGCCACTGGAACAGCGGACCGGAGTTGTGGTGGGTTCTCCGTCGCTGGCCATTTAGAAACGCATCCAATCCTGATTTAAAACAGATCTGCTCAAGGGACCATTCTGGGGCAGTTCGACGGCCCGTGTTACGCAGCAGGCCAGACGAGATGATCACAGAGGCCCCTTCTGGCCTTGGCATCTGAGTCTATAGACCACATGGGAGGCCTTTTCTGTCCCTCTCAGCGACGGCCCTTTCCTTGGTTCTGCGCAGCCAAATGAAGTTCAGAATCCCCACCCCCTCCTCCCAAAACACAAGCTGGCTGGAGCGGGGAAAGCATCCCAGCAGCAGGCCCCATGTGCTCAGACGCCAGCGAGGGACTGAGATCCCCAGGGAGGTGGGCGAGGATGCAGGAGGGGGCGACTGGTCCTATGCAGGGAGCTTAGCCTCTCCCTTGCCCTTCCACTTCTTCTCCACATTCCTGAGAGAGGCGGCTCTGGGCTACTCAAAAGGCCCCTCTTAAATCTCCCCGTGCTGGAGAAGAACCAGAGGGAAACCGCCTCCCGACACAATGGAGACGAGGGCCCTCCTGTTACCAGACAGAGCTGGCTGGATCCCTCTGGGTCAGGGGAGCTCAGCCTTGACCTGGGCTCGGGGCAGGGGGTGTCACATAGGGCTGGCAACTGTGGTTACAGCAGAAGCTGCCCCATGAGTGAGCTTTGATGGGACGGCCTCAGTCCCAGGTGCGTAGGAACAAGGGAAAGCATGGGCATTTACATCCCGGATGTTTGTTCATCAGACTCAGCATCGAATGTGTCAAATGCCCCATCATGCACCCGGCCGGGGAGAAGATGCCTGTAGTGGTCCGCTGCTGCTTTGGCGCAGGAAGTTGAATTAGCACATGGCTTGAAAACGGGACCAGGGGTCGCTTGGGGTATAGGGAGCGAGGGACCCGAAAAGGCACGATGCCAGTCTGTTCTCAGGGTGCTTCCCCTAGGCCTGGAGACAAGTCTCTCCACCTCCTGCCGGGAGAGCTGTCCGGGCTGTGTTCAGAGGCAGAATGTGAGCGAAGGGGCACAGGGCGTGTTTACTATTTTCTGCCACTGACTCCATGGGAGCAGAGTCGGATGCTGTGACACTGGTTCTCAAGTCAGCTCAGCGACCATGATCAGGGCCTGATGTTTATTATTTTTTAAATCCAGCCCCACTGCCAGGTGCTAAGCCTGCAAATCTCCGTCCCCCTGTGGGCGTGTGAGCATGCACCCTCCATTGGCTGGCTGCAGATGAGCGGGAACATAGGGTTTGCCTATATAGGCGATAGCTAACAGCAGCATTGTTCAGCTCTTGGCTACCCATTGAAAGATCCAAGTAAGGAGCTTCAGAGCAGGCTGCAAAGGGCAACCCATTAATACCACCCCCAAGCTCGCCAAAAGGAACCCCCCGGAACCTGGAATCTCACAGCCCAAAGTACCGACCCAAACAACCACCCAAGAGCAGGGAAGCCCTCTTTGCAGAGCGCCGCTCACCCTCACTGAAACTCCCAGTGCTGGGTGCAGAAAGATTCATGATAAGAGGGAGTTGAAAATGTCACTCTACGCTCAGGATAAAACGCTTCTTTATAAAGCCAGCGGAGTCCTTCCACCCTCCTTGATCTCCGTCCTGCTGCCCCAGGAGGGTAATGGGGAAGATGCTGCTTTGTTAATTCAGTGTCAGACTCACCCCCACGGTCCCGCTCCCTTCCCTGTGATTTCACAGCTCTGGCGAAGCTCCTCTCATTTCCGAGTCTCACCGTCCCTCCGGCTGACGAAACTTTCTTCCCCTTCGCCTGGATTCTTTTTAACACTCCCCCCCCAGCCCCAATCTTCCTCTCACTCTGTTTCTCATTAATTATTCACATCTCATGAAATAGGAATGAAAACAGATTAAATGATGTTGGCCAGAGTCCTGCAGAAGTGAAATCAGCCCCGCGATTTCCTGCACCGATGTCGACTGCCTACAGCTGGAGCGAAACATTGAATCAGGGATGGGGAGAGAAGTTTGGAGTCAGGACTGGATTTCTCCGGCACGCTGAGATAAGTGCTGAAGTCACAGGGACCTTAGACACATCAGTTACATGGGGAGATTCTGGGTCCACATTTAATAGATTAAATAAGGCCAGAAGGGATCATCTAGTCTGACCTCCTGCATAGCACAGGCCCCAGAACCTCACCCAATAATTTCTGCCTCAAGCCCACCTGTCTGAGCCAGAGAATAAGTTTTAGGAAGATCATCCAGTCTTGACTTAAATGCTGCAAGAGACGAAGAATCCACCACAGCCTTAGATAAGTTGTTCCAATGTTAATTACCCTCCCGTGTGCACCTTATTTCTAGGCTGAATTTATCTAGCTGCAGCTTCCAGCGTCTGGATGGTGTTATGCCTTTGATAGTTTAAAGAAATCTTTTCCCCGTGTAGGCGCTGGTAGACCATAATCAAATCATGTCTTAACCTTCTCTGTGATAAACTAAATAAATGCAGCTTCTCAAGCCTCTCACTCTAAGGCATGTTTTCCATTACTCAGATCACACTTGCCGCTGTTTTCTGACCCTTCTCCAGTTTTTCCAACATCCTCTTTAAAGTGTTGACACCAGAACTGGCCCCAGTCCCCAGTAGGGTGACCAGATGTCCCGATTTTATAGGGACAGTCCCGATTTTTGGATCTTTTTCTTATATAGGCTCCTATTACCCCCCCACCTCCTGTCCCGATTTTTCACACTTGCTGTCTGGTCACCCTAGTCCCCAGTAACAGTCTCACCAATGTCAGATACAGAGTTAACACCCCCGCCCGCCTCCTGCTTGATATTCCCCAGGTTATACATCGAAGGTAGGTAGCCATCGCCTTCTTCTTAGCTACAGCAATTCACTGGGAGCTCATGTCCCCCAAGTTCTTTTCAAAGCCACTGCATTCCAGCAGACACCCCCTATCCCGTAAGCATGACTTACATTCTTTATTCCTAGGTGCACAACCCTAGATTTGAATGTTACAACACCTGGGTTATAGGGAACCCCCAAAACAGATACCCTCCTGGGCTACCTCAGTTTCCCCACCCGTGCTAAGAAACGCTGTCGCGCAGCAGTGAATCCAAACTCTTTATCCATATGAAGTGCCACAGTGCGCAGATCCCAACAGTTCCTCCCTCAACCCCAAAGGAAAACAAGGTTACAACACAGCAGCTCTGCAAGCCCATGCCCAGGTCCCTGCCCCAGGTCACCCACCCGAGCATCATTAACCATTCTGCCCCAGTTCCTTTAGCCCCTGTTCCAAGGACCCACTCTCCAGGCCTCCTTCCTGAGAATCCCAAGACCTGCTTCTCTCCCACAAGTCTTCTCCTGTAGCCCCACGTCAGGCCTCCTGCAAGAGGGCTCCCTGCAGTGTTTCTCTCCATAGGCCTCCTCACCTGTGAATCCTGGTCCTGCCCAGGGGACCCTCCCTCCAGGACCAGTCCCTTGTTCCCAAGCTCCTCCCACAGCCCTCCCCTTGGACCTTCTCTTAGAGGACTCTCTGCAGCGTGATAGTCCCCAGGCATCACTGTGTGTGAGTCTTACCCCTGCACCTAGGAACCTCCCTTCAAAGCCAACCCTTTGCTTCTGGACCAGGCATGCACTGACCCCCACGTTCCTCTGCTCACGCCTTCCTGCAGCTCGGCAGGGTTCCCCAGCGCCAGCCAGTCCTCCCAGCAGCTCCAGAACCCAGCACCTGCAGTTCACAGTTACTGCTCCCTTCGGAGCTCTTGCAGCAATTTTCCTTCAAGCAACTCTCTGCCATTCCTTCTGCCTCTCCTCTGTTCTCAGGCAGGTCTTGCCTGGCCTTCCACCACCCTCTCTGGATCTCTCTCTTCATTCAGCTCAGGTGCCTTCTCTTAAGCCCAACTAGGAGGCAGCTGACGAGTCTCAGGTGCACTGGACACTGCTCTGTCTTAAAGGGGACAGTCACTCCATGACAGCATGTTGTTCAAAGGAGCCCACCTTAGGAAACAATCCAGAGCCTATACAACTGACCTGCCCCCTTGTTATTTACCACTCCACCAGTTTTTGTGTCATTGCAGATATGGCCACCTATGTGGTGTGTGTAAATCCCACCCTTGGCTGTGTAAATGGGCCCCTCAGTGTCTGGCACCTTAGTGCATGTGCAGTGCACAGGTCCTGCAGCAGAGGAAGCCACCTTTGGAAACCCCCCTCTGTAAGGCCATAGATCATCCTCAATATTCCTGCAGAGAAGACCATTGTGTGGGTGAGTGATGGTCCTTGTTCAGCTGAGCTCCGGGCCTAAGGCTGGGTAGGTCTCGCGTTCCAGTCTCTTCACCGTGCCTTTCTTCTGCAATCTGCTTTCAACCGTCCCTCTCCAGCATGGCTGCCATCCCCGTGCTCTGCTTCACACTCATTCATCAATCATTTGCCAGACACGCCCTGACCACTGCAATGCTGGAAACAGGAACTGCCAGCCTGGGTCAGTGCTCAGTCCAGATCAGTACCCTAATTCTGACAATGGCCAGTTCCAGACGTTTCAGAGAAAGGTGCCAGAAGCCCCCTAGTGGGGGGTTTCCACAGAAAATACCTGTTTCATTTCTGAATCTTACTAAGCTTTGGTCCTCAGTGGTATCCAGTGGGAGGGAGTTCCACAGGTTAATGATGCACTCTGTAAAAACATATTTTATCAAGGTTCATGTTTTGCTTTTTAAATTAATTGAACATCCCTTTGTTCTTGTGCTGTGAGAGAGAGGGTAATTGGGAATATTCAATTTGCCTTCTATAGCTCATTCATTATTTTATAACCCTCTATCACACCCCCTCCTCTCTAAACTAAACAGACCCAGCTTCTTCAGTCTCTCAGCATACAGATTTCTCTCCAGGCATTTTTATCCCCCATCTCTGAACTCCTTCTACTGACGTGATCTCCTTACCAAAGTGGGGTGACCAGCACTGCACATTGTATTCCAGGCAAGTTCGTATCATTGATTAATATGGTGATATAATATTTTCAGTAGTTTCCAGCCTGTTCTTTATGCATCCGAACATTTGCTTTGCTCTTTCGACGGCCACTGCATATTCAGCTGAGGTCGTCATCGAGCTGCCCACAGTGTCACCTAGGTCTGTTTTCTTGAGTGGTTACAGTTAATGTAGAACCCAGTAATGCAGATGACTCATTCCGATTATTTGCTCCTTGCACTTGACCACAGTGACTTTTGTCTGCTATGGTGCGGCCGACTCACCCAGCTCTGAGTGAAGGTCAGGGTGAAGGTCCTGTCAGTCTTCTCTTGTCTTGACTAATCTAAATAATTGGGTCACATTTTGCCCCCTCACTCTTCACCCCCTTTTCCAGGTCATTAATGAATATATTAAACACCACCGATCCTAACCGTAGCCCATCCCACTCTTAACCTTCGCCATGATGAAAATTGACTCCATGTTCCTGGTCTCCTCATCAGTTTCTGCTCCACAACACACCATGACTAGTTGGTTCCTTAACAGCCTCTTGAGAGGGACTTTGTTAAAGGCTTTGTCAAAATCCAGGTCAATGACGACAACTGGTTCTCCTTTAGCTGCTATTTTGTTAACAGGCTCAAAGGATTCTAAAACATCCTTGATGCCACCAACTCACTGACTCCGCTTCCTTTCTGTTTTCATGCTTAGCACTCACATGGTTGACCACTTGGTTCAGTGGGTCTACTTGTAGCATCTTCCTCCATGTTCCTTGCTTCAAAGCTTTCCCAGTCCTCCCTTCTGAATATGCTTAGTGGTGGCGTAAGCCATTTGCAGGCTGATGGGTCTCTAACACAGAAGAGGCTGCCGTACATTCGTGAGAGAAGTGGCTGAAGGGTAAGTCTTCTCTTAGCATCCTGTGGGATGTTGTAAGAATGCTGGAAGTCACCAATGGCGCTAATCTAGATAAAGCGGCAAGTTGTAGTAATCAGAATGTACAGGAGTTAGATCTTGGAGTAATGCTTATTGTTGGCTGTGGTGCAGTTCTTTTTAGCCTCTGTGCATATCACCAGTGAAGCCTGTTCTGATGTTTTTAGTTTAAAAAACCCAACACTTTAGGTCACATGGGAGTAGAGAAGTGCAATAACAGGGCCAAAGATCTACGACCAGATTTTCATTTTCATAGTCAGACTTCTTCACGTCTCTTGGCCAATGTAAAGGGGCTTGAACATGGGAGTAAATTACTTTTACTGAAAACCACTTTCAGGCTCCTTCACACAGCCTGAGTGGTGTAAAGGAAGCACCTTAGTGTAAACAAGACTCTGCTCCTTGTGTTTTGGCCAGGTTTACACACAGAAATTAAAGAAAAGGATTCACCAGTTCCAGTGTTACAACAGGGACACCGAACCTTCTGTCTCCTCCAGAGAGAGAGCGAATGCAAACTCCGGAGGGGCAGTGGCGGCCTGGCATTGTCCACACCAACCTACATGCCATGACAACCTGCTGGGGACAGATAGACAATGGAGGGATGTTTATACTCAGTCACAGAAGTCTGCTCCAGTCACAGGTAAATTAACCTGACTGGTTCTACGTATCATAGAATTATAGAAGATTACGGTTGGAAGAGACCTCAGGAGGTCATCTAGTCCAAACCCCTGCTCAAAGTATGAAGTCCAGTTCCAGACCAGTTCACAGTTTAACTCACTAAGGGGATTTTATATCACCTCTGACCACACTGAAAGTTTCGTTGCCATAATCCACTGACAATTCAAGAGGCACAGGCAATTATTATGTATCCCGTACTGGCTGCGTTGTAAAACCACCCGAGAGACTGAATCTATAAATATTTGTTATCCAGTTAATATTTGAATAATGTGGTTGGAAGTTAAATAGCAATGTTCTGAAATATTTGGTTTCAGCAAATTTCAAATCTATGTCAATAATAAACCCGACAAATTTCCTTTTTTTTAAACCCTTCTCCTCTGTGCTGGTTCTTACATCACACCTATCCCTTTGGCATGTAAAAGAAGGAGGGAGTGTAACATTATTAGCTGTCAGCAGATGGCACGGTTAGAGATGGGCTTAGGTGACTGTCTAGCAGTTAGGACTTGGAGAAATGTTTATTTGTTAGCTGTGGTGCAGTTCTTTTGCCTTCTGAGCGTCTCTCTGAAGACTGTTCTCGCTGCCTAAAGTCTCCCTCTGCCAAAGGAGGGTACAGTTACATCTCCCCAGGCAAACAAATCATTCCAGGGTGCAAAAGCTTCAAGGGGATGGATGTAAAAGTGGGTTAATACAGCAGCCTTCAACTCTGGAGACCTGGGTTCAGCTCTGTGCGAAATTGAAGGGCGTTGGCAAAACTGTCTGAGACTCAAGATGTTGCTTCCCTAGCAGGCAACTCGGTCCCTCCAGCATGCCTTAAAGGCAATATAAATTATAGTGCAGTTTCCCATTCTGGAATCACTTTAATTACAGCCACAAGAAATCTTTCTTGTGTTAAATGTTGTGTATACGCCAAGCAAAAGGAAAGTGTCAGAAAGAGATCACGCTGGAGAGAGAGAGACAGGCTCCTTTCTCCTCGGCTTTGGTGTGGGATGTCTGGCAGCCCTGACAGGAGAAGCCCTCAGTGACGGCTGCTGCTGCTACTGTGATGTTTTTGACAGGTGCACCACCAGAGCATTTGCTCTTGACAGACTCCAAGTGGGGCCCAGGGGGAGCTGCTGGCAGCCTGAGAGGGATTTCCTCATGAAAGATGCTGCATTCTTTTTTCCGCAAGATTTGATTAAATTACCGACACCTAGTAGAAATCAGAAGAGAAGCTAATCCGGAACAAACCAGGCCTCTTGGCACGGGCTCCCCGCTGCAATCCCAGCTCCACTCAGCTCCTCGCGGGGATGTGTGGGCACAGCAGCCAGACACCGGCTCTGGGGAGTGGAAGCTGCTCCAAACATACCCAGGGCTAAACTGCAACCAGCAAGCTCCCGCGATAAAATGGCAGTGGTTCTCCACCACGGCACCTGCGTTCCATCCCCACGGTCAGGAGGTGGAAGGCATTGGGTTGGGGGGTTACCCTGAAGGTACGGCAGCCTCAGGGAAAGTCATGCTGTGTGGGAGGGGGGGGATTCCTGCAGACCCCTCCCAGGCCTTTCAATCCCTCCCTCTCCTCTCACGCTGTTTGCAGTCCCACTCCTGCTCTATCTTGCCAGAAGTGCCTCTCACTGTGGTCTCTTGCTCATTCCGTGTGTCTCCCCACGCATTCCGGCTCCTTTCCCCAAGCTGGGCCTTTCAGATGGAGGCAATTTCACTTGGGTTATCTCTCCCGGCTTTGTTGGCTGGGGGGTTGTTTGGAAGCCGCTCGAGGGGAGCATACGAAAGGACTGAGCAGTGATTCATGGAGCCCCGGCTGCTTGCGTGGAGCCACAAGAAAGGCGGAGGGTCTGGAACAGGCACAAGAATTCTCCCTATTCTCCGAGACTTCCTCTGGAGGCGAGTCCAGATTCAGAGCCTCCTTCTCTCAGATCACAAAACACAAGCCAAGCATTCCCGGCGTCCATCTCTCCCTGCAGCTTCCCCTTCCTCGCTCAGACGTTTCCAGCTGTGCGTTCCCCTCCTGCCAGATGCAGCGGGTCAGAATCCCAGTCTTGGGGAGCCGTTGACGCTTTATGAAGAAGAGGTGTTAGTTCCTGTGACTCGGGCGTGCATCCCAGGTCCCTCATAGATGGCCAGCTTGCAGAGGTCGAGCTGAGATTTTCTCAAAGGTGAACTGCAAAGGACAAAGAATTGGGCCTGCCGCCTTTTTTCGTTTCTTTGTGACATGTGGAGGCCCGGAAGAACGTTCTTTAAAACAAATATGTTTTCCTGCCTCTTTTTTCTCTTAGAAATAGCAGGATGCCAAGTCTGGCCTTCCCTGGGCTTGCTGGCTGTCTCCTTGGATGACTCAGAGCAGTTCACTAAGAGATCTCTCCGACGTGAAGGGGTGGGTGCTGAATCTTTAGTTTTTCTTCCAAGGCTTTGAGTTAAGTACAAAAACAAACCACGTGTAACTTGCATGATTCGTCTGGTGTCATAAGCCAGCCTGTTCTGTAGTCAACGTAGAGTCCTCCAGGAGGGTGGCCAGTTTGTCCCAGGGGAGAGGACACCTGAATGTACAATGTACAAAGCAAGCAAAAACAACTCTTTATTTTTAATATAAAGTAGTAACTCTCCCAGGTCTCTCCATACCCCATAATGAAGCACAGAAGGGCATAAATTGGACAAAGAAGGCCAGAATCACTATCTCTATTTTAACAGAGGGGAAGCGACTTGCCCGAAGCCACCCAGCAGGCCAGGGCAGAGCCAGGAATAGAACCACATCTCCTGAGTGCCAGTCCAGTGTGGAATTCACTAGTCCACCCTACTTGGACCCAGAACATAGACGAGGTCCACACAGGAAATGAGAATGAGAGAACCGGGCAAGCCTAGCTCAGCTCTTGGCCATGCGGCAGGGTTAGGCCCTGGCCATCATTGTGTGTCCTGTTACGAAACACGTCTCACCTTCAGCTTCAGGCACACACCTAACTGACCTGGCACTCGACCCCCAAAGGGGCCCAAGCGCTGGTGAGAACCGGAGCTGTCTGCGACAGGGAGAGGCCGGTCACCTGCCACTTTGGAAGGTGAAACATCCAGGCTTCCTGCTGCCAGCACCTCCAGCTGAGCCCGATAAGGGATTGTTGGAAACGATCCCTTGCCCCGATCCCTTCCTCAAGTGCCTGCGTCTGCCCACTCGCACTGTGATTTTTTTTCCCTACAGACTTGTGCCCCTGGAACGAGGAGAGCAGTGAGCAGAAGGGGAAGCGGCCGTGGCCATAATGACCTGACTTGGGACAGGTCCCCCTGCCCCCTACTCAAATAAAACACAAGAGCAACCAGTGAAAACAAAAGGTCTGACATCAGGTGGTCATGGGGCCAGCCGGGGGCCTCCCTGTGGCTGGCTGGGGAGGCCCCTCTCTGTGCCCCCTATGGCTGGCTGGGGGCCCTCCCTCTGCCCCCCCCTTACTGGTATGTTGTTTTTGGCAGAGGTTCCCAAATTCAGCAGCAATTGAGCACAAGGCCCCATAGGTAAGTACAAGCCTGGCCAACACAGATGCATTATGGGAGATACCACTTTTTATGTCACTGCCCATCTGTTAAGACATGACAGTATCTAGCCCCAGCCTGCCAGCTCCCCGTGGCACAGAGAGAGAGATGCCTTCCTGGATGTCCCAAGCCCAGGCCTGTTAAAGCTGCTCTCCCCAGAGAGCCCCTGGTTGGAACGCTTGCTGGCCCTCTGCCCGGTTGTAATGATGGGTTTACGTGCCAGTGGATTGGTGCTAACTTATCCTTTATGACATCAGGCATTTACAGGACAGCGCTAATTGCCCTTATTGGGGTGTTGCTGAAGGACACCTGGGACCAGGCCTCTGAAGATGGGGCAGGCCCAGCTCAGGGGCCAGCCAGCTGTGTTTGGAAAGGTGCAAGTCCACCAGGAAATCACCGTGCGTTTACAGCCTCCGTGGGACGGACGGCGTCGAGCCCCGGCAATGACAGACATTGTTGGCCAATGGCGAGGGCCGCATGGCTGTTTTACTGCTGATTCCCTCCCCGCAGCCCAGCACACAATGAAAACAGGCCAGGCTCTCGGGGCGCCTGCTACCTCTGCCCAGTAGCCTGTTCCTGGGCCGTGCTGCAGCACAACGGAGGCTGGAGGGAGACGAGTCCGTTGAGGGAGAGGGTGCGACCCCAGGACCCCTGAGAGAGACGCTGCCTCAGAGCCACTTAGCGGAGTGCTCACCATGGATTTTCATACTGGTGTCGGGTCTGGGGGGCAGCACCCCGGAGTGGGGCCATTGCAATGGGACTGCCTGGTGCCCCCACAGAGTGAGGTCGGGCCTGCTTGACTCCCAGAGGAGAGGGACTAGCTGGGGTGGGAAGGTACTGGCCAGAACGACGGGGTGGTGGAAGCGAGGGAGGGGGCGTGGCAGTGTCTGTGAGGGAAGGTGGAGCAGGGCTGGGTAGTCAGCTCTCTGCCAGGATTTGGGAAGGGCCCAAATGGGAGCTGGGCTCCCCGCCCCCCCTCACAGCCAAAGGCAATGCAAGAAGCCAAGCGCCCGCTCTCGCTCTGCCATGGCAGGCCACATCAGCCCAGCTGTTACGTCTGGCCTGGTCTCGGGGAGCGTCGTCACGGGTGACTGCGAACCGGAGTTTGAACAGCACGTTAAGGAAATCCACAGCCAAGTCCAAACGAGACGCGTTGCAGTGGGGCCCGGGGAACAAGAGGGCAGCTGCACGGCGTGTCTCTTCCATTTGCAATGAGATGGACTCTCCCAGTTTAACAAGAGGGAGACTTTCAGAGTGAGCACAATACACAGGGCAGGGGGAGTGGGGCAGTAATGCTGAAAGAGCCCCAGGGAGGGCTGTGCATAGAGCCCATGGCGCTGGGGGTGAGGGGTGGGGGGAGCAGGGGAAGGCCACATGATGCCTAGGTAAGCTATAGAAATACAAGAAGCCAAGCCCTAGACAGGTGACAGCAGACCCCTTCCCCAGGAGCGCCGCCAGCTTTTCTGCCGCCCTAGGCAGCAGAAGATCCCGTCCCGAAATGCCGCCCCCCACAGAGGCGGCAGAAGGTCCCGCCGCCAAAATACCGCCGTGGTCGCCGCCCCCCAAATTGTAGTGCCCTAGGCGACCGCCTAGGTCGCCTAATGGCTTGCGGCAGCCCTTCCCTTCCCCCGTTTTGTTTCCATACGATGCCCTGTGTATACGCGCTGCCTAGCTAGGAGGGGTCTGCGGCTCTAGCACAGATACAGCTAGAGGGGTTTGCAACGTGACAGAGAAGTGAAAAATGGCCTCTACAGGTTTGGGCTTCACATCACAGAGCAGGGAGGGGACAGGCCCCTCCCCTACTGCTGTGGGGCAACACCACCTGGAATGGTGTATCCTCATTGCCAGATATTGACAAAGCAGATGGGGTTCAGGGAAGCGCAAGAAAAGTGGCCAGAGGGACCGATTCAAGGGAATGGGTTAAAAGAGTTGAAGACGTAGAGCGTGGCGAGGGGGCCCCTTGCTTGCCCCCTAGGAGGAACGGAAAGAGGGATGTCTAGGGTAGAACAAGAGAGGTAACGATGGAGAAAAGGGGTGGACTGGAGAATGTGAAAACTGAGACTGAATCTCAGGAAAAATTCCCTGACAGCACAATGGATCCGGATGGAGAATTGACTCCCAGGGAGGGGCCGTCGCTTAAGATATTTAAACGGGACTGGACAAAGCCCTGGAGAATAGACTGCAGAGAAGAAGCCCGGCTCTGTCCTTCACAACGGTGTAGTCTAGGCTGGAGGGCTGCAAATACTCTCCTTTCTATTTACATTACAAGGAATGTCGAAAATTGGGGCCGGGAGGGGGAGTATTGGCTGATTGCTCCCAGGATCTCCTTGTCAGAGTCCCTCCCTGCTCTGTTAGTGTCTCTTGATAGATGGCCTGCATTAGGGGGATGAAAGTGAGGCATAGCTCAGGGGTTTGGCACGCTACTCCCCATTAAACGCTCACTGGGAAAATGATTCCAAAAAGTATTTGGAGGTTGAATCACTTCATAGACTAACTAAGCACCGAGTGGGTCATACAGCACGGCGCAAATGGCTCCTTCAGACGGAGCTGGCCCCCAGCTGGGACAGCCACTGGGAGGGTGCTTCTGGGGAGGTGGCTGCTGCGCTGGGCTCAAGCCACGCGAAGAGCAGACCAGGCAGGCAAGAGCTGCTTTGCCCGGATCTGGGAATTTAATCCCAGGGCGGACGAGTGGCTGGGCAGATGTCAGGGCGTGTATCTGGGCATGTCAGAGTGGGGCAGCTGTACCTGGAGGAGAGAGTGGCACATCTGCCTAGGGGTTAGGACCTGTGAAGGAGGGGAGAGTGGTCCTGGGTGCCGTGACGGCTCACTTTCAGCGCGGTCGCAGCCAATGGGGAAGCTGGTTGGCCGGGCCGTGCTTTACTGTCTCGCTATAGGACAGCTCTTTTTCACTCCACACCTATGCAAGCATCGCTAGCACCCACAGCGTCAGCAGCCACCCGCGTGCTCCAGGAGCCAGGGGAACTCTTCCTGGAGGGAGCTGCCTGCCCGTCGACCCTCCTCCTTGCTCTAGGGAGGGGCTGAGCAGGTTCGGGCCCCCGCGGGTTCACCGGAAACCCGGCTCCAGCCTTTCCCATTTGCTTGGCGAGGACCAAAGAAGCTAGGGCAGTTCTCTGGGCCTCCCTGGAGCCCCCACAGGGCTGGGGGCTGTGCCCAGACCTGTGGAGCGCCTTGGACCAGCCTGGCACCCTTAACCCAGCCATGCAGCGCTCCACTCTCTTGTGCCAGGCTCTGCCCTTTGCACTTGGTGGTCAAAGGTGTAGCAGCCATTGTGAAATCACAGCTGGCCTGGGGCTCAGCCTCTGCAGGGTGGGGCCCTAAACCACAGGACAGGTCAGGTGGAGAGCGTGAGCTGTACCTCGGCTGGCCACGTGAGCTTGAGAGCTGCATGGCACTGGCGGCCCATGGATTTGCTGCTCCTCTCCCATGGGGGAATGAAAAGAGCTGGTGAGCGCAGCTCTGCTTTATGTTAACCCCCCTTCTTCTAATCTGCTGAGAGTGGGGTCTGTGAAACCAGGAAACTGTGACTCGAGGTCACAAACATCTGGAACGTTAAAAAAAAAAATTGGAAGAGATGCAAAAGCAACTTATGGTAATGCAAAGCCCTGAGGCTGGCCCTGGCCCACCACACAGCGCGTGGAGTTCCCGCACTGGGCCGGAGAGCGCTGTCTCATTGGCCCAGTGCTCAGCCGCAGCCCAGCCCCCCTGGCCCTGGCTGAAGGCTTCAGAGGCACAAAGGGGCTGGGGTACACACCTGCTCGCGATGCTTAGCCCGGCTGATAACGTCTCATCGCGTGCGGATGGCGCAAGCTCCTGGGACGCCACCTCCGTCTCTAGTTAATTTCTGATCCCACCTGAGCACGATTTGGCGTGGGTTGGGGGGTGGTGCAGGTGCTCTGAGTTTGGGGCACCCATGGAGATCCCTGAGTTCAGGAGGCATCCCTCGAAGTGTGAGTTTGGGGTGACTGGGCAGGGGGTGGGTGGGCGTGGGGTTCTCAAGCTAGGTTTGGGCGAGGCTGTGAAGGCTGAGTGTGAGGTTCTTGGGCTGTGGGTGTGTGGTTGGAGGGCTGAGTGTGGGCTTGCCGGGCCAGGGAGGTGGTGGAGTTCAGGGTTCCTCGGCCCATCACGCCTTGCCCAGCGTGACAGCGGCTGGCGCTGCGTTTCCCTGCGCCCACAGATTTGTTTATTATCATCTCCTCTGTTTGTTTAATGAGTGTGGCTGGTGGAGCTGCCTGCCAGGGAGTGGGAGGGAAAGCAGGAGGGGCCTCGGCCCCAAACACGGCAGGCTGGACCTGGGATGCTGCTTGCCTTTGTTGTTCCTGGCACACTCCCCCTCTTCCCTTCATCAGCTTCCTTGGGCCTGGCTCTAGAGCCGAGATTGTGTTTAATTTATATCCTGCCCCCCAGGCTACTGGCCCCTGCTGAACACACAAACAGAATGAGACACTGCAAGGTGTGGCAGGGGCCTGCGGCACTTCCCTCCTCCCACTCCCGCTTGAAGATTTCTCCGGCACAAAGTTGCCTTGTAGTGGAGGCACTTGGCACGGTGCCGGTTCTAGCCATGTGCTCTGGGATGTATCCCTAAAGCACCAGGTGGGAGCAAGCAGCTGCACTCATGCCTAGGGACGGCCCCACTGTCTGTCTAGGGATCCATATGGCCTCCTCCCGGCAGCATCTGAGCCCCGAGTCCTGAGGAGTGGGAGGACTGCTCTGTCCACACATCCTGCCTTTCCTGCTTCCTGGTTGCTCTAGGCACTTGCTGTGGGGCCCCCCCAGGGTAAATCAAGCTACTGGAGGCCCGGAGAGGCAGGACTGGGGAACAAACCCTCAGCAGGATTTGGTCTCGGCCATGCTGAGCTATGCTTCCTCACCTGGGCCCCAAGGCAGGAAAGCTCTTAAGCGCATGCTTCCAGTTAAACATGTACGTAGGGAACGTAAGTTCCTGAATCAAGGCCATATGGAGTAAGAACAAGTAGGGCCTGGTAAGAGCAGCAGCAGTTTCCAGGACCTTGTGGAGCAACATACGTTGAGACCGTGCCTTCCCGAGAGTCAGTCCCCACAGCACAGGCAGGGAGGGAGGGTGGCTTGTTTCAGCTGTGACCATCATGCACCCTAATTGTGAGCCTCCCCAACCCCTCTACGCGTCGTTCGCAATACAGCAGCAGCAGCTGCCGCGCAGGAGGCACTGTGGGGCGGGAGCCACGTGAGCCCGCCAGGTCCATTGGCCGGCGAAGCCCGGATTGCAGGTGATATGCTCCAGGGCGAACAGAGGGGCTGCTGCAGACTTCACAGCGGAGAGGCCCAGGCTCTCTCCACATCCTTGATTCAGCTGCGGTGATGGGTTTTGCCGCTGCTGGCGGAGAGGAGGAGGAGGAGCATCATCCTCGGGAGGATGGCTAACAGTGAAGGGTTTTAGCCCACCAGGCCTGGCCACATGCCCAAAGGGTGAAGAGAGGCCTGCAGAGACACTGAGGCAGGAGGAAGGAGTGGAAGGGCTGTGTCGTGTGGAGCAGGAGTCAGGCTTGGACCCATCCCACCTTCCCTGGCTGGGTAGCCCCTGCTCACACTGGGAAGAGCCCCATTTTTGGAAGATGGGGTGTTTTAGCGGAGATTGCAGCAGCTTCTGTGCTGTTTATGAAGGGTTTTTATTGTATAGTGTTCTTGGGCCTACTGTGCATCGTATCCATTAAAGGTTGGGGATGCTGGTACCAGGGGATGGAGCCAGTAGAAGGAGTAATGGGGTGCAAGGGAGGAAAGCCAAGTGTGCAGTAAACACCACGAAAGACGGGCTGGCAATGAGATGTGTGGAATCATCTCCCGGGGGGTTGCGGGGAAAGAGAAGGGAAGGGCAGGAGCTCCAGGAGCTTGAAATACTTGGCATTCGACAAAACATTGAACAACAGACTGAATGGAGAAATCCAGCTCTGGCCCGATGAGCTAGCTGGCCTTGTCCTGGTCTGACTCTTGTGATTCTCTGGATCTAGGATGGCAGGCTGCAGACACACTGTATCTTCGGCAGTAGAGCACTCAACACTTTGCTGGCAACAGCAGGCGCTGTGCTGCTGAGGGGCTACGCTTCCTATTTTGGCCACGCTCCCCTACCCTGGCATTCGGGGGTGCTTTGCCATCAGAGGCACCAGCAAACAGGAGGTTGGACTATTGGGGGCAGGGGTGTAGCCAGGATATAAATGACAGCCCCTCCAGCGACACAGCATCTCCTAACCCTCAGGTGAGTGGCAGCACCCCTCACACAGCACAGACTCCTCATATGCCATGGGGATGGACCGTTCGGCCATGGAGTGCCCCCTACTGCCATGCTGGAGCACCGGGAGGTGGAGCCACCTCGCTGACTGTAGCTCACCCACGCCCAATCCGCTCCCAGCTGCCCCTCTTCCAGACAACGATCTTGTTCCTTTGCTGTGTGAGCAGAGTCCTCTTCTGCCGCCCTCGTAGATGGCCTGGCTTATTTCCACAGGCAGCCATTTTAACCCTTTATCTCCCTCGTTCAGCCACTCCCACGTTCCACAGGGGCTGTGCTGCCTCAGGCGTGCTGCCCATGGACAATGCTGCAGTTTCTAGCTAGCCATCCACCTTTCCTGCCTTCAGAGCCCCTCAAGCTCCTACTCGGAATCAATCCCCACAAGGCCAAGGCCAATGGCTCTGCTCATGGTCTCTGGCTGATACAGGCCAAGGAAGAGAACCCGAGGGGGAAGTTGAACCTGCGACTCCATTCAGTGGTGAAGGAGGATACTGCAGGTTTGCTCAACCTCTCCTGCCACTGCTGGGTCCGTCCTACTGATGGGCACTCAGCATGTGAGCCCCCTGCAGGACGTTTCTGTCCCACCCATTAGGAAGTGTAATGACTCCAGTTCTCTATGGACTGGAGCAGCATGTGGAGACTGACCTGGTGCAGATTAGAGAATGCCGCAGGAAATGTGAGCCACAGGGGTGTGGATTGGGTATAGCCCCTGTGGTGGCCCAGGGGTGGTGTCCATATGCCAACAGGTTTGAGAGACAAGGTGAGTGAGGTAATATCTTTTACTGGAACAACAGCTGCTGGTGAAAGAGAGAAGCTTTCCAGCTACACAGAGCTCTTCTTCAGGCCTGCGAAAGGTACTCCTGGCCCATGGTGTGACAGATTGTTTAGCAAAAGAAGTTAGCACATATTGTAAGGGACCATTCAAGACAGAGTGGCCCGTTAACACCTCTGCAGTCAGAGGACAAAAAGAGGGGGTTAGTAGGTTACAGATTGTTGTAATAAGCCACAAATAAATCCCATGTCTTCTGTTCAGTCCATGATTTTTAGTGTGTAGCAGAGTAATGAATTTAAGCTCCCAGGCTTGTCTTTTGAAAGCGTTGTGCAGGTTTCCTTTGAGAACATAAGAATGGTCATACTGGGTCAGACCAATGGTCCATCTAGCCCAGTACCCTGTCTTCCAAGAATGGCCAATGCCAGGTGCTCCAGAGGGAATGAACAGAACAGGTAATCATCAAGTGATCTATCACTGTGATGTTCCTCTCTGGTGTTATCCAGACCAGTGATCTGCTAGGTTATGCCAATCCTTGACTCTGGGAGCCAGCCTTACCATGCTCTGCTGTGAGAACCCCCACTCCTGGGCTGTTCACGCACAGCCTCTGACATGTAAGCTGCTCCCAGTTACTTGCAAGCGAATGACACTAGCCAATATCTCCCGTCCCAGACACAACCCTAGGAACCTCCGTCTTGCAGTGTCCAGTTATGCCCACTGGATGCTGCAAGCTTATATGAGTTTGTCAATTCAACAAAGAAATTGATATGCACCAGGCTTGTTATCCCAAGGGGAGCCTCTGACATGCTTCAAACCAAAGGCACTGCTTCAGGTCTAATAAACAAACAGATTTATTAACTACAAAGATAGATTTTAAGTGATTATAAGTCAAAGCACAACAAGTTAGATTTGGTCAAATGAAATAAAAGCAAAACACATTCTAAGCTGATCTTAACACTTTCAGTGCCTTAGATGCTTCTCACCACAGACTGGCTGGTTGCTCTTCAGCCAGGCTCTCCCCTTTGATCAGCGCTTCAGTCGCTTGGTGCGGTGTCTGTAGATGTAGGTGGAAGAGAGGGGAAGAGCATGGCAAATGTCTCTCCCTTTTTTCATGTCCTTTCTTCACCTCTTGGCTTTGGCCCCCCCCCCCCCCATCCCTTCACCACAGTCAGGTGAGCATAACCTCGTCGCAGTCCCAAACTGACCAAAGGAAGGGGCGTGACTCACTCGAGAATCTAACAGATTCTTTTGTTGCTGCCTAGGCCAGCGTCCTTTGTTCCTGTGAGGCTGGGCTTGGTTTGTTCCATACACGCCCTGATGAGGTGTGAACTGCCCCTGTGCTCTTGGAGAGTTTTTGCCTGGGTTTATTTTAAGTCATGAGGATACATTTTCAGCCTCATAACTACATACATGAAATTATAACCTATAACATTACTATAACATTACTGTAACAATTACTATAACATCACTATAACAACAATGCTCAGTGCATCATGAGCCTTCCGAAAACACCCAACATGACAAACTTTGCATTGAATACCACACAATCATATTATAAAGATGAACATGGGGGTGTAGGGTGTTCCCTCGAGATACAGAGTGCCACAGTTGCCCATTCCCAGCTTCTGGCAATCAGATGCTAGGGACACTTCAGAGCATGGTTTTGCATCCCTTGATGGACCTGAACTGTTCTAGTTCTAGTTCTAGTTCTTGAGGATGAAGACTGAGAGTGCAGACATACAGTGATTACTTTGAAAAAGTGTCCACCCGCAGGTGAGAGGGTGTTTTTGTCTTGTATCATTTTCCTGCGTGAGTTCATTCGAGAGCGTAGTGATTGTCTGGTTTCACCCACCTAGTTGTTATTGGGGTATTTAGTGCACTGGATGAGGCACACCACATGTTGTGATGGGTATGTGTAGGATCCATGGATCTTGAAAGGTGTGGCGTGGCGGTGTTGATCATCCTACCAGTGGAGACATGTCTGCCAGTTTTGCATCTGTTGTTCTGGCAGGGTCTGGTGCCACTTTGAGTTGGTGTGTCCTGCTCTGTGGGGAGCTGGCTTCTGATGATGAGCTTGAAGGCCAGAAGTGGGACAGACACGGCTACAACTACCCTGCAAACAACAGGTTTGAGAGGCAGGCTGTGGAGCTGTTGGCCTCTACTACAGTTGGCCACCTTACCCTCAGCAGATACTGCCCTTGGTACAAGACCATCTGCCCCTTCATCATCACTGGGGCAGGCCCCTTTCCCCATACCAAGCGCCAGGAGGGCGACAGGCACTGAGACATGCCATGCTTCACAATAGCACATTTTCCTCTAGCTCTGCTGGGGTGGGGGGAGGGCGAGAGGAACTGTTAAAAATGAAAAGTGAGACTCTGGAAAGGCTCCAGCTCTGTTTTAATTAACCTGAACAAGCCAGAGCATCGGTTTCTAAGCCAAGCCGAACTCTTTCGGTTAGGAAAAGCCTGCAGTACCTGGCAGTAATTTAATAACCCTTATTTCTAGCTCTCTAATAGCAGGGCTGTGGAATGGCTCCAAACCCTCCGGTATCCCTGCCTTTCCGCAGGAAAGTTACCTTTATTGCTATAACGCAATAGTAACAGAGATACCAGTGTTAATACCTTACCTCAAACTCAGCTGGCAGGGAAGGGCCTGTCAAAGCCGAGGGAAAAAACCCAACCGTGTGCGCGTCTCTAAGCTCTGGCTGGGCCCCAGAACACCAGCTCCATGGTTCAGTGCCCCTGGGACCACCTACATACCAGATTCCCAAGGCTCTGCCGTGGTACAGTCACTAGCCCCTTGCGGCCCCCCTTCTCGCCCGCTCCCTCCTCCAGGCAGGGACCCAACTCTGACTAATAACCCTTGGCTAACACTGTCCCGTTGTCAAGGCCCCGGGACTCCCAGTGCATGGCTGGGGACAGACACACACACGCAGCCAATAGGATGAGACCAGTTCTAGGGGGACGAGGCTTTTGGGGGATGGTAAAACAGGAGTCTCTGTGCCGAGGGAAGTGGCGGGACGTGGGAGCGACCTGCTAGGTAGCACGAGGTGTGGAAAGTTCACGCCTGCCATCGCTCTGGGAACGGCCTCCTTCCAGGGACCGTATCTGCCGTTGTTAGCGGGGCGAGGGCTCCATCCGCAGTCAGGGCAGCCTGACGGCTTCAAAGGGCCCCCGTTCTCTCAGCAACTCCGCTCGCCCAGGGAGCTGCCAAGAACAGCAGCGCTTTGGAGTGCTGGCCTCCAAGCCCTCCTGCTCCAGCCAGCTTGAAACTCTCTGAACAGCACTTCCTGAACCAGGGGCTCAAATTACCTGCATCTCAGTTCAGGGATTCCCCCCAGCCCCCCGCCTTCCCATTGCTCCAGCAGCCTTTCCTGACTGGCTCCATTGCTGCAATTAGCTTGATTACAAAAACCCCAGCGAGGGGCTGGAGTGCCCCCGGTACAGCTCCAAGGAAGCTCCCAATCCGGGGGCGGGGGGGGAAGGCAGGGGCTTCTCCCAGGTAGCCTCATTTGTCCTCCAGAGTCTGCCCCGCAGGGAGAACCATCCCACCACTGGACAAGCACAGCCACCGGGAGGCGCGGCCTTCCGTACAGACCCTACTTTGCCCCGGTCCCCTTTTGCAGTGTCCTCTCCACCGCTGTCCAAAAGGCTGAGGCGTGCCGCTGACGTTCTAGACCGTGCTATTTAAAGACACGCACCCCCCCTTAATTAAAGCTCCCGGGTCTCGAATTCCGAGGCACGTCCCTGGTCCCACCTTTGAGCGGCCACAAGCTGGAACGCTGCACCACAGAAGCTCCTCCACAGTAAGAAAAGGCTAGTAACCCCCGTGACCAGCAAAGAGCTGGCTAATATTTAACCAGAGCTCCCGTCAAATTCCCCCCACCCGCACTGGCCTGTGATAGAGCCCCTGTGCCCAAGGGTGTGTGGACACTGGGCAAGTCTAAATGGGAAGACACATGAACAAACAAAATGCTTCCTCGCTCCCCACCGAGCTGGGAGGCAGCGGCACAGGACAAACAAACTCCATACTGCCGAGCTGAACTTGGCTGGAAATGCTGCTGCTGCCTTGCTGAGAAATCCACCCAGGCTCCTGACAGCTGGGGCACAGTTCAGCTCAACCCGGCCCCGGGGTCGCCTTCCTTGGGAAGTGCTTTGACAGCATCTGCCCATTGGTGCAATCTGGTTCGCTCCAAAGGCAATTGCTCTACAGAAATAGAAGGGATATGTTGCCTCGGGCAGGGCGGAGATAGCAACACCCACAGGGGATGACGCCACCAGACAAGTCATAGAGGTTACGGCCAGAAGGAACCATTGGGATCGTCTAGTCTGACCTCCTGCCCAGCACGGGACAGAGAACCTCAATCAGCCATTCCTGCACCGAGCCCAATCCTCCCAACTTCCTGCTCTGTTTGGTGGTGGGAGATAACGAGGGGTCCCAGGAGCCCCCGCCATGTTTCCCTGCACCTGACCCAGCGGAGAGACATGACAGCATGTGGCTTCCCCAGAGCCGGACTTGGGTTTGGCGCCCAGATCCGGGAATGGGAAGTTGGACGCTTCTGCACAGGCCCCAGCAACTTCTTTACCAAAATGAGTTAGCGGGGCGGGGGAAAGGGAGGCCACAGGCAACAGAACGGGAGAGAGCGGGAGAGCTGGAGACTCTGTGCTGGAGGTGCTGGACTCGGAGGCAGGAGATCTACAGTCTAGCCACTGACCAGCCCCGTGGTCTGGAGATTTTCTTCCCTTCCCTGGGAGCTTCTATTTCCCCTCCCTTTGTCTGTCTTTAGACCGTAAGATGTTCAGGGCAGGGACAGTCTCTGGACAGCACCTAGCAGGAGCCTGGTCTTTGTTGGGGCCTAGTCAGGGGTGAAAGTAACTTACAGGACTTACCGGTACTGCCGGAGTCCTGAGGAGGGCGTGGCCTCATCCGGAAGAGGCGTGGCCTCAACTGGAAAAGGCGGGGCATCTCAAGATTTAAAGGCCCTGGGGCACCGGCTGTGGCTGGGAGCCCCAGGGCCTTTAAATCAACCCGGGGCTCCCAGCTGCAGAGGTGGCTGGGAGTCCCCAGGGCTCAGGGGCGAATTAAAGGGCCCGTTGCTCCGGCTGCCGCAGAGCTCCGGGCCCTTTAAATCCTCCCCGCAGCTCCGGCGGCCGGGCAGGGGCCGGAATTTAAAGGACCCGGAGCTCCCGCCGCTGTGGGGAGCCCCAAGCCCTTTAAATCCCGGCCCCAGCCCGGCCGCCGGAGCTGCGGGGGGAATTTAAAGTGGGGAGCCCAGAACCCTTTAAATCCCCACCACGGAACCCAATGCGATCCGGCACGGCGTACTGGCTCTGGACCGTACTGGCTTACTTTCACCTCTGGGCCTACCGTAATGTAAATTAATACTAACCCTTGGCACGTTCCTATTGAGTGAGTATCAACCAGCCGAATAAAGCAGCAAAGGATGCTGAGAATGACAGGTGCAGCACGAGACGCCTGGTCTGGGCGCTGTGCTAATGACAGGAGAGCACAGGGACGCTCCAGCGCCCTGAGTGTAAATCCTGGAGTCGGGGTAGGACTTGCTGAGGCGAGGCACGGGCATCGAGAGGGATTCGTTAAGGACGCTTCAGCAGACTGGCGCATCTGAGAAAAGAACAAGAGGGGCAGCGAGAACCAGCTGGCAAATGGCACCTTGGAGCTTGAAATAATTGCAGCTCTCTGAAAGCAGCCCAACTGTGAGGGCACAAGCTGCGTGGACCCTCCATGTGCTGCTCTGCGGCGGTCGTGGTAGAGTCGGAGTCCCAGGGGACAGCAGGCTGAAATTAATTGTGTAAAAGCCACTGGCCTTTCCCAACAGCCAGCACATGGAACCTACAAAAGCAGCACTGTTCTACTTTATTGGATTGAAAACAGATGCCTGCTCCAAGTGCAGCCGCTGACACTGTCTGTGGGGGACAGGACAGGCTGTCTGAGACGCAGGGAGAGGAAACGCGGACACACCGTGCGCCAGACCCTACTGGAAATTCCAGCGGAACATTTCCTACTGGTTCCAGTTGGAAACTAGGTTTGTACAGAGTAGCAGCTCTCCCAGGCGACTGATGCCTGAGGTCAGTAACAGAGTCTACTGGCACTTTCTCCGCTACGGTCCACCATGCTCCCAGCCTTTCTTGGCCTCCTCTTCAGTAGGACCCATTATAACCACACCCATGTGTTCAGCAGCTTGCCTGGTCCCTTTAAAGCCAGGAAGGGAGGGAAGAGAAAGCCAGCACTGGGAACTCGGTGTCGGGCTCCAGCGGGATTCACGGGCTACCGTGACCATCCCTGCACTCAGTGGAAGGGGGAGCTGGGGCAGCAATGTCTGCACTGAGATGCCTCATCCTGGAGCTTTCACGGTGTCATGGTCTTTGCTGAAGTCGCTCTCAGGGGAACGTCGCTTACCTGAATGTAAATACACAGCTGCGGGTTGGATCCTGACCTTCCCCACAGCCTGAAGGCAGCAAGTCACGTCTCAGAACAAAATCCCCCCCCACCAGTGCAGGTTGGGCCAGTGAGCAGGGCAAAGAGAAGGGAGAGATGGTTCTTGCAGCTGCCCCCTTCATTTCATAGACTCTCAGGGTTGGAAGGGACCTCAGGAGGTCATCTGGTCCAACCCCCTGCTCAAAGCAGGGCCAATCCCCGGACAGATTTTTGCTCCAGATCCCTAAATGGCCCCCTCAAGGATTGAACTCACAACCCTGGGTTTAGCAGGCCAATGCTCAAACCTCTGAGCTATCCCTCCCCCCTCACTGAGGGATCATAAAGGAAGGAGGTATCCCGTGGCAAATGGATCAGCACCAGTCCCGCCTTGTGTGGTGCCCCTTCTGCAGCAGGATTTGAACAGGGACAGTATAACTTGCCCTAGGGCTGTAGCATTGACAGTGCAGCTGTACCCTGGTGCACGGTGCCTGGTGCAACAGGTGGGAGCAGGGTCAATACAGCCTGGCACAGTGCCCCCCGTACACTAGAACTGGCAGCATCACTATGCCCTGGCACAGTGCTCCTGGTAGAACAGAAGTGCACTCTGGCACAGGGATCCGGCAGAGTATAATTGGAGCAGGGCTGGTATGCCATGGCGTGGTGCCCTTCATGTAGGAAAATTTGACCAGATCTAGTTCAACTGCTAGCATGATGCCGCTGGTCCAGTAGGACAAGGCAGTGCACCCTAGCATGGTGTCCCCTGGTCCAGTATAACTGGCATTGCCAGTGTATCCTACCCTGGTGTCCCCAGTCTAGTACAACAAACAGCAGGTCTCTGGGCCGGCCATGTGCAGCAAGGAGTGTTTCACCCTCTTGGGTTACTCTGAAGTGCCACTTGCAACAGCCACCTCCCTCCAGTTCTTTGCCAGTTTCCTTTCCTGATGGAAGGATTCCTTCATTAGTTTCCTTCTGACCCAGTGGAACAAGGTTCTGAGGCACAAGGGTGCTGGGGAGAGAGTGGACTTTATCCCTAACCAGGAGGCAGTGAGATATAGTGGCTAGTGCACTAGATTAGGAGTCAGGGGACCCTGGTTCTGTTCCTGCCTCCACCACTGATCTAATGTTGGCTTCCCCTCCCACCCGTGGTGTGTGGTGCCTGTTTAGACTGTCAGCTTGAATTTCTTGGCCCTGGTTACATGAGCTGGGTTAGGGTGACAAAGGTCAGTGATCCATTGCACCAGGGGTCAGCCTGCACTGACTCTAGTAGCCACTGTTATGCCTGGAAACAGATACCAGGAGGTGGGAAGGGGCCTCTGAGTGGATCTAGTCCTGCATACCCTTCCACATTAAAGCCAAGCCAATACAATGCATAACAAAGAGTTTATTTTGAGAGCAATCCATCCCGATGCACAGAACAGAAAGGCTAAAAAGGCAGCCTGGACCACCTGATTCCCAAATGACAGGAAAGCAAGAAACTCCCAAGCTCCCAATATACAAAAAATAACCCTTGGTAACAGGCTTCAGCCCTTAAGGCAGCATCTCCTGCTGGACCTCTTAAACTGCCCTCTCCCTGTTCCAGCCAGACTGGCAGCAAAGCCTTTCTGACAGAAGAGAATCCCAAACACCACTTTCATAGCAAAGTCCTTCCTTCCCAGGCCTCTCTGCTGGGGCGGTCTTCCAGTTTCCTCCACCACTTGGAGGCCAGGTCAAGCTACTGCTGTCCTTTCTCCCCTGGGCTGGAAGAGGCAAGCAGTCCTCCCCTGCTAACATCTCCCTCATTGTGAGGGAGGGCAGGTTATATGCTGCTCTTCCCAGAACTTGTCCTCACTGGCTGATGGGGGAGGAGCAGGGGGACCTGGGCCCACCCTGCACTACAAAACTCCTGGTCCTGAGCCCTTAAAGAAACAGTAGCTTGGGTTTTCCCCAGACACAAATACCCCAGGACTACGTCCTCTCTCCCAGCACCTGCCTCTGCCATTCCCTAGTCCCAAGTCTACTCCAAAACTCCTGGAGTGGAGTAGCTTGGCCCCCTCTGGCCTTAAAGTGCCCTCATACCCCATTTACACCCTCCATGAGCCAAAACGGGAGAGTAGAACTCTCCTGCCCTCCCCAGAAGGGAGCTAGTGCTGTATGTGATAAGAGCATACTGGATGTTCGTATATATGTAAAGTGTTAGTGAATAGATAAAGTGCCAGTAGATGGTACTCAGAAACATGTAGCATATGCTCTCCGAGGTTTGTAGGACCAATAAACATTTCTGTGCGCTGCAAGTGTCTACCTTTGCTGGAGGCGTAGGGCTGGACCTGTGTGCTTCACTGCATGGCGTTACGCTGTGCAAAAGCTCTGTCTCTCTGCTGTCATCTGAAGAGAAGGTTCTGGAGTCCCCTGGGGCCCTCGATGGAGGAGCATCTGCCTCTCGTTGCCTTGTCATGTCAATCCCACTTGACCTCAGGCTTCTTCAGGGAATCTAGAGCAATATTTGGCCCCTCCTGCTGATTGGCCCATGCATGGTTTTATGGACTAAGACTATAGCCTTGGCCAGCCCTCGTTGGGTAACACCTGGTGAGTGCCATCACTCCTGTGAGCAAAGGCCCGTGAGTAGTGGTGTGGCCATGTTCTGGCACAACTGCTGTCTACAGCTGGGTTTCAAAGGTGCCCAAAATAAAGCACAACCCAGGAAGCGAGCCTGGAAGCCACAAAGCCCTGGGTCACAATGGGGAGACTGGCCTCGCAGTGAGGTGCCCGCCAAGAGGAAAGGCTGCTCCCTGCAGATCCTTCAGCGATGGAAAGCCAGTCCTGAAAGAGGTTTCCACTTTCAGCTCCTGGCTAAGAGTGTGCCCCAAGCTGGAATCCCTTCTCAGCTCCCTCAGGGCAAAGTACATGAGTAGATATGGCAGCCGCTTTCCATGCAAGGTCCTGCAGACATTCCCTCTCCAAGCAATGACTTCAGTGGGAGCGGAGGGCACTTTGGATCAGGCCCAATATTTCCATCTTCTCTCCGATGAGGCTCAGCCAGATGTGTCACCCTAGCCTGCAATCTCAGCGCGGCCCCACAGCCGCGCTGAGACGGTCTCCACAATCAGAAGGAATGGCAAGCGACCCAGGCTGTGGAAGTGTACAGGTGACACCGCAGGTCAGGCCTGGCTAGTTCTGTGTGGCTTCACATACACACACGCTGAGCAGCAGTGGTGATACCAGACCCTGTGAGACTCCATCTGGGAGGGTAACCGAGCAACTGTGTCTCGTCGTCCTTTCCTCTCCCAGAATGCACTTCTCCAAAGGGCCCAGGTTATGGCCTGTCTCCCCCACTGCCCACACGTTGGGAGGAGCACGAGGGTGATTGTGGAGATGATCGGCAGCACCTACATGTGAGGCTTACACAGCCAGAGTGCTGCGCAGGCCGTTGGCTCCTGGTCGATCAGGCCCCATCCTGGAGGTCTGCCCTGAGCAGCTGAAGCTGGTCAGCTGCGTGTAAGGTGTGATGGTGAGGCCGGAGCTGCTGCATTGTGGCAGCAAGGAGAGGAGGCCCAGGGCAGCAGGCCATGCTGGGTGAGGTTTAGAACATAGCTTCTAGGTCAAAGAAGCTGCAGGTGAACGCTAATGTATAACTGCTGCTTATCCGCTCCATTCCAGCTCGTAAAACTGGGCAGCAAAACGTCCTGGAATTTACTGACTTGTTCTTCACCCTCCCCACCCCCATATTGCTACAGCCATCCCATCAAATTCTGATCTCCGCAGCCAGGGCCTCTCACCCAGGTCTCCTCTTCTCCCAACACTCTACTTTTCTCCATAATCTGGATCCATCCGACCTGGAACCAGCTTTACGGCCCTCAGAAGTCTCCTTCCTGTGGGACAGTGTCCAGCACTGAGCACAGTGTCCCAGATGGTCTATCTGCCTTCCACACCAACAGCATCCTCCCCACAGTAGGTCACTCTTCCCTTTAGCAAGCAACGAAAGGGCCTGAGCTGGAACCAACATTATGGGGGTGCTGTGCTGCTGGAGATACCATTTCAGATAAGACTTATAACTAGGGTCCTGACTGCTAGGGAATTTTAATGATCTGATGGCATTTTTCTGTCAACCCCAGTGTCCTGCCCAAACTCCAGCTTGCACAATCCCATTCTGCCTCCCCGAATTCCCCCGGCAATTTCCATTGGCTATGGGAATCTTCTTCACTTCTTGTGCTCAGCTCTTGCCTAGAGTTGCTGCGTTCCACCCCAGAGGCGTGCGCATTCCAATGGCGCGTAAAGGCGTGATCTCGGCCTGCCCCTTGCCTACAGTCTTACGCGGGAGAGCTGTGTTGCTTAATTAGTTAATGTTTGGCCCCGATGCTGGCTCTCGGGATGAAAGGAGTTAGGGACGTGCTAAGTGTCATTTTGTGTTCGGTCCTGCGGCTAATACCTTGTTGGCTTTCTTACTGGAACTCCAATAAATTCCAAATCCTTTCCCTGTTTCCCCTCCTATTCCACGCCTGTGCCTGAATCATTCGCCTTTCATCTGCAATGTTCTGAATCGCTTAAGTCCAGCACCGGCCCTTGAATTCGCCTTATCTAGCAAAGCAGTCGTAGCCTCAAAGAACTCCAGCAGGCTAGTTAAACACCTGACCTCTCATGCTTGACTCCATAGTGGCTATTCTTCAGCCAGGCTTTCCATGTGTTCCTCTGCAGAGCGTATCTAAGATGCACGTGATCCAGCCTTGGTGCTTTCCTGCCAGGAGCGAGGAGTTGCTGTCAATCTTATTTTACAGATCAGAGACTGAAAATGGCAGTAAAGAGCACAAAGGGCCAATTTTTTAAAGATGCCTGAACACAGCCTCTAATTTTGCACCAGCAAGTGATTGCAGGTTCAAATAATAGTATTTAGACACCATCATAACTGATTTGCAGATGCATTTGGGACAACCACACCTAAATGCTGGCATTTGCAACACCGGCTAATTCTGTCTGGAATTGATCGGGAGGGCAAAATCTCAAGCTGTTCTTAAGTCTGTCCCCAAAATGTCTACAGCTGAATACACCAAGTACAGGCTCAGATTAAAGTCAGATGCTGTTTTCAAGTACAATTAAACGGGCTGTAGCGTGACAGGTGCAATTTAAATGAATCTTCTACCTGGAATTCTGTACAAATCCAGTTCATTACTCCTAAACATTAACCAAACATTTCAAAGCTACTTGGGAATATGGTGAAGAACGATGGCCAGGGGTTAAAGTATGCTAAATCAATCAATGTACTGAATGGATGGAATCTCGCATTTGCAGGGATTGAAAGGTACAGGGGGTCTGAGGATTGGCACTAGTCATAATTCAGTCTTAGGGCAGTGCCAAGCAAGCATGGCTGGGCCAAAAGATGTAAGGTCCAATACTATACAGTCCACCAGGGCTAAAAACAAAGCATTAAGCCATTTGACAGCTGGGACTCCCAGGCTTCCCCAGTTGCATCTTAAGGAGCTTTGACGTTCCATGGACAGGAGCTCTTTGGCTCCCAGTTCAGTTCACAAGCTCCACTGTGGGGTTTGTAGGGCACTGTTCCTTAAAGCAGGATTCTGCCGAGTACAGACTCCATGGGCTATGCCAGCAGAATGTATATCCTACACATGACCTATGAAAAAATGTACAATATCCACCAAGTCTTGATAGAGCTCTCAGAGGCGTGAGTCTTTGCAGCAAATAAATCCAAATTTCCCCCAACATATAGAATTGGGGGGGGGGGGAGGGGGGAGCCATTTCGTGCCCTACTTCCCATTAAAGGACCAGTTGATAAAACAGATCTGGAATTTCTAGACCAACCCATTCCTGAGACGGGACTGCACAAGAGAAGATAAGCATATTCCAAAGTGAAATCAATTCTTTACACTAAATCCCACAGTTCCAAAAACGTCTTGTCCAGTTAACCTCAAACTTTCTGCTCCAAATTCTCCTCTAACTATAAAGCACATATGGGACATTTTATGCTAAAAGAGCTTTTCCCAGAAGGTTTGGGGGGGAGAAAAGAGAGGTTGACCTTATATGGAAAGGGTCTGACAGCCTTAATTATAGAGTCAGTACTGAGGACACAGAATACCTTGGAGAGATGGTGCAGATACTAAGACGCTCAGGCTCATGGACAAAGGGAAGATGCCAAGAAATGCAGTCTGGGGGACAGGGAAATCACTGATGGGATGGAGCCAGTAGTTTGAGGGGACGGAAGTGGCCACATAAATGGAAAACTGACTTGAAGGGATGTGGACAGCTACCATGTCCCATTCTGCCATCACCACAGAGTCGGACTGTTCCTCCCCTGCGAGACATTTTTGGCCAGCTGAGAGTTCTGCTTCCTGCACAGAAGTTCCAAACTCTTTTCTGGGGCCCCACCTGCAGCCCTGTCCCCTCACACATTTCAGGTCCTGAGGATTAACTGACAATCTGGGTCCCTTCTACGAGACCCTCTGCTGCAGACTAGTTGTAGCTCCATTCCAGGTTGTATAGTGCAGCCCAGGACACGGACCTGCTCACGGGCAGCATGGAGGCAAAACACAAACATCTCGAAAACATGAAAAGCCCTGAGGGCCTTAGGGCCCAGTCAAGCAAAGCCTAGAAGGGTGAGCTTTCAGGGTAAGCAGAGGAGGCTCATCAAGGCCATATTAACACGAGAACCGCAGAGTGCAAATTAATGCGAAAGACTTCCAGCGAGTCCCAATCGTATGGGAGAGAGCTGCGTGCAGAGCTCCATCGAGCAGTTTAATCAACTCAAAAGGCAATTTGTTCGCTCTCTGTTTATAACCTTGACAAGCCAGCAAGTTATTTTTAAGCACATCACCAAGTGCAGAAGCTCTCTCCTCCAAAGACAATTCCCAGGCTGTGTCAGAGGGAGCTCATCCCTCACTCTGAACACAAATCACGTTGAACCAGGTAACCAGCCACTCGGAAACCCGCAGACCAGAAACACTGGCTAAACAGCCAAGATGCTGATGTCTTTCCATCAGCAAGCAACAAAAATCACACGGCGGTTTAACGGCTTAACTCCCAAGCGAGGGATGGAGCAGTTGGTGGAGAGAAGCCACAATGATCAGGGAACAATGCAGAGGTGTCCACGATAAGGTCAGAGGTGCAGTTATACTGACACAAAGAGGGAGAAGGCTCCAGGGACACGGCAAACATCAAGGTTAGGGTTAGGGTAAGGGTTAGGGTTAGGGTTAAGGTCAAGGCCCAGGGTAAAATCTGAGGGGCAGCCCCTGTTCCCTAGTAATAAATCCAAAGCAAAATGCCCATTAACTTTGGTGGGAGCAGGATTTGGTCCTGAGGCAGAGCCTAAAACAGGCTACTGATAATAGCTACAGTGTGGACTGAACTAAACTCTGGAAAAGAAAGCAGGGGGCAAAATAAATACAAACAGGCATCAGGGAATGGGAATCTCTCCCCAGCTCTTATTTCCTTGGGCCACGTCTTCCCTACATGCTGGGTGGGGGGTCTATGGCCTGTGTCATGCAGGAGGTAAAACTAAGTGATCTAATCTTAAAACGTGGGACTCTGTGAACACACGGCACATTTACTTAGTAAGAAAACCCCACGCACAATGTTCCCCCCAGGGGTGGGAGGGGTAATGGGGAGGAACCATGTTTGACTGACATTGGTCTCTGTTTAATTCCCTAATTCCAGAAACCACGGTGATGGGCACAGGAGAAGAACCCAACTGGACTAGAAACAGAATGCTCTCCAAAGTAACGTGAAAGGACACAACATTAACCCAGAACAATAGAGACCTTTCCTGCCAGCTTTCCATTTAAGCAATCAGTCTATCTGTCATACGTTCTTTTTCCCATAATCTCTGATCACCCCCTAGTCTTCAACATATTCAGCCTTACAACACCCTCATGAGGTAGGGCAGTGTTTTCATCCCCACTAAGAGACTAACTGACTTGACCAAGGTCACAGATGTCCATGGTAGGGTAGGGAATTGAACCTGCAGTTCCTAAGTCCTAGGCTAGCTCCCTAACCATTAGACCATCCTGCCTTTCGAAGAGTCACTCCTTGCTCTGCAGGCTACCTGCGCCAGCACCAGGCCTTTTGCAGCCCAAGAAGCAGCAGCAGTTGGGATGAATGGGAAAGTTCTGTTGCTAATTCCCAGCAGTCTGCGCTCTCTGCAGAGACGCGCCACGGATCTGATAAGTTTTGCCTCTCAGAGTCTCATGAACAAAGTGAGAAAGGGGCAAACTGGAAAAATATGGCTGGAAAATGGTGACCTGGAAACCTGAGACTAAGAGCAGCTGTCTCTAAAGCACTTTCTGTCTTTAGGGTCCCAGGGCAATGTTTGCTTTGGCCTGTTGCTGCCCGGAGTGCCAAGAACAGCTGTTCAGATTTGCTGATGATATCACAATTAGCAGCAAACTGTTTAATACTTTCCCAGTAACAGTCAAACCGGGGTTACAGTCAGGCACCTCCCTGGCCACCTCGTCTGGCTCATGCCGAGTCCAAAGTAACTCGGAGCACAACCCAAAGAATGGTCTGCGCTAGGACAGTAGATCCAAGCGGCTGAGATCTCTGGTCTCCAAACTCTAACATACCTGTGTTCTTAGTACCAGGAGAAGCTCAAGTGTCTCTCACCATGTCTTTCCAGCCTCACGCCCCAAAGTTTTCAAAAGGGACCTCTGCTCCTGGGTTTCTAGCTAGAGACGCCAGCAGGGCTTGCTGAGCATCTGTGGCTTCCACTGACGTCACCTGGGCTCTCGGTGCTCTGAAAATCAAGCCCAAGGTGCCTCGGGCTAGGAATCCAAAGTCTGAGCCACCCATCCTCAGAGGCCACAATCTGAAAATTGTTGCCATTGTCTTTGCATCCCTGAGAAAACTGGCCTGATGCCTGGTGGACAAGACATAAAATCGGATTGCTTTTAGGGGTGGATCACAGCAAGGACTGGTGGTTAGAGTAGGGGGAGGGGATTGGGGTTTCCAGTGAGGAATCAGGGTGGGAAGAGGTCAAGAAGCATACTTCTCTGCACACGCATGCAGGGTGCCCCCCCACCGCACCCCTCCCAATGGGAAAACTGCCATTCTACCCCCGTACCAGCCTCCCGCATCCAACCAGCCCCTTTCCTCACAGCCCCATCAGTCTCCTGTGCCACACCCACCTACAACCCATCCCGCCTTGTATCCTACCCCAGCTCATCACCGGCTCTGTACTTTGTCTTCTAGCCTCCCTGACCTGTTGGCTTCCTGTGCCCAACAGCCAGAATCCTGACCCTCTCTCCCTCATATACATTCCCATACGTCCTTCCCTGCCCCTCCACAGTTCCTTGTTCCAGTACCAGTCCTTCCAGGGGCACACATGGGGATCAGGGGCCATCCTCTTAGCTAAGGGCAGCCTGGCTTTAGTCCCATTGAGAACAATGGCAGAGGGAAGCCATTTTTAGTAAGGGCCAAAAAAATAAAATCACAACCCTTCCCTCCCAAATTTCTGCCAACATCATGAGCCACTTAAAAAAAAACCTCTAAAATCATGAATCTGGGACTAATCTCTGGAGAGCTGGGATGGGCTGGACCACAAGCAGGGGGACAGAGGAGGCTGAACAGGAGGAGTGAGGACAAGCTGTCAAGTGTCCTAGGCCCAACTGACATGGAGAGCGGCCACCGCTGAGCCAGAGCCCAATATCCCCTCGCCACCCTGACCGTAGCGCCTCCCCTAAGACAGAGCATTGGGGGAGGGGCACTCAAAGCAGCAACCATCTCTAGGGGGCAGGGTGGGGAGGCAAAGCACTCGGAGGAGTCCTACTGCACAGAGATCACCAGGAAGGGAGGGGGTCTGGTGGGCCCATTACAAAGGCACGTGGTCCTGTCTACACAGCAAAAGGAGCAGCATGCCGAACCGGTTTCTGAGAGATGACCACTGACCAGGTTAGGCCTCTGGCAGGGACACTGCTAACAGCCCCGGTTACTAATGCAGCATTAACCTCGCACATCCCGTGCACAGAGCTGATCACGTGGCTGACTGGTTACAAACCCCATGAGGGGCTGTATCCCTCCCCCTGGGCCACAGGTGCCCCAGCCCTCAAAGGTACAGACTGTACAAGTCAGAGGAGCCCCAGACCACCCCTAGTCTTACTAGCACACAATACACTGCGTCCCTGGGCTGGGTTCTGCAAAGAGATACTGTTGCTACACAGACCTCAGCACTGTGGTGATCTTCAGGTCCTCTGCCTTTATTTGGGGGTTCAAATGGGAGGGAGGGAATGTGTTGCAGACATGTCTACCTGGGTAGGAGCCTTCTGAGGAACACCTGGGTGAGGCAAAGCTGGCCCCTACACCACACACTCAATCAACTTTAATGTGACAGGAACCACAAATGGACCCAAGGAATCAAACCCCAAACACCGCATCTGAGCCCGTCTTGGAGGGGTCGTCCCCACCCCGATGGCCACCGGACAGGGGGGGGCGATGTCCTTTTCCCACACGTTGGTGACATTTGTCTAGCGTGTCAGGCCGGCGAGGTCTCACCTGACCTGAATTGTGACGCCTAGCTGCTGCTGTAGCGCAAACTCATCTTCAAATAGAATCCTAGTGCTGCAAAGGGGACGGAGACGAGAGCCCAGTCTCCATTTGTTGAATATTTCATCCTTTTTGGCCTCCGGCTTTCTTTTCTGTTCCTGTGTGCGCAGGCCTCTCTCTCGCCACCTGTCTCTGATTTACATTTGTGTTTAAAAAGCGCAAGTGACAGTCCAGAAAGTTCCTGACAACCAGGGTGTTTGTATTGCTAAATGGAAACTTCCCCTCTCGTTTCTGGCAGAGGAATGGGATTCAGCGCCTCCCGCTGCCACCGCCAGACCACACCGCCACCCCTGCAGCTCTGGGCTCCATGGTGTGTGTATATACAGATCTGTGTTACGTACGAAAACCGGCTACGGTAAACAGAATGTGATTTGCATTGTTTGGTTGCAAAGTCAAGCACTGAAAAATTAGGGAATGCCAGGGTTAAGATTGCCCCTGCAGATTTCATTCCCCCCCCCCCCAAAAAAAAACCCTTTAAATTCAGCTTCCTGTGCTTAATTTACCCCTCTTAAAAATCGCCTTTGCTGCAAAGCTTACAAAAAGCTTGACAAGAGTTGGGCGGCTAGTGTTGTGAGACCGCTGCTTATCATGCTGACTGATACTGTCACATTGTTTCCTTGTACTCCCCCATCTGTCTGTATCCACCTGTTGTCTCCTGTCTTTGAGTGTGAGGGCATGTCTAGACAAACAGCGTGCTGCCACCTGGGGCGTAGGTCTACAGTGCTCCGGCGTGCCGCGCACGAACCGTCTGTGTGGACCCCGCTACCACGCACTAAAAATTTCCTAGTGAACTTTGATCGACTCCACTTTGAAACAAGCGTGTGTCAATGCACAGGATGGGGCAGGGCCCATCTTTATGTTCTGTTTGTGTGTCACCTCACACAATGGGGTGCTGGTCCATGACTGGTGCTCCTAGACACTGCAGTAATACCAATAAATATGATTAATAATCATCCATTATGCTACAGTCGTTAATAACCTACTCACTCGGTACTTTTTGCACAGGATCCCGCCTCTTTCACTGTGGTAGAACAATTGGCTATGCATTCTTCGCTGTGCCTGGGATACAACTGGGCACCCAAACCCCATGATATTGTTTCTGCTCCCTGACTGGATTACAAGCTTTGCGAACAGAAGATTAGTGAATAACAGTTCGCACACGGCTCCCCCTGCTCATCATATGGGCACGTGGTTCTTTGTGCAGAACAGCCTTTCCCCAGTTAGTTGCACCACCGAGTACCTGTTTGCATGAAAAGTGAGCAAGGGGCATGAACGTGATTGGCCCAAGCAATGGTGAGGAATCTGAATGGAATGCTCACAAATACAGGATTCCACCTACCCTCCCGATCCGACTTGCTGGGTCCCTGAGAGGGGCTACAATGTGACTAGGGAGATCTGTGCTAGGCACAGTCTGAGGAGGACACTCCACCGTGTTGGGGCCTGCTTTGTGCCGGCGGAGTTCATTTCTTGCCCTGGTATGGTGCAGCTCCAATGGTTCCCTCTTGTCTTCTCACCTTCTGTTCATAGTGATCCGGACACATGGCTAAGTATCGTGTAGGGTCTGGAACAGCCATGAGCCCTTCAGGTAAGTGATGATTTGATCACAATTCTGCCATCCCTATTCTGTATGTCTTCAAACTAAAAACCTGGATCAGACTGCGATCATCATGTGATGATGGTGGTGGGAAGAAAGAGGCACCTGGAGGAACTAGCAGGACTCTTGACCTTGCTCTTTACCAAGGGTTTCTGCCTTCTAGTTGTCAAGGGGGCCTGAAACCGGGGGCCGGGGAGGCGTGTTTCTAATGGGCTTTTCACTATTCCTATAGGAGGCAGTTTTCAAAAGCTGTGGTCTCACTCCGTTCCCACTGAAGTCAATAGAAATTTTACCATTGAATTCAATGAGAGCTGAGTTAGGGCCAACACTTTTTGAAACCCTACCCATGATGACAAGCTGAATGGCCAGAAACACCTTCTCCACCTGTGGCTGTACAGGAAGTGGATGTAGCTACCCCATCCATGCTTTTCCCACCTCAAGGCTGGATTGCTGTTAGGTGCTCCTGTGACGTTCCCCTCTGCTGTTAAGAATGGTCATACTGGGTCAGACCAATGGTCCATCTAGCCCAGTACCCTGTCTTCCAAGAATGGTCAATGCCAGGTGCTCCAGAGGGAATGAACAGAACAGGTAATCATCAAGTGATCTATCACTGTGATGTTCCCCTCTGGTGTTATCCAGACCGGTGATCTGCTAGGTTACGCCAATCCTCGACCCTGGGAGCCAGCCTTACCCTGCTCTGCTGTGAGAACCCCCACTCCTGGGCTGTTCACGCACAGCCTCTGGCATGTAAGCTGCTCCCAGCTACTTGCAAGCAAATGACACTAGCCAATATTTCCCGTCCCAGACACAACCCTAGGAACCTCTGTCTTGCAGTGTCCAGTGATGCCCACTGGATGTTGGAAGCTTATATGAGTTTGTCAATTTAACAAAGAAATTGATATGCACCAGGCTTGTTATCCTGAGGGGAGCCTCTGGCATGCTTCAAACCAAAGGCACTGCTTCAGGTCGAATAAACAAACAGATTTATTAACTATAAAGATAGATTTTAAGTGATTATAAGTCAAAGCACAACAAGTTAGATTTGGTCAAATGAAATAAAAGCAAAACGCATTCTAAGCGGACCTTAACACTTTCAGTGCCCTTACAAACTTAGATGCTTCTCACCACAGACTGGCTGGTTGCTCTCCAGCCAGGCTTTCCCCTTTGATCAGCGCTTCAGTTGCTTGGTGCGGTGTCTGTAGATGTAGGTGGAAGAGAGAGGAAGAGCATGGCAAATGTCTCTCCCTTTTATCATGTCCTTTCTTCCCTCTTGGCTTTGCCCCACCCCTTCAGAGTCAGGTGAGCATTACCTCATCGCAGTCCCAAACTGACCAAAGGAAGGGGAGTGACTCACTTGAGAGTCCAACAGATCCTTTTGTTGCTGCCTAGGCCAGTGTCCTTTGTTCCTGTGAGGCTGGGCTGGGTTTGTTCCATACACGCCCTGATGAGGTGTGAACTGTCTCTCTGCTCTTGGAGAGTTTTTCTTTGGGTTTATTTTAAGCCACGAGGATATATTTTCAGCCTCATAACTATATACATGAAATTATAACTATAACATTACTGCAACAACAATTACTATAACATCACTACAACAACAATGCTCAGTGCATCACAAGCCTTCTGAAAAAAGAAGAACAGGAGTACTTGTGGCACCTTAGAGACTAACAAATTTATTAGAGCATAAGCTTTCGTGGACTACAGCCCACAAGTACTCCTGTTCTTCTTTTTGCGGATACAGACTAACACGGCTGCTATTCTGAAGCCTTCTGAAGACACCCAACATGACAAACTTTGCATTGGATACCACACAATCATTTTACAAGGATGAACATGGGGGTGCTGGGTATTTCCTTGAGGTACAGAGCATCACAGCTCCATTTTGGCCTCCTGCAGACAGCCCCCTGCAAACTACCCGTTGTTCAAGATATGTCAGCTTGTCTGCTAAGTGGAGCAGACTGGCAAGAGAGCACTTCACACCCATACGCTACGTCCTTTATCAGACACAGCCCAGTCCCACATAGAGTCTGAGCTCCTGTTCCTGAACTTCACAGCCCTAGAAGGGCTCAGACTAAGTTGTCTCAGAGACCACCTTGCTCTCCACCTTCTACGGGGACACTATAGCTGTAGAGCCACTTTCAAACTCAAAGAGGCCTATAGCAGGTATGTCCTTAACTGTGGCACTTATGCCACCAGAGATCAGGCTGAGTGCAGGTCCTGTAGCGTTCACACCACGATCCCAAAGCCAGGCCTTTCCGCAGACATTTCCCACGCTGAAAAACAGCCTTGCTCGACCAGACCCAGCTAACCAGCAGAGGGACAAAACAGGAAGGACAACTGGACCCTTGGCTTGATGGATCACTCGTGTGCTTGAATCTTTACAAGGATGCCTTGATTCTATGCTGATTGGTACCTTAAAATGCATCAATAGTAACAAAATATATTCACGCCACGGAACTTGTCTCATTTGCTGGCTGCCTCTTTCGAGGAATGATTTCCCGGCTTCAGAAAGAGAATCTGCTTCCTCTGTCTGGCCAAGATGCTTCCTAAAGAGACCAGGGATCTGTCACAGTCTTAGCAAATTGGCAAGCAGAGTTTTAGCGGTGGAACTGTACCATACTACAGTCCTCATTCAGGTCACTCTCACTGCCACAGCTGTATGCACACACACATACACAGTTTCGCACGTGGAGACTTACCCTAGGGTGACCAGACAGCAAATGTGAAAAATCAGGATGAGGGTGGTGGGGTGGGGGGTAATAGGAGCCTATATAAGAAAAAGACCCCAAAATCAGGACTGTCCCTATAAAATCAGGACATCTGGTCACCCTAACTTATACACTGATACACACACACACACACACACACACACACACTGACCCAAAGTAAACATGAAAACAGACAGGCAATCATGCACATCATATGCACATGCACACATAAGGAAGTGCTCATGCAGCTACATACATGCCGCATACAACACCATGCATGTCCACTGTACATGGGCATCCCCCCACTGTACACACTGGCATGTGCCCACGACACACACACCGTAGGCAAGGATTTGTGGCTTGCACACGGTGTATAAAATGTCACGTACCCCGCCCCCCATATACAACAGCACATACAGGCCACAAATCGCCTTCCGCCTTGTAAGTCTCTTGTGCAGAATGCAGCAAAAAGCTCACAACTGTTGTGCAAGGGTGAGCCGAGGCGATGGCCTGCTGTGAGTTGGCCCCTTGTGCTCCTGTTCCATCTCTCTCAAAGGGGTAGGTAAATAAAGGACACGGGATGGGTGTCCAGTAGGAGACAGGAGGTTAAGCAGGCACCTCATTGTGCCAATGAGGGTTTTAGCTCCTCATTCCCTTCTCAGGCCTCGCTCTTGTGACCAGGTAACCTTGCAGCCATTCAGCAGGGTCTCCTTAATGCAGACCACCATCACTTTGTATCTGGCACTTCTGTGTGCCATACAGCATCCGTTATCTACACGGACATGCTGTGTACAGCACAAAGGCATCGCCAAAGAACAGCCCTGTGGCGGATGGAACGCACGTGTGTGTGAGTGTGTATACACACATTATCCTGTTTCACATCTATGTACACTGTATACAACAACATACACATCCATTCCACACAAGTGACAGCCTCACTAGGGAATCTGAGCCCTGTCAAATTAATGGAACAAACACATGTGCACACAACCAAATTCGGCTCTGAATTACGCCACTGTGAAAACAGAGAATCGGTGCTGTCTTCAAGGGAGTTATGCTAATTTACGCCAGCTGAGGTTCTGGCCCACAGTGGGGTAATGCAACAGAATTTAGCCCACCGTGGACAAAGGCACACGTTCACACAGACAACGGCATTCACGTACTATGCACAATGTTGCCTTACGCTTACTACTATACAGTCTATACAACACACATAGTGTATCTCTGTCTCACACACACACACACACACACACACACACACACACACACACACACACACAGATTTATCTCTCCTCCTAATTCTGAATGAATGAACTTTCTCCCAGAATAAATAACAATCAAATGGAAGTTATTTTAGGGCTGGTCTCAGTCCTTGGAGTTTCCGTGCCTGCTGACGGCGGCCACATTGTTTTCTTTGCTTTTCTTGGCAAAGCCCCAATCCAGGGTTCAGAAGTTATTACTATAAAAGTCAAATTGCTTTGAGTGGAAAAGATGGGGGGGGGATGGGGAGAAATGGGATTCTTGGAACTTTTCCAGCCCGGGATAATTGTGAGCTACACAAAGTTTGATCCGTCTCCTGCTGTCCTCTGGGGAGCATTTCGTTCGGCTCCCAGCCAACTGGGAACGGTAGGATCCGATGTGGAGAAGAAGGACTCGCTTGTTACAGAATTGATGATTCATAGAAAGTAGAGTGCTGCAGAGGGTCTGGCACACTGCACTGGGGCTTGTCTGAGAGCCTTCGACACAAACAAAAGCAAAGAGGTCTGAGTGACGCTCCGCTACCAACGCAGGTGGGTTTTGTGGCTAGAACCGAGCGGGTGAGGCCAGTCATGTGAACGCACCAGGGCTTGCGTACAAAGCAGAATATGGGCTCTGGTACTATGGTACTAGAGGCCATGTAGCTCTCTGATAGGCTGTCCAATGTCAATTGCTTGTCCTTGTCTTCCGTGCCCTGAACACCCCAGCCCACATCGTAGAACTGGTCTTCCCTCTGCCAGCCTCCGTTCCCTGTTCATCTCCTTCTCCCATTCCTGTCTCCCCTGCTGGCCCTCATGCCCAGAACTCACGCTCTGCTTCTTTCCCCCTCGCTGTTTTCCATGCTCTCAGCTGTACCCTGAGGGCCGGCCTGCACCTGGCTCTTACATGAGTGTGTGAGAGAGGTCTGGGACCTGGGGCATCTCTGCCTCTTAGGCCCCAGTTCATGAGGTTGGGCACAATTGGAGATCTTGTTCCCAGGGAACACAAGGACTGGCACCACTCACCTCTGCAAAGGGACTGGGGAGAAGCTGATCCCCAGAGCCTGCACTGGCAAGCTGTGGCTTTACAAGTCGTGCAGTAGCTACCCTCCCCGTGAAGCAATGTGGCTGTATGGAGGGCGTAGCTCAAGGATCTGAGGGCATATTTTCCCGGCAGCCTCAGCGGCCTTGTTTGCTTCCCCGCTGCCTCTCCATTGCCAGCCAAGAGTTCAGTTCCTGCTGATCCTCCAGCCAGGGCTTCGTAAAACGAGCCTGGCTGCCTTTTCGCTTCTTCTTCGCTTCTCACTGGCCTCGGAGCCTGCTGTGCCTTCGTTATGGCTCTTCCTCCTTTTCCCACACTTCAGTGCTTCCTCCCACTGCGCCTCATTACATTTCTCCATTTCCCCCTGTTCGCTGTTTGGAAATAGAAAATGCTGGTATTCAGAGAATCAGAGACGTGTGGGATAGAGAGCCAGCTAGCTCCCACGCAGCCCCTCTCCCAGGGCCAACAGAGGACGGCTCCCTATTAGAGTGCTGGGCAGTCTCATTTTAAAAGTCCCAAACGACGGGACTCCCACCAAGACCCTTGGGGCGCTGTTCCACAGCACTGCAAGGACGCTTCCCCTCCTAGTCAGCCTATATTCCCCCCATCTTAACTGAATCCTAGTTACTCCTCTATGCACCAGAGTCATTCCTCTCCTTCCTCCGCATTAGAGATTGGCTTAAACCCCAAAGCATGAGGTAGTCCATCTCCTGTTGCCCATTCCCAGCTTCTGGCAAACAGAGGCTAGGGGCACCCTTCCTACCCACCCTGGCTAATAGCCATTGATGGACCTATCCTCCATGAAGTTATCTATTTCCTTTTTGAACCCTGTTATAGTCTTGACCTTCACAACATCCCCTGGCAATGAGTTCCACAGGTTGACTGCGCGTTGTATGAAGAAGTACTTCCTTTTGTTTGTTTTAAACCCGCTGCCTATGAATTCCAGGTTCAGGAACCAAATTAGCGCTTAACATCACCCAGAAGAGTCAGAGTAGTGTGAATTCATTGTTTCATTTACTATAGTACTATGTATTCATATTTAAACAATATGACAGGGGAAATATTCAACATGTGTGTGTGTGGGTGTGTGTATAGATATAGAGATATAATTCTCATATCAAAATGACTGACCAACTATTATTATTTTCTCAACTACAGTTGGTTCATAACATAGTAAAAGCATCCTGATTGGTTAATAATTAAATCACACCGTTATAATGTCATGTGTTGCAAAGAGCCGCACGAGCCACATTAAAGAGCCACTCGTGGCTTGCAAGCCTCAGCCGGAGTATCACTGTGTTAAATAAAAGCGGTGCTAGCCCTGATCCCTGCAGCGCCTGCCCCCCGCCCCCAGTCCCTACAGACCCCCACCCCAAGCCCTCCCTCTGGTTTAAAATGTTGTCATTCTCATTACCCTCTTTATGGGTCTTTTGCCAACTTTCAATACTGCCAATGGGAATTAATTTTCCAATTAAGGTTTTGCTAGATGTTGTATCCAGCGCTTCGCTTAAGCCCAGATACATGGCATCTGCTGCACTCCACTTCGCCACTTTGTTGTCATCTATCAAATAAAACAAGCAATCGAGTTTGTCTGGCAAAACATATCCTTTTTTCTAAACCCCAGAGCTGCTGCCCGAGGAAGGCATTGTTATTCCTGAGATGCAGAGTGATTATTTTTTTCTTAGTCAGTGTTGCTATTAACCTCGGAGGATGGTAATGATCAGAATCAATGTTTCCTTTCAACTACTGTTCCAGTTCCTCTTCAGCTCATCAGGATTTATAGAAAATGACTACCGTGTGCAATGTCCCCATTCCACACAGTGGTGAATTCAAGCAGCTTCCCCGTTATCCTTCCATTGTCAATCAATGCCTTTCTAGCAGTACCATGTCGCTCCGGGATGGCCTTTACCATGGCTGGAGTCTCTACTTTTTGCATCATAATGTTTCCCTCTCTGTAACTTAGGAATCTCTTTGATTACGCACGTTTGGCTGTATCAGTTACTGAACAGATGGCTGGGTTGTGAAAGACCACAGGAGTACGGCATCCTTGAAAGCTGGTCTAGGAATTTTTCATCCTTACTCCCCTCCAGTCTTGGGCTCGGCAGCAGGTGCTGACTGCATTTTTGCCAGCACTTTTAATTCCTCGTATCTTTAGCCGTGGTGTTTCGCTGCCGTGCTCTTCATTGTCAAGCTGTATCTCGCAAATGCTTCAGTGCGAGAGACTATCACAGCATCCGTTGTATATTTCCTCCCCTGCATTACTGTGTAGTGCTGCTGTGCTGTTAAATAGTTGTCACATTCCACTACAGAATGGCTGCATTTCTGTGGGGAGTAAAGCATCTACATGCTAGACGAATGTAAGATGTTGGGTCTGAGTTTCATTTTCAGCACAGCCCTTTTACACAGTTCTGGTAGGGTACAGAGCCCTTAGAGGGTAAAGTTACGTATGCCCACTTGACGTCCGCTTTCTGATGCCAGACACGTGTACAGGGTGTGCACTAAACGTGTTGGTCATAGTATCAGCGCCCAGGGGAGAAAAGCAAGGCGACCACATCGATTATTTCCATCTCTGGAAGCAAAACAAAGGGCTGGACAGAGGCCACCATACCAGACTCTGGCAAGTGCAAAAAGAACCAGTCCAACACTTTTGTGACCATACCGGTTATCCCTCTCCAGTGCTCTAGAGGAAAATGAAGTTTCCTAAAAGGTCCCTGCAAACATGCCCTGAGGAAATCAATTCTCTCCTTGGCTGCTGGCTGAACCCAATACGTGAGCAGGGATCACCATTGTTCAGCACCGAGCCCTATTTTACCCGAACATATTGCTGGTGTCCAACTGATCCTCTGGTTACCCCTGGAATCTTAGTGAGGTGGGTTATGCCAAAGCCTTCTGGGAAAACAACCCCAAGCAGTGATCATGAGGTAAAAAACCTGCATGTGTCTTCTTAAATGTAAAGTACTTTTATGGTCCCCATTACCAGGATCCTCGCGCTTTTCAATGTATTTATCCTCGCCACACCCCTCGGAGGTAGGGAGGGGCTGTTCTCCCCACTTTACAGAGGAGGGACCGAGGCACAGAGAGACTAAGTGACTTTCCCAAGGTCACCCGGAGTCTGTGGCGGAGCAGGAATTGAACCTTGGTATCCAAGCCCCAGGCTAACACCCTAACAACCACTGCACTGTTTCTTTCATTAACCTAAGCTGCGTATTTTTTAATTTCCAGGAAATTACATGATCCCCGCCGCAACTTTGTTTTAATAGCGTCATTAAAACCGGCTGTAGTCTCCTTTTTTCTCCAGAATGCATTGCGATTATTATTATTATTTAATATAACAGTAGTGTCCAGAGTCCTCAGTCAGAACAGAGGCTCCATCGGGATGGGCGCCTCACAAATACACAAACCCTGCCTGAAGAGTTTACAATCAGATCAGAATCATTTTAAAGCCACCACAATATACACGAACCTGGGAGGGGCTGCAAACACCACCGAGGAGGAGATCAACATGAAGAAGCCTAGAGCAGCCAGAGACAGAGACAGGAGATAAGAAAATGAGGTTGTGTTTTGACGAATGTAGCTTATTATGACTGGAGCAAAATAATTTGAAACCCTGGTACTGAGTGGGAAGGAGAAACTATAGGACAATGCTAGCTCGTGTAAAACAGTAACATGGAGAGACTTAAGGGTGACAGTGCATAGCACACAGATAATTCTTTCCAATGTCACATGGCAGCAAGAACAATCCAGGCAATTTTGAGCTGCACAATGGCACTAAAAAACCACCTCTCCATGGAAATGAATAGAGGCAATATCTCAGTGCTCCTCCTGCTTGACCTCTCTGCAGCTTTTGCCATGGTAAACCACAGGTAGCTGCTGTCCTGCTTATGTGGCAAAGTTGGCTCCAGTCTCCAACAGGATGCAGCGAACAGGGATAGGCATCTGCTTCTCTTCCCCCAAAACCTTTCCCTCTGAAGACACCAGGGACCTATCCCGCTCCCTCTCCCCTTCAGTATCTACATGAGACCACTTGCAGTGGTGGGGAGATACACTGGGCTTTACTGCCAAAAATATGCCATTCCCATTCATTTTCTACCAATGCAACCAGCGCCGTGGCAATCCTGGAGGAGATCAGAGCCTGCGCGAACAGGGTGGGGTCAAACTCATCCCAGGCAAAACTGAGGTGACGCAGCTGGTCAGAAAGGGAAGTATTTTGAGGAACTCCCCGCCCTCTTCCCCAAACTGGTGCAAAGCCTCAGGGTCCTGTTTGACTCATCATTCGCTCTAAATGACCAGGTAGCATCAGTAACAACATTTTCTTTGATCTCCGGCTGGCTAGGAAGCTTCCCTTCTTCCTCCAGGATGGGGATGTGGCCACAGCTATCCATACATTCATCTCCTCCAGGCTGGATTACTGTACTCACTCTGCCTGGGTTGAATAAAGAAGCAACACAAAGGCCATCTCCAGGGCAAGCACCCTTATTGTTGTGAAGAGGTCCCTGAGGTTCTGAATCACCACATGTGCTCCAGATCTCAGATTTACATCTCACCGGCGAGAGAACTGCTGCCCCTGTTACCACACTGGGGCATGGGCTTAGTGCGGACTTTAAAGGAACAGGTGCATCTACTAAATCATGAGCAGCAATTGGGTTTTCCTTGGATGCCTCCTATCCAAGTACTGACCGAACCCAATCACGCTTAGCTGGTGAGAGCTTACGTGGGGCACGTCTGCAGGTTCCTGTATTCACCAGTGTGCTTGTACTTCGTTTGCAAGCTCTGTGGGTACATGGACCATGTTTGGTTCTGTGTTTGTACAGCGCCTAGCACGATGAAGTCTTGGTCCATGACTGGGACTCCTAGACGCTATCACGTTACAAATGAATACACAAATAATAATAATTAATAATAGCTGACCCACACGAGGGCACCTGCACTGCCTTCCTTAAGCGACGTTCCCACAGTTAGACTCCTCACCGTCAAGAATTTTTTATTGATATTTAGCCTGAACTTCAACTCTTGCCTCCTAGCCAGGTCCCCCTGTGCCACTCTAAACAACTTCCTTCCCCTTGGGTTTACTGTACGTCCTTCAACTCCTCATCCTTGTTCCTTTCCCTTGGAGGCTTAATAATGGATCTGACAGACACTCTTTGCATTCAACTTTGCCCCAGTCTCTGGGGTAGGTTTGGTTTTATTGGAGCCTCTGTTTTTCCTCTGCAGTCTGCTGCAAACCAAGAACCCTGCCAGGGTAATAAACATGTGATGCAAATCCCAAATGGTTTTTCTCCCTTCCGCCGGCAGTTGCCTCAGGAGTTCCCGAGCGGCTGGAGACTCTAGGATGCCTTCTCTATACCTTCAGACAGAGACGCTGTAAAAACCAGGAAAGCATCTGCAGGATAGAGATGGCTGTGGGGAGGGGCAGAAGGAAACTGGGTAACTGGAATCAGATTATAAACTAAGTAAATAATATTACAAGAGTAAGTGCCTGTTGAGCATTGGCCTCTAGGGCCATGTTAACCCATGAACGTTACAATTAATTTACCAAGTAAATGGCTCAGTGTTAGAACCCCTCCGGGTGGACCCCGGACTATGTGTGGTAACAGAAAGCAAGGGATGCGCATCGTATTATTTTCTAATTTAAAACCAATTGCATCTCGGTATTGAACGACTTCAGGCTCCGAGCTGCTCCCCTGTGGGCTGAGGAAAGAGAGAGGAAGCAAATGAGAGAGAAGGGGGGTGGGAGGTGGGAAGGGGAGGCATAGTTTGAAAGAGAGGTAGCAGAACTTAACCTTGGAAAGCATTCAAATTAAGCTGTGTAATAAGAGAACCACTTCTCTGGGCAAATTTGTTAGGATTAGGTCTAACTGAGCTGTTGAGGAGAATTCAGTGTGGCTCCCAGCCAAGGGAAAACAAGGCTCCTGGCTTCACCCACTGCAGGAGAGCCCAGGCTAATGGCTTTAGTTCAAACTTTGATAGCAAAAAAAATCCAGGAACAAAGACACTAATTCTTCCCAAAGCCCCAGAATCTCAGTTGATACATTTCTGTTTATGTTCATTCATAATGGATACACACAGCTGTTCTTATCATTCATATTCAAATTCCATATGCATCTTTATTATTTATAACTCCAGCTTCAAAACCACTTGGAAATAGATGCGCCAGGCACCGCAATACCCTGGACAAGCCTCTTGCCGGAACTGTGTCCTGGGCTGAGAGTCAGGGTCAAGCCCCACACGTGCTCAGTCCTGGCTTCCTGAGGCCTTGCTAAAATTCACTCTTGGTGGGGAGGGGTCATCCCCAGCCCCTTGCCTGGCTTTCTCAATGGATCTCAGACTGGATCCTCCCTTTTCTTATGGCCCATTCAGGGCTCTTCCTCTTCAATCACAACTTTTGCTGACCTACCAGGAATCTGTGCTTTGAAGGCCCATCCACCCTGTCGGGCCCATAGCTGCTCCCTTCTGCACTCTCTTGGCTAGTCCCAGCCACCATCTTTATATTTGATGTGAACGCTACCACTGTATTTGGATAGCACCAGCAGCACACTAGGCAGGGCCGGCTCTGGCTTTTTTGCTGCCCCAGGCAAAAAAGCCGCCGGCCGCCCCCCGCCCCTGCGGGGGGGGAAGGGAGGGCGGCTGGAGCCCCGGGAGCAGGGCGGTGAGCCCTGGCGGGGGCTCCGCTCTCCCCCCGGCGGCCAGGGGGAGGGGGGCCGGAGCCCTGGGAGGAGGGCGGTGAGCCCCGGCGGGGGCTCCACTCTCCCCCCGGCGGCCGGGGGGGAGAGCACTGGGGGGGAGGGCGGCCGGAGCCCTGGGAGGAGGGCGGCCGGAGCCCTGGGAGGAGGGCGGCGAGCCCTGGCCGGGGCTCCGCTCTCCCCCCGGCGGCCAGAGCGCAGGGGGCAGGGCGGCGAGAGGGTGGCGAGCCCCAGCCAGGGCTCGCCGCTCTCCCCCCAGCGGCCGGGGGGAGGGCGGCGAGCCCGGCTGTGGCCCCGCTCTCCCCGGGGGCTGGAGCGCCGCGCCACCCCCCTCCAGGTGCTGCCCCAAGCACAAGCTTGGTGGGCTGGTGCCTGGAGCCGGCCCTGACACTAGGCCTTTTCCAGATAGCCATGAAGACAAGGTCCTTGCCCCAGAAAGGCTGCAGTCTAGACAGATATTTAATACTGGAGAGCTTGCTGTCTCCTCGGTGTGTAATGTCCACCCCGGACCCCAGCCAGATCCAGCCATTCAGATGTGAACGTACCTCTGAGATAGCAGGCACCGTGCAGGCAGCCTGATGAGCCGAAACCTCAGATGGGAGACACGGAAACCACTGCTGAGGCAGGAGAATGCTGCCTGGGCCTTTCATTGTCTCAAGCCAATACACAGCTTTCCGACTCACTTCAGAAGCGAGGAGTCGAGGCTCAAAGAGGAAACCCCGCAGAGTTCTTTTCAATTCCATCTCTGCGAAGGTTCAGGATTCTCGACAAAAATCCCTCCTTCCTTGGTGGCTGGGAGTTATTTATACTGCACTGCAAGCCACATGGCACCTCTCAGCATTTCGGAAGGAGCCATCCTACACCAGAAGCAGGGACACAGGGTGAAGTTAAGCCAAGGGTGCAGTGAGGGGTAGAGGCTCTCCCCGGGGACGGTAACTCCCTGGGAGCACTGCAAGGTGTAGACAGCTGGGGAAAGGAACTGGCGCAAATGAAAGCTTGGATTCTGTGCCAGCAGCGATTACAACTTTCCCCCCAAATACTTAAGGGCCGTAATAAGCTGGAAAATAACGACAGGTCTGAAGTTTGGGAATGTTTTAAGAGTCTAGTGGAGTGGTGAGGTAACTCTCAGAGGGGCAAACTACACTCCGATCAGCGGGAGGGGGTCTGGAACACATTCAGCGGCTCTGGGTACAATCACTGGCAAAGAGGCAATAAAGCATCACCTTACAGGGGCCAAGGAGAGCCAGCGTAGCCTCTGGGTGAGGCCCACGCTATTGAATAACGCTGAACTCACGGCTGCTCACAAAGGGAAGTGTGTTCGGAAAGAATGCAAGGCGTCTGAAAGGAGAATTACTGCAAGGCCAGGAGCTGCCTCTGCCCCCGAGCCTGGCATAAGTAGCTCAGGTGGGCTGTGAACCTGGCCAGACTAGTTCCTTTAGAAATAGGCCTAGGAGAGATCATCTGCAGGCTCTGATGAAAGATGCATGGAAAGTAGAGGAAGTTCCTCGCAATCAGAGCTCTGGCTGGGACTCCGCCCATGGCTCCTGCAAAGTCCTCACACAGCTCTGCTCCTTACTACTCCCCCAATCCACAATCTCCCCTTCTCTGCTGCCCTAACCCACCCCTGTTCTGCTCACATGACCCCCGCACCCATCACTTTGTTCCCCACTACTCTTCTCACGCTCACAAATCTGACCATCATCACGTGTTTCCTTCATGTGCCTCCATCTAGGCGGGTGGGGTGCACCAGTGCTGGCAAGCCAGGGTGGGACGTCAGCCCTGGAACGCTCACTGAAAGTCACGAGGGACGCCAGAGGAACAGAGTGAATTGCAGACCTTCAGATGACACAGAGACAGTGTTAATGTCTCCGGTGGCTGACCTCAGAGGGGAGATGTCCATGTAGAAACCAACAGACTTCTTCATGGCCTGGTCTGCAGAACCACTGGGAATCTGAGGGAAAGTCTTCCAAATTCCTTTCCCCTTCCAGATCCTGCAGAAAATGTCGGCTAATTTGTGGGATTTGGGGTAAAAAAAAAAAAGAGAATTCACACCAGAAATCCTGTGAAAAGACCAACATGAATTGTTGGGATCTTCAAGAAGTTGAATTTTTTGCTTTAAATTGAGTTTTTATTTCATCAGGTCTTTTCTTTTTAAAAGTTTCTCCTCCCTCCCTTGTACCTTCCATCCGCTTCCTCGTGATCTTTCCCCACTCCCTTAGAATGATTTCTTCTCTTCCCCTCACCCCTGGACTCCCACACTAAAGAGCAATAAATCAGTATCAAATTGGATATTTGATGGAACGTTTGCGTCTTTTAGCATCTGCAGCCAGGAATTCAACCCCCCAGAGAGAGCTCAGATATAGCTGCTCAAATGCTCACCAGCGACATTGTTAAGTTCATGCTGATATTTAAAGAGTTATCACTAGGCGTCTGCGTTAACCCTGCTAAGCACGAGCAGCAGTTCACAACTAACTTGGAGCTGTTGTTGCAGGCTGTGGACCCAAGAATACAGTGCTGTATCAGGACTAGAAAGGGGTGGGTTTATTTTTGAATGAAAGCTTAGACAATCTACAGAGAGACCCTAAGCCAGTGCAAAAGTGCTACAATTCTGCTGCGTGCCTGTGCAATGCTCTTGGTCATTATGTGTTCTTGTCTGGCCAGGCTATCCTCAGTTGAGGTGGCTTTTGCTCAAGGAGATCTCAGGACATCATTCTTCCTCCTCACCTGTTGAGTGTCAATCATGTTTCCGCAAAAAGAAGAACAGGAGTACTTGTGGCACCTTAGAGACTAACAAATTTATTAGAGCATAAGCTTTCGTGGACTACAGCCCTAATCATGTTTCCGTCTGTTGTTCAGAGCACGCAATGCCATGGGGGGAGATTTTTACTTAAAGCGCCCATCCATTGCTCTGGGCACTTTCACAATCAATACAAACGTGCACGCACAGAAATAAAATAAGCACCAACAGTAAAACGGACGTGTCAGCCCAATGTCGATCTGAGCCAGAAAGAATTTCACTTTGTCCTCCTCCTGCAAGGGCTCAGACGAAAGGTGGACTTTGTGGCAAGTCTGTGGGATGCTTTGGGTGCACATTTTTCTCCTCTCTCCCACTCCTCTTCCTTCTTCCCTCATCCCCACTCTCTGGCTTAGTGTGACTGGGACGTGCTGCACCCTGGAGTAGAGGAATTCCCTCTCACGCTGAATGGGGATGGGGAACCCACTGCAGCCTTTAAGCAGAGAGCGCTCTTCTCTTCTGGTGCTGCAGGAGTTGGGTTGGGATGAGTGCGCTATCCTGGGTGGATTGACTCATTCGGTATTTACATACCACTGTAAATTGAATTCTCCTCTCTCTCATGCCTGGTATCCTCCTATCTCCATCCCCTCCGATCGCCTCCTGCTGTGCATTCCTGCAGCTGCCCGCAGTGGCTCCATATGTTTGGAATAGACTCTAATCGTTGGCTCATGTCTCCCAGCGAAAGCCCAGAGCCAGAAGGAAAACATCAGTCTGGATGACGGGAGATGATTAAACTGTGTCCAGTCGAGGGGCATCCCGGGACTGACGTTCTGCTTTGTCTGTCAGTCATTCGCTCGGTCAGTAGCTCCTCGAGCTGGGATCGTTGCTCGGCATACGTAGTTCAGGATTGAAAAAGGAAGTTGAAGGGGGAGGGGGGGGGTCTTGCCAGCCCAGGTGGTCATTTGGATGAGAGACTGGTGATGAAAACTCCAGCTTTCTCTCTTGTCAGGAGCCTCTGGCCTGGGTGGTCTAGAAGGAGGATGGCTGAGGAGGAGATATTAGAGAAAGGCCGGCGGAGCCAGGGTTGTGAGGGAAAGCAGAGAGTCTGCCTCCATCCTCTGCAAGACCTTCTCCCCAGAGCTCAGCCCCTGCACCTCCTCCCTTGTGTGTCTTTCTCCCACCATGTCCCCTAACCCCTGTGGTGTCTGGGGCCCAGATCCTCAAAGGGATGTAGCCTGCCCAACTCCCATTAAAATCAATGGGACTTAGGCACCTAAATACCATTGAGGATCTGGGCCTGGGTGGCTGGAGAAGGCAGAGAGCTAGCCACACTGGGACCATGGAACATCAACTTTATTAACTCACTAGCACTGAGAGGTTGACACATGTAAAATAAGGGGAGGATACCAGAGCAACCAGCGGGTGCCCTGCAGGAATGCAAACCCAGTGACCCAATTCCCCTGTTCCTCAGACCCATAATAAACCAGTTACCCTCCCTCTTTCCCCAGCAGCCAGCCGCAGGGTGGAGCGGTGTCACGAGGCTCAGAGGCTGCTCAGTCTTGGTGGATCAGAAGGGGTGCAGGGTCAGCAGGCAGACCCAGGATTGTGCAGGGCTTGGGGCCGGATTATATGGAAAATAATAAGGATGGAGGCATGGCGTGAAAGGCCAGAGCAGCAGCGCAAGTGGCCAGGGTGAAGACACGGGCGCCCGGCACTCTTCCCTCTGAACGAGACAGCAATTACCCTCCGTCACAAGGCCAGGAGTGGGGAGGGGTACTGCACTCCTTCCTTCTGTCTCCCTTCCTCCTGCTCCCCCGTCTTGCCCTGCCCACGTCCCTCACTGCTGCCTTTGTGTCCTCCTCCTCTGAGCGCCCCGTCACAGAGGCAGAAGCAGAGCTCAGCAGATCCTTGTGAATGCTACGCTGCATTCGGCCATTTCCATTGGGGTTTCCCCCCTCGGGACTGAGGCTACGTGATGAGAGGAGGCCAGGTCTGTGGTGGGGCCGGTTGGGATTCATGGTATGTCCCACCAGCCCCTGCTGCCTGGGCCCCCTGTTCTCACTCTGGGGCAGGCAGCAGCAGAGGCCAGGTGTGGGGAAGGAGCCGTGGGAGGAAGACAAGACAACACAGAGCCCAGAGTGACTCCACAGCGTCTGGGGAGCATGAGGCAGGTGGCCTGTCAGACAGAAGGGCTCTTCCGATGCTCAGATGGGCCATGGGACATGATGTGACAGCAACTGTTGGGGTGGAGGACAGAGGGAGAAGAGAGGCTCCATCTCAGAACCCTTATCTCTAGTGCTCTAAGGGTGAAGCAATTCCCCAGGGGTGCCCAGCATGTTAGAACCCAGGAGCGCCTAGCTCCCAGCCCCCCACTCAGACCTCAACTGTCTCTCATACCCATGTCCATTGGCAGGAGGATAAATTAATGGAGATATCCCATCTCCTAGAGCTGGAAGGGACCTTGAAAGGTCATCAAGTCCAGCCCCCTGCCTTCACTAGCAGGACCAAGTACTGATTTTGCCCCAGATCCCTAAGTGGCCCCCTCAAGGATTGAACTCACAACCCTGGGTTTAGCAGACCAATGCTCAAACCACTGAGCTATCCCTCCTCCCCTCACCTATGCGGAACCTATGAGTTTGGGATGTTTTCATACAAAGCCAGCAAGACCAACCCAGCTCCCCTTACCCGACCCACAATTGGCACTAGAGCTTCTTAGAGAAGTGAAGGGCTCCGTCCTCTCAGGGCAACATGGGCTGCTCAGGGACATGCCGAGGGAGGCTGGAGAAATGGAAATATGGCTAACCCAGACGTCTTTCACGTAATTAATCAGCCCACAAAGTCCTGGAAGCAATAAATCCAGAAATCAGACTATAAAACCAAACAGGGCAACAGCTCCCCCTGAGAACATCTCCTGCTCTGCTATGAGTTCAGAGGGAGGAGCAGCCCGCCAGCTGGGATGAGGAATGTAGACCCCATCCCCCCTTCAAGGCGGTTCCCTTAGATGGGAACGCTCCTGTTAGCAATTAGGATGCCTTAAAGGGTTCCCATTAGGGTGACCAGATGTCCCGATTTTATAGGGACAGTCCCGATTTTGGGGTCTTTTTCTTATATAGGTTCCTATTACCCTCCCACCTCCTGTCCCGATTTTTCACACTTGCTGTCTGGTCACCCTGGTTCCCATTAAGGTGCTTAGATTATAAATGCAGCCTAACTCAAAATGCTTTGTGACGGGGTGCTCCACTCACCACTAGGTATAGCGCCTCCTCCTGGCCCTTCGGGGAATAGCTCACCAGGTCAATGCCCCTTCCCCGCCATCTCTCTCTGGGTCTGCAGTCCCTGTCTCACTCCACGAGCTGCTGCCGCCTCTTCATGACTCAGCCCTCAGGCCAGGTCACTCTATGCGTTTTCCCCTTCCGGGGTACCAAAGCCTTCCTTTTGCAGCTCTGGGCATGCTTCCCATTCACTGCCCTGTGGTGCCACGCCCTGAATGGCTGGCAGGGGCACGTAGGCCCGCCCTCTACTCCGGGTTCCGGCTCAGGGACCCTCTGGCCAGCAGTCATGGTCTGTTCCCTTCTAGACCCTACTGCCTTTGCCTGACCCCCATCTCCTACCTTTCTGGCCTCCCCCTGCTCTGGGTTTGCCAGCCCAAACACACCTCCCTTCTCCCAGAGAGTGACTGTAGACTGCCTCCCTGCAGCCCCCTTTCTACAGCCAATTTCCCACCTTGACAGCCCCAATTCAGCGGGGCTCCCTCTGTCAGGGGATTGCTTAGCCACCCGATTCCTCTCAGCTGTGGCCTGTTGGGTTAACGAGCCCCCTTCTTTGTCTTCTTTTAGGGCAAGTGTGGGGCGAACACCCCATCACACGGTTAGATCTGAGTATTAATGATTATTACTCACCTAGCGCCCTTGGGTGTGCTTATGGAGAGTCTTCCCAATAACAGCCTCCATTTTGGTAGGTCCTAGGAAAAACACTGTTTTAGTTCCTCTCTGCAGCAGCCAGTGACGCACAAACACTCCTTCCAAGTTGGTGCTGCTGATGCCCAGGCACACAGGGATGTTGTGGGGTGGATGAAGGCACCCAGAGATTCTTGCTGAGGACAAGGGGCAAGGAGGAAGAATGGGTGTAGCCAGATAAGGATCTGTAGGGGCCTGAACATCCCTATGGATCTCACCCCAGATGTGATTCAGGACCCAACTTCCCTTCATCATATGGAAAAGCACAGACTTGTTTAGGAAGCTACTCTGAGGGCTTCACAGCCATTGGAGGGTGCGGGCCCTGCCAGCGGAATTACACATGGGCAGCTGTTGAATGGGACTGCCTCTCCTGTACAAACCTCAGACTGCTGCTGAGACTGGAGCCAGGCTGCCTGCCCGGTCCTGGCTCCTGGCCCCCCTCTCCCACTGAGCCCGCCCGTTCCACCAGCCTGGGCTCCCTCACCCTGTCCTGCTGGGCCAGGACCTCAAGCCTCCTCTTAGCACACCACAGGTAGGGACATACCCAGCTGCAGAAAGGCACAGACACTGAAATCAGCTCTGCATGGGAAGAATCAGCTAGGGGACTGCCCCGCACTCAAGTGAACACCCCCTCTGGGGTGCAAACCCAAAGGTAGAAGAATCATAGAAGGATTGGAAGAGATCTCAGGAGGTTCTAGTCCAACCCCCTGCTCAATGCAGGACCAACCCCAACTAAATCATCCCAGCCAGGGCTTTGTCAAGTCTTTGTATTGTCTTGTGCTGCACAGAAATCTATACAGCGCAAACTCATGAAAATCGCCCCCTCCCTCAATGTGGGAGAAGATAGGCACAGCTTTCTCTGCCCCTCCCCCCCGCACAATCTGGTTTAAAGAAAACAAAACACGCTTATTAACTGCAAAGGTAGATGTTAAGTGATTATAAGGGTTAGCCAACAGCTCAAAGCAGATTACTGAGCAAATCAAACAAAACACCCAAACTAAGCTCAATACATTAAAGAAACTGGTTACAAGTAGTATTTTCCCACCCTAAATGTTGCTTTAGGCATTTCTTTCCCAGGCCAGCCTGGGTTCAGCGCTTCTCCTCCCTTAGTCCTTGTTTCTTAGATAGTCTCAGCAGTCATCCTGGGCGGGGATTCAGTGAAGAATCGACCCTGATTACCTCCCTCCCCAGCCTTAAATAGGATTTACATATGGCGGGAATCCTTTGTTTCTCAGATTGATCCCCACCCCCTACTAGTGGAAAAATACTAGCAGTCCAAGATGGAGTCCAGTACCAGCTGACATGATCACATGACCCTGCAGTGTCAATGCAGCATCCCAGGAAGCTTCTCAGGAAGGTGGGAGATTAACATTTTGAAAGTCCTATTGTTCTCCTTAATGGCTCATTAACTAACCAGCCAGCCAGATTGCATTTTGTCTGGTGGGCGTTCCCCAGGTGCAAACACAGTTGTAATTGTTACATAGTCAATATTCCTAACTTCAGATACAGAAATGAAACATGTATACAAATAGGATAATCATATTCAGTAAGTCATAACCTTTCCAAGGATACCTCACATGGCCCATCTTGCATAACACATCTCAGTTATGCCATAATCAAATCATAACAATATCTCTATGAAGAATATGGGGCGTAGTGTCACAGGGACATGTACCTAAAACCTGCATTGCCCAAATTATTATTTAGACAATAATCCCATAATCTGCTCCAAACAAGCCTCTTCCGATGCACCTTCCATCACATCCGGCAAGAGCAAAATCCTCTCCCTGGCGGCGGGACGCAGCCCACGGGCTGTCCCCAAGGATTGGGATGTCAGCAGGGCCGGCTCCAGCTTTTTGGCCGCCCCAAGCAGCGAACCAAAAAAAAAAAAGATAAAGCCGATCGGCGGTACTTCAGCGGCAGCTCAAAGAGGAAGAGAGGGACTGAGGGACCCGCCGCCACACTGCCGCCGAAGACCTGGATGTGCTGCCCCTTTCCATTGGCCGCCCCAAGCACCTGCTTTCTTCGCTGGTGCCTGGAGCCGGCCCTGGGTGTCAGCTAGAGGGGCAGGATCCCGCTCCCACTGAAGTCAGTGGTAAACCTCTCACCAACTTCAGTGGGAGCCAAGTTAAGCCTGAGAATGGGAGCTGACAGGGACGCTAGAAAAGGGAGTAGGACCAAGTGAATTCACAGGTCACAGGCCCTTGAGTATAGAGGACTCTGAATTCCTGTCCCGGGGGCTCCCTCTGCAATTCTGAAACAGGGTGATGCGAGCAGCAAGCATTCCTATGCTGTGCCAGGAACCCCCCCCCCCCAGCCTTCCCGCTGTGACAAGGGTAGGGAGGTCTATCCTTCTCCAATCACAGCTATTAGAGAGGAAAGGGGTCCCATCCAACGCTTCCTCACTGGGAAACCACTGCAGGAATGTTCCCTACAATCTGTTCTCCAGGACTATGGCGAGTGTGGTTTAAATATCCCAAGGGATAGAGACATGGGAGACTTCCACTTGTCAACCAGGAAGCTTCTCCTGAGTCAGACTACATTTGCCTTTGCTCTTCTTCACCCCATTCCCTCTCGTTACGCCCCCACGTATCCTCTTAACTAATTCCATTCCCCCCTGGCACTACCCACACCCTTGTGATGCCCACAGCCTGGTATGGTGCCCATTAGCCATTCTCGCCCCAAGCTCTCCAGGGTCAGCTCTATTGTTTAACTCCTTCCCGCGTAACTCAGCCCCTCCTGCTGCTGATGGCTTTTGTTGCTTTTCTCGGCACCCCTCCAGTCTGCCAATGCTTCCAGCAATGAGGGGCACAGAGCTGCGTGCGGAGTCCGTCTGGGGTCTCCTCAAAACCATCCCGTCCCTGTGCCAAACATGAGGCCTCTGCAAACACAGAATCACGTTGGCCTATTTGTCTCACCGCAAATGCCTTTCTGGCTTGCTCCATTCTTCCCCACACCCAGCCATTCTGCCTTCAGGGGTCTCTCCCGCCCATTGAGCACAAAACAGGGCTCTGCTTGTCGGTGCAAGGTGCTTTTTAAACGCCCGGCTGTTTGGCTTGGAAGAGCAGGGAGGGGGCTGAGGGACAGCCCTGTGCTCCTTATGAATGACTTCCCATACTTACCTTCTGCCTCCTCTTATTAAGTCCCTTTCCCCAAGGTAGAGGCACATTTGGCAAGAACAATAAGGACTGTCCTTCCCCATTGCACCAGCACACGGCCCAAGCTGGATAGTTAGAGGCTGGCCTAAAGAAACAGACGTGCCGGTGCCCTGCTCACGCTGGGCTAGAAATGCCCGGCCTCCGGAGGATAAGCAGGAGATGCCACCTTGTTAGGGATGGACAAAGATCAGCTCTTCACACGCTCCACGGGAGCATCAGGTGCTCATCCATCTCCTAGAACGTTAGTCTCCTAGGGTGCCTGGAAGGCTGCTGGTGACTCATGGTGCCTGTTTCACACTGTTGATTCCCTAATTGCCCCCTCGCCCCTAAATCCCTTCTCCCGGCAGACATGCTCTATACAGTACAGTTTGCTACATGCTTCCTCTTGAAGACCAAACACATATGCAAATCAATGGCATTTGCACATGCAGCCCCTCCAGCTTTCTCCCTGAAGGCATCTCTGACTTTAACTCCTCCATCTATATCGATCTATCTATCCAGCCTATATAGATCCTCTCTGCCCCTTCTTCCAGCCTCAGCTACATCCGGCGGCCTCCTGCCCTTGCCACACATATAGCCTGTCACCCTCACCAGCCACAGCATCTTCACTTGGTCTTTCTCGCTTCACTTGCCAGCACCCGTCTTGCCTCCAGCTCCCTGTCGGGGCAAAGGCCAATTTCGATCATCTCCGTTCAAACTAGACAAAGTCTCAGCGCTGTTTAACAAAGGCCTCTTACATAGCAATTGAACGTTCAGTTTTCTCATGTTCTGTACTGAGCACAGAGGCCCGGGACTCAGCAATACAAGCTAACTGTCATTTATAAAACAATGTTTAAAATAAAAAATAAAAAGAATAGGTCATAGCAGAAGCTCCAGAAAAAAATCTGCTCCATGCAGTCCACCTGCAAACTAGTCAATTAGCCAGGGCACTTCTCCTCACCTGTCTTGGCAGTAAATCATCCCTTCAAAGGGAACGGTAAGATAGGATCTAGGCAGCTAGATATGGTTCAGAGCAAGAGCTTAACAGCAATAGTGATTGTAGCAGATAAGTGAATATGTGAAGTCCAAGGTTTAAATTAACTAATCACTACTGATGATTCGGATAGTCTGCAGGGGACAAGGAGGAGTGATTTATGAGGAAAGATTAAACAAACTAATTGGGCCAGCCTCATCACTTAGGAGATTTGAAAGGAGAGTGGAGAGCAGACTGCAAGGCGGAACCCACAGTGGCCCCTGGGGGAAGGGGTTAGGTACCTGATTTTCAGTAATCAAGTGCACCTTTGCACTTACTTGACATGCACACACAGGCGCATGCAGAGAAGATTTGGCCTGGATGGCTGGTTCGATTAGTGCAAACCCCAGATCTGCGTGTGCACCCGTAGCAGTACAAATGCACACGAGGCCTGCCTTCGCCCAGGCACAGACGTTTGCGGCCTTGGTTAGTGAAAATCAGGCCTTTTGTGAACCAGTGGGTCTTTTTCATTTCTGCTTTTTTAATTTGTACAGTTAGTTACGGTCTGTTACTGCAGAACAGTTCTGCAAATAGAGCAGTCTCACGTTACAACCTCTCAGAAGGCCCTGGCTGAGTTTAGCCCTTAACTCAGTAAAGGTTTGTTGTTTAGCATGATTGGGTTGACTCAGGGTCTCTCTTATTCATCACGCTGGAAACCTGCTGCTTTTGGTCCTTAGGACACCGAGAGAGATACAGAAATGATAGGCTTTAGGAAGCAGAATCCATTGACTCCTCCACTCTCTTGCGTCAGGCTCCATCTTTCTCTAGTCAGGTCATGCGTCCTTCATGTCTGCTCAGGGCGGTCTCTCCTCTGGCTTCTTAGGAATCCTCCAGCAATCCCCTTTCGCAGCGCTTAATGTGTGTCATGGCTTGTCAGGTCTGAGCACCTCTAGGCTTGGCAGTTCATAGCCCCGGCACCTCTGGGCTTGCCGCATCAGTTATGAATGTAAAAAAAAAATTGCTTGAGGCCCGGCACCTCTTTCATTACAAATGAAGCACTGCCCTATAGATTGTGGGGCTGTAAGCATGTGACTTGCTGGCTGGTGCGCCCCGGGTGTGGTGTAGCAGGCTCTCCTCCTTAGCGCTCCTTGCAACTCTGCCCTTCAGCCAGGTCACACAGAGTCTCACCCTTCTGGAGTACCAACAGCCCAACCAATAATAGTCCGTCAACTTCTTGTTGGCCCCTCGGTCCGAGTCTGGACTCGCTCAACCCTACTGCAGGTGTCAGGGGTTTCAGTAGCCCTTAACCCTTGTTGGGAGGGTGGTCCCCCCAACCTTCCTTGGTGGGCTGGTGGGGCAACCCAGGCCCTCCCCTCCACTAGGTTTCAGTCCAGGAACCCTTGAACACGCAGTCAAGGCCTGGCTACATAGACCCCCGACTGCCTCCCTGGACCACTTCCTACCGTGCCCTGTCATGGGCCTTTGCCTCAGCCTCTTCCTGGGTTCCCAATATATCAGCCCTGCTCTCCCTCTGCCTTGTCCACTGGCTCACTGCAGAGCTTCCCAGCACTTTCTGCCACCCAGCGGGTCCTGCTGGAGGGGAGTTTCCTCCACCGCCCCATCCTCCTGCTCCCTGCAGGCCACAGAATCCGGGGCGCACTCACTTCCTGCTGCTCCTTCCCAGCGGCCTTGGGCTCCCTGGTGCAGAGCTTAGGCCCTGCCTACCAGAAGTCCCACCCCGCTCCCTGAGCTCAGCCATACTTCTCTCACGGACAGCCAGAGATCTGCTCCCCTTCCGGGGACTGAGTCGGGTCCAACCTTTTAACTCTCCCTACTGCAAGTGTAGTGGGGTGAAGCTGATGGGACCCACAGGCTCTCATTAACCCCGCCAGGCCCTGTTTTACAATGCTCTTATCTCCACGGCATTTTTGTCCTGCATGGCTTGGATACTTCATGACTACGTCACTGGCTCACTGACAAAACGGTTCCCAGCCTCCCTTAGTTGTATAACAGAGATCTGCTGCCTGGGATCTCACTGACCGAGGCTCCCTCCTGGAAACTCATTTACCCCATGAGATCCACCCACCCCTCCATGCTATGCCACCTCACCTCTCAGCACTTCATCTCCAAACAAACTAAGCCCCGGAGGAGTCCCTCACCGCATCCTATTCAACCAGGGCCGGCTCTAGGCACCAGCAAAACAAGCTGGTGCTTGGGGCGGCACATTTTTAGGGGCAGCATGGCCGGCACCACAATGCCGCCCCTAAAAATGTGCCCCGGCTGCCCTAGCTCACCTCCGCTGCTGCCACTCGCGCACCGCTGCTCCCCCTCCCTCCGAGGCTCTCAAACCTGGGAGGGATGGGGAGATCCCGAGTGGCCGCGGCGCGCGAAACAGCTGATTCGCGCGCCGTTGCTCCCCCTCCCTCCCAGGTTTGAGAGCCTGGGAGGGAGGGGGAGATTCCGAGTGGCCGCGGCGCGTGCGCCACTTCTCCCCCTCCCTCCTAGGCTTGAGAGCCTGGGGGAGAAGGCAGGGCTGGGGATTTGGGGAAGGGGCGGAGCTGAGGCGGGGCCGGGAGTGGGGTAAGAAAAAAACGGGGGCGGCCAAAATTGTTTCTGCTTGGGGCGGCAAAAATCCTAGAGCCGGCCCTGTATTCAACCCCAATACAGCTTCTGATCACGACGAGCAAGCAGCAAAAGGCTTGGTTTGGCCTGGCCTTGAAATTTGAGGTTCCCTCTCTCCCATGACTTGCTCCGGCTCCGTCCCTTCCAGAGACCTTCTCCTGGTTCCTTCTTCCCGCTTCTCCCAGGGTGGTCCTCCCACACCCCGTGCTTCCATTTGCAGTCTCTCACTCCACGTTTAGGCCCACCCCTGTGTCTCTCCCTGGGCCGTGAGAAGGGGCTGAACGCCTGCTTGTTACAGTGACAGCTTTATTGCTGCCGTGAATTACGAACTAGAGTTGTGAGGAAGTTTAAATGCTTCTTGTCTTGTAGATGCTTTTCCTATTAGCAGATAATTTTTATTGTTCTCAGACAATGGTCTGTTGCTGTGAGAATCTAAATCACGGACACATGCTGTGCTCTGTTCTGCCCTGTGTTTACTCGCTTGCAGTCACTCACTTTCCTGATCATGTGTCGGTGCATGTTGATTCCACCCTAAGCGGAAGTGCGCCTTCACTTTGTGCTACTCCACTAAACTCTGTAGGAACTGCCGAGTCTCCGTCTGTCCTGTTGGCTGCAATAGCGTCGAGTTTACCCCTGTGCTGCACTGAATCACGTGTAATCAGCTGCAGCCGTCCCAGTTAGTGGAGTCTTTTCTCATGTTATGGGAAATGCACTTGTGGGTTTCCTCTTCTGGGAGCACTGGAGGTAGCCAATGGGCCTCCTCAGGGCTTCAAAGCACTGACAGTTGGTTGCTTCTTGGGCTGAGAACAAAGCTCCATTGAGCAGTGGCCAGCAGTTGTTGTCCCTGTCCCTTGCTGTGCCTCAGGCATCTGATCCCTGGTGCACGAAGACATTGCAGAGGGCGCCGTTTGCAGACAGTTGCAAGCTGCCTTTCTCACAGATGTTCTCTCTCTGCCCTCATTAAGGAGCTCAGCCTGCCCTGCTCTGAATGGGAAAGAGAAGTGAGGCTCCCAGCTCAGTCCTTTCTGCATGGCACAGCGTCACAGGTTTGTCTTGCAGCTGGTCTCAGCTCAGCGAGGTGCCTCTTGGACAGGAGTGGATTTAGACAGGGCTGGGACCGCGTTTGTTCCCCTCCCTTTAGTGCATAAATTGATTAGAAATTTACAAAAGATGCAGCAAATTGTGCTACTGATCAAGGTCAAATCAAGAGACCTTGGAAGCTGATCTTTGACAGAAGCCCTGGGGCTCCTGGTCCAACACCAAGTAGTGATTGAACCCTGGCCTTGGAAGCCTGAAGGGTAGCTTAATTTCCAGCACCATCAGTGCATCACCTCTTACACAAGGCGCTGGTACCGTATGGGGTAATGTGATTTTCAGCAGGGATTGCGAGCTTGACTGTGTAAATAACACAGTTAGAGCCACCGTGAAGCCAGCTGTTTTCATGTGAAAATGGAAATTTAATCGAATACCAAGCAGGGATTGCTGTGGCTGTTACGTGTGCAATAGCTACACGAAAGCCAATTTAATTTGGAGATGTTGCCAAACAAACAAAGAAACCAACCACACATTCAGAATACACCATTGACCAGGCTTTGCGCAAGAAGCAGCATTTGGAAATTGAGACTGCCTGCTAATAGTACACAGACCAGGAAGATGTACAAGAATCCAGTGCCTTGATCTTCATCGCCCTCCTCTTCCCCAACAGAGAAAGATGGGCAATCAGGGACAATTTCCCTGACCCCTCGAGAAGTCACTGTCACTGTTATCTGCACTGTGCAGGGTCCCTGGCAGAGGCGTAGCGAGCGCCCTCTGTACCCTCCGACCGGAGGGGGTCCCGCAAGGAAGGGGGCCCCTAAAAGTGGCAAAATAAATACCACATTCCAGTTTCTGCATTGTAAGGGGCCCCGCCCGGACATATGTTCGGAGGGGGCCACTGTTTGGAGGGGGCCACGTTCTTTGTCGCTATGGCCCTGGTCCCTGGGATTGTCCCTGGATGGTGGGAAATGCAGGGAGTCATTCCAGGACTAGCCAGAGCTGCATCTTTCGTGTGTGCAAGCTCACGGGATGCACCTGATATTTTTCAAGTGATAAGGCTGGCAGAGAACCAGGACTCCCTTGTTATGCCTAATGGGAGTCACACCCAGGAAACCAACACTAACATCTCTGTGTACCAGTACAGCAGTCATCCTTCCAGCAGCCTCTCTCTGTCCCTTGGATTCTTTGACAGGAAACTGTGCTGAAACCAGTACCTCAGGTGGACAAGATACAGGACATTCAGGCTCACTGTTCAGGAGACGGCCCAGCCTGGTGCATTTGGTTTGTGATAAGTGATTTGCAGAAAAGCTGGGTGGTTATTTTGGTTATCATTTGGCTTCTGGGCCCTCCCATAATGCGCTTGGTGTTGTCTGCACATGGAAGGTGGCACAGTCTCTGCCCAAGCAGCTTGCTAAAATGACAAGCCACATACCGTGAGTGGGAGACAAGGACAGTGTAAGCCTACCTGACCTTCAATCTAAACATTATTAGCCAAGCTGGCCCATTTCTGGGTGGCATCAGGGCAGAAATGGGCCTTAAGCATCAGTTTGGGAAGCAGATCTGACCAACTTCCCATTGGACTTCTCTCCTTGGTGGTGAGGAGGTGGCAGTGTGGACTGTTTGGGGGATTGCAGACCTGGAAACTTTCACCATGGTACTGTGCCATTCTGCTTCCCAATAGTTTTGTTCATTCAGTGATTTATTTGGCTGCAAGAGTCTAACAGTAAGCTCTTCAGTGCTGCCGATTTGTCTAAGACTCCTTGTTTCAGCTGGCTGAAGTCATCCCAGTTTGAACTAGTGCAAAGGCCGTGATGCAGCCAGAGATACCTGGGGAAGTCTGGGTTGTATTGTTGGGTCCATTCAAGTATGGAGAAGGAATTCCCACTGGTCTGTGCAGCAGATCTTGTGGAGAATGGCTTTGCTTTTGCCTTTGACTCACAGAGGAAGAAATGTGGCCACCACACAGTTCCCTGATCCTGCAGTCTTCAGCTCTGGGACGGAGCTCCATGGGCTTTTCAGACAGAGGGGCTGGTTCACTGAGCTCCTTTCCCCAGGACCACTTCTCTCCTTACCCTGGGCACTGAGCTCCTTTACTTGCAGTCTGTGCTGTCCTTCTCTCCGAACTCTTCCATGCTTCACAGCTCTGAGGGTTTCTGAAAAGAGTTGGGACACGGGGACTACACAGCCCCCTAACACACTGCAGTTATGGGGTGTGAGCATGTTCCCTGCTGCCCCAGTGGGGTCAGGAATGAGGCCCTATGGACCAAGCCCCACCTGGTGGTTACAGGCCCTGGCAGGAGCAGTGGGGAAGTTTGTTCACATTTGGAAGCGGGAACTGCTGTTTGCTTTTATCCGTCCGCTCCCAGCCCGTGCGTCGGTGCTCACCACCTGCAAGCCGTTTCCTAGGTAACAGAAGGACGTCAGGTTTGTGTGGAGTCAGCAGCAGAAAAGCTCACGTGGAAAGTTGGTGGAAAGAGTCTCTGTAACTTACGGGAAGTCTGATCAAGGCGCTGAAACCCCCCCTCCCATGCCGAGAGGGAGCGGATGCAGCTCTCCGTGTGGGGAAGCTTGACATGGTGGAGGCAGAGCAGCGACCGTGAATGGAGACCGGAGCACAGGCCTGTGGACTAACCACAGGGCCGACTTGGGCGGCTGAGCATGTATGTAAAGAATTCCTGCGGGAGCTGGAGGGTGAAGGAGGGAATGAGCCCCAGCGCAGGCAGGAGGCAGGTGTTCTCCCGCAGCCCATCAATCCCTCCTCTGTTCCTACTCTACCTTCTGGAGACTAATTTGCTGGCAGGACCCCGCCTGTGGGGCTGTCTGGAAAGTTGCTGACGCGCCGGTTTACAGAGGAATAACTTCATCAGTGAAACATCCCAACTTCCGCCAAAGAAAAGGGGGATTAGCCTTGAAAGGGCCCTGTCTGCATGCGGAGAGGGGGAGCTGAGCTAAACCCCTTTTGTATGCAGACACTGCAGCTCCTAATTGAGGCCTAAACATTCCTATTCTGAGCAGAGTTTCTGTTCCCCAGCGGCACACGGGCTCCACAATCCTTCATTCATTACCGCTGCCTGTTGCAGAGCGGGAAACCATGGATTTAGCGAAGCGGGAGATGCCAGCTCCTGATACACGGTACAGTACAGCAAGGGGCTAGGTGCCCCAGAAACTCAGTGCTGACAGGAGTGAGCAGTGGGGTGGCTGATGGAGATGACAGGAGAAAGAGCTGGGGAGCTTGGGGCAGAGATTGGGGGAAGAGGTGGGGGAACTTGGAGAGAATAGGGGAGAGCGGCCTAGCACATGGGGGAGCGCAATTATCCATATCACAGGTGAGCATTAACTCCTCCAGGGTTGAGATCCTTGGCCTGCATGACCCTGCATAGCAATGGCTTCCTTAGCCTGATCGCTAGTCCTTACCCATGGTGCGTGATGGGAACCAGATGACGTGGCAGGGCTTCTCGCCCTGACGGAGACTTGATTCAATGGGAGAAGGAGGAATACCTTCCCTTTGTGTGCATGATGGACAAAATGAGTGAATGGGGTAACTGGGTAACATTTACCTCGCTGTCCTGTGTATTCCCCTATGTCTCACACACCCAGCAGCGCCAGCACCTCACGAGCTGCACCGCGGGCCAGACAGGGGTACGCCAACCAGCCCCGGCACCTCATGCCTCATACGCTGCACACCAGCCAGCCCCAGTGCCGCACATCTCACCTGCCACGTAACAGCCAGTCCTGGCTCCAAACGCCTCACATGCTGCATGCTGGCTGTCCCAGGCACCCAACGCTTCATGTGCCACACGCCAGCCAGTCCTGGCACTGAATGCCTCATGCACCAGGCACCAGCTAGTCCTGGGGTCTCCTACACGACATGCCAGCCCGCCCCGGCACTGAATGTCTCACGCACCACATGGCAGCCAGCCCTGGTGCCGAACCCCTCCTGCACCGTGCACCAGCCAGCCCTGGCCCCTTGTGTGCTGCACCAGCCCTGGTGCATCACACCACAGACACTGAGAGTCTGCCAGCCCCAGTGCCTCACCTTATGCCTCATGCACTGAGTGTCAGCCGGCCCCGGGCGCCTCAAGCATTGCGCACCAGCCAGCCTCAGGGCTTCACACCGCCTATGCTGAAAGCCAGCCCACCCTGGCACCTCACACACTAAGCACCAGCCAATCCTAGTGCCGAACGCCTATCACACTACATGCCAGGTGCCCCTAGTGCCAAACATCCTTTGGCACCAGCCAGCCCCGGCACCTGATGCCTCTCATGCTACATGCCAACCGTCCCAGATGCTTCATGCCTCGTGCACTGCATGCCAGCCAGCCTGGGTGCCTCACACCTCACGTGCTGCGCCCCTACCCGCCCCAGTGCTCAGCGTCTCGTGTGATGAGCGCCAACCAGCCCTGGCACCTCATGGCTCAAGCACTGCATGCCAGCCAGCCTCAGGTCAGCCAGCGCCAGCCCCAAATGCCTCATGCACCATGTGCCAGCCAGACCCAGCACCTCATGTACTAGCCAGCCCTGGCAGCGAACGCCTCACCAGCTGCACGCCAGCCTCAGGCCTCGCCTCATTCACTACACACTGCCCAATTTCTGCTAGGAATGAGGCAGGTGTGAAAGGCTCGTTAGAACAAACTCTAAAACCAGGTGTAAATGTATTATATGGGCCAAGTTAAACTCTGCTGAGGTCAATTGAGTTACTGGAGCTGGTCAAACAACAGAAAAAGTTATTCACAAGCAATTATTCAATGCACAAATATTTCCAAAATTGGTAATGAATTATTCAGGCAGCTCTCAGAGTTATATCTGGGACAATTTGGCTCTATCTATCCCAGACAGAGCATTCCAGATCTCTGCAGCAAACAGAAAACATTATGAGCAGTGTATTATCTGATCTGCGCTGGGTGCTGGGCAAAGGCACAGATGCAGACACAGTCCCCATCCCAAAGAGCTTCCAATCTACTGATCAGTGAGAAGGGCAGTCCTGAACTGCAGACAAGACCTCAGATGGGACAGATCGTTCCATTGTGACTCTAAACCAATTCCCGCTGTAACAGCGTATGACCTGGGCCAAAAAGGTAACAGGTGGGAGATGTTCTGCAGAGCCAGAATCCAGGCACAGGGTCCCACTCACCGCTAGAGCGCCTCCTCCTGGTTGTGCTGGGGATTAGCGCTTTCTGGTCCAACGCCCCCTTCTGCCACCCGATGCGTGCCCGGGGCTGTCTCTGTCTCTCGCTCTCCGAGACTCCATGTGCTCTCCCTTCCTGGCCTGGCCCTCCAACCAAGTCACTGTGTGTTTTCCCTCTTCCAGGGTATCAAAAGTCTTTCCTTACAAACTGTCTCAAGCAGCCTCTCCTTTCACTTCCCCAGTGGCTGGTAGGGGAGCCCAGGCCTGCTCTCTTACCCGGGTTCAGGCTCAGGGACCTGCTAATCAGCAGCCGAGCTCTACAGCGTCTTAAACCTTGTTGCTATTTCCCTGAGCCTTTTCCTACACCCTCTCCCCTAGGTTTCCTTCCTTCCCTCTCTAATGTACAGAGAGTGGCTACCGGCTCCCTCCCTGCAGCCCCCTTTCTGCTGCCAACTTCCTGGCTTTATACCAGCCCGCCTATTCCTTCTCAGCTGGGCTCCATCCTCAGTCAGTCTTTCAACCCCTGTCCCTTCCCCAGGGGCAGCCTCTCTGGTTAACTAACCTAATTTAACCTGCTCTGCCTTGTGTGGGGTGGACACCCCATCACACCCCTGCAGGCTGTATTTATACATTGATTATGGTGCAATTAATCTGCTGAAGCCACACAAATTCACATGACCACTGGAACAAATTAGCAAGGGAAGTGGTGGATTCTCCACCTCTTGCTGTCTTCAAATCTGGAAGGCATTCCTGAGCCAAACAAAAGTGATTGGACCCAATACAGGGGTGACAGGGTGGACTTTAGTGGTCCGTGCTCTACAGGTGGTCAGATTAAATGAGCTAATAGTTCCTTCTGGCTTTACAGTCTATGAATCTATGAAAACTGGATTCTTAATGCAAGAAAACCAACCCAGGGATAATTTGGTCAGCTCAGTCCCCCCACATCAGTGTTATTACAATAGGGGGTCTGATTCACAAAGAAAGAACCAGAAAAATGGAGACCTCAGACTACACTTATGAGTTAGATCTGTTATATACAGTAATGAGCCAAATTCATCCCTCTGGAAGCCTGCAGATGAATCCGGCCTGATGTCCGCAAAGTGCTTTGGCTATGAAATGTGCTCTGTAAGTGATAAGTTTTTCATGCTACGAGAAGTGCCTTTCAACTTCCAAATAAACCAGCAGAATACAGAAGTAATACAGGGATAAAAGCATCTACTAAAGAGACTGCTATAGGACATGATTCTTTTTTTAATTAAAATAAAAAAAACCCAACTTACATATTAAAAAACAGCAGCAGTAAGCAAGAAACAACCGCCTTCCTGAACCAGATTATTCTCCCCAAAGAAAATACAAGCTTTTCAAACAAACCAATAGAGCAACTGGAAACAGGCGGAGCAATAATAAATACTACTAACAGGCAAAAGCCCGACGTGCTGACAGTTATCTGATTGACAGTGCTCACAACACTTAATTTCATTCAATAAACCAAGTTGCCAGACACCCTTTGCCTTGCTATAACAACTGTACTTCATCAAAATGCTAGAGAACTGCGCCTCCCACGGGTCTGTCTTCTGACTCAAGTGTCATGTGAACAATTCTAGCTCCAAGGTTAGAGAAGGTCTTTCATGAGAAGATCCTGTTCCTTTGCCCAACTTGGAGGCTTTCCCTCTTGCTATCATTTAGCTATCGAGCAAGTCCAACATGGGGGTGGTGTAACTTTTTATCTGAGGTCTCAGATACCTATGGATTAGGACTCATTTTATTATGTGGGTTGAAGTCAGACTAAAGCCAAAGTCTTGACTAATGGATGAGAATCCATCGGCTTTTTTCTGTTTTGCTGTCCGCAAAGCATCCAACAGATTGTTGGTGCTTTGTGAAATTCTAGGATTCCACAAAAATGAACATCCTAACCGAGAGACAACTTGGGGCTTTCTTGTACTGTATAATCACACATAATATCTCCCCCTCATCTCCATGCTCACACACAGGTTTTACAGCCATTCTCTCCAATTCTTCTTCAAATTCATTCTGGATCCTCAACCATCTAGTTCCCCCCCCCCACCTTTGCTCCAATGAAGCCCATGGCCTCTTCCTGTCTATGTCTCAAGGCCTCTACTCCATCCTCATCCTCTCTGCTGCTTACGACATGATCAGTCAAGGAGAAAGGTCTGACAACTCCCTCTTCCTTTCCTCTCGTGACCTCTCCTGGTTCTCCTCCTACCTTTCTGCCTCTTCCATTAACCTCTTCTTTGGTGGGCCTTTCTCCCATCCTGTGGCCCCTGGCCATCCCTTTGGAACATTTCTTCCTCCCCCATTCTGGATTGCTGTTGGTTACAGGAACCTCCTCTCTTTCCCCATTCTTGATCAATGCTGTTCACAGGCCATTCTCTTGGTCATTCAGGCCCAAAACCTGGGATCATCTTCATATAGTCCCTCTTTACTTACTCCCAGGTGGTGTCCAAATCTTGCTGCTTCTTGCTTTAGAACATCCCTGAAACCTGGTATTTCTTCTCTATTCTCAAGGCTCAGACTCCCCTCCATGCCCTCATCATCCCGTCTGGATTACTGTACCCCGCCCTCCTGTCTGATGCCCACATCATGCTCCCGTCTGCACCTAGTTCGTACAAAGTGCAGTCTTGCCTGTCCTTTTGAGCACATCAGCCTTCTGTTTTGAACCCCTCCACTGGTCTGCCCTCCTCCATCACACCCAGCTCAAGCTTCTTATCCTCATTTCACGTATGCTCTCCCTTGTCTCTTGTGCCTCCTCCTCTCTTCCCATTGAGGTCAGCTTCGTTAATCCATTTGTCCCCTCCGCCCAATACCATCTCCATGCTGTCTGCCATGCTGCCTTGATGCAGGGAACACCCTTCCTGAGCCAGGACCTGATCTATATTGATTGTCTTTCTCATTTCTTCTGCAACGCCTAAAAGAACTTACTTGACAAGACCTCCACTTATTACATTCATTTACCAGACGAGCAATTTCATGCAGGCTGAGGCAGTCAAATGATGGGTGGTAGGGGCTTAAGGAGACTGGGACCAAAGCTAGGGGCTGCTACAGGACGAGATGAGGGGGTTAAAAGGTGGAGGAAGGATGGGACAGGGGAATCTAGTGTCTTTAACTTAAAAAGGCCAAGCAGAACTAATAAGTCATGCTCTATTTCCTGCCCTCTCGCTCCTGATACATCTGCTTGTAAGTTGTATCCCTTTCCTGCAGCCTCTCTTTGTCTCCTTGGACTCTGAGCTCTTCAGGGCAGAGAATGTGTTCCTCTGTGTTACAAAAGTGTTTAGTATGTTTGGGGCCCTGCGAGGATATAAACAGCCTCCTCCTCCAGGTTCAACTGCCCTATAATTCTCCAAGAAGTCCAGATCCCCTGGTTGGATTTTTCTGTAATTGACAGAAATTCTCTGTTGCCTTTTCTGATCCGACAGTGATGGGATTCAGTATGAGAACGTGGAGAGAGCGATAAAGAGGTAAATGAAAGGGATCTAACAAACCGCTCTGCATTTCCTGTTTCCCCTCGCCTGCTTCCTGCCTTTCCCTTACTCCTCCTTTACCCCCAGCACCTCCTGTGCCAGCTTTGCTATCATACCCTGCACCCCTCACATCCACTGAGTCGCCTACAGTGGGAGTTCAAGGGCAACACTTGATGGATCTTAAAAAACCAGAGCGATACCATCTGCGTATGGGCTGGTCTCATCACGTTTCTTTCCCTTCGTGGTGCAAGTCATTTCCCCTTCCCACACGCAGCCCATCAGTCCACAGCCAAATGAAGCTGGCTGCTGGGATGGGGCCATCTCTTCTTGGAGCGTTCAGAGGCAGGCAGGGAAGTTCCCTGTACAAGCGAGAACCCAAAGCATTGCCATATCTCATACAGACGGCATGCAGCACTGGCTCGCCGGCAGGAAACATATGTCACCAGTTAAACAGATCATGAAAGCTTCAATCACTTCCTTATGCTGGAGCCTGGCTGGGCTCTTACCAACAGCAGCCGTCTTCAGCTGCCTCGCTTGCTTTCAGAAGGGATGGGGATGACTTCAGGATCTGCCACAAAACTTCCTCGAGCTGGGCTGAGGGGCGATTCTCTCCTCCCGCCCACAGCACCGAAGGAGCCAGCTCCAGCCAAGGTGAGAGATGCCGCAGATTCGTGCCGTTTCTGTCATACTCTCTCGCGGTCTCCCTCTCGAAGGAGATGAGCTGGCTCCACCCCTTCGAGAGGAGCAATGAAAAACCATTCAGAAAGAAAAACAGCTTCCTGTCAGTGCCTTGTTAGCTCCCCAGCACCGAGAACAGTCATGCTCCGCTCCCCGCGTGCGGACCTGTCTGCAGTTCTCATTCCAGAGCTTTTAAAGACGGGAGAGCCCCATCAGGTCTCAACCAGCCACTCCCCTGGGCCAAGAGCAGAAATGCTCTCTTTAGCAAAGGTTCTACTGTTCTGAAAGGCAGCCTGCTATCTCTGCGGGGGTGGGAGGGGGGGCAGATTATCCCACATCTGCTCCTGCAGGGCTCTTACACCTTCTGAAGCAGCTGTTGCTGGTCACTGTCAGAGCCACAATACTGGTGTCAGACTGCCTGGGGTAACTCAAGTGCATGAGTACCAACCTCAGGGCAGACTGTTACGAAGCAGGGCACAAACCCCACATTGGCTCTGAGTTCTGTACTTAGATTTCACCAAACATTTATTACGTGTAATCCTTTCAGGCGCTATAATAGCCTTCACCTGAAATCACAGACAGTCCTCTTGGGCACTTTGGTCTATCTCACCACCCTGGGAAGTTTGCCTTTGTGATAGATGGTCCCTTACCCCCCCAAATCACAAAAATATCCAGGTTACTCTCAGTCCCAAAGGACCAGTTACTTACCCCAGGTCAATAGCCCCTTAGAGCTCACACCAAAGACAATGCTTGTAGCCAAACCTACAATAAACTAACTGAAGATTTATTAACTAGAAAAAGGAAATAAGTGTTATTTACAAGATTAAAGCAGGCAATCACACACACACACACGGGAGAATGAGTTACAGTCTTAAGTTTCAAAGGTAATAGAAGCTCCTATAAATACACAAGGTCTATATGTCCCTTAGGACTAACATAGGCTAAGTAGTTTGGGATCCCTTGCTTATGCCTAGAAATCTTGCCCCCCATCCCCCAGAGTCCAAGCTGAAAAGAGATACAGTTCCTCCTTGTTAGGGCTTTTTATTTCTTCCCTCTTCTGCTTTGCACACTTAGCTGATGGGAGGAATTCATTAGCAGGTCTCCTCTTCATGGCGGTCTGGGGGCATCTGTGTGTGGGGGGGAAGCAATCAACAAAGTCTTTTGTCCTCTGATGTTCCACAATAGTTTCTCTGGTGTCAATGGGCCTTCTCTGTTGGGAAGGACAAAAAAAAAAATTTCCTGTTGGAAATCAGCATTTCACACTAGTTCATATCTCTTTGCTGTGTGGTGATTTACACAGATACAGAGATGTACACTGCAAACACACAAATATTACCTATAACATGGGATACCGATGTGATAAGTGAGATTAATGCATGCAGTAACTTGCAAGCAATCAATGCAGTCTAAACAGGAGGCACAATTTTATAATTCTAATGCCTATTTGAACAATACTAATACACAGGTGAGCCAGACTAATTCCAGCTACGTGTTTGCCACTTTCATTTGAGACATGGGGTCCTTGGCATGAGCTGGCCCCTGGTTTGCCACCGTCAGAACTGGACCAGCTGGACCATGGATCTGATCCAGTCTGGCAATTCTTATGAACCGCAGAAAGACCCACTGAGGGGGTCAGATTCAGGCTGGGGTGGAGGGGGCTCAGTGATGAGGTCAGGCCTCTGCTGGAGGGGGAGAATGGATACCCAGTTTACAGTCATGTTTTATCTGCTAGTGAAAACTCCAGCATCTGGGTGCAGCAGATACCACTGTGCTCGGTGCCTTATAGCTATGTAATAATAACTCTTTATTCCCTGTGGTACCACCAGTGAGGCCAGACTCTTCCCATCCCCGTGCTTTCAGTATGGGGCAGTGATAGAACAACCATCCAAGGCCCTGCATATGAGATGGTCTCTCTCTGCTCTGGGTAATCCAGGGCAGAAGACATGGATTCACTATCCTTATCTTGCCAATGGCATTTCCACCAGCTGGGCACAAACGATGTGTAGGCAGAGGAGAGCTCTCCTGGTGCACATCTCATAGCTGGTACTGATACCTCCTAGGGAGGCACACACAGAGTCATCTTTCCTGGACTAGATAAACATAGCTCTCCTAGTGTTTCCCTCCCTCTCTGTTGCTTTTTCTATATGTTCTCAAAGTTCTCCTTAAAACATGGGGACCAGATTCCCCACCCCACCCCCCTTCTGCAACATCTGGTTTAAAATGTGCCCAGTAGCCCAGTGCAAACCTCTGCCTAATAAAACACAGTGCCTGGTGTCACGTTATTGACTTGAACTGGGACCATATAGAACATGGTTGCAACCAAAGTCCTGTAGTGGCACCAAATCTTGTATAAAGGGGGTCAAATGAAGTGTCTAAGACAAGGGTATGGTTTGCTGGTTATGATTATGCTGTCTATATGTGTGTATCCATTTTGTAGTTGAACTTATGAATATTGGCTCTAAACTGTCTGTATTTCAAACTTATGCTATGCTTCTGGGAGACCTCCCAGACAAGTTGGTGTTAGCTCTGCCTAGCCTGCTTGATGGCCCATTAAGGACTATCAGCTATACAACTGACCCATTGAGAGAAGGCAGATACACCTTGTAACTCAGCAAAGTATGCAGGGACTTGCCCATGTGACTCCAGACTCCATTTTGCTGTAATTTTCCACAGTAAGAACAAAGAGGTGTTCTTACACCTGGAAAAGACTATAAAAGGCTGATGCCTCATCTCCATCTGGTCTTCAATCCTGCTTCTTACCTCTGGAGGGACTTTGCTACAAACTGAAGCTCTGAACAAAGGACTGAATGACCCATCCCAGCTGAGGATGTACTCCAGAGACTTGATTTTAAACCTGCAGTTTATTCTATCACTGCTACAAGCCTGAACCAAGAACTTTGCCCTTACTGTATGTAATTGATTCCAATTAACCAATTCTAACTCTCATCTATATCTTTTTCACTTGCCAAATACCCTCTGTCAGTCTTCTACCAGCGTCCTTTGTGTGAGTCTGAATGATAGGGGACTTTCAGTTCGCAGCGGGCTGGAAAATGCCTTTTTTTGCTGAGAATCATAGAATCATAGAATATCAGAGTTGGAAGGGACCTCAAGAGGTCATCTAGTCCAACCTCCTGCTCAAAGCAGGACCAATTCCCAGCTAAATCATCCCAGCCAGGGCTTTGTCAAGCCGGGCCTTAAAAACCTCCAAGGAAGGAGACTCCACCACCTCCCTAGGTAACGCATCTTAGCACATGCTTGTGTGAAGATGCTGATGCCCGTAGTCATCTGGTCCCAGCCCCATGGCAGGCTGGAAGAGCTTGCTCAGCTCCCTTGCTAGGTGAGCTAGCAACTCTGCTGCCTTCACCACTATAGGCCCTGGGTTTGCAACTCAGTTCTGAACTGGCCTGGCCTCACCAGCAAAACAAAACCTGCCTAGCTCAACAGTAAGAGACTTTTGCTGCTAGAGCACCCTTCACTGGCGGTATTGCTAAGGCTCGATGCTTTCCAGGTAGCCCTAGTCTTCTCCCGTGTTACCTGGGTGGGTCATTCCCTCTATTTCATAATTATTCATGCTGAATCTTATCTGACTACTTGCTGGTTTATTCTGTCCAGGTTACTGTGTCCTTGGATCCTGCGCTCCTGTGTTTGTAACCCATCTGATTTGGCTGGTGTTGGCAAATCTGATCATGGTTGAATCTCCACCTTCCTCAACTCCCTAATGAAAGTATTAAATATAAGACTCCATGCCAGCCCCTCCAGTTCCCGACTGGACACTACACCTCACCTGAGCGCCTGCCCATTCATGATGACAAGCTAGTGTCGCTTCACCACTGGTTTCTAAGGAAGTGAGTGTCTGTGCCTCAGCGTTGAGTGAATTGGCACTGGAGGTGGCTGCCCTGTCTCCCCAGCCCATGAAGGACTCACTGTTACACCCAGAGTCATTTTCCAGGAGCAGTTTTATTCTCCAAACACAAAACCTCTAACACAAACCAGTTCCTCAGCCCCACTTTGCCTCTCTGTTGGGGCAACCAGATAGCAAGTGTGAAAAATTAGGACGGGAGTGGTGGGGGATAATAGGTGCCAACAAAGCCCCGAATATCGAGACTGGCCCTATACAATCGGGACATCTGGTCACCCTACTCTGTCCTTCCTTCTTGCTTCAGCGCCTACTGCAGGAGCCTGTCTCCCTCTTTCAATTCCTCAGTCCTCTGCCAGGCCACCTGCCTGGGAGTGACCCTTCTCCAGGGCTTCCCAGTGGAGCCAGCCACCCTTCTGCAGCTTCCCCTGCTAACTGCACTCGCTCACTCTTTATAGGCACCCTGTGACCCCTTCCTTCCCAGCTGAGTCTAATATCTGTACGGGGCCATTTGATCCTTAGCCAATCAGGCTCAGCTGGGAAGATGGCTGATTCGTCACCGGCGAGGCTGGGTCTGACTCTTCTCCAAGGGCCAGCCTGCCTGTGACAGTCACTAATCAGTCTCTGATTGTCTTGCGGGGCTAAAGCTGTATGTCCCCCCACGTTGGAAAACATCTGGGACCTTCCACCATGATGAAGTAGCAGGAGCAGGGCCTGTGCTCTAGGTAGATGTAGGCAGTTGGTGTTTTATAACCCCACACCATTGGCATGGCACAGAAGAAGGAAAAGACACACAGGTAACTGAGAGCATCAGCCCTACTTGCTGAGAAGTCTTGCTCTGTGTGTTATGCTAAGAACCCCCCCCCCCCCCCCCCAAGATAGGTTCCCAACATCTTTCAACTGCAACTATGGGGGTGACCTTTTCACTCATGCGAGCGTATTAGCTGGATTGGGGTATTGCTAGCAGTCTCCAGTGGGCCCATCCACTGCGCCAATCTGCTGCTCCTAGTGGCAGGAGGCTGGCAGCGCAGCTTTTGAATAGATCAGGCCACCGCCCCGGGAACTTTGGTTGGAACTGACCTGGCACGGCACAACCTGGGATAGTGCCAGCCAAAATGGGACTGCTGGCAAACGTGCTCCTTAGGGACGAAGGGTTAAGATGCTGGTGAAGAGTCCTGCCCATGCAGGTTTCAGGCTGGATGACTCACACGGTCCCTTGATGTAGGATACTTTAGAACACACATTAGCTACGTTTCATCTACTTGGCTTGATTTCTCACTTTTGAAGGCAAACTTCCTGCTGAGTTTTCATGGGTCTTTTATGTATTGAATTTTGATTCAGTCATAGAATCATAGAATATCAGGGTTGGAAGGGACCTCAGGAGGTCATCTAGTCCAACCCCCTGTTCAAAGCAGGACCACTCCACAACTAAATCATCCCAGCCAGGGCTTTGTCAAGCCTGACCTTAAAAACCTCAAATGACTGGCTTCCCAGATCCCAGCACCGAAAGGCAGGACCCATCCCCACCTCATCCCCCCACGAGAACAGGGTTTCATGACACTGATGGCCCATGGCAGGGGGTCAGAAACCAGCCTCTGAGAGAGCCATCCAGATACTCGTATTAGCCCTGGCTGAACAAACTAATCTTGAATCAGTCCTGCAAAACAGGAGTGGTTCCTGGAAGAAGGACTGCTCATCCCAGGTGCCACAAAGACAAACCGAGGATTCATGCCTCTGGTGGATAAAATATATCAGCCGCCAGGAAAGACAAATTCAACTTACAAGAGATGGTTTTAGTCACATAACTCACTAAGAAACTGTTGACGGGGATGCTGGGAATTATTGGCTAAACGCTGCTGCTCAGATATGCATCCCCGGTTGTCACTGGCTACTGGAGGACGCGCATACGCGTGTCTGAGGGCAGGATTTAGCTCTGTTTGTCTCAAATAAGATCTCAGCCCTTGTCGGCGGATTTTCCAGAGAGAACAGATGCAGGCTGATACTCCGAAGCACACCTGGCCTTCCACACGTTTTTACATGTTACAGGATCTACTGTAACTCTCCAGCTTTTCGTGGCTGGAAGAAACACTTATTTTCAAATTCAGCCTCTATTTCAAAGAGCAATTGGTTCCATTTATGTTCCATTATGCTCCCGGTTTTCTTTCTTGATGTCCATCCCTTGTCTTTTACGCAGAGCTTGATTCACTGAAATTTACCAACTGTTAAAAATATTTGATGTGGCTCTGTAAAAATCACACACATTTAAAGCCATTTAGCACCTGAATTAGGTTTTAAAATGTGGCCCAATTTGTAAGCATCATAAAAAATCTGAAATAAGTCATCTTGGAAATAACGGCAGGGAAGTTACAATGCTGGCTTCCAGCTGAGGGGCCGTGGCCGGCAGCTCTGTCTGTGACTAATGCAATGGGCCAAGTACAGGGCTGCAGGGCCTTCCAAGGACTGTATTTTAGTCATCTAGTTGGCCATAACTGGGGGCTGTTTCAAGATTGATATTTACTTAGCTCACCTCTTGTCACAAGAGTGTGTGGTTGTTTCAAGAGCCTGTGTATGTGACACTCGTAATCACCGGTTTCGATACAGACACATCACACTGAAACCAGAGACAGTGATGGGAACCATGCAATGGTGCAGCCACAGGAAAGCTGTATGGGATGATGGGGACTCCATGGATGCAGAGGTGCGGGGGAAGAGGTGAGAGAGGAGATGTGTTAGGTTGTGAGCCTGAGTAATAGAGAGGATGGTGATGGTTGAGATTGGACCCTCCACTCCTCAGTAGATCAGGATGCAGCTACCCTGGCTGAACCCGGACCTGTCAACCGGTGATAGTGCTATGGTAGACAGAGCTCAGGCATTTTACCTTAGATGGGTTTGTCTGAGCTGAGTTAGACAACATACCCGCAAAAACACGAGTTTTCCCTGTGCTAGTACTTGCACCGTTATTGCCACCAATAGAGCTGCACAGGCTGGACTGAGAGGTTAGGTGTAGACAAGCCATTGCTGTCTGAACTCTGCTGTCAGTTTTAGCCCTGTAAGCTCATGGGGACCAGGACCTTTCTCTATCATCCAGCAGCAAACATAGCAAAGAAAAACACCCTTTCCAACAGGCTCCAGTTGCCTCTTCCACAGACGCTAGAGAGGACACTAGCCCAGCCCCAGCTCGGCCTGTTGTAGTAGCGTTCTCTGCCGGCTCTGGTGGGAGATGACTCTACAACTGAGTTCTACAGACTTCAGTGTAACTCAAGAACTTCATTGCATCTCATTACTCTTCGTTATACCACCATAGACACACTCAATAACTCTTGCCTTCCTAGGTGTCTGCAGATACTTGTTGCGTCTCCCTTAGTCATCACTTAGCAAAAACAAGATGTCCCCAAACCCCGACTTTCAAGTCAGACCCTCCAACCCCCTATATATTTGTTTCTCTCTTCTGAGCTCCCTCTAGTTTGCCAATATCTTCCGGGTAGGGAGGTATCTGGAATTAAACACAATGTGCCAGATTCTCACAGGCATAACGGGAGCGGAAAGTCACTAGCTCCCCCCAGCATGGGGAAGACGTCCGCGAATACAGAACCACCATAGCCAGCTCCTATGCCACCCTCCACAGCCCCTCGCATAGGTGCACGTCTACAGGAGGCTCTAATCTACACCGGAGCCAGGACTGACTGGTATAGAACTGGTTCCAAATTCAGCAAATGCAGCGGGCTCCCCTTGCAATCCCCCTTCATCTGTTTCACACGTGTAAGCTAACGTAATGCCATTGATTTCAAAGGAGCGGCACATGTTTACACTTGCAGGGAATCTGGCCCATGTCCCAGGTGCATTTGCCCCACAGCTATGTGGAGAGGAAATATTATTATCTCGGTCCCATGAAGCAACACCTCCATGCATGCAGCCTCAAACTGGCCTGGCCTTTTTGGAAGCCATGATCTATGCACACTCGGATCTAATTTGCTATCCACTGGAAGGGGAGGGACGCAGGAGGAGAGGAAGGTGAGATGGGGTGATTGGAAGGTCATGCAAATCATCCGCAGGGAAATTCTCCACACACATCCCTAGATCCTGATTGCAGACAAGGCCCCCAGCCTTGAATGCATCCCTGAGGCCAGCCTAGATGGTGTCACCAAACCAGCATTGGCACAGGTTGCTCTGGCAGGCTGCCAAGGGCAGCACACTGCCAGAGTTTGCATGAACTATGTGTCGTAAAATTAAACGACACGACGAGCAACATAAAGATCCGCAGCAGAGGAGGAAAAGCTGCGGGCAGCCGCTGGGAGGAAATCCAGCCCATTTATCTGTGTTTCCATTCCCAATCTGTCTCCAATGTAGAAGTGGTTTCCCAGCTCACTGACCCGCTGATTCTTTCCAGAGCTTTTCCATCCCAAGGACTCAGGCTGTTCGGCGCATTGCCCTCCTGCTTTCCTAAACTCCTAACAGATTTCTCGCCGCGTCTTCAAAGGGAACAAACCTGCCGCGATGGCCACAGCACGAGTGTTTTTGCAAAAGGCTGTCCCGTTACAGCAACCTACTGCAGCCAACGAAAGCAGGGATCGGAGGTGGGTTTTAAAGCCGCCCAGCCTTACCCCAGAGCTAGCAGGTCTGGGGAGTGGGTGCCACTGGAGGGAGGTGTTAATAAAGACCAGCCGAGTAGGCTTCGGTTAGGCTTCTGGCAGGGAATCGGCTAGCCAAGTTCTGTTGTGCTTGCAGGGCATCAATGGATCCATCGAGCAGTGCCTGCAAAGCGCCAAATCTATCAACTTCCCCATACGGGGATGCCATCCACAGAGAGCCATTTCCTACCTAATCGGTATCAGCCCCGCTCCTCCCTCCCTGGCAATGTTCTTTACAGCCCGCTGTCACGGTGTCCACAGTGTTTTATAGTAGGTAAATGACACCACACACACGCACACACACACGATACGATACCCAAAGACTTTGCAATGCGGGGAGGCTGCACTGCCTGGGCTCTACCAAACGTGCGCAGAGCCTCAGGGCCCGAGTTTGCAGGCCGGACGCAGGGCAGAGCGGGACCCTGTCTTTTGGCCCCTTGGGGCTCAATGCCAATTTGTAGTCCAGTTTTCACGGAGGTTTTGCAGCCCGCAGCTGCTGCCCCACAACAGAGAGGTGGTTAGTAACGCATGGAGCATGCTTGGTATTCCCCAGGGGAGAGCCTGCGCATGCAGGATGAAGGGGCTGCACCGTATTCACCACACAGAGAGAAGGGCGGGGGGGCTGTACCTCATTCCTCACGCAAGGCGAAGGGCGGGGGAGCTGTACCTCGTTCCCCATGCAGGGTGAAGGACGGGGGGGAGCTGTACCTCGTTCCCCACGCAGGGCGAAGGGCTGGGGGGGCTGTACCTCGTTCCCCACGCAGGGTGAAGGACGGGGGGAGCTGTACCTCGTTCCCCATGCAGGGCGAAGGGCAGGAGGGGGCTGTACCTTGTTTCCCACGCAGGGCGATGGGGGGGGGAGCCAGGGGGGCTGTACCTCGTTCCCCATGCAGGGCGAAGGGGCTGTACATTGTTCCCCACACAGAGCGAAGGGCGGGGGGGCGCTGTACCTCCTTCTCCATGCAGGGCGATGGGAGAGGGGGCTGTATCTCGTTCCCCATGCAGGGTGAAGGACGGGGGGAGCTGTACCTTGTTCCCCATGGAAGGTGAAGGACGGGGGGGCTGTACCTCGTTCCCCACGCAGGGTGAAGGACGGGGGGAGCTGTACCTCGTTCCCCATGCAGGGCGAAGGGCAGGAGGGGGCTGTACCTTGTTTCCCATGCAGGACGATGGGGGGGGGGAGCCAGGGGGGCTGTACCTCGTTCCCCATGCAGGGCGAAGGGGCTGTACATTGTTCCCCACACAGAGCGAAGGGCGGGGGGGCGCTGTACCTCGTTCTCCATGCAGGGCGATGGGAGAGGGGGCTGTATCTCGTTCCCCATGCAGGGTGAAGGGCGGGGGGGCTGTATCTCGTTCCACACACAGAGCGAAGGGCGGGGGGCTGTATCTCATTCCATACACAGAGGGAAGGGCAGGGGGGCTGTATCTCATTCCACACACAGAGCGAAGGGCGGGGGAGGGGGCTGTACCTCGTTTCCCACGCAGGGCGAAGGGCGGGTGGGCGCTGTACCTTGTTCTCCACACAGGGCGAAGGGGCTGTACCTCGTTCCCCACACAGGGCGATGGGAGGGAGGCTGCATCTCGTTCCCCACGCAGGGCAATGGGGGGGGGGCGGGGCTGTATCCCGTTCCCCACGCAGGGCGATGGGGGTGGGCTGTATCCCATTCCCCACACAGGGGGAAGGGCGGGGGGGCACTGTACCTTGTTCCCCACGCAGGGCGATGGGAGGGGGGCTATACCTGGTTCCCCACACAGGGTGAAGGGGGGGTTGTACCTGGCTCCTCTGGGAGGGTGAAGGGGGGGCTGTACCTGGTTCCCCACGCAGGGTGAAGGCGGGGGGCTGTACCTGGTTCCCCACGCAGGGTGAAGGGGGGAGGGGTTGTACCTGATTCCCCTGGGAGGGCGAAGGGTGGGGTGCACTGTTCCTCATTCCCGTGCAGGCCTTGAGCACGCAGGGCGTTCAATAGAGTCAGTGGAATGTACTTCGCCAAGTTTTCTCTGCATGACAGACAGGGATTGTTTTGGCTTTCATGTGGTCTCTGATGAAAGGGAGCCTGAAACAGAAGCAGATTAAAAAAAAAGGAAATTTTGCTTCATGAGGCTTCAGCTCCCCTTCCCTATAAACAGTGTTGACAGCAGGAGATGGCAGTGACGGGCACCAATATCAGAGCCTAGACAGACAGGTAGGTAAAGTGTTTCTCTGGTGATGTTCAGGTAAAAGTCGCCGCCGTTTGTTAAAAACCAAAGCCCAGCCTCCTTCCAGAATAGTAAGATGGGCAGTGGGCTCATTCTTAAAAATCCCTGGACCGCTCTGAGGATTTTCTCTCTCTCATTAAGCCCAGCTGATTTGCAGCTTGGCTGTATACCCAGGAGGGTCTATTTGGACAGATTCACTCCAGTCAGGCTGTTCCTCCCTTTCTGAGCAGGGAGAGCCGTTTAGCATTCTCTGCACCTCCAGCAAAACATTTCACTTCTTCATTTGATGAGCTGTCACATATTCTTAAAGTTAAACCTCTTCACAAACATTTGCTATTCTGGGAAATAATTTCTCCTGTTTAAAGATTCATTGATCCTGGGTGTTTGAGAGAAAACAGCTTCCCCACCCAACCCCCCCTCCTCTGGTAAGAAATCACTGTGGGGTAAGATCACTTCTGATAACAATAAACACTAGCTTGGCCCCCAGACCAGCAGTACAATTTCCTGAGTCATGGGCAAAGGGGGTATAAATCCTAAAGCATCCAATAAAGAGTGTAAATGTTTTAACATGGGAGTGTGAGTATAAATTGTGCAGCACTTTATACCTGTAGCAGAAATACAACCCTGCTGTTCAAATGGTGTAAAACATACACCCCACTGGAAGTGATTCATTGGAGTAAAGTGGCATTAATCATACAGCATTGGGTAGAGCAGGTTTTTAATCCTATACCCTCAGGTAAAGACCTACCAGCCTGGGCTGTGATCTTATCAAACCAATTCTCCTCTCTTCTAATTTCCACATCAGTGGGTCTGCTGACCAGGAGAAAAGGGAGCAATGGAGGAGGATAAGGAAAGAGAAACTCAGTGACTTCTCTTCCTCAATCTTCACTACAAGGGACAGTGAGGGGACATCTGCTTTTTTCCAGGTAATAAAGATGAGATGCTGTAAGAAACTGTGTCAAAAGAGGAGGTGCTCCTGGAGCAAACTTGTAAATTAAAGAATGAGTTATACCCAGATGGTTATACCCAAGACCTCTGAAGGGTCTTATGTTTGAAAGCCCAGATCCTTGGGTATTTAAGCACTTAACTCCCATTGATGTAGGTGCCTAAATACCTTTGAGGAACTGGGCCAAAGGGCTGTTAATAAAAATATGCAAATCTTACATCATTTGAATCAGCTACTCTTTAAAATCATTAAATCAGCTACTCTTCTAGGGGAGGTAGGGTGGGAATTTTAAAAGGATGTTAGAGGTGACCCTGCAGATTACAGACAAGTAAGCCTTACTTCATACCAGGGAATTGGGCTGAAATGATAATTTTAAAATAGAATTTTAAAATACATAGATTAATGAGATATGGTTCCAAAGAGGATGGATCTAGACTGTTCTCAGTGGTACCAGATGACAGAACAAGGAGTAATAGTCTCAAGTTGTTGCAGTGTGGGAGGTTTAGGTTGGATATTAGGAAAAACTTTTTCACTAGGAGGGTGATGAAGCACTGGAATGGGTTACCTAGGGAGGTGGTGGAATCTCCTTCCTTAGAGATTTTTAAGGTCAGGTTTGATGAAGCCCTGCCTGGGATGATTTAGTTGGGGATTGGTCCTGCTTTGAGCAGGGGGTTGGACTAGATGACCTCCTCAGGTCCCTTCCAATCCTGATATTCTATGATTCTATGATAAGGGAAAGCCAGCATGGCAACCTTAAAGGAAAATCATGCCTCTCTAATCTACTATGATTCTTTAAACCAGAGCCTTTAGCAAAGGTTCCTCACAAGAGGTTATTAAGAAACTAAATAGCCTTGGGGTGAAAAGCAAAGTATCATCATGGATTAGAAATCAACTAAGAGACAGAAAACAAAGAATAGGAATAAATGGTCATTTTCCAGCATGGCCCAAGGTTAACAATGGGCTGTCCCAAGGTTCTGTATTAGGCCCAATGGTTAAATATTTCTATTAATGATCTAGAAAAAGGGGTGCATGGTAAGATAACCAAATCTGAAAAGGCCCCACAATTATTTTTGTTAATCAAGGCTAGACAAGATTGTGAGGAACTTCAGAGGGACCTAATAGAAGTAGGTGAATGGGCAGCAACATGGCAGATGAAATTCGATGTGGACAAATGCATGTTACAAAGAACAATTTGACCAAAATGCAAACAAAATGTTAGGATGCATAAGGAATGTGATAGATATAACACTGGAACTATTTGTAATGTCAGTATATAAATCAACGATACACCCTCCCCTTTGGAATATTGTGTTCATTTCTGGTCACCTTATCTCAAGCGGATGCTCAGATAATGCTTCTAAGATACATGTGAGGGGAGGTTATTCATATTGCACTAGTGCACAGAGGCCCCAAAATCGGGGCTGCCTAGTGCTCGGTGTTGGACGAACACCAGCAAGAGACGTTCCCTGCCCCGAAGGGCTGACAATATAAACAGACTAAGAAATATTATTATCTTCATTCTTCTGCTGGGGAACCAAGCCACCGAGAGAGTAAGTATTTGCCCAAGGTGACACCAGAAATCTGTGGCCAACCAGGTATTGAATCTAAATCTGCTTCCTCCCAGTGTGTCCCTTAACCCCCAGGTCATCCTTTCCTCTAAGGATGGGTAAGCCTGCTATGGGGGGGGCGGGGGGGCTAACTGACGGTCTGAATAGTTTTTGTTTAACAAGTGATCTCATTGGGGAGCCTGTGCCTTCCTCCCCCCGTGCGTACTGCACCCCGCACGGCATGGGCACCATTGGAAATAATACCGAGCCAATAATAATGACAGGATGGCAGCAGAATCTTCAGCGTTCGGTTGAAAATGACAAACCTCTATGGTGTTTTTGCAATGGGTGCAGATATTGAAAGAAAGGAGCTGGAATCGTGGGAACAGTGTGCATGTAGCTGGGATGGGATGGACGTGAGAGTCAGATTGGGGGGAGACAGGACAACATGAGGGGGCAGGAAAAGAGGGGCTGGAATTCAGGCTGGTGCAGGCCTCTGGAACATAGAGGGAAATGCGGTGCAGTAAAGTATCAGCCCTGACACGGCATTAGCAGCTCGTCACGTTGCAGCACTGCATCCTGGGAAGAAGGTTTATTTGGCAAGGCTCTTCACAGACTTGACACATGAGAGATACCAGGCCCAGATCAGGGGCCTCGCCTTGAAATCTGGACAAAGCGGCCCACGGAGATGGCTTTGGGGAATTCTCCATTACAAACAGGGAGGGGAATAACCGTAAAGCCAAACCAAATACCACAGGCCAATCCAGGGTAGACAGAGGCCTTTCAGAGCGGCTCACACAGAGCAGATGGGGAAAATGCAGTGGAAATGATACCAAGGAGAAAATATGTAAACAGTGCTGAACAATCCACATGTGGAGGGGCAGCAGAGGGGCGGGGGGGTGTGCCTGAGGGCTCTGCCTTCCCTCATGGAGTCCCCAAAGACCTTGGCTCTCGCACACACATACACAGAAAGCGGCGCTAAGGCCTGGGCCTCTGACACAGGCCTGGATTCACAGACATTAGCCAGCGCAGCCAGCCTGCTTTACATAACGCTGTCGGCTGCAGTTCTGAGAACTTGGCACTGAGGAGAAGCTCGGCAGTAAAAGCATCTCGTTTTTCTTTTGAAGGTCCAGCCTGCTCCGCTCTCCCCAGCCCAACCCACAGCTGCACGGGGGCTGGACTGTTTGGCTCTGCCTTCCTCCGGGGGTCACTGCGGGGACCTTCTGGCTCCCGTCCCCCCCACAAATGTCATCATGATCGCTGCCCCTTGCTTCCTCACGCCGATCAGCTCCGCACCGCCTGGTGCCATGATGGGCCAATGCCACTTGGCTGCCCCCTCCCTGGTGCCATGGTAGGACCCACCCTGCTCCATGGACTTCACCTACTACCATCATCCTGCCCCTTTGCCACAGTGGGGGAGAGGCGGCATTAATTCCTCAGCAACTGGAGGACTGAAGCTGGCACCAGCCTGCAAAGCCAAATTAGGGCTCCCCAAGAGGCATGTGTGTGAGGTCTGGAGCATCAGCCGTGGGGAAGGAGAAGTGGCCTGTGCCCTCTTGAGCCCTCTGCTGCTCGGTAACGTCTCTGGGATCATTAACTCCTTTAATGGCATTAGGCAGATAGCGCAGGAAGCACACTGACGTCCCTGATTAATCTGCAGATCAGGAACATCCGTAACCCATTTCCTGGGCATGTCAGAGCTGGACGGGGCAAGAATTCTGGCTGAGCTGCGGGAGGGACTCTCCCTGCTGCCTCAGTGAAGCACGAACCAGCATGAGCTTATCTGGAGCAGAGGGAGGTGGGAATAGACATGGGGTGGCCCAACTTACTGACCTTCCAAGCCGCAAATGACAGTCTTCAGAAGTTCGAGAGAGGCAGGAAGTGCCTACTGGGGCTCAGGACTTCAGCCCTGCTCCTGCTGAAGCTCTGAGCCCCTGCAGGCGTGCCCGGCAGGGCCGAAGCCCTGAGGCCTCCCTCCCCTCAGGGCAGAAGCCCCTTGCTCCACCACCCCACCACGAAGCAGAAGCTCCGAACTCTCCCCTCCCTGCAGTCTGGTAGGCAGAAAATGGAGGGACCGGGGCGTGGGGGGGGGGAGGGGTGCTCTGTGAGCTGCACTTTAACTGTAAAAGAGTTTGGCAAAAATGGTTCGGCCACCCCTGGAACAGACGGCATTGGCACCAGTTTCAGGGTCTACACTGCTCTTGGAGGTGTAACTGCAGCTCAGCTTGGCCTACCCATCTAGCTTCAATCTAGCTAGAGCGGCTACAAGTAGCAGCAAAGACATGGTGGTGTGGGCTTCCGTGCAGGCTGGACAAGGCCGCCTGGAGCCCTAGGTACATACACGTGTTGCTAGCCTGCACTGGGGTCTTCGCTGCTCTTTTTAGCCATGCTAGCAAGGTTAAGGCTAGCAGGGGTAAGCTGCCGTCACTCCTTGCAGTATAGACAGACCCTAAGAGGACAGGGTGTGAGGGCAGACACCAGAAACCCGAGGCACGGCACGATTTCTCCAGCAGTTTAGAGCTACTTGGGTGTAACAAGAGAAGAGGGGAGAGTGCCCAGAGGGGGGATGTTTTGGGAGAAGCAGACTCCCATCACCCACTCTCCGGATCAGGTTTCAGTGGCCAGCAGGTTCCTCTGGAAATAAGTGCTTAGAAACCCTTGGAGGAGTCATATGGACGACTTCAGCGTCTAGTGACAACCAAAGCTATTCCTCACCCTCTTCTGCAAACTGTAACCCAGGCGCAGCTGGATTAGAAGAGCAAAAAAAGCCGTGACTCAGAATCCCTCAGGATGCCCAGTCCATGGCCAAGAGAGGGCAGTTGGCCGACAGGGACGATATATAAAATATACTTGTGTCAGGTCCTCTTTCTGCCACATCTTTCATGCTTCATCTCAAAACGAATGACCATTAATACGATGAGATAATAGATCAGATTATCATTCTCTGGCGAAGAGCGAAGCCAGCTTCCAGTAGGCCCCCACTGGGCTATGGGGCCAAGGAGCACTGGAGTGTCAATCCAGATTCTGTTTGGAAAGGAACTGTTTGTAGGCACAGAGGCATACAGAAGAAAGTGAGTAAAGACTCCTGGCGGGCCAGTCCTGGATTTATATTGGACATTCAACTTCTTCAATAGCTAGTTTTCTACAAATAAATCCAATATTTATTTCCAACAAGTTGCTGGCGGGACGGATAGGAAGGAAGGACACTTCTTGAATAATTGTACAACCTTCAAGAAAAGCCATACATTACCCAGCTCTATCTGTCACTATAATTTCCAGCCAAAGTCCTAATGAATCTTTCCAAACAATAGTGTAAGGACAGGGCTGAAAATGTATTGGACCTTACAAGCACTAGGGTAAGCAATGCAGAGGTATTAATAATAACCAGGAGACATCTGGAGCCAAAGTTGTGCCATGGGGGCTGGGACTGTACAGGCAGCAAATTCCCCTTCTGTTTGCGACTGCTGCCTAAACTCTCCAGTGGTACCAGTGAGCTGAGTAGCTGGGAACTGGGGCAGTGCTAGGGCAGGCAGTAGGATGGACGTGTGGATTCTAAATGAATGGCGCAGTCAACGGGGGATAGAGTGCGTTCTAGAACAACAGGGATGGGGAGTGGGTTCCCAGGGTAGGGGAGATGGACTCTAGCACAGTGGGGGTGGGGCGGGGGGAGGTGGGTTCTAGAACAGAATGATGGACGGAATGCAGTGCGGGTTCTCGAAAAGAAGTGAGGGAAGGAAAGTGGGGTTTTAAAGTAGCGTGTTTGGCAGGGGAAGGGGGCGGTTCAGGGCAGCCACCATAGCAGGGAGGCTTCGGCTTATAGAGGAAGGAGGAGAGCGTTGTATCTACTCACCCATCACATGGTTCTGAGAAGACAGCCATGGCGTCTGAAGGGCAAGATGGAGACTAGTCCCCAGGAGTCCACCTTGGAGACCAGAAAGATGTCTCAGCCTCCTGGGAAGAGAGCAGAACCTTGCACTCTTAGGAGAGTATCCCTATGCTAGGCATTTGACTGATGAACCCTGTAATAGCCCTGTACAAGAAAGAGGATGGGGTGGAGTGGCCCCTGCTCCTTACAGCTATTACCTTTAGGGGTAGGAGGTCTAACCACAGGGTAGGAGAAATCTACAGGCTAGGAAGGGAGCCCAAGTTCTATCTTACTCCAAGGATCCACCGCATCCCTCTCCATATGGAAGAGCCTTTAACATACAGGACCTTTTATGATAATACCCTTGATTCGGGAGGGTCAATAGATTAAATTGCCTTGACATAAATATAGGTTCACACAGGATGGAAACCATTATACCCAAGGACGGTTGGGGAAAAAAATCTCTTCTACCTGAAATAGCATTCAGAGACTGCCAGAGATCGCAAACCCAATTTCTCGAATGGGTGGAAAAGGTCCTTATCAGAGGGCTGTCCCAACAGAAACATGAACTTGAAACTGGTTTCACAGGCTGTACAATCAGAAGACACACAATAATTCAGCAAACTTTGGCCCTGGAATTTTGGTACATTGAACAAGAGTGAGACAGATTTGTACCCTACTCTAGCACAGAGAGTGCATCCAAGTTAACATGCTGGAATGAAAAGCACATGCTCTGATCGACAGTAACGAAACAGGGAAAACGACTTCAATAAATCACTCATCTAGGAATCACTTCTCTACATAGCTCATTCAAACTCACCTTGGTCCCTTTTCTCCTAAGCCTTTTTCGGTGACGAGCATGTGAGAGATTACTTCAATTCAGAGAGCACAGGGCAGGGTAGGGGTAAGGGGGAACTTAACTTTGCTTTCCATGGATACATGTGTCTTCTTCCATTATTCAACCTGCAGGCAACAATGTCTTCAACCTGGAATCTCTTCTTTATGGTGCCCTTCTGGGACAGATCCCTTAGCATTCAGATGGAAGAGCACATCCATTTAAATTTCCCTACTCCACTAACAAAGCTGCAAATCAGCTTGTAATAGAGAAAATGCTTTAATTAGAGCCCTATTGTTCCTTGTTTGGGGCTCCCACTGATGTCAATAGGCGCATGGAGCACTGATTTCCATCAGGATCAAGGTAGCTGAATCATTGCTTTCCGAAGAAACAATAATAAAGCTGCCAAGACTCTTAACTAAGAGTCCAATTATACTCTGAAGTCACCAATACTCGCTCAATCCCTCCGCCCCCCAAGAATATCTTGCACTTCACGTGCTATTCTTAGACTAAGGACATACTTCTAGATTTGCAGCAGGCTTCCATTGCATAGCAGGATCACGTATTGTCACCTGCAAACAGCGCCAGAGACGATCCACCCCCCCCCATCGCCATCGTCTCTGAAAACCTTCAATCTTTAATGTATTTATGCTCACAACACCCCTCTGAGAAAGGGAAGAGCTATTCCTTCCATTGTATAGACGGGGACCTGAGAAACAGAGAGACTGAGACACATCCAAGGACACACAGGAAGCCTCCGGTGGAGCAGGGAAGAAATCCAGGTCTCTTGGATCTCAGGCTAGCTTCCTAAATATTAGACCATCCTTCCTCTCCCATACCCGTGAAGAACCTGCCTCTGGAGAGGCTCCAGCTGCTATTGCCTGCATTCTCCACGTCAGAACATTATTTACTGAGCCCTCAAATGCAGCGGGAAACACCTTAGTCTCTCATCTGCTTGAACCACTATCCTGCGAGTCACATGGCCATGGTGCACCATGGAAGATGCAGTCCAGCTAATGAGCTCAGCCCATAGAGGAGAAAGAGGGTATGAGGAACCCAATCTACAACTCCCATGAAGTTCCCGTGGGACAGAAATTCCAATTTTCGACCAGTCTTAGAAATTATAAACATTAGGACACGGTTTTTAATTACATGACACAAGACCTGCGTCACTCAGTGCACTGGATAGACAGGGAATGAGGCAGCGGGCTGCAGGAGGAGAAAGGAGGTTCTCTTGCAACTGAGACACTGGACTGGAACTACGGAGAGTTGGGTTGTATTCCTGGTTCTGCCAGAGATTTCTTATATGATGTTGGGCTAGACACTATCCTAATACATACAGCATAAAGGGGGTGAATTAAAAGTGCTTGGCCAATCTTAATTCTGGCATTTCCTAACCTTTGAGTGCTTCACTTTGCAACCTTAATGTTCTTTTAAACATAATTTTTGTATGTAACATCAGCTAAGTTCACCCTGTGTCTTCATTAGGTCGGAAGAATCTCCCATGTGAGAGGATCAGAACTGAACGACCAGCAGTCATCTCGCCTCCAGGTAACTGGCAACCTAACAGCATCTTGTAAGGATGGGGATAGAAGGGAGAGGTACAGTTCTAGTCTGAGATTTTTTTAAAATGAGTGTTGAAAGTTAGGACCCTACATCCATATCTAGGCACCTAAACAAACAGCCTGATTTTCCAAAGGTGCTGAGAACCCACCAGCTCCCATTAACTTCCTTGCTAATGAGAGGCAGAGTTAAGCCAGGAAAGCAGCTGTTGCTCCCTGAACCCAGCTGAGCAGTGAGCAGAAAGCAGCTAACAGTGAGGCTCTTAAGAGAAGTCTAAGAAAGGGAGAGTACTGTGTAGATTGTAACAGAGCAGGAGCTAATTGCTTAGATACTCACAGGCTCCAACAGCTGAAAGGAGATCACCTGAGGTATGACGTGTCAACTGAGATACAAATGGCAACCAGTGGAGCCAAGACAGTTTGATGCAGTCCGCAGAAGATGTGCAAAGCCTCTATTTCTGAACAGAGACCAAGCCACGCAGCACCAGCTGCTTTCCATTCCAGAGGAGAAGATGGAGGGACTTGAACAGCCACTCTGCGTTTTTGAGACACGCCACCGAAGCCAAATTGGGTAGGTCACGAAAGGGGGCGCGGTGACTCAGCAGAAGTATGTGTCAGGGTGAGACTCCAGAGGAGGAGATGTAAAGGACAATAAAGGAAGAGAAGAAGGGAAACGCATCTGGAGTCATTTAACAGCCACCCGCGTTAGGTGCTCTGATATTGATAAGAGGATGATCAGACTGAGAAGAGGCTAAGGACTGAAGCAGCCCAGGTGGTGATCACAAGACAAATGCTGAAAGGGAGTGCTGGAGCATCTGCATTGGAACCAGTGACCCCAGAGGAGAGAGACTGGGTAGATTCAGGCTGACTTTAGTGGCCTGAGGAGAGAACGGAAGGATGGGTATATGCAAGTCTCTTTTGGAGACCCAGTGCCAACTGCAAGTGAAGACAGACACTCGAGTCCAACTGACGTAGATGCTGATGGTGTTGCTGGGAAGTGACGAGAGGCGAGCAGTCGGATTAGACAGTCTCCACTTAAAGAGAGGACCGGCACGCTGGCTCGGGAACTGGCAGAACTTGTTAGATGGGCTTTAAACTGAATAGGTAGGGAGGAGGGGGGATTGTTTTTGGTTCAGAAGGAAAAGTCGAACATAAAAACAAGACAGAAGAGGGAGGCGTTCTACAAAAGAAGAGGCATAATAAAAGTAAGAGGAGTAGAAATATCCTTACATACTTTGTGCAAAGAAGAGGCAGATGGGAAACAGGCCTGGTGAGTGAGACTGACTGATGGGGATTAGCTCCATAGCTAAAACCTGGTGGTGCAATTTTCACAGGCTCATAGACTTTAAGGCCAGAAGGGACCATCGTGATAATCTAATCTGACCTCCTGCACATCGCCAGCCACAGAACCTCCTCCAGATGTTCTCCTGTGCAGGAGGGCGAGAAAGGAAGGAGAGGCAGAGCTGCGGCACTGCCGTACATGTCAAATGTATTTGCAAAGCCAACGTGGGTCAATCTTTTAATGATAAAGTTGGCAGCAAATACTTTGAGTGAAGATATAAGAAATGAAAACAAACAAACAAACAAACAAAGGAAAAAGTACAAAGGGCATCAGCTCCCACGGATGGCAGGAAAGTAAGTAAGGAATACTCCTGGGTGGAAGCTTAACTACCAGACATCAATTTCATAACAGATATAATAACCAAGGATCAAAGAGTCACCATTTATTGTCTGCGCATATGCAGACAGCCAGTAGGTATTTGTGAGTCCACTAATAAATCCTCAACATTTTACTTATTTTATCAGGTATATATTCATGTGCAAATTCATATGCCTTTCATTAGTATCATGGTTTAAAAGTTTCAGGCAGCATCCACTCAGGGAATGGAAACAATACCATGTGACTGAGATGATCAATCATACACCATGAATATAATGAGCAGATGAAGTGAACAGATTGCGAATCCGCCATAGGAGGAAATTTGTTTGCATCAACCATTCAGAGAATAGTTATTATTTCTATGATAGTAGCACCGAAGAGCTTCATCGTTCTAGATTCTGTACATACACATAGCAAAAGACATTTCCTGGCCCACAGGACTTACAATCTAAATAAACACGAGAGACGAAGGACAGGAGAAAGGAAGTACTGTGCCTGCATTTTACAGATGGGAAACTAAGGAGCAGAGAGATTAAGTGACTTGCCCAAGGTCACAAGGAGTCAGGGGTAGAGTTGGGAATTGACTCCAAAGCTCCTGAATCCCAGTCCCATTCCTTTGCCAAACCACAAAACCATCCTTCCTCACTTCAAAGTACCTTTGCAGAAATCGGGATTGCGTCAGAAAGGATTCAAGAAATGAAAAGTGATACGCTTGTAACAAATAATTAATGGTGATATCCCATCTCCTAGAGCTGGAAGGGACCTTGAAAGGTCATCGAGTCCAGCCCCCTGCCTTCACTAGCAGGACCAAGTACTGATTTTGCCCCAGATCCCCAAGTGGCCCCCTCAAGGATTGAACTCACAACCCTGGGTTTAGCAGGCCAATGCTCAAACCACTAAGGTATCCCTCTACCATTGGTAGGAACCTTTTGAATTACTCCTGCACATTGACTGATTTCAGATTAACTGCGACCACTAAGGAAAAAGGCTTGGGTATCGCTGATGAGATATCAGTGAAAATGTCCAGACAGCATGTAGACGTGTTCAAAAAGCAAAAGAAATGTTATAGGCTGTATAAAGGATGGGATAGAAAATAATACGGAAAATTCTGTAATACCGTTATATAAATCTGTCTTCAAATCAAGACTGGATGTCCTTCAAATATTATTTGCCACCATCTAATTCCACACAGTGGAGCTCTCTACGATGCAGAAAGCGCAGGAGAAACCTTCTGGTGTCATGTCATGGAACGGAAGCCACAGAAAACAATGAGCAGGAATAAACGGTCAATTATCAACATGGGAAAAAAACAACAATGGGGCTCCCAAGGTTCTGTACTAGAACCAGTGTTGTTTATTACTGATCTGGAGACGGCAAAGCTTGCAAACTTATTTGCAGTAGGTTGGTCAAGGCTAGTGAGCAAAAGGACCTGAGACAGTTACGCCACTGGGCAGCACAACAGCTGATGTCGACCACTGCAGGATAATGGCCATTGGTAGGAACCTTTTGAATTACTCCTGCACATTGACTGATTTCAGATTAACTGCGCCCACTAAGGAAAAAGACTTGGGTATCGCTGATGAGATATCAGTGAAAATGTCCGTACAGCATGTAGACGTGCTCAAAAAGCAAAAGAAATGTTATAGGCTGTATAAAGGATGGGATAGAAAATAATACTGAAAATTCTGTAATACCGTTATATAAATCTGTCTTCAAATCAAGACTGGATGTCCTTCTGGAAGTTGTGCTTTAGCCAAACAAGTTATTGGGCTCAGTACAGGGGTCACTGGGTGAAATGTAATGGCCTGTGATTTAAGAGAGTTCAGACTAGATGATCTAGATCTAGCCTTCTGGCCTTAAACTCTATGAATCTATGAATAAATAGTACATTCTTACCTGGAATAGTGTGCTCAGTTCCAGTCACCCCATCTCAAAAAAGATACAGCAGAAATAGAGGGAAATCTGAGATGGGCAATGAAGATGATTAGTGGCATGGAAAGATGGAAACTGTTTTGACTAGATAGGCAGAGAACAAGTGGGGATATGGCAAGGATATATATATACAAAGCAATGCACAGTATGGAGAAGGTGACCCAGGTACTCCTATTTACCCTTTGACACAATATAAGAACAATGTAATAGTCATTGAAACCAAAAAGCCACAAATTTAATTTCCCCCCCCGCATAGCGCACAATTAACCTGTGGAACTCACTGCCACAAGATATGATTGAAGCCAAAACTATTCCAAAAAGGATCCAAGATTTATATGGCTAAGACAAATATCCAGTCACATGAGATGCGCTGAGAACTGGTACATTTCAAGAAAGCAAATTTTGGGAACTTAAACCTGAAAGTCATGGTGCAAAGGGATGAAGCACTAAATCTATGGCTGTAGAAGAGGGCTGGGGTATCCTAAAAGAAAACATAGTTACAACTTTTTCTCAGAAAGAAAAATACAAGTGATCCAAAAAAACCCACGTTTGATACAAGGGACTGGCTATAAGATCTGAGGGCAAACAAGGACTGGAAATGAGGAAGGTGAGAAAGCCGGGGAAGAACCAAAAACAAGGATACAGTCTGTTAAAGCTACAGGAAAAAGATAATGCAACTAAAGAGCAGAATGAGTTAGTGCTAATGAAAAGGTTACAAGGAATACGATGGGCTTTTACAGGTACCGAGGGAAAAGAAATGCTAGAGAGACAGTAAGATGATAATAAACGAGACAGGGGCTGGAATGAATGAATGAATGGCTTTAAAATGGCTGTTACTGAATTGCTTTTTTTAAATTGCTCTTTAAGAAGATAACTAAAGAGGCACGCTCAATTAGGAAGTAATGAAGACCTTGTAAATACACTTACTGATAAAACGCTTGTAAGGGAAGTCTTGACACACCAAACATATACAAATCAGCTGGTCCAAACAATGCACATCCTGAATTATTAAGGGAATTTGCTAATGAACGTACTGAACCACTGCCATAAAGAAAAAAAAAATAGTTGGGGCAAATTTTCTGCTGATGGAAATGGGCACAGTGCTATTGACTTTGACCCAGCGATGCCCATTTAGCCAGCAGAGAATTTGGCCCTGGGAGTGCTGACGAAGCACGCAGAGGATTTGTGCACGGGGAAGGAAATATGAATTCAAACTCTCAAAAAATAAACTAAAAGGAAGAGAGAACCTGACAATTAATAACCTGCAAATTAGTTTCAAACACCCGGAACAGAACACAACAGAGATCTGAGATTAAGAAAAAGAAATGTCAGCCCCCAGGAGATAATGTAGCCAGGAACAATATAAAAACAGGGGATTTATAAAGGAGAAACTGTGCCAGTCAAACTTGATTACTGTTTTACATAGCATTCGCACCCTGAGTGGAGGAAGGGAACTGGTGGATTAGAGCTCGCTGGACTTCACCAAGGCATTCATAGTTCAGGATCTCTCAAAAACCTTGCTCGAAAAAATTAATTGGCTTGGAAAAAATTAATTGACAGTGTCACTGTGGAAGGATCAATGGCAATGTCACAATAATGAGCTGGAGGAGAAGTCCAGTGGCTGTTACAGGGACCAGGATCGGGCCCGGTCATAGTCACCACCATGAATGTTGATAACGAGGAAAAGGGTAATTGGCATATTAATTGCATTTGAAGATGATGTGTTGCAAAAGCCAGTGAGAACAGAAATAATACAAAGGGAGCTAGGAAGGTTAGCAATAGGGGAAGGAATCAGGATGGTAACTAAGCTGGAAAAATGCAAGACATCCCCAAAACAGATACCCAATGGGCGGAGAAACCTAGGGAGTAGGAAAGACTTAGGAGACCTAAGAGTGGCCATAGGCAGCAAATTAGATAGTAGCTTGCAATGCATCTGGTCCCTCCCTCCCAGCCATCGGATACCGTATAAGCTTCCTGAGTATTAGGTCATTCTCTGAGCATTAGCGGCTCTGTGCAGTGCTGGGTCAGTCTGGTCCATGCTGAGTGTTAGTGCAGGGGAGGTACTGTATGGAATTCTCACTCGCTAGTGACTGGACAGTCTCTTCTAGGTCAAGGCAACAGCTGCCGCTTTTGGATCTGAGGGTTTAGAGTTCAAATCCTAGCAAGGAACAGGTTCCCCCCAATGGGTGCTGAGCCGCACTGGCTGCACTCAGAGGGCTAGAGGGGTGCACAACAGGGATAGAAGGTTTAAGTCTAAGCCTGTGAGGCTGCGAAGAGAAAGCAGTTTGTCCGGGAACAGCCCCCTGGCGCAGCCTCTTCGCCATGCTTTAGGGAAGTGCACACGAGGAAACAACCTCCCATCAAACAACAAACCGGGAATGAAGAATGGAAATAAAAGCTGAGTGCTCCATCAGAGGGGGTGTTATTTGGGAGAGCTGTCAGAGCTCTCACTCCCCAGACACCTCTGCTTCTCATCGGCCTGATGGAGGCTGACGTTGTGTGAACCTTGCCGAGCAAACCCAAATTATTTTAATTTCTAAATCCAAACAGCTCCAATTATATCATTTCCCTTGTGGGGAGCCTGGTAATTCCCTCCCTCTGTTCCCCTTCTAGGGCTACTGGGACCAGCGTCTCTGGCTAGAGCTGAAAGGGATAAGAACGTCACCAATCAGAAAGTCCTTTCAGGATTAACTCACAAGCGTCTTCGGGATATTTCATCTCTTCCAGAGCTGCTCTTTTCCTGCTTCATGGAACAGGCGGATGCCAGCACCACAGCAAGAGGAATTTCAGGAAAAGAGGTAAAATAAGAAAAGGACAATGCTACTGGTTAAATGGAACCTACCACCAGCAGTAGGACGAGCCTCTAGAACCCCATGCAGCAATTACTCCAGAATCAAGGAGAGGTGAAACAGACAGAAAAGACGTCCCTATCATACCGAATATCTCAGGCCTGCCATCCTATATCATCCCTCCCATGAACTACCATACAGAGAGAGCCATGTATCCTAGAACTCCAGACAGCTGCAGGCTGCCTCTGGCGCACTGGACTCCATAGCGATCATCCAGATGTTGATACTTGGATATCATGGTGAGAGGAACTTTACAAATACCTTAGATTAGACTCAGATTTAAAGACATAGCAGGACATTTGTAAGTTTCAGGGTGGTTTTTTCTTTTTGGAAAACCAGAAAATTTTCAAAAGAAACAACTATTTTCTGTGCAAATTTTCATTTTGAAAAAAGGCCATGTTTTTCGTCAAAAGCAAGCTTCCCCTCCCCCCCTCCAGAAGTAGCCTATGCCTAAGTTTTGAATGAGTTTTAACTATATGGAAAGTTCACAGGGTTAGCAACAAGCTGGCTATTAACTAGAGAAACAAGAAAAGGTGAGACTCAGAAAAATTCCCTAAGGGCCCATTTTAATTAATCAACAGGTTTACTAGCAAATCCAGTGTTTGTTCACACCTTACATGGGGAGGGTGCATTGTATTCATACAAACCATTTCATAATGGGGTCCTGGTCCACAAGTCGGGTTCCTAGGCACTACGATAATACAAATAAAATAATCATCTTCACCCCGGAGCCATGACCAGTGCCTCCATAGGACCGTCCACTGGGCATTTTTTCTCCTATAATTACCACTCCCTCCTTTTGTCGCCCACTAACGTTTTACCCTCCTTCCTGGTATTACCCCAGTATGGAATGGACTGGAACACCTAACATTTAGGGAACATGTATCAGACAATTTATGCAGTTCTCCCCTCTCATTTTACAGTCTCCCAGCCTGGCATCTTCATGTCCTTGCAGCCTCCTGGGTTGGGTGCCTTATCCTCTTCCTGGATCCAGTTTCTCCCAGTGTCAGGGTTTCTCTGGTTCTGTTTCACTTCCCTTTGCTGTCTGCTCCTTGCCTTCTCATTGGGTTTTTTTCCCCCCCCCAATTTCAACCAAGGCCTCCAGGCCTCTGCCTCCAGGAATTCACCAAGTCCCCATCCAATTCCCCCACCCTCAAGCTATAATCCCTCTGACGGTTCCCCTTTCCACACTGAACCATGGCTCTCCAAGCAAACACACTGTTTCTGCTAAACTGTGGCTTTAATCCTTCATTCGCCTTCTCAGTGCAAAGCTCGTGCTTTCACCTCCTGAACTGACAGCTGTGCTGTTAATGTAGGCCTTGGCTGATAGATAGGGTGCCCTGGATGTGTTAGATTGGCAGCTTTGACTCTAGGCCAATTCCCTTCATCTCCTCTCGTCTTCTCCTGCCTCCAGCTTCTTCTATTCAACACTAACCTCTCTGCCCGAACAGGAGCCCTCCTTGCCTAACTTCCACCCAGCACATTATCAGCCTCTCTCCCTCCAGCTCTGAACAAGCTCCATGTCACCTGGCTTGTGGCTGTACCTGCCCTTTTTATGACCTGGCCGGACTTCCAGCAGCTTCGCGGGTGATTCACTTGCCAGCTCCTCCTTTCTGCTGCTTATCTGGACATGTCCAGAGGCAAGCTGGGCATTTCTATCATGCACTTTATTCCAGGGGTGACCTCAGGTGCTGCCCCTTTAGGCGTAATACAGCAACTGCACTGAGCAACGGTTTCTGAGTTTTAGTTCTGGTTTAAATTCTTTGCCCCTGCTCACGTTACAAAGGAACTGGGGTGTCACAGGGGATCCCGGCATGTCTCTACCAAACTAAAACACCTCTTATTCTCATTAAAGGGGGGGAGCCCTCTTCTCTATCTCCAAGTTTGAAGCTAATTAATTACTATTGACTTTCCCAGCAGACGTTCTGGCTTCGGCATTGGTAGAAAGATCAGTGATTTGTGAATCAAAGGCCTCCTAGTTTGGGCCAATGGAAGAACACGGAGCGCAGCACGTGGCCCCGTCGAGAAAGAGGAGATCGTTTCCCAGCTGCTCGCTCTTTAGAAATGGGAGAGAGAAAGTGGCTGTTTATGAGAAAGAGGGTTGTTGTTTTTCTTGGAAAGAAGCGAAATCCTCAGATAGGGGTAAAATCCTGATTCCACAGAAAATTAAACAGTATGGATTTCAGTCGGGTCTGGTCGAAGGTTTATTTCCTTCGAACAAGAGACTTCACATAAATCACTGCTCTCTCCAAGGACGTTTGAAACCTGTGATACAAAACAGAACCTCCACTGTCCATGGAGCAGGCTCTGTCTACATAAAGCATGACAGGACAGGTTGGCCGGCCCTGCAGCCTGAACCCCGCACCCCGTTCGCTAACCTTTTCTGCAGTGTTTTCCCGCTGTCTGGTTAGACTGGCATTGTGCCTCATAAAACTCTGGCAAAGAGAGAAAATGGAGATGAGCAAGTGACTTGGCCCGGGATTGGAAGGCACCAAGAGGAGAAAATCGGCCAGGCTTGGATCCCAGTGACAAACAGGGTCTGGCCCATCTGACCCAGCATCCAGATAAGCCGCACCAGCACTTAGTACAGCACCTGTCGTCTCTGAGCCCTGGGCTCTGGCGAGAGGAAGAAGCGGCAGTTTCAAGGTCTTGGACTTACCTTAGGAGAACCAAAGATCCTGGTCTTGCAGATGATGCTCATGTGTACGGAGGGCGTCAGCCCTGTACACAGCACATGGTAGGACATGCTCCCTGTCAAGGAACTCGACGGAGGCCTCTCCCACACCTGCCAAATGCACAGGAGACAGCAGCGGCAGCAGGGGGATATTTGTGCTTCAGGCCTGAAAGTGAAAGGTCTCACGCAGGAGAAGGGGGATGGGAATGTGGAGAAGGGAGGGAGTTGCAAGAGGAGGCCTGACCTGGAGGAAGGGGAAGGAAAGGACAGTGGAAGAAAGCAAAATGGGGCATCGTGAAAGGGGGATTTGGGACAAGAGACACAGGCGGCAGTACCCTGAAGGGGAAGAGGACGTGGCTGGTTCTGCTGTGGAAGTTGAAGGGAAGTGGTGGAAAGGACTGGATCTTTCCACCATATTCTGGTGAACTGGGAAGCTAGGAGACTGGCGAGAGGAGACTTTGACATCAGCTATCAGTGACTGAACTGCCCTGAGAACCCCCTTCTTCACAGGCCTGTCACCCTGGTATCCAGCAATCCGAGTGCTGAAACAAGTTGTCAGCCATCCGGAGGTTCCCGCAAGGTCCCCAGAGGGATCGCCGAACACAACGCTTGTTGCGGGGGAGGGCCAAGGGCGCTCAGAGCCGACGGCTGGCACATTTCTCACGGGAGGGCTGTGGAAAGGCCCAGAAAAACCCAACGAGTAACAAGCCACCCAGCCTAACAACCATACAAATCACTTTGGTGATAACAGAGACTGACTAATAGCGATGGAAACCTCAGCGCTAATGAAATGCAGTGAAGTTAAGCAACCGTGGAAATGCCGGCGTAAAGGAGAAGGGCTACCAAACAGACACTAATGGAAACTTAAATCCCCAGAACTAAAGTGGCATGTTTGAACGGGGGAGAGGGGGGCTTCTGTGTGGTCTCTGGGTGGTGCTGGGCCTTTTGATTTCCCAGCTGCTGCTGTCCCAGAGGTGCCCCTTGTGAAAGGGGAAGTATGTGTCTGGTCCAGAGGCACTGGAATTGGATGCTGCCAATAGAAAGCAGGAGGAAATCAGTGGGTTTCTTGAACAGGCCTTGACCCCTTTGCTTTTGAAATGCTTTTTCTTTCCAGAAGAGCGTTCAGCCCCAGCAAAAAGTGCTGACTCTGAAGTGTGCTTCCTAATGAATTCAGCCATTGCGCTGAGAGTCCTGGCTGGCCCTGACAGACCATTTCCCAGCAAGCAGTGGGTAGAAAATGGGATTTCAGCTCTTCCTTTTCATGGTAAACGTTTCTGATTCCGCCGGCTGATGCGTTCGCCTCTCGAGTTAATAGACAATAAGCAATGCAGCGTCGTTTCTATTAAGGAGATAGAAAAGACTCCATTTACATGCAGCGTGGAGAGCGGCGCAGGGAGGGCTGGAAAAGAATACCCCCCAAGTGTCAGCGTTGCATTTAGGGGACTCTGGGAAGGGGGGAGGGAAGCTTGCTCTCTCTCCCACAATGGAGATGGTCTGGGAGGATGGATAAATTATACCAGAAAAGGCCCTTTTTGGTGATATTTCCTTTGCTTTCCAAGCAATTTGAATCAAAATGACTTATGTAAAAGCAACCTCAGAAAACGGTCCCAGCGGCCTTTCCTTTGTTATCGGGACAGAGCTCTCTTCCTCCCACACCCCTGCTTTCTTCATCTCTCTACCCACTCTGCTGCTTTTGGAGAGCAGCAAACTAGTCTTGTGCCTGCACGATAAATTGTGCCTTGCTGGAGAGAGACAAGTAATAGGGACCAAACCCATTCAGACACCATCCATCTTTGCTACAGTCTGCAAGGTGCCAGTGGAACAGACTGACCAGGAGTAAGTTGGTAGAGAGTACATTTGCTGTAGGGTACTTATTAATTGCATTAAAACCCATCACATTAAGAGAATGATAAAGGCACACTGACTGTCAGCTTAAATGGTCTGAAAGTGACAAATTACAAAAATTCAGTTTCTGATCAAGCCTCTTTTAAATAGCAAGGCTTGAATTTGCTTTTTTAAAATGGCTTTGAATGAAAAATTACAATGGCTTTTCACTCTCCCGATGATGTTCATAATGATCTTTTTCAGCAAGGGAGAGACTAAGCCCCTGATTCAGAACAGGACTTTAATCCGTACTTAACCTTAAGAATATGCTTGACAGCCCTTCCTGGACAGGGTTACCTTCCTGAACCAGGGCCTAACTGATGAGACAGGGGAAACAGTGAAACAGACTATACACAAAGTGCAGTCAACTGGACAAACTGGGATTTTCAAAGGACAGGCTTCTAACTCCTTTAGGCTCCCCCCAAAGTCCCAGCCAAAAGGTGACAAGATGGTAAAAGAGAAAAAAACATTTTTTTGCTAACTTCTTTCAGTTAAAGTGATCTTAGGTGTTACTTGTGATTATGGTAGGTGTCCAGTTTTCAGGGCACAATCCAAGCTCTGAAAAGTCAGGAAAGGATCAAATTACGGTTATGTCCCTAACCTTAACTCTGACCCAGCACGTGTCGGCATTATTGAAATTACCCAGCCACAGACTGTTTCTCAATTAACATAGCATGTGATCCCCCCCCCAACCGTATATCCGCCCATGTAACTTCATTAAGTACTATGTACAAAGTACTCTGTGTAGGCCAGGAAATAGAGTCCATAAACTTAGTCTGTATGACAAGTACATGGTAAGTGGTCCTTATGAAAGATAATACAGATCAAATATAACAATAAAGAAGAACAAACAATATACAGATCAAGTATAACAATAAAGAAGGCTGTATAGTACATGAGAGCAGGCAAAAGAAACTCCATGAAGGCTGGAGATGCTATTGTATAAGTCTAAAACAGAGTTGGCATAGGGGCAGAATGGAAACTGGAATGGGGCCTTCCCTCTCCTACCACACACCTCTTCACCTGCAGCACACGTGTGACTGAAGAGAAGCATTTGCCTCCCTGCATCCTCGGATGGCTAAACGGTTCTAGACAAGAGCGACGGGGAATGGCACAGCAAAGGGGGCAGGTTTTGGAAACCGTCCAAGCAAGCGGGAGGCATTTGCTCCATTGCGCCGAGCTGTTCCTGAGCGTATAGAGTCCCTCCGTGCTCTTCCCTGCTGAGATTATGGAACTGGGAGCCTTACAGCTGGGAGCCTTACAGGCCTTTATTCTCCTGGCAGTCTCTGTTCGTGTGCAGCAGCAACCCCATACCCACTATCCTGAGGGCCTTTGTGGAGCATAGTTATAGACACAGTAACACAGTCACAGAGCCTTCTTCTAGCTCTCTGCACCCCAGCCGTAGCCCTAGCCTTTGCCTTCTGAGCCTTGCTGCAAACCTAGTGATCTCCTGGTCCCTCTCCTCACAGGGCCTGGCTAACGTTCTCTCCCTTTGTTAGCCCAGGGTCCCCTTTAGCGGTCAGCTTCCCTGATCTGACTGGCTGCTTTTCCTCCTCCTCCAACCCTGCTTTTCGCTCCCTGGTGAGCCAGGTGCTCTGGCCTAGCTCCATGAGAGATCTTTAAAACCATTGCTTCACACGGCTGGCTAAGAGCCACGGTCATGGAATTCCCAGGGGAAGGGGGCTCCGTTCCACAGCCCCGCAAACTGGACTAGCAGCCCTTCCCTCCATGGGAAGCAGGAGGGAGGGAGAGGCTGTGCTTTTGCTCTGTGTAACCAACCAGACATAGGGTTAGAGATCACATACATAGGCCCCCTTCTAATCACTCCTATCTCAAGGCTGTCGGAGCCACCCCTCCTGGTTACCCATTTGTAAAGCACAAGTTCAGCATGGAGGGTGTCTGCGTCTCTGCTTTCCAGGCCAGTGCTGGAGAAAACACGGTATGTGGCACACATGGCTGTCACCCCCTCCTCCACTGTGCATGCAATGGGCAAAAAAAGGCCCAGAGTCAGCCGAAGCCAGGATCCAGCCCCATAATGCCAGCTGCCTGCAACGCGCCCATGGCCCCCGCTTCTCCGAGTCTGCAGGAGACGCAGCGCCGATTATCTTTAGTTTTATATAGCTCGGAAAGGGCCTTACAAACTGATTCGAATCCCAGAGATCACTCACCCAGCACTGAAATGCAGCCACCTCTGGGGAGGAACCTGGCAGCTGCGTAAGAGCCACGCCGCTGTTTAGGGTAGGAAGTGAAGACTTGTATTTCCAGTTTAAACTTCAAGAGGAATTCAGAGAGGCAGGAGGTCATTATTCACACTGGACACCTGTGCTAACATCGCCTCTTGCTAAAAGGATGTTTAATGACCACAAACAGGCAGGGCCCCGGTTTCACGTCCCTGAAAGAGAATCCTAGCACCACGGCGAAACTGACACTGTACAAAAGAACTAGGGTAAGGACTGACTTACAGAGAAAAAGGCTTCTACTGAGTCTCCAACACCAGGTCCACAGTACCTGGGATTTCCTTGGAGACTCCCACATTTCTAATCCACCTCAAACCTATATAGCTTGCAAGGTCATAAGATCATAGTCTATGGCACTATGGCCGCTGGTACCCCTAACATGCCAGCTGCCCTCCAACCCACCCACCCGTGGCTTTTGGTTTATGGAGAGCAAATCGTGCCAGACAAAGATGGTCACTTTTTGGGGAGGGAACAAACCTAGTAGATTAGGAGACTAATGTATCATCATAAACCCTGATTTCTAGTGAAGCCTTTAATGGTGTCTCTGTTTCATGACATCTTACTTGAAAAAATGGATTCAAACTGGCTCGGATAGGAGCCGATGGATTCAAACGCAGGTGGAAAACAAGCTGAAGGACCGTAAGCAAAAGGCAACAATAACATGTTGAGCGGGAAAGAGCTGCTTGGAGCCGCAAGGGTCTGTGTGAGGTTTGGCTTTATCTCACACTTCAAGTCATTATCTAGAAGAGGGAACAAACAGCACATTAATTAAATGTTCAGATGACATTACACGGAGAGGTGTTACAGACACCAGCACAGACAGAGGAGTAATGCAAAGGGGCCTAGCGAGGGGAGAAGTATTGAAAAAATGAAATTCAACCTGGCCAACTGCAGCTAATCCATCTGTGGGGTAAAATAACCCGAAACTCAGACGCTCCACGGGAGGGTGAGGCCTGGGGAGCCGGCAGTGGATCCAACAGGACCTCGTAGGTAATATGAGGGTGAAAAGCCCGACTGCAATTCGGGGCTGCAAATCTCTGACATACCAGGGCACAATACAGAGGGCTGTGTCACCCCTGGATGCCTTACACTGCCTTGCTGAAGTAGCTCTCACCTGGGTCACTCACAAACAGCCTTCCAGCATGTCCTGTACTTTCTCCTGGGCAGTACAAATATATTAAGTCCATTATATATTTAGTCCATTATTCCAGCTTATTACCTCAAATAGAGTTAACCAGACACTTCAACTTAAACACACTGGATTAGATAAAACAATAAAACAAGTTTATTAACTACAAAGAGAGAGATTTGAAGTGAGTACAAGTAATGAGGCATACAAGTCAGAAATGGTTACAAGAAAACCAAAGATAAAATGCCTACTAGTGTCTACTTAAGAAACAATCTTAGTTGCAAAGCAAACTTCCTTACCGCATGCTCCAGCAGACAGGGCCGGCTCTAACTTTTTTGCCGCCCCAAACAAAAAAACAAAAAAAACGCCCCGCCGAACCAAAAACAACCCCCCTTCTCCAGCACTGCCCCGCCGAACCAAAAACAACTCCCCAAGCACTGCCCTGAAGAACCAAAAACAACCCCCCGAATGCCGCCCCACCGAACCAAAAAAAAAAAAAAACCCCGAGCACCGCCCCGCCGAACCAAAAATAACCTCCCCCCCCAGCCCACTGCCCTGTCTAAACAGAAGTCGGCAAACTTTGGTTCCCCGCTGAACCAAAAACAACAACAAAAAACCCCGAGCGCCGCCCCATCGAACAAACAAACAAAAAATACCCCAGAGTGCCGCCCCGCCGAAACAAAACAAATAAACAAAACAAAAAACCTGAGCGCTGCCCTGCCACCCCAAGATTGGCCGCCCCTTACAAGATGCTGCCCCAAGCATGTGCTTGGTCGGCTGGTGCCTGGAGCTGGCCCTACCAGCAGATTACTGACCAAACTTTCAGGTCAAGACCCCTCCCCCTAGAGTCCAACTGTTGTTTCCTTTTGTCTTTTCAGGTACATTGGTGTGTTTGTCCCTCCTTTTTTATAGTTTCAGGTTCCCTCTTGAAAAACATTTCCAGCTGAGAACAGGAGACAGAGTCTATGTGGAAGGATGTTCCCTGCTGTCTTTTTTCACCTGTTTGAGCTTCCTTTGTTTCCCTTCCTGCTAGATGACTCTATTTACTGCTTAAATGCAACTTAAGGCAAGCACACATTTCTTTGTTTAGGACTTCTGTTGTTTGCCGACTTCTGTTTAGACAGGGCAGTGGGGTTCGGAACATGTGTTAATAACATCATACAGGGGGATTTTATAACTTCACATATAGTGTTGCCACACATATTTGATCAGGAGAATACTGACTAGCAAATTACGAGTTTTCCAATGATACCTCACAGGGCATACCTTGGACAAAGATTATTACAACAGTGTGTGGGGTGTGAATCCAGGGGTGTATTCTCTCGCAGTACTGAGCATGGAGGGGCTGCCCCTCTTTGTACAGCTCCGGGGAGAACTCTTCCCCCACAGGTACTCAGTTCTGGCCCCTCAGTCGCAGAGCAGGGAGGAGATTATCCTGGGGAGACCCCACCTGGGATGTAATGCTCGGTTCTGGGCTCCTCAGCCCCAGAGGCCTAGAGAGCATTCACAGAGAGCAGTAAAATAGGATTCGCTTAGGAGGAAAGGTGAACTGTTAAAACCCCTCAGCCGACTTTCCGAGTGCTCCCATTATCCCCGTACATGTGCTCACACCCAGCTTCTGGACACGCGCCCACAACCCCCACTCTGTCCTGCATCTTCCCCTGGACGGCTCCCAGCACCTAGGAGGCTCTGTCTTCAGGGGTCAGCCGGATGACCTTGGTGTCCAGCGCAGGATCTGCCGGAACACCCTACAGCACTGTGCAGTCAGTCCCAGGAGCCAGGCAGCAGCTCGCGGCCTCAGCATTGAGCTCCGAGCTCTGCTTAGCAGGGAGCTAGGGAAAGAATCCTTCACACCCCGGCCTCCAAAGTCACTCTGTGGCTGCTCTTGCAAAGCTAAGGCTGCAGAATATCCTCTATGTCCCAGTGCACTCCCTCTGCTGTGGGTGAGGGAAGAGGGAAGGTCCAGGGAGCAGCAGTTCCTCCTGCCCCACCAACACCGTGACCTGGCCCCAGCCCCCTCTGCAGGGGCCTTCAGGAGCTGGCTTCCACAGTGGAGCTTCCCTCCACGAGTGCCTCTTACAAACATGGCACTTCACCAGAGAAGCACGCGTTGTATTGAACAGAGGCAGTTCTACCCTTGCTCCAAGCGCCCTTCAGCCGCCCAGAAAGAAACAAGTCTGGGGTCCTTAGTCCACACACGCCTTCCAGCTGACTGAAGCAGAGCCTCACGGACATGTATGGAGCATGGCTAACTCGGCAGATCCAGCCCATGCAGTGCTTCTAAGGGTATGTCTACACTACCCGCCGGATCGGTGGGCAGCGATCGATCCAGCGGGGGTCGATTTATCGCGTCTAGTCTAGACGCGATAAATCGACCCCCGAGCGCTCTCCCGTCGACTCCTGTACTCCAGCGCTGCGAGAGGTGCAGGCAGAGTCAACGGGGGAGCGGCAGCAGTTGACTCCCCGTAGTGAAGACACTGCGGTGAGAAGGTCTAAGTATGTCGACTTCAGCTACGTTATTCACGTAGCTGAAGTTGCGTAACTTAGATCGATCCCACCCCCCACCTCCATGTAGACCAGGGCTTAAATCAGTGTCAGTCCAGGATGAGCTTTCAAACACTGCATGGACTCCAGCCGCTGGCAGGCAGAACGGCCCCAGAATCTCACATTTGCTTTGCCTTGGGATGTGCCAGCTGGAAGGAGAGATGGGCAGGCACCACTCAGCTGTTCCCATTATTCAGTGCTTCGTGCACACAAATCCTTCTCTGCTGAAAGCGATTCAGAGCACACCGTGTTACCGCCATACGACTGCATGAACTGAAAAAACATATGTGCCCAAATCATCATGAACAGAATGCAGCTCCCTCTTCTCTCCCTCCCTCCCACCAGCCACTGACTTCTCCAGCTGAAATGAAGGGTAGGGTGCTGGTTCTGCATCTCCTACCAATAGCTGGGGCTGATGAGTTGCCAAGCTCTATTCTAGTCTCTGCGAACCTTAGAAGCCACAGCTGGGCTGGGTATGTGGAGAGGCATTGCACACAAGAGACACCCAACTTCATCTGGGAAGTGGAGAAGGATCTTGGAGCCAGAGGAGACCTTGGATCCTTCAGAGCAAAATGTTTGATGTGCTAGAGCCCATGCTGACCTGCACAAGCCTAATTTATGCTCTTAATATACCTTATATTTCTATTATTTTTTAAAAAAACAAGGAAATTCCTAGACAAAAACTTAATTAATTTAAGGGTAAGGCTGCTAGAGGAAGTTACATAAACAGAAAGAATAAATAAATATAAAGAACATTTCCAAGAGAAGAAGAAAAAAAGAACCCCAACCATTTAAGCCTGGAAACGAGAAGTTAATATAATGAACATAAAGATTCTAATTTCCTTATAGTTCAGACATTTTCCAGCACAAAGCTAGACATCGGAAAATCAGAATTACCAATGACAATCTTAACTCTCACTCCCCCTTTTTCTTTTTTCCTGGTATAGTAATACAGTTGCTCAACAATGGGTCTAATAATTCTGACATGGTACAGGAAGTTACTTACATAAGTACAATAATTAATGCAAGTCTAATGTGTTATTTTAGGAATTATATACTTAGTATAATAGAGGAAGTACTGTAGGAAGATGTATCTTGGTTATGTACTAGGATCACTATTAAATACAAAAAATGTTCTTGATGTAATTCAATATTTAAAATGGTAACATTCTACAGTTAGAAGATGCATGTGTAATGCACCGTGAAGGGTATTTTTTATAGTCTGATGCAAGGCATTGTTACTGTAGATGTATTATACGTTATGTTTTGAAACAAGCATTTTAAATCTTTTAAAACTGTCTTTAACTCACAATTAACTACTTTGTTTCTTGGTGACTATGTTTGGGGGATCAGAATGAAGGTGTTTTTGGAATATATACTGTTAATTCTCACATACATGGATTTGTGTATATGAAAAGAAAGAAGATTCAAATCTTTACATATATTACCTCCCTCTGGGTTTCCTAGCGGGTAGGCATTGTATTTTGTGCCTTTTCAAGCATCCAGGGCATTTTTGGTGCTTCATGGATATAATAAAATAACCACCTGAACGTCTCATTTCTCCACTTTTTAACAATTAGGGGTTGTCCTATTTAATATTCTCTGGATTTTTTTTCTAATATTCATTAGACTTACTGTAGCAACTTTAATTGTAATGTAACTATTTTGGCTAAGAATAAAGCAATCCCAAAGCAAACTATTGTTAGGATAACTGCGAGCACCTCTTAACATTTCATTACAAGGGACTGTTAAGGTGACACCTCTAGAGATAAACTATGAGTATGGGAGCACATGGTCAAGCCTAACACAGATACACAGTGCACACACATCCACAGCACATCCACAAGCAATTGTGTATGTGCGCAAACATACCCAAAGTATATAATTAAGAGAAACACTAGACCAGGGCTGTAAACCCAGATTCACCAGCACTCAGGAAGGAACACAATGCAAGAAGAAACTCTGAGTTCCATTAATCAAGAGCAAAGGCCCAGTGCAGCCAAAGAGCGTTTAGATTTATCTCCCAACTGCCTGACTTGGCTCCTCTCCCCAAACTATTTGGCAGATGCCGCAGCTGAGAAGCAGCAGCTGACGGAAACCCAGGACTTTATGAGATGCTCCATCAGGTTTGGAGTGATTTCAGAAAACCGGCTGGTGATCTTTGTGGTGGGACAAGTTCTCCATCCAGAGAACCTGCCGAGATCTCTGTGGCACATGGCCAGTGACTCCAAAAGCATCCACCAGAGATCTGTGTAGTGCATGGAAAGTGCCTCCAGAGAACCCACCGGAGACCCCTGCAGCGCATGGCACGTGCCTCCAGATGAAATGTGGATTCCATTCCCAGCTCCGCTGCTAACGTGCTGTGTGACGGTGGGCAAGTCACATCCCCTCTCTGTGCCTCTCCTTTCCCTCCCACCCATTATCCACCTTTTCTATGTGGATTGTAAGACCTTCAGGACAGGGTCAGTCTCTGACTAGGTGTATGTAGTACAGCCCCTACCACAATGGCACCACAGTCTTGGCTGGGGCCTGTAGATGCTGCTATAATACAATTAAATAAGAATCAGAATAATCCCTGCAGCCTGTGGCGAGCACCTCGGGAATACCTACTCGAGATCCCTGCCACGAGTGCAGAGTCCTTCAAGGGACTTTCACAGTGGGGAAGTCTGCCTGGCCTGGCAAACCTCCTGGTTGTATCTGCACAGACCTGACTTCTGGGGGGGAGCTGGGCAAGTCATTTAAACTGTGTGAATAATATGACTCTTCAAATAAATGATCTGATGAATATTATCTGGCCAAATCTGTTTTGGGGCCAGTGGCTAAGAACGCCCCTAATTTTCAGGACAGTGAGGTCTAAACACATGGACAGAAACTCCTGCTAGCTGGGCCTAGTCTGAAACAGAGAGAAGCTCTGGGCGTCCCATGCTGTCCTGAGTTGGGACATGTCCTGTCTGCTAGGCCTCCTCCCAACACACCCATGTAGGGAGAAGGGAAGGCAAGGCCTGATGCGCACATACACCATGCGAAGGACAGGGGCAGAGATGGAAAGGAAAGGGGACAGGATAGAAGGACAGTGGAAACATTGATTGGGGGGAGGGATAGCTCAGTGGTTTGAGCATTGGCCTGCTAAACCCAGGGTTGTGAGTTCAATCCTTGAGGGGGCCACTTAGGGATCTGGGGCAAAAATCAGTACTTGGTCCTGCTAGTGAAGGCAGGGGGCTGGACTCGATGACCTTTCAAGGTCCCTTCCAGTTCTAGGAGATGGGATATCTCCATTAATTTATAATTTAATTTATTTATTTATCGTATTTGGTGGGAGAGAAGGGAGATTAGGATTTGTGGGGGGAAAGAAGGAGAGGGGGATGGCATCCCAAAAATAGCCTCGCTGGGGAATGCCCTTATCCCAAAGCCAACTGCAGTCTGAGATGTTCCAACTGGCTCTGAATAGAGCATACACACAGCAGACCGTATACAAACCAAATCTACTCCTTTCCTGGAATGTGGCTTTACTGGTAACTTAAATAACACCAACAAAATATATCCATTGGCCTCTGCTTTCTCCCCACATTTGTCTGCTCCTAGAGTTTCTCTGAAGATTTCCCTCAACGTAAGGGCAGCTCCAACCCGTTATGTCCTGGTTTGAGCCAGCTGGTAGCATGAGTCATTGGTAATTGTGCGGCATCTTGATGCAAGCTCCTAGCGGCTCAGCAGAGGGGCCCTGTAACTGTAACTGTAGCTTGTGACCAATGGCTCATGTCCCTGTTCCTGGAAATCATGAGACGTTGCAGTCCTAGTCTGTGGTCACATGTGCTTCTCCCAGGGCATGGTGCGGCTATGCTCTGAGATCTGGCTCTGGCCTCCAATCAATTTCCAGCTGGAATGTAAGGTGCTGGTTTCCTCCGAGAAAAGCCTGGCATGTGGTTTGGGACCTGGCTTCCTGCCTCTCGACGCGTGGGATGCTGTGGCAGCAGCAGTTGTCCGTGACACTTCAGCTCACCGTCCCGATTGAGATGGGAAGGGGCAACATGCAGCGAGGGGGCCCATAGCTCTGGAATCATCTCGTTCCTTTCAGTCCAACAGAGCTCTGATTTGTTGGTATCCCAGTCTCAGGCTTCCCCAGCGGGCTGGAGGCGGGCTGAAGGGTAGCATGCAGGGTGAGGCTGTGGGAATGGGACCGTGGATTTTGAAGACGTGCTGGCCCAATGGTAATGGATGTAGCATGCCCCCAATTCAGGCTGGGCATTTACAAATCGAGTACATCAGATCAACGAATGAAGAGCTCATGTCTCGCAGCTCAGTCCCTGCTGCTCTATAAGATGGTCTCCAATGTCCAGCTCTTCCCTGGGACTTCAGCACACAAGTCCCTGTGGATCTGGGCCACAATCCTTTCTAGGAGTGACAAGCCGAGCCGGAGTGGGCTGCCCGGTGTCACGGGTTCCCCCTGGGGGTGCCACCTGGAACTGGGGTATATGGGTTTAATACCCGGTCCTCCTCTCCCTCAGTGTGAAGAGAACAATGCACACTTGTGGTAACCAAGCAGAGATTTCCCCCAAGCACTCCAGTCAAACCTCACTGGTTTGAATTAAAACATAAAATAAGTTTATTAACTACAAAAGATAGATTTTAAGTGATTATAAGTGATAGGGAACAGATCAAAGCAGATTACCTAGTAACTAAAACACAAACTAACTCTAAGATACCAGAAAGATAGGATATGAACTAGCAGATTCTCACCTTGAGAGATGATACAAGCAGGCTGCAGATTCTTAAGGGGCAAGCTGCATTTGCTTTACAGCTTGGAATCCCCAGGTCTTTCATACACAGGCTAGAAATCCTTTTAGCCTGGGTCCAGCACTTTCCCCAGGTCGGTGTTTGCTGCTCGGGTCTTTCCAGGAGTCTTCTTGTGTGGGAAGTGAAGAACCACAGATGAGGTCACTCCCGGACTTATATAGCTTTAGCATATGTCAGGAACCCTTTGTTTCAAAACTTGGTTTCCAGACCGGTGTGTGGAAAAATACTGACGTCCCAAGATGGAGTCCAGAGACATGTGGTCTGGTCACATGACCTTGCAGTGTTATAGCAGCCATTGCTTACAGGCTGGCCAGAACACCCACAGGAAGGTTAAGCTATTCCACAGTCCATTGTCTTTGCTGGTGGGCCATCAGCCCCATCTGGCTTCTTCATTGTTATACCTGAAAGGCTGGCTATGGGGTTTTCCAGAGTAAGCCCATTTGAATTCCAGATCCCTAGTCAATAGTCATAATTTCAGATACAAAAATGATACATGCATACAAAGAGGATAACCATATTCAGCAAATCATCACTTTTCCAATGACACCTCACATGACTTATCTTGTACAAAATGCATCATAATGATGCCATACTACTACATAATAATATCACTGTGAAGAATACGGGGTGCAGCGTCACACCTGGCACCACCCCTCCTCTGGCTCTTGTGTGATGACAGCATTGGGAAAAGCTCTCCAGGATAAGGACTTGGGCTAAGACTAGACTCAAGCTGCCCTGCCCCATCAAGCCTATCCCCTAAACTCTCTTTCCATAGTCTCCACCCAGGCAGGCGGAAGCCGCCAAAGGGTGGAAGTGCTGCTGGAACTGTTCTACTTCAAAGCTGTTGAGAGAACACAAATGATGTGTGAGAGGCTGAGCTGCCGGGCCCCAGCGTCCGGCACAAGAGTTCCTTTTAAGTAAATAATAGCATCTAACGAGATGGTTTAATTGGGTCACAGGAATTCCATGTGAAAGGAGACAAGATTGAGCACGTGCACTGTCATCCTGGGCCCAGCTCCGGAGTCTGCTGCGCAGCTCCTGCCAAGCACTGGCCCCATCACTGGTGCTCTGCCACATGATTTTTCAAACTACTGCAAGCAGCAGAGGCTGCTCCGGAGATAATGTGGAGCTGTTTTGTGTACGCCTCGGACAGCTCTCCGGGACATTGCTGTGTGTGAGTGTGTGTGTGTGAGACAGAGACAGAGAGAGAGATCCCAAACACAATGTGTGTGTACCGGTGTCTCTGTGTGAGATCTCGGACACAGTTTGTATATGATCCTGGACCCAGTGTGTCTTTATGTGTGGGAGATCCCAGCTAGAGTACACGTGTGAGAGCAAGACCCCAGTCACAGGATATGTGTGCATATGTGTCTGGGTAAGCGAGATCCTGGACACAGTCTGTATGTGAAAGAGAGAAGGAGCCAGACAGTGTGTGTGTGTGTGTCTGTGTGAGATCCTGGACGCAGTATAGATGTGCATGTGTGTCTGGGTAAGAGACCCTGGACATTGTGTGTGTGTGTGTGTGTGTGTGTGTGTGTGTGTGTGTGTGTGTGTGTGTGTGTGTAAGATCCCAGACATGGAATATGTGTGGCTGGGTAAGAGAGAACCTGGACACAGAGTGTGCGTGTATATGTACATAGGTCTGCCTATGTGTACCTCTGTTTGATCATCTGCCTACACACACAGGCCTAAACCCACAATGTGAGACTGCAGGAGTGGCTGAGTGACTCGGTCTGTGTGTAATTAACCACCACAGCGCTACTGAATGGAAAGTACCGAGTACGCACAGCAAACGTGTCCCTGTTGAAGCGGTAATGCTCCAGGGGGACACTGGCGCTCAAAGGGGTATGGCACCATACAGGACTGTGCCATTTGGTGTCCTTCCCCCCCGCCCCCGGCAAATTAACAAAGGGGTTAAAAATAGGCCAGTCTGTAAAGTGTAGTCACTGAACAGCAGCTATTTCTGGTAAAGACTTTTCCTGCTTCAGCCACCGTACAAGGAATGCAACAGAAAACCAGATTGCGGAGGAATTTCCAACAGCAGAGATTCCACCACATCCCTAGGTAACCCATTCCAGTGCTTCACCACCCTCCTAGTGAAAAAGTGTTTCCTAATATCCAACCTAGAGCTGTAGGTCTACATGGCATGGTGACATAATGGGATCAAAGTATACAGTAACAACCCTTGCATTCTACAGCAACATCTGTTTATTCTTCTCCCATCTGCATCTGCCACCCCAGGCCGCACTCGCCCACTTCTACTCACGCCGCACCGTGCCCCAGACTCACACCTCTGCAACCCCAGGGACCACTTCTGCCTTCCCCTCCATACCCCGACTCCTGCACCGAGCCCAGAGATGGAGGAAAGGAGAATCGGGACCGTGGGGTTTCCCTGCTCACGTTCCTGCCTTCACACTCCATGCTAGCAGGCCTGTGTTGAGCTTTGTATTAAGAGTTAATATCAGGGCTGGTTTCATGCAATTATGTATCTTTAGCTGGATGAAAGAGAAAGCAAGCATGAAGAACAGAAATGAATTCTTGGAAATTGCTCTCCGAGGAGCTGGGGTGGTTTCCTTGCTCAGATGAAATTCTGGGTAAGCAGGGAAAAAGGAAAACTTATTAGCAGCTTCCTTTGCAGTCCAGTTCCTGCCAGCTGTGCACAATTTCTACCTGAACTTTATTATCTCTGTAATAAAACTTTCAGCAGGCTGCTGGGTGCCAGCGACATGCCGTTCAGTCACCTCTCTCTCTTCCCGCCTACTTTCTATTCCTCCCCAGTCATGGGGATGTAGCAAAATCAGGAGGGAGGATTCAGCATGAGCTCTGGGCGCCTTCCCCACCCTGAATCCTGTTCTGCCACCTTTACCTGTCAGGTAATACCCTACAGCACAAGGAGCCCATCCAAATGCCCGGCTGATGCCCTAGCCAAGAGCCCAGCATTGCAAGCTTCCTCAAACCGGTGCCAAGCAAGATACCAGCTAGCCAAGCAGTCTCTATCAATGCAATTTGATTACATTTACTGTGTAAGATCTTTGGGGGCAGGACCCATCTTTTTGTTCTGTGTCTGTAGAGCATAATGGGGCCCTGGTCCACGCCTGGCGCTCCAGACCCTACTGAAATGCAAGTAAAAACAGATGTGAGACAATGAGGCTAATCCAATCACTGCAGAGGTCAGGAAGGAAATTTTCCCGGATCAGAACAGGGTCCCTCGTACTCCGTGGCATAATGGGATCAAACTCTACAGTATCACCCCCTAAATTCTATGGCAACATCAGTTTATTCTACCACCAGGATATGCCCCACCCGCATACAGACATGCACAACTATGGCTCATAATTGAAAATCCTCATGGATATACGCATCATTGATGATTGTCAGCAATTATTATTTTTGAGGATGAACTTTTTGCTATGCACTCCGCAGCCTGGCTCGATGCCCCACTCCTCTGCTCCAAGACATGCCTCTCAACCTACAAACCGCCCAGTGCACGACCCCAGCCACCAGCAGGTGTGACACACGACCAAAAAGTGGAACACCTGGGTTTTGCTGCCTGGCTTGCCACGATCGACAGATTATGTTTTTAAATAACAATAACCTGGTTTTATGGAAAGGTTCTCACGCTGTGAATTAAATACACCAAGGATTACAGAGAAATGTAGGAACAAATAATTTCATCAACTGCAACCATAAGGAAACGCTGAATGGGTTGTCAGCAGAGTTTGAACCCTGGATGGTCAAGAACCCCAGTGCAACTTGTCTATCTAGCTCCTGGAAGGCTCTTGACATACACTAGGCTACATAAACTATCTGCTAGATAGCAGTAGACTGTCGGAGACAAGGGGCCTATTCCTAGCTCTGGCAGGGGAGTGTGGTCTAGTGGTTAGATGGGCATGACACTCGGATCTACATCTCCTTTTTGTTGAGCTGTGCTCTCCCTGTGCCTGCCAGGGATGCGGACGTGATCAGGTCAGTGCAGACTCAACAGAGATAATGATGAACATACATTTGTATTGCAACAGCAGCACCCAGAGGCCCCAGTCGGGATCAGGGCCCCATTGCATTGGGCATGGTACAGGCACATTGTAAGACACGGTCCCTGCTCCAAGTACCTTACAAACTAATTTCAGACCAGAGACAACAGTTGGGTTTAACAAGCACCTGGAAAGCACATGATGGACATGCAGCTGGTACAGGATGGGGAGGGGCCAGAGCAGGAAGCGTGCTGTGGCATCTGGGTTCTAAGGTGGCACCGCAGCACGACACAGGGCTGCCTTTTCCCATCTGTGGTTGGCCACGAGGCTGCACCGGCTCCCCTCTAGTCACTCTGCACCTTGCCACAGACTTGCGCCTCTGCAGCCCCAAGGCTACGGGTCTGGAGCCCGGCGGGTGCTTGGAGAGCAGGGGGTTCTCTTACAGAGCCTTCAAGTCTAAAGGCTTCTGTTCTGTTAACCTATCAGCATCTGCTTTCGCTGACGTTAGGTGCCTCTTCAAACCTCACTTCGTTCTTCTGTTCATTGAGATCCTGTCTAATTTAGCTATAACCCCCTTGGAGCAGGAGGCATAGCTCCATGTCTGGAAAGTGCCAGGCTCGTCAGCGCTACCATACAAATACTCCAGCCCCGGGCCTGGTGAGCCATTCACACTGGCCCTGGTGTAGCATTTCTTTTGGAAATCCCATGTTGCCTTGGCACTCTATTGCCGCGGCGTGAGCATTAGCACTGTCCTGCTGCTGCTGTGTCATAGGAAATAGTCCTGAGATTAGCACATTAGATCCCCTCAGGCAATATTTTTTTCCAACGAGTTTTGTGTGTTCGGTGAAATCGACGTTTACTGACAATTACTGATAAAAATCGAATCCTTCCAACTATACAAGAGGAATCCAGGAACGTCACTTGGAAGCCTAAAATGGCTTTGAGCCAGTGTGAAGCGACGGAAACTGTTGTAGGAGCACCAGTGATCTGTATGCTATGTATAACCTGTATGCTCAAAAGGTCTGTTACACTCCCCCCACACACACACACACACTTTTGTCTCCTCTCCCTCTCTAAATACCTGTGAAGTGGCTTTCCCCCACCCCTCCTTCCAGGGATGCTTGTGGGATGAATGGGCTGGTTGAACAGCCGGAAGATCAGAAGAGCTTCCAGGTAGACAAGGTATCTGGGACTCTAATTAGACAGTGCACTGGACACTGCATGGACACTGCCCGAGGTGGAGTGTGACCAACCAGATGTGGCCAAGTCATCTCTAGTCGCAGGTCATGACACTCTGATTAGGCAGCGATCACACACTCAATGCATGAACGCTGCATGGACACTGCCCGAGGTGGAGTGTGACCAACCAGATGCGGCCAAGTCATCTCAAGTCGCAGGCCATGAGGGGCAGGTCCTTAAAAGGGGAAGGGGCCATGTGCTCAGGGGTGCACTCACAAGCTTGTACCTCCCGTGAAGGCTCTTCGCCCAGACCGCCTGGCCAGTGGTTCGCCGTGTTACATTCCATCGTGCCTCGGGAAGACTGACCTTCATCGCAATGCCCATCACTGCGCTGTGGGACACTTACCTTGAAGGATCCTGACATCTCCAGTGCCCTGCCTGTCCTGGGAGCGTGAGTATGCGAGTGTGAGTGTGACACCCTCCCCCGACTTCTTTTGAGCTTAGCTATCAGAATAATAAACACGCTGCTTTCTGCCAAACTCTGGTGGGTCATTAGTCCTCCCTAAGCTTACTAGCTGACCCAATTTCGGGTAACGGAAACAACTATGAGCATGGTTGAGAGCTCTTTTTGTTTAGAATATCACCAGGTTCAGTCATCGGGGGGATTCACCCTCTGTGGTCTGTCTCCACTCCCCGCCAATCTGATTTCCCTCCGCTGGGTCCCAGCCCAAGAGTTGGGTCAAGAGCCGGTACCTGAGAAGCCAGGCACTGGGGAGGCAGGGCAGGGCAGTTTGGGATTTACTCCAGAGAAGAGACCAAATTTGCCCCACTCTCCTGCTGGAAACCTTCCCTGACCTCCTGCACTACTGCCCCTTCTGTGACCCTCGCAGCCCCCCCAAACCAGTCTGCTCACAGGTGTTATCCACCTGGGAGCGAGGCCGTTTCCTAAGAGTTAAATCATGTAACTGCAATGTGCCCCTCGTTAATTAGAAAAGCTCCCCCTAAGAGGAGTCTCTGATTTGCTGCCAACGTTTCAGTTCAGTCACTTTTCAGCTATGCAATCTGACTAGAGTGAATGGCTCACTGGGGTTTCTCTAGGAGGCTAGAAGGAAGGAACTAGGGCCTGGCGCAATCCTGTGCACATGTCATCCTGCAGGGGAGACGACTTGGGTTTTGCTCAGGGTTGTCAGCCTCCTGGGGTGAGCTCCCCCCGGACAGTGCAAGAGAGGGGGGAACTGAAAGGTGCTGTGAGCTTACTCAGACTTCTCACTGGCGGAGGGTAGTTTATTGGAAAACACCTGGAATCTATTAGACTTGGACGATAGAGTCAAGTTTTTGCCGCCTGGAGGCAGCTAAAATATAAATAGCGGCAAAGGGTTTGTTTTGACTACTTTAAATTGTGCAGGTTTCATGCCCTGAGAATTGGGAGTTCGGAGTCTCTCTTAACGTAATAATCTTCTCTCCCCAACAGTCAGGAATCTGCACTTCATTCTCTTCTCATTCTCATTCCTCACTTGGTTTGACTCTTTCCCCTATTTCCCATCTGTTTATCACAAGCCTCCCCTTTTTCCTGTGCCTTCCGGGAGCTCCAAGCAGAGGGGCTGAGATGTTAGTGTGCGTTTGGAAACGGAGGGGAAAGTTGGAGCTTTTCAGTAAAATCTGGAAAGCGGAGAGGCAAAAATGGTTTGTAAGCACCCAGGATCGACCCAAGGATGCCAGAGGGCTAATCCCATTTGTAATGCCCAAAACCATGCCAGTGCAGATCCATCAGAAATATCATAGTGCCACTATATAAACCCATGGTGCACCCACACTTTGAGTACTGTGTCCAGTTCTGCTCGCCCCACCGTGAAAAGGATAGAGTGGAACTGGAAAAGGTTCAGAGAAGGGAAGCAAGGATGATCAAGGGTATGGAATGGCTCCCATACAAGGAGAGTCTGAAATGATCAGGATGGTTCATCTTAGAAAAGAGACTAAGGGGAAGATATGATAGAAGTCTTTAAAATCATGAATGGTGTGGAAAAAGTGAATAGGGAAATGTTATTTACCCTTTCACACACTACAAAGACTAGGGGTCACCTGGTGAAATTAATAGGCAGCAGGTTTAATACAAACACGAGGAAGTACTTTATCACCTAATACACAACTAACCTGTGGAACTCACTGCCATGGGATGTTGTGATGCCCAAAAGTATAACTGGGTTCAAAAAAGATTTAGATAAGTTCACGGAGGATAGGGCCATCAATGGTTATTAGCCAAGATGGCCGGGGATGCAAACCCAAGCTCTGGGTGTCCCTAAACCAGAAGCTATCAGAAGATGGGAGCGGAGGATTGGATGGATCACTGCATAATTGTCCTGTTCTGTGCATTCCCCCTGGGACTTAATACCACCGTTTCTTTCTCTCGGGAAAGGAGGAGGGATAGGCCAAGTGGCATGGGCCCTGTTCGGGAAAGGCTGGTGCAAACAGCCACATCTAGTGTTGCGTTCGCAGAGGCAGGACTCTGACAGGACATCTTTCCCTCCTCCATGAGGGTGCCCCATAGCCAGAAGCCCTGATTTGGAGAGAGAGAGAGACTGTCCTTTAGTCTGGGTAATTCACTGAGCTCCCCACCACAGCATCATTTACAGCGCAAAGCCTCTGAAGGGGCCAGCTGTGATTTGACTTTGTTGATAACATGTTTTACAGATTTGCTGCTATTTCCTGTGAGCTGAGACGGGTTCGCTTGTGGCTCCCAAGGACAGGGAACAGGTCTGGCTTCAAACAAGGCGCACTTCAGAAATTCCATGTGTGGGGCTAACTTTGACCCTTATCAGATTTGCCCTCCTCTGTGGCAGGAAGGTACAGGAGCACGAGGAGGAAGAACACTGGTCAGATGCACGCCGTAAACTCCGCTCCTTCGACAGGAGCGATCTCTAAATGATCCGTGTGAAACAGCTCTGAATTTCTCTCATTTGATTCATGCAGTTTAAGGCCAGGAGGGGCCAGTATGATTGCCTGACTCTAGTCTGACCTGCATGACGCAGGCTAGAGAATTTCACCTAGTGAGTCCTACATCTAGCCAAGTTACTTGTGGCTTTGCAGAGCACATTTTTTAGAAAGACACCCAGTTTTGATTGAAAACTTACAAGCAATGGAGAATCCACCACATCCCTCGGTATTCTGTTCCAATCGTTAATTACCTTCACCGTTAAACATTTGTGCCCCATTCCCAATCTGGTTTTTTTGAGCTTCAACTTCCAGCCACTGCATCCTGTTAGACCTTTGTCTGCCAGGCTAGCGAACCTTGGTATCAGATATCTTCTCCCAGTGCAGCCGGCGATCAGGTCACCTCTTAACTTCCTCTTTGATAAATTAAATTGATTGAGCTCCTTAAATTTCTCACTGTAAGGCCTGTTTTCCATACCACAAATCATTCTTAGAGCCCTTTTCTGAACACTCTCCAATTTTTTAATATCCTTTTCAGAAGTGTGGACACCAAAATTGGACACAGTATTCCAGAGGTGCCCCTCACCATTCCCCCAGTGCTATAGAGAGAGGTAATATTACCTCCTTACTCCTGCCTAATATTCCCCTACCCAAGGATTGTGTTAGCCCTTTTGGCCACAACACTGCACAAGACGCTCGTGTTCAATTGGTTACCTAGCACGACACCAGCACTTTTCAGAGTCCCTGTTCCCCAGCCTGTATGTATGGCTGATGTTCTTTATTCCTAGATGGAGGACCTCACATTTGGCTAGATTAGCACACATGTTAGATTTGCAGAGGCCTGGAAGAATTTCCTGAGCCCCCTCTCCAGCCTAAACCAGGAACTCTCTGGCTGGTCTTCAGAGATGGGAACAGAGGAGTCACAGAACCCGTCCCTGATCTCTTTGGCATGGAGGTCTCTCCTTTCTCCTGCTAAAGAGAAAGATGGAGAACGGAGACATTTAAAATGAGACAAATAAAAAGTCAGAGCAGTACTGATGACAAGTTGTTTCCTGGTAATGCGCTGGTATTCTGGCCTAATGACCAATTAATCTGAAGCGGAGCCTCGTTACAGATTCATGGGCGTCCACTGCATCACACCCTTAATTCCGGCATTCAGGATCTGCGATTACCAACCTACAGTGGGGGAGTCTGCAGGGATGGATTAACGACTTGACTCTAGGGAAGGGAGAATGGTAATGGACACAAAGAAGGGGGAAAGGGATGATGGGAGGATGGCAGTAAGTAGGAGAGGGTGAAGGAGTGCTCAGATTCACATCCGTGAGTCTGGGTCACAGCCAGGACTTGTGATAAAGGCACTGGACCAAACCTCAGGAGACCTGGGCTCAGTTCCTGGCTGCGACGTAGACTGACACCTTGGTCATTTAATTTCCCTGTGCCTCAGTTCCCAATATGCTAAATGAATGGCCACCGTCCATCTCAAAAGACCATGAAGTAAGCGCCAAAGCAGTTCAGTTGCTGTGTCTCATGCTGCAGCATCACAAGTGGCTAAAAAGTCCATTTGTGAAACAACAGTCCCAGCCACAGATAATGCAGGGATAAGGCTCAGGGCCAGAAGCCAGCACATTACTAGCACTTGATGCCTGCTGGGCTTGTCTACACTTACCAGTGGATCGCCGCTGCGGCAATCAATCCACTGGGGGTCGATTTAGCGGGTCTAGTGAAGACCCACTAAATCAACCTCAGATCGCTCTCCAGTCAACTCCGGTACGCCAACGGAATGAGAAGAGTAAGGGGAGTCGACGGGAGAGCATCTCCCATCGACATAGCATAGTATGGACCCCGCGGTAGGTAGATCTAAGCTACGTCAACTTGAGTTACACTACTAATGTAACTGAGGTCTGGTCTATACTACCCGCCTGAATCGGCGGGTAGAAATCGACCTCTCGGGGATCGATTTATCGCGTCCCGTCGGGACGCGACAATCGATCCCCGAATCGGCGCTCTAACTCCACCAGCGGAGGTGGTAGTAAGCGCCGCCGACAAAAAGCGGCAGAAGTCGATTTTGCCGCCGTCCTCACAACGGGGTAAGTCGGCTGCAATACGTCGAATTCAGCTACGCTATTCACGTAGCTGAATTTGCGTATCTTAAATCGACTCCCCGCTGTAGTGTAGATGTACCCTCAAATTGCGTAACTTAGATCGACTTTCCCCCGTAGTGTAGACCTGCCCTTCCCTTAGCTTTCCTCTCTCTCAACCACTTCTCTTCAGCCTCTGACTCCCTGGTGCAGTCCAGCCCTCCAGTGTAGCACGTTGCTAGCTGCATCTTCCCAGTTTTTGGTGTTGATGTTAAAAGTTTTCAAGTCCATCTTCAAATGTCCTTGAACCTGAGCCCACGTCGGACCAGTGGCCTTGGAACATCCACACGTTCTCCATACAAGAGAGTCTATGGAATGTGCCCATTGCCCACCTGGTGCAGGTGACCAAGCCAAGAGAGATGTCTGAGTTTGAGAACAGTGACCAGTGATTAGCAGTGACTACTGATTGCTTTCTCAGGTACTTCAGTGGCAGGAACTTTGGCTTCACACTCAATATTTAGAATATGACAAAGACAGCAAGAGCAGAAGGTGTTTAGCCTTCTCTCATGGTCATGCTGCTGTAGGTAGTCCAGGTCTCATCACCATACAGCAGTGTGCACCAAATGTACATCTGGTAGACCTGTATCTTAGTGTTCAATGTCAGCATTTTCTATTACCCCACATGTGCTTGGTCACTTGGCCAAATGTGGTGGCCGCCTTTCTGAGGAGTGAATTAAGCCCATCATCTAGAGAGAAGTTATCTGAGACAGTTGACCCTAGATAGCAGACACCGTGCACAACTTGTGGTGCAGTCAGCACACCTTGTACTATGACCATTGTCTTCTTTAGACTGATGGTTAGTCCAAAATCATCACAAGCTAGTGCAAAGCTACTGCAAAGTTGCTGGAGCACCTGTTCACTATGCGTGACAAGCATGCCATCGGAGGGGAAAAGAAGTTCTCTTATCAGCAGGTGTTTGACATGTCTTTTTGCTCTTAGATGTTGCCAGGCTGTCTTGCAGGGACTCAAGAGCAAGTGTACCAACCTCAGGGCAGACTGGGATGAAGCAGGGCACAAACCCCACATTGGTTGCGAATCCTATACATTGATTTCACCAACCACTCATCAAATGTAAACTCCTCAGGTGCTATAACAGTATAAACATGGAGACACAGACAGTCCCCTTGGATACTCTGATCTGTCTTGCCACCCAGGTAAACCTGCCTTTCTGATAGATGGCCCCTTACACCAAGAATCACAACAGTATTCAGTATTACTCTTACTGCTAAAGGACCAGTCACTTACTCCAGGTCCATCACACCTTAGATATCACACCAGAGACAAGACTTATAGCTAATCCTATAATAAACTATATACCGATGTATTAATAGGAAAAGGAAATAAGCATTATGTACACAGTTAAACCAGGTAAACACACACCAGTGAGTTACAGTCTTAAGTTTAAAAGGTAATAGACACTTCTATTGCAAGCAAGTTCTGTATGTCCTGTAGGGCTAACCTAGGCTAAGCACTTGAGACCTCCTGCTTATGCCTAATAAACCTGGCCCCCAAGAGCTCAAACAGCACAAAGATATTGTTCCTTCTTAGTAGGGGTTGTTATTCCTTCCCGCAATGTGCTCTGAGCTGCTAACTCAGCTGATGGGAGGAATCCATTTGCATGACTCTTCTTCCTTGGGGGGACGGGGGGAGCTAAGCCGCAAAGCAAAGATCCCTTTGTAGTTGTTGCTCTCACTCTGATCTCATTTGTTTTTATACAACGTTATGAGGTTGGTATCCTTCATGTCTTGTGGTAAACCTCCTTCCCTCCAGCAGGAAAACAAGACATTGTGCAGACGTTTAAACACAACCTGTCCCTCCTTGGTTTAGTCCTTCAGCTGAAATTCCCTCTTTTCCTGTAGCCTTTCCTGACGCTAGAGAGGTGATTACCTCTTCAAGCTCATTTGCACCCATCGCTGCGTGTGTTTGCTTCTGTCATCGGTGCATATGAGTGGGGCAGTCTTCTTGGTTGAAGGATCTATCACTTTCTTGATTGCATCCTATGTACCTTGTAGATCTCCATTCTCAAAGGAGGTTTATGTCTTCTCGCACAGAGCAAACCAGCATGATTGAGCACCTTGCCTGGCTGTTCATTGCCATGCACCCTGAGCCACCCTGAGGTTAGGACCTGTCTCAGGAGAGGGGTTCATGTTGCGTTGGAGATACGCTGTGCATTTTGCTGCAATACCTGGAGACATTTTATCAGAGCATGCTTTGTCTTGTACAGTCTCTTTACTAAAAGCTGCCGTATGGATATTCATTCTGTGTTCCATGATGCATCAGCATTCAGGGGAGGTGCTTGTTGTGACAGCTTCCCTGAGAGTCAGCGTGAATTGGAGACACCTTCCTTAGTCTCTTGTGTTGTTGATATTAATGATCAAGCAACAGCTTTGGATGGTGTGAAGGAATTTCCACAGTGAAAGCCTTATTTCACAGCAGACAAGCACAGGGTCCATGTCACAGTGTGCACTGTGAACTGAGTGTGGAGATCATCCCGTAGGAGGTGTTTTCTACAGGTGACAATGAAATCCAGTTGGTGACAGTGTCCAGATTTGGGGTGTGTCCACGAGACCTTCCGGAGGTCACCCCTTTGAAGTAGGTGTTGGTAATGCACAGCCCTCAGTGGGTGCAGAGCTCCAGTAGTCTTTGCCCATTGTCATTCATTTTCCCCCACTCCATGATGGCCAATGCCACATTTTCTGACTCTTGTGTTGAAGTCTCCAAGCAGATAGAGATGCTCACGAGCTGACAGCTTATTGATGATGCTGATGAAACAAGCCCTTCTCCTCAGAGACAGAATAAATTGTTGGGGCATATGTACTAATGATGTTGGCAAAGCTAGCAGTGGTAGATATTCTTAGAGATATGATCCTTATTGATGTTGCAATGGGACATTCGACCATGGGTGCTAAAGAGTTTTTGATGGCAAAGCCTACCCGGTGTTCCCGGCAGTCTTGTTTGCTTTTTCCATCCCAGAAAAAGGTGAGATGACTCTTGCACAGAGAACCTGCGTCAGCTAGTCTGGTTCCAGAGAGCGCGACTATGTCGATGTCAAACTTCTCCAGCCCTCTGTCGGTGATGGTGGACTGTCTAGGGTCATTGGTTTGACATCCCGGTGCACATTGTCCTTACAAGTTTGAAGGGGGTGACAATCAGACCCAAACCTTCGGCACATACACCCAGGCAGGAAAAATGAGGCAGAGGTGTGCCTTAGGACCAAGGCCCCTTCTGAGCGGTACCGACTAAGCCCAAAGACTTGGAGACTAAGACGTTTGGAAGCCAGTACAGGGGCAGGAGATGCCAGAGGGCAGGGCTGAGTTGCTATGCCAAGTGCCTTGACATTTTCTCCACCGTGGATTTGGTTCCGTTTTCTCCCCTTGCCTTTGATCAGCCAAGAACCAGCTGCAGCACCAGACGGAGTTCTTCCTTCGCGGATATTGTTTTCATTCCAGTGGGGATGTGGCATACCCCTCGCCTCCCATGCTGTGAATGGTTCCCAGTTTAGCCACTGAGCACCCAACCCATGGCCGGTTGTACTGGGTTACCGTAGCAGGCTTTACATGCCCGACCTGACCCAGGTGTGAGCTGGCGCAGGTTCTCCCAGCTAGCAATTTAGGGCCCACAGTGGCAGTTGCACCCAATGGTCCGTCCCCATCAACAGCCCTGTCCAATGGGTACAGTCCTGGGGCATGGTAGGGGAACCAGGGCCTTTCCACTCCACCAGGTTCTGACCCACCACCCTGGTAGGCTGGTTCGGCTTCGCTCACCCAGTGGTGTCTTGCACCAGCCTCCAGTCAGCTTTCCAGGGTCACTTCCTAACCCATTCTGCATCCCAGTTGGCCACCAGCTATCCCTGGCTTGGTGCAGGCTCGGCTCACGTCCTTCCCTGGAACTCCTGGAGCACGGCCTTCTCCCTCGCCCACCAGCCCCCGACTGAGCTGTCTGCCTTTTAAACCCTGCCGCCAATCCGAGCATTCTCGGCATGGGCGGAGCAGCAGGGCCTCTTTAGCCCAGACTTGCTCTTTGCCTCCCTCCTGTCCAGTTAGTGGGTTTATACACCCCGTCACGGGAGGTTAATAGTACTCCCTGCTGCTTCACAAGTGGAGTGTGAGCATACATCCATAAACACTTGGGAGATGCTCAGATATTACAGTCATAGAGGATACAGGAATAATCAATCTCCCAAGGCCCAGTTGTGCTTTTTCCACTGGACCCTGCTTCCTCGCTAAAGATCAGAAACTGCACAGATGGTTCAAGGGAGCATTAATTGTTAACAGCGGCTGTGTCCTGCCTTCTTTCTCCAAACTGCAGGTGAGAGTGTCCTCCTTGTGCCAACAATCTCAGACCTGCTCTAAAAATCCTGCATGAACAAGCCTTGATGCGCTAACAATCCAAAGCGAGAGAGTGGGCACACCAGCTAACATCCTGGATGCTCTGAATAGGAAACTCATACCAGCAAGCCAAGGAATTTGAGACCTTCAGATCTGGCAATAACCCTCCTAATCTGCGGAGTGCTGCCCAAGTCATTCCATGTGCCCAAAATCTCCTTCTAGAAAACCTACCGAAACCATTGACCTCTCCGCTAACAACCTCCTCACTGGGGCCTGCCAGGGGTCCTACTTTGGGACTGAAACCCACTGGATTATCTAGAACGATAGATGAATAACAAAGCAACATTGCTGTGCTACTTCCAGAGAACCCATACCATGAGAACCTGCTCTAGATTTTCACGCAGCCCGTGGAAAATGACACTAAACTGGACTCTTGTGTCTCTTGCTCCAAGTGCAGCTCCCACCCAGGAGGGGAATTGGAACTGCATTTCTGTGCCCTCTGGAGTGGAATAGCTTCGTCTCTAGAGCGGGGCAGTTACGTGAATGTGACTTGTCTGTGACTCGCTGTTTGGAAGGAAGCAGAGGTGCAAAGGAAGACCTATGTGGTCATTGGAGCTCAGTGGAATGGTTCCTTAAGCTTTAACCTCTAGAGATCTGGTTTAAAATCACATTTAGGTCACAAGTAAAGGAAGTGTCCTGGTCTCAGCTTAGTTGTCAGTGTTCAGAGACCACATGAATAACCACCCTCCAATCTGGTGTGATTTGGCATGCATGCCAGGCAGCATTGGGAACAGAGAAGCAGTGAGGTGCTGGTTCTGATTAAGCTAAAGTCCATTCCCCTAGCTCAGAGGGTAGAACTGTTGTTTTCGTCTAGCCCTCTTGGACTCAGGCTCTGTCGATGGGTATGGTGCAAGAGAATAGTCCATGTAGATGGCCTGGCCAGGGATGCCGTGAACTTTGACTGGTGACCTGCGCAGAAGGGCCACCCCTCACGTTTCTTTCAGGTCCCCTGCCACTGCTTTCTCCTCGCAAGTTTGAGGCCACGGAGGGCCGGCGTGGCTGGTGGTCCCCCAGCACTCCCGAGCGAGGTATCAGTTACAGGGAAGCAGACACAAAGAGCAGCTCCGAGCTCGGCGCTGGAGCCACACCACAGCAGCTTGGAAAAAAAACCGCCGTCAGGGAAGATTTGCTCAAACTCCCCAGCTGGGGCTTTATTACCACTCTTGCAACAAATCTGTGTCAGAGTCTTAAAAGAAAAACTACCAGGAGAACTACATAACCTTTTCTTAACATCAGCGGCTCAATTAACTAATGACTGCAAAGCATTCTCCAGTGTCACCGATCCCTCTTGCCAACTGGGAGCGGGGAGGGAATGTTCACGTATTTATACAGCTGCGGGAGGAGCTTGGCTGGGGCCGGCTACTTGCAGCTTTATCTCTGACGGGATCTCCCACATGCACATTACAGAGGAAAGCACCACTCTGTAAAAAGAAGGATCTGAATACCAGCCGGGCTCTAAAAATACCTTCCCAACCGATGCTGTGCCTAAGCCATCCCAGAGTGCACAGGCTGCAGTGACAGCCTCTCGTTCCAGGCAAGTCTCCCGGTGTCCCCGCATTGGCTGACACTGGGTGTCTCGAATTCATGCTGAACTCAACATCATTTGTCCCACCTGGCTCTAAAAGCCGGTCTCCCGCCTCCCAGGCCCCGGTTCACACAAATGCTTCCACATTAAAGCGTTTGTCTGTGTCGATTGATTCAATATAGAAATCCGACGTGTAGCCACTTGTATCTAAATAGAATCTAAATTGTTATTACCGTTCCATAGTGATGGCTCCTTGAGCATCTCCCCTCTCATTCTGCCAGCTCTGCTCCACGTTAATTGCCTCCAGCGTGCTGAAAACACGAACATGTACAATTTACAAGGAAGAAATTATCATTAAATCTCCTTTCAGATCTGCTAAATGCTGTTGTGTTTATTCATTCACCCCGAGATTGCTCCCGGGGCAGATAGCAGCAGGCAACCTAATAAGAGGCAGATAGTGCGCACTTCTGATCAGAGGCCAAAATGAACATTAAAAGGAGGGAAACACATCGTTACACAAACCAGAGAAACAGCACTGAGTTCCTGTGGCTGATAAGCAAAGGCCACCGGCTGCAGCAAGACTGGTGCTCCGTCCAGCCATAGTCTGTGTGCTTCACACCCAGGCAGTCTGCAGAGAGCTGCACAGGAATCCTTGCTTCTTAGAAGGGCCCAGAATGGCTGCAGCTTCCAGTCTGATCTTTCTGAATGATCATTCATTATAATCAACATAATTCTTTGCATCGTAATTCCATGCCAGGCCCTCAACGTGCTGCACAAAGTTCAATGAATTTAGTCGCACAAACACCCCTGTGAGGAAGGGAATTATCCCCATATTACAAAAGGGGAAACTGAGGCACAGAGCAGCAGCAGCAACTTGGTCACGGTCACACAGCGACTGGGTGGAGGAGCTGGGAAGAGAACCCAGGAGTCCTGACTTCCAGGCCTGTGCCATGCCCGTCCTTTCTCCCTGAAGCCTGGTGCCTAGGTAGTCTAGTACATGTTCATCCTATGGTAATTCTGTGTCTCCAAGAAGTTCTGCACTTGTCATCAATGTGCTAGGGTGACCAGACAGCAAATGTGAAAAATCGGAACGGTGGTGGGGGGTAATAGGAGCCTATATAAGAAAAAGACCCAAAAATCAGGACTGTCCCTATAAAATCGGGACATCTGGTCACCCTACAATGCACCCAGACGAGTAATTTACAGGGGAGGCAGCAGCAAGTGTGTCTCCTTTGTAAAATGGATGCTGGATTGCTTGGCAGCTTCTTTGCTCATCCATCCACCCAGCCTTTGGCAAGTGACTAGCCAGCTCCGGGTAACTCTGGCTGCGGCTCTGAAGAAAAGGGGCACACGCCCAGGACGGCGATAAATCATCTGCAGTGCAGTGTGTGTGTCCCACGACTCTGACCTCAGCAGGGCCAAGATTAATGGGCTGCTCGTTTAACCCAGCTAGCCCTTAACTAGCCGTGAAGTGGAGGAATGCCGCAGCAAAGGCACCAGTGGGAGCAAGCCAGCTTTGTGGGTGGCTGGCTATGAAATCACGAAGGCTCCCCCACCGCTCTTGAGAAGAGCTGTCTGGGAAAGTCATTGTTTCTGAGCAGCAGCAGCAGAGAGCGAACCTGCCGCTTTCCTCATGTGCGGGACATTTTTCATAATTACAGGGAAGAGTTCAGTCACAACAGCTCAACACAACTGCAGTTAATACCACGCCAGCCGCCTGCTTTCACAACTGATCCCAGCTCCGATGCATCGCCGGTTTCAGCTTCCATTAGGGAGATAAATGGAGGCCAGACAGTCTCTCCTGATAGGCTCAGAGCAGCAGTCCCATGCTCGTGTCATCAGCTATTTACTTTGAGCTCTCGCAAATAAATAGCACCAGCAGCTCGGAGATGGCAAAGGGCCCAGAGCCAGGTGTTCCCACTCGGGGCTCCATTTCAGTTCACAGTAACTGCAGCTGGAAGGTGGGTTTCCAGAGTCTATTGGAGCGACAGAAGGGAAACCAGTCCCAGTTTCTCTTTGTGCGCCAACTGATGAGAGCCAGTTTTCCCATCTCCCCCTCTCAACCCCTGATTATATTCTGCCCCTAGTGTCAGAGCTAGTGAGGTCATGTGATTTCTGAAGTTTCCATTACCGGTTTTTATACTGGCCGTACAGGAACAATGTCTGTGTCTTGCATTATATTCTTTATTCTGGTACAAAAAGTCCTTCAGACGGAGCGATTCTCTGAGGATCTGTTCATTGCCCATTATTAAACTCCTAGGAGACGGGGCAAACACAGAACATCGATCTGAATCCCGTTGAATTTTGAATCCCAAGTCTCCAAATAGTCCCATCTGAACCTGCCCCAGTTCTTGGTCTGTTTGAAATAGGGGAAGGAACCCGTTTCCTGGTTCCGATTGCCGTAACACTCATCCTCTACCCGCCCTACTGTCTGCTCTGCTCAATTTTGTTGTGTCTAACATTTAGATGGCAGACTTTGGGGAACAGGGATAGGGTCCCTGCATTTGTTTTCTAGTTTCACTATTTATTCCCAATCAACACTGAGCCACCGCTGCCTGTTCCCCTTCGGCTGCCTCTTCTCTGTCCTTTCACTGGAGACCCCTTGGCTCGCCAATCAAATGCTGGGCTTTCCACCTTCCTGCAGTGTCCTCTGCACCCAGGGGCAGTCACCACAAACCTCCCCCAATGGCATGATAGGAAGGGATGCTTTCCCAAACTGGGCTACCAAAATCCCAAGCCATGGAGAATGAACGTTCCACATGCTCAGCCCTATCTGCTGGAACGTGAACCTCTATCCATCACTGGATGAAATTTCTTCAGATTCCTACGGATGCTGTTTCCAACAAGAGATGTTGGCAACACTACAGGAAACAAATCCAGCAGCCTCTTCAATGGGAGGCACCGGGCAATGGGTTGGCGCAAAGATCCTATTGGATCAGACCAAAACATGATCAGATACAAACCCAGAGCCCTCTGAGAGCCTCACAAAAATCAAACATATCACAAGGCCAGCCAACAAAATGGCACCGCTGACCCCACCTAGCCCAAGAGATGGAGCACGAGGCAGAAATCCAAGTGTGTTTGTACTTGAAAATGCTGCTGGCTTGTATTCACATGATTGGCCAGCTAAGATTAGTCACATATCCAAAAAAAAAAAAAATACAACACTTAAAAGAGTAAGATTATTATATTGGAAAATAGAGAATAAATATAAATGAATTTAATATTAACTGTGCGAGATGTGTGTGCAGTATATTCACAGAGCTAGGTAAAAGAGTAAATGGAAATCTTTATCACTATAGACTGCTGAATATTAATAGTTATTGTTTGAGTTACTGCAGCATGGAAAAGTCAATTATAACCTAAGTGTAAGAACGTACTGAATTATAGATAAACTAGGAAAAGAGGGAGAGGAATCTTTCCCGCACAATGCAAAAACCTTGATAAAAGAAGAAATAAACCCGATAAGAACATTAAAACAGTAACTGTCAAGATGCATTGAACAATTCTTTATATTTCTTTAGCGCTACACAAATGCAACACTATCAAGGGTTAACTGGCTGTATATTAAATTGTCATTTCATTTCTGCTTCCTACCCAGAGAGCCAGGCAGTAAAGGGGAATGAACAGGTGTGCATCTTCTGGAACCAAGGCCAAAACTTCCAGAAGAGTTCAGCACCCCTCACGGGGGTCAGGTTTGTCTAGAGGCTACAACTCCTATTTGGGGACCAAAATAAGCGGCCACATTTTCAAAAGCAATCGGACCCTTGAGAGCTGAGCTCTTTTAAAAATCTGGCTGCCCGTGGCACAATTGTGGCTGAGCACTTTGGGGGGGGAATACAACACTTGCCCCTATTTTGGTGCCTAAATGAGGTCTGAGCTTCACAAAAGTCTGGTCCTGCCCCATGCATGCTGAGCCCCTGAGAATCTCACCCTCGCTGCTAAGATAGACAGCCACCTTTCATACGCATTGCTCAGAGCTAAGCAGAGTGAGAACGAACCCCAATCTACCATCTCTCTAATGTGCCCATCCCTATAGTATCTGCTCCTCTCTCCAGCTATTGAATGAAGGCTGAGAGGGGCTAGGATTGCTCTCCATAAATACATCAGGGGATAAACACCAGGGAGGGTAAAGAGCTATTTAAGCTAAAGGACAGTGTTGGCCCAAAAACAAATGGGGATAAATGGTCTATGAACAAATTCAGGTTGGAAATTAGAAGAAGGTTTCGAACCCTCGGAGGAGTGAGGTTTTGGAGCAGTCTCCCAGTAGGCATTGTGAGGGGGGAAATGACTTAATTTGTTTGACGAGAAAGCAGGACAATTGTATGACAGCATTGCTTGTGATGGGGGGGAGGGATGACGGTCAGTGCTCAGCAGCCCTGAGGGTCCCTTCTGGCTCATGTTCCTAAAAACTCATGCTTCAGGGCTTCAGCCAGTCACCTTCAGGGGCCAGGAAGGGATGTTTCCTCCCTCTAGCAGGGCGCTGCAGGGCTCTCTTAGTTCCCGTCCCTGCTGTGCTGACAAAGTCACTCGGAGACCCTTGAGTTCAGTAACCACTGGTGTCATTTATTTACAGGGTCTGCTCCCACCACCTTTTCACCATACACAGCTTGGGTTCTAGTATCTGCCCCCAGGAGGGAAGAGCTATCGCTCTGCTTCCGCTCCCTTGCTCCCCTGGCTTCCTCCCTCCCTCCCAACCTTTTATCTAGCCCCAGGCTAACTGGGCAGGCCGCTGGCTTCCATTCACCAATTAGGCGCACATTTTCTCTAGCCAGCTCCAATTTACTTCCCTTAATTGGAGCTGGTGTGACAGAGAGCTGAGGCAGGAGTTCTGGCCCAGCACCCTGTCACACTCCCCAATATATTCTGGCATTGTTGCGGAGTTTTTTTGGTTTGGGCCTTCTCTCCTTTCTCGGAAGCTTCTGGGATGGCCACAGCTGGAGATGAGACACTGGACAGGGTGAGCCAGGGCTCTGACCGAGCATTCTGTCTCGGGTGCTTGGCTGGCTGGTTCTTGCTCACATGTTCAGGATCTAATTGATTGCCATATGTGGGGTCAGGAAGGAATTTTCCCCCAGGTCAAATTGACAGCAGTCTTGGGGTTTTTTCATCTGCCTCTGCAGTGTGGGTCTAGGTCTCTTGCCAGGTTCATCTGGGAACATCTGACTTAATTTCCTGCCATTGCAGTGGCCTTGGTGTGCCTCGGTCTCTCCTATTCTGCGTCTATGGCACATAATAGTTTAGTCTCCTGGAGGCTGTAGAGTTTCGGTCTAATTTCAGTGATTGGGTTAGTGTGCAGGTGCAGGGTGGTGTTGGTGGCCTGTGATATACAGTAAGTCAGACTAGATGATCTGGTGGGGTTCCTTCTGGCCTTAAACCCTACGACTATCACTTGGGTTGACAGTAGGAAGGATACCAAAAAGTTAGCACCACCAGGAAGACAAAGGAGTATGGTCCACTCAAGTAAAGAACCAAGCGTTGCATCAACCTTGGAAAGAACGGCAAAACAGAACTTGGAAATTCTGCACCTGGTCCTATTTTAAGTCCATTGGTCACCATACACTGGTCACAGAGTACTTCTGTGTTGTATGGTACCTCAGTTTGTGCATGTAGGTGGTGAACTTCAATCTCACTGACAGTTTGAGTCTTCTGTCGGTGATCGGTGGCCCTGCACACTACATCTGGGCTGTTCCCCAAAGGCCTGATTCAGAGCCGATTGAAATCAGGGACTCAAACTGGGAAGGGTAACATGGCTTCAGTGATGGGCAAAGAAGATGGTCTGCACCATGCTGGACTTCAGAGGTCTAATCTAAGAACCAGGGAGTCCAGGCAGAAGGAGGTTGCAGTAGAGGAGAGAGAGGACTAGGGGACAGGCCAGGATTTTAACAACAGGGATGGAGAGGGAGGGATGAATTCTGGCGGTAGGAAAAGAAGTGACAGGATTTAGTAATGGCTTTCATATGTGGGAGGGAAGGGAGAGAAGGAAGTCAATGATGCCAACTTTGCAAGCCCGGGACAAGGAAGGCTGGTGGAATTACCAATTATGAAAGAGAAGGGGCGGGGGGAGGAGAGAAAAGGAATTCTATTTTCACCATCTTCCATTTGGCAACACAACATCCCATTAGAGATGTCAGATCCAGTGATGGAATGGACGGGGAGAGGTGGAGTTGGGATATATTTAGTACAGGGATGGGAACTGAAGCCATGAGAATGAATAAGGCCACCCAGGGACGGGGTTTAAATGGGTCGGAGCCAGGCTGTCTTCAAGAACCAGGGGTGCAGGGCAGACTGGGAATTGTAGTCCATCTTGGATATTCAGATTTGTAGTCCGAGCTTCTGCCAAGGCTTGATGGAAATAGGGATGTGTATAAACACCACCTTTCCCATGGGCCAAAGCAGGATCCTGGAAGGACTCAGCCTGTCCAAGCAGCCCAACTCCTTCCAAGCCAGAGAAGCAACCCATTTCTCTTGTGTTTTATTCTGTAGTGACTCTGGGAAGGGCACCTTGGGGTAAACCCAGAGCTCCTGTACAATTCTGCTCTCTTTGGGGAAGGCTTAAATTAAAACTATCTTGACACAGAATTTTCTAGTCACACACATCCCAAGGGCTTACAGCAACACAAGAGAGAGAAAGGGAAGCCTTTTCCAGGTCACTGCAACATTTAACACTTTCCCAATGTCACTGTGGATCCCAGGACTGATCCGTGGGCTCAGAGAGATGTTACAGTCACTTTCCGTGGTCATTCCTGGACTGGGAACAGTAGCTCTCTGTCATGAGAAGATGATGAACCCCTCCCCAGCGTCCTTCTGGATCTCAAAATGTCTCCGCATGCCCCGGTGACATCTGGAGCTCTTCCTCAGAATTTTGCATGCCCCCATGTGTATGGCTGTTATCATCTGTACCATCCAGATACAGAAGTGCAAAAGCAACTCTTTTACAAGCATTGTTCACCCAGGCATCTGAGACCCACCTTGAGCCCCTGGATGTGACTTTTTGGTGGACACTCATCCAGTGAGAGAGGAACTCCAGCAGGCAGATGCCCCGGTCTAAGATCTGTGTTGTACAATGCAGCCTGGCCGTCATACTCAGGGCTTTGCATTTTGGACACTGGACTGTTGTGCAGAGGAGAGAGATTTGAGTAGGAACTCCTTTGAGATGGTTCAGAACTCAATTATAGCCCCGAAGGGAGGCTTTTAAGTCACACTAGCTCCGTGCAGTATTCACTGCTCCATCCCCAGGTCTAAGTGTAGAAAAAAAATCATCTTTTTTCACTGGATTGAAAGAGGAAGGATAGAAGATTTTCAGAGGAGGTAGGTTTGTTCTCTCCAATCCAATTCCTGTTCAATAATTAATCCATCCCATTACTGTCCATGGCTAATGCTGTGTCATTATTTCACAATCTGTATTCTTTAAACTGGTCTCTCTGTAGGTCGGCAGTTTTCATCTGTGCCGTTTATCCCCTGAGAGCAGTGCTCGAGTTTATCGTATTACCATTCATAACGGAGAATCGTTTTCTTGGAGCAGAGGAGGGGCAGCTTGCCAGACCCAGCTCTGAGTCACTGATCTCTGGATCTAACCAGAGTGACTCAGTCCCAGAGGGGGAAGCCAATCTGAACACAAAGAATAATAATTTTCAATCAAAGATAAAGTAGGGCAAACAGCATGTCTACACCAAGAAAATGACCCTTTGTGCTGGTGTTTGCCAGGCTTATCAGAGCAGGAAATTACAAGCTCGCCCAGTCCCTGTATCTCAGTTGCATGCATACGAAATCTCAGACGCCTGGCCGTACACGTCTACAGCTACCACAAACAGGGCACTCTCACGGTTTGAAAGAGGAGCTTCTGCTGTAGGCAGTGATGACAGACTTGAGGGCTCTATGAAGGCCCCCGAGGTTTGTCTCTGAAGCAGAAATGAAGTAAAAGCCTCAGATTCACACATATGGAGCCAGAGCATTAGCTGGTGGAAATGGGTGTAGCTGCATTGAAGTCGGTGGAGGTGTGCCCATTTACAGCAGCTGAGGATATAGCCCATGGTCTTTAAAGGCTTCTCTTTGCCTATTAGCAAGGGCCTGCCAGCTACTGTATCCTCCATCCCCACCCTCCCCTGGCTCTTGGCTCAATTCTATTTGTACACTGGGAAACCCTCAATTAAGGTTGCAAAACTATTTCCACTATACCCCATAATTAAGGCTGCAAGACTATTTCTACTGTAACCCTGGTCTCACTCGCTCAGGCCTTTCTGAAAATTTCTCCGTTTGGCCTGATACTGTTGAGTAGTTTTGGACCTAACAAAAAGTGACACCACTTTGCACCCTTTATTGACCATTTGAAAACGTCTGAACTGTCAACATCCAAATCTGGCCTCTCCAGGGTGCCCTTCGAGAAGCAAGGCCTTGGCAAATGTGGATAAAAATTGGATTTGAAATGATGGAATTACAGCTGTTTTTAAAAATGCCATTTGGAGCACGTGTTACACTAACATTCCCTTGGTTTTACCAGTGCACGGTGACAATGGACACACCTGCACAGCTGTCTCTTCAGGTATCAAAGCCAACAGTCATGGGACAGAAATAGAAAAAGCAAAACAGTCCAAAACACGATGCACCCACTAGACAAAGTCAGTGCTGATGGGTGAGATCCCAGCATCTGCCGGAGATTGGACAAGTGTACGTCACCTGCCCAACTACGGATGAGCCAACATCTTTGCTCAGTACTGTTCTCTATAAACAGCTGGAAGATGCAGCAGTGAATCCCAGGCAGAAACTGAGAGGCAAACTAATAACAAAAATATTGCCATGGGAAATAAATCATAGCTGACCAGTGGTTCTTCAGTACAGAGAAACAGGACAATAGGTATAGGAACATGGAACAGGCAAATACTGAAAGATCATATCACGGTCATTCCTTGGATGGACATGAATGTTGTTACAGTTGTCAGACTGAAAATCACCAGGTCTCCAAACCTGCTGATGATATTCCTACTCTTCCAGAAACATAGGCTACCAAAAGCCAATAAAGACTCACCCTGCATGCTGGTACTTCTACACCCTGGTATTGGGGGGAGGGATAGCTCAGTGGTTTGAGCATTGGCCTGCCAAACCCAGGGTTGTGAGTTCAATCCTTGAGGGGGGGCCATTTGGGGATTTAGTTGGGGATTGGTCCTGCTTTGAGCAGAGAGTTGGACTAGATGACCTCCTGAGGTCCCTTCCAATCTTGATATTCTATGATCTCTAGTTACAGTCACAACTTGTGAATCGCTAAAGCAACTAATACCAGCAAGAGCAAAGTCGCCTACTGGAACATCTCAAGATGTTACAGGCCTGTGAATTCTTATGACCAAAACTGGCTTAGCAGGGAAATATGGATGAATTTCAGATTTACGTGCTATATAATTATCTAACGCATGTGTGTGCACACACCCCTCGATCCAACCAATTCTTCTATTAATGGTAATGCTGTAACAGGAAACTGTAAATTGGGAGGATTCTCGTATACTGGGCAGGAGATGGTAACAGAATAAGCTGTTGTGTGCATTAATCTCATTAGCTCATTTACCATAAGCCCTGGTGCACCAATCCCTGCTGGAGAGAGGCAATTCCTTTGTTAGTCGAACTCACATGGCAGTCAGAAGGAGCAGCTGGAAACGAAAGCGGGCCCCCAACAAACTGTGTCCTTGTGATTAAAACAAGGCCCGGAACATCATGGCCATTATCTCTGGGCCCATACAACAGGTGAAATGCTGCCCTTCGAGCCTAAGCCAAGCCATGGCCAGTGCAGATACAGCAGGATTTCTAGCCTGAGAAGGTATGGCAGGATATATTCCACAAGCAGCTGGGGACTCCAAACTCCTGCCTCCAGCTGTTCTAATTTACCTATATCCAACGTAGGAGAGCAGGCACAGCTGACAGGGAAAGTGTCCAGTTGTCTGAGATCAATAGCAGCCTGTTTATGACAAGCCTTTTCTCCTTCCACTAACAATTCGAGCTCTGGGTCGCCGTCAGTCAGGAAGAGAAGCTGCCTTCCCAGCATTCACCGCCTGAGCAAAGGGAGAAGATGCCCAGATTTCAGCAGTGACAGACACTGAGCCATCCTGCCAGCTCACTCACTTGTGCTCCGGGAGACAGCAGACCGGAAGAAAGTTGGGTGGGTGGTTTAGCAGTGGAGCAGGAAGGAGCCTAGGTTTGCTACCACTGCATTTTACAAGCCATTAATCTGCGACAGGAATCTCCAGAACACAGGGCCCCGCCTTCATGCCCATACGCTCACTGACTTCATTAGTTTGGGCTTGAGTAAGGACTGAGTAAAAGCTGGGTTTTGCCCACAGAAATCAGGCATGGAAAAGCCCTGACTGGTAATTTAGTCCATCTTCCCAGAGGTGCAGCACTCCCTGCAGATTAATCTCCACGGCTTTGACAAGTCAGCTGTCCTCCGCCTCTGAACTCAGTTCCCCTTGCCTTCCCCCTCTAACTGGAAGCAAAACACGATGCATTTGCCAAGCATTTCTTAAGGCAAGAGACTGAGCAAAAATCCAGGTAAGCATCTAACAGACATTAGCACTTACTAGCCCCTCCCCACACGGGGGCCAAATTTTTTCCACTGAAGAAATGCTAGTGCAGAAGAAGCCATTAAGTCACTCAGCTGGACTCTGCCACAGCTTTCCCGTGCGACCATGAGCAAGCCACTCCGTGGGATTTGCACTCGAGACGCAGTTAGGACGATGAGCGCCAGGGATTGGTTGCTCTGAAAAGCGTTGGAATTTTCAAAACTCCGGCTGCTTGGGGACAGTGTGCTGAAAATTCCCCTGCCTTCCTGGGGCTACATATCCAGCCTCTGGGATGTCACAAAGCACTTTTCACTTGAGGCTACAGCCCCCAGCCACTGCTGGGCTCACGTGCGGCCACAGGGTACAGCTACGCTGGCAGCTCGGGTAGACAGAGCCACGCTAGCTGCATTCTAGCTAACTAGCTCACAGGCTTCAGCCTGGGCTGCCCAAGCTCACCTGAACCTCCTGGGTATGTACTCGCTTGGGCGACCTCATTGCCATTCCCTGGGTGCTGGATTTAGGAGTGCTGGGGTTACAGCAGCACCCCCTGGCTTGAAGTAATAATAGCAACCGGATGCCTGGCTTCCATCAGATACAGGGTTTGCAGTTTTGTTCAATGGCTTTCAGCACCCCCACTATACAGGTCATTCCAGCACCTCTGACCCTCACTGCTATTTTTAGTGAGCTAGCTAGATTGCAGCTAGTGCAGGTACGTCTACACGAGCTGCAAGTCACAGCCCCGGCTGCGGTGCACATGTCCCCAAAGACCAGAGATGCCCTGCGCCCCTAGCAAGAAAGGCAGTCGTGACAGGCGCTGTGTCTGAATGGCACCTGGAAGTCCACTAGCTCAAAACCAGAAATGATCTCTGAACGAGTCAGTTGAACAATGGGTTCCTCCATCCAGGATGCTTTCCAACCGCCATAAACACGATTAACACATATTATTTATTAAGAGCGGGCCATGTGCTTAGCACTGCTTGGAAACAAAGAAGAGACAGGATGGTCTGCTACTTTCAAGGGGTTTATAATCTAAGGCCAGGTCTACACTAGGAATGCTTTGCTGGTTTAGCTGTACCAGTATACGTGCTCCCAGCCAACATGCTTCTAGTGGCACAGTGGCATAGCTGGACTTTTATGGGTAGAGCCATTCCAGGCTCCCTCTCCACCCCAAGCAAAACAAACCATGGTTTTGCCAATCAACAAATCTGCTTTTGCAAATCCTTGACTTTTCGAGCACATCCATGCTGTCAGGGATCACACCTCTTCACATCCATGACCGACATAGCTATGCCAGCAAAAGTCTGCAGTGTGCAAGGTCTAGGTGGCCTACCCGGAGTCTTCTTCTATGGGGGGGCTCCTCTCTTCCAAAGAGGCCAGGACTTCTGCAGCATTTCCATAATTGTCTTTGGCTCCACGTCACTTTTGGCCAAAGAAAGACTGCAGAGCGGGAGCAGAGAACAGTAGACTCCTACCTAAAGCCTTCACAAGACCCTTCTTGTTGGATCAGTGTCTAATCACTGTGTGTTTGGGGCTGCAGTCAAGCTGGGGACAGAGAGGTGAAAGGCCAATGGCTGATTCACAAGCCACCCAGTTACCAGAACAAAATTCCCCTTCTAACAAGGCATGGAGCAAACAAATTATCTTTGTTGTTAGGAAATCTGTAAGCACTTATCGTTATAATTACCATCTGTGATTTCTGCAATTCAGGTAAAGTAGCAGCAGCAGCCCCAATATAGGTTAGGCAGAGCCCCGCGGGCTGCTAATCAAAACCAAGCCATTTGCCTTCAGGTTGATTTCAGTGGAAGATGATGTCAAACTTGATTGAACCTCCACCTTTGATGGCTTTACCTGAGACCTAACAACATCTGTGTCTCACTCGCAGTAGCTCTGAAAGGTGATACTCGTGGAACAGTAGAACCATCTGCCATCGACACGCGGTAAGAGAGAAGCAGGTTCCAACCAAAATATTCAGGGCTTCAGAAATCAATAAATTGTGATTATTTTTGTAACATGTAAACAACAGAGAGTGAAACCCAAAGAGCCGGCCAGAAGATTTATATGCAGCTTAGTTCAAATTTCTGTCATCTATTTAAATGACTAGCCACGTCCTGTGCTAAATGGTTTCCAGAGAGCGACAGCGTCCAGGTTATTTCATCCTTTGTAAGAGAAACATAGCTATGGATTCCAGCATGGGGTCAGGAAAATGGTGTGACCACATCTTCTGCGGACTGAGTAATGCAGAGCTGTGGGAGTCTAGGCATGGTGGACGTGACACATGTTGGTGACTGTAAGTAGAAGCTCCATTTAGTGAGGGTGATCATGGCACACATGGCAGCTCTGTTAGTCTTCTGCGTGGCTACAATGAAGGAGGTGAACGGGGAGATGCAAATAGCAAGTCAGCAAAACACAAATAATGACACTAGCAGCCACTGGTCACGCAGAGTTATTCAGCTGCTGGGAAGTCTTATACGGAAGTGTGGTGAGTCTTTCCAGCAGCCAAGTGTGGCTATCCAGTATGTCAGAGGGACAGTCCTAGTTGCCACTCTGACTTGGGGAGGCAAGGGAGTCATTATTTCTTGTAGCAACTAAGAAATTGATTATTTGCAACCCAGTCTTTGAAAGTGCTGCTGAGCTACGTTCTCTGCACCTCGGAGGATTCCTCGTTGGCCGCGCCTACTGACAGAGGTTCCCTGACAGCACCTGCCGCTAGACTAGCCATGCCACCCATCTCAGTCTGAGTGAGAGCAATCGAGTGACTCTTGTCTCCCACAGGTCTCATGACAGCCGCGTTCGTTCCACCGGGGGCCAACTCCAAATGTTGCAGCTGTAAATGAGGCAGACAATTTAAAGAGAAGTCTGGAAGACAGCTAGGCGAGAAAAGGTATAGAGTGAAATATTAGGTGAGCAGTGACAATTGTATGGGGCAGAGGGTTTTCTACCCGCTTGGCAGCCGCCTTGTCCATCTACCACAAGCCTCTTTGCAAACTTTCGCCACACAATAAAGGCTCCATTTTGTAAAGGGCAAATCTGCAAGCGCACTCATCCACTGGAACCAGGAATTGCGGGTTTGCCGGGGTGCCCTTTAATTTCAAAAAGGGGGGGGGAAAGAGGGGATGCAAAAATGCTTGGAAATTATTAGCCGTGCCTTTTTGATAAGGTAGCCAGGAGGCACAATAGACAGGTGCAAAAGCATTGAGGGCTGCAGAAGTGGTTTCGCCGTGTGCACCTGGCTGTGGTATGAACAGCCCAGGCATGCAGAATGGGATGCACGGCAGATGGTACGAAGAGCCCCAGTTCAGAGAAATAAGGTTAGCCCACAGCAGGTTCATTCACCGGCCTCACACGGCCTGACCAAGGAATAGCGTCTTGTCCCTGCCAGCAGGAAATTGAAGGAGCCTTGCCTCTTTCCAGATACACCTTCCATTTATCATTGTATTATGGCAGGGTCCAGAGGCCACCACTGAGATTGGGGCTCCATTGTGCTGGGCATTGCACAGTCAGAATAAGAGGGAATTTTGCAATTGTATAGGCGAGGCTGGTAGCACCACTTAGAGTTAAGGTTGCTTGGCACTGCCCATTATAAGAAGCGTTTTTTCCAGGGTCTCCTAACTTTGCCAGACTTTAACCCTTTGTACTGAAATGGTTCGTGCCACACTGAATTTCTTTGGGAAGTTTCAGCTAAAACAAGTCAGCCTTTTCTCAGAAGGGGGGTCAGGAAAAGACACATTGTTTTGTCCGTGTTAACAATATTCTTACAACTGTTTTGTTGTACGGCCTCAGTGCTTTGAAATGTAACAGTGGGTTTCCCTGGTATCATAGAATCATAGAATATCAGGGTTGGGAGATACCTCAGGAGATCATCTAGTCCAACCCCCTGCTCAAAGCAGGACCAATCCCCAACTAAATCATTCCAGCCAGGGCTTTGTCAAGCCTGACCTTAAAAATCTCTAAGGAAGGAGATTCCACCACCTCCCTAGGTAACCCATTCCAGTGCTTCACCACCCTCCTAGTGAAATAGTGTTTCCTAATATCCAACCTAAACCTCCCCCACTGCAACTTGAGACCATTACTCCTCGTTCTGTCATCTGCTACCACTGAAAACTGTCTAGATCCATCCTCTTTAGAACCCCCTTTCAGGTAGTTGAAAGCAGCTATCAAATCCCCCTTCACTCTTCTCTTCTGCAGACTAAACAATCAGGGATGTGCCTTTTGCAGTCCCAATGAAAATGCATCCAAATTTGGACAAGTTTGCCTATGCATAAGCATTATGATACAGTTTTTAATTGTGTGGGCATATGCTATGTTTTCCACAGGACCCCACCTCATTTCAAGGCACAGGATAAACAGTGTTCTAGGAGTGCATCAAGGTTGTGTTGGAAAAGAGGCTGTTATCTGCAGGACCACTGCCTCATTTGCTGCGGAAGCTGAAAAGTGCGTAGTGAATGAGGCAAGGGATGCAGGAAGACAAAAGAGGGCCTGCTAAGGCAGTTTAAAGTGTCCTTGAGAACTGGATGCTGCCCCTGGCTCTGCCCCAGAGCTCCTGTGTGAGTCACCTGCATCAGACTTCGCACAGGTGGCCACTAATTGCACGTTCCTCATTTTCCGGGTGCCCAACATGAGACACCTGAGGCCAGGTTTGCAGAAGTGCAGAGTGCTCACAACTGCAACTGAAGTAGTTGGAGCTCTGCTTGGAACATATAAAGTGCTACAAAAACACTAAGTAGTCTGACAACAAAAGTCAAGTGTCAGTCTGGGCATCCAAAACTGATGGATAATGTTGGCCTTCATCTCTCTGTGACTCAGCTCTCCAGGTATAAAATGGGGATGAAAACAAAAGCACCTCTTGTCAAGATTCCTTCCCCACTCTGAACCTTAGGGTACAGAGGTGTGGACCTGCATGAAAACCTCTAAGCTTAACTACCAGCTTAGATTTGCTTTTGCTGCCACCACCCAAATGATTTATGAGTTATTTGGGAAACTGTCTTCCCCCCCAAAACCTTTCCCTCCCTGGATAGCCTTGAGAGACTTCTCCACCAATTCCCTGGTGAATACCGATCCAAACCCCTTGGATCTTAAAACAAGCAGGAATTAATCATTCCCCCCTCCCTTTTCCCCCCATCAATTCCTGGTGAGTCCAGATCCAATCCCCTTGGATCTTAAAACAAGGAAAAATCAATCAGGTTCTTTAAAAGAAGGCTTTTAATTAAAGAAAGAAAGGTAACAATCATCTCTGTAAAATCAGGATGGAAAATAACTTTACAAGGTAATCAGATTCAAAGAGCCCAGAGGAATCCCCTCTAGCCTTAGATTCAAAGTTACAGCAAACAGAGGTAAACTCTCTAGCAAAAGGAACATTTACAAGTTGAGAAAACAAAGATAAAACTAACACGCCTTGCCTGGCTGTTACTTACAAGTTTGAAATATGAGAGACTTGTTCAGAAGATTTGGAGAGCATGGATTGATGTCTGGTCCCTCTTAGTCCCAAGAGCGAACAACCCCCAAAACAAAGAGCACAAACAAAAGCCTTCCCCCCACCAAGATATGAAAGTATCTTGTCCCCTTATTGGTCCTTTGGGTCAGGTGTCAGCCAGGTTACCTGAGCTTCTTAACCCTTTACAGGTAAAAGGATTTTGGTGTCTCTGGCCAGGAGGGATTTTATAGTATTGTACACAGGAGGGCTGTTACCCTTCCCTTTATAGTTATGACAGCTCTTCTCACAGGGTTGTTGTGAAGCTCACAAACACTGATGTTTGTGAGGCCCTCAGACACAATGATGAGAGTACCATAGAAACCCCTAGGAGGAAATGAATAATTTTGTATTCAGAGCAGGGTTTGGATGGCATGCAGTAAATGAAGCCTGGAACCAGATCTTGGATGTGGACGATAAAAAGGAACATTGAATAACTTTCCAATCACTGAATGGGTCATGTGGAAAAAAAAAATAGTATGTGATGATGTAACTCAAGTCTGTATCATAACGCATGTGCATCAGGAGGCCAAATTAAGGTTGCCCAGGCAACCTTATTTCTGGCATGGCCTAACTTTTTAGAGTTGACTTTGCAACCGTAATGTTCTTTTAATGTGTTTTTCTTTTGCGTGTGGATGTAATCATATATAGAATGAAGCAGGGTTCCTTCCCTCGTTTGCCTCATTCCATCCCTACCCTCACTGAATGCATTCCACATGCTCTTGTACATTAAGTGAGAAAATCCACTCCACTTTCTTACATAAACAGAACAGAATGCTGGGAAATTGTTAATGGCCCGGGGGGAGGGGTGAACCCTGCCATTACGGTGTAGGAAAAAATTAAAGTGCCCATGACCAAAGTATGTTTTTTTAAATCTTAAATCTTTCTAACTAATACAAAATGGATTTTCACAAGGCCGGCAAAAGATACGTGTCTGACTATTTTCAGCTTTTGCCTCAAAACAGGTGAACCACTAGAGCTGTTTGGGGGTAAAAAAACAGAATGGCAAAAGTGATTCCTCCACCCCCACCTTTTTACTAAAAACCCCACCTGAACGGATTTTACTCAATTTCTCCAAGTCAGCCTCCAGCAGGGACCAGGCCTTGAAAATTGCAGCCCCCAGAGGTTGCATGCAGTGTTGTTGTAGCCATGTCAGAACCCAGGATATTAGAGAGACAAGGTGGGTGAGGTCATCTCTTTTATTGGACTAACTTCCGTTGGTGAGAGAGACCAGCTTTCAAGCTTACACGGACCCAAAGAAGAGCTCTGTGTCACTCGATCACGGGTCTCTCGCACCAGAAAAGGCTGGTTCGGTAGAAGATATCACCTCACCCCTTTAGCCCCCGAAAGCTGAAAGCTATAAAATCTTTTCGAACCCATTAGGCGACCTCTCTGGGCTCCAGCTACAGTAACACATTTAGAATACCACCAATGCCATTGCCAGGCCCTGCATCATCATCACATCTGTGCCAACCGCCCTCCCCCCGCCCCTCAAACCTCTGCTGACTCTCAGCAGCAAGCCCATGGTATGGCCCTGATTTTTACCTCTCTTTGCAACGGTCTTGATCCCTGGAAGCCCAAGAGCTCCAGAGTGAAGGCAACAAGCCTTGCGTTCTTGCAGTAACAGCATGGCCCAGGATTATTAGCCAGACGAGTCCATCTCTTGCAGGGGCAAGGGAAAGTTATTCCTCCCAAATCCAGAGTCTGTGCTGGTTCCCGGTGCACGCATCCTAACACACGCGATTCCATGCACGAATAGCAGCGCTCTCTTTCACAGAGAGTCTAGCAAGGCGCAGGTTGGCCACCCCTGGCTTATGCCTATGCCAGTTATTCTACTGTTTCTTCCGCACTTTGCCATGGGCCTTGGACAGATCAGACCCCACTCTGATGCTTATCCTATTTATTGTTTCAGTTTACCAGAGCCTTACAACGTGCCTCTTCCCAAAAGTGAGCCTAGCAAGACACAGACTCGACAAGAATGATGACAGAAAAGTTGTGCGCACTAAAAGCAAGGCTAGGCTAAGTTGTGGCAAGCATCTTAACAACATGCCTATAACTTGGCTTTGGACCCACTTTCAAGGACCCCATACATCAGTGCTGTCAGAGCAGCCTGTCAGGCATACCACAAAACAGTTCCAAAATCTCTGCTCCAGCTGCACAGGAAAATCTGCTGGAACCGCAGCGTCTTCTTCTGTCCTAGTTACAATCCTTGCAGGGAACGAGTCAACAGTTGCTATCGCAGAATCCTTGCAGAGTTGCCCCAAGTCCTACCCAACCACAAGTCCTACCATTCTGCTGACGGCAGAGATAAGTGTTAGAGCTGCAGACTTTTGGCATGGCTGAGACCACAGGGCTGATGATGGAACATTTGCAGCCCTAATAGAACATTCCATCAGCCGACCACAATTGCACATGCTGTCACTCCCAATGTGTAGGAGAGGGGAGATACGGACCCTACGGAACATGCCAGGAGAGCTGCAATTAGCGTCAGGAGGGGTATTTTAACCAAGACTATTTCATGCACGCGTGTCCAAGCAGCACGCTGGTGTATATATGGGGATAATACTATTGCTACGATAATTGCTGCTCCTCCTATGGCAAATGCTTATGCCGGGGTGGCCAACCTGAGTCTGAGAAGGAGCCAGAATTTACCAATGTACTTTTCCAAAGAGCCACAGTAATACGTCAGCAGCTCTCCCCATCAGCTCCTCCCCACCCCGCTCCCAGCGCCTCCTGCCCACCGACAGCTTCCCCCCTCCCTCCCTCCCCATCAGCTGTTTCTTGGCGTGCAGGAGGCTCTGGGGGGAAGAGGGGGGAGAGCGAGGGCATGGCAGGCTCAGGGAGGGGACGGGAAGGAGTGGAGTGGGGCAGGGCCTGTGGCAGAGCCAGGGGTTGAGCAGTGAGCACCCCCCGGCACATTGGAAAGTTGTCGCCTGTAGCTCCAGTCCCGGAGTCGGTGCCTATACAAGGAGCCGCATATTAACTTCTGAAGAGCCGCATGTGGCTCCGGAGCCACAGGTTGGCCACCCCTGGCTTATGCCTATGCCAGTTATTCTACTGTTTCTTCCTCACTTTGCTGCTCTGCCACGGGCCTCGGACAGATCAGACCCCACTCCGATGCTTATCCTATTTATTGTTTCAGTTTACCAGAGCCCTTCCTTAAGGCCCAGGTGCTAGAAGACAGACACAAATGTGCCTCTTCCCAAAAGTGAACAGAAAGGCAATCCCCCCGCACATACCTTCTGAACAAACAATCCCCCATCTGCCCTCCACATCATCGGATGATAATATTTCATTTAACCACAAACTATTGATAATCCTTCATACAGCCATGCATGTGTGCAAGGCCCTTTCCAGACAAGGTAATAACTATGTGAGTTATTAATGGAGGATTTAAGGCTCTCAGTGTCCCAGAGAAAGACCATCATTCTTTGCTTCAATGTTATTTCCTGAGCCCCCTTTCAGAGAAAGCCTTCCCCTGCTGGTGCCTACGTGCGCTACCTAAACAAATGATAAGTTCTCCCATCATTCTCCACACTATTCCCCTCCAGTTTTTCCACATACACTTCCAATAAGAACCAGCCAACGTGGCTTTACCGTCCAGTTCTCACTTCAGATGTCCAGGGAAAATCCTCGAGGCTTCTGCTCTTGGTGCAATTCAGTTGAAATCCACCTGGTGCTAATCCCACCAGAAAGTACATTAAACAAACAAACAGGCCGATGATCAACACACCATTAACCCTGAGCAATCAGGAGGGCTCACTCCAGCTTAGCCTTGGGCCTGACCCAGGCTTAACAACCAAGGTCCAGGCACTGAGGTCCCAGATAATGCCCTCCAGTGCCCGAGACTGAAACTGAAGAGCCAGTCTCTCACCAGTGGGGGCCGCCCGCCAGACACCCGATTCATTGGGAAGATTGTCTCCGGAAGTGTTTTTTCAAATGTCGTCAACTCTGCTAACAATTCCCACGTGACCCACTTAAAAACCCCAACAACAAACTTCCGGCATTTCTCCCCGATGCCTATCCCTCACACTCAACGTTACCGGCAGTAGTGGCAGTGGGGAGATGGATTTGTGGCAAAGACACAGCACTAAAGGTCAGGAAATCCTGAATTCTGTTCCCAGCTCTGCTGCCCACTTGTGCGACCTCTGGCAGTTCCCCACCTGTGAAAGCAGAAGAACGTCTAACGCACAGCGAGGAAGTGAGGAGTACCGCGACGTGCAATGAGCTCATCAAAAGGAAGGCAGAAGGGCACAGAATTAGTAGATGACTAAAATATTTGCAAGGAGCTGCACGTGTGCAAACAAAGTAAAAATAACATTGATAGTAAAGCGGTCTGTGATTTCGTTAGGCAATGCTGCAGAACCGTGTGGTGTGTGCAATTTGGTCGCTGAAAGGAGCTGGCCTCCTGCTCTTCTGTGCAGCCCCTGCAAACGGAGATGCATCTGCCTGCTGTGTGCAGAGCAGCTCTCATGTTGTGCTCCGCTCATAGGCAGAATGCGGCAGAGAGTCATTGGGCTCTCTCTCACATGCAGACTTTGCATTTGTTCTTTTGTGGGTTTGGGCTGAAAGACGTCACCCCGGCGGAGAAGGCTGAGTGGCTGTGTGTGTGTCCAGGAAACCAGAAAGCAGTGTTGCCAACTCGCATGACAGTAGGTATCCTTCTAGAAGCCCCAACTCCTGCAGTCATGTGCCTATGGGAGAATCTCAGTTTGTGTTTTGTTTTGTTTTTAAGAAATTAGTTTCTCGCCCTTGTGCTGGCAAAGGAAAGCGTGAGCCCTAAACGCCTGGAAACCAGAAGGCAAATAAAAAAGGACCCAACCTTTATTATTTGGCTTTAAAAATGTAAGTTTTTTTTTTTAACCACATGATTTTTGAATGCTCAGGGTTGGCAGTACTCAGCATCTAACGGTATGTCTAAATTGCAACCAGAGGTGTGACTGTAGCATGTGTAGACATCTCCGGCTTGCTTTGATCAAGCTATCTCACGTATCAATAGCACTAAAGCCAGGGCAGCACTGCCAGAAAGCAAAACATTTGCTATTTTAATCTCCTTCATAACCTTTGAGAAATCATGCAAGCAGCTGGGTGTGACTGACTAGCGCCTTTGGTTCTCCCTTCTGTTTATTAATTATTATTATTAATTATAGGTGTGATAGTAGCACCAGAAGGCCCCAAAAGAATGTATTATATTAGATGCTGTATTAGCCACAGAGGGAGAGACGGTTCCTGCCCTGAAGAACTTACAATAAGTAAGAGAGAAAAATGAAGGGAGGGGGAAACGGACTTTCCCAAGCTCACACAGTAAGTCAGTGACAGGTGTGGGAGCAGAACCTGGATCTCCCAACTCACAAGCGAACCCCTTATCTCCCAGACCGTGCTGCCTTTTGTCACTGAGCTACAGTCACATCTGATCCGCAGTTTCCTGCTGCTCTGTCCTCCTCCGTCTACACCTTAGTCACAATAAAGTGCAGATTCTTAACAGCAAAAGTAATGAGCCATTGCAACAACTTGCTAAGGGATGTGGTAGATTCATCACCTAAAGTCTTTAAATCAAGCCTGATGTCTTTCTGAGAGATCTGCTCTAGTTCAGCTAGAAGCTGTGGACGTGATACAGGAATTGCTGAGTGAAGTTCTCCAGACTGTGTTATGTGGGAGGTCAGACTAGATGGGGAGCTTCTATCCTTAAAAATCTATGATCCTCTGAAAGTGTTTTTTCAATACACGTTTGAATGTGATGGTGCTTTTCTTCACCAATAGAAGATCCTCGCCTTCCCCACCTGGATTCAGAATGAATTCCAAGACCCAGTCCTCCCTACTGCTGGGATGTTTTCTTATAAAGAAAATGAACCCGCAATTGCTGCTAAGCAGGTGTGTCAGACTTGGCTTAAAATCAGTTCCCTTTCTCTCAAAGTGCAGCTCTACTCTGAAAAGTGAGTGTACACATATGGTACCTTTTTACTTAATAGATCTATCAGACCATATTTGTGGATTTAAGTGACAAAATCAGTTATTCTACTTTTTACTTCCATTAGCTGTTTGAGAAGGAAATAACCCAGCTTGACTTTCAGATCCCAGGTTGAATTTGCACAGCTGACAATTAGAAAAGTGCATTTAGACTTGTAAAATGAGCATTTCTGAGCTAGAATCATTAAAACTTAATCAATAGAACCCCACCTCAGCATTATGACAGAGCCCTTTTCAGAGTAGACCACATCTTAAATAGATTTAAAAAAACCCAACACCATTTCTTCCTGCTAGAGATCAGGCTTTCAGGAAATTTTGCAGGCCCTCTGGACATTTAATGGTGCCTTGTCTGTGCATGCCACATAAGAAGTTTCCTCTAATTCCTTTTCAAAGGGAAGGTTATATCTGCTGTAGTAGATGAGAGATTCAGACTCATCATTTTCCTGGTTGAAATCTTCACCTGTCACCTAATATAGGATGTCTTGCAACAGTAAACAGAATCAGTGGAAACAGATTCCAGTCATGTGATAAGGGTATTTGGCTTTGGAAGCCTGGCCTAGATCATACGACTGGGGCCAGGTCTCAAATCAGTTTCTTGCCAGCACTCCTGTGGGACAGACCCTTATTGTGGGTCCCAGCATTGCCATGCACAAACACTGCCAGGTACTCTGCCTCCTTATTCAGAGAGAGTCAGAGTTCAGGGTTTGGTAAGTCTTCCCAAGTTCCTGTCATAGATGCATGACCAGCAATCTTCTCTAAGAGCAAGGTGGGGCAGCCACCCTGAAGCCACCGTCAGCTATTATAAATACTGTCTGCGATAAAATATATTGATGACACTACAGGTCACCGCAACACATGCAAGCGGCTGGGAAACCCCCACCAAAAACTTCATCTTATTACACCACACTGTGGCGTGTGAGCCAGCAGTGGTCTCCGAAGAGCTGGCTGCCCCTCCTGGTTTGTAGATGCATTAAAAGAAGCTAATATATATATAACACACTGTCCTGAGATGATTTTTTCATGAGAGCAATTGCTGTAGGTGCTGTATGGGTTAGGAGCTAGCCCATGGGAGTGATGATGGGGCTGGGCAATTATGAATGAGAAGGCTGGCGTCCCTGAGATACATACACTGTATTAAGAGGTCATCCAAGCTATGAAATAGCTCCAGAACCCCCATACAGGACCAGCAGTCATTCATGCCAAAAGGGCTCCAGTTTGGTACTTAGTTAAAGATACAGCACCACCTACTGTTGGAGGCACTGTTTGATTAATCATTACAGCATCCAAGACGAGAAAAGATTTTCTAGTGAGAACATCTGCTCTCTAGTTTGATACTTACTTTTGGCACTCTTGCTTCGGTGGCCATTAATTAGCTCCCTTCAGTCTTTTACCAACCCACAGACTCTCCTTTTTCTAGCAGGCTCCGACTGACCAGTTAGCAAACATTCTCCCAGCCTGGCATTGATCTAGGACGGTGCGTTTGCTGAATGTCGGCAAAAACGGATCCTTTAAAATGATCACACACCTGATTCTTAAAGCTGCACTCAAGCCAACATATGTGGGCTGTTTGCAAGCTAGCCACATATTTGCCTAACCTTGGGCTCTTGGCCCGAGACCAGGCTTTCAGGCGAGTTCTCAGGGTCTTGAGACTGTCAATAGGGCCATGGCTGTGCATATCCCATGTGCCAGGACCACAGAGTGACAAATAGCTGAAAGGGACATTGACAAGAGTAGAAGAGGAAGACGGATCCTGTAAAGACATATTGCCAAGAAGACAGTTCTTGAGATTTCCCCCAGGGGATATTTTCTTTCGGATGTGATAAAAGTTACGTGACGTCTTTTCTTTTCAAAGACACCCAAGGACTGGGGTTAAGGGGACAGGCAGGGACAAAGGGAGGTCACGCCTCCATCAGGACTGGAACGACGCCCTCGTGAACATGTTTGCTCCTTTTTCCGCAGAGCGCGCCTGATATTCGCACTAACTCAGCCCGCTAGAGCCAAGTCGTTCTGGCTGTGCCTCCCCTGCGAATGTCTGGGAAGCAGCTCACTCAGCAGCCATGCAGGGAGTCAACTCACTGCTCAGCTGATGCCGTTTCCCTAGTGAAGATGTTTGAGACTAAATTAGAGACATGAGTTGCCAAAATATTTGACAACACCAAGCACGTATTGGCAACTCTCCAGGATCGTGGATTTAAAAGTAAGATTCTACATGCACAAACAGTGGGCGCCTCATTCTTGGAAGCAGCTAAGGAAAACAACGCCTGTGATCGGGGCGGTGAAAGAGAACGAGGAAATAGCGCAATTGAGAACAGCTGGAAAGAACGGACGGAAGCTATTGGTGGCCCCACATGACTTGCCTGTTTCACTGGACCCAATTAAAATACTGGGCAGAAGAGTCCGAGGACACACAAGCACGTCTTGTCTGTTTTCAATGGCTATTAGCCAGGATGGGCAGGGATGGTGTCCCTAGCCTCTGTTTGCCAGAAGCTGGGAATGGGCGACAGGGGATGGATCACTTGATGATTCCCTGTTCTGTTCATTCCCTCTGGGGCACTTGGCATTGGCCACTGTCGGAAGACAGGATACTGGGCTAGATGGACCATTGGTCTGACCCAGTATGGCCGTTTTTATGTTCTAGCTTTTCTTGCCCCCAAACCATCAAGGGACGTTTAGCTGGGGATGAACATCTAGGTGATGGTCACATAAATACCACCCTGTTAGTCTCTAAGGTGCCACAAGTCCTCCTGTTCTTCTTTCTAGGTGAACATAGCAGCCCTTAGTTACTAATGATCCTCTGGTGTCTTGTGCCCTCTTTGTGCCTCACCACCCAGGCACTTTGGGTACAAAAGCTGAGTTAATGGCCCACCAAGGATCACTCCTGAGTGAGGAGGAACCTTCAGTAGCCTGCAACCGCCGTGGTTCAAGGGATTGGACATCACATACCCTCCTTGCCGTTGACATAAGAGGAACGTGCATGTAGTTACCGAAGAGGAGGCACGGTCAGGCTGCAAGTCTGCTATGCTGATCCCAGGCTGTGCCTTTGATGCCTGGTGAGCATTACTAAGCAGCCCTCGAGCTGCTGTAATACAGGGCATGGCAGAGGACGTGCACCAAGTGGCACCACGATCGGGGCAGGGAAAGTGGAGAGTCTGTGCCAGTTTTCCACACTACCCCCAACAGCCCCTCGGTGCATTGTAGGAGGACCCATAAAACCCAGATCTCCTCTGCTTGCTCTCTGTCTTCCCAGGGGGGACCACCCTGCCCCGGGGTCTTTCTCACAGTCCCCAGAGATCTATAACCCGGTCCATGCAGGGTTCTCCATTTTTCCTGTCCCCAGGCAGAGGCTGGGGCTTGGGAGGCATTTCCCATTGTTTAGCTCCTTAAAAATTGTCCGTAGTGCAAATATTACTTAGTAGTTGTCGCTGAATAATGGAGTATGTTCAAATCCAGAGAGATGGGCCCATGCACAGCTCTGCTTACCTAGCCAAGAGCCAGGCCTCAGGTGAGTCTGTAGGGTAAGGCAGCCTGGGCAGGGGAGGAGGGGATGGGCTGCGATCCACATTGAAGGTGAGTAAAAGGAAAAAGTCAAAGCATTCCAGGCCCCTGCATCACAGTCCCCACCACTCCCCCTGTGGCACCGTCGCCATCATGTTTCCAAGGGCCGGGCAGCTGCAAAAGTGCTTTGAAATGAAACCCAAGGAGATGAGCTCAGCTGGGGGGGAGGGCAGGCTTCCCGCCAGCTCTGCTGCCTCCCTCAAAATGGATCCCGGGGGGCCGTCTGCCTAGAGAGCAACGAGAACAGAGCCCTGTGATCCGCAGGGCCGGCCGCGCTGCCTCAGAGACGGCCGTCTCCTCTCCTCACCGCCTGCTGCCTTCGGACACAGCAAGAAAAAGAAACAGATGTTCTTGCACGGAGACGCAGCGCTGGGCCAGTGTCAAAATAAGGGGCCAGAAATCCCCAAGCGACACTGCATGTGTTTGCTCTGCGTCTCCATGCCAGCGTCTGACAGCTTTACGGGGGCTGAGGGCAGCAGCCCTTTGCTTTGTGTTAGTCAGGAGTAGCAGGGAGTTGTTCAGCCTTTCACATCACCAGAAGCCAGGGGTGGAGTTGGGGGTGCAGGAGAGGCTGTTTATGGGGGATTGGTGAGGGGGCTAAAGGGTGCACGCCTGGGAGGGGAGGTTAAAGTCCTTCACTTCAGCAATGGCGAGGAGGGTGGGAGGAGAAGCAGCTCTGAGCTGTTGTAAATACCAGGAAAGTTGGAGTGGCGGGGAGGGGAGGAGTGCAGAGAACAGGGCCAATAGGAGCTGTGCCACTCGCTCACTTTACTCGTCATCGAGTCAGGATTTAAAGCCAGGTGAGTTCGACTGTCTGCGCCTCACAGCGCGGCCCTCGTCTCGTTCTTTGTGCCGTACGGCGCCTAGCACGCTTCCGGGGAGGCTGTAAAACTCACTGATAATGAACCAAGCAAAGCCTTCCAAGAGGAAGAGACTAAAAGCATCCCCCTTCAGGGTGTGGCTGCATGCCGTACAAGTGGGGCTATGTCGGAGCCATGGATGTGTTTGCATACTTCCTTTCTCCTGTCCTAGACCAGAGCTCTCTGGGGCAGGGAGGGACTCCTCCTCTCTGTATGAACCTAGCACAATGGAGCCCTGGTTGCACAGCCTGCCCCCACCGGCTCCAGCCTTCAGCAAACTCCAGCAGCTGCAAACAGACCTGGAAGAGCCTTACTATCATTCCTTGCCAGAGCTGTCTCAGACCCCTGCACACCTTAGCCAGGCCCCTGCTCCAATTCCTGGTTGTAAGGGCAGCCAGCTAGCTGTTGACTTCCGACTTTGTTCCCAACAACGCCGCCGAGACGCTCTCCAACACACACCACAGCCTCTGCGCAAAGGGTGTTGTGGGTTTGTCCACAACCCAAACAGTCCCTCCGTCACATAAATCGCCAGCCTCTCGCCCTTTCGCCGGACATGGAGAACAATAAAATAAAGCGCAAAACACAGCAACAAATACAAATATGAAACCCACCAATCGCCATCCCCAGCAGCAGTAACACATGGCCAAGAACGCCAAATCCCAGCTCGCAAAAGCAGTGCCCTCAGGAGCCCGAAAGGGAAATATTCTCAGAGACCCTGAAGTATCATTCCCAGATTTTAGCCACAGACTGGGGCACTAGAACAAAAACCAACATGTTGATGTTCGCAGAAAGAATAAGCGTCTGGAACGAGACCGTCTGCAATTACTGGAATAACACAGTCAGAAAGGAAAACACCACAAATAATTATAGAGGAACGAAGAGGAATGGAAAGCAAACCCCTCGGTATCTCTCTCTCTTCATGCAACAACACAGCCGTGATTCAGGGAAATTAACGTCTTCTAGAAACACAGCACTTCTCCTCCCTTGACTCAGTAGCCATCTCTTGGGTGGCAGGATAAGAATTACAAAATAATGAGCAGAAGTTTCTAATATCTGAACAGAAATCGGAGATCAACACTCTCATGTTTAGCTGAAATGAACCGCTAAAATCAGGACTCTGGCAACTAAGGGTATGTCTACACTACCCACCAGATTGGCGGACAGCGATCGATCCAGCGGGGATCGATTTATCGTGTCTAGTCTAGACGCGATAAATCGACCCCCGAGCCCTCTCCCGTCGACTTCTGTACTCCAGCACCGCGAGAGACGCAAGCAGAGTTGACGGGGGAGCAGCACCAGTCGACTCACCGCGGTGAAGACACACCCGTAAGTTGATCTACGTATGTCGACTTCAGCTACGTTATTCACAGAGCTGAAGTTGCGTAACTTAGATCGATTCCCCCCTCCCCCGCAATGTAGACCAGGGCTAAAGGCAGAAGCACCTGGAAAGGAACAAACCAGAATGGGAGGAAGGGAATAGGAAACAGCATCTGCAACAGGCATCCATAAGTCTGCACATGTAGAAGTAGCCCTCAGCCAGGTACCAGCACCTGCCTTACAACCAGGGAAAACAGGACACGGCTCGAGAACCAACAGGATAAAAGGGCCCAAGAAAACACAAATGGCTGACTTCCCAGGGCCTCTCTCTGCCAAAAGTCACAAACCTGCGGCGCTCAACTGACAGACGTAGCTACCCTGACAGACTCTCATGGAAGATACTTACATGGAAACCACCTGTTCCCGGGGTGGGAGATGGGGTCGGAAATCCAATGTCCCGCTATAGCTTATGCAGAATATACTCTCTGCCAGGGTGGAAGTGTGGAAAGCCTGGCACCGGATCACGCACGCCGGAGCGAAGGAGCTACGTGGAGGAGCTGGGAATGCAGATTTTCTACAAGGACAAACTTTAGCACAAAGGGTTTGTTAACGACACCGTGAACCATGGGCCGCAGGTTCAGCCCTGCTCAAACAGCACAAGGGGCACTTCAAGCTGCCATAGGGGAATCCTGCCTAGCTGAGTCTACAGTACGCCCTCCCCTGCCTGACCCCCGGTGTAGGGGAGGTAAGGGGTGTATGGCTGGAGCGCCCCTTGGGGGCTCTTGCAAACCACGGAAACATAGAGTGGCTTTGAAGACCCATTAGCCCCATGAAGACACCATGTGGAGAGCACCGGCGCCTCAGTCCCAGACACCACCCCAATCGTGCTGTGATCAAAGGCCCACTCTGATAGGGACACACGCCACCAGCCACAGCCACCAGCCCACTGCAAAGTAGTTGAGGAAGAAGTTTCGTCCCACAGCCGCTGATGCCAGGCCCTGGCCAGCAGGGGAGGAGCTGGAAGTGGGGCAGGCCATGCCGAGCTAGCACCGAGAGCAGCCATAATAGTAGCTCTCGGGAGGTTAGCAATTTTTTGTACCATCTAGCGACTTTTCAAGGCCCATCTGGCGACCTTCATTGAATGGCAGGTGGCTAGGCTGCCTGCTATTGTTATTGGAGCTAGCTAGATCAAAAGCTTGCGCGGGTATGCCGACACAGGCGGCAGTCACAGCTCTGATTGCAGCGTAGACAAACCTTCAGTAGCTGGATCTCACATGGCTTCTCCTCCTCGATCCTTTGAGACAAACCCAAGAATCTCTGACTCCAACCAGTCTCTTTTCCACCATGACACGATCACATTCCAGGAGTTCCGGAATGGGGGCCCGAGCCTCTGCCGCGCCAGGCACTACGAGTTGCAAACACATGACCTCAACCCCCAGAATGGCGACAGACGCTCCCACGATCTCTTAGTGAGGCTCCGAGAAGAACTAGCAAAATACAGCCCCCTGGACGAAAAGGCCAAGTCCAGCTGTGGGTCAGACTATCCCAACCTCCCACACCTGAAAGTCAATTTCCACCTCGGTACTTGCCACCTTCTTGGGCCAAGATTATTCCCCCAACATCCGGTGGAAAATCAACCCCTTTCAGGCACTGGGGAGAATCCTCTTCTGTGGAGACACAAATTCATGCGTGGGCAGAGGACCGGACTCTGCCCTGCCCCAGGGAAACAAGCACATACTGCAAAGGTTGCAGTTTGTTGCCACCCCTCACTGGGGAACATAGTTGGAGCTGCCTAGATTTTTCCTTTCTTCCTAGTTACAGCCCACTGATGCTTCCTGGGGACTGGCTAAGTTTTCGGGGTCTGTGTAGTGGGGGCATTGTGCTGGGGACGAGGGAAAGCCTGTAGCCGCTGACAGAGAGGCTGATTAAGGACTCTGGCCTGTAGTGAGTTCTACATGGGTCTACTTCCCACCCACCAAGTAAACCCCCTTTATCCTGTGCCTGCCCCCTCAGCAGCACCCACCTTGCCTGGGTACCAGGTGCTGCCCCACCTTCTACACAGCTGGGCCTGCAGCAAAGGCTGGAGGTGAAGGGAGGGGGCATGGACTTCTCAGCATTGAGCCTAAAGGGAAGGAGCTCGCAGTGGAGTGTGGAGAGTGAAACCATCCGCCGTGGTCATGGCCCCATCCGTCTTTAAGTGGCCGCAGGATGGACAGCTAGGCCGCTTGGGTGGGAGGCCATTTAGAAGAGGGGAGGCCCGGCAGGAGGAGAACTGGAAAGGGATACGGGCCGTGTGTTGGGACGAGTACACTGGCCACACCACTCAGTATTTCAAGGCAGGTTAGTGAGGGTCCCTCGGGTTTGACACGTGATGCTCCTGTCTGGATCTGAATATACACCTCTGGCTGAGGGATTATTTTATATACATAACCTGAGAGAGTGCATGCACTGTGCATGTGTCTACACAGTGCATGCGCACGTGTGTGCTGTACAGTGTGTGGGGGGGCACACAAGCTCATGCACGTGTGTATATATACACAATACTATGTGTACACTTAATGTACTTGCTTGGCAGATGGACTAACTTTGTTAACAGACTATTTAAATTCCTAAGGGGGTACCTGTAACTATTAGAAATTGATTTTATGAGCCTGTTATACAAACATTACTCTTCAAGGTCTAAAGCATATTGAAATTCTTCCTGTTCTCTCTCAAACAGATGGTGCTTGGAATTTTTTTGAGCCGACTCGTATCCATAAATAATAACCTCCAATCTCGCTTGCAAGACGGTAACAATTCTAATTAAAAACGGTGAGAACCCGCCATGTCTAACTCCTCCCCCCTTTGCACACTTCCTACAAAAACTCCTTGGCATAGGAAGGTTTTGGCAAAGCCGTCCTCAAGTGAGTGATTGTGAGTATTCCAGTATGTTTGTCATCATTAGGCAAAGCGTACAAAAGGCTTCAGTGCAATTTGTGAGCCCTGGAATCCACACAGAACAAATATGCAAAAAGAGACACCAATGTAATTTTTGGGCTGCAAATGAAGAAGCATCAGATCATAGAGCAGAAAGGTGATCATCCCTCCTAGAAGCCCCTGCGTGACACTAGTGAGATTGCACCTGTAACATCGTGTTCAATTGGGCAACCCAGCATCGAGAATATGTCAACAAATTGGAGGCAACTGAAGGCAGGGGAGGGGGAGACAACAGATTAAAGGGCCTGAGGGACGGATTTCTAAGGAAAGATTAAAAGAGCTGAATCTGTCAAGCTTGACTAGGCAACAACTAAGTGTGTGTTGGGTGAGAGCCATGATAACAGTCTGCAAATATCCGAGGTGTTTATGCACCTCAGAGGGATGGGAGATTATTTAGTGTGGTACCTGGGGAGAGGGAAGGCATTCCAAGGCTGGCTTCACACTGTGTCAACACCGAGAAGAACAGACAGAATTAGAAAGCGGGTTTGCATTCGAACTGCTTGCATGGGTTTATTCTTTATTCAAGTGAAATCTTGTTCGAGAAGAGAGAACTTGCAGCTCGTGACACAGATTCATTTACTCGAGAAGCCAAATTTTGTGCGAGGATTCGTTTACATTTGTTTGGGGGTGAAGCAGAAGAAGTTTACGGAGATGAGGCTATCCAATCAGGAAACAGAAACATTGCCACAGGACCCATCCCAAAGCTTTACTCGACCATTCTGAACATCAAATAGTTGACCAGTCACTTGCTACAAACCATTCACAAACAACCCAGAGCTCAAATATGGTCATAAATTGTATTCACTGAACAATGGAAAAAGATTAATTCAAAAGGGCGGGGGGCTCTTCCCTGACAGCTCAATAACAGAAAGTACCAGCTATGCCTGCTGGATAAATTGTTCACAGTGAATAGTTTTACCAGCTCTAAATGGGATGAAATTAAGCAAAGGAGAATTAATGCCAAGCATTACAAACACATGCCTGTGAGCAGGATGTATTAGGCTGAGGAATAGTCTCTCTGACAGGAAGCCGAGGGGGGCCCGATTGCTAGGACATTTAAAACTAGGCTGGCTAAGGCCTCAAGGAACTGTCTATAGGGAACAATCCGGTTCTGGCCACCAGGGAGGGGCCACCGGGGGATCAAATATGGTTTCTCTCTGTTACTCTGTGCCAGAAATTCGGGAATAAGCCATGCTCTTCTGAATCTCACCAGCAGAGGGCAGATGCTGGCCATATAAACTCCCATTGGAACTGAGCGCTTAGGCTGTCTGAGGAAGGAGTTGTGGTCCCTGCCCCTGCTAAACAAGCATCTGCTGCTTTTAACTGCTGTCATGAACTCTGAATAACCCTGCATGCAGGGGCGACATTGCAGAAAGCTTCGGGGGTGGGGAGGGTAAAGTTGCATCAGCCTATAGAACATTATATGGGATTATGTCATATCCTGCAGAGTCGGGGGCTTGGGAGGCAAGAAGTCAGGAGGGTGGGGGACAAACCAAGGTCTGGGGAGCAACTGCCCCCTTCCTCCAGTTCCACAGCATGGACTCCCGGGGGCAGTGGGTCTGGCCGTGGGCTGAAGGAAGCCTGGCTCAGGTAATGAAGTTCCTCTGCTCTCTCTCTAGCCCAGGGCAGGGACTCCTGAGGTGATCAGGTCATTCGGAGCTCTCCCTAACCCAGGGATGGGGTCCCAGGCAGCATTGCCAATTCTCTTGCCGCTCGTGAGATATCGGGCATTTTTCATAAGGCCCCACCCCCGGATGCGAGTGAGCATCTCTGTTTTGATTGAAAGAAAGAGGACGTTTCTAGCCAGCCTGGTGGCAGAGAAAAGTTTGAAGCAATGAAGGCAAAAAGAGCCAAAAATTATTATTTTTTAAAATTCCCGGACATTGGGAGGCCAGATTCATGATTTTGGAATGCTCGGGAACTGACAATACTACGGCCACCCTCATTCCTTTGCTGCTTTTAAAAAAAAACATTTCCCCATAAACAAATCCAGGCAGTTTCCCTTTCTGACCTTTCCCCAGCTAACTAGGGACACATCCACCTACATGCATCAGGTCCTCTGGGGTCTCCTGTCCTTTCTCGTCCATTAGCAGCGCTGCCAGAGCAGGACGGTGCACATGGAGTTTCCTGTGCACAGGAGGTGAGCCGTTTGCAGCCGGGTGCTTCCCAGCCTGGAAAGGTACAGCAGTTTCACTGGAAGTAGACAGGCCTGATGCCAGGAGAGGATTAAACTTGTCAACCAGTTATTTCCTAGGACTTGAGGGAAGGGAGAAGTTCTCGTTAAAACCTCTTCATAAAAACAAATGATTTCCTTGTTCCATCTGGTGTCTGATTTGGTCAGATCATAAAGTGGGGGCTATCACAGTCTGAGGGCAATTGCCTGGTAAACGGACTTTATAGGGAGATTTGTATTTGGGGAGGGGAGGGGGTGAGTGTTAAATAGCCCATAAAGTGCAGAACAGCCTGAGATGGGCTTTTTGCAAAGCCCAGGTAGGCTGACCAGATAGCAAGTGTGAAAAATTGGGACAGGGAGTGGGGGATAATAGGTGTCTATATAAGAAAAAGCCCCAAATATCAGGACTGTCCCTATAAAATCGGGACATCTGGTCACCCTAAGCCCAGGACAAGTGGCAACAACTTCATCCCACAGCTCAACTCCTGCATCCCACAGAGAAACCGCTAAATGGAGACAATAAAAGGATCTGCTCTTTATGGCACGCTCACCTGGGAAATAATCAGGCACAAGCAAGGTGGTGCTTGCATTTGCAAATCTTTCAGTGGAAGGACAGCAGCAGTGACCAGAAGAGCCCATTTCCCTCCCCTCTTTGTTATTCATAAGAAGAGCTCAGACTCATTACATCTCCCAGGAGCAGAGGAGGTGGGTGGCGAAGAGAGTTTCTGCAGGGAGATTCCCTCACCCTGGGCCAGTGGGCAGAGGCTTGTGTGTCACTTACAGGGAGAAATGTAGAAAGCAGCCGTGCCCCTGGAGTGATGGTGCATAGCAAATTAGCACAGACTGGCGCTTGTAAGGCAACGCGGCAGGAAAAAAAGCCAGCGCGATTTTTGGCTGAATGCACAAAATGCATCATCACATCACGGAGCAGGGAGGTGAGAGACCCTCTCTGTGTAGATGTGAGGAGACACTCCGGTCTGGGCACTTTTTCCAGAACCCTTATCTGATTCACAACAACCCTAAAACCTCCAGAGCTGAAAATAAAAAAATGCAGCAGCACAGAGCTAACTGTCCCTATTCCCCTGCCTCCTCCCACTATGCTATCTTGTATCTACCTAGCTTGTCTCCTCGGTACCCCCATCGGGGCATCACAGAGGGACCAAGGTGGCCCCCTGGGAAACTCCCCTCTGTGCAGCCCCAGCATGCCAGGAGAGGGACTCAGAAGGGCAGAGTGCTCTGGCCAGCCTGGACTGCAGCTGTGGGGAAGCCAGTGTAAGTGAGATCAGCTCCCGGGACTGTTGTAACTTTCAGTGCCCCATGGAGAGCAGAGAACCCCAGAGCTGTAAAGGTGGAATAGAGCTACCCGCTGCTGGGCTCCACCTCCTGAGAGATCTGTCCCGGTCGCTTTTCTAAATACACCCGCTTGGCACCTCTCTCTCACACACAAACACAAAACAATACACGTCCTTTTTAAGAACAGTACGGACAACGCCTTTAAACCATCAAGATGGCCACCTGCTTAAGCTGAGCAGCTGCATAAATCATGTCTGTGACCCACGTCTGTCCTCGCTCCTGCCCTCCGGGTGTAGGTGGGCTGGGGCCTAACTCCACAGTGTTCCTGTGGAGCTCCAAGCACACCTGTGCGTGCTCTAAAATAAGAACTCGGTACCTGGAAGGCACCATTAAGCTGGAGAACTTGAAGATGGGCCGCAGGACTGGTTAGAAGGTAACTATAATGATCAATGCTAGCAGCACGGTACTACTGCACGTGTTCCTGGCAGTGCTGCAAAACCAGCGCCAAATGCTGGCTTTGTGGCGCTTTGCAGCGCTGACTCTTCACCTTTCAAAGTGGTGCCCTATTTAGGCTGCCCGATACTGATTTATAATTGCTATCATGGTGGCACCTTGAGGGCCCAGCCAAGATCAGGGCCCATTGTGCTAGCTAGAGCCAGCCCTTGTTTGGAAGAGCTGACAGTTTATGTGGCGAGATAGGCAGACGGGTGGGAGAGGAAAGAGACGTACCCGAGATCACAGAGTCACTAATAGAACCAGGTCTCCTTCGTGCCAGCCCAGTGGGCCTGAGATTCTAGCACAGAGCATTTCCACCACACAGTTTGCGTGATTACAGATTCAGCCAAATGGTTAAAGAGGCTGGAGGGTTGGATTTAAATAAATAATAATAATTTTAACTGCCAAATTGCTCCTGCACTGAGGTGCTTTGGGCTCTGCACAATGCAATAAAACCCACTGCTAAAAAACAACACACTAAAATGTTATAAAAACCCTCCTCATTAAAATTAGCAATTAAACAAATTACAGGGAGCTATACAGATACAAAGTGGGAGGGAGAGCAGTCACAGATTGCTTGGTAATTTGTAGCCACTGATAAATAAAACAATGGTGCCATTTACTAGTGATCCCAGAGAATTATTTAATTTTGCTTAGACTTTTTCCATTTTTGGTTGAAATTACCTCATAATTTTTAATTACTGATGCCTAACACAACAATGAATGGCTGCTATTTACTGGTGTCTGCTCAGAATGACTTATAGTCGACAGACATTTCTTGGGAATTGTTAAATTATTCAATGAAAACGATACAAGTGTTTTCACATTAAAAGAAATCGGATCGTCCCCTCCACTTACATGAGCGATGGGAACTCCGCTTCGGTGAGACAGGACTTGCTCTGACGCCGGGGCGGGAGAAGGCAGCAGTCGTGCTCTGTATACGTGCTCCCTACCACACCAATCTCACTCACTGTTACTCTGTGCTCCGTAGACGGAGAGCATACGAGTCTCAAGGCAGCGGCCATCTTTGTTATGTTTGTACAATGGCCTGGTCTCCAGGTGCTACCACAATACAGTGTGAACAGGACCCTCACGCCTAGGGGGCTCGCTCCCTTAGAGGGACTGTCTAACTTGACACCCAGCTCTAAGGCCAGGGAGGACATTTTTATCATGGCACAGCAGTGTAGGAATGGGTGGGTCAAGACAAGAGGATAGATGATGCTCAGAGACTATGGGGAAGGGGCCAATATAGCGCTGTGAGTTTGGTTAAACCTTGTGGAAACCTTCACGTCGGAAACAATTTAAATTCCTTTATGGAACCAGCTAGCTGAAACAATTGCAGCCTCTGCCCCACACAGGCACACTCACCGCCCAAAACAAAGGCACATGAGAGTGGAGGGGGTTCCCTGGATATTGGTGTGTGACTCTATGTACATCTGTGAAGGAGAGGCAGAAAGAGCAGAAAAGCAGAGAGAGATGGAAGCAAGGAAGCACCAGACACAGCCACAGAAGCATGGGCAGCGTGGCTCTGTGAAAGAGGTAAGAGAGAGAGCTCTTGGACTGAATGGTGGCTAGAAAGGGGCTTGGAGTTGTGTCTCCTGTTATGTTTGGGGAAAGAGGACTGTGCGCCCTCTTTAAGAATAAACAGGATTGCGTCAGAGATACCCAATTCCATCAATGTCTCCTCACCAGAACAACGCGCAGAACTCTGAGTTTTGGCTAACGACTAGGATCAGAGGGGTACAAAATGAAAATGTGCCCCCCGGGGGGGGGGGAAGCGTTTTAAGAATAAAGTCACATTCTGTCCCTTCCCCACATCCTTGGTCTGCTCAGCTTTTCCTTCTCCAAGAGGTATCAAGATCCAGATTCCTATTTGGCACCAGCGTGACCATGGCTGGCACACTGTGTCCATTGGCCCACAATTCAAGAAGGATGTTGGTAAATTGGAGAGGGATCAGAGAAAAGCCACAAGAATGATTAAAGGATGAGAAAACCTGCCTTATAGTGATAAGCTAAATAGACTGAGCTCCTTGAGTCTAACAAAGAGAAGGTTAAGGGTGACTTGATTCTTATAGGCTGTAAGAATCCACATGGAAACCAAATATTTAATAATGGGCTCTTCAGTCTAGCAAAGAAAGGTACAACATGGTCCAATGGCTGCAAGCTGAAGCTAGACAAATTCAGACTGGAAATAAGGCAGACATTTTTAACAGTGAGAGTAATTAGCCATTGGAACAATTTACCATGGCGGATTCTCCATCACTGACAATTGTTAAATCACTATTGGATGTTTTTTCTAAGAGATCTGCTCTAGGAATTATTGTGAGAAGTTCTCTGGCCTGTGAGATACGGGAGGCCAGACAGGATGATCACAATGGTCCCTTCTGGCCTTGGAATCTATGAATAAGGTCCTTAAAGGTATTTAGGCACCTAATGCCCACTGCTCTCAATGGAAGTTAGGTGTCTGAATATCTTTGAGGACCTGGGCCCAGCAGACGGCAGGGGGGAGTGCTGCCTCTGGAGACAGAAACTCCTTCTTGGGTGCAGCTCAGAGAAGGAACTCTGCAGGACTCGGGAATTGAGGTGGCGCTGGGCCCTGCCAATGCCAACAGCTGTGTGCCCGTCTGGCCTTGCAGGTATCCACAGGTGGAGTCCCCCAGTGGGTCCTGCCTGCTCAGTGGCCTCTCCTCCTTTAGTCTCCTAAACTGGAGAGCTCTGAGTTTGGCAGCTGGGAACCGAGGTATTGGAGAATTTTAAATGTCTTTTTTCTCCCATTTAAGTGGGAGAAATAACAGGGAAATGCATGATAAAAACCGAGAGCTTTCCCCTTAGGCTCCTAGAAAGAGTTCCATGAGCGCTCCCGTCATAAATTCAATTCCAATCAGTTTATTGGCATGATAAGGTGAGACTCGGTGCCAAGATGCATACATCAAGGCCAGCATTCCCAAAAGCCTGCAAAGGCTCAAACAGACTTTCTGGTGCCCAGAAAGGGGCTGTAGGAGGAACTGGGCACTCAGGAGGGGTGGATGAAAGCTGAGAGATGGGCACACCCAACTCATCCTAGGAGATGTGCCCTGCCAAGGTGCATGGGTATGTGGCTGGCTTCCCAGGCAGTATTTTCGTGAGCACCCTGGCATGCTCCAGGACTATTACAGGTACTCAGAAGCAAGACAAGCCAAGTGCACAAGCTCAGGTATTTAGCTACTCACTGAGTCTCCTGCACCCCTACACATACAGAGAGATTCATGTCAATAAACCCAAAGGGCACCAGCTCTGGTGATGAACTGTAGAGAAACAGGTCTCTGGTGCAGATAGGCATTTTAACAGGGGATGCAGAGGAGAGCGCTCTGGAAGTCATATAGGAGAAGGGTTCACGACCCCCTCCTTCTTCTTTAGGTGCACAGCCAGGCCTTCCACCCCCACCTTTTGTGCTCCTGAGGGGTACTCACACACCTCGTGCTCCCAAATCAAATCTCCTCTTCTGGGGTCTGGTTTATTAATAGGCCAGTTATATTCCCACCCTCAGACAGGAAGCCCCACTCCCCTGCCACAGCTTCTCAGTCTTCTACAGCTCTCACACTAGTGTCTACAAGCAGCTCTTCCTCAGGGTTCACAACAGCCCTTGCCCCCGTACTGGTTCCCCTACAGTCTCATTCCTTTTGGCTGCGGGAGGCCACAGTAGTTTCTGGCAGTCCCTAGGCCCTTTCACTGGCTTCTGGCCAAAGCTCCACTCAGGTTCCATCTCACGCCCTTGCCAGGAAAGATCTAACAGCCACAGCTGTTTCCCTTCAAGTCTCCAAGCAAAGAGTCTGCCTACTTTCCTCTAGGTCCCTCCCCAACTGGTGCAGGGGCTTAGCTTTTATAGCCTGCATTTTCTCCCAGCAGGCCTTGCCCTCAGTTAATAACCACATGGTTCCTGGAGACTACAACTCCCAGAATGCCTTTTCTTAAAGGGCCAGCTCAGTCTGTTCCAGGATCCACAGCATCGATTGGAGTACCTCTACACCAGCATGACAAGCGCGGGCGAGAGCTTGGGCACACTACGATTATAGGCCAAGCAGCTCATGTGATGTCTTCAGAGAAGATTCTACCCATAGCCTCTGAGCCGATGACATAACATTAGGGCCGCCATTTCCCTCGAAGGGACTCAATGCCCCAGGCTGAGCAGCCACTCACGAGTTCAGTACAGATTTTTCTGGAAGCATGAGAGTGCCAGCGGCCGGCCCGTGTTGCATTGTCCGTTCTCTTTCCCTGTAAAGACGCTGTAACCCTGAGTCCAAGCCAAGAGGAGCCCCCCCCCCCCCAACTGTAAGTTGTCTCAGTGGGGCACCACCCTCTGGCTACCCGGGGTGCACATGTGTGTGTGTTCTGCAGAACCAGAATGTGCCAGCACAGCAGCAGGGTGGGAGGGAGCCAGAGATGCTGTCCTACCTCCAGTATAAGTGAGCCGTGATCAGCTGAATGGTGCAAGGAGAGCCAGGGTGAGGGTCATCACTACGGCCAATGGGAGAAGTGCTTGGAACCCAGGATGGAGGATCAGTCGAAGAGGACAGTGGTAGAGAAGGAAGCGTCACTGCCAACCAGCTAGCGTTCTCCTCTCCAGCCAATACCAGGTGTTCTCCAGCCTCAGCTGTCAACTGGCTGTAGGTAGCCACCCAATCTTCAGCACCTATTCAAAACATGAGAAAACGGTTAAAACCCAGTTCTACTGGCCTCACACTGAGGAACTTCTCCTGTGTGCTGGGCAGGGGTTGTGGTTGTGGTACTTATTTGTATCTAACAAAGCCAGATCAATGGACACCATGCATAGAGGCAGTTCAGTGTAGGTGAATGCAAGGTAACACGCCCATGGGAAGGAATGAACTGATTTATTCTTACAGGTAAGTTAACTGTAACTACTCAGGAAAGAGACCTGGACAGCTCAATGAAGACCTTAGTTCAGGGTGCAAGCAGTGGTCAAAAGAGAAATCAAGATGCTAGAATGCATAATAAATAGGATAGGAAGTGTCATGCCATTGCATAAGTCAATGGTATGCCCACCCCTGGAAGAGTGTATTCAGTTCTGGTTACCCTATTGCAGCAAAATATAGCAGAAGTAGAGGGGTTCTCAGGCAGGTCACTAGACCTAATAGGAGTCTGGAGAGATTTGGGTGAAGAGAGAATGGGACTGTTTCGTTTAGAAAGACAATGAAGGAGGAACATAGAGGTACTGTAACAGGGTGTTACCTGAACTGGCATCAGACCCTGTGCTACTGCCTCAGTTTCCCCATCTTGGGCTCCTCAAAAACTGCACACAGCTCACTGCCAGGCAAACAATACCCCTTCTGGGGCTCTGGTTCATTAGAACATCACAATTCAATGCCAACTGAAATCAAGATGAGTCTTTCCCCTTCTCCACAGTTTCTTCTGTCCATTGATGGCTTCAGCTGATCTTTTGCAAAACCCCAGCTCCTGCTACCTCAAGCCTCTTTCTTTTACCCCTTCTGCTTCTCACTGCAGGTAGCTCCAGACAGGCCTTTCTATCTGGCTGGAGTGCAGAGCACCTTCCCTGCTCCTCTCTAAAGCCTCAGCCCCGCCAGAAGAACCTCCCTGCAAGTCTGTCTCCCTCTCTTCATTACTGGAGTAAACTTCCTCTTAGAGAAAGTCCTACCCCAGGCTATCAGGTGACACGGATCACCTGACCCACCCACCCAAGCTCAAGTCCATTGCTTGGGGCAGGATAACCAGGCACAAGTATAACTTAGCTCAAACTCCCTTAAAGGACCAGCCCACCCTGCGGTACAGATCTAAAATAATGGATGGTATAGAGAAGGTAAGTTGTGCAATCCTGTTTACCCTGCCTTCTAATACCAGTGCAAGGGGATAGTCATCTAAAGTCACAGGCAGAAAACTGAAAACTGCTAAGAGGAAACATGTTTTTACATAATGCATAATTCATTTGCGGAACTCGTTGCCACAAGATATTATCGAGGCAAAGAGCTTTGTAGGATTTTTTAAAAGATCAGACGTTTATACGGCTAATAAAAACATCTACGGTGACATTAGTGAAGGAAGACACAATAAAACTATATAGAAGGGATATAAGCCCTTGTGTTTCAGAGCATAACCCAACGACTAACAGCCAGGGGCTAGAAAGAAATTCCCTCTGCGGGGCTGGTTATTCCATAACTGTGTACTAGGAGTTTTCCTGTATCATTCTCTGAGGCATCTGGCACTGGCCACTGCTAGAGACAGGATACGGGACTGGTCTGATCCGGTATGGCAAGTCTTACGTTCCTAAGTTCCTACATTTTGTTTTGGTTTTAAATTAGATCCAGATCCCTTAAGCCCCCAAGAAGCCTTTGTCATTAATCCTCTCCACACACAACCTGACCACAAGCCCCAGGTATTGGAAATCATTGCTCAGAAGTTGGCTCCCCTCCAGCAGAAGGGTACAGGCTGCTGCTGACTCACAGAGGACCTGACCTGATAACAGCGCTGATCCCTGGAAGCCAACGGGCGCAGGATGGAGAAGGACAGTGCTGAATGCTGCTGCTGATTGTTCAGAAAGCCACAGGCCCTGGGAGGCTTTTAGCACCATGAAAAGGGGCTTTGTCCAAGTGAGAACGTGGCACTGCCTGGACTCTGTCAGACACTGGCTACTAGTAACCAGACTGGAACGCAGTAGGTAGATACATCACTGTTTTAGCGAGGGCCCAGCTCCACGTAGAGAATTACAAACCTCCAGCTGTTTAGATGCCCTCGCCTAGAGAGTGTTTGTAATTGTAAGGTTGAAGACAGAGAGATGGGGTGTGTGTTAGGGAAGTGCATCCGAGACTTGCAGATCTTCCCTTTGTACGGGGTATGACTCTCTGGAAGGATAGGTATCATATAATCCTTAATGGTGTGACTGTGCTAATGAGATGATGTCATGTTGACACAGGAGTGACCATGCACATGTGTTAAACTCTGAGTGGGAACTAGATTTAACACTGCTCTCTCCACCCCCACCTCTGCGCTCTAGCCAGGGTAGTTCAGAGCCAGATGTTACAGCATCCCATTGATTTATCATTTCATCATGTGGCAGTAATGCCTGTTGTCAGGATTCTCTTCCACTGCCAGGCATTCTGGTTCACTTCTTTTTGTTTTAAGTTTCTTACATTTGTATATAGACATTTATGCTAGTTTTGGCCATCTGCCTATTTGTGTTTAACTCCTTAGTCTAACCCCCAGTTACTTTTCCTGAAGTCACAGCTGTGATCTCAGCCAGCAATCCTTCAGTTCATCTGCAATTTCTGTCCTGTCCTATAGCGTATACAGAACTATCTTTGTATTATTGATACCTGTAGCACAGAGATGTCCTTGTCAGGTCAGAGTATTTCTCAATTCTACTGCTGGCTTTCCCCCAGTCCCTAGTTTAATTAATTCAGACCTTATTGCAGTTAATAAATTGGGGTTCTGGTTCTAGTCAGCTCGCAATTTCTGCAGTGGAGAAGGAAGCCAATGTGCTTCTGCGGCATCATTTAGTGCTGGTAAATGTAACAGGTGGACATTTTAGGGTGCCGTGTTTTCAGTTCGGTCTCCCGGAGTCACCTCTTTGACATCACTCGTGGTTTGGGGGTGGGAGGGTCCTTCACCACAGTCATTGTGTTCATCTGCCTGCATTTGGGAAGCTCTTTCTTTTGCAAGATAGAACAGGGATATAATAAGATGTCCTAAAATCACCCTTTTAAACTCCTGCATTCTTGCTCTCAAATGCTCCCTTCTCAAGTCGCCTTCTTTCAGAGCACCAAAGCCCCCAGTGATTTCTTCAGGTACTTTTTTTATTTTAAGCTTAGTAATTGCAGTCAGGGAACGAAAACTCTGAACGGTCAGCAGCCCGAGACACGGCTGACCACTCTCTACTTCTTAAATATTGTTTTCCATTGGCTTTTGCAATTCTGTCCTCTCGCAGTTCTCCCCTATGGAACCTTTGGTGTCTCATTCAGTGAACCCGAACTTTAGTGATCATCCCACAGAGCCCTGGTCTCTTCTGCACCTTCTCTAGGGGCTCTGATCCCTTCATGACTCCAATCACCATCTTTGTGCTCAAGAGCCACAGATCTCCCTCTCTACTGTTGACTTCTCTCCCTCCATCCAATTCCACACATCTCTCTGACCTCTCCTGACAGATGTCTGGCTGGCAGCAGAAATGAAACTTGGTTAAAATGGAGTTCCTCCTCTTCCCCTACTCTTGCTCACCTTTGAGAACGTGACTATCCTCCCAGTCACTCAGGCCCATAATCTGGGCACTGTTTTTGACTCTGCCATCTCTCTATGCATTCTTGCATCCAGGCTGTATCCAAATCTTGCGGCTTTCTCCTTCATGACATCTTCAAGATCTGACCTGTCCTCTCTGCATAGATGGCCAAAGTTCTTCTTTATCATTATCTAAGCCCTGGTCTACACTGGGGGTGGGAATCGATCTAAGTTTCACAACTTCAGCTCCGTGAATAACGGAGCTGAAGTTGACGTACTTAGATCGACTTACCGTGGTGTCTTCACCGCGGTGAGTCGACTGGTGCCGCTCCCCCGTCAACTCTACTTGCACCTCTTGCAGCGCTGGAGTACAGGAGTCAACTGGAGAGCGCTCGGGGGTCGATTTATCGCGTCTAGACTAGACGCGATAAATCAATCCCAGCTGGATTGATCGCTGCCCGCCGATCCGGCAGGTAGTGAAGACATACCCTCAGTTACTGTAACTTCCCCCTCTCTTTTTTAAATTTGTTAGTCTCTAAGGTGCCACAAGTACTCCTGTTCTTCTTCCCCCTCTCTGGCTTTGACTTCTGAAACCTTGTCCTCCTCCAGTCCATTCAAAACACTGCTGCTGAAATAACTCACCTAACTTTCATCATGTCACACCTCCTCTTTGAGCCCCACCGCTTGGCTCCCCTTTTCCCACCACATTAAAGACAAGCTTCTTGTCTCTACCTTTAAAGCCCTACTTATCTGGGGGATTTCAGCTATCCCCAAATTGACTGGGTACCTGTTACCTCAAGATGGGATGCCGAGATAAAATTTCTAGACACCATTAATGACTGCTTCTTGGAGCAGCTAATCCTAGAACCCACCAGGGAGAGACAATTCTTGATTTAGACCTAAGTGGAGCACAGGACCTGGTCCAACAGGTGACTATAGCTGAACCACTGAGTAATAGCAACCATAATGTAATTATGTAATATCCTTGTAGAGTACAAAATACCAAAGAAACCCACTACAGTAGCATTTAACTTCAAAAAGTGGAACTATGCAAAAATGAAGATGCTAGTTAAATGGAAATTAATAGGAACAGTCACAAGAGTGAAATGCCTGCAAGCTACATGCGAACTTTTTAAAAATACCGTAACAGAGGTTCAAATTAAATGTATACCCCAAATAAAAAAAAAACAGTAAGAGACCAAAAAAAAACCACAATGGCTAAACAACAGAGTGAAAAATGCAGCTAGAGACAAAAAGACATCCTTTGAAAAACTGGAAGTCAAATCCCACTGAGGAAAATAGAAAGGTGCATAAGCTATGGAAAGTCAAGTATAAAAGTAAAACTAGGCAGGCCAAACTAGCAAATGACACAAAATGTAACAGCAAGAACTTTGTTAAGTACATCAGAAGCCTGCCAATCAATCAGTGAGGCCACTGGATGATAGAGGTGCTAAAGGAGCACTCAAGGAAGACAAAACCATTGTGGATAAGTTAAATGAATTCTTTGCATTGCTTTTCTCTGTAGATGATGTGAGGGAGATTGCCACACTGGAGGCATTCATTTTAGGTGACAAATCTGAGGAACTGTCCCAGATTGAGGTGTCAATAGAGTAGGTTTGATAAACTTAACAGTAATAAGTCACCATGACCAGATGGTATTCACCCAAGAGTTCTGAAGGAACTCAAATATGAAATTGCAGACCCACTAACTGTGGTATGTAACCTATTGCTTAAATCAGTCCCTGTATCAGATACCTGGAGAGTAGCTAATGTGATGCCAATTTTTAAAAAAGGATTTAGAGGCAAGCCTGGCAATTACAGGCTGGTAAGTCTAACTTCAGTACCAGGCAAATTGGTTGAACCTATAGTAAAGAACATAATTATCAGACACATAGATGAACACAGTATGTTGGGGAAGACTGAACATGGCTGTTGTAAAGGGAAATCACGCCTCACCAATCTATTAGAATTATTCAAGGGTGTCAGCAAACACGTGGGCCAGGATGATCTAGGGATCCAGCCAGTTCAGGGAATAATCCACTCTTCACATTTATTCACCCAAAACTAGGTGAACTATTCCAAATAGGGAACAAGTCTGCGAAGATTCCCAACTTGTCGCTAGATATTCATGAACACGAAAAGGGGAGCTAAATTCACAGAACTTGCTCCGTATAACATTGTTTGCCCGGCTCTAATCCAGCATTGCAGAACCATTATGGAGACTGGGACTTTCATTCCTATGTCTTCATAAAAGTTCATCTGGGATCGTTCCCATGCAGCAGCTGCAGAACCAGCTGCTCTGGAGCTACATGTTGGAACCTCGCAGCCCTGGAGTCTAGCAGCTGGAGCCAATGAACTGTGTCGCTGGGGAAGAATATCGACTACAGCAATCCCAGGCCTACCCCACTCATTGCTCTCAAACTCCAGTTCCAGAGTGCGTGTGTGCAATAATGTTTTACAAAGGGTGAGAGTGATTGGCTCCATATTTAGTTGAAAGAAAGTTCCAGGCATGGACACAGCTTTAGGGTTAAACAGATTATTTATTTATGTTGGTTAATAAAATGTGCCTTGAACCGCTTTTAGCTGCATTGCTTCATAGCAGCTAGGGTGACCAGATGTCCCGATTTTATAGGGACAGTCACGATTTTGGGGTCCTTTTCTTATATAGGCTCCTATTACCCCCCTCCCCCTGTCCCGATTTTTCACACTGGTCACCCTAATAGCAGCTGCCTGTGACCTCATTCACGCTGCTGGACAAAGATCCTAGGCGCATCTACAGTGTACATGTGGCCATACTACTCCATTCAGGGTTTTAGCTAAAGAGCTCTTCAGACTTGGTTATCACTGGGGTCTGCACTCCGTTCCCCTCAGGGGTCCTCGGCGAGCGGAGATGAGACAAAAAGCCAACAGGCAGGTTTGAGGACTTTCCACCACATACTCCAAGAATTAGAAAACCTAAACCGATGTTACATATTAAGAACACAAACCTTAAGTAAAACATTAAAGGCTGTTGACATAAGAGGCTGCAATTAGGCCATGCATGTTACACTGGGAAGTTTTCCCTTCCCCATGTGCTCGAAGCTGGATGGCAGAATCCAAAATCAGCAATCGGGGGCGTTTTATTGCATTGTCTCTGCAGCCAAATATGTTAATTCTCCTCTGAAAGGCTACGCTGAAATCCTGAGCCATCCCCCTTTGCATAGTCAGCAGCACTGAGAGCCCGAGACAGAGGCAGTTTGCTGCTGAGTAGCAGTGTTTGCAGAGTAACGGAGATTCATGCACAGCCAGGACCCAGGCTATAATTATTATTGTTATTTATAGAGCACTCTAAATGTGCATGACTGAGAGCCAGGAGGGAACCTAGAAGTGCATTTTATACTAACACATACAGTGCCCACAACTGTTTATTGCAACTATCAAATGTGATTTTCCTAATGGTGATGTTCATCCCAGCAAACGCTGCAGTTAAGGTTATGTACTGAGCTTCAGAATAACTCTTCCTCCTTCACTCATAACCTTCAGCCTGTAATTTAAGTAAGTTTAATAATAATAAATGGAGATATACCTATCTCCTAGAACTAGAAGGGACCCTGAAAGGTCATCAAATCCAGCCCCCACCTTCACTAGCAGGACCCAGTACCAATTTTGCCCCACATCCCTAAGTGGCTCCCCTCAAGGACTGAACTCATAACCTTGGGTTTAGCAGGCCAATGCTCAAACCACTGAGCTATTCCCCTAGTTACATGTAGTATACAGAAATTCAGCCTTCTTTGAGTTATGGGAGAAAATAGTTCGCTTAATTAGACCATAACTCAAAAATTGATCGTCTTGAAACCATCCAACTCAGCCATAGCACCATGGGGCGTAATCCCCAATCTATGGTGGGCGGAAACTAGAAAGCAAACATTTTATGCTGGACTATCTGTTCTTACAGGATTCTGGAGTTTTAACTGGATAGAAGATAAACTTAATAAAATCAAAGCTTCTTCCAGTTACCTCCATTTCATTCTGTTTTCAGATCCCTTGGGGTCCAGGTCACCTCTAACTCTTTAAAGCATGTTTAAAGTTGGCTGTGCTCTGATCATATCCAACTTAAAATCAGACCCTGAAAAAAGGTGCAAGTAACTGGTTTCCTGGGAGGAGTAGGAGAACCTGGTTTAAGATGGACATGTCCTATGGTTACATTGACTGGGAGATGATGAAACAGGCAATGTCCCTGCAACTGTACTCTAAATTTACTCTATTTATCTGAAGGACCCAAGTCTTCAGACCAGCAAACTTTTGCTGGGGAAACAAGGTGGATTGGCTCTCACCATTCCCCTTCCTACTTGTGGACAGGGCGGTCCTGAGAGAGATGTATGGTGTCACCTGAATGAGGCTAAAACAGTTATTTCCCCCTGGCATTCTCTTGATTACCCCTTAACTGGGAATTCACCTGTCCCATCCCACCCCACCCCAACACTATGCTCATCCACCCACAAAATTTGAACTGAGCAGTGTTGCCATGTCTTGTGATTTTTCCAGTGAGTCTGGTAATATTTTGGTGTTTTTCTTAAAGTCCCAGCTCCTGGAATCCTGTGATTAGATGATACTCTCAGATGTCATTAAAAACATATAGTAAGTTTCTAGCTCTCACAGTTGGGGAGAATCGGTTGAAAACATGACCCAGGTGCACCATAAAGGCTTGGAAAGCAGAAAGCAAATTAAAAGAACCCCAAATGCATTTTTAGATCTCATTTTTTAGGGCTTGGCTCATCATTTTTGAACGCCTGGGGTTGGCAATACAAGGCCTGTAGTGGAATAGTAAGAAGGCTTCTCCTCATTCTTTACTTTAGTAGCAAGCCTGATATTTAAGCCCACTCTCATAGAAAAGAGGCTTTCACATTTGGGCTGACAAAAATAGCTATGGCTCAGTGACATGAACTCATCTTCCGTGGCTGGAGAGTCAGAGACAGAGGGAGGCAGGGACGCACCACTAACATCGACGCCATCGTCCCATTGAAGTGGCTAGTAGACAAACCAGTCTTTGGGATATTCTGTCCAAGTGGTGACAGGGAGATCGGCTTTGGGGCCAAGGGCCTTATTTCCTGATCTTATTCCAATGAATTCTGTGGTGCTTAAGACACAATCCTGGAGCAAAACAGCAACATCCCTCCTCATGTAACAAAACTGGCAACAGAAGGGCAGAGACAAACTTGTAGTAATCATATCCAGACACTCAGCTAGTAGCAGCACTAACAGAGAGCCCAATTCCCACTGCAAGGTTCCACCATGCCCTTATCCTTGGCCCTGCCGTTCCACATGCTGAGGAACTCTGTAAGAAATTTTGCTTTAATCAAGACTCTGGGATACTTCCTAGAGCCACCCGGGAGGAGAGGGGGTTGGAGGGGCTTTAACTATAAACACATTAGTGTGTGAGATTGAAAGGTAACACAGACTTATGAGGCCTTCAGAACAATGGAACAGAGTCTGGGTTTCATTTGCACAAACTGTGCGGTGGGAATTTCGCTAATCAAATAAAAAGAAAATGAAAAACTCTCGCTCGCTCTCTCCAAAACTTTAATTCTCTTAATTACATTAATTGGAGAAATGCACAAGATCTTTGTGTGTGTGTGTTTCTTCAGGGCAGATAGGAAGTAGGGGGGGATTCTGCCGTAGAACCCAATTGGGTGAGGACTGGATGAATGTCACACATGGCAGAGATTTGACAGTCGAAGGCTCGTAAATGACAGACGATGGGCGAGGTTAGCATGAAGAAGGTGCTGAGATAACCTGATGCCGTCATCGTTAAAATAAGAGCGCAAAGAAACAATGGTGTTTCCTCCGCCCTCTCCCAGCCTGGGGCTTTGAGCAAGAGACGCTACAATACTCAGGAATGTGGATGGATGTCCTTGCCAAATAGTTTAATGGCTGGAGAATTTAAAGTGCAGTTTCTGCGGTCTTTGACAGTTCCCGTTCTTCACCGGGTGATGGAAAAAAACTATAAGATTTTAGAACAATAGCCTCATCTGCCACATGCTCGTAGTACGTCAAAGGCACTTTTAATGCCTAAGGCTGAGGGGGAAGAGTCCTCTCATTAACGCTAAGCACCAGTATAAGACTGTTATCCTTAAACTGCCCCCGACAGCAGTTGAGCCCGACCACCTTCAGTACCTCTCTGGCAAGGAACCTGGATCCCTTCCCCCCCCTTGCAAACCCACCACTACCTGCGGAGGGCTGGCAGTTCCCAGCCATCCTACCTGCAAACCCAGCCACTCTGTACTGATTACCTGTATGAGGTAGTGTAGTATGTCTGAGGGGAGGACAGCATGGACGCCCTGCAAGCCCTGTAGAGGTGTGAGTGGAAAATGCTTCTCCTAAGCAAACATGAAGCAACCGAGGCCCCACGGGAGTCACTCAGTGGGGCAGTTGGCACCGTGTAGGGATGTGTGGGGGTGTCAGTTTTAACCATTCTGGTACCAGCCTATAGGGCTCAGGCGTTCTTACAAGGGTACGAACTGCCACTGGAGCGGAGACACACCCACTCCCCCAGAACGAGACGGTTTCCCAAGGGGTGGCCGGGTAGGTAGAAAGAGGATGCTGAAGCTAAACAATGAGTGCAAAGAGGTTTGACCGGCAGCTGGAGAGAAGGGAGGTTAGCAGGGAGAGGGGGTGAAGAGGAAACGGCAAAGAACTTGTGCTCTCTGTATTCCGGTAAGTTGCTTGTCTATATCGGGGCGTCGTGTCTTTTGGAGCATAAGCTCTACGGGGCAAGGATTGCAGTGGTCTATCCTCTGCACACACCGTGCCTAGCACAATGGGGTCCTGGTCCATCAGAAGGGCTCTTAGGCACTACAATAATACAAATAATGGACAATCATAATAATGGGGCACCGACCCTGGCACCAACATTTTTCTGCACCGGTGGGTGCTCGTGCCCCCGCCCCGATTCCACCCCTGCCCCAAAGTCCGCCCCTCCCTGCCCCTATTGGACCCCTCCCCAAATCCCCACCCCAGCCCCACCTCCTCCCCCATGCACGCTGCGTTTCCCCTCCTTCCCCCTCCTTCCCAGGCTTGCTGCGCAAAACAGCTGTTTTGTGGCGCAAGTGCTGGGAGGGAGGGGAGAGAAGCAGGACGCGGCAGCGCGCTCAGGGGAGGAGGTGGAGGCGGAGGCGAGCTGGGGCCGGGGCGGGGAGCTGCCAGTGGGTGCAAAGCACCCACCAATTTTTCCCCATGGGTGCTCCAGCCCCGGAGCACCCACGGAGTCGGCACCTATGTCGCCCCTTATTGAGAGTTAGTGCCTGCGGCTGTTCCGGAGAAAACTGGGTTTGATTTGACTGAGTTACTTGCCTGCCAAACATCAGCTCTCAGCTGGCTGGCCACTAGCCATTTCAGTGCTAAAGCTGTTCAAACAGAGGTCACAATATTATTTATATTTTTATAATGGGAAAAGTCTGTTGTTCACTCTGCTCTCTCTCCCTCACACACACAAACCATTTGGCCGAATATTTGCCATAAAAAGAAAAAAAAAAAAGAGCCCAAGTCTGGAAAATTCCAGTCCAAATGATAAAAGTTATGAGCAATGAAAGTGGAGATTATAATGGGAACAAGCCCATTACACTGTGGCCACCAGCACCCTGCTGTAATAGTCAGCATCAGGCTCTCGGGCTGGAATTCTGGGCGGTCTTCCCCTTAGCCCTTGCAAAGCAATAGCCTATTCAGGGGCCTAATTAGAGCCAAGTTGTAACTGGCCCCCGATGTGGCCGTGCAAAGAAACAAGACACTCAACCACAGCTACGTTATGGTTCCTGCACCATGGGCCGGGGGTGGGTTGGGAGGGGAGCAGGGGATAGGACAGCAGCTGCATGCCCAACCCTCACCACTCCTCCTGGCAATGTGAGATAAGGGGGCAGAGACGGGCTGGAAGTGAGGTCATACTTGGCTCTGCCTCCTTGCTCCCCACCATGCCTGCCGGTGGCAATGAACTGGCATAAGGATCAGAGGGGTAGCTGTGTTAGTCTGAATCTGTAAAAAGCAACAGAGGGTCCTGTGGCACCTTTAAGACTAACAGAAGTACTGGGAGCATAAGCTTTCGTGGGTAAGAACCTCACTTCTTCAGATGCAAGAGAGGCATAAGGAGGAAGTCAACTGCATTCAGTGACAGGCGATATCAAATTATTTCCCATTTCCTGGAGAGAGACAGAAGACTGAATCCCCAGGAAGCCTTCCTGACTTGTAAGACAAAGACAATCCCTTTGGGGATATAAGGAACACAGAGGATTCCATCTTGATCCTTCACCTTAGAAGACAAAGGAACCGGACGATTTAATCTCTATGGTGGATCCTGACCAGTAGAAGCTGGAAAGGAGACTGTGGGTGAGATGCAACCTTGTACAAAGACTGTATTTTTCTAGATTATGTTGTAATCTTTTAGATGCATGTTTTTTGCTTGGACCCATTTCTACCTTTTATCTAGTATCGCTTAACCTCTGTTTTATTTTTATTCTAAGCCAGGTCAGTGCTGTATTTGAAGGGCAGGGTATATTTCCCCCAATTAAGTTAATAAGCTGCAGTGTACTGGCTCTTCAAAAGACCATCAAACTTACTATCTTCTGTGAATGCACAGCGATAGGGGCTGTGCATTGCACCTGCTCGTTACCTGCTAACTGAAGTTTGGGCCAGGAGAGCCTTGAGGAGTTTGCTGGGGAGGAAGACGGAGTGGGGTGGCAGGGAGCTGACACACAGTCTAATCTCCAGCAAAGTTCACTCTTTTTGAGACAAAGAGGTAACCCAGCACTGTGGGCTGCTGTGCCTTCCCAAGAGCCTGTTACAGGCTGTGTTTAGACAAGCCCTTAGTTTTCCCAGGGTGGGGCAAGATCCAACCACGCTTCTTCCAGCTTTTCAGTAGCTGGATAGGAGCAGATGGGCTTGCCATAACTTACCCCGTGGTTCTCCATGAAGTGCTTTACATCCTCCCCATAAAGTCAACCCCCCACCCCCACGGCCTATACCAAAAAATCCAGTTATTCCTCACATCCTTATTCTACACCTATCCCTATGCCTTGTACTCCTGATACCCATAAACTCTCTCCAGTAGCTGCTGTCTCTTTTGGAATCTTTCCCTTCCACCCATCTCTCTTCTTCACTTCCATGCTACTGGAACTTCCTCACAGCCTCGCCTCTCAGCACAGAAAGAGAAGGCAGCATCATGCTGCTTTCGCTTGCTCTGTCATGCAACCTTGTGCTTACAAATGGCATTTTCCACCTAGAACAGTGTAGTCTAGAGTCTCTCCTCCTGCTGGCTCACCTGCCACAAAAGGGAGGGGACAAAGTTTGATGAAAGCTTGGCGGTTATTTTCAGGAAGCATCAGCCAGCCCCTAGTCCTCCCTGTAGCTTCTGACTTTTCATATTCAGCTGGAATCCCATTGCAAAGCCACCAGTTTCTTCCGCTGCTTCTAATCTGTCAGCTTGTTCGCTGCCAGGCGCCTGCTTGAAAGACGAAGAGAAACTCCTTTGGCAGGTGGGAAGGGAGAGGAATTCTTGGGGAGCTAATTTATGGAGGGAAACAGTTGTGAGCTCCCTCTGCCTACAACGACCATTGCACCAACCCCTAACCGTAGCTCGGGCCCCCAATTTCTGCTTCTGCTCCCAATCGCCCCTGAGTCTTGTGAACACACAGATTTCCCCACACGGTAGGTTAGGGGCTGTGTACGTTCTCCACCCCTTTCTCTGGAGCCATCCACCCTGCTTGGTTGAATGTTCTTTGTTCTATATTGGCACCCGTACTGTAGGGATCTTCGTTAGCAGCCTCTCCGAGCAGGATAAAGAGACACTCCAACCTGGCTCCACCCCCTCATGGCATCACACCCGACGCTGTGTTTGTCCAGTCCTTGTCAAGGCCTGACCCCTCCTGGCCAGGTCCTCAGTAGTCTCTGTCCCCGTTAGGATAATGGGCAAACAGAAGTTGTCTGGGTCTAGTAGGGGCTAACCAGCCCTAGTTCTCCAGGGTTTAGGAGCTTCTTCTCTAAAAGTCCCTGGCTGGGGTAGGTCGGGGAACCCAGGCCCGCCCACTCCATGGGTTCCAGCTCAGGGCCCTTGTTTGGAACAGCCAGAACCAGTACTTTGCAATCCCCCAACCTGCTTCTAACCTCTGCAATCTTCCCCAGCTTCTTGCCCTGCTCCTGCATCACTGGAGTGTTGGTTTGTCCGGCAGCTTCTCACCCGTTTGCTGGAAGGATCCTCTCTCTCAGCAATCTCTCCGGGAGCCACCCCACCTCCTGCCTTGCAGCCCTTTTACCCTCACAGCTGCTGTGGGGCTGCCAGTCATCTCTGGACGAGCCAGCAGGCAGCTGATTCATGAACCCTTTGTCTGCCGAACCAGCCTGTGGCATACAGACGCAACCAACAGCATCATAGACACTTGGAGTAAAAGAAAGAAGATACCTATCCCAAGGAGCGTCCATACAAAAAGTGACGCACAATATAGCAAGAGTAACAGGACAGCAGGGGGGACGGAGTGATGACAGGAAGAATAGTCATTGAGGGCTAACGGAAAAGGGGGAGTGAAGGGCTTACCTTATTTATTTCTTATTAAATGAATGTTGTCGAGTTTTGCTCGCCCTGGAGAATTTAGCTCCTATTACAGAGATTTAATTTACGGCCTGTTAAGATGGCAATAGCTCCTGGAAAGTAGCCCAGTGCCAGTGACTTTGTATTGTGAAAAAAATCTCAAGCAGGAGTGGAGAGGTTATTCTACCTCTCTATTTGGCAGAGGTGCGACTGCTGCTGGAAGACTGTGTCCACTTCTGGTGCCTGCAATTCAAGGAGGATGTTGATAAATTGGAGAGGGTTCAGAGAAGAGCCACAAGAATAATTACAGGATTAGAAAACATGCCTCACAGTGATAGACTCAAAGAGCTCAATCTATTTAGCTTAGCTACAAGAAGGTTGAGGGGTGACTTGATCACAGTCTAGAAGTATCTTCATGGGGAACAAATATTTAATAATGGGCTCCTCAGTCTTGCAGAGAAAGGTCTAACACAATCCAATGGCTGGAGGTTGAAGCTAGACAAATTTAAACTGGAAAGGAGGCATAATTTTTAATGGTGAGAGTAACTAACCACTGGGACAGTCTACCAAGGGTCATGGTGGATTCTCCATCATGGACAACTTTTAAATCAAGGTTGGATGTTTTTCTAAAGGGTCTGCTCTAGGAATTATTTTGGGGAAGTTCTTGGGCCTGTGTTATGCAGGAGGTCAGACAAGATAATCACAATGGTCCCTTCTGGCCTTGGAATCTATGAAAATTTGGCCCAGGTCTTCAAAGGTATTGAAGCACCAAACTCCTATGGATTTCAGTGGAAGTTAGAAGCCTAAATACCTCTGACAATCTAGGACACACACAATGATCACACACAAAGCTATTTGGTGGTAAGGATATGAGAAATCAGATAGCCGGTCCATAGTTCCAATTCTCTGGGTTGCTTATCCAGCAGCACGAGACAGGAGCTCTGTCCTTGCATTCAAGGGAAGTGCCACTTCTGGATGCTGCTAATGGAATAGGAAACCCCCAACCTCATAAATCTGTAATTCTGAGCTAAATGCTTCAGAGGAACCAAAAATAGTGACAGAAAATGCTGATTTAAAAAAAACAAACAGAAAAGTCATTCCTGAAGCCAAAGGGAGGAGAAATGACTTATTGCTTGAAAAGTTACAGTCTGCAGCATGAGCGCAGGCTGTTAGTCAAGCTCCTTTCCATTCAGTTAGATGCAGAAGGGGTGAGGGCAGAGGGATCGGGCTATGAGCGACTCCCACCGTCACAATCAATTCATTCCAATGGGCCTTTTCGGAACATTAAAACAAGCCGTTGCCACCATTCCTAAGTGGGATGGTCTCATTCGCTTCTGAGTTTGTTCCTGAGCAGAGAACATTTTCTCAGCAAAACGCAAGGCCGAACAATAAGGACCGTGCAGGAACTGATATAGACGTTGCTGCTCAAATATGATGTTGTTTATTTGACTATGATGTATATTTAAAGGTCTCAGTTACAATTGGCCTCAGGCAAACTCTAATGAGCTGCAGCTGTCTGGACTCTGATTAGCTTTAATGACATCTTCTCGGTACATTTTTTGGGGGGTAAGACCTTGTCCTTTCTATGCCTCTGCACACACTAAAACCAAGAGACATCTCACCCCAAAAGGGCAGCCAACTCCAAACAGTGGAGCAATGATAAATTGTGCTAATTGCCAATACGGACAAACCTTTCCTGGAAGAGTCGTTGTTTATAAGACCAATTGTAATTTACTTTTTGTAAATTTTGTAATTTACTTTTGGCCAAGCCTTAGGCTGGAAGCCTTCTGCATGTAAGCATGAAAAACAGGTAACGTAGTTAGCTATGTGAATAGTAATTAGGCAAAGCACAAACTGGGATTTCCCTGATAATACACACATTCTTTGCAATTCATCTAACTTGACATCTAACTTGCTTCTAAGATGCATCGTTCATTACACAGCAGAAGGAAAGGCATGAAAAAAAAATTAGTGGTGGGGAAAGGAAGGTAACAGTTACAACTTATGTGCAGCACTTCCTCAGCTAAAACCTTGTTGCTCCCATACCGGCCTTAGAGAACTATGGTGGTCCTTCAGGGTGGGGTCTATTGATCATGCCTTTCTATACGGAGGACAACTTTGCTTTGCTCTGCACATGTCCGCTGGTGTTCTGCCCCTCTGGAGCAGTAAAGGCCATATCTCCTCCTTCCATCTCTCCTTTTGAGAATTCAGGGACTAGTCATTAATCACGGCCCGTCCTCGCCGTAAGAATACAATGGCTGCCTTATCCCACACTTCAACATACCTGACACGTACAATAACAGTCAGGCCTGACGCATTTGTATTGCACCAAAGAGGCACTCAAAGGATTCCTTTGCATTATTGCAGGTCAGACAAAAACATGGGTTTATAGTTAAGAGGGGCATCTCCGAAAAAGTTTCCCTTGCACACCTAACCCATTCCATTCATGTAACCCAGATCTTAGGCTCCTGCTTGTCCACCTTTTGCATGGATGACAGTAGGTGCTTCAAAGGCAATATTCCATGACCCCACTTCCTGCAAGGCCCCCTTTCCAATTGGAATAGGGGGATGGTGGTTTGTAAATAAAAGCTGAAGTCTGAAAAACTATTGGTAGGAAACGCATCCTGCTCAACGACCAATTTCTGTGCAATGCAAATTAACTTTTACCTTCCTCAATGATAGCGTAGGCATTAAAGCGCCATCACCAAATCTGACAAGGCTGACCAGTGGACTGTGAACAATTAGACAAAACGAGTACCTCTGGATAGACTTGGGATCAAGCCAGTCCCCCAGGAGAAGTCCAGCAGTTCTCTATAAAGCCAAGAATTTGTTCCTTAATAGTGATGCACAAGAACAAGGGTGCGGGAACAATTTGTAGAGTGGGGGCGCTGAGAGCCATTGAACCAACCTCTAATCCCCTGTGGAGGATGGAAACCACTTCAAATCATCAGGTGCGGCAGCATCCTCGGCACCCCTAGTTCTAGCACCAATGCCCGAGAACCAGCAGGGAACCAAAACCTTCATATGCTACTAATGCACAATGGAGGCTCGCTGAGGACCCTGGTTGGCTGGACCTTTCTGATGATGTCACAGCCATGCCCCAACTCCCAAGGGTGCGTATCTGGGGCCTCTTTTTAATGAATTACACACACCATATCTCTGTGCCTATTATGATAAACGGATAGGGGAGGGCAAGGATAGGGCACCCTCTGGGGATGTGGGACAGGGGGAAGAGATTGTGGGTTGGGAGAGTGGGCAACTGAAAAAGAAATGTACCCATCACCCAGAAGCCCTGCCCTTTCAGCAGCAATGTGTGGCCCTTTCACCCATTTTAACCTGTTTCCTAGTGGAAAATCCCAGTAGAAAGCTGCTCAATATTCCAGATTTCGTTTGTCTTTGTGGGGGGCGGGGGCAGAGAACACAGCAAAATGTGTTTAAATTGGCTGCTTCACAGGGCTTCAGGGTTTAGTTATGAGGGAAGAGAGGTGGAGGAGGGGCCAAATACAAAAAAAGAAGGGTTAGAAAACATTAAACGAAAAATAATAGAGAACAGGTGTTCTTAAACCTTCCCCCTAATATTTTCCTGTTATTATTTCACTAGGAACTACTTTTCATAGTGGAAGGACACATTGCATAAAACTATTATAAAAGGGAGTTTTAAAAAGGTTTCTCAAAAATAAAATTCACGTGTTTAACAAGGCACAAGCCATAGCAGTAATTCACGGTGGGAGGTACATTAATAGGTGATTGGGGTATTTTTTGGACGCATGAAGGCATGGAGCCAAAGGCCTCACCCCTCACTATGAAACTGAAGACTTACTAATGTGCACTCAAGGCTTTTGCTTCTATAATCAGGAAGTTAGAATTAGAGCTGGGCAAACAACAGATTTTTTTGGTTCACTGGCAATTTCTAAAAAATAGGGGGGGGGAAACGTTTCAAACAAAATGTTTCATTTTGATCTGGGATATTTAATATTTTAATTTTAATTTTTTTTTAAAGGAAATTTCAAAACCAAAACGTCAAATCGAAGCATTAAAAGATTTTGTTTTGACCTGTTTGGAATTTCTTTTTCCCGCGGTTTTCAAAATGAACAATTTGGCAAAATCAACACGAATTCGTGAAACACTTTGGGGTCAACAAAGCTGCTTTTTTTTTTTTTTGGCAAAACAATCAAAAGCGTTGGTTGAAAAACCTTCTCCCAGCTCTGGTTAGAACATCCAGGACTCAATCCAATTCCACTGAAATCAGCGAGTGTCTTTGCATCAGCCTCAATGGGCTTTGGATCTGGCCCCTAGTTCTCACCCAAAGGGGAATATAGATCTACCGCCAAACAGATTAAAAACGACAGCAATAGAGGGTTTAAGTGAAGGGGCTTGACTCACCGTTAGCGCCTCCTTGTTTCCAGACATGGCAAAGCAACTCTTTTCCCACCTCCTGCCAATGGTCGCACTGCCTCTTGGGGTGGTCTACCTCTTCCTAGGACTTGGCCTTCCAGCCAGGTCCCTTTAAAGTCTCTCCCCTTCTGGCGTAGTCCCTGAACAAAAAGCAAGGAGAATTAACACAAATAAATTAAGTTCACAGAGGGGAATGATTCCCACTTAGGGTGCATCAGCATCTGGCTGTCCCTTCCCTTAAGGAGGGGGCCGGGGTCTCCTGGGAAGCTCCTACCTTTAGTCAGCCCTTTCCTCAGGTGCTGAAAGCTGAAGGTCTCTTCCCTTCCCTCATCTGCCAATGAACTCTCTGCTCCCCCTTTTAAGCTCCTCCCCCAGCCTATGCATACATTGTGGGTGTGGTGAGGGGCGGAGCTGCCTGCAGTTCTTTAACTCCTTGTTGCCCAGAGTGGGGACTGTATACCCTCATCGCCATTTGTTGTAGGAAACGCACGAGTTTTCTTAAAATTACAATCCTATAAATAAATTTTCGTAGCTATCTGATACATTGGCGTGTAAAACAGAACCAGAGACATTCGAGGTCTGTAGTTGTAGCCCATCCCCTCTGCGGGTTAGTGCAGGATTTTACAGTCTAGTCCCTAGCCTAGTTTTAAATAGCATTGATGGGGCTCCTGTCATATCCAAAAGGAGATGATCCTACAGATCTTATGGTCCAGAACAATCCCTTTCCCTCCTTGGCGTTTCCATCCTTCAAACGGTACATATTTGGCTTTCTCAGAAAAAAAGGTTCTTATTATGCGCTAATAAATTTGTTAGTCTCTAAGGTGCCACAAGTACTCCTGTTCTTTCAACCTTTCCTTGTAAATCAGTCCCTCAGCCTCCTAATGCTCTTGTCTCTTTCAAATTTGTTTACAGCTCTCTGGCATTGAGGTACTTGGAACAGAAGACAATATTCCAGATGTGGTGGCATGCAAGTTGTGTAGAGGGACGACAACCTGCCTGTTCTGTAGATGTGGCCAAAAAAAAAACCCACACTGAACTTTCTTTTTGCCCTATAACCATGCAAGCTCTTATCTGTCCACTACGGGGAAAGTCCCCAGCCCAGTCCAAGGCCCAAGAAGCCAGACCAGGTGCTGGGCAGAGCAATGCTGGCATTGACAGAACAGTTTTGGTGGGTCTCCTATGCAGTGTACCTAACGCAATGGCGATTCCAGCACATTCTGGGGCTCTGGAAGCCCATACCCTAGAGTGCCCAATGCTACTGTTGGGAGCAAGGGTGTGAGTTAATTTCCAGACATGAGGTTCTGCGTTATGGGATGGGATTAGAAGGCCCATCTGTGCAATGTTTGGGTCTTCCTGTCTACACTGGGAAGAAACAATGGTGTAATACAGTCGCCAGGACCCTCGACTGGGAATTAGAAGACCTCAGTTCATAGACAGTAAGGCCAGACGAAACCATCACGATCATCCAGTCAGATCTCCTGCATAACACTGGGCATGGAATTTTCACCCAGGAATCTGTGCCCTGAGCTCACAACTTCTGGTTAAGCATGAGCCTATCTTCACTGCAAGAATTCAAATCAATTCTATTCCTAGCTCTGCCACTGACCAACTGCATGACCTTGGGGAACTCATTACATCTCTTTGTGCCTCTTTTCCCCTCCCACCCATTGTCTTGTCCATTCAGAGAGTGAGCACTTCAGACAGGAACTGTCTCTTACTAGGGCGCTGTCTAGTAAAAAGTGTTCAGGAAGCCACCTCAAAGTCAATGGGTTTTAAGGACATGTGTAATGATAAACACATGCCAAAGTGCTTTGCTGAATCAGGGCCTGACAGTAGTTATAATAAAGCAAGCATGCCAGTCTCCTGATAGCATCTGGTATTTTCTTCAACTGAAGACTGAGTCCTGGAGGGAAAAAAGCCTGATGGCTCATCAGTGGTAATCTCATTGTGCTGCTGGAATCAGTCCGGTGTCTAGGATCCTTTGTTGATGGTGTATGAAACTTCAATCTTTTTATTTATGGCCTTCATAAGACTTTCATTTTTCTGTGTTAGCTGCAGGTTGTCAGAGTCACATCAAAGGTTAAAATTTTCATGGAAATAGTCCTGTCTGCATGAATCGTATTTCCCAAAATGTGTTTATTTGAGCGGAGGGTCAGGTTATTTTACATAGTAGGGAAAGTCACATGGAAAGTTCCTGACTGTTCTTTCTAGTCAATAGTTATAGATAGGGCCCTACCAAATTCACGGCCATGAAAAATGTGTCACAGACCGTGAAATCTGGTCTCCCCCCGTGAAATCTGGTCTTTTGTGTGCTTTTACCATTACTATACAGATTTCACAGGGGGAGACCAGCATTTCTCAAATTGGGGGTCCTGACCCAAGAGGGAGTTGCAGGGGGGAGGGTCACAAGGTTATTTTAGGGGAGTCATGGTGTTGCCACCCGTACTTCTGCACTGCCCTCAGAGCCAGGTGGCCGGAGAGTGGCAGCTGTTCATCGGCATCCAGCTCTGAAGGCGGCGCCCCGCCAGCAGCAGCACAACAGTAAGGGTGGCAATACCAGACCGGGCCATCCTTACTTCTGCGCTGCTGCAGGCAGTGGCTCTGCCTTCAGAGCTGGGCTCCCAGCCAGCAGCCGCTGCTCTCCAGCTGTCCCGCTCTGAAGGCAGCAGCACAGAAGTAAGGGTAGCAGTACCGCAACCCCCCTACAATAATCTTGCGACACACACACACACACACAACTCCTTTTTGGGTCTGGACCCCTACAATTACAACACCCTTAAATTTCAGGTTTAACTAGCTGAAATCATGAAATTTACGATTTTTTTAAATCCTACGACTGTGAAATTGACCAAAATGGACTGTGAATTTGGTAGGGCCCTAGTAATAGACACAGCTGATGCTGTAAAATTGTCTCACAGACTCATAGACTTTAAGGCCATGAGCATGATCATCTAGTCTGATCTCCAGCACATTGCCGGACACTAAACCTCCCCCACCCACTCCTGTAATAGGCCCGTAACCTCTGGCTGAGTTACTGACATCCTCAAATCTTGATTTAAAGACTTTAAGTTACAGAGAATCCACCATTTACTCTAGTTCAAATCAGCAAGTGACCCGTGCCCTACACTACAAAGGAAGGAGAAAAAGCCCCAGGGTCTTGTCCAATCTGAGGTGGGGGGAAATTCCTTCCCAAACCTAAATATGGTGATCGGTTTGACCCAGAGCATGTGGGCAAGACTCAGCAGCCAGACACCTGGGAAAGAATTCTCTGTAGTAACTCAGAAGGGGAAGGCTCTGAGTGTCCCATTTCCAGCTGTTGTAGATATATCCGAAAGCAGTCATGGATAGCCCACATGCCATCATAGGCAATCTCATCAGACCCGCCCCTCCATAAATTCATCTACCTCAGGCTAGGTCTACACTACCCGCCTGAATCGGCGGGTAGAAATCGATCTCTCGGGGATCGAATTATTGCGTCTCGTCGGGACGCGACAATCGATCCCCGAATCGACGCTTGTACTCCACCAGCGGAGTTGGGAGTAAGCGCCATTGACGGGGAGCCATGGAGGTCAATTTTGCCGCTGTCCTCACAGCGGGGTAAGTCGGCTCCAATAGGTCGAATTCAGCTACGCTATTCGCGTAGCTGAATTTGCGTATCTTAAATCGACCCCCCCCTGTAGTGAAGACCTGCCCTAAGTCTTAAAATAAGTAAGGTGTTTTGCCCCCACTACTCCCCCTGGATGGCTGTTCCTGAACATCACTCCTCTGATGGTTATATTTGTCCGTAGAGACCTCAATATTTTCCCCAACTAGCTGATTATTAGAGAATATTCCAGAGAATTTGGTGACTGGGCATGCAGCCTTGGTAAGGAACGAGGGAGAACAGCAATGAGAAGAGTGCTTCGTGTTGCCCTTTCACTCCAATTCCAGGATTCTCCTTTTTACACGTCCTCTCTGCTGGCTGCCTGCCATTGATTTATTTAAATAGCTGACATTTCTCTGAAGAAACGCAGGGACGAAGTGTTTTCGCTTTTGCTGAGCACAATGAACCGGAGAGAACGGCGCGTCCATGCTCCAGCAGCTCGTTTGGAACTACTACAAAAAGAACGACTTTCGTGGCAATAGTTCAGGAGAAACAATTGGTGTTGTAAGATGTGTTCTGGGTGGTATCGGCCCTCAGCAGCTCCGGCAGGAAAAGCAGCTATTCACTGTGACAAACAGTGATCAAATCCAAACCCTCATTATCTTCGTTTGTTCCTCCCTCTGACCCCTTCCAAAGAGAAAGTTATAAATACCCTAGGGCCTAGCAGAATCTTTCTGCTTCATACAGAGCCTCCATAGTTGGTTCCTGGGCTCAGGAGATCCTGCTTGCCACAAAGCACATGAGGGTGTGTCACAGGCACTGACTTTTGTTTTTGCCAGTGGGAGCTTTCCGCCTTCCAGTTTCACCGTGTGCCATGTACCGGTTCCTGCCACCTACTAGTGGCTTGTGGGGGCTGAGCAGTCCCTATTTTTTTTTTTTTTGTGGGTGCTTTATCCCCAGAGCACCCACGGAGTTGGCACCTAAGGCCAATGCAAGCCTTTTAGTTGGTCATTTTTTGGAGTGTGGTGGTTTGAAGTCGCTTGAGTGGGAAGAAAAATTCATTATTCATTTAGCCCGTTCCTCTAGTGTTTTCCTTAGCCGTGACTGCTTGCCAGGTCTTCGAGACGAATACATTTCGGCCTGTGAGGTGCCTGTCAGTCATATGTTCATGGTGTCTGATTGGTCAGCTAAGTCACATGGTATTTTTTCCGGGCCCTGATTGGGTGACAAACTGCATGACAGGAGAACTGCTAAGGATAAATAAATATCTGCTAGAAGGGAAGAAGGTTGTGTAGGGAATGTGCTGCTCAAAGAACTCACCCTGTGGGGCGAGGGGCAGGCTGGGAGGACTTAATTAGCCCCCTCTCCCTGCCACTGTAGCTGGAGCCATGTAATGGCACATCAAATACCCATCTCTTCAGGTTTTATTTCTTGGTTCTTCCACCAACCAACGTTGAATCCTTTTGGAATTTGTCTGCCTGGATTTAGGCCCCAGAAGCCTTTTACTATTTCGAGGTCCTTTGCTGGGCAGCAAGGCTATAGAGCTGAACTGCATTTTTTTTCCCCTGCTGTTTATGTCCACAAGACACACGCTTGCTGCTTTTCATTTGGCTGTTTTCGGTGCTACCCTAAGAGAAAAGAACAGAGCAATTTCCTCTTTATTCCAAAAATTCCAAGTGAGCCGTGTCAAGGATCTGGAGAGTGTCATGGACAGGTAATGGACTAGGTGGTCTGAATGCAGGGAGGGGGAGGATGCTATTGAGGTGAGACTGTAGCTGAAACTTTTCCAATCATCCTGAAAACTGGGCTTGAGCACCCGAGCCTGTTAACCATTATTTGGGTGGAGGGGAGGGAGGAGAGTTTCAAGAAAACTTCTAAGAAAGTGTTTAGAAAAATACATCATGAAAATATTAAATTCGTTTCACGGTTCGGACACCATGAGCCAACTCCTCAGCTGGTATGAATCAGTACTTCTTTGACTTCAGTAGAGCTGTACCTATTTATAGCAGCTGGGCATGTAACATCACATGTCAGAGCTCACGTGCCCTGTCCAAGCCCCATCTGAAAGCCTTGCAGAATGTGAACACGCTACACTCCAGCTACTCGACTGTCTCTGCTTGCAGGATGATACGAAATGGGGTTAACAGAGGGAGCTAGTGAGACAAGACCAAAGCACCCGCTGTTTGTTTTCGACCTATCATACAAGTCTGAGTTTCGTAGCTTCAGTCATACCTCTGGTACGGTGCCTGGATGAACTGGGTTTTATCCCAGAATGCACTATTTTTAGAGGACCCTTAGGAGGTCCCAGCCAATCAGAGTCCCACTGTGGTGAGTGTTCTAGACATCGACAGCAAGAGACAGCCCCTGCCCCAAAGAGTTTACAGTCTGATAGACAGGACAGTCCGAGTGTGCGAGAAAGCATTCTCATCCCGATTGTACACACGGGAAACTGAGGCAGCAAGATTAAGTGACTTGCCCAAGGTCACACAAGGGGGCTTGAGACCAAGGTGGGAAGGGAGCCCACATCTCCTGAGTTCTAGTCCAGTGCCTTAGCCACAGCAGCATCCATCGGTGCGGGAACTAGGGGTGCTGCCACACCTCCTGGCTTGAAGTGATTTCTATCATATTCAGAGTTTACAGTTTGGTTCAATGGCTCTTGGCACCCCCACAATACGCATTGTTCCAGCACCTCTAGCAGCGTCCTTCCTTCCTGCCGCCTTTGTCCATTAGCTCTGCTCTCCTGGGCCTCTTCTTGGAAGCTCCAGACAGCATATGAAATATTTCTGTAACCAAAGGGTTGTGATGGTTCTCGGGGTACCCAGGACTGAGAGTCACCTTGTTGCCCCTGCCTGTGGCAAGAAGAAGCCTGGCTGGGTATTAGCTCCCTAACACCACCAGCCTATTAGCCACTCAGACACTCTCCTCTAGGCTCTGCCAGCCCTGTCTTCACCTTGCAGATTAACAAGAAGTGCCCCCTCCAGTCCCCTCAGTCCATTTGAATCATTCCCCTGCGAGATCCAACCTCTGGCACTGCCTACTCACAGAAATACCAGCAACTGAGTGTTTTTCCTCCTCCGTTACACGTCTGTTGTCTCTTTTCCTAGCCAGGGCGATTGCACCTGTTGTCATGGTCCGTTTTTACCAGAGGTTTCGATGGTTTGCAGGTGTCTCTGATGCTTTTCCATTCAGAGTCTTGAGTTGGAGCAAGACTGGACAATTGAGCCCTGCATTGCATCGCTCGCTAGTCAGGGCAGGCTGAAAACTCCCGCCTGCTTGAATGGGCCAAAACCGAGAGATCTTTCCGCTGGTGCCTATCTTTCATTCCAAGTCCATAAAGCCTACTTTCAGTGTAGCGACATTATTTCTTAAATATTACTTGTACATACATATCACAATGATTATGAATCTTCACAAGTTACGAGCTTTCTGTAGATACCTTATATGTTACTCCTTATGGATACGTACCCTGAAAGACACGTGCTTGGTGTAGTGAGTTTGCCAGGCCTGAGGTGAGAGCTGTTTGCAAAGAACAGGGGACGCTTTGCCAAGGAGAGACTGTGTCACTAGGGTTTACAGTGGAGCTGGCCCAGGTGGTCAGCTGACAATGTATTACCACCCTGGAAAGGCCCACATTGTGGCCAGATCTGAGCAAGGGCTAATGAGAGGTTTGTTCTGGGTGGTGAATCCCGGCTGCTACTGCCAGGAGACAGAGCTGAATATATTTCTCAGCAAGAAATTTTGCTCCCTGCCCCCCCCCCCCCTCTTCTTTTTTTTTGGCGGCAGATAGCATCAGTTCAGTTCAAATTGGCATGGCTGTTTCCATGAGGCAGATCCATTTTCTGGAAGGAATGAGAATTACACTGTCCGCTGAGTTTCAAATACTTCAGCCCGCAGCAATTCTAGGGGAGCTTCCCTTGTGGCGATATGAGGTTAGTTGTCAGAGCTTGTCACCAGTTCCCTAAGACAGGGCAGGGTGCCAGCTTCAGTCAGGCAAACTATCATTAGGCCCTTGGCTCTAGCAACTTCCTAAAACTGATGATCTCGCCAGAGATCACCCTTTCTCTAACCTTTTGGGGCAAGAAGATTGAGGAGGAAGATGGTGCTAAGATCGCTCCAGTATGAGGCAGAATCCTCCAGCTTCCTAGATCCCCGACAATGTGGTTTTATTGGTCTGAATACAGCTAGGCGCTAGGGTAATACAAATAAATAATAATAAGACGCCTCCTAAGCACCCTAGACATAGGCCAGGACCTCATTGTGACCACAGAACAAAAGATGGCCGCCCTGCTCCAAAGAGCTTCCAATTTAAGTGTAAGATGAGACAACAGATGGATGCAGACATACAGATGGGGGAGCACAGGGGAACAATGAGGTGGTCTTGGTCAACATAATGGGCTTGGCCTTGTCAAGATTTCTGTAGGCATCACGACAGAGAAGCGTTTTGAGGAGGGCACTGAAAGAGGAGAATGAGGCAGCATTGGGGAGATTTACGGGGAGCTCCTCCCAAGCATGAGGGGCACCGGGGGGGAAAGCACAAAGGTGCTTTTTTGAAAATGGAACAAGTGGGTGATGGATGCTGGGAGCATGGGCTGATCAGAGGTGGGAATCAACATCTCCATAGTGAATGAGAGCTGATAGGTAAGGGAGAGAGAGTGAAAGGCCCATGCAAGGGAAGACCTGTAGCTTATGTTAGATGTATAGAGAAGGGGGAGCCAATGGAGGGATGCAAAGCGAGGGGTGACGTGGTCAAAGCGACAGGCTAGGAAATTGATCTTTGCAGCATTGCGAATGGATGCGAGGGAGACAAGATTGCATTTGCCAAGGCCAGAGAGAAGGATGTTGCAGTAATTGAGACATGAGAGGAGAGCGTGGACAAGAGCTTTAGCTGTGTGGCTGGATAGGAAAGGCCTTATCTTAGACATGTTATGCACAAAGAATCGGCAACATTTAGACAGAGCCTGGATGTGAGGCTGGGCCCCGCCACTGGGAGCCCGGCTGCCTTCCCCTCCGGCTTTTGGCTCCTGCAGGGAGCTCTGCATCCAGAGAGGAGCCTGGAGCTTCAGGGGGACCAGGAGACTCTGCACAGCACCCAGGCTCCCCCCGGGAAGCCCAGGGCACAGAGTGGGGAGCTGAGCAGGCGCAGTCCAGCAGCTGTCTGGAGGCTCCTAGGAGCCGCCCGGACTCCAGGCGCGGAGCTCACAGCCAGGAGCCCCATATGGCAGGTACTGGGAAGCCGAGAGCCTTGGAGGGGGAGGGGCAGACGAACTCCCGGTGGCGGGGAGAAGAGATCCTGTGGGGGAGGGGGAGCCTCTGAAGTGGGTGGAAGTGCTCCTGGTGGGGACGTGCACCACCAACAGAAGGAGGGCACTGTGGACATGAACCACCGCAGTAATTACTGTGGTGACTGTAAGTCGACCGAACACAGGTTAACTTACGTTTCTAGTGTAGACATGCCCAGAGTTACCTGAGAGCACAGACTGAAAGAGCAAGGAAAGGGGCAGGTGAAGGCTGCCCAAGAGAGAGAGTCGGGAGAGACAGGAGAGAGGGCGGAGGGTAAATACCCTCCTCATCCCCCACTAGACAGAAGGTTCTGGGTTTAACATTTACGGGGAGGATTTCAGCAAGTGGGACTTAAACAAAGGCCAGGGATGGGATTCTCATTCCTGGCCAGGTTAGAGCGATCAGTAAAATCACAGGGCCCCCATTCCCTGTGCCCCCACTGCACCTCTCCCACACATAGAATCATAGAATATCAGGGCTGGAAGGGACCTCAGCAGGTCATCTAGTCCAACCCCCTGCTCAAAGCAGGACCAACACCAACTAAATCATCCCAGCCAGGGTTTTGTCAAACTGGGCCTTAAAAACTCTAAGGATGGAGATTCCACCACCTCCCTAGGTAACCCATTCCAGTGCTTCAACACCCTCCTAGTGAAATAGTGTTTCCTAATATCCAACCTAGACCTCCCCCACTGCAACTTGAGACCATTGCTCCTTGTTCTGTCATCTGCCACCACTGAGAACAGACAAGCTCCCTCCTCTTTGGAACCCCCCTTCAGGTAGTTGAAGGCTGCTATCAAATCTCCCTCACTCTTCTCTTCTGCAGACTAAATAACCCCAGTTCCCTCAGCCTCTCCTCGTAAGTCATGTGCTCCAGCCCCCTAATCATTTTTGTTGCCCTCTGCTGGATTCTTTCCAATTTGTCCACATCCCTTCTGTAGTGGGGGGACCAAAACTGGACGCAATACTCCAGGTGTGGCCTCACCAGTGCCGAATAGAGGGGAATAATCACTTCCCTCGATCTGCTGGCAATGCTCCTACTAATACAAGTCACTGAGCCCTTGCAGTGATCGGAAGGATCTCTCACCCACTTGCGCTCGACATTGGTTGAGTACTGGCATAAGGCAGCGGCTGCAGCCTAAGCCTCTTTAGAGCTGTCTTGTGTGCCTAGCAATCTGGAGAAGAAACTGCTGGTTTTATGTGTCACTGAGCCAGAGAAGGAGGAGCCGAGACCCAGAGCAATGAGGAGCACAGTATAAATGCCTAGCAGGCGATCCTGCAAAAGCTACCTCTGGGCAGGAAACAAGCTGTATGCAGTTAGGGTGACCAGATGTCCCGATTTTATAGGGACAGTCCCGATTTTTGGGTCTTTTTCTTATATGGGCTCCTATTACCCCCCACCTCCTGTCCCGATTTTTCACACTTGCTGTCTGGTCACCCTATATGCAGTGCTCGCTGGAAGAGAAAGGTGTAGCACCCGACGTGGGGAGAGGAATGGCTGAGCACTTGCAAAGAGCCCACCCAGACGAAGACCACTTCAGAGATCTGGAAAGCATTAGAGCCAAACTCATCCCTGGAACAACTGCTCCAAATTCCCTGCCTATCCTGAATGCAACCCTCCAGGCTCCACGGTCCAGGGGCCTCAGCACGTTGCGCGCAGAGCTCTTTTTTGAAAGGCAGGCCCCTGATCTATTTTGAAAATTTCCCCGTTTGAGTCCGAGTGGGAAAAGAGGGTCAGAAACACTCGTTCAAAGCTGCACATGGAAGCAGTTCTTGGTGGTTGGGCTCTTTGTACTTTACCGCCCCTCTCCTGCAGAGAGCCTGGAAGATGAAAAGTGCTAATTATTACTGACTTTGCCAAAGCCAATAATATCCTTGGGTCATTATCAGTTTACCCACTTTTCCTGTGAGCCTCCAATGTAAATACGCCATTGGGAAGTGTCTAGTGTTTACTTCACTCGCCACAGAGCAGCAGTGCCCATTATCCAATCGGAAGCCCCTTGCACCTATGGCCGTCATGTTTTTGTAGACTCTGGCACCGGTCAGCAGCCCCAAACCAGGTTGGGATTTTTATTTTTTTATTTTTTGGCAGAGGTCTCGCAGCCTCCCAGCTGGGGTGTGTGAACTGCAAGAGGAGAGCTCCCTCTGGGGGATACTTACAGAGCTGGGCTCACTTCACTAGGAGGGTGGTGAAGCTGGAATGGGTTACCTAGGGAGGTGGTGGGATCTCCTTCCTTAAAGGTTTTTAAGGTCAGGCTTGACAAAGCTCTGGCTGGAATGATTTAGTTGGGGTTGGTCCTGCTTTGAGCAGGGGGTTGGACTAGATGACCCCCTGAGGTCTCTTCCAACCCTGATATTCTATGATTCTATGACTGGTTTATTGGGCTCTTGTCTATGGCTCTGTTAGAGGACATTTTTCTTCCAGCAGAAGGACGACATTAGCGAATCAGTGATGTATCCAAGGCCCAGTCTTGGTGGGCAAAAAACATGTGGGTTCCCCACTGCCGCATCATATCAGCTCTGTTGAGTTTAGCTTAACATGAGTGACCAAAAACCCCATCAAGATGCCCCATAACACATTTGAAGATGTGGCAGCTGGCTGTGTTTTAACCCAGGAGGGAACTGTTTTCAAAGCCATCTGCCTACACAGCTGCTGCTTGCCTGCCCAATGGAGCGATGTGTGAGAGGCGCTCACAGAACACCTCCGGGAGAAGCGGTCATGATTACTGGCCTGCCAGGGTCAGAGAACAAATTGCAGGGCAAGTGAGTGCTCTCTGCGCCATCCCATTCAGAAAGCTGCTTATAAGTGACCGGAGGCCGTTGCAGTTGTCCTGCTCGTGCCATTTGACTCTTCAAGGCTGGGAGCACACTCGGGAGTCACGCACACTTCACACTGCGGCTATTCCCAAGAAAGCCTAAGACATTGGTATCTGTTTGGCTCCCCTCTCGTGCAGTGTCATGTACACTCACAACGCTGTGTAAATAATAACGCCACTGAATTGCTAAGCCATTGATCCCCGGGCCAATGGGCAGCCTTAAATTTTCCGGCAGACAGGTCCCATTGACCTCTCTCTTCCCATGATTGAATCCGTGTGTTCCTTTCCCTGCTCTGATTAGGTGAAATACGGGTAGAGAGAAGCCAGTAAGAGAGTGCATCTCACTGTAGAAGACCAGAGCAGTTTTCCCTTTCATCACTGCTCATTTATTTGGATTAGAGTCATCTCTCTCCTGAATCCTTTCTTCACTGTTTGTTATTCCACATGCAGCAAGCACTGCGCGTTCATCTTTATTAGCTCTAATTGCTTCCTTGTTCTAATGGGATCTTGCTCTTCATGTACAATTGAAAGGAAATGTATTCATTAAAATAATTCTCCTCCTAACTGCCACTTAGAACTGATGCGGTTCCGGGGGCTTTCCAGGACTGTCTTTTCCTAGCGTCCACTGGGGACTCCTATTAAGACTGCTAGTTGAAAGCAGAATTAGGCAATGAACTTCATTGCCACGGTCTCTGGACGCTAAAGAGAAAGCATTTAGTAAAGATTTCATTTCAAATACAAAGTCTAACATCAGTTTAACATTGGAGGGGACTGGAAAACAATTATTCTGCCCTCTTTTATTTACAAAATCATATTTTAAAAATGTGATTGATGGTACCTTTGGAATGAAGTAAATTCCACTGGCAACTCTGTGTCCCCATAGCACAATGGCTGGTGCATTGTCCTGTCTAGTTGTGGAATTTCCTAGGCACTAGGTTCTTCCCTGGAAAGGAAGAAATCAAATGAAAAGCATAACGCAAAACAGGGCTGTGACATTGCACTCCATATGATTTTATGAAAATATGCTAATGAATGTGAATATAATGTAACTGGAATATACTTCATGCAATAGGTCTCTTGTAAGGTATCATTACAAAGCTTATAATCTCCTGAGTGTGGTCATCCTATTTGTATAAATATCATTCTTGTATCTGAAACTAGACATATGAAATATAACTCTGAGGTCCTATTGTAGTTATGCAAAGTGTGGGCCATTAATGGTGGTTTGGAATCTTGATGGCTCCCATCAACTAAGACAATTGGTTGTAAATGGCTCTGTTTACTTGCAAGCCTTCCTGTGAGTCAGGCCGGGAAGAATGAAGGCTGGGGGGGGGGGGTCTCACAGAACATGTGACTGTGTCACCTGGTACTGGAATCCATCTTAAACCTGGTGCTTTTCCATTTAGAAGGAGGGGTGGGGACCCAGAGAGACAAAAGATTCCCACCTTATGCCAAAGCCATATAAGGGGGTGGACCAGAACAAAGGAGGCTGCAGTCATGAGAAATCCCCTAGTTACCACCTGAGCTGGGACAAGGACTGTACCAGGGGAAAGGATTGGGCCCAGACTAGGAAGAAGTCTAGTCTGTGAAAGAAGCTTATTGGCACATCTCTGAGGGTGAGATTTCATCTGTAATCAGTTTCTTAAATGTGTTAGGCTTAGACTTGCATGTTTTGCTTTATTTTACTTGGTGACTTGCTTTGTTCTGTCTGTTATTACTTGGAACCACTTAAATCCTACTTTTTATATGTAATAAAATCACTTTTTGCTTATTAATTAACCCAGAGTAAGTAATTAATGCCTGGGGGAGTAAACAGCTGTGCATATCTGTCTATCAGTGTTATAGAGGGGGACAATTTATGAGTTTACCCTGTATAAGCTTTATACAGAGTAAAACTGATTTGGGGTTTGGATCCCATTGGGAACTGGGTATCTGGGTGCTAGAGACAGGAGCACTTTCTAAGCCGTTTTCAGTTAAGTCTGCAGCCTTGGGGGCGTGGGTCAGACCCTGGGTCTGTGCTGCTGCAGATTAGTGTACCTGGCTCAACAAGACAGGGTTTTGAAGTCCCAAACTGGCAGAGAAAACGGGCTCAGACGTAGTCTCAGCACATCAGGTGACAGTCCCAAGGGGGTTTCTGTGACCCAACCCATCACAAAGGGAACGCAGAGAGAGGTAGAAATCTAACATTAGAATTAGTAATAAGAAAAGTCTTAAAAAGAAAATAAAGATGTATAACTTTCTTAGGTACCACTTTAAAATAACTCCTCTCCCTTCCATCCTCTCATAGCACAAAGCAACATCGCAAAGAACAGGAAACACAACACAACAGCCTTTTCACGGTCTTTACACAGACTTGAGAAGTGCATTGTACCGTATCCCGTCCGGTCAGCCACGTGGTCCAACCACTCTCACCGCGGGCGCCCCAGCACCTGTCCCTGCAACATTTGCTTTGGCGATCTTCCTCCGCTCATGTGACTCACTGGTTCCACAAACTGAAGTTGTCTTCGTCTGATCGTCTTGATGATGTCAAGTATCGCTCCACTTATGCTATAAATATGGGCAATTACCTCCTTGTTGGCTATACTTTGCTCATGACTACGGTGAAGCAATTGCCTGTAGCGTTCCAGCTCAAAGGCAGAAAGCCTCTGTCCTGTTTCCTTAAAGTCCGTGTCTCACATACATATAGCAAGATGCTGAAGACGAGACTGCAGCAATCGGATTTTACACTTCATGGTGATCCCTTTGCTTCTTCAAATGTGTCTGAGCACTGGTAGAGCAGCAGTTGCCAGTCCAATTCCCCGTCAGATCTCTAAGTGATGTTTAGCATCCCTTGTAGTCCTACTGCCCAGGTGTTTCAAGTGCCCAGTGCACTCCAATGCCACCTCAGATTTACTAGTTATGCTCCGGTTTATCTAGCCTACCTCTGTGTTTTTAAAACACCTACTGCTGTGGTATGTAAGGTGACATTTACACTACACACCACTGGCAGCGGCGTGTGGGGTATGTGTGGTTACACATCACAGTGAAAAGCCTGCTGTATCTGCACTGTGTTGTGTAGCTACATATAAAAGCTCTGGCAGCGGGGAGAAGGTTAATAGATGGAGATATACACCTATCTCATAGAACTGGAAGGGACCCCGAAAGGTCATCAAGACCAGTCCCCTGCCTTCAACTAGCAGGACCAAGTGCTGATTTTTGCCCCAATCCCTAAGTGGCCCCCTCAAGGATTGAACGCTAAACCCAAGGTTATGAAAGCCAATGCTCAAACCACTGAGCTATCCCTGCCACCAGAGCCTTTCACTTTGGTGAGGGAAAGCCTTTCTTGTGGCAGGGGGAGGCAGCAGGATGGTACACAGCTAAAAACAGCAGCGTATGCAAGGAGACACGGTTCAGTTGAGTAGAGACCGTGTAGACTCGGTTGAGTAGAGACCGTGTAGAGTATATATTTGCCTACTTGCCCACAGCGTTCAGGTGCATCTTTACTCTGCTCACCTGAGCCAGGCCTCACCGGCTACACTGCTATTTATAGCCACGCAAGGGGGCACCACGCAGGTATGTACTCTACATGCCGCCGAAAGAAGCGTGCAGCGTAGCTGTGCCTTAAGCAACCTTCCTATGAGCAGCCTTACCTCTCCAACGAAAGCATCTCCTAGCCAAGCTTCACGTAGTTAGCTCTTCCCTGGCTATTGCGCCACTCGTCTCTCATTCAGACAACTCCCCGCTGCAGCGTTGCCCGAGGAAAAACGAATGGGCTTCCACTTCAGCTAAAGCCCACATCTTTTGACCCCCATAAACACATGGGTGCTTAATCTCTGTAACCCTTGTCTTCCCCCGTCCTGACGGACCCACACCCTGACTTGCCTGTCAAGTCCATCCTTTAGATTGTAAGCTCCCTGGGGGCAGAGACCTGACTTCAGGGATGCCCCTAGCAAGCGCGTGGGTACTATAAATTAGCAAGGCTCCCCAGTCCTTTTCATGGTTCTGGCAACGTTGGTTTCATGTCCCAGCTGGGACCAGGGGGGCTTGATCTGGAAGCTTTGTTTGTGTTTCAAACAATTCCATGCTGCCTAACGGCAACGCCACTAATTCCTCTGCCTCCTACTGGCAGACTGCAGTACTTCTAAAGTAAGCATCTGCTTTGTCTCTGTCACAAGAGAACATTACCAGGGCACGGGCTCCCTTTCTATTAATATAGTTGCTTAATTATACTGTAAGGGAGACTGCCAGCGAGGCAGACAAACTGCAGAAGCATTGAGTCATTCTGCTATCAATGAAAGCCTTCAGCCGAATAGGAGAGCAATGACATCACTTACTGATGGCATCAACCAAGTGACAAGCACATTGTCTCAGCCACTTACCCAGCTACGGAAACCCCCCTGCATCTCTTCCCTGTTCTCTGGCTAACCGCTTGTTCCTGATCTTTCTGCTAACCACCAGAAACAGATGCCCCGTCACTGCTGCCTGGCATCCCAATCCCCCAACCTCCCTAATAATCCTATCATCTAGCAACCCTGCCCATAAGCTCCCTCCCTGCAGGCCGCATCCCCATCCCAAAATCCAGCTGCCAAACATTCATTCCCCTCCCCCAACAAGGACCATCTCTCTACAGATTTTTAAATGTGTCCGTCCAGCCCAAGGAATGGAGGGCAAGAATAAGACTGAACAAATGAGTCTTCAGCACGCTTGGTTATGACACGACCCCTCAGACCAGGCACCTAGACAGATCTTTCCAAGACAATACTCCCAAAGACCTCAGCTGGCTCCAGACGTTACTGCCTACTCTGTTGCTTTTAATCCGTCTTCGGGCTGTAAAAGGTGAACTTGAAAACTGCCACCTCTCTAAATTACAGGAAGACTGAGGTATACATGGAAAGCTGCGTTTAGGCAACTAGGTTACTGCTGAACTCTTCCCGGCCGCAACCCAGCATACGCCGGCAGATCTCAGCCGCAAGGTGATCTGCAGGGTATCGCTCCAGGCCACGGTACTGCCCGGTGTCAGGAAGTTGCTAGTGCACGAAGCGCTGAGCAATTCAGGAGCACTGCCTCTCCTCGGGAGAAACAGCCAGACAGCAGTTTAATGGAACCATCACCTCTAATTGGGTCGGATGAGGTCATGCAGGTGATTGGTATTTGTAATGAATTCTAAGCAGCAGGCCCCATTCCAAAGGCAATAGATTTCATTCCAACAGCAAAATCTTTACCTCAAGTTGTTCGGAGGCAGACACCTTAGCGGCACCTCCTGGCATCTGTAACACAGCTCAATGGAGTCAATGCTGATATGCGTGGGCCAGAAAGAACCCAGCCTGACTCAGAGCCTAGGGTAACTCGCCCGCGTGGCACTGGCAATTCAACACTTCCCCCCCCCCCAACCTTGGAAACTGAGCAAGTTTGCTCTGGACCCCTGAGAGGCAAACAACCCCCAGATCCCTCTGCCATTGTTTGCAGTCCCTTTTCAGGGCAGACCCACACTTCATTGGAGGCACTGGACTGGGAATCAGGAGAGCTGGGTTCTATTTCCCTGCTCTGCCACTCGCTCACTGTGTGCACTTGGGCCAATCACTTAATTGGCAGATCAAAATGAGGCCCTGCAGACAAGTGGAGGGCATTTCTCTGTGTGGATGCAACATTATAACTCTGGAGCACCACATCTGTGATAAATGAAGGGTGGGGGAGCTCCCTTTTATGGACACCCAGCCAGCCAGTAGCTATAAAATCCCTCTTAGTAGCTGTTCTCTAATTGCTCTACCTGTAAAGGGTTAAAAAGTCTCACTGTGATGCATAGGTAAAAGGAAGTGAGTGGGCACCTGGCCAAAAGAGCCAATGGGAAGGCTAGAACTTTTTAAAATTGAAAAGGACTCCTCTTTTGTCTGTCTGTTGTTGTTCTCCCGGGAGAGGCAGACAGGCAACAGCTACGCTGTAAGAAGCTTGGGCCAGGTATGAAAAAATCATCCATATCACACCTAGAAACTACTCATTTAAAACCCCAGATACGTAAGTAGATCAGGAAATGGCTAGGAAGACGCGATTAGGTTTTATTTCGATTCCCTTTTATTTCGTTACGGCTTGTGGATGCCTCTGTGCTAACCCCAGGTGCTTTTGTTCTGCTTGTAACGTTTAAGCTGGACCTCAAGAAAGCGATTCTTGGTGCTTAATTCTTGTAGTTGCTCTTTTAAAATCTAGCAATAGCCTGAGTTTCCAGATGTATTTTCTTTCTTTTTATTTTTTAATTAATTAAATTTACCTTTTTAAGAACAGGACTAGATTTTTGTGTTTTAAGAGGTTTGTGCACATGTTGTTTAATTAGCTGGTGGTAACAGCTGATTTCCTTCCCCCTCCCCTTTCTCAGCTCTTCCCTGGGGGGATGGGGGTGGTAAAAGGGCTTGAGGGTACCCCACAGGAAGGAATTCCCAAGTGCGCCTTCCTGGGCTATCCAAGGGGTTCTGCACTTGGGTAGTGGCAGCATCTCCCCATCCAAGGTCAGAGAAAAGCTATAACCTTGGGAGTTTAATACAAGCCTAGAGTGATCAATATTAATTTTTAGAATCCTTGTTCCTCACCCCCCCACCCCGTTCTGCACTCGAAGTGCCAGAGTGGTGACTTAGCCTTGGTAGCATCCAATCAGTTTCAAAATTTCAGGGAATGTTCTAGGCAACGGTGGGCAGAATCCTATTGATCTGGGTGAAAACTGGACAAACAGAAGGGGGAAATGGGGGCTACTTGGAGCCCCTGGCATCTGGTTGGCAAACCCAGCAGTAATTATCTATAGATGAAAGTACTGGTTGACTGCAGCCATTCCAGCAAAGCAGCCCCCATCTCGGCTCTGCCCATCGTCCCAATGGAGTTTAACATGTTGATAGCATGAATGATTTACCTCCCAGGCAGAAAGGAAAGAAATAACAATGGTGGGGAACAGGGAATGTGGGGGCACACAGAGCCCCGGGATAGGAGGATGAGAGGCATGGGGGTGCACACAGAGCCCATGGCGTGAGTGGAGAATGGGGGATGTTAGTATGGGGGAAAGGGGAAATGGGGTCACAGCCCCTGGCATGGGAGGATGGGGAGAATGGAGGGCACAGGGGAATTTCAGGACATCCCTGAAATAAGGGGATGGGAGGACGCTGCAGGGAAGGGGGGGGATGGAGAGATGCATGGAGTCTCTGGTGTGTGCCAGAAACTCCAGACCGTGCAACCCACTAGTTTTACTGTGTGTCAGTTCTCCTGGGGAGAACACCACATCTCTGCCTCACAAAGTACCCCTGAATATCTGTCGATGCCAAATTCCTGCTGGCCAGCTGCCTAGCCACAAACGTCTCTAATGGTCTTTGATGTACATTGAAAACTGGCCAACAGGGTTAACTTCTCTCCATTTCAGTGGGAGTGGAGACCTCATTTTAAAAAAAAGCCATTTATTTAGGTGCCTAAATATGGATTACCACTCCCTTAACCTTCAGTCCTTCTTCCTCAATTTCCCCCAAACAAAAAACTCCAAAAGTAATCAAATTAAAAATGCAATAAGAAGTAGATGCTCTAGATCGGGGGGAGAGGAAATTCAATATTCAGCTGAGGTCTAAGGAGAGAATTAGGGCTTGTCTACACAGGGACAATCCAGAAAGTTAATATGAATTAACTAAAGGTGTGTATTTGAAGTGGATTATTAAACCGCATTAAACCCATGTGAACACCCTCACACAGTGCAGGGCTATACTACAAAATTACTTTGGTATTACTACATTGCAAAAAATCCACACCCCTGAGTGACAGTTATACTGACCTATGTGCCAGTGCAGACAGTGCTATGTCTACAGGAGAGCTTCTCCCACTGCCATAGCTACCGCCTCTCACAGAGGTGGATTAACTATGCCGATGGGAGAGCTCTCTCCCGTTGGCACAGAGCATCTTCAAAGCGGCACAGCTGTGCCGACGCAGCATTTTAAGTGTCGTTAATTCAGTTTAGCTTAATTCATTTCCATAATGAACCAAATTAGAGCCTCTTTAATGCTGAATAACAGCGTTCACACGGGGATTAAATGTGTTTAACTAATCTAGTTCAAATTCACGTTTAGTTAATTTGGATTAACTTTTCTGGATGACCGACCCTATGCAGACAAGTCCTTAAGCAACAAGGGAGGGGGGGGCGCGGCAGGTGGCTTTTTTGCCTAGGGCAGCAAAAAAGCCAGAGCCAGCCCTGCCGCCGATCCGGCAGGTAGTGAAGACGTACCCTTAGAATCATAGACTTTAAGGTCAGAGGGGACCATTATGCTCTTGTCCATGTCTCTGTCACTCCTGCAAAATCAGCCTCCTGTTCCTCTCTCATCACTGATAGCAGCATCCTGTCCCCACAGCCCTCTGCCTTGAGCAGAAACCTGTTCTTATCCCGCCTTATGCTTCAGAGTAACGTGCTGTTCCATCTCCCCTCTCACAATCCACGCGTCTCTTTCCCGTTCCAGAGCAAGGTTTTGAGAGCTCTAGAAGCCTGGGCTGGAAGGCTCCACCAGTTGCCCCCCAACTGTGTTGCATTCACATGGCCACAGTGCCTGTTACTCTGTGTGTATTATGCTTTAAATAAGTACTTTTGTTGAGAACTGGTGAAATATCACAGAAGCTGGGCAGTAAGTGCATCGTACCGCAATGTGCTTGTAAACTGCTCTTCTCTTTGCTACTTTCTGGAGGTCGGTCCTCAGCAAACCCTGCGCTTAGCTCCAAGACCTGATTTCCTCATACGCCAGCGTAATTAATTTTTTAAATAGAGTCTCAGCAGATCTATGTCCCTTGATAACTGAGTCACAACAAGCGCGGGCCACGGTGCCACTTGGACAGCTTCCCAGGTCTCATGGTAATTTCAAGATGATTCATCAGACTTTTACAAAGCAATCCTCCGTGCATTAATAGGTCCTGGAGCCTGTCATCCTAAGGGCACTGCTGCCCCTGCTCCTCGGCAGTCTGCAAGGTCTGCCATATGTCCCGTTGCCCGTGCCTAGAGCTTGTTACAGTCTATAGCATAGTTTTCCTTCTTAAGACTATTCTCGTAGCTGAAGTTGCGTATCTTAGATCGATTCCCCCCCCAATTTGGACCAGTCCTAAGATGCAACTCCAAAGCAGGTGAGGAAGACAATTAGAGAACACAAACCTATTTCTTTTGACTTGCTTTTTTTTTTTTTAAACGGTTTCATGAGGCAGCTCCTAGGAGATTAGTGAGGTTCTGTGTGAAAAGGGGCCTTGCTCTTTTAAATAAGGATGAACCAAGGTGAGCCAAATGCTCAGCGCTAATTGCGCTTAACTTGGACAAGTCATTAGATTGTAACAATTTGCCACCATCAGCCTAACGCTCTCCTGCAGAATGCTGCATGCAGCCAAAAACTCACATTGTATCTCGACATCTGAATGATAAGCTGTCCCACTGTCTAAGGGGAGAGGGAGAAACACACACACACACACACACACACACACACACACACACGATACACTGTGAAGTACTTGGCAATAGCAAAGGAAGGGAGCACAGCTAAGGACCTCCTCATAATCATCTAAACAGCATCCACTGGGAACGCAAAGCACTTCAGAACAAAGGCATAATTATTTCAGTTATTTCCGTGGACAGATTTACTATCTGCACATCTCTTCCCTCTTGCATCTTCATCCTTAGTACCAGCTCCTAGAAACCCCAGCCAGGGTTGTGCCTCCATCATACTGAGCACTGCACAAACACAGGGGCCAGTTTTCAGGTACACTGAAGTCCCTTTATGCTAGCAGCGGAAAGGAGCCTAAGAAAGTCCCCTACGCAGAGAGTCTCTTCAGATGCTGCAAAGCTGGCATGAAAGCTCATACCCACGATATGCCCTCTGTGCCAGGGTATGATCAGAATGTGCTGCACTACAGCTGCTCTCTACTTGCCAGAGCCCATAGAGGATGAGGGGAAGTACAGTGTAGGTTAGAGCAGCCCTAGGGCTGCTCTAAACTTGCACTAGATTCCAGCAGGTCCCTGCACAGCCCCCAAATATAGGGAGCACAAAAGTGTGGCTGGGGCGTGGGGGAGAACGCAAAAGGTAGGTTTAAGCCAGAGATAGAGAATCAGGACCACACAGTAGAAGGGCAGTCCTTGCCCCAAAGAGATTACCATCAGATTCCCAGCTGCTTAGTTTTAACATAAAATAATGGTGTCTTCTAATCAGTCCTCAAGAATTTACCAGGCTCTGACCTGATCACAATCCCACTCGGAGTCAGTCTCTCATGTAGCTTCTAAAAACTGTACAAGGGAAGAAATCCCAAACACAATACTGGATAAAGGGATGGGGGAGGCAACCAAGCAGGGCCATAAAGAATAAGGCACTATTATCAAAGGAGTTAAGAAGAACGTTGAAGGTTCCTCTTATCTGGACCCACATCAGATGCGCCATGCTTCAGTGTCCTCTTGCTGTCCAGCGTCCCTCCAGCTGCTGGGCTGATTTAGCCCTCTTACACCACCACAGGAATCCATTTCCAAGCTAAGCAAAAGAGTCCAGCAAACCAGAAAGTTGTCCCTACTCATGGGCTGAGCCCCTCAGGGAAGTGAGGGGGGGCTTCCCCCCAGAAGTACCAGCCTGGGACAACTAAAAGAGCAGCTGCACTGACTAGGCCTCAGGCCCAAAATGCTCCAAATGCCCCAGGCCAAGCAGCCTTTCTCCTGCTCCTGGCAGGTTTAAAATGTCACCAGAAACAGCTCAATGCAGGAGCACCCTCCCCTTTCATGCACAGAGCAGCCCTTTGTCCCGGGGCTTCAGCCCTAATATCACTACTTAGTATCATAGCAATGTAGGGTGGGAAGGGACCTCGCAGCCGCCTGTGCTAAGACAGGACCAAGTAAACCTAGACCATCCCTGACGGGTGTTTGTCCAGCCAGTTCTTAAAACCCCCCATGGGCAGCAAGTATGAGAGGTCAGGGGAGGCAAAGCCTCCCCAAACAGGATGCGGCTCACCTCCCTTTGGGGGCAGCCTGGCCTCCCACCTTTGGGGTGCTGCCCCTGAAAGGGCGCCCAAGCCATGGCCACGCCCATGCTCTGCCCCGAGGCCCTGCTTCCTCTCATCCGCTTCCTCCACGGCCCTGCCCTCACTCCGCCTCTTCCCATCCCCACTCTGCCCCCTCTCCCCAAGGACCTCCCCACCTGCCAGGGTGGAGAGGCATGAGCAGCGGGCGGGGCAGCCTCAGGGGAGGGGACGGAGAGGTGCGAGTGGCGTGCAGGTGTGCTTCGGAGAAGGGGGCAGAGAGGCGCAGGTGGGGGTACTTGGGGAAGGGTGAGGGGGCGGAGAGGCACAAGCGGCAGGGCTTTGGGAAGGGGGCAGAGTGGGAGCAGGGCCTGGTGCAGAGCAGGGGGACGGGGACCGTGGTCCAGTTGCTGGTGCCCCCCTACTTGTAGAGAGCTTACAACGCTCGTGCCCAGCATCCCCAAATGCAGGAGTCACACACCGCCCATGAAAACCTCCAATGACGGAGATTCTACAACCGCCCTTGGAAGCCTGTTCCAGAGCTTAGCTACCCTTAGAGTTAGAGGGTTGTTCCTAATATCTAACCTAAATCTCCCTTGCTCCCTTTCATGGGGTAATTTCCCCAGCCCTTTGGCTGCCCTTATGGGCCCCCTTCCAGGCCATTGCTTCTGCTTCCTCCAGTTCTTTACTTCTGGAGGCCACTGCAAAGAGACACTCAAGCACATCGTGATCTCCCTTTCACCAAACAGCTTTATATAGTCCTGCCAGCATGTGCTCCTCCTCCTCTGTCAGCATGCATCCAAACTGCAATCCGAGTCCTGTTGCTGCTTCCCTCAATATTTCTAAAATTTGGCCCTTCTTCTTCAACTACCAGATCACTAGTTCCCACTGTCACGGTTTGGGGTGCAACCCAGAGCAGTAAGAGGTTGTATCGCTGCTTGTCCTGTGACTCTGAGTGCCTTAAAATGCTCCACTTCTATAGCTTCCTGTCTGGAAACTCCCAGCGCACACAAGCATGCACTGAGTGTCTGTGTGTTGTATAGCCATGGTTCAGAAACTGACTGCAGCAGCCTGTTGGTTACCCCACAGCCACGCTCTGGGCTCCACCAGCCAAGGGACCCCAACACACCCCAGTCCCGAATTTCCCCCAAACTATCTGTCCTGAAGTGTCCAGCCCTCTTTTGGAACATTCAGAGGCGTAATAAGGTCCGTTGCGCCTTTAAAGAGAAAAGCATAGTAGGTTGTTGCCTTAACTGGAGTTAACAATTGCTTCAATTCACACACAGCACCGGGTGGTTTAGATTTAAGGTAAAACAAAACAAAAAATAGGTTTTCAGTGAGTCCAAGTACAAGGTATAAAGACAAAATGGTGACAAGCAAATGAAAGTCAAATACGTTTCCTAGCCGTTAAGATTTAATTCAACAAGATACAGCCTTGGTTCGAGGTAGATTTCTTCTTTCCAGCCACGTCTGAAGCTCGCTCAGTGAGGACCTTCCAGGAACTGGTTTTCTCCTAGGCAGAAGGATCTTTGTGCAAGCAGGTTTTTCATTTATATTCAGTTCACAGAGATTTCAACCCCCTTGGTTGATGGGCCGCCTCTTTCTCAGCTTGTAAGAGCCCTGGCCCCTTGTGTCTGTTCATGGAGGGATGCCAAGATGGCTTCGTCTCCCTCCTTATACCTTCCCAAACTCAGTTTTGTCCTCTGTTCTTGCCTTCCAGTGGACTTCCCATCCTCTTGCTAATCCCTATGTAAATTGGGCTTCCTTTGGTTTTGGTCACACCTGGCTTAATTTCACTAGAGATGGGTATATAGCTGCCTTCCCTCCTACCTGCGAGGGAACCAGTTTCTCCCTTTGTTTGGTCACAGACTTTAAATCATATCATCAGTGAATGTTCAGAATTCTTCATACTGTGTTAATACATACATTTTACAATGATATTATTCACCAGTGTCATTAGCTTTCATAAAAGACCTTAAGTGATGCACTTTAATAATGCAGTACTATTGTATAGGATCAGTTGATTCAATTGCTTATCATTTGAGGTTCAGACCCCTATAAGAGGCTTATCATTTGAGGTTCAGACCCCTATAAGAGGCTATCTTCCCCACTTGCTACGTTGATAGTGTTGTTTACCTTTTACATGTACCTTCATTGTCTCTGTCGGATGATCAGGCAGGTCAGACAAATACACATTCCTTTCCCAAGGCAAACCATGCTTATGCAGTGCTTGCCAAACACATTTTAAGAACATAATCCGAGCATGTTTTCATAACTAGTTGCACACACCCTGTACATAAAGCATACAAGCATATTAATGTTCAGCAAGTTATTGGTTTTCCTGTGATATCTTTGTGATGGGTTAGACCTCCCCTTCTAGGGTGCCACCTGATGTATTGGGGTCCCACTGAGCCCTCCCGTTCCAGAAGCCTCGGCTCCCTCACCCTGTCCTGCTGCACACGCACACTGGCAGGGACACACCCAGCTATAGAGTCACACAGAGTCTGCAATCAGCTCTGTGTGAGAAGACTCAGCTTGGGGATAGCCCAGCACTCAGGTGCACACACCCTCTGGAGTGTAAACCCAAAATGATATTATCTTGCACTGTAGAGAGATCTATACAGCATAAGCTCATGAAATTCGCTCCCTCCCTCAATGTGGAGGAAGATATGCACAGCTTTTTGCCACCCCACCCCCCAGTGATGAATCGCACAAATTGGGTTTTAGAACATACAAAAAAAACAAGTTTATTAACTACAAATGGTAAATTGTAAGTGATTATAAGGGACAGCAAACAGATCAAAGCAGATTACTGAGCAAATAAAACAAAACATCCAAACTAAGCTTGATACACTAAATTAACTGTAGCACATTCTCACCCTAAATGTTGTTTTATGCAGGTTGCAGAGTTTCCTGAAGGTACACGGCACTGCTTGCAGATTAAATCTCCAGGTATTCCTTTCACAGGCTAGATCTTTTTCACCTGGGCTCAGCCCCTGCCCCTCGTCCTCAGCTTAGTTCCTTTGTTTCTTCAGGTGTTTTCAGCAGTCTTCCTTCTTGGGCAGGGAGACCGTGGAGAAGAACCAAGACTACCTCACTCCCCAGCCTCAAATAGGATTTACATATGGTGGGAATCCTTTGTTTTCTAGTTTGATCCAACCCCCTTCCAGTGGAAAAATACCAGCAGCTCAAGACAGTATCCTGTACCAAGTGGCATGATCACATGACCCGTCAGTGTCAAAGCAGCATCTCAGGAAGGTGGGAGATTATATCTTCAAAATCCTATTGTCCTTCCTAATGGCCCATCCAGGCTGATTGCCTACTGTCTGGTGGGTGTTCCCCGGGTGCAAACACTTTTGTAATTGATACATAGTTCATATTCCTAACTTCAGATACAGAAATGATACGTTCATACAAATAGGAGAATCGTATCCAGTAAATCATAACCTTTCCAGTGATACCTCACATGACCCATCTTGCATAAAACATCTTAGTTATGCCATATTCATATCATAATATTTCTATGAAGAATATGGGGCGTAATGTCACAATCTTACCTGACACCTTTTAGATACAGATTATGACAACAGCGTGTTAGGTGTAGTGAGTATATCAGGCCTGACAAGAATAGCTGACACTGATTAGTAAACCACAAGTGGGCATTTATGTCACACACACCCTGACAGTCTCCTTTCCTCTGATCTCCAGAGACCTCAGCCCTCTCCTATCGGGCCCAATGGCCATGGACAAAATTATCTTTCATGCGTGGCAAGCCCTTCCCCACCACTGCACTCACCTTACTGGCTCCCCATCATAGTATGCATGAGATGTAAGTTCCTCATCAACAACTCCAATTCCTAGCATAGCCTTCACCTACCTCTCAGCCTAGTCCTTTCATGTTCCTCCATTCCACCTCTCTCTGCTTTGCCAGTGCTATCAACTTTGATACTTCCTTCATCTCTTCCACTCATAAGCATCACCACGCCTTACTTCATGCTGCCCTGTATGCTTGGGATGTCCTTTTGAAGTGTGGTCATCCTCACCCCATCTGATTCTGATCATTCCTAAAAACCCACTTGTGCAGCATAGCTTATGTAATACAATGCCACTGGGTGGGTTGTCGACAGCAGGGATCAGACCCAGGACCGCTGCATCTTTTAACGCAGGAGCTTCTACTGCCGGAGTTAAAAGACCCACCTCTCTTAGCCAGGACTGTAGCAGACTCATAAATCTATGAGCCAAGCCATCACTAAAGAAGAACAGAGTGCCACAACTATTGGGCACGGCTTACATCTATAAGGACGAGTACTGTCTTACTTGGAACACCATCACCATAAAGAACTCACAAGGCAAGTGCCAGTCAATGCCCTGGCCAAACTGTATCTTTTTATTGGACTTTCCATTTGTTTTATTCCTTGTCTCTCTAGCTCCGTGGGCACCTATCACTCTACTACCCACAACCACAGCTGGTAAAATCGCTGGAGTAGGGAGTGGAGACTCCTTTATAGTTTTACAACACCCAGCATATGTGTTGGAACTAGGGGTGATGCTGCACCCTCCGCTTGAAGTGGTTCCATCATATACAGGGTTTACAGTTTGGTTCATTGGCTCTCAGCACCCCCACTATACAAAATTGTTCCAGTGCCCCGACACCCAACACAGTTTGCATGCACCTGCATTAAAATAATTAACAATTCTGCACCCCAGACAGTTCGGGGGGTGAAGGCTACTAACTTGTTACTGGTCTTTTGCTTCTATTTAACTTAACAAGGTTTGGGCCAAATTGAGATGGCAGAGACATCTTCCTATTAAGGGAGAAATTTAAACCTAGCCTGCCATAGGCTTTTGGATGTCATTTTCCGTAAATATTAATAGGGAACCCATCTGGTCCTAGAGCTGTAGGGTCTGAGAAACAGATACCGTATTTGTATGTAGGATGACACAGTCAGAGGAGAGCGCTTTTATTTGAGAGTACTTTTATTCTCTCAAGGTTACTGGTGGCCTGTTTGAGGCTGTGATTGCAGTGGTGTCAACGTAGCAAACAAGCTGAGTGGCCCTGGATTCTGAGTGCCATGGGAAAACCCCCGATTTTAAATATTTTTCTGTTCCAAACCAGAATGAAAACAAAAAGTATAAATAACCCTCAAAGTGCAACTGAAACAAAAATGTTGAGGGATGATTGAAACAAGTCAGTTGGGTAAGATTGAACCAGTTTGCTCCAATTGAGACTTTTAAAACATGTCTATATTTTAAAATATAAATGGTTTTTAAAAATTGAAAGTCATTTCTAAATGGAAAATCAAAACATTTGGTTCCAAAAAAGTCACTCCCCCTTCCCCCAATTTTTCGTTCAACATTACATTTTGTCAAAATCAATGTTTCTATATAAATATTTTGCTTTTGACAAAACAGCATTTTCTGACTGAAAAATGTTCCACGGGAACATTTCTGACCAGGTCTATTGGCCAGTCATTAGCCTGAGGGAAGGGGGCTGAGATCATGGTGCCAGAGTGAGATTTTCATGGTTTTCAACTCAAGGTCATCACAAGGGATGGAATTTTAGCCTGTGCTGGAGCCAGTCTCCCTGTCCAGAGGGAAGCCCCTTTGATTGGCTGCCCTCCCCACTTTCCCACCGCTTGGGGAAGAGCAGCCAATCAGAGCTGCCGCAGGAGGCAGGCAGAGCTCTCCACCGCCCTCAGGAGCAGATACCATTCTCACAGGAGACAAGGAGGGGGCAGAAAGACCCCACCAGCTAGGAGTGGCTCCGCTCCCCCCTCCCTCCCTGCAACACCAGGCCTGGAAAGAGGGAGATGCACCTTGCTGCAGTTGCTCCACAGCCCTGGGAACGGGAGATGAAGAATCCCCCGCTGCAGGATGAGCAAATAGCAGTGCGGACAAGGGACAGATGTGGACATGGGACTAGCAAGGCTGAGGTGTAGCTCTGAACTGCACTACTAGCTCTGGTTTAAGTGGTGTGGTTGTCCCCAAACTTTCCCATAATTCAGTGTGAGTGACAGAAGCAGTGGTACTAGGTCCCGAGAACTCCTTAGGGTGCTACACGTCCCCTTCTGTGGAATTCAGATGAGCAAGCTCCTGCACTTACTTTAATTTTCTTCAGCTATAATGCTCAAGGGCCCTGCTTCTGCATCCCTTATTCCTGCGGATGAGCCCTTCACTCCTCATCAAATCCCATTGTTTGCAATTCCACTACTCCTGCAGTAAAGTACTACTCAGCAGAAGCTAGGGTGGCAGCATTGGACTCTTAGCGTACTTGGTTTGCATGTACTGGAAGATAAGTTGCCATGGTAACACAAGTCTGGGTTCCTCATTAGCAAGATGTGGGCTCTGTCAGATTTAAGAGAAAGTTCTCCTTTTTCATGCTGCCTTGCTGGAGGAGGGCTGAGACTCTTCAAGTTACACTTGTCTCGCTCTTCAGAGCAGTCTTTTATTTCGCCCGCAATCTGCCACGCAGCTGAAGAAAGTGAAAAGAATTCCAGGCAAACTGTCTGTGTGAATTCAGCTCCACCCCTGGAAAGAATGAAATGTTAGATGTGCAGCATTCTGCAGCTTGTTTAGCCGAACCCATTTATCTGCATTTTCCCTGGACCCCAATTCTATTCCCCAGAACCACAGCCAGGGCCGGCTCCAGGGTTTTTGTCGCCCCAAGCGGCGAAAAAAAACCAAAACCAAAAACAAAAAAGCCACGATCGCGATCGGCGGCAGCTCCACTGCGCCGTTTTCTTCTTCGGTGGCAGGTCCTTCCCTCCGAGAGGGACCCGCCGCCGAAGAGCCGGACATGCCGCCCCTTCCCCTTGGCCGCCCCAAGCACCTGCTTGCTGAGCTGGTGCCTGGAACCTGCCCTGACCACAGCAGTCTACTTCCCTCTACCTCATCATTCTGTTCTAAGAACATACCCGCTTTCATTTTCCCTAATGCAAGTTAGCAGCAGTAGAAGCATCTTTGAGACTAGAAATCCAGTGCAGTACGCATAGCATTACTCAGAGAACTCCCTAACCAAAGTGCCTCCCTGACCCTCTCTCTCTGAAGCAGAATTGGTTAGTACATTATACTGAACCACTGGTATGTCCATGAAGGAACGGCTGGCATTTCCAATATCACACAGCATTTGCTGAAGCCCTGCCATGAAAGCAGGGTCTGTGTGTTCTCCGTTGCAAGAGGCAAATGACTGGATCGGCGGGCTCAGACACCCATTTCAAGAGGAGAAAGTTGCTGATTTAAAATATACCTTCTTAGAGGGAGTTGCATTTGGCTCAGCAGGGTCAACAACCCAAGAACGTTCCCAAAGGGGAGAAAATGTCAGTTCACCCAGGAAACTCTTGAGTCAACCCAGTGTCCTGAATTACGTCCGCACGTAAATTGTCACCCTTGAGATGCAGCATCAGCACCTTAACGTAAGGGGATTGTTGTCCCCTTATGAAAACTCAGTGGAGGTGTTTTGGTTGGGTAGCTCCCAGTACTAAAAGTAAGGGGAAGGGTAGATGGGAAATCAGGACCCTGAGACTGACAGTCCCCAGGAGCAATGGGGAAAGGCCAATGCTCCAGGTCAGCCTGACTGACAGGGCGGGCAGCTAATCAGGGAGTCAGGCGGCCATGGGGGTCCCGTCCTCCAGGTGAGCTGGAATGGCCCGGGTCAGTCAGAGTGGGGCCGAGCTAAGGAGAAAGCAGGGGCCCAAGCTGAGCTGGGGAGCAGGGCCGGGCCAGCCAGAGGGGCCAGAAATGCAGCCCAGGAAGCCGGTCAGTACTGGGAGCGGAGTCACAGAAGCAGCCCAGAGAGCAGACCTGTGCTGGGGGCAGAGCTGCAGCAGCAGCCGTGCCGAGGCAGAGTGGTGGGGCTGGAGCCGAGACAGAATGGAGCTGGAGCCAGGTGCGGTGAGCAGCTGGGGAAAGCGAGGGGGACCCTGGGCAGCAGGCCCAGCGCAGGGAGATGCCCCCAGCCAAGACACCCTGCAGGCCAGACTTGGGGGGGGATTATAACCCTGATGGGGCAGGGGCGACACTGGGAAGAAGGGTCCTGCCACCTAGATCCTGAGAGCGTGTGGCCACCGCCAGAGCAAGTGTCCGACCTGCAGCGTCCCTGCAGCACAGGCAGGGCCTGGGCCATGTGGGGAACAGACTGAACTTCACGTAGTCTGGTTGTGATGTCCCCGTGCCACAGAGCAAGGTGACATATTTTCCTTTAACCTTCCCCATTTTTTCCTTTTTTTTTTTAAATTGGCAGCTGTTTAATAAGTTGTATTTCCTTTGAACTGTATGTAATGATCAGTGGGTCAGGGAAGCATCCAGTGCAGAGAGCACCCCGCAGTGGGGACATCCTAGCTCCTGCCTTAAGTGACCACGACAAGCTTGGGGGTCGAGCCCCCCAGGAATCCTGGGCCCAGCCTTGTTGGGGTTCTGAGGACTCTGCCACACAGGAGAGTGGAAGGGGAGCCCCCGAGGTCAGGCAGGCCTCTGGGTAAAGGGCGTGGGAACCAGGACTCAGATCCTTTCACTAGCCCATTTCACTGGGGTCGTGTATAAGCCAGGAAAGTTCCCCACAATAGCGGGACCATTCCCCCGCTTACATTCATCTCCATAGCTGAGTGATCAACCAACACTGGGACAACACTGAAAGAAAGCAAACCTGTACCACTGCTTCCTCATTTACTGAGAGCTACCTCATACTGTAGAAGACCAACTGTGGGATGCCTGACTGTTAGCGGGAGTTCACAATATCCATCAGTTCTGTATGTTCAATAACAACCTACCACCTCAAAGCTAAATTCTTTACTTTTCCATCTTTACCATCACAGTTCAGTGGTTTTCGCTGCTTCGGATCTTGTCATGCCCAGACACTGAAAGGCCTGTATTTTCAGAAGACATTTCATGAATGATCCAAAGGCGAAAATTTGTTTGCCCAAACTACTTGTGAATAATGAAAACATTTGTACAAACTGGGTCAGAGCACAAAGATTTTGTGAAGCAAAAAGAGGCCCAAAGCAGCTGTATACATTATTTGTAATGAATCATTTGAATGGCTCTTCTAGTGAACGTCCCATCACAACACCCACTAACTGCATTTCACCGCAACTCCTCAGACCCATTTTCTGGCACCTAATTCAGACCCACTCTCCTTGAGAGTGGTTAATGATGTCTTTACTGTCCCACTCTGGGCCAACAGCCTTTTTCTTACAGAAGTGTAGTCGAGTAAAATTCTGCAGCGAAGGGAAAAATCTGTAAGCTATTAAATCAATTAGTCTGACTGACAATCGTTTGCCTCCTTGTGGACTTTCTGCAGTGAGGTATTTTCTGTCCTGGTATTCCAAGGCTAAGATACAGATGCACAAACTCAGGCATACATGCACACCCACACAGAACAATGCAGGCACATCCTTATTAGACGTGAATGAAGCCAATCCAAAGGTTGTAAGAAAGGAAATATTTCGTTAGGGCAGAAAGTCACCGAGAAAGCAAGACAACCATTTTTATTTATTTTTTTAACCGTGTAAATGGGACGCTCTACCTTGGCTGAGTTATTTCATAATGTATCTCCAGCAGAAATCAAAAAGTCGGCCAGCCTTTTTATTCACTCCCCTCAATTACTGCCGCGCGCTGTTAGTGGTGCCAGAATGACATCTTTAGAGCTGGCAGAGAGATGTGCTTCTGAATATTCCCTTCCTGTTCAAAGGTGTTGGGAGAGTTTGCAGCTCAGGTCAATGTATGCTAATAAAGCACGAGTCTCCATATGGTATTTTGGCACTAAAACGTCAGCCGCTTTTCAGACACTGCACTTGCATCCTTTCAGACAAGCCTCTTTTAACTGGTTTGTTTAGTTTGCTTAGAGAATAATATTTGTTATTTGGCTTTTAGGATGACTAATAAATGAACTGTCTTTGCTCAGAGAGAATAATGCCACTTAAGCAAAACCTAGTACGGCAGTTCAGAGCTATTTAATAAGAAATACCTGTCAGTGTCAGAATATATTTACTGTGCATTAGCTTTGAAGAACAGCCGAATGAGTTTTCCTCTTGCTAAGTTTACTTTATGTAAAATGTAACACATGAACTGTGAGTATGTGGACAGCAAACAGAGTGTATCAATGAATTCATCCTCCCCCAGAAAACGCTGACAGTAGCAAGAGGAGCAGCTCCTAACAGACAAAACTGACATCATCAAAGCCAAACGTGTGACAGCTGCCAAAGATTCTCAGCCCACTCCCTCCTTTCCCTTGTTAAAAAACACTCTGTAGTCTATTTATTCTGTTGTTTAATCCAGGAGGGATGTATCCACATAATTAAACACTTTTAACCTCTTTGTTTTAACTCACAATCAGAATCCAGCTAAAGAAAATTACTATGCATGGGAACATAGATCATTTGCCTTACCAATCAGACACTTAGTCCAATACCCTGCCTCCTGCAACTGTACCCGAGAACAATCCTGTATCGGCAAGGGATTGACTAGATGAGACCTAATTCTCTAGGTCTTTTCCCATCTTTAATTTCTATGCTTCCAGGAAGGTAAAACAAAGTACAATGCACCTGCTAAATTGGGCAGTACTGAACCTGAAGGAAAGGGGGAGGGGAACCCGCACCAGATTCCAGTAGCAATCAGTTCACACCCTGCAGCATGGGATGTGAATACAGCTACCTTAGCACATGCAGTAGCCAGAACATTTGTATTATTTATGTAAGTATCCAGCCCCTTCTGAAAGCCATCTCTAGCCTCCCGAGGTTGTGAGTTCCAAGGCTGATGAGAGGCTGGGTAAAGAAATTACCTGCTAAGATCACTGTCCCCGTGGCAACATGACCACCTGGAAAGAATATGGAAATGAGACTCTTGAATGTGCTGGAATTTTCCCTAGGTAAATTGGCTGCGACTCTTAAAAAGGTACGTACACCTGAGTGAGCGCGCACAGTTCTAATGACAAGGCTTTCACGCTTGCACATAGGTACGAGCACATGCCACTGCCTAGACCAGATGCATGCAAAAGTGTACGGGCTCATAGGTACTGACACAAGAAGTGCAATAGGCGTAGGGTCAGATTGAGTCTGGCTGTAAGGCACCCATACAGGAGGTTCTGGGGGAATAAGACCCCCCTCTCTGTATTAGGACTCCCAGGACCTTGGCAAAGGGGTACAGAGCTATTGCTCACCCCCTCGGAGGGACTGGAGAAAAGATGAGCAGAGCTGAGCCAGCAGGAAGGAAGACAGTGGGCCACAACTGGTAAAAGGCTGAAGCAAATTATCTGCTTCCTACCCGCTCAAGGAGCAACGGGGGAGAAATTGTGATGCTATGAGTAACAATTCCTTCACCGGCAGCGCAGCCACACAGTGCCTCCTCATGGCACTGGGCAAAAGCCTTATCTAGCCCTTAGCAAGGAATTGGAGAGTGCAGACTGGCAGCCCAACAGGACCAATCAACCCCTATGCCAACCATATACTAATCAAAATATCAAGCCTTAGCCAGACTAAAGTGGACCTGTCTTTCCTGAGTACGAGACACATGGCTCATTGACTGCCAGACCATGGACAGCTGGACAGAAATTTTAGCAACCTGCTGGGGCCTGGGCAAATCCCCAGATAGCCCAAGACCTTAAAGCCACCTTTGCCCATCATGTCCCTCTGGTCTTGAGTCCAGGAGCTTGGCCAGGCTACAGGACCTGACCCTGAATTTAAGTGATAAAGGAAAGGGAGCCAAGAAATTACCTTCAAAGAGTTCATGAAATAGTTAATGAGTCTTTCAGCCTCAGAGAGGCAGGATGCAAATGCCGTTCTCCCCGAGGCGCCTTGTTCTGAGCGCTTCCAAGCGAGCACTGACCTTTCATCATTTGAGTGAAGAAAATACAACCCATGTACGTGGCCTGCGCTGTCCAGGAGATCACACCAGATGATTGCAGTGATGCCTTCTGGCAGTGGAATCTAGGAACCCAACCAAACCGAGAATAGCTGCTAAGGGCTGGACTTACTGCAAGCCAAGGGTGAGGAGACATGCCCACAGGCTGGGTTTAGTCACAGCAAAGGGACAGGGTGGTTGAAATGCCATTTGATATCAATAAAGGGTGGATGTACGCAGTGTGCGCAGTTGGTATAACGTTACCACCTGCTACCGCGTCCCTTTGGCTTGCTAACTCAGGTAAGAGTCTGCAAGAGTGGCTGATGTATGTTACCCTGTTCTGCTGCCAATGCCTCTTTACAAAAGTGCTGCATTACAGCACTCGGCTGCTCCGTGGTCCGATTTCCAGCTGTCCTGATCAAAGTTTTTATCTGGTGCAACCTTAGGTCGCTGAGAATCAGAAAAATATAATGACAAATTGGATTTAATATGCAGCATTAGAGGAGTGTGCTGTGGTATCTAGCATCAACAAGGGGGCCAGATGACCCCCACCGCTGCAGGCTGATCTGACAATCCAAGGGAAATCTCCCTTGCTGGTTGCTAAGTCTCCAAAGTGTTTCCTTCTTCCCAGCAGCATTGCCTTCATCTTGGATAGGTTCAGCGTCAGCCAGCTGTCCTTCATCTAGGAGCTGATCTCAGCCAGGCACTGGGGGAGAGGAGAGAGAGCGCGCTGGGTATTGTATCCATTAGAGCCTGTTACTTCATGATCTCCCTCCCCACCCCCCACCAATTCCCATGGCTTCGTGGATAGGCCTCCAGAAGGCAGGCAGCTCTGGAGGGACAGGCAGTGTCTGTCACCACTTCCTGCGAAGTCTCGAAAGGACTGGAGCCATCTCAGTAAAGCCAGCTGCATTCCGGAGGGGAGACAGTACTACGCTATGGTCAGTGTTGTCAAACTGAATTTCCTTCTCTCCTGCTTTATCTGGGGCAGAATCATGGGGATCTGCAAGGCCTAAGGCAGATTTAGGGGGCCGGTGTATGCAACACTAGAGTCTCGAAATCCTCCGCTCCTTGGTCCTTTGGTTGGGTTGAGTTTTTGCTGAGCGTGCTCTGGGATTCAGTTGAGGTTATGGGGGGAAGACCATGGTAGCAGAGCCGTTTCCTTGCTTGCGTAGTTCAGGTGTCCATCTCTGTGCGGAGGAGACAGTGATCTGACAAGGATAAGAGGGTGAGTCTTATGCCGCCCAGATCCATTCCTAGACAAAAGATCAAGTCCAGGTGTCACCAGTAGAGTGTGAAGGTCTTGCGAGTACACACGCGATCTCACGGTGAAGAGGGCGGTTAGGAGATTTTGGGCCATGGGATCAGAGGCGTAATCAGGGTGGATGTTGAAGCGTCCTGGGTTGATAAGCAGGAGATCACCACCACGTCAGACCGCTCTTCGGGCAACCTTTCACTGTGACTGAAGCTCTGTGGATTGGCAGGATTTCTATGTGGACTCACAGTTGAGGTGAATACACCCAGGTGTGAGCTGCTTCTGTATGGGAGGTTTAATGGGAGTTGGATGGCTATTCCACGCCTGCTTTTGTGACTTCTGGAAGTGGGCTGTACAGAATAGCTAAGCTGCAGCCAGAACGAGGCCTACATGGCATCTGGCCAGGTTTTAGTGATGCAGGCGGGGAGGAAGGGGGGGGGAATGAGTAAATTACACTCTTGTCATTTGCAACTGTAACTTTTTTTTTTTTTTTTTAGATTTTTTTTTGGGGGGGGGGGGTTGCATTAATAAAGCACAGAGCTCCATTATGCACAGATGACTGACAGTCTGGCAGGAGTTTATGGCAGAATTTTTTGGCCACTCAAGATTGTGTACTTAATAGATAAAGACTTTTTTTTTTTTTAATATAGTCACATGTTGGTATTAACATTAAAATAGAAAAGTGACTTACTGTCTCTCCCTGGCTTGTCTTTCCCATTCTGCTCCTTCCCTTGTTTCTTTTTCATTTACCATATGCAATAGTTGTCTCCCTCATTCTCTTTAGTGACCATTTTCCCTCTATTTTCTCCCCTCCACCCTCCCACATTTCTCTCTTCCTTTCCTAGTGTTGTTTTCTCCCTCCCTCTCCCACCCCCAATTTCTTCCCCCACACTTGTAATCCCTTTCTGTGCTGTTCTGTCTTGCACTCATACATAGGCACACACACATAATGAGCAGGAACAGTTACCACTCATAAGGTTAAGTATCAGAGGGGTAGCCGTGTTAGTCTGAATCTGTAAAAAGCAACAGAGGGTCCTGTGGCAACTTTGAGACTAACAGAAGTACTGGGAGCATAAGCTTTCGTGGGTAAGAACCTCACTTCTTGCATCTGAAGAAGTGAGGTTCTTACCCACGAAAGCTTATGCTCCCAGTACTTCTGTTAGTCTCAAAGGTGCCACAGGACCCTCTGTCACTCATAAGGTTGTGGGATCTGCCCGAGTGAAGCCAATTTAACATTACATCGCCCACTCCTGCTAGACTAGTTTGTGGGGCATCAGTGTCAAAGGCTGATGAGCAATATTACAGAATGAACTTGGATGGCTGAATAATGACCTTGCTTGGGCTGACAATGGGGTTTGACCCCTGGAGCTATAGAGCTAAAAGCATCCCCACTTGAACTAAAGGAGTCAAGTCACTCTTCCTGCTGGTGGTAGTAATAAACTCTTATCCTGTTATTTAGACCAACCACTAGAGGGGGACAGAAACACACTTTGTGCTGCTGTAAGCTAGATAAGCTCTCTGTCCTGGGCGATGAGATCTCCATTAGTGCCAGCAGAGCTGTTTCTAGGTTATGTCCCAGTGCTCAGTACTGATTGTGAGGAGTCTAGGATAGTGAGAGAGCTCAGGCATTGCTGGAGTTACCTTCTCAATACGAGAAACTGGACGGTGGCTGGCAGGATAGCTGGTGTCAAGTGAAGGCTTCTTAAGCATGGATCGAACGTTATGCTCTTCGTGGTGGCTGGCAGATCCCCCTTGCTGGAGGAGACGCTGATGCTCTTAGTCAGTGGTGGGCTCAGGCTCTCTTTAAACATCTCGAACTGCCATGAACTTTTAGGTGGCTGGTGGAAGTCTGAGATAGGAACATCTCCCAATTCCTCTCAGGACCGGAGTCCACAACATTCCCTTTCTAAGGTACAAGGTGCATGTTCTAGCACCGCCTTGTTTGAACTCGCCGAGCCGTCAGAGGAGTTTCTGCAAGGACAAGCATTACGTTGGGTTTCTAGGAAGCAGAAAAGAAAACATTTCGTGCAGTGAAGTAACACATCACAGACAGAGCAAGTCTCACTCTAAATCTATTTTCCACAATGAATCACTGCTTCAAAGGACCTGCTCGGCAACGGGCAGGGAGAAAAAGCTTTGGCACGAAGAGACCTGGACCTGCACAAGTTTTCGCCTTTCCATTGACTGCTTGATGCAGAGTGAAGATCACAAAGGGCGGACTCCGCTCTTATTTGTGGTCTACACCAGTGGCATGCATACCAGCTGGGGAGGTAAAGTCCATGTTAACCAGCCTAGACTCAGGGCATGGGAGGATGGTGCACTCCTCCTACGTATGGTATCCCAGCCTCTGGGCCAGAATAAGGGCTGCAGTCCCACTCGTTGCTAAGGGCACTGAGGTCACTGGATTCTCTTAAACACAGAACTCCAGCCCAGCCCCACCTCAGTGAAGCAGTCTGCTCTGGCCTATGTTACCTAAGCTCTTGAAAATTTTAGCCAGCACCTTCAGTGACGTTCTCTCATGGAACATTACAAGCACTCGCAGGCCTCATGTTTCATAAGATGACCCCTAACTGTGGAGGGAAGGAGTTTTCCCACATAGCAGTATTGCAACTGGCCAAGAGCATTGGGGTGGGGGGGTGGACCCTCCACTGAAGCATTTGTTACTAGGATAGCTGTTTAACAATTCCTGCGTGAAATGCCAGGAGAATTTCAGAGAGTCTCAATAGGACGAAGGATAGGAAATAAAGGAAATGTGAGAAAACAACCATACTCCCCCTCATGGTATCGGGCAGTATCATCCTCCTGGCTAGGGAAATGGGCCTACTCCCTTTAATTTACTGGAGTGACACATGAGCCGTAATCACCTCAGAAGCAGCCCTGCCCTGCTTTCCCAACAGGCCTGGTAACGGAGCCTTTTGTAGCTTTTGGCACCAGGAAATGAATTTTTGTCATAGACCAAAAATTCCAGTTCACTGTAAACACTGAGCAACTGGCCTGTGATTAATCAGTTAAGGTTTTTACAGCTCTTTGAAGATGGAAAAGCACAACATATGCGATAAGTGTTTATCATCATTATTTATAGGACATTTCATTTGCATCTCAGTCCAGCTCCCAGCACAAGTGTTCCCGTCACAGACCGGCACCATAAATGTCATTGCTGCAAACTCGGCAGAGCACCTAAGGCCTGAGTGAGTGGGCCCACAGACTCCACTCCCCTCACGCCCAAGGAGGCTGTGGCTTCAGCTCAGGGGTGACAATGGCAGATATTTAACCTTTAAGACACTGGCTAGGATCCCAGGGGGCTAAGCACGGACAACCAGCTGATTTCTAGGACCATGCAGAGGCGCTCTACCATGGGTGCTGTGCCTGGAATCCAGGAAGGAGGGGGTTGGAGAGAGTCTGCCCATCCCTCTGCTTCCCACATGACACCCCACGGCAACTCCTCACCCACCTGCTCCGCTGTTGCCAGCATGGCTGGGAGTAACGTTTGCTGGATGATGGCTGCCACTGGCATTTGAAGAACTGTACTGATTAGACCTTTTCAGAGCAGGACTAAAAGAAATGGTACCTGGCGCTCCAGTGGCCGCTGGTGGCTTGTCTACACTAGGGCCCCCAACGTTAAGGCTGGTGAAGCACTGAACTGCTGTCAGCAGAAGAGGGACAGACATGTTCAGCACAGGTATGGCATGGCCCTTTCCCTCCGGTGCTGAGCCTGTCCCTTGCAGCTTCTCCAGCCCCAACTAGGGGGTGGGATCCAGAAACAGGGGTGTGCGTGGGGGAGGGTAAGCTGGCTTGCAGGGAGCAGGCAAGAATTGCCCACAGGGAAGTGGGGCAGAGCAGGACACACTCCTCTCAGGAATCCCAGAAAAACCCTATTTCCATAACAACCAGTCTCTACCTCTCAGCCCAGCACACCCTACCGGCTGGTCATCAAACCCAGGAAATTAGCTAGGTCCAGGTGACTCGCACTTGGGGGCCCAGTTAACCAAAGGGTTAAGCAGTTGTGCTCATTTGGGACTGAAGTCATTATATTCTTGCTGCACTTCCTATCTCAGTTCTCATAAAGGAAAATAAATGGGTCCCCTAAGCAAACCCAAGTCTGTGCAGTAACGGCATTTGGGGAAGGAGAAAGCGATTCCAGCTCTCTGCTCAAATTTAAACAAAACAAAAAAAGGAAAAAGTTAAGGCCCTTTGCAAAGGCCTTCCCCTCCCTCCCCGAAGAGCGATAAAGGCCTCTTGGCAGCGCGAGAGAGAGTTTATTTTGGTTTGTGTTGTGTTGCTGCTGGGACCCCCTCAGCTGTTAGAAGGCAAGCGTGACAGCGTGATTGTTTTTACTGGACTACATAGGAGTTTTTAGGCTTGCAAAACTGATTTGGGAGCCGTTTTGCACTGATTGCTGCTGAGGGCTCTGACCGGAGCCCATAGACTCTTCCTTTATTGTGTCCAATGCTGGGGCCGTGTAGGCCTGGAATGGGAAAGCAGCCCCTTGCAGCTGGTTTAAATCATCACTTTCTTCTCATTTCATTGCACAAAGCAGCGCTTGAAGATTTTCTTTCTATTGCACTGAAATGTGAGTCTAATTAGATGATAACGAGGCTCTGACATTTTCTAATTGTAATCCTAGCTGTGCTAGGGATCGTTATGAAAATGATTAAAACTGTTGATAAGGGAGGAGAAAGGAGGGTCTACCAAAGAACCAGCTATTTGGCTCACAGCACAGGAGGGGCAGGACAGCGGGTCTGCCCCTTGGGTGAATCCACAATTGGACCCATGAGTAGGTTGTCCTCCGTGTACTTGTGCAAGGCCTTGATCCCACAGTGAGTTCCACACCTGCAGACACAACACCCAGTGAAGGCAATGGCTCTCCATGAGGTTGCAAGAATCCAAATCTCCTTGCAGAGGAAGAGCATCAGTCCTTTTTAATTAAAACTGTATTTGTGGCTGCTGTTGCTGGAGTGGGTATCGTGCCACATACAGCATTTATGTTTTTCTATATAAGGAAACTCAGCCCAAGGTCCATAGCCAAATTCTCCCAGCATCTCTGGAGGACAGATCTCTGATAAACCAGGGATCCCTGGAATTCTCCCACGCTCTCGCTCATGTGGTATCAGCCGCTCTTCTGCGCTGGGCCTGGGGGATACCACCAAAGGAAGCTGTAGCATGTTTAATACAATGCCTCCCACTAAGTTGGATTCTTCCATTTGGACACTGACCTAAAACGAAAGCTGGTTCAGGTGAAAAAAAGTTACTCTGGGCCTGAAGAACCTATGTGGAGCCTCACCAGACACGAAGCTAAGGAGACAACGGGATTCATGTATTTCCACACCTGTCTCTGCTAATGTCCGAGTCCCGGAGCAAACATTAGCGCTTCACATTCTATGGATTTGACACTCTCTTTCTGGAAGGTTTCCATTCCCCAAAAGAAAAGAATTAGCACCGAGGGACAAGTAAGTCTGCTCTCCTCTGCTTCAGCGTTTTTAAAGGGAGCCGGGCCCATTTCTGTGAGATCAGTGGACAGTTCTGAAGCCAAGCACCTCACCTTGTGCTTAGCCCAGAAACAGAGATGGGATGAGCAAACAGTTCTCCAAGGCTCTGAAGTTTCACAAGAGAATGGCAAACTGGGACAGGTTTTATTTTAACAAGCTTTGAACCCCGTGGACGTAATGCATTCGAAATAGTTTCTCCGGCACACAAGAAGGGGATACTGTACCCTGTGGCTTTCGCAGTTAACTCAGAGGCATGGCATGCGTCTGACGAAGTGGGTATTCACCCACGAAAGCTTATGCTCCAATACATCTGTTAGTCTATAAGGTGCCACAGGACTCTGTCGCTTTTTACAAGCTAGCAGTGACAAGCAAGACTGATTATAGCCTTCCCTCTGTCGCAGGCTGTTTGGCAGTGCCCTTCCTTGGCATCAGGGTGAGAATCTCTCCAGATTAGTCAGTCTTCTGGTTGGTTCCACATCTTTACAGAACTTCCGTGGCCCCTTATCTGTTAGTGGGCTATTTAAACTTACCCAGCTCAGTCCTCAGCTGCTCTGCATTTGCACTGAGAACTGTACACTTCCCACTCCCACCATCTCAGGCTACAATACAACCCTGCCGTTATTTAGAGCAGCCTTTAGGGCTGCTCAGAGTTACTCTGGCCGCAGCTAACCACTGGGCCAATGGAGGATCTGGCAAAGTACTGCAAGCTCCACTCTTAGCCTGCCCCTTCCCCGGAGGCAGTGGTCAAGTAATGGAGAACTAGATGCACCAGCTTTGCACCACCTGAACATTCCCTGGATGGGGTGGAATGCTCTGCAGCTACAACAGGGCCAAGGACGAAGCGGGTTACATCTAAACAAAGCAAAATCATTTTAAATGATGGATTAAAGAAGTGGCCCAATAGCTAATGAGCCCAGGGGTAGCTTACAGTCAGTGATTCAAGTCTTCCGACAGCCATATCTTAACCAAATTCCCTCTCCAAGGGTATAAAAATTTGTAGTTTTACCAAATGCACTGTTTATCGTGGATCTGCATAGATCCCTATGGCACAGTTGTTCTTGTAATTACAGTAGAGGCGCATTCAGCTGTCACCTGCAGTGTCCACAGTCCAGCTCTGTAAACCTAGCTGTGTAAATCCCCCCCAGAGGGGACAGATTTCAAGGCATGGGCCTCTGTAGGCTAGTAAAGTCCGAGTATGAACTCCCGAAGTATATGCGGTTTAAGATGTCTCTAGCCAGCACCAGCGGGTGTGGCCCGACCACTGAGACACCCAGGACTGAAGATGCCAGCAAGCTGTGGTACTTGTCCGGAGAAGAGAACTAGTGAACTATTTTCAGAGAACAACTTATTCATCCAAGTCAGGGCTTTATTTCGGTTCATGAGTAGATTGTCGTTTCCACGAAATTGCTCATTGCTGAAATTCACGCACTGCAATATTTGCTGCATGATTTCCAGCAAACTGCTTGCTGCCAGCATTGTTTCCATCGTCACAATTTGAAATTTGCACTGTTCTGGGAGGACACCTAGCTTCCATACCATGTTCCGTTCTTTGTCTAGGCCCATCGCTCTTAGAATCTCGGACCAACATATGGAGATTTGTAACAAAAATAAATCTGACAATCAAAGTAACAGTGCAAAGATTCATGATTATGAATGGGAAAAATCACTTCCTGTAACTATTCTGCACGATTTGCATTCAATTTGCTGTTTCAGCATCATTCCTGCCAGTACACATTTGCTTTCTGTGCCTGTTGTAGCAAATGCAAAAAGGTCAGAAAGGGAAAGTGAACAAATTCATTGGAAAGAACTCAAACATATGTTCGAAGCTGGGAAAATACAGCAGAAAATATTCATAATCTCCACAATACACAGCCAATGCACTGCGTAGCTTGCATCTGGGAACAGCTTTAAGGCTAACAGAGACCAACTCTGCATTTATACATTTACCAACTTCTGATGTTTAAAAAGTTTCAGCTTGAAAAAAAAAACTCCAACTTTTTTAAAGCCACATATTGGAAAGCCACAACGGGATTTTTAAGACTTCTCCGCCCCGTACTTTAACAAACAGTTTAAGTTGTAATTTTTTTTGCTGGGAACCTTCATTAACAGAAGAGTAACTAACAGGCATGTTAATATAATTCACAGATGATACTAAATTAGGCAATATTGTAAACAGCGGTGAGGACTGAGAACTAGTACAGAAGGCCCCAGAGAGACCGAAACATGAGTGGAAAATAAATGAGATGCAATTTGGAAAAATACTGTCTCGGTGCCTTTGGGGAAAATAATTTGAAACACACAAACTCAGTGCGAGAGGGGAACTTGGAAAGCAGGAGCAATTGACGCTTTAGAACAATGAAGACAAAACTAGAAAAGATTTCGCAATACACCATGGGCCCGATCCACCGCATACTGAAGTCAATGAAGAGACTCCCATTGGCGTCAGTGGTTATTGGAACAGGGACTATGGCCAATGTCGTTTCGGACTGCAGAGGCATCACAAAGCAGGGAGGTAATTGATCCTCTCTCTGTGACACACAGGGTATTGGGTTCAGTTCTGGGCACCATTTGCCCTGAAGACGTTTGCGAGGGAGTTCAGAAAAGAGTAACCAAAGCAATCAGGGTGGAACAAATGCATGATCAGGAAGGATGAAGGTGGTAGAGCTTTGTGGCTTGACTGAGCAGTGGCTACAAGTTTACCAGTAAGTGAAAGATGGAAACATTAAGGAAGGAGTGGAAGCGTTTAGGGGGCTGCCCAGGAACATGACGAGGACAAATGGGATGGAACTAGGAAAGGGGAAAATTAAAGCTGAATATCAGACTGTGAACGTCCCCGAGGGACATCCCATCCACTGGGATATTTAAAGTTAGACAAGCACAAAACTCTAGCAAATGTACAATAAGACACCACCCTGTCCTGGCAGGGAGATGAACTGGCTGGGGCTTCATTGGTCTCTTCCCTAATCTAAGGGCCTGTAACTACCCCCCCTTTTCTCTCTCCGGCTGTTTTCCATTTTCCTCTTTGCCTAGCGTGTCGGATGTCCCTTTGCTGCAACCCCCTTCTTAGCACCTCACCAGGTTCTTCTGGAAGTTGTATCGGTCATTGGCAAAGGTATATGGCATGTTGCTCATTCCCTTGGTTTCTCTCCTAACCCAGATCTGATCAATCAAGGGACCCGCAAAGGTGGGTGCAAGGGGAGGAAGCATCTTTTAATGCCACTGGCTGGAGATTTCCTGAGTGACGGGCTGGAGAATGGCCGTTATTTTGCTCAGAAATAAGGTCCGTCTCTCCTCACTAGGAACAGTTTGCACGTCTGGCCCCTCCCCTTTCATTAATCACTAGCTTCCTCCACTCCTGTGCCCTGGGATTCTCTGCTGTCTCCCTTCTCCCAGGCTCCAGTCCACATGACTGGTTCACGCGCCTGTTTTCCAATGGACCCTTTGGTGTTGCTAAAGCGGCTCGGTGGATAATCACAGGGAGATGGAAAGCTTGGTTAAGATCCTGCAGGCGCTCAGCACTGGCCTAGCTCTGCTCCCGCGGAAGTCGGCGGTAAAACTCCCATTGAACTCTGTGAGGCCAGCACTTTAGAAAAAGGCGTCTAGGCTCATCCCAGCTTCTCTCTTCCCTTCAGATAACGCGGTTGAATTGTAAAAGTGGAGAGACAGAGGTGTCCTCCTAAGTCCCACCCCGTCCATTCCCTGCCGTCTAGAAGTCCCGAGCAACGGAGTTTCCCTTGGGGGAAAAGGCTTCCCATGTGAGACATCACCCCTTGGGAGACAGCGTGGTTCTCTCTTCATTTAGGGCCTGTCAGCCAGTTTAATCCACAGGACAATGGCAAGCCCCAGCCAATGGGTAATAATTGTGAGCAGGATTTCATTCAACACCTGTACACGATATAAAAGCGAAATTGCCCTGAACTAACAGAGGCCCCAGTTCAGCAAAGCACTACGCAGGTGCTTAAGTGCCTGCTAAAATGCTTTGCTGAACTGGGCCCATAATACACACTGACACCGTAGCAAGCCCCGAGCTTTATGTATGCCCCTCGTTCCCCTTTCTCTGGTCTTTATTTCCCACCTGTTCTGTGTCATACTCCCCTTCGGCCCCCATCCTGCAGTCAGGTCTGTGCGGAGGGACCCTTGGCCTGCGTGGACACATGGAAGCCAGTGGTGCTCTGTGCTTACAGCTGACAAGCTTTGGCCAGCTCCCTGCATGACACTTCATGCAACTGGTTAACGAGCTGAATTGCAGATTTGCAAGTCGCCATGAACTTCGGTCTGTGGTCAGTACAACTTGGTGCAAACCAGCAGTGGAGTAGGCGGAGGTGCTGCACAAAACTCAGCAGCTGTGGGCGGGGGAGGCGGGTGGTTGCTGAGGAGAGTCCAGCACTGATGCTGAACGGGGGAGTAGTCTGGGGGGAAAACTCAGGGGAGTGGGGGCACCGGTGAGTGCAGGGTAGCTGTGTTGGCTGAAGTTGTAGGCAAGGAGGGGGGAGGGTTGCTGGTTGCCTGTGGGGTCCATGGGGTTGTTTGCAGAGGCTGGAGAGGGAGTAGCTGGCAGCCTGCGGTCTGGTGCAGCTCTCTGTTGGCTGTGGGAGCTTAGGACCGGTCTCGGGCCCCTCAGCTTGTACTGCTGCCACCTCCTGCCCCAGCCACGCGGCTGTTGCCACCTCCTCCCGGCTACTCCCTTCCTGGCTGGGATCCCACCGCGGTTGCCGAAAGGGGAGGCCGAGCGGCTGCTCAGCCGTCTCCTGTGACCTGAAGGTGCAGCTGCAGCCAAGTGATTGCCGCTTTCCGGCAGCTCAGCTGGAACGCGTGAGGGCTGCCAAATGCACAAGTGTCACGGGAGACGCGTGGCACTTGGGCAGCCCTGTGTGTGGGCACAGGGTCTCCTCATGTGGCTCCAATTACAGGATCGAGGTCCTAGATCCAAAGTGCGGTAGGGAAGAGACTGGGACTCGATTCATTAGGCGAAGCATCAAAGGCACCAATATGGAAATACAAAATAACCATCCAATGCTTTACTACAACTCAGCTATATGTGGTCGATTGCGTAATCATTCACTACGGCTATCTCATTACGTAACTTTTTGTATTTCAAACACCCAATCGAACCCCATATACTTTAGATCAGCGATACTCAGACCTCAGCAGTCCAGGAGCCACATTAGCCAACAACATCACCCAAAAGAGCCACAGTGGTGTGAATTCATTGTTTCATTTACTATGGTGCTATTCATATTTAAACAGTATGACGGGAAATAGAGATATATTATTCTCACAGCAAATAAGTTAATAACCTAGCGCAAGTTGAGAACTTAATTGGTTAATAATGTAGTAAAAGCATCTGGATAACAATTAAATCACGCCATGTTTTAATATCATGTGCTGCAACGAGCCACAGGAGATGCATTAAAGAGCCAATTGCGGTTCACAAGCCAATTTGAGTATCGCAACTTTAGGTGATGCATTCTTGCTACCCATTTTCTCCATTTTTCATTTGATTATTTACACCACATCATCTAAAAACAAAATCAACATCAGAAGGAAGAGGGGAAGGTACCAGCAGGACTAATTGCCTTTATATTGATCTTTTAGGCTCTCCATTAAGCATGCTTTAGGTCTATGAACTTTTGAGATATCTATAGCGATAGCATGAACATGTTAAATGGTATCCCTCACTCATTCTTAACCTTACCTTCTTTAACTTATCCCTATGCTTGGAAGGATTTCATTTCTACTGGCAAATGTCAGCAAACGTTGATTTCGCTGTGCACTCCCACACACCAACTAAAAAATATTTCCACCAATAATAGAAATGAACAGATAGGCAAAGTATGAAAAATCTTGCTTTAAAACTTAGAGTTTAAGGGTATTTACTTCATATATTTTGACATACAATATTGAAAAAGTGTTAATGGTAATAAAACTTTAATATTTTTAATTAATATCTACTGTCATTAATTATACCCCATAATTTCCCACCACTGTAAACATTTAAATTGATCAAAGATGCTTTAAAAACATTTTGTTGAAATTATTTAAAAAAAATCAAGTTCTGCTAAGCCTACTTATATCTGATCACACCAACTGATCAGGAAATGGATTTTGCAGTCTGTAAGAAATTCCAACGTTATCATCATGAACCAGGACCGAAAAGTCAAATTCTTGAAATATTTCACGGAACAAGATATCCTAAAATATTTTGTTTTGGAAACATCCAAATGACCTTTTCAAAACATATCATTTTTGACAAGGCTGAAATCTTATAATAAAAATGTAAATATAATCAACTAAACAAAGAAGTCAGAATGAAACATCCCATTTCAATTTCAAATGGTTTCAAAAAACATTTCATCAGCAATTGTCGAAACTGACACATTCCTGCAAAACATTTCAATTCAAACAGCATTTGCCACGGAAAACTCTTCCATCAAATATTGCAACCAGCTCTACTTACCACCAGCAGCTGCCTCTAAATGGCATTCATTTCAGGTCAGCTGGAGACGGTTTATTTCAGGACCATATGATATTTAGCACATACTCTTCAGAAGTAGCTCGTATGTGGCTCTTGTGAAAGAAGACTTTGGAAATTAATCTTGTGGACAAGGTGGTGGATCTGGAAGAAGGTCTCTGAAATATATTGGATAGGGACTAGATTTCCTGACATTTTGTCATATTGCACAACTCCTGCGACAACGGAAGATTGTACTATGTGGAAAAGAAAATTTCCCAAAATACGTTTAGAAGACTCAGTCATTAAGGAGTCCTTGGAGGAGGTCGGCAAGAGGGGAAAGAAAGAGAAACTATTGCCCATTGGTTAGGACACTGGCTTGGGTTGGGAGGTTTTCATGTTTTATCACTCTGAATCAGGCAGAGTAAGGATTTGAACCTGGTCTCCTCGATGTGGGCGCCCCAATCCAAAAGCTCAACTTTCAATTAAAAAATGGACATTTTCACACAATTCCATGTTTGCAAATAGGTTCAAAGGGTTTTGTTTTTATTCCAGTGGGAAACGAAGCCGAATTTCAACAGCTGTAAAGTTGCTACCCACCCGGAACTGTCACCCTCTGGACAGCTCTAATCTGATGTTCACATATCATCCCTTGAAGTTGGTCCCATCACCGAGGAATATCTGTCATGGCAGCAGGGGCCATGTAGAAGCAGGCAGAACTATAAAAAGAGAGGAGTTGAAAGGAGCAGGGTTATTATAGTATTTAGAGCTCAGCTCCTAACCCTGGAAAACGTGAGTTGGAATTACTGTCACACTGATCAATGTGATGCGCCAAGCCAATGGAATTGTTTCCTCAAGACTTGCAGGGCAAATTACTGAATTTTGTCATTTTATTTGACAAAGCGGTTGTGTCAGGCACCTGGTTTTATTACCCCATTTTACTCAGGTTGCCATCCACTTAAGCAGGACAGCTGCTGGGGACGCTAGCCACGCGGCATGGATAGCGAGTCGAGACCTCCATCATAAGGATAAGGAGGAGTGCTTGCTTCTTTTCAGTGGGCCTTTCAATTACACGGCTCCAAATGATCCGTTGAGGTCATGGCTCCCAGCTGCCATACTAACTCCATACTTCCCCTTCTGCAGCAGCATAGGCGCCGACTTTCAGATTTCCCTGAGGGTGCTCGACCCCCAGCCTGCCCCCATTCCACCCCTTTCCCCAAGGCCCCGCCCCTGCCCTGCTCCACCCCCTCCCTGAGCGTCCCACTCTTGCTCCGCCTCTTCCTGCCCCTGCTCCTCCCTCTCCGTCCCCCCATACCTCCTGCCCGCTGCTGAACAACGGATCAGCAGCGGGCAGGAGGAGCTGGAGGGGAAGGGGAGGAGCTGATCAGCTGGGCCCGCCAGTGGGTGCTGAGCACCCACTATTTTTTTCCCCCGTGGGTGCTCCAGCCCTGGAGCAGCCATGGAGTTGGCACTTATGTGCAGAAGGGAGTTTGAGAAACCATTTATCACATGTTCCATTACTATCACACCACCCTGTAATTCTCTTGATAAACACTGGAAGGATGAATGGATTAGCCTACTAAAATAGCCATTTTAAAGGGATGCCTCCAAGCCCAACCACTTCCTGGAAGTTGCTTCTAACCAGCCTCCCACCTGGCTGAGATGCCATCACTAAGCAGCCCCCCCTTCCCCACTCCCTTATAGAGTGGACTAAAAAAAGGATTTTTTTCCCCAAAATAAATATGATTTAATTTTTTTTTATATATTCTCAAAAATAAACCAGTTTAAATTTGAAATTATGATAATTTATGTTAAGGCCCAAATTTATTAAAATAAAATAAACATTCTGCATCACCGAGCCCTCAAATTTTAATGAGTTAAAGAGCCTTTTTAACTATAGATTGAAGAGGAAAAACATCTAACTTTTGAGGTCAACTCAAGCTTTATAATACATATGCTACAATGTGACTACTGCATTAAGTATCTATGAGAGTCGGCCTTGTCAGTGGAGCAAATGCTGGTATTTGTGTCTCTCCAACTGTAAATACGTGCAGCTTCAGTTGTGCAGGACAACTTTTGCCTTAATCACTTTTGCTTTGTTTGGTTAACAAATGCACAGTATAGTTCAGCCATTTGGACTAGTTCAAATTGAGAAACCAACTGAGAATTGAAAAAGCCAGAAAGCTTATTTTCATCCAAGCTATGAATTAAAACCAGCCGGGAGAGGATGAGATCTACTAATTCTAATTTTAAAACTCTCACTGAAATCAAGGGGAATTAGGCCTTAACCTACTTAGGTGCTTTTAAAACTCCCACTAGGTGCCTATCTGCATGTTAAGGTACTTAAATATCTTGAAATTCTGGCCCATGATGGCCAGAGACAGAATTAATTTACTACAGTTAAATATTTCCTTTAAGAAATCAGTTTTGAATGCAAAACATGTTTTGAGACTTAGTTTTTTCCTTATGTATCCAGGCATATTTAAGTGAGTTTTATTTTAATGAATAAAAACAAATTTCAAATGCTAATTTTATACAGTAATTGAATTCCAATTTCCATCCAAATGCACAAATGGACAAATCTTAATTTAAAAAAAAATCTAAAAAATGCATCATTCGCCATTTTCTACCATGAACAAATAAAGAATCTGAAAAAAATTATGCTAAGCTATATAACTGATTAAATTAAAGGCGTGTGGATATAGCATATCCTCCTGGTTAGCCAACAAAGTTCCAAATGTAGCATAAAGGCTTTATTTGGTTGCCAATCAACATGTTTTAATGGCCACGCCAACCAATGAGAATTAACATCTCTTTAGGAAAAGAACTAGAGTACAAAGCGGTCACGGATTCTTCAGTTTTCAAAGGAAAGTGGGGATCATTAGGACAGCTTAGAAAGAACTTTGAGATTTAGGGTTGAAGCGTACTATGCAAGAGCTAAAATATTTTATCATTTTGCTCTCCAAGGAGAAAGGGTCCTGCTCTCCATCTTATTTTGTATTCATTGTTTCCTTGGGTCATGTCAGTCCCAACGTGTTAGGTCTCTTTGAGATTTCACAGGCAAGAAGGCCTGCATCCACCTTACAGAAGTGTGTACTACTAATAAACCCTGTTGTATGCAGGGTTGTAGCTGTGTCGGTGCCAGGATATTAGAGACAAGGTGGGTGAAAAACAACAAGGAGTCTGGTGGCACCTTAAAGACGAACAGATTTATTTGGGCATAAGCTTTCGTGGGTAAAAACCTCACTTCTTCAGATGCAAGGTGGGTGAAGTCATCTCTTTTATTAGACTGACTTCTGTTGTCTCTTTCACCAACAGAAGTAAATAAAAAGACATTAGCTCACCCATCTTGTCTCTTTAATAACCCGTTAATCCCCACAACAAGAGGATAAAGAGTAAGAATTTCTAGTACTGAACTTGGTCCATGAAGACCATGTGCTGCTTCTCTTTTAAAACTCAACACAAAGCCTATTGAAGACTCCATTGATTTTAATTGGCACCAACTGGATCAGGCACTTTAAATTCCACCTCGTTTATTTCTCTCTCTTATCGTCTGCATGACTTGCTCATTCATGCCAAGGCAAGAAGGCCAGTGCCAGGAGGGAAGGGCATAAGGACACTAGAACTCAAGCTAGAGATTGCAAGGGTGTTACCTAAGAAAAACAAAACTGCATCGAAACATGCAACTGATAACCCACCATGGCCCGTTGTCATCTTGATCCATCTGTGTATTTGTTCAGATACATGAAAGCATTTCATGCCAATAGGCCTGTAACACCTTACTAATTGTTCTGACTACACATACAACGCCCCCCCACCCCAATCAAAAAAACAAGGGAGGGTAAAAATTCAGCTGACCTCTGAAGATTACCCATTATCTTAACTAAAGGGAAACGTTTTAGGGGGGAAATCTTGCAAAGGGGGTTCAGATTAGAGTTGGTCAAAAAACAGAGGGAACAAATTGACTTTGTTCAAAAAAATTAAATTGGGAACATTTGTAGCTGCTTCAGTTCAGATTCCCAAATAGCAAGTTCAGCACCTGTTTGATCTTTTCCCAACATGTTGCACTTTAAAATATCCCAAACCAAACTTATCTAAACCTGGAATTGCCTGACACCTGGGATCAGTTTGGGGCAGTTTTCTGTGAAGCTGAGGAATCCAATTACTGAGCTGGTAACAGGATAAAAAGCACAAAGGGACAAACCTACCCTTTGCAATTCACTTACTGTCCGCTAAGTGGATTTAGTCTAATTAATTAATGGAACACTGTACAGTATACAAAGCATGACGTTTTAGACTAGATAACAGTGCCACCTAGTGTACAATAGTGGGCTCTGCACCTGAGTACTTATGGAGGCTCCTTTGACTGAAGCCCTGTTGTAGCCATGGATAGTATTTGAGCTTCCTGAACCTATCAGAGCCGCCGACACGAGCTCAGCAAAAAGGCTAAAGGAAAAAATGTGCTTGTATTTTCTGTGGGTCTTGAACTTAAATTTCCCTTTGGGGTGGCCTTTGAGCTATACTGCCTGATTTTCAAAAAGTGACATGTGGGTTTCAAATTAGAGATTGGATTCTAAAGAGCTGGCAGGTAAAAACACATTTCTGTTTATAAATTTAGGCTGGAGCAGACCAGCAATTTAATACAAATTCCTAAAACTCCAACCTGGGTGTCATGGGGCATTGCAGGATTCAGTAACACAAGGCAACCATATTCCAACCCCAAGCGTATGGTAGAGGGTAACTAATTCCAATTCCTGGACTAATCAGTTTTCCATTTTAAGGTCCAACTGTGAGTTCAGACTATAAAACACACCAACTATTGGATACAAATTTTTTAAAAGGAAACCGGGCTGTTTAGTTATTTGCAAAACCATGTTGAGTTATAAGTATCTGACCACAAATTAGACAGAAGTTGCCACTGATGTGGTTTTTCCTTAAGAATTTATGGCGGTGGTAACGTAGTGTTGTAAAAAGAACGCTCGTGATCTATACAGAGCGGTGGTTTGTGATTGAACTAAAGCCTTTGGCATCCTAGCCCAATTCCTACCAATCGTTTTTTCCCCCCCTCTTTGGACACTTGTAAAATAAATGAATAGCACATCTCTGGAATAATTCTCAAGATCAAATGCTTGTATATTTGATGCATAGGGATTTTTAGTGGGTTTGATGGGGCTGAAAGGACTTTTAAAATATAGTTTCAAAATTGTTGCATATTTTCTTCAGAAACATGTGAAAACATAATTACCAATATGGCAAACTACAAACATCACAAGATCTTTCTTCTTACATGCCAATACACTAATAACGTGGCCCTAAATCCCCAGCTTATGCTATTTTGATAGTGCTTGTGTGACACCTGGTGGTCAAACCATAGATTGCAAAAAAATTGATCCCTCAAAGAACTCAGTCGAGAGAGACCCCTATCATGAACTCATTGCAGGGTTGGAGCCATATAGATAACATGTTTATGTAGGCCAGGATTTTCAAGTGACTAGTGATTTTGGATACCCAACATGTTTTTTAAGGGCCCGATTTTCAGAAGTCACTGAGCACCTACCCTCTGGAAATCTGACCCCTTTAAGGGGTCTCAGACTGGACCACCAAGAATGGAAGCATTCAAAAATCACTAGTTATTTCTGAAAATCTTGGCCATAATGTTTAGATAAGTCACTACTATTTTTTTGGGGTGGGGGTGGGGGGGTATTTTAAACGGAGAATATTAAAAAGATGGACGTTAACTGCTGAAGACGTGTATTTTTAGAAGGCATGAGAAAGACCGTCTTTGAAAAGATCTTAAGACAACCACAAAAATTCAGGCATCATCTTTTTATTAGGCTGAAGATTTTAGTATTTTTCATCTGCATAAATCAGACTCAAAGTTTAATAGGAAAAAAACATTAACTGAAGTATGGACCACTGGTATAACCCTCCCTACAGTATCTTGTTCCAGAACTCTGCATGAAAACATGCCTCCAGGCCTACTCTCTGCCCTGTAAAATGGTGGTTTTGAGACTGGTGCACCAACTGGCTGAGAAACAAAGCAACACAGGAATGTTACATTCATTTTTCATTAAAAAAAGTCTCCAACTATACATATCCCAAGAAGAACATGAGAAGAAGTTGGTATTTCTTTAAAAGTAGGTTTCAGAGTAGCAGCCGTGTTAGTCTGTATCCGCAAAAAGAAGAACAGGAGTACTTGTGGCACCTTAGAGACTAACACATTTAAAAGTAGCCAAGTCTCTGCAAGTGGGACAGTTTTAAAACAAGGATTTTAAAAGTCGTTTGACTACTTGGAGACTGAAGGGGGAATCTTCTTAGTTCTCCGACAGGCTCCAGCCCACATGGTGCTCCCAGTAGAGGAGGAGGCTGCTGCAGCCATCCATTCCCCCTGGGCTGGCTCTACAGTGGAGATCAGATGCCCTCACACAGAGTGGTGGTAGAAGGAGACAGGGTTTCTAACGGCCCACGTACAGAGAGCGTCGCCTCTTCAGCTGTAATCAGTGCTGCTGGAGTCCGTTTATTTTAACTGCAAACATTAGGTAAACAGTGAATATTTCACTAGTGAACAGAACTCCTCTATGATCCAGATGTGCAGGACTGAATGGCAGTGTCTTCGGGCAGCGCACATCTCCCCTCTTTAAAGGACCCTGGCACCGGAGCAGCTGCTCCAGTAAGATTCTCAAGTGACCGTAGTGACACGGCAGGGGAGTGCCATGGTTCAGTGCGCTGTTGAACTCCACCATACACAGCTCTTTGTGCTAACACTTTACTTCCCAAAAAGGTTTGCGTAGTCAGGAAGGATGGGCTTTATATGCACCTACAACAGAAACAAAACTGGACTTACCTTGTACTCTAAATTCTGTCCTTTATGTAGCTAAACAATTCATACATCTTTAAATGTCAGTTCCCCCGGGCCTCCAATTTACCTCCTTGCAACTTTTGGTTAAAGGCTCCGTAATGACTTCAAAACCTCTCCCCCACTTCAAGAGCTTTGGTAACTTAACAGAGCTGTGGAAACAAACTTAAGAGTGCAGAGTCTCTTTGGAAACAATTGGGACCTTAACGAGTGAACTAATGCCATGTTTGAAGAGACAAAATAAACACTAGTCAGCTGAATCAAATCTGGAAAAAAAAAATCACAGGAATGAGCATTGCCCAGAATTTCAGGGGGGGGAATTCCTTGCTTGTGTTCAGAGGAAACAAGTTAGTTTATTTTTCAAGATATTTTACTCAGTTTCCAACAATATAAGTTGCATGTTACGTGTTCAGAAGACTAAATTCTATCCCCAAATGCTTCTAGTCTGTTGCTTGCAAAATCCATTAAGTTCAGGCAGAAGCAAGCCAGACTCATCTCTTTTGCTCCTGATGCCTATTACATATAAATAGTAATTATTGTTTCTGGCAAGGCTCTAGTGTCTCTTATGATTTTGTATTTTAATGATCTGATTTCTTAGTACTGTCTACTGGAAGAATATATTTAACAAGCATCCACACTTCCTCCACGAGAGGGTTTTTAAATTATGAATGTAATAAAGACAAGGATGTTGCCAGATGATTAATAGCTTAAAAAAACATTTCTTACTAAGCCGTCATTTTCCCCCATTTGCCACACATTCAATCCCTCTACATTTTTGTAACATTCAGCAAGAGATGCACAGTTTAACTCAAGAGCTACATAACCAAGTTAACCAGCAGTGCTATTTTTGTTTCATATAAAAGGAGTAAAAGCAAGTCAAGTTCTACCTGTTCTACTGACAGATCTACATTGTTTAAGTACCTCCTTAGTATAAGATAGATGTCTACTATATGCAGCTTTCTTCTATTTAATGCATACAAGATGCCTCATTTTGCAAATTGATCACAGCTCAAACTACAGAAAGTTGTAACATTGCACCCCTAGAGAACATCCAAAAAATAAATAAAATAATAAGTCATTGTCTGCAGTTCAGAGTTACTGAGCTCCTGGCAACATTCCCTTAAAATCATTTTAATTTTGTTTTTAAAATGATAAAGGTGAAAACACACTGCTCAACGACAATAGGGTCAGTGCTCAACCGTAGTACTTTCATACAATGCAAAAACACACCCAACTATAGCTGTGATTTGGGAAATTTATGAATCTAAGTCACTTTCTAATGTTTGGGGTTTTTTTAAGTTTCCATCTTAACTTGAACAAAAACCTACAGTGGCTACAACAACAAATACTCAAAACTCCCAGGAAATAGAGGTGGGGTAGATATTATACTAGAGATAAAATGCAAACTAGCAAAAGAAAGGCAGTTTTTCCAAGTATGCCTAATCATCACAAGGGAAATACAGAAAGTATGCACCATGTCTCACTTGCAACCCGCAAAAAGGGCACGGTAAGACCGGAGGGACAGCATGTTGCAGTCAGTATTACGGTTCAGCCTCCGTTCAGCAAGATACTTGCAGACAAGACGACCACACCCAGGCTTAGACACACTCTTAAGTACCTTGTGGAATCTATTTCCTTTACGTGTATTTACATCAGCAACAGAGTCCGTCATTTTAAACTAGAGATTCACACAAACTAAAAATAGGGAATAAAACTGATTGGCAATTGTGGTTTACATGTATTACAATTCGGGTAGGGTGACCAGATGTCCCGTTTTTATAGGGACAGTCCCGATATTTGGAACTTTTTCTTATATTACCTATTACCCCCCACCCCCATCCCGATTTTTCACACTTGCTATCTGGTCACCCTACAATTCGGGTAGTTTGAGTTATACCAACAATCTCAAAATAGGTAAAGCCCCCATTTCGTGCTTGTAGTACAATTTGACTGTTGACTGGACAAATCTCTTCAGAACAAGATCTGGTATTTGCTATGTATTAGACCATCCAGTTTAGAGCGGTTTATGGAACTCTCAAATACCACATGAATGGAATTGCTGACAGCCTTAACTACAGCCAAATAAATATGCCTCTTATAATAAAGGCACTCTCCACGCATCTGAAGCACTATACGAAATAGCAAACTGACTGCAGGTTAGTGAACTCCATCTCCTTTCAGGGATGAGGAGCATTCTTGAACAAGACTTAAACTGCCTACGTTTCACAATGTAAACACTCCAGTGTGTCATGCCCATGATGAACTGCAGCCCGACACTAACAATTATGTAAGTAAAGTGTGCATTTAATATCTTGGTTCAACTTTCCTGGCATTCCTTTCTCAGATTCCCCGCATTGGAATGTTAAGCTGCATATTTGAGTGTCTACAGTGCCCCATAATCAACTGAAATTAGCATACTTCTCGGCAAGCCACTGGCTGACAAGCTGGCAAATAGATGAGTTTAGAGAAACATGCATCCGACTCTCCACTTCACTAACGTCACAAGGCTGCAGATTAAAGATGCAAGATCCTTTTTTTAAATCAAGAAATGTGCATATATGAAATCATTTCAATGCATTTGTTTTCCAGTTAAATATGAGGTTTATAAATGCGCTGTGCTACGGCTGATGCCACCAGCTAGCGGGCCTAGACTCTTCCCCCTCTCCCATTTAGTGTAATTGAATTTGGGTTCTTAGCAAGTAGGCATCAAGCCAAAAGACAGCAGGAAAAGGTCCAATGTGTAAGTCATGAATGGAAAACCCTAAATTCAGAGATCTAGGCCAGTGGTTCTCAAGCCATTTGCGGCCCAATCAGCACAGAGCTGCGGTCCATCCATCCTCAGGGCCATACAGGTAGTAAATATATTGTGTCGATGCGGCCCACGTAACACAGAGAGAGCTTAATATGTGGCCCACAATGGTAAACAGATTGAGAACTACTTATCTAGGCATAAGTCTAGATCAGGGGTTCTCAACCTGGGGGTCGTAACCACCCTGCCTTTCCCCTACTGCTAAATGGGAGGGCGTTCTGAGATGGTCCTGGTTTGGAAGAGATTGAGAATAGGTTGATCATAAGAAAAGGTTCCAAAACATAGGCCTCTCAGTCCATCAAGTGACCAAAGATTCCAGTGAATTAGGAAATCAAATACTCATGGACACGGACTCCTCTATGGAAAGTGCTCGATCATTTCTGATCCGAGAACAGACTTGCTTGGGAATCTCACATTCTGAGAAGTGTCCCACTTGGCATACCACCAACATACCATATATACTCGTTCACAAGCCGAATTTTTTTTAGTAAAAAAGGGAAGCACCAGAGAAGGGGGTATAGAGAACAGGTATAGAGAGGGAGAGGTGGGACACAGCCCCTCCCCACAACAGAGGCAGCAAGGAGAGGCAGCACACCCAGAAGGGAAGAGGCGGGGCCAGTGTCTCTCCACTTCTGGCCACGCTGCTCTCCCCCCAGCCTCCCGAAGCAGCTGCAGCCGTGCCGCTCAGCCCGCCCCCCAGAGCAGGCTGTGGCCACGCCGCCGGAGCACACTGTGGCTGTGCCATCCGGCCCAGCCTGCTGGAACATGCTGCGGGCGCCGCCCGGTGTGGCCCACCGGAGCAGGCTGCGGCCGCGCTGCCCAGCCTGCCGGAGCAGCTCCAGCCAGACCAGAGACATCCTCCCCAGATAAGGTGGGAAGGGATGGGATGGGGAGAGTGTGGGGGTCCTGGACTAGGGGGGGTCTTGTGGGGGTGGTCACGGGGGTTACTCCCCTGACTCCCAGCTTCTCCCCCCCCAAAAAATTTCCCCACCAGTTGCTGTCCCGGCCTGTCAGGGTAAGCAGTTGGTGCACCGGGACACTGTTTACTTAGGTTTACCTCCATGCCTGCAGACGCTCGAGGTAAACAAACTGTCTCGGCCCGCCAGCGGCTTATCCTGATGGCCTGGGAGCCAAAGTTTGCTGACCCCTGAATTATAGGGTTGGCTTATGAACGGGTTATAAAAATTTTCCATTTTTACTTATCCATCTTGGGGGGTCGGCTTATAAACGAACCAGCTTATGATCGAGTATATACGGTAATTCATTTTTTAAAAGTTGCCTCGCCTCTCGCCAATATCCTGAATTACAAAAGCGGACATCTAAAATCAAAACGACTTGCCACCATTTATGTGATTTAGTCTTTGCATTTCACTCACCTTGGACAGCAAAACTAAACTAAGTTTCATTTTTGGTTAAAGGCCAACGGATGCAATTTTTGGTCCCAGACACTAGGACAGGTGTGCTGGGGTTGTATTCACAACAGTGTAGGGGAATGCCTAAATAAATCCATGGACTTTTCTAAACCAAGATGCACCAAGTTTAAATGTTGAGCTTACAACTACTTAGGCCTTGAACCAAGTGCCCAATTCAGCGAAGTATTTGAGCAAGTGCCTAATTTTAAGCATATGCTTAAGAACCTTGCTGAATTGGGCCGAAGGCTTGATGCTGCAAGCCCTTGTGTGGTGTACGGTTGGGAGCACAAGGCTGTTGCACTATGCATGAGCACAAAATAAGACTAAGTGCTAAGCATAATCCTCTGCACAGAGCAGCCCCTCTGGGCCTACTCCCTTACTTGAAAAAATTACAGTGTAAAGAAAGGGGAGCAGCAGAGCATGGTGAGAAAGTGGGCGAGGAGATGCCATGCATAGGCATTTAGTTATATGCTCTCTCCTATTCAGTCTCAAGCCGGCTACTAGGAGTTGGTGTGGTGATGTCACCAATGCAGCATCAGATTCCCCTGCGTTCTGTCTTGCAACATTCCTACACCACATGGGGCAGGATCAAGTCTCTAGTACAGGGGTAGGCAGCCTGCGGCACGCGAGCTGATTCAGTGGCACTCACACTGCCCGGGTCCTGGCCACCGGTCCGGGGGCCTCTGCATTTTCATTTAATTTTAAATGAAGCTTCTTAAACATTTTAGAAACCTTATTTACTTTACAGGCAACAATAGTTTAGTTCTATATTATAGACTAATAGAAAGAGACCTAAAAACGTTAATGTATGACTGGCACGCGACACCTTAAATTAGAGTGAATAAATAAAGACTCGGCACACCACTTCTGAAAGGTTGCCGACCCCTGCTCTAGTATATCTTAGCTCAGTGGTGGGCAACCTGCGGCATACCGTTTCCACTGGCCGGGAACAGCGAACCGCGGCCACTGGGAGCTGCAGGCAGCCGTGCAAATGTAAATAAATGGTCTGGCAGCCTGCTGCAGGTTGCCCACCACTGTCTTAGATTGCACACTTTTTTGGGGCAGGGACTGTATCTTTTTGTTCTGTAGGTACAGCGCCTAGCACAATGGAACCCTGGTCTGAGATGGGAGCTCCTAGGTGCTGCCATGCTACAATTCATAAACAAAAGAGATGAAAAGAGTGTTTAAGATAGTCAAGTACCATGAAGAGGAGCGGAAAGATGCTTTTTGACGGAATTAAAGTTATAGAATTGGGGTTGGGGGGGAGGGGGAAGAGAGAGAAAAGAGAAATGGGATGGACAGAACAGCTAGAAGGGAATCCGATTTCAGAAGAGAGACCCAGAAGGAAGATGGCTACAGTGAAAGAGGAACTGAAACGCAACACTTCACCTTAGCCTATTTATAGAATTTACCTAAGATGTGAACAGTTGCTAGTTACCAAATCCAACGTTAAAACTAAGTTTTGCATCTTCAGGGTCAGCTTCATCACTCCCCCTCTAACACTCTAAGACACATGCACAATCATCAAGGCTCCCAAAGCACATATGAACATACTGTCAATCTGAATAGCTGAATATCTCCATGTTTTATTATACAGTCAAGTGCCGAAGTCTCATTTGTGCAAAGGCTGCTTTTCAACCACAGGGAACAGGGGGATAACGACAGCTAGATAAATGTTAACAGAGAACAATTTTTTTATTAGTGACTTCAACTCTATTCAAAGGGGGGTCTCCACACAAAGTCTGTAGGCAGATTTATCCAGCCCTCCCCCCACCCCCCAAAAAGCGGGCATTCAGTACTACACAGCCACAATGAGAAAAATGGAATAATTTGAGCTTTCAAAAAAAGGTTCTAGCTGCTCTTTTTTATGGCATTGAATTTTTTTGATACATTCAAAGCATTATTGCCTCAGAAAACGGATCATGCATCTTTATGTTGTCAGACAAATTTTTAACCTGTATTCTGTCATTTCTAGCTACATTTCAAAGGTGCACCAAATCTACAGTTTTATACCTTTTTTTAGTCGCATGCTTTGCCTATATGCATGCGTCGATAATAAATATTAAATACAGGAAAGAACATAAAAGAGGAAACCAAACTGACATTAGGAATATTTTGTGGCAGCTCTGTTAAGTCCTGCAGAAAAAGTTGAGGTAACATCGTGGCCACACCACTCGGCTGAGAGTCATTTGAAATTCACGGAAGTTTTCAGAAATTCAAGTACACAAACACCAGCTGGAACTCTTCAGAAATGCCAGAGAAAAGGCTCGACATTTTTTTTTTTTTATTGTTAATCTATTAGCTGGCGCTCACACAGCTCCTTGTAAATCCTTTTTCTTACTCGTGGCATATCTTCCTGGGAGAACTGAAAAGGCTGGTCTAAGGCGAGGCACTTGCAGTACTGAGGAAAATGAAAAAGCTTAATTGAAACAGGAAAATTGACAAGAAAAAAAGCCACATAACGCTTTAAAATTACACTCTTACCTGGAGCACAAAAACCCCACAGTCACTGTCATTTTTCTGTTGTGGAATGCACTGAGGGAGGAAAAAGACGCAAGACATTAAATGACATGTCTTTAGCCCTCCTTCAGTTTTCACTCTATGTTCTATTTAAAATCCAAAATGCGATTTTGCAAGATTAGGGAGTTCTTTTTATTGAAAACTGGTGACTCTGCAACACGTACAGCTTGAGTTGCAATTACTTATTTGGGGCCCAGTCACGCCAGGGGAGGCAAACGCAGCACCTTGTTAGGATCATGCCTAGTATTTAAGAGAGTAGATATTTTATGACCGATAAATTACAGCTCTCCCTCCTATATCTGGTGTTTAATGACCAATTCAGGATCGCTTCCTCTCAATTACTTTAAATAAATATTTTAACATTACTGTCTACTTTACTCAGGTCAGACTTCAAGACATCAGCAAACTCACGCAAGCCTAGAGAAATGTTTCCCTAGGTATTTGTGCTATAGAAGGTGGATCCCCATCCTCCCCACAGATCTTGAAGGAAGCAATGGGCAATTTATGGGCAGGCCATTGCAAGGTTTCAGTTAGTGGCCTGCACACTGCACGGTTGCTGGCCTGGAACGATGCCTGCAAAGAGACAGTGAATTCACTGCAAATGACAGCCTTTAATTTCCTGGCTATGCCAGATCATCTCTCTCTCTTTTTTTTTTTTTTAATACTTGCAACTCACTAGCTCTCAGACATTCATATTTCCTTTAAATCCAAAGCATTGCAAGAGGAAAAATGATACTTTCCTAGAGCCAAAATCATCCACCTCACAGGGCTACACAGAAATAAGGGGGAGACGTGCATCTGGGATCCTCTCAGCATTGCCCTGGAACCTAGAAATAGCTCCGGTGAGTGGGGAGCCGTTGGGAGACCGTCTAATGTTCAATGACCTGTTTTATATCCTCAGCCATTATGGGGCAGTTATGCAAGTCACAAATTCCCTCGTTCGCATTTCACACAAGTTGTTCCCTTTTATCACTGCTAGACATAGTTTATTTGTTAGCGAATATAGTGCTGGTGAAATGTGCCAGACGGACAGCCCTGGAGACCAAAGCACTCTGTCTATCCACAGCATATATACAAAGCCCTCTGTCTATCCACAGCAGTAGTTGTCTTTCACTTCATACTGTCCCCTGCTGATGTGCTTCAACCTTTGGGAGCAGTCACCTCTAAAGAGGAGAGGAGCTGGTCTCTACTGAACACACAGTTCTTTACCCCTGTGCCAACATGGGTGCTGACTGTAGTGGCTTTTGCAATGTGAATAACTTCTCCACCAGGGTCTGGGCGGAGGCCACCAGCTCACTTAATAGGAGAGAGAGGCCTGGTGGGATCTGAACGAGCAACCAAGAGCACATTAGCAAGCCCAAGTCATCCAGCTTCTTCCTTTTCGTTCATTTAAAAATAAGTATTTACTGCTTCTTTAAAATAACGTGGATTTAAAAGTGAAGGCGGCCCACGCAAGAGACTCAGCTTGTAGAAGATTCACACCGGGGTTTAGAGGGGCTGGCACTAACCTTTGTAACAGCAGTTTGCCATCCCTGAAGAAACTCAGGATGATTCTTCTCTCTTGCTTCAGTCAGTAAATACTTTCGTATGTTCTTAAAAAGAAAATCAGAGCCTTACGGTTACACACAAATTAAAGCCAAGGAGAAAGGCATGCGGGTACGTTTAACCAGCGTGAGCTTGGCCCTTGTGCTTAACCCAGCTCTAGCGGTTAAGGAGAGAACTAACTGGCTTCATTGAGCACCAGAGCTGGATTTGGCCCTCCAGTCCACGCAGAAACGCAGTGGAAACCCCACCACACTTGGGACAATTAAAAGTAGATTGGGCAAAGTGTTAGAAAATGAACTGTAGAGAAGAATTTTGTACTGGCAGGAAGATGCACTAGATGGGCTAGCCTTGTCCAGTTTTAATTTATTTGATTGGCCGAGCTTGTGGGGCCCTGACACACAATTTGATTGCATTTCTCTCTTTGAACGTCACATGATAACTTTTGACCGCTGCATCCGATCAATTCCAAAGTTTCAGGGCAGGTTCTCGGCATCAATACATAGAAGCCTACTGATTTGGGGGAGGAGGGGGGGAATCGGAAAATCCAAAAGGGGGGAGGGGGACAGCATCTGGTTAGCAGAGCCACAGCTTCAACCACCTCTGTAATTCTCTATAAATCAAAGAACTGGTTGTTGGCAGAAATGAATACAGTCCAGCATAACCACCTCTCTCATTTTACCATGTCCCAATTAAGCTTACAATGTTGACACCCTTTAAGAGAAAGAAAAGAAAAAGGAGAATAAAAATGGGGGGGGGGGAAATAGGGAGTCACACGGAACCCCTGCCAGGGGAGAATGGGGAATTGTGGCATGGTGAAGATTGCAGAAAGTCCCTGAAATACATGGGAACGGGAGGGTGGCACACAGGGAGCTTGTGAACAATGGGAATGGAGGGATGCAAGAAGCCCCCGGTGTCTGCAATGAGCATGGCCTACAGAAGCAAAATGTGCAACTCTCTAGTTCTATAAACATCAGGGTATGTCGACACTACAGCTGTGCCGTAGATGCTTCCTAGATGGACGGAAGGGGTTTTCCCATTGATGTAGTTAATCTACCTCTCCAAAAGGTGGTAGCTTGGGCAATGGGGCCTAGCTGTGTCTATAGGAGGGGTTAGGTCCACCTAACAACGAGCTGCATTTTTCATAGCTTTGACTGATGTAGCTAGGTCAATCTAAGTTTTAGGAGTAGGTGAGGCCTCAGCTTTATCTTCGGCAGTTGCTGATGGGAAACTTATTTTAATTCTGACGTCCTTTCTGTGAGCTCTGTGAAATACTCTGCCTTAATACACACTACACACACTTCAAAGCTGCAGCCTGCTGTATTAGCAAGCAATTAGGTCAGCTTGGCAAAACAGCCACTAAAACTGGTCAGTCCAGGCCAAATTACTTGCCTATGTTTTACCATCATGATTGAAATATTATCAATCGACCAGACATTTAAGAAAAAAAATACTGGTACCTGCACTCCTCAAAAAAATAAAACAAAACGATCTTTGGTTCACAAGATGTGCAAACGGCTATCTTATTCCTCTTTGAACAATGGATTTCTCTTACTGTACTAGGCTTTAAGCAATTGTTTTTGTGGGAGTGCTACAGAAGAGAACACAACAGAAAAAGTTTGCTAGACACAGATTGGTTGTATAAATATGGCAATGGCAGACCTGGGCTTTATTCCCAGGTCTGGCACAGAGTCGCTGTGACCTTGAACAAGGTCCATGTCTCAGTTTCCCCATCTGTCAAAGAAGTTAATAACTCTCCTGGACCTTTGTAATCACTTTGAGAACTGGATGAAGGCAACAGAAGTGCCCAGTATTTATTTTATTTTTAGTGCATGCACAGAGATTACATAAAGCACGATGCCTCCAAAACCTAGACTTATTTTGGATAGGATAAAAATTTAATTCTTAAAGCAAGGATCCAAGCACTTTAAGCGTAACTATAATAATTCCTCTTACCTCTACACAAAATTTAAAATGAATGCCTTGGGAATCGTAAAATGAAATAATTCGGTTAGGGATGTTCACAGTAATGAGGGACCAGTGGACTTCCAGGTGAATAGGAATTAACAGGAGAGTCTTTTTGAACAAGTCCACCTGACAAACAAAACAGTAAGTATTACCAAACAGGGGAACAGACCACGTGCAAGTTAAATACGCTTCCCACAACATTGTATTTCTTTTAAAACAGAACATCTTTGCCCTCTCCTGACCCTGAAAGTTCTCTTCTTTTAACTCCCTCCAAGAGCTCTTCACGCGGGCATTTCAGTCACACGTTTGTGTCTTGTACTAGATGCAAGACATTGTTGCAGTCGAAAAAAACAACAATGAACACTGTGGGGGTTCCACAATTAGTCTTCACCTGCAATTGCAACCAAGCACACTCGATTTACGTGTTACAACGGAGGGTGGCGTGGGCACTCACGTTAACTAACATGGCTAACACAACCTGCAAGCAAGCTAGGCCATTTATACATCTTCGGTAAGGACGTTTCTGCAGTGAGAACTCAGCTGATTTGTACCGACTCTGCAGTGCTGATGGCGGTAAAAATGGGTCAGCAGATTAAGCAATCAGGACTCAAAGAAACCACACAGAAACAGCATGCCGAGGCACTTTTCTGACCCGTATTCACTGTAACATAGCACTTTGTTCTTGCCCAGTGAACTGCAGCTCGGACAATGAAGAGGCAGAGATACTTTCCAGGGCAAAGATTTTCTTCCTGTGTCTGCACACTGCCTAGAACATTCGGTGTGCTTCTATAAAGTCCAATAAGCAATATAAAACAGGGCGTGACTCTCCATTGCAAAGTCAATGAAAGAGGAGGCTAATATACCATACAGTGCCTAGCACACCAGGGTCCTGTGCCATGACTAGGGCTATGCAGTGCTACTGTAACACACACAAAAAAATCAATAGATCTAGTCCACAAGCAAGGAATCAGAGGGCATAGGGAGCGACAACAACAAAGTTTCGGGTAAGGGATGACGGCATCTTAACGTTGAGGACAACAGTTCCTTAAGGAAGGTTTTACATGCTTACGTTGTTTAATTCCTAGTGCTCGGAAAGGCAATGGAAAGCAAAAGTGGATTTCCAGATCCCCATGCACTAGATTTTGGTTTACACGAAGAGCCATTACACACAACGGAACATTCGGAAGGCACAGTGAACAACTCATCCTGCATCATTAATGGAGCACAGGCAATTATTGGATTAGGATACTTTACCCAGCAGCAGAGGTACTGCAGTCAGACAGGCAAACAAGGGAGAAGGACTAATACCACCTTAAAAATCATATGGAATGGCGGGCTCTAAACAACATGGCAAAGTTGAGAACACGCCCTTTTTTTTTTTTTTTTTAAAAGAGTAGATTAGGATTTATTCTTTTGGAAGTAAGCCATTGGAACTGCTTTGGTCTTCAACTGCACTGTCCCCCTCAATCTTCTCTTTTGTCCCCCAAAAGCACAATATTGGTAGAATCTTGTTGTGTACACCAGAAACGCAGAAGAAACAGGACACTGGACTAACTGGACTGGTCTAATCCTGCAGGGTAATTCCTATCTATTTTTAAAAGCACTACGCAATTGGTACAAAGCATAGCGTCCATGCTATAATACTACGAGTGGGAGAGGGGCGGGTTACATCTGTCGTAAGGAAATAAAGTGTCCGTATGAACATTAGTGGGTAACACACGATGCAAACAAGCGGTCAGACAGATACACTTCTACACCGATATAATGCGACCCGATATAACACGAATTCAGATAAAACGTGGTAAAGCAGCGCTCCGGGGGGGGGCGGGGCTGCACACTCCGGCGGATCAAAGCAAGTTCGATATAACGCGGTTTCACCTATAATTAAATCACTAAGATTTTTTGGCTCCCGAGGACAGCGTTACATAGGGGTAGAGGTGTATTGCTACAGCAGTGCCTCACGTTCCTCTGTAGGCCAGGCTGCATATCCCATGTTGCACCACAGTCTCCCCTCTTGTAATCCAGACAGGGGGCCCAGCCTACAAAGGAGAACTGGGACATTAAGCAACCAAACTACAACTCCCATGAGGTGTTGCACCAACGTATGCAAACTAAAATATTTGGGTTTTCAGACAACAATTTTAACATTTTTGCAGAAAACAGACACTTTTCCTGAAAAATGTTTAGTCATAAACCCAATTTTCAATGCTAAATGCTCAACAGTCCTTGAAAGTCTGGCCCTCTGCCTTTATATCTGTACTTGAATTGTGAGAGTTATTAGTATCAGCATTTATATAACAATTTTTTGTGACAGCCTATTGCTTTTATTACAAGGGAAATGAAGTTTCCCCTCAGTGCAGTGGTGCGGTAAGAAACAGGGATCTACTTTGGAAGGGACCCTCAACAGTTTAGGGCCTGACTTTAGGGATTTTTTTAACAAATATTTTCAGGTTACTTTCATGTAATACAGTCCTGTCCCCATCTGAACACTCACCAACAATGATGTGAGCATAATCAATAGTGCTCTAGAACATGAGAACCAAAAAGTGACTAGTCTAGTTTCACTTACCAAGCTTTTGCAAAATGTATAAAGTACACCACTGACCATAGTGAAAAAACAAATTAGAATTTAATAAGTCCAGTTTTAATAAGCATTTAATAGTAAAAGATTTGGATCATCTAAACAGTATCCCTTTAAAGACCACTGGTATATTAAAAAAAAAAGTCACATTTCACCACAGGGGAGGTAAACAGAAACCTGATAGCTTTTCAATTCCTTTATTAAAGTACACTACAATTCCTATTTGAAGATGGGCTAGCCTGATTTTTTTGTTTAATACCCGTGTTAAAATGTGGCTCTACTGTACACGCAGTCTCTAAAAATGCTTTGTGCGGTTTCTTGTTTGTCATCTCTAAATTTCCGTACCAAATGTGCAAGCGTTTACAAATAGAGATTTTTTTTTTTCTTTCAGCTAACAGCCCCATACAAACCAACTTGACTTCGAGAAGCCAGGCTGAATTCTTTGTCTCTCATACACCATCACCAGCAAGGAGGGGTTTTGCCATCCAAACGGAGTTGTTAGCTACCACCCCTTTTTGCTAAGCTCCAAATGATAATGAAACTTTAAAAAAAACCAATTCTATTGATGATGCTGAAGGAGGACTAGAAGGCTTGTCAGCTGAGCAGTACTGAGAGGAGTAACAAGCAGTAAAACTTTCTTTTGTTACTTGGTACTAATGTAATTTCAAGTTAAACATTTTCTTGTGAGCGGGGGAGAAATGCGAAGTATCAGCATCCAGTGGTCTATTCTATACAAATGATAAGCAATCGACAGAATTAAATGGTACCTTTTTAGTCCATCGTTTTACACCATTATATCCTTTGGTTACCAGCTGTCTATGAAAAAAGCTGTTAAAAAAATGAACCTAGAAAGACAAATTAAAAAAAGAAATGAGGGCTAAAAGTGGTAGTCATGCCTAACATAACTTCGACATAATTAAACATCTAGCTGGCTAATACACAAGAACTGAAAAAGCAAAACAGCAAAAGAGACAAGCAAGTCTACAGATGTTTTAGCAAACCTTAAATAGCTACTGCTGTTCTTTAGAATGAAGAGAAACTCTCTATTTCCCTAGAACATATGATGCGAAGCAGTTTATTTTTTGAACTTGGCATTCCTAAGCCTATGACATGCAGCTGCAATCCTTTGTTTAGGGAGAAGAGGCTAAAGAAGAGTTACAGATATTATTCTCCTGCATTCCAGGGATTAAAATCACTGGAGGATTGGGGAAAATCATATTTTCCCATCCTCCCTACATAACTTGCTGGAAACGCCTTCCATTTTCTGCTATGTGACTCAGAACCAAATAATTTGATTGTCAAAAGATATAAAGTTTAAGACACAAAAATATGGACATCAGCGTTCAACCCTCTGGCCAGTTGCAGACTTCACAAAAATGCTTCTGAAATATAGAATACTTCTTTGTCTACTGTGTTACATCTTTTGCAAGTAACTACAACCTACTGTTGTGGCAAAAGGTTGTAGATTTTTACAGTTAAAACAATTCTTTAGCATTAGGTTAACACTTGTGTTAGCATCTCAATTAAAGGAAGAGATTAATACAAAATGAAAAGCTATAAGTCACATTTTATGCAGTTTTACAACATCCGTATTTAATAATCTTGCTGGTACTGAGGAGGTAGAAATTATTGCTTGAAAAAAGCTGGATAGTTCAGCATTTGAAAATGCTGGATAAAACCTATTAGTTATGCCAACAGAAACTTCTAACTGCATTCTACAAAGTACTAGAACAAGATCTCCCATGAGGATTTAAATTATGCACTATAAAAAGTGGGCACAGGCAGACAGATACACTCTCCAATACCACAGTTCTGGTTCATGCACTGAAAAGCAGAGAGAATACTAATGAGGAATCACTACCACCACCAATCAAAGAAGCAGTGCTCTACATTCTGAGCGAGAACATTAAAGGGTTGCTATACTCTGTGCAGCCAGCCAATCTAAAAATGGCATTGTGTGGTTTCTTTGTGGTCTCAGTGATTCCATATTCAATTTGTTCAGCTTACAAGTAAACAGATGGTTCTTCTAACTGTCAGTGCTACAACCAAACTCAATCCAGAATCTGAAAGTCAAGATGGGTTTCTTCTGCCCTGAATGTCAACACCAACAATGAGAGACACTAAAGCTGGAAAGTAGTTAAGAACTCTGTTGATGATGCACGAGCCAGAAGAGAATCCAGCTCGCTTTCGTAATTTTTGTGGCTCTGCGAGCCTAAAAGGAATAAAAATTTGTACCGGTAAAGTGAACAAAAGACTGACTAAAGGCAGCAGATCTAGTGAGTACAGATGGGCTATTTTTACACTGTCACTTTGAATCATCATAATGGCATTTTAATCTGAGTTACACCTCCCTCCTATTTGACACATATACCTATGGTCTTATGCCATCTCTCCCTTTCTACCCCATAATGGGCACCTTTTCACAATGCTCACCTTGTCAGGGACTGCATCCATTATGAGTTCACCATACATATTAATAATCTGCAAGAGTTAGTAAAAATTATAATTTGCACAAAAATAACATTGTATTACTGAAAGTAAATCCAAGATTTGAGAGGGCATCTAAAAAAGCACACACCTTTTTTCTAACAAGAAGTTGACTAATTAGAGTAACATTCTATTATACTCTGGAATCAACAATGGGCTGCTAGAGCAGACATCATATAAGCAGATGCTTAAAGACTGCCTCAGTGTGAAATGTTGGTTTAATTCAATTGAAGTCTACTGAGGCACATCTGGAGGACTGCTACTCTCTGTTTTTTTGGCTATGGGCCCTGCATTGCTGTTACTTTCTCCTCTTCTAGCTAAGTGGGAGGAAATACTATCTTTTCGCACCTGCAACCACTGTCTTCTTGAAGAGGAAGTACAATGTGGTTGCATGAGGACAGGTCTGGGAGTCAGAAACTCAAGTTCTTTATTACTGGGTCTGCCAATGAAAAGCCACTCGACCGCTCTGCCTTAGTTTCCCATCTATGAAGCGAGGATAACAGTGACCTACCTCACACAGGGGGGTCTGAGGATTAGCTAATATTTTTTAACACTTTGAAGAGGTAAACATAAGCATCTCTAACCTGGTCATTTAGCCAGTTCTGACCATCCAGTGTAGCCAGATCATCCATATCTAGCATGTGCTTATTATAGAAGACCCGGAAATTGCAAGTGGAAGATTTTGGATGCCTTGTCCGATACTTCATGATTTCCCTGCTGATAAAAGGCTTTCTGAAACAGAATTGAAAAGGTAGAGACATGGATAAAGATATTCCAGGTCAGACCAAATGGAGCTGTTCCAGCAGGTGTCAGTTTCAATCTGGAATGTAAATTAGTGTGTCAAATAACTTTTCCTTTACAAGTACCAGAATATATTACAGCTACAAACCTATGGGAGAAATCTTCATTAAAGACTTCCTTTAATCTTGCCATGACATCTTTTTCACAGAGTGGAACTAAACTGCCATATTTCTTCATCACTTCATCTAGGAATCCTTTGAATACATCAGATAAATGAAAAAGCAAACATGTAAAAAGTTGAGTTCTCTAGTCCAACAAAACCAGATATTAGAAATATTTAATAGCACAGTGTCCCACCCACCCGGTGCCAAGTTGCTGCATGCAGTTAATAGAATACAAGAGTTAAAAAGCTCAGAGAGGCACCATTAAAGAGGGGGGAAGTGATCTTAAAAGTCATCATCTACATAAAAATGTTAAACACTTTGAGCCCCATTTTCTTCATTTACGCAGAATTTATACCCAGGTATCCCACTGGAGTTACTCTCAATTTATACTTCTATAAGCAAGAGAAGAACCAGTCCCTTTGCCTATTTCTATTAACATTTTACATATATCTTATTCAAACATTGTAAATTCAGGGTGCCATCAGTTCCTACAAGAATTAAAGCACTCATTAAAACTAAATTTCTAGCCGTTAGGTTATGAAGATAGCCTCCCACATGCAAAAAGAGTCAATGCAGTACTGTCTGCTGACAGCTACCATGCCTCCACTGCTGCTCACTGTTTTCTTGAACTGTAGTAAAGTAAAAACATATCAGAATCTGATCAATTTTTACTAACTATTCAGCAGAGAAACTTGAGAATCAAGTCAATTTCACCCTGCTGTTGCTTGTGAAAGCTCTAAGCAGCAGTGACAACAACAATTGGGGATATTCACTGGAAAAGACCAAAAGGTTGAGTTTAGAGGGAAAGTCTAGCAAACATATGTTTTCTGGCTGCTAAGAGAAACAGGAGTAGAACGCAACAGAGGGTCCTGTGGCACCTTTAAGACTAACAGAAGTATTGGGAGCATAAGCTTTCGTGGGTAAGAACCTCACTTCTTCAGATGCAAGGAGTAGAACGGTGGAGACATCATCCCATTCCAGCATCAAGAAGCAGGGTAAGTAGGAGGGAAAAATCATAAGAGAGAAGACTGGAGTAACAGATCATCGAACAACGTTGACGGTTCAGGAGGAAGAGACACCAAATTCTGCAGCTCCCTTCCAGCTGCCAGAGGGCTTTTTGGAATCGAGGGAAAAACTCCCAAACATATTGGAAGCCAGAACCAGACGCTTATAAGAAAGATGGAGCCCCAGAAAAGGGACCAGGGACATCACCCGAGTAGGAATTCCAGCATCTTTCCCTTTCCCAGGAGATAGGGGAGGGGACAGATAGCTCCCGTCTCACCTGGACATGGGACCCATTGCACTGGGGCTTCTCTATTTTGCATTAGCCTTTTGGCTAGTCCTCCGATTATTTAGAGTCTGATCAAGTTTCCAAGTAGCATGTGTGAGGGTATAGATGGATGGGGCAAGGCAGGGCAATACAGGATAAGGAGAGACTGATGGGATAAGTTGTTAGAAAATAAAATCATGGTATTTTGAGAGATTCTGGGGGAGAAATAGAAGAAGAGAAAAAATATAGGAGAAGAGATTGAAAACACAATGAAAAGGAAGATACATAAAAAGACAGGGAGGGAGAAAGGCAAAGAGGAAAACAGACTGAAAATAATGTAGGAAGACATATAGAATCATAGAATATCAGGGTTGGAAGGGACCTCAGGAGGTCATCTAGTCCAACCCCCTGCTCAAAGCAGGACCAATTCCCAACTAAATCATCCCAGCCAGGGCTTTGTCAAGCCTGACCTTAAAAACCTCTAAGGAAGGAGATTCCACCACCTCCCTAGGTAACCCATTCCAGTGCTAAATACCATACCATAATGTATTACTGGGGAAAGGTGAAGTGAAGCCAAGAAAGGAAAGAAATTATATTAAACAAAAGTAAGAAGAAACATGAACCACACTAAAAAAAGTACTGAAGTTCATTGCGGACTGTCCTTAATTGTAACTTTGTCAAACACTAACAGCATAGCTTGTATTCCTTTAAGTTGTAAAGGGTTGTGATCACAAAAGTGTTTTTCACCCTGGCTAGGAAATACTGTCTTCAGGTTAGACAGTGTTTGAGAAATTATTAAGCCTTATGCTACATATATGTTCTCATGCTTCAGGGACAGGACTGAGGAGTTCTTAGTTCTGTTCCTGGCTCTGGCCGACTTCTGATCTCACTTATGCTGGTATAAAGCAAGGGTAACTCAAAGGGGAAAACAATCCCAAATTCAAATCAGGCACAAAGTTGCAACCTCTCAGTGCCAGCTTCCTCATCTGTAAACAGAGGGCTGAAGTTCTTTAATGCTTGAAAAGAACATCGAGGTCCTCAGATAGGCAGCACTACAGACGCGCCAAACATTACTTTTTGCAACACCTTTGCACAATAGGGAAAGATTTAGATTAATCTAAAATCCTGGAGAGAGATTAAAAGGACAAACAAAACCACAAATATCAAAGAGGTTGAGAATTAAGACACTGACCTCATCTCTACCTTCCCTCAGTCTGACCTACCATCACATGGATCTTAGGCCCTCGTGCGATACCCCAAGGCTCAAAGAGAACAAATGTGCACTTATTACACCTTCCATCTGAGGCCCTAAGGTTTCTACAAACATTTTGTTAGTCTAGCTAGAAATGACTGTCTGGGGCCACGTGGATTGGCTAACTGGGCCTTTTTTGATGTCACATGTACCAACACACCTAGGACCTCTTTATTGGAAAACAAAAATCCCTTCACCCATTCTCTTAAATGGATCGGGGAGAACGCTATTGAGGGGGAGACAACATAAGGGACCTGGAGACCTAAAAGGCAGCCTGATGGACCCTCCTATCAAAATACTGTCCCTGCAGCACTTTGTGGTCCCTGCAGGCACTTGTAACCCACTGAATGAATATCCAAACTCAATTGGGAGTTCCATATGCCAAAATTTGTATTTCGCCACTGACTACCAGTGGAGCAGGATATGGTCCCCAGTTAATAACAAAGTATATTCAAAGTGAATACTGGGTCATAAACTGCTTATGAAAGCACAGCTGGGTTTCTTGGGAATGGAAAGAGAAATCCAAAGAGCCCAGAAACTCTTGAGAAAAGAAAGAAAAAAAAAAAAAAGAGGAAGTGAAAGTCTACTTTTTATTTTTCCTCTTTTACGAGATTTCATATGCCACCCCTCTCCCCCCAAAATTTAAAACTTTAAGAAAATTAAATATGAATGAACCAGAGTATTAGCAATCAATATTGCCAAGGTGTAAATCAGTAAGTTAATGGTGTACTTCCTACTTGGAAGAAGGCATTCACCTTCTATCTTTGTGCCTCACAACATACCTGAATACCACCCCCAATAGGGTGCTAATTCACATCCCGCTGGTGCTTACTGCTGTAATAGACTCATAGACTCATAGACTTTAAGGTCAGAAAGGACCATTATGATCATCTGGTCTGACCCCCTGCATGCTGCAGGCCACAAAACCGTCCCTACCCTTCCCTTGACTCTGCTGATGAAGTCCCCAAATCCTGTGTCTTGGTGACTTCAATTGGCAGAGAACCCTCCTGCTAGCGATCCCTGCCCCATGCTGCGGAGGAAGGCGAAAAACCTCCAGGGCCTCAGCCAATCTACCCTGGAGGAAAATTCCTTCCCGACCCCAAATATGGCGATCAGTAAGACCCCGAGCATGTAGGCAAGAGTCTCCAGCCTGACCCTTGTTAGCCATTATACTATTTACCTGCTATTGCTCGGTATTCCTCAGCTAATATGTATTACCATTAAACCATTCCCTCCATAAACTTATCTAATTTAATCTTAAAACCAGACAGGTCCCTCACCCCCACCGTTTCCCTCGGAAGGCCGTTCCAATATTTCACCCCTCTGACGGTCAGAAACCTTAGTCTAATTTCAAGCCTAAACTTCCCCACTGCCAGTTTATATCCATTCGTTCTCGTGTCCACATTAGTACTAAGCTGGAATAATTCCTCTCTCTCCCTGGTATTTATCCCTCTGATATATTTAAAGAGAGCAATCATATCCCCCCTCAGCCTTCGTTTTGTCAGACTAAACAACCCGAGCTCCTCTAGTCTCCTTTCATACGACAGGTTTTCCATTCCTCTGATCATCCTAGTGGCCCTTCTCTGCACCCGTTCCAATTTGAGTTCATCTTTTTTAAACATGGGAGACCAGAACTGCACACAGTACTCCAACTGAGGTCTCACCAGCGCCTTATACAACGGAAGCAGCACCTCCTTATCCCTACTAGATATACCTCGCCTAATGCATCCCAAGACCGCATTGGCTTTTTTCACCGCCACGTCACTTAATGAATTAAGCTTCAAAATATCCCTGAGAGGTATAATTATACCAATTTTTTCTAAAGTAGAAACTGAGGCCCACTGTTTAAGTGACATGCCTAGGGCCATTTAGCAGTGCCAAAATAAGCGAACACAAGCCAGATCACCTGATTTTGCCTGTGTTTTAGCCACAAAGCCTCCTCCCCCATCTAGAACATCAAGGGTGGAATTTAGTTGAGCCCTATTTAGATACTTTGGCCAAGTATACACCACAGGAATTACAATGGGATAGCTACAGTGATGCAGCTATGTCAATTCAGATCCATCGTGTAGACGCAGCCAATAGCAATGGATGGAGGTTTTCCCGTTGCTGTAGAACACCGCTTCTCCAAGCAGCAGCAGGTGGATCAACAAAAGCATTCGTCCATCATGTGTCTACACCAGGGGTTAGGTCAGGATAGCTACAACACTCATGGGTATGGATTTCACACACTTCTGAGTTCTGCAGCTATATTGGCCTAAATTTTAAGTATAGACCAGGCCTTAATTTTGCTTCCAAGTGAACTGAAATGCTATTAGCCAGCTGACACACCCAAGTTCAGGGATCTCAATTTCTCTGCATGGTCTGAAGGAGAGGGAAGCTGGATGCCGGTCTGTTCCTCATTTCCCTCTGGCTTGCTTTCCACAGAGAACTGAAAGTAGGGGAACAATGCATATATATTCACTGTATATGAGCAAATCACTTGTCTCAATAGGGTTCAAAGGAATTTTTGTTCAATGCTAGACAATATTTTGCATCCAGCTTCTCTCCCCTTCACACCATGTTTTGGAGGATCGACCATAGAAAGCTTCCCAATAGTTTCTCCAGACAGGGAAAGTGGAGAATTGGGGCAAAATTTGAGTCTGTCAAATTTAGTGGCAATCCTTTAACACTCCTTGTCAAAGGGAACATATAACAGGCTGTATAATCTACTGAAAATAGGCTGTTCTAATGAAAACCAATTGACCCACAGTTATCTGAGTGTTGCTAGACTCTACAAGTATCTTAATGGTACAGTACAAAAGGGAGTGCTAATTCTTACTACATTGTGTTATATATATCCTGACATCAGATAAGGTTGTATATACAACACACTTCAAACACAAGTATTTGTACCATGCTCCACATTAAAAGAAACTCCATCAGGCAGGGTCGGTTCATCATGTATAATGAATATGAGTGTTCCCTTTTGGTTTTTTTTGAAGTTTTGTTTGGATTTAGACTTTTCCCTGTTCAAACATTTAGGGTATGAAAACCCAAAAGTGAAATTGACTGGTTTAGTCTCCTGTTTAAAGCTAAATGAAGCTGAGAAATTACACAGGCAGTAAGCCTAGGGAAAAGCAAATGAGATCACTATCTAAGTTGCCAGTAATATGTGAGAGTACCTGATTTTTTTTTTAAAGGCATTTTAACCCTACACTGTCCCTTTATAACCTCAAGGTAAAAACATTTTCTAAATTTAAAATGCTGATCCATATTTTTCACAAGCAGCCCAATTCGATTGTATTCTCTAAAGCGAAGTAGAAAGATGTACCATTCAACAACTGTTGAAAAATAAAAGGCTTGCGTCAATTAAGCATTATACCCATACTTCAGAAGGTATCATTCTAAAGCTAGCATAAGCGAGCCTGCCAAGTGAGGAAAATACTGCCCCATTTCCCTTACAACAACCCTCCTCATCACAGCTTCTCATCTCAGTTGGGAGTATTAAGCTACACACTTTTTGCAATTCATGGTGTAGAACCATTTTAATAAAGGAATTAAAGTGGTAAGGAAACTTCAAATATTCCCAACTTCATATGCTATGCCCAGCTATTCTCAAGAATGACCAGCTTTATATCATGTGTAAAGAGTATACCACAAATCCATGTTGATAACTGCTCATCAGCCACACGAGAAACTTTCTGACTGTTCCTTCTGCCTCCCTTTCGAGCTCCTGATTTTAGTCCTGTGCTTTCTGGCAAAGGCTCCTCTAGGGGGCTTTTACAATAAGGGTGATCTAGTAACTTTGCACTAAAAATGTCCAGATTTATGGAGCCTTCGACTTCCATCTGGGAAGAGCTGTCTTCATTTTGTGCCAGGTCCCCCGAAAAAGGTCCATTTGCAAGGTTATTGTTCATATTTGAATCCCCCTTGCAGGATTCTAACAATATCGTTTCATCAACACACATAACCTGATTAGATTCTGCATCTTCTTGACCTGAAATTGCAATTTCTCTCTCTGTTACTGAGAGGAAAAGATCCTCCTGGCAACTGTCCACTACAGGAGCCTCGTTTGTTTCCGTCCCGTGCAAGGTCTCTGTACCCAAAGGAGCTGTTTTGTGCAGCTCTGGTTGGCAGATTTTAACACTGCCATCTCTGGATGCAGGTTCCTCAGAATGTAGCTCATCACACTGTAATGCATCCTGTGTAAGGCAGATGTCAGATGCAGGTGTCTTATTCTCCTCAGCTACAGGTCCTGGTGTATTATTGTTCATATCTGATGAGCTATACAGGTTCCAAAAGGAGTTATTTTTAGATTTCCAGCAGGAAAACCAGTTACAAAATCCACCTTCAAAATCTCCTTGAAGATTCTCTTGACAGTCCCTGGTAACTTTCTCCACCCAGCTTGGCTTGATTTTACTTGATTTGCAGGTTTTGCCTCTTGCTCTAAGTTTTGGGGATTTTATGATTCTATCCCGAAACCTAATCATAGAAAGTTTCTTATGCATCATAAATACAGGTATCTTTTTTACAGTATACTGGTTAAATCTGGACCTCTTTTTAGTAGTCAAGGGGCCACAAGTTCCATTCTGCTCTAGCCCTCTGCAACAGCACCTTCTTTTACTATTGTTTAAGACTACTACGACTGCATTGCCTTCATCGTTATTGCGTTCCTCCCCACTGGGTGTGAAACCATCCTTCTTTACAGGTAAGATAGTGTCGCACAGCCCACCACAAAAGGCCCTGTGGTCATTGCCATGCATGCAGCCAAGACTAGCGTCTGCTTGTAATCCAGTGACTCTGTTCAAGAGATCTTCACCCTGAAAGGGTTCATTGTCCAACTTCTCTATTGCCTCTGCACATGGGCTTCCAGTTTTGCCATTGGGAAAGGGCTTTTTTGCCCTTCTGGACGTTTTTGTAGCAAAGGTGCTGTGTTCAGCAGTTGGTTTTTGATGGTTTTTTGCATTTAGAAGCACTTTAGGAACCCACTCACTCTGGAGTCTGAGTGCCTTCCTTCTGCCCTGGAGAGATCGGTACGCTTTGTTCCGGTTTAGGCTCACAACTGATTGAGCACTTTGTCTTTTTCTCTTAGCTAGGAAAAAATGCTTCTTTTGGAAGCAGTATTTCCTGAGCCCCCAAAATCCAGTGGTCCATCTTCTAGAAAGGAACAGCAATCGACTTCTTTTCCAATTTAAATTTCTTCTATGTTCTTTCATTTTTCTGCTGCATTATGATCTCGAAGGGCAGCTGTAAGAATAAGGAACACAAGGTTACATTTCAGATAATTTTGAATTCAAAGCCATGAAAACACAATTCACATTCCTCCGGGAGCGTGTCTGTCTAAAATTCCAAGAGCCTCCCGAATCCCCACATTGCATTAGAAGTTCAAGCATAACGGTTGCAATGGCTCTCTCACCAACGTGTTACATGTGTCCACTCCCAGTTCTATTATTCAGCCACTCCTCTTAGTTAGATTAAAGAGCAGGTAACCTCTCATTCAGATCACTCTCTCCTAATCTTAATTTTGACCCAACTTGGGCTAGTGAATCTGTAAAGCATAGATAATATTTAACTGCCATCTTAGGAGTTTTAAACCACAGGCTTAAGTCTGAAAGTTAGCCACAAGCATGCCTCGCTATCAGATTCCACCAGGGACATAATGAAGCCCGATTATTGCATAATAAACCTTAAGTATTGGGGAGCCATCCTCTGGTGAACCAGTTCAACAGAAACTCTTCCATTAAAAAGGAACTAAAATGATCACATTCTTTCTTCACTATAAATGACGTTTCACTATAGCCAAGTCCACTGTAAAATGGTTCCTCTATCTTTAAAGGGCAATGCTGTAAGCTGCCATAACCAAAATTAACCCTAACTAACAAAATAGTAACAGCTCAAGTCACTGACTGAGCCTTCTAAACAAATCCCTTTCCCCATTGCAATGACCCACATCCTAGATGGGCAAATATCAATAGTTAAAACTGGGAGGATGTGCGTTTAGGATCACACAAGACTGTCCAATAATTCTAAAGTTAAGGGCCACGTAATACTATCAGTTCACCCACATTACACGCTCTCTGCTTAGGCATAGTTAGTGGCCTAACTAGTAACGTCAAATATATGTACATCCCGGAGAAGTAAAGGTTATTCCAAGAACCTTCTGGGGAGCAGAGTCCACCTTTGACAGACGTGAATGAGATATGCGGAAAAAGGTTCACATCACTGTTGCTATGCTTGGCAACAGTCATTTTTCTGCCAGGCTGGATGAAAAGAATAGCAGAATATTTGAACAAGCAACAGAGCAGGGCAACACCAAGGGAAAAAACATGGATGATTGCAAAGGTGTCACTGCAACTCTCCGTCTGCTTCATGCAATTTGTCCCAGGGCCTGCCGAGGACACAGTATGTTACAAGTGGGGCAGGGCTTCCTTTGCTAAACATTTTAGGAGATGACGCCAAGCATGCTCAGAAGTGATTTGTCACTCACTTATTTTGACTTGTTTTCCCCCACTTCACCAACTGAAAGATCTGCTTCTCAATAAGGATGATTACTACAAAATTTGGAGTTTATCCACAGCAGCATGAGGTGCAACTGTGACACCAAAGGAACTTCCACACGTTTAAAAACAAGAGAGAGTGGTGTCTAAACTGAGATCAAGCACAGAAATGTCAGCCTTAAAGGAACAGGAGTACTTGTGGCACCTTAGAGACTAACAAATTTATTAGAGCATAAGCTTTCGTGGACTACAGCCCACTTCTTCGGATGCATACAGAGTGGAATCCAAAGAAGTGGGCTGTAGTCCACGAAAGCTTATGCTCTAATAAATTTGTTCGTCTCTAAGGTGCCACAAGTACTCCTGTTCTTTTTACGGATACAGACTAACACGGCTGCTACTCTGAAACCAGCCTTAAAGGAGAATTTCAGTTATGAACATGTGGAAACAGACGTTGACAGTGGGAGTCCTGACATAACCCTGACTATAGAGTTCACGGTTGAAAAACCTATTAGAGTGAACAATCAGAAAAATGGATAGGTTTTATTTTGCTGGGATAGAAATGCAAACAGAGGGTAAAGAATTTAAAGGTTAGTACTACTTTCTTAAAGCTACTCCCACTGTACCATGAAAGGTCAGCGGCTGACTTGCAGAGAGTTGTGAATCATGCAGTAATAGACTAGGACACACATTGGTAAAAACCAGTACAGATCACCAGCACAACGGTGAGCAAGTAGTCTATTTTTTGTCAGCCTTATTAATAAGGCAGTCATTACTGTTCTCCTAAATGGGATATAACAGCAACTCCTATAAGGGGGATTTCCTCACATTTCCTCTCCTGGCTTTCGCCTGTCGCTCTTTAGGCTAGTTCCTCCGTAAGAGTATATCTTACCTGCAGAGTTAGCCTGGGTGATCAGCACTCAGGTTAGCATAGCCCAGGCAGAGCATCCTTACTGCAAAGCTCTACTCATGTTACTGTGTCCACACTGGTGCTATAGTCCCCAGTGAGAGACACTAGGACCTCTGGAGGGTTACCCCATAGCTCTTTGCACTGCACCACTATGAATTGTTTTGCAATGCACCGTGGACAACGTATGTGTGTGCTGGCTGGCATCTCTGTTCAAGTATGTAGAAGTGCAGTAGAAATGTAGCAGACCACATGAAATGTGGAGTTCAAATGCTGAACCCGTGTATACAAACTGGAAGGTGATGTCCAGTATGGAAGAAAGGAGTAGGCAAAGGGCAAGAAAATACAGCCAATGGTCTGTGATGGGATGTTAGATGGGGTGGGATCTGAGTTACTACAGAGAATTCTTTCCTGGGTGCTGGCTGGTGAGTCCTGCCCACATGCTCAGGGTTTAGCTGATCGCCATATTTGGGGTCGGGAAGGAATTTTCCTCCAGGGCAGATTGACAGAGGCCCCGGAGGTTTTTCGCCTTCCTCTGCAGCGTGGGGCACGGGTCACTTGCTGGAGGATTCTCTGCACCTTGAGGTCTTTAAACCACGATTTGAGGACTTCAATAACTCAGGCATAGGTTAGGGGTTTGTTACAGGAGTGGGTGGGTGAGATTCTGTGGCCTGCGTTGTGCAGGAGGTCAGACTAGATGATCATAATGGTCCCTTCTGACCTTAAAGTCTATGAGTAGGCACTGGAAAATTATCAGAACCTCTGTTGATTAGCCTGTATCCCATGTGGGTAGGTTACCAACCCCAATTAAAGTGGAAACCAGGCTCAAGCCTAGACCTCCAGGCTGGGCCAGCCCAGCCAGCCAGCCCATGTTCAAGTAGATAACATATATTTTTAAAATTAGGTTTTATTTAAATATTTTCTTCTTTAAAATAAATGTATTTAAAATTAAACTTGAAATTATTACTGCCTATATGAAGACCTAAACTTCTTAACATTAAAATAATTTAAATTAAATTTAAAAAAATATTCAAGCACTACAAGTTTGCTGCTAAAGTTTTAAAGAAAGACCACTACTCTGGTAGAAGTCACTGGCCAAGCACCTGGAACTAGAGTTTACTGGAGTGCTAAACCCACTTTTGACAGCAGTAGCCTGTTCTGCCGGTACAGAGAGAATATTTTCTTCAGTTATTCAATAAGTTCAATTCAGTGATTAGTTCATTCAAAGTTAAGAAACCAAGTGGGAGTTGAAAAGGCAGAAGGGCTTGTTTTCCCTCTTCCAAACTATGAATAAAAACGAGGTATGGGGGACGAGAAATACGAGTTTTGAAATCTTAAAGGACATGGTGATCAGAAACAGTTTAATGCACTAATTACAGTTAATAATCCTATGTTTAATAAATCAGTTTTAAATGCAAAACATGTTTTTGATAAAGTTTATTTGAATAAAAACAATTTTAAAATGCAGTACTTGTGCATTTCATTGAATTCCAATTTCACTCCAAATGTAGCTTGACTTAAATCAAATAAAAAATTAATCTAGTAAATAAACGTGTCATTTGCCATTTTCCAACATCGTATCAAAAAAAGAGAATAGAAATATGAATACACGTATGTTTACATTTATGTAAGAAATTATATAGCTTGAACATCTCCTCCTGGTTAACAAAAAATACAAAGTTTAGCGTAAAGGGCTATAGTTAATTGCAAATGAACACGTTTTAATGGTTATCAACTAATGATAATCAACCTTTCTTTTGGTAAGTAACTAAAAAGTACAAACGCAAGACAAGATTAAAATTGCTGATTTAAAATCAGTCCACCTGCCCGGGTTTGAAGCACCACCAAACCCAGATCACAGTATTGTGTGTGTGGATGGCGGCAACAATAGGGGATTGGCTAGCTGCAATGAAGACATAGCCTCAGACTCCAGTTAGGGTATGGCTACACTACCACGATAAGTCGACCTAAGTTACACAACTTAGCTGAATAACGTAGCTGGAGTCGACATAGTTTAGGTCGACTTACTGCGGTGTCTACACTGTGCTGGGTCAACGGGAGACACTCTCCTGTCGACTTACCTTACTCTTCTCGTTCGGGGCAACCGGAGGGCGATCTGTGGTTGATTTAGCAGGTCTTCACTAGACCCGCTAAATCAATCCCCAGTGCATCGATTGCCAGAGCATCAATCCGGCAGTAATGTAGACATAGCCCAGTAGTGTAGACACAGACCGAGGCTTCAGAGATCCTTTCTGGAAAACTGCAACAGGAGCTGATTGGGCCTTTCAAGTAGCAGCAGCAGCGCTCCTGAACCTTATCAGGCAACAAAAACAGAACTAGCAAGCTGCACGGTAGTGATTCAACACAAAGCCAGCCAGCCAACACCTCCCTTCACTTCGCTCTGGTTCAATGGCTCCTAACTCACTGCCCTTTTTGTCGTCGTAGTTTCCCTTTAACTGCCATGGAACTTTCCAGAACCTTCCTTCAGATCCCTGTAACATCACTTACTGGCAATCTCAGACACTCAGATACCACGATGAGCACAGAAGAGCCTGCGTCTTGCAGCCTGAGCCATAAAAATATCAGTCTAGACAACTTCATGAACATACCTTCCAATGTTTTTTAAGAACAGCTCTCATGCACAATCCCATTTGGAGACATTGGTTCACCTCTAAACCTTGCGATTTTCTAATATGGTGTCTGACACTAGCCTTTCTCCACACTGACGCAATTTCACCAGCGGAAACACTAGCATTGTCAGGACTCTGGATTGCTGCTGGCTTTTTAACCTCCAGCAGGCCGAGACAACTGTGGCTAAAAATGCCTGCAGCTGCCATTGTCTTCTCCGCACTAAACTGAATTAGTTAGAGCAACAGAGGGAAATTTCTAGGAAAAGCGACCTAGTGAAAATAAGACCGAACAGTAAAAAAAAGACATGAGGCTAACTTGAGTTGTTCTCAAAGCAGAAGTGTCACAAAGCCGAAATGAAATTTGCAATATTGTTGCAAAACTGTGTCACTAACTGTTGGACACTAGTCCCAATGTTCTTAAAAATGGGACATCAACTTAATACACGTCTGTCCAAAAAAGTTGACTTACTATTGTTATAATACTTCATATTACTACAAAGATTAACGATCATTTCCCTATATTTCAGTTCAGGCATTTGGCACACATAATGTATAGTCAATTTCACTATTTCTCATGCTTTGCTAGTCAGTTTCTTCTGTTTGCCTGAATCATTCACACAATGGGGAGAGGAAAACATTTTTTAAAAATACGAAAAAGTCTATCTCCCCAAGTGTAGATTTCAAGATGGTGCCCCTTTAAGAAAAAGCCTTCCCGGGAGTGGTTAAGTATTATTTTAACAGTCTGAAAAGTTTCCTCTTTTCATCATTATTAGTAGAATTGAAAGCTGCAAAACAATATTCTATATGAAAACGTTTAATTGAAAAATACTACAGTAGAGATTTTCTACCTTTAATTTTTTCAGTGCTGCAAGAACCATCACTGGTTTTGCGTGCTCTCTCAACTTAAAAAAATATTTGGGGTAATAGCTGAAAAATGCACTAATAGCAGAGAAACTGAACTGTGCAACATATTTCTCAGGAGAGTTGTACACGTGCCTTAAAAAAAAAGAACTCACTACTTTGCCACTACAAATGTTACATTAAAACGGTTACATGAAATCAAAATTAAGAATTCGGGCTTAAAAATCAAAGAAACTTTGAAGATACAGCTGACACTACATCCTTAAATCCAATGCAATACATGGCATACACTGTCTAGGATCACTCACTGCCAGGTCCTGTTTTCTTAGCTGCAGTAAGTAGGCACAGCAGGATGACAGCACACAGTTTGCCCCACCTCTGAGAATACTCCCACTCTTTGGGGATGTTAAACTCCACTATATTTTATTTACACTACACTGAAACAGTATGTTTCCATTTATTTCCCCTTATTTGCCACATACTGATTAGTGTCAAGGTGAGATAACTTACAGATTACATATGGTACAACATTTGTTGCACTGGCACATGTGGACTCTTGTTCTAAGTTAGCGTCAAGTACAAACTTGGTATTCAAAATTTTACCTTGGGAGCAATTCAATATTAACTAAATTTTGAAACCAAGGTATTTCAGGTATACAAGTTTATTTTGCAGAGGTGTCATGCACCCCTATAAATGCAAAGAAATTTAATTTTATGTAACATTGGTATGAATAATTAGTCCTCATACAATAAACTTCTTCTGGCTGCCATTTTAAAATTAAATGTAAAAACTGCCAGATTACTTAGGTCCAATTTTGCCTCAGATGTGCACAACTAGTATTTTCTCCAGTAAAATTAAATAGTTATATTCAAGTACAGAAACTCAATTTAACACCAAGGGCCAAATTCTGCACAGGTGCAACAATTTTTAACTCCAAAAGGTCCTTTTACTTTGTTTGTGAGCATAGTTCATACATGTGCCATCCCAGCTATATTTTAGTCAACACTAAACTATATGTTTAGACATTCATTGCTAGAGCAAAATTAACTTACTATGTCACCATCCTCAGTGAAAAGAAGTACTGGAAAACATATGGCACATTTGAATCCTTAACTGTGAATATTCTTCCTTTTTCTGTTCAGCTACATGCTTGCGACACTGTAAAGATTATGTGCATTTCTGGAAGTTATTAGAGAATTTTCACAGCTAGCTTAATACGAACAGAAGACCACCCTATGAAAAGTTTTGAAAAAACAACTAAATGGTTGAAATATGGAAACGGAAAATTTTAATTTATACACACAATGAAAATGGGAGATAATCACATATCACTGCATTAGCAGCTATTGATGTTTAGCTCAAATTTGATGTAATTCCGTTTGTACAGATTAAAATTTACAGTACTGGATATAGTATCTCTTCACTTCCTGTTCTAAACCTTTGTGCAATGTTTCTGTGCACCACTGAACAACTGCTGAGTTTCACGGAGTAGTGAAGTAACACCTAGAGAGCATGCTTTGGGATGAAAGATACTATACACATGTAAGGTATTACAAATAGTGACTGACAAAGTCCAATAGTACAAGTATGTATAACAAAAAATAAGTTATGAAAATTATTGCCAATAAAGGGATGGTGTCAGGCATGTTTAGCCCAAAAATTAGGCTGATCTTTATACAAATAAGGTCTTTAGTAGAAAAGTTTTAATTCCATTTAAAAATTTTTAGACTTGCAACTTTTTGGTTGGTTTTATAATCACATGAAACAAACTCTGAAACACCATCCCAGTCACTATATCAAAGCAGGAATGTGCAACTGACAAAGCTAAAGTGAAATTTGTCTATTTTCATTGTCCAAGCAGAGTAAAGAGCAGAGGAACTAGAAATTTACATGCACCGTTTCTGCATGTATCATGGATTGAGGGGCCTCCCTGATGTTTTCGCAGAATTTAAGCTTTCATTAAAAAATTAAGAGCCTACTTTCCAAGCTGTTAAGCACCTACAGCTTCTACTGATTTCAAGTGAAGTTGCCTGTGCTTAGCATCTTTTGAGAAAGTTTTCCTGTCTTCTGAAGCATGCAGAGAATGAAAAAGTAGCTCCAAAAGGTGCAAACTTCCCTTCTTATGTCCATGGTTTTAACTCTCAAGACAGTTGAGAAATTAAATGCCATCAAAACCTATTGGGTGAGCTGGAAGTTTCAGCAACAACAATGCGATTGTAAGATCATCCATTTGAGGATGCTCAGTTGGAACAGGTGTCCATGTATCCAATTTGTGTTTTTATCCCTCCACCACACAGGACTCTCTGTTCAGCTTCCCTCTGCCTTGCAACTCAGGTCCCCAGTGACCGTGCTGAGCGCCAGTGCCTTGCACCAGCTGTCAGCCTCTGAACTGTATCATGTGCTGGCATAACCCCATAGGGCAGAAGGGCTCTTCCATTGCTATAGGAACACCACCTCCCCAGGCAACAGTAGCTAGGTCAAAGGAAGCATACTTCCATTGACCTAGCCAGGTCTGCACTGGGATTTAGAGCGGCATAGCTACGATGCTCAGGGGTCTGGATTTTTCGAACTCCTGAACACTATACCTATGATGATCTGAAAGTATAGCCCAGGCCTTAAGAACTGGTGGTCTGAGGCAGCTGAATCTTTAGTTTATTGAGGGAGAAGCAATGCTGGAAATCTCTTCAAGAGAAGACTGGAAGGCCAGGAAGGGGAGTTGATAGCACAGTATGGTTGAGCACTTCCTACAATGAAAAATGATTCCAAAGTCCTCCTCTGCTTCTGAAGTTACCAAATCATCCCAAGCCCTATATCAATTTCCAGCCACCAAAATTCTTCTTTCTTCTGCACATCTAAAAATCCTCGCACTCCAAGAACGAACTCACTTGACCCTACACATCCAAGACTTTACTTGGCCTATCGTCTGAGATAGGTATGTACTCGTGGTGACCAGCCCCTCTCGCTGACGCAGCTACTATCAATTTTTAGTGCACCAGCTCGAAGTGTGCACATTTCCTTAGTGAGTGAGAAACTGGAACAGGGAGAAGGACCCTGCTGTCAGCTGCAAACAACTAGACTCCTCCAGTAAAGTTTGCAAGGTTGCTCTGACTGGTCCAGGAGCACCTGTTCACTTTGATACCTTACATTTGAGTGACTCCTTGCATTTTACACTGACATCTGATAGCAAAGAAAGGAATAAGCCAAAATAGAGATGCAATATAAACAAAATATCTTGCTCCAGGCAAGGCCTCAGTGTTTTTTGGCAAAATTCCCCAATGAAATCATATTGCTTTTTGGGGAAGTCTGTACCAATGTCTCCGAAATTCCCCTGCATGTTTCCCATGACCCTGAGAAATACAACAAAAAGCAAACGCCGTAAATAGTTAGAAATCTTTAAAGTTCTTTCAGTGAATAATTTAAATCACTAGTAACCTAAGCATCATAAAGACAATGTAGATTTTAAATGTGAATTTTAACCAATAAAGATCCTTTTAATCTGTGTGCTCAGACTAGTCTTTTCTTGGAAACTGGGAGAAAGAATTTTGGGCATGTCTTCTCCCAGCCTCCTTGATGGATGTCACAGAAAGTGTTTCAAGAAAACATAGAAACCAAGACACAGGGAATAGCTCTGTGCTTCCTCCAACAACTCAAACCACTCTCTGGGCAGCTGGCAAGAAACTCTGTCCCTTTCCTATGGGGTCCTTCCCTCCACCACACAGCAAAACCAGGGCCTCAACTTCCCTCTAGTCCCTCCCAGCAACTGGTTACCAGCTCAAACCAAAATGGGGGCAGGGGCCACTCTGCCCCAGCCAACCCTGGGCCCCGAGCAAGCGGACCCCTTGCACACCCCAGTCCCAACCGGGCCGCCAACACGCTGCCCCCCTTGCACACCCCAGCCCCAGCCGGGCCCCCAACACGCTGCCCCCCTTGCACACCCCAGCCAGGCCCCCAACACGCTGCCCCCTTTGCACACCCCAGCCAGGCCCCCAACACGCTGCCCCCTTTGCACACCCCAGCCAGGCCCCCAACACGCTGCCCCCTTTGCACACCCCAGCCAGGCCCCCAACACGCTGCCCCCCTTGCACACCCCAGCCAGGCCCCCAACACGCTGCCCCCCTTGCACACCCCAGCCAGGCCCCCAACACGCTGCCCCCCTTGCACACCCCAGCCAGGCCCCCAACACGCTGCCCCCCTTGCACACCCCAGCCCCAGCCGGGCCCCCATCACGCTGGCCCCCTTGCACACCCCAGCCAGGCCCCCAACACGCTGCCCCCCTTGCACACCCCAGCCCCAGCCGGGCCCCCATCACGCTGGCCCCCCGCCGCCCCCAGCCTCTGGGCCCCCCACGCGCAGCCCCCACCCGCTGGGCCCCCCTTCCGCTCCTCAAACTCTACCCCCCCCGGCCCCAAACCGGCCCCTCCTGCCCCAACCGGCCGCCAGGCGGGCGGGAGCCGAGCCCCGGCTTGTACCTCTGTCCCTCGTTGTCGTCCAGCGCATCCCGGCCGCAGCAAAGCGCCCCCGGCTCCGCCTCCCGCCGCCGCCGGCACCCCTGGCTGGCGCAGCGCCTCCCGCCAGTCACTGAGCAGCGCCTCACGTGGGCAAGTCCCTGCGCACTGCGCCGGCGCACACTGACTACCTCACTCTCCCGCGACAGGCCCGAAGGGCGGGCGGGCGGGAGAAGGGCTGCGAGAGCAGTTCAGCTAGTGCGCATGTGCTCGAAGGGGCCTGGTCCTCAGCGCGCCTGCGTCACGTACGCTAACGTGCTCTCTCCCCTCCCCCCCCCCCCCCAACAGGAAAGCCAGGGCACAGCCACACGCTTTTCCCACCATCGAGGCCCTGGCTATCGATTTAAAGGGACAGTCACAATTAAATCCATCTCTGTTGAAAAGGACCTGTGTGTGTCCTTCCCCCCCTCCATGCCCCTGAGGTCATTGCCATTATTAAAGCCCCAGGATCGCTATACGCTTCCCCCCTTTCCTTCTCCCCGTGCCTGGCAAACCCACACTGCCCCACTCGTCATCTCCCAGAGACCACCCTGATTCCCGCACCTCTGCTTGCTGGACATTCATTGCAACCCCCCCAGCAGCAGCTTTCTGCCCCCTTCTCTGCCCCCACCATCCATCCTGCTCGGGGTGCTTTTATTGCCCCTCCAGTAGATTTGGTACGGGGTGGCTATTTTAGAGGCGAGAGTCTGCAAGCGTTTCTAATAAGCTCGGAGCCGATCCCCGGCCACTCCAAACTTCACAAGGACAGAGCCAGCACCTCTCCCTAAATCATGGGTCTCAGCTAAAGGAGAATCCCCCCAAGGCACTAGTGCCAACGCCAAGTGTTCAGGAACCAGCACTTAGAACCCAAAGCATCACTGGCTTAAAAATCATGCAATTCAAACAAAAACTTCTGGTCTGTCTTCTGACTGTTGAGGGGTGTGCGGGCAAAATGTACTCTTACCTGCACATACAAAAATGCATAGCTTCTCACTTAGCTGTCCAGAGGGAACTTATGTGCACCTCACTTTTAGGTTGGTGGCTGGGGGAATTATCATTCCATCCTTCTCCATCTCCCTCCCCACTAACCTGCTCGACTCCCTTCCCCATCTCTCTCCCTGCTCCTCTTAGTGTCCTGCTCCACCCCCATTCTCCCTCCATGCCCCCCCCACCATTTTCTTGCATTTAATTCCCCCATAGTTCCTTCTGTTTCACTTTACTGTATCCTACCTCTTACTATCTACCACCTCCAATTCCCCTGCACCCATCTCCTTCCTATCCCTCACATTCCCCTATACTCCCTCACTCTCCCTCCTGCACCTTTTCAGTCTCTTCTGCTCCACATATTGCCCAGGCTCCTCCTGCATCCCCCATTCTCCTGAACCCCCATTTCTCCTTCCTGCCAACTTTACTCCATCTTCTCTTCTGCCCCGCATCCCCCTGCCCCTTCTCATCATCTTTCCTGCCCCCTCTCCTTTCCCCAGTCCCCCTGCTGTCTTGGTTTCACTTTCCTGACCCTAGGAGGTACCCATCTTTCCTGAAGGCAGCCAGGGTTCTGTCTCATTGGAAACAATGGGAGATGGCAGCCATTTCTACTGAAGGCACAAGTAGGGTTAGCATATTTCAGGTTCCCAACAAGAGGACACTGCAGCAGGAGAGAAGTTGGGCGGGGAGCTGGAGAGGGTATCTGTGTCAGGAGTACTCACTGGAAGTGGGGGGACAGTGTCGCTCCCTGTCACAGTGGTAGAGCAACTGGCGCAAGCCCAGGATGCAGCAACAGCCGTCAGTCAGGGCCCCCCTGCAGGACTCCCTCCCCAGGGCCTACAACTGTGGCTGCAGGAGAATGGACCAATCAGCTGCGGATGCAGGTGGAAGCGGACCAATCATGGCTCTTTCTGACCTATAGCACCTGCTCTGCAAAAATCCAGGACATATCCTGTTATTTGAAAAATCCACCAGGACAAGAGGACAGAGGCTCAAAAAAGAGGCAATGTCCTGGAAAGCCCAGACATACGTGTAACCCACACACCATCTGGGTGTGGTGCATCTAGTGGCATCAAGACCTCTTAGAGAGAGAGATAAAATGAGTCTGCTAACAGCCAGTTGGCTTTTGGTTCATACATTTAGCTCCAAAGGTCCAAGGTTCAATCCTGCCCACCAACGACTAGGGTCTGTCAGTGTTAATATGCACAACCCCCTGAAAAAAGGCTGATGGGAAATGCCAGCAATCTTGACAGAGGACACCCTCTGGCTTTAGGTAATAGCTCATTGCAGACATTTTAAATGGGAAAAAGTGAGTGAGTTTGATGCTGGGAATTGGGAGATCAAGAGCAACTAAAAGCGAAACATAGTAGGAGAGTCATCATAAAATCATGATAGTTGACAACTCTGCAATTAGTTGTTAACACTATGGGGCCTATGACACACAGAGAAGCAGTGCTAATCCCATCAAGTAGCAGACAGTGGTACATACATGTTAGTTTATTACAACACTTCCCCTTCTACAGACCCTATTACCCAATGATATCAAACCATTTAACAACCATTCATTCACTTTGAGAAATTATTGTCATTGTTTATTTAGGGGAGCACCCAAAGGCTACAATCGTGAGCCTTTAGAGGCTCGTCTTTTGACCTACTGTGCCCCAAGGCGCGTTCCAAATCCTCTCCTCCGGTGGTGCAGCTACAGCCAGGAATTTCCTTGGCTGCAGCAGATAGGGAGGGATAAACCCTGCCCTATGTGATCTTGAACTTAACTTCGTTGTGTCTCAGTTTCCCTACCCGTAAAATGGAGATAATACTGACCGGCTTCACAGCTGTGCTGTGAGAATAGCTGCACAGCATTTTGGAAATAGGAAGTTCTATATACGTAGGGAGGGGGAAGGGTGCATTTTCTCTGGCTTGGTAACCTTTGTGAGAAGAAGCTACAATAGCTCCTCCAAGCAGAAGAGGGTCAATGAAGCAGGGAATGTTGGGAGGCAGCCAGCCCACATGGACTTTGCTTCAGCTTTGTGTGGTTGGGGCGTGAGGCAAATATTTTGAGATTATGCAGCATCTACCAGTGTACGTTTTCCTCTGGGTATTGAAACTGGATCGTGAAATATTGTAACAAAGGAGTGTTGTACCGTGATGGGGTAATGCTGCAACCGAAACAATGGGGTCAGTGCCAGACTGAGGGCTTGTTGCTTTTTTGCTGTTCTACTAGGCAAACTGGAAATTGTCCAGCTCAGCTCTCTCTCACTGTGCTGCCCTAGGCAACCATTTGCTCTTCTGTATGCTAAGTCCAGCCCTGGAATGGTTAAGTGATCAGCATTCCGGTTTACACAATCCTCTGGCTTTCATTAATCCATTAAACAGCAACCTCAGAAAGGAAGATGGGCTGTGCAGAGTTCAGGGAACACAATAGGACTGTAACTTATAGTGAATGGAAAGAGGAATCTTTATCTAGCTCCTTGACACAGACAGACCCTGCAATTCTCCCTGGCTCTCTACCTCACTGTAACATGAACTCGGCCTCTAAATCTGGCCTGATCGAAGCACTCATTAGTATTATCAGTTCCAAGCATTTAACAGTCATGAGTCAGACCCCAAAACCATGAGATTTAAAAAATAATAAGAATCCATTGGGGTTAGTTTTATTTGCCTTCTGGGCCTTTAGGGAGCGCTCAGGTCACATTCTCAAGCTTTTTCTGCATCCACAATGGCTAGTAACACTTTTTTTTTTTTTTAAGCCAGATTCTCACATAATCATATGCCGCCAGGCAATGGGGCTTTAAGAAACTCACCCAATACTACAGACTTGGTGACACCGAATCATGGAAAGGAACGCTGACAGCCTGACAGCCTTTGGGTATTCAAACTTGAAGCCTTAATGTGATCATGAGTATAGGCTTCATTGCATTGAACATAGGCTGGCTTCAGTTCCTTCAGGAATAAAAGGGCTTTGAACTCCATGTAGATGAAATCCCCTACCCACCTGGGTCATCAGTGAGGGCTGAACCATGCGAGCTTCAGCATAAAAAGCTGCAGCCTCTACCACTTAAGCTAAAGGAGTAGCTCCATTATGTTGTAGCAGTGGCGGGTTCTTATGTAGAGCGGCTAGCTACTAGAAGGGGATCCATAATACCCAGTGAACCAACTGGTTGCTGAGCCTCTTAAGTACAGACAGCCAAGCAACAGTACGGTCTGTTAGGTAAAGGTCAAGTTTCACATAATCGTGTTTTATTTGGAGGTTGCTAACGATCAGCCTGCATTCGCTAAACAATGGAAGAACAGTCAAACAGGGAAACTCAACCACAAATAAACATTATTACAACAGAAATAATTTCAAGAGGCAAATGTACTTTACTCCATTTCATTTCGGAGTCAAAGTAAAGCTGAAGATATCGTCAAAGGGCTAGCATTCCATCGTTCCTGGATTTTAGTATATGGAACATACAGGTACATATGAATATCTGTGCATCTCACTTCAAACTTAGAAATAAATACATTCACAGAACATAACAATAGCCATACTGGGTCAGACCAAAGGTCCATCTAGCCCAGTATCCTGTCTTCCAACATTGGCCAATGCCAGATGCCCCAGAGGAAATGAACAGAACAGGAATCATCAAGTGATCTATCCCGTCGCCCATTCCCAGCTTCTGGCAAACAGAGGCTGGGGACATCCCTGCCCATCCTAGCTAACAGCCATTGATGGACATATCCTCCATGAATTTATCTAGTTCTTTTTTTTGAACACTCTTATAGTCTTGGCCTTCACAACATCCTCTGGCAAGGAGCTCCACAGGTTGACTGTGCGTTGTTTGAAAAAAATACTTCCCTTTGTTTGGTTTAAACCTGCTGCCTATTAATTTCATTTGGTGGCCCCTAGTTCTTGCGTTATGAGAAGGAATAAATAACACTTCCTTATTTACTTTCTCCACACCAGTCATGATTTTATAAACCTCTATCATATCCCCCCTTAGTCGTCTCTTTTCCAAGCTGAAAAGTCCCAGTCTTATTCATCTCATACGCCAGGTGTTCCATACCCCTAATCGTTTTTGTTGCCCTTTTCTGAACCATTTCCAATATATCTTTTTTCAGATGGGGCAACCACATCTGCATGCAGTATTCAAGATGTGGGTGTACCATAGAGGCAATATGATATTTTCTGTCTTATTATCTATCCCTCTCTTAATGATTACCAACATTGTTTGCTTTTTTGACTGCTGCTGCATATTGAGTGGATGGTTTCAGAGAACTATCCATGACTCCAAGATCTCTTTCTTGAGTGGTAACAGCTAATTTAGACCCCATTGTTTTATATGGATAGTTGGGATTATGTTTTCCAATGTGCATTACTTTGAATTTATCAACATTGAATTTCATATGCCATTTTTTTGCCTAGGCACCCAGTTTTGAGAGATCCTTGTGTAGCTCTTCGCAGTCTGCCTAAGGCTTAACTACCTTGAGTAGTTTTGTAACATCTGCAAATTTTGCCACCTCACTATTTACCCCATTTTCCAGATCGTTTATAAATATGTTGAATAGGACTGGTCCCAGTACAGACCCCTGGCGGACACCGCTATTTACCTCTCTCCATTCTGAAAACTGACCATTTATTCCTACCCTTTGTTTCCTATCTTTTAACCAGTTACCAATCCATGAGAGAACCTTCCCTCTCATCCCATGACAGCTTACTTTGCTGAAAGGCCTTTGGTGAGGGACCTTGTCAAAGGCTTTCTGAAAATCTAAATACACTATCTCCACTGGATCTCCTTTGTCCACATGCTTGTTGACCCCATCAAAGAATTCTAGTAGATTGGTGAGGCATGATTTCTCTTTACATAAACCATGTTGACTATTCCCCAACAAATCATGTTCATCTATGTGTCTGACAATTTTGTTCTTTACTATACTTTCAACCAGTTTGCCCGGTACTGAAGTCAGGCTTACCGGCCTGTAATTGCCAGGGTCACCTCTGGAGCCCTTTTTAAAAATTGGTGTCACATTAGCTATCCTCCAGTCATTTGGTACAGAAACTGATTTAAATGATTGGTTACAGACTACAGTTAGTAGTCCTGCAATTTCACAATTGAGTTCCTCCAGAACTCTTGAGTGAATACCATCTGGTCCTGGTGACTTATTACTGTTTAGTTTATCAGTTTGTTCCAAAACCACCTCTAATGACACCTCAGTCTAGGACAGTTCCTCAGATTTGTCACCTAAAAAGAAAGGCTCATGATCATCATTGAACTGTAATGAGTAAAAAAGTTAAAGTACATTAAAAAATGAACTAAACAAGACTACAGCAAATGTAGGGGTGGTTCTCTTTGGTACGTATTTTAGGAAACAAAGCTTACAAATATTTTGATCTGTTCATGTATTCTAGTATGACACTCTTCCTGAAGAAATATACTTTCTAAACAGAAAGTTGTCCACAAGCTTTTTTTTTCCTTTTCTTTTTAATTAATGGCCTAGATTCTGCAAAATGACTTGTGACTTTGGGTGCCACCATTTTTGGTTCCCAGTTTGAGCTCACATAAAGGAGCCTTGTTTTCAGAGGTCAGATGTTCAGCAGTTTCTGAAAATCTAGTCTCTTTAAAGTGGCACAAGTTGGGTCCCCCAAAATCAAAATCTTGACCTCTATCTTGTACCTAATAATACAGTATTAAAACTTAGTACCCAAGTTCAAAGTACTCAAAAAGCTTTATTAACCCTCGTGACCAGTGATGTATTGAGGTCGGAATGCCATTCGGCACTTAAAGAAACAAAATGGCATCCTCCACGCAGCCATGTGGAGGGTGCCATTTTGTAGACCAAAATGGCATCCCTTGCATAGCATGAGCTCGCATGCACTATATGTATGAGGTCATAACGGGGTACCAGTATTTAAAAAAAAAAAATCAGGACTGCACCACTGCTCACAACACCTCTGCCAAGTATTATATTGGCTAACATTTTCAAAAGCACCTAAGCAATTTAGGTGCTTTGGAAAATTTCACCAGTTGTCTTCACAATCGGACTGATGCTTTAAGAGCCTTAATAGCTCTTAGACAAACACTGGTATTCTAGCTTTCATTCTGCTAAATGCAAACATTTACAGTTTTCTTAATTACAGTGTTTACAAATATTTCTGATGGAAGGCGAATCTCGTCAGAGAGGACGGATGGTCCAGTGGTTAGGTTATTAGCCTAAGGCTTGGGAGTCCAGGGAATGATAGCAAAGGGCTGTTGTGAGGATAAACGCATTGTAGATTGTGAGATGCTCAGATACTACTGGAATGGGGGTCATATAAGATAAGTAATAGAAAGATCTAGAAAGTTTTCAAGGCAAGACACTTTACTGTACATTACTGCATCTTTGAGTCACAGAAATTACATTGGGTCAAGTATAAGTTATACCCAGGATTATTCTGATCCACTGTCTTCCAATTTACTGGAATAGTTTTCATTACAACAGTATAGCTATATTCTCTCAACCCGCGTCCTATCAGGGAGAAGGTTAGGAGGAACGCTCCTCCTGGTTACAAATGGAGCTCTAATGGAACCAGTATATTATGTCTCTCACTTGATGGCAAAATGTTAAACTATTTACTGACACCATGCTGCTTTTAATTGTTATCAGAGTATGACGTTTATAATGAAAACTGAATAAGAAACAAATTGGAACCGGACACCACTGTTACTACTCTTCATTTTTAACACTGGCTTTGTTAGAACTTGAAACACTAGGCAAAAGCCTGTTCTAGCAGAAGGTTAGAATCTAATCCAAAAAGGTTATACCACTACTGTAGTTGCTTCTGGAATGCTGTGACAATCCCAATAACACAAAGAAGTGTATTACAGTGAAATGTTTATATTATTAACTAACTGGGGATTAAGGCGGTCATAAAAATCAAACTATTCATAAAATTGAACATCTCAAAATTACTGTAGGTACACCAAATGTCATGAAGTCATGGGAATGTGAAGGAATATCAACTTCATCAACATCCCTTTCATTATGTGATTTCCTCCCAGATTTATGAAAGAGTTTGATAGTACTTTTGTGTATAGGGCTCAAAAATCTAAGTGTTAGGAGAGTAGGAAGAAATAGGGAACTCAGGATGAACCGTTCAATGATCCTGGTCTTTATCAAAGACCCAGCAAGGCGTACACATAAGAAGAGTGCCAGGCTTTTGGCCTACAACCAACAGCTGGTATGTAATAGATTTAAACCTCAAATTTACATATGTACAAAGTCTGATACACATGTATTTTACTGCATCAGGTCAGTATGATGAATGAAGAAGGGCATTTCTGAGGGGGATAATTCAGTTCTTCAGTGAAAAAACTGGGACAGTTTAGCTGACAACTGGTATATCTATAAAGGTCCCCATTCTGTGTTCCTTGCTCTCTGCAATCTCCCGTTTCCTTCAGTGAGGCTACAGATTAACACAGAACACGCTAATAAGGAGCTAGAGGCTGTGTAAACCTGGGACCTGTTGTTTTTGTAGATGCGGTACTAAGTGATTATCCGCCACAACATTCATGTATTTCAAGAGATACGGCAGAAGATCAGTTTTCATTGTCAACCGATGTGCCAGTTCATTTGACATCCATGGGCTTTTTAAATGCAGGTCAGATTAGCACTTTGTCCAGACCAGAGGGAAGCAACATGTTAAATGTACAGGAACCTTTTTTCCACCCATGCTGTCCAAATGATGAACAGCAGCAGAAGCAGCAACAGCATTTCATTGTCGGAGCACCAAACCCTCTCAAAATAAGAACATTTGTATGATTAATACCCTTAGAATGAAGGCATGTCTATGAGGCCCTGTCTTGCAAACATTGAACTCATGCAAGTAACTCCACTGATATGAGTAATCCCATTGGATTACTCATGTGCATCAGAGTTTGCAGAGTTAGGCCCCAGGTGAATAACCTTATTATCTTGCAGCTTCAGCCTCTGGTGTTTGAAAGGTTCCCAGTGTGGCTGCCCATGACCAGTGACTGAGAGCACTTGAACAGTTTGGTAAGTGGTTGAGGGTTTAAGCTCATGGATTATCACAAATGCTTGCTCCTAAAAAGGGAAGAACAGGTGAGTTAACAGAATACACTCAGATGATTTTTCTTATTTAAAAAAAAACAAACCTCACTGAAGTGAAACGTCTACCATAGTATTTGCATTGCCGTAGTGCTTTGAAGCATTGGCTGTGGCCAGGCCCCCATTGTGCCAGATGCTGCACACAGGCAGGGACAGACACTATATCCTGCCCTAAATAACTTAAAATCTACATGGACAAAGGATGGGAGAGGAAACAGAAGTGACATGGCTTGCCCAGAGTCACATAACAGCTCTGTGGCAGGGCAAGGGATTGAACTCCCATCTTCTAGCTGAGTCCCCTGTCTGCTAGGCCACACTGCCGCTCTAGAATAGCACCTAGATTCACCACTGTTCAAGAAGTATTTTACTGCACTTTAAAACAGTATCTGCTCAGTGTCTCTCACCAACCCTTCCATGTTTTTATTATTTGGTTTAGCTAGATTTATATTCTGGCACTTGTGCATTGTAACAAACCGTCAGCGTATGCCTGAATCATCCCGCCCTATTTGCAGGGTCTGGGCCTTCCTAGGGAATGCTAAGTGAGGAGATCAGTAGAGAGTGGAGCAAATTCAGCTCTCGTTAGCCTTGTCTAGACTACGGGAAAAGGTCTTCTTTTAAAACACATTTTACATAACACTTTTAAAACATCACTTATGACCTAGCAGAAACAGGATTCAGCACCTTTAAAACCATGTTAGCTGGTCATGGCTGACTAAGGCAGAGCCTAGTCGATCATGACCACTTAACATGTTTTTAAAAGGTATTAAACCCTGTCTACATGAGTGTTAGTTAAAATCTGGTAGCTAACATGTTTAAAAAATACCCTTCTTTTCTCCCAGTTCACCAGTCCATTTAGAGCCTGATCCAACGCCCACTGAAGTCAGTGTGAAACTTTCGATCCACTTCAATGGATTTACACTGGTGTAAATCCAGATTAGCTACTGTGAAGGCAAGATTTACACCAGTCTAGCCAAGAGCAAAATTTTTGCCCAATAAACATTTTAAAGGTGATTGCAGTATCACCCATTTAGCAAATATCCCTTCCCTATTCTGTAGGAGGTTCTGCACGTTCCCCTAGCCAAAGACAAATGACCACAGGTAAAGGAAGGAAATTAAAGATCTGAGCTGAATGTCTGAGCAGAGTGTATTGACGATGATTTGTCTGCAGAGACACTGCACCAATGAGCCTGGTCTTATAGCTCCCAGCAATAAATACCATATTACAGAAAATTCCTAATGCGCCCTAATAGAATGTGCCATATGACATCCTTTAGTGGACTGAAACTGATTACCGTTACAGGAGGAAGTATTAGTCTCTGGGAGGCACGACAATCAGGGACAGCAGCTTTTTGACTGATGCTAGAGATTTCTGTCCAGCTAAACTGATGCCGTGCTCGGTGTCTCTGCAAAGCCTGCTGGCAAAATTCTCCTTCATGGAGCCATTTACACTCCTGAAAGCCATTAGCTTCTCGGGTTTCAACGTCATTTGCCTAGCCAGCTGGTGGGGCCCTGGTTTAAAAGAACAGGACAAATAGGGAAGCAGATATTGTCGTAAAACTGTCCATGTTGCACAGGACAGTCAGAAAAAACAATGTTATATAAATATACTTCTTGTAGCTAGAAATTACAAATCCAGACCTCTGTAATTCAGGATGAATTTAACTACTGATTACTATAGAACACACGTGATATGAATGAAAGGAAGCTTTTTTTTTTTTTTTTGGCTAAAATAATGATTATGTTTTATTTTTGGGAAAAGGAAGTCTCTTATGGACAGGGCACAGGACTAACTCAGGCGGCCCAGTTCAGTTCCTGGTTTAGCCAGAGACTTCCTGTGTGACCTTGTGCAAGTCACTTAAGCGATGCTGTGCTCAGTGAGATGGAGATATTCCTTCCCTACCTTACAGGGGTGTGGCGAGGATAAAATGCATTAATCCAGGGTGCTCAGACAGTACAGTGCTAAGGGCCAGATAAATACATGGATATATCAATCTACAGATGAGCTTTAGGTAATTTATAAATAAGAAAAGTGAACCCAATTGTTCCCTAAATAAAACTTGGGCCACCTCACTGAAACCCTTTGAAGTGCTGAGTGCCCCCAACTTCCATTGAACTCAATAGGCACTGAGGGCACTCAGCACCTTGCAGGATCAGGCCTCTAACTTTCCAGCTTGCAATGGGATTTGTTGAACCATTTGCAACACATTCACCCTCATCCCAATGTGAAAAAACTCCTAAAATGTCAAATCATGGATAGAATGTATATTAAAATCTAGGGCTATCAAGCGATTAAAAAAATGCATCACAATTAATCGCGCTGTTAAACAATAATAGAATACCATTTATTTAAATATTTTTGGATGTTTTCTACATATTCAAATATATTGATTTCAATTACAACACAGAATACAAAGTGTACAGTGCTCGCTTTATTTTTTATTACAAATATTTGCACTGTAAAAAACAAAAGGAATTTTAATTCATCTAATACAAGTACTGGAGTGCAATCTCTTTATCATCCGAGCCTGCTATAACATGAAATATATGGCAGAATGCAGGTAAAACAGAGCAGGAGACATACAATTCTCCCCCAAGGAGTTCAGTCACAAATTTAATAAACTCATTTTTTTAAACAAGTGTCATCAGCATGGAAGCATGTCCTCTGGAATGAGGGCTGAAGCATGAAGAGGCATATGAATCTTTAGCACATCTGGCACGTAAATATCTTGTGACACCAACTACAACAGTGCCATGCAAACACTTGTTCTCAACTTTCAGGTGACATTGTAATTAAGAAGTGGGCAGCATTATCTCCCGTAAATGAAAACAAACTTGTTTCTCTTAGCGATTGGCTGAATAAGAAGTAGGACTGAGTAGACTTGCAAGCTCTAAAGTTTTTACATAGTTTTGTTTTTGAGTGCAATTATGTAACAAAAAAAACTACATTTGTAAGTTGCACTTTAATGATGAAGAGATTGCACTACAGTACCTGTATTCGACTAATTGAAATTTATTTTGTTTTTTGCAGTGCAAATATTTGTAATAAAAAATATAAAGTGAGTACTGTACACTTTGTATTCTGTGTTGTAATTGAAATCGATATATTTGAAAATATAGAAAAACATCCAAAAATATTTAATACATTTCAATTGGCATTCCATTGTTTAACAGTACGATTAATCGCAATTAATTTTTTTGAATTAATCGCATGAATTAACTGCAACCAATCGACAGCCCTATTAAAAACAAAAGATAACAGCATCTAGCCCTCAGCACTGGGACAGAATACTGAACTTCCAACCACAGCTGGTTCCTTGCCTGCCCATTTTGATGCTATAACATTTTATAGAGATATTTTAAAATTGCTCTTATAATTTCCACTTTCCAGTGTTCTCTGATGTGACTGAGCCTGACTGCGGACAGGCACAGCTGCTGCCAAGAACTGTAGGGTCAAGTCCTGCCTGCTTCTAGTTTCTTCTTCCCATAGCTGTTCAAGATGAAATTGACACACAGGCATTCTGCCCACATGTAACAAATTCAATGTGTGTCTGGAATAGCTGGACACGGCTTATAGCCGGTAGGATGGAAACCTATGGGCGACATTTCATAGATCTCTTCATTCTAATTCACAGACAATTGAAGAAAATATGCATGAATCATCACAGCTTTTTTCATAGGGGCAATAGACTTTGTCAAACTAAAAGCTGTTTCAAAACCAGCCACATCGCCATTGCCCAGGGAAGCCATAAGCCCTGTGCATTAAATTCAGAAGTTAATGTCCTGATGGCCTAAGAAATATTCCAGCAATTCTTTTTGCTCCATCCAAAGGGAATAACTGATCACAATCTCTGCCTTGCTGCCAGGCTAGAAGGAAAAAGTTGCATGCATTAATTTGTAGAAGGCTGGAGTGCAGTGGGGAGCAGCCAGCACCATGTTGAAGAATGTGGCAAGAAAGCTTGTTAGAATTACTTTTCAGCTTCTATAATGTATTATTGTACCTTTTTAACAAGCTTGCTATCAATTGCTTTTATTATCTCTCCCAGCAGACAGACAGGGTTGCTGGAAAGCAGCCAAGCCCCATCTACACTAGCTTCACTGCTGTGTTTAAAAAAAAACACATTAAAAACAGGATTCCTAATCAGCCAGTTTAGAACAGTCTGGCCAGCTAGCATATGGATGGAGCAGAGCATGTTAAAACCCTTTCTCTAAAGCAGTGTTTTAGCCTGGCCCAGCACAGAGTTTTTCAAAGTATTGCTTGGCCCTCCCCATTCTAAATTAGAACACAAGGTAGTTGCAAACGATGCTCAAACACAACTCTGAAGTCAGCACAGATAGTACCTAGGAGAATGCAGTCCAAGGAACCTGCACTGGCAGCATTCTGTGGAGAGAAGAATAATGTTGCTGTTTGGAGATTATTCCTGTAGCAACAACACATTAAGATTTGCAAATGTAAACAAACTTGTTTGTCTGAGCGATTGGCTGAACAAGAAGTAGGACTGAGTGGACTGAGGTGAATTGAAAAATACTATTTCTTTGTTTATCATTTTTACAGTGCAAATATTTGTAATAAAAATATAAAGTGAGCACTGTGCACTTTGTATTCTGTGTGGTAACTGAAATTTATATAGATTTGAAGATGTAGAAAACATCCAAAAATATTTAAATAAATGGTATTCTATTATTGTTTAACAGTGTGATTAATCACAATTAGTTTTTTTAATATCTTGACAGCCCTAGTTTAGATCCAGGGTTCTGGTCCAGACCCATCTGTATTTTTATTTAATTTTGTTAATAAAAGAAATCTGAACTAACATTGGCCAAACCGGACAGTCTCTACGCAAAAGAATTAATGGACACAAATCTGACATCAGGACTCCTAATACTCAAAAACCAGTGGGAGAACACTTTAACCTGTCTGGTCATTCAATGACAGACCTGCGGGTGGCTATATTACAACAGAAAAACTTCAAAAACAGACTCCAACGAGAGACTGCTGAGCTGGAATTCATATGCAAACTAGACACAATAAACTCAGGATTGAATAAGGACTGGGAATGGCTGAGCCATTACAAACATTGAATCTATCTCCCCTTGTAAGTATTCTCACACTTCTTATCAAACTGTCTGTACTGGGCTATCTTGATTATCACTTCAAAAGTTTTTTTTCCCCTCTTACTTAATTGGCCTCTCAGAGTTGGTAAGACAACTCCCACCTGTTTATGCTCTCTGTATGTGTGTGTGTATATATATATATATATATATATATATATATATATATATCCCCTCAATATTTATTCCACTCTATATGCACCCGAAGAAGTGGGCTGTAGTCCACGAAAGCTTATGCTCTAATAAATTTGTTAGTCTAAGGTGCCACAAGTACTCCTGTTCTTTGAACTAACTTAGCAACACGTCTTCCGAAGCTCCATCCATCTTAGGAAGAGGTCTTAGGGGAAAAAAAACTTCCACTGAAAAGAAATGTTATTTCCCTCTACCCCTACTCTTGTTATTTGTCTTCTCTCTCTGGCTATTATCACATCACTTTGCCCCACGATAAAATTGTTAGCTCAGGGTCATTCCCTGACCTAGCAATACAAGGAATTGCTCCCTGCTCATAGGAGATTGTTAATAATCTGCCCGCAGCCTGGGACTGACTGTCTGCTCCCAAATTGGACTCTCTGGCGGTTAATAAAATCTGCTGCTTCTGTACTGACAGGAAGCCTCTCCAGTAGTTGAATCATGCAGTGCACTGAGACCAAATGAACAGAGACGCTCTGATATACAGCACAGCTCCTAAAATAGAAGTTAGGACTGCACCTGGCACCTACAGCATTCAGTGCTGACTCCTTCACATAAACAGTTCACAGTGATGCTTTTAAACACAGCATAGTGGAGTCCAGGACTTACCTGAACGGCTGCCTTTTCTTCTGCTGCATTTGAACAAGTAAGTGCTAGACTTTGTGGCTCTCTGGAATAAAAACCAAAAGCATGCTACTCTTGGTGGAACCACACCGCCGGTGAAGCAATGGGACATACAACTGCCCCTTTTTTAAATAGGCCATTGGCTTTAAGAATGCGCTGGTACCTTCAGATATAGGCCCACAAAATTCCCTCCTGCTGCAAAAGAAAAAACTCCATGGATGAAATTCTGGTCCGACTGAAATCAACAACACTCCCCTTGACTTCAATGCAACCAGGATTTTACCTCTTGGGGCAAACCTCATTCTCTAAAGCTGGTTGGGAATTTTCTACCAAAAGGTTTTTTAGACGGAAAATGCAGTTTTGACAACTGAAATTTTCCAGTGAAAAATTTAGGTATTGTCCACGTTTTTTGTTTTTTCCATTGGGAAAATTGCAACAAAATATTTAATTCTGGGTCAGGTAAAGCCAAACTGAAAGATTTTGGTTCATCAAATTGAAACATTTCATTTCTGGCCAGTTCAACATTAATCTGCATCTACCCGAGTCACCTCATGGGAGAGGTAATTCAGTTGTCTCATGCCTTCCTTCTCCTCTCCCATGATGCACCAGTCTCTTCTCTAGCTGAGCTACCACAATGCATTATGGGAGTTCCATCACCAATAGGAGCACTATTAGAGATCTAGTCCAGCCTCAGAGTCCAGTTCATGGAGAACTGTGGCTTGAAACACCAGAATTACAACTCCCATGAGGCATCGTGGCAGCTCAGGCAGTCACAGTTCAATGCTACGCTGAGCTGAAATGTAGCCTTTCGACATTTCCAAATCAAATTCTTTTGGAATTTTCTGTCCTTCAAAAAAAAAAATCCAGTATGTCAAATTTTTGTCACAGCTTGGGACGACAACAAATTTTGAAATAGCAGAATTTCCTACGAGATGGAAATTCCAATTTTCTTCCAGCTTTACTGTTCTCATTTACAATGAGTTAAACCCTACACAGCTCTATTGAAATTAATGGAGTTACTCTGGATTTATATGGTGTAACAAGGAGCAGAATTTGGCCCTCTGAATTTGATTTCTCAAAGAACTCAAATAAACTGATTTCTCAATGTATTTGATTTCTCAAATAAACGTTCCTCCTCCCCCTCCTCCCTCCCCCGCCTCCACGCCAGCCCCTCTGGTGAAGAGGCCAGCCGGAGGGCAGGAAGTAGATTAACCAAATAGCAAGTGTGAAAAATCAGGATGGGAACGGGGGGGTAATAGGTGCCTATATAAGACAAAACCCCAAATATTGGGACTGTCCCTATAAAATTGGGAAATTGAGACATCTAGTCACCCTAATGGGAAGACAGAGGATGTAAGCGGCCAGTAATGCAGAGCCTAAGGACCTATAAGGAGTCATGGCCCAGATTCTGTGGATCTTGGGTCCACAATGGGGGACTCAGCTGGAAGTGCTCTTCCGCTGGGCCCTACCAGCCCCCCCTCTGCACTAGCATGGCAAGGAGCCCTTAACCATTAGCTGGTCAAACAAAAATATTATTCCATAGCACAACACAGGAAACTTTCATTATAGACCCAAATGATTTCAAAAGCAACAAATATATTTTAAGCTGATGTTTACGGCCTCGACTTAACGATGCACATAAGCAAGCACTGAAGTCCCACTGAAGTTAAAGGGACTTCAGCATGGGCTTAAAGTTAAGTCTATGCTGAACTACTTTGCTGAATAGCGATGGACTTAAGCATGTGTTAAGTGCTTTGATGAATCAGGGCCCACTTACTGATCAGACTTATTTCACGGGATAAGATCGCAGTGGTACAACTTATTACTTGCTTAGCCAAGAATGCAGTTCTTACGTCAACGTTACAGGCTCTGTCCCTGCTGCCAGAAGCCGAATGACCTCTTTTAACCATCAAAGTATCCTCATTTTCAAACTTAAGATGAGACCACTTACTCCTCACGGAGTTACAATTTCATAATACACTGATTGTACACTATTTCATTCCTGTGGTACATTACCTTTTCCTTTCTTCCACTGCACTTCCACCTGCAACTGACAATCATAATAATAAGGGGATGCTGCTTCTAGTCTTAAGTGGCATACTTTATGGGATGTTGGCTATTCATTAGATACCTCCGCAGTGTGACTGAGTGGGTCAGACCTCAAATCTGAATGCAAAAACATGGAGATATCACATATTTATAGTAACAGTCTACTATAAAATTGCAACAGGAGATGTAAGAGCCTGATCCTGGAAGGTGCTGAGCGCCTCCTAGAAATACGGATTGATGTTAATGCCCATCAACTTCAGTGGGAGCTGAAAATGTTCAGCACCTCCCAGCAGGCAAATCAGCACTTTGTAGGACTGACCCCATAGTCATGGAACGTGGTGGTGCAAATTTTTATTCACATGGCTAGACTTCACTCATGCCAATAGTCCCATTGAATTCAGTGGGGCTATGCACATGGTTTGGGTTTACAGGGTCAGGCACTATAGCTATATTAACAGTCAAAGAGGTCTGAGTAAAACACAACATCAGACTTCTAACCTGACATAAATATCAGTAAATATAAACAATAATCTCCAGGAACATCATCCTGGAAAGGTTTCTTTTAAAATCTATTGATTCTGAACATATTATGTATGTATGTATAGTGACAAAGCTCCTCCTCTATCTTGGAGAGTCCTGCACTTATTGGCAGATCTTCTTGCCTCAGAGATTCACCATGTGGGTTGGGGAACAGCCCAGAGACCTTCCGCTCTGGAAGAACCCACAGTCCAGATCAATTGGGAGGTTTGGGGGGAACCCAGGCCCACCCTCTACTCCAGGTTCCAGCCCAGGGCCCTGTGGACTGCAGCTGTCTATTGTGCCTCCTGTAACAGCTGCATGACAGCTACAACTCCCTGGGCTACTTCCCCATGGCCTCCTCCAAACACCTTCCTTATTCTCACCACAGGACCTTCCTCCTGGTGTCTGATAATGCTTGTGCTCCTCAGTCCTCCAGCAGCACACCCTCTCAGCTCCTTGCACCTCTTGCTCCCAGCTCCTCACACTCACACCACAAACTGAAGTGAGCTCCTTTTAAAACCCAGATGCCCTGATTAGCCTGCCTTAATTGAATCTAGCAGCTTCTTCTTAGTTGACTCCAGGTGTCCTAATTAGCCTGCCTGCCTTAACTGGTTCTAGCAGGTTCCTGATTACTCTAGTGCAGCCCCTGCTCTGGTCACTCAGGGAACAGAAAACTACTCATCCAGTGACCAGTATATTTGCCCTCTACCAGACTCCTGTACCCCACTGGTCTGGGTCTGTCACATTATATATATATATACACACACACACACACACACACACACACACATATACTCGGCCCAATGTGTAGAGTCTAAATAAACCCATGATTTGGTTGTCATAAACTACAGTATGTAGAATAAGGTAAAAAGAAAATTTAAACTTGCCCTCAAAGATACCACAGAATCTGAACAGTCGCAGCTCAATGGCTGGATAAAGACCAACATTAGAACTAACTGAAAAACATCCTAGTGTAGATTGTATGATTGGGGGCTGGCAGGTAATGAGACACGGAGCCTTTTACTCAGGTCACTGGGTTCAGTTTGGCCCAGGTTGGCAGTGACTGAAGGCTGTTGCTTTCTGATGGCTATGTGAAATGAGTTGGGGGAGGGGGTGTCAGCCTAATTCCTACTGGACAGGTGGACGCATCACATGCATTTTCTGGTAGCCATAGTAGCAAAGCTAAAGACTAAGGGCCCAACCCTGTTCCCACTGAAGCCAATAATAGCTTTGCTGTTGCCTTCAATAGGAACAGGATTGGGCTATGGATGAACGGGCACGTGGAGACTGAGTTACCTTTTCATCCCTACAGGTCGTCACCCTCTGTCCCAGTGTCAGCCTGGAAAAACAGGGTGAGGAAATGTGCACTGCTACAGCCCATGCCTCTATCTGTCCTGTGAAATGACAGAGGACGCCAGTTTGTTGGTGGTGTGATTTCCTCCGAGATCTTTTCCACTTGGCTTATCCAGAACACCTCATTCTGCAAGGCCTGCAATGGGCAAGATGCTCAGGGTACGTAAAGCCGAGTGTGTGTCTGAGGTATTAAATATCAGCATGAATGAACAGCAACATGTTGATGACATCAGCATCCCATTCATTTAAACCCTGAAAAGAGGTGGAAAATACACAGAGAACAAGGAGATTGTGGAGATGCAGTTTTGCCTTTTATAATGCAGGGCACAGGAGTGATATTTGTGCTAAGCCAGCAGTGGTAACCTTCAAAGGGCACGATCAGCGGAGCTGCAGGAATAGCTGTGCAAATTCTGCTTTCCCAGTAATCTCTCATGAAGAAAGACGGTGCAGCAAAGGGCACATCTGCAATACACAGCCAGCATCCACACAGCATACGAGATCTGCACTCTGACAGATGGTCAGCCAGAGGATTTCTTCTTTTACGGCACACACAGGAACAGGCCAATCCGTCCTGCCAACTCTGTGGTGAATGCACAACCTCCAGCAGCAAAGGGCGGGGGCCTTGATCAGCGTGTGGTGAACAGAAACCAGTTACTTTGCAGGGCATAATGAGGTAGAAATTCTTTGACATGGTCCACTGATGCTCCTCAGACTGCCTTGTGTAAGTCCTAACAGCTGCTCCTTTCACATAGTCTGCTCTGGGTATCACCTACCCCCAGGGTGAACGTACCAACACTGTACTTCCTGCAGCTTCGAGCTCTGCACGCCACTTCAAAAAGTCTTTGGACTTCTAACATATAAAGGTCAGGGCTGTCATCCTTCACACTTAGTAACCCAGCTTTACCACTTGCACGAGAGCCCTCTAGTTTGTGCCTAGGTGAGATGAAGTGTAACTGTTTTGCTTAGATGTTTATGTTCTATTACTTTAATAATAACAATCTTTTTAGCATAACTATAATTTGTTCTGGACTGTTGATACTTAGGCAGGAACAAGTGGTGACTGGCCACCCTGGGAGACGAGAAAGGATGAAGTCAATGGCAAAACTCCCAACCAAGATTTTCACCCAAAGACTCTGCTCCTTTGGAGAGGAAGAGAAAACAAGGAGGGTTAACTGATCCCCAGGCACTTCAAATCACAAGGCTGTGGCTTGGGAAGGGCTGTAGTCAATCCACAGAGGGGCTACTGAGGATGGACAGTGCTCTGTGTTGGCACTGAAAGAGCCCTCAAATCTGATGGGTGCTGGAGCATAGCGATCCATTGTTACTGGTTTCAGCCAGGGATAATTGTGGTGGTGGCTGTGTGACATGCACCTTCATCTAACTGGAACTGGACAGAGAAGCACCGAATTCATTCCACACAGGCATGGAACGTTAGAATGTGGCAGCAGAGGAGTTGGGGCAGATAAGAGGACAGCAGTAAAGGAAGCAGAGAGAGCAAAACACGGAATTTCCCTACTAATTCAGGGTAGTCTGCAGGTCAGAGTCTTCATGGGAATCTTCACTCCGAGAGGGAGAAAATTCACAGACAATAAAATGACTGACAGAGCTGGAATCAAAATTCACTAAGGGCTGATGATGCACCGAGTGGGGGTGAATTTAACAGCAGCTGAGACTTTGCACTCTTCAGACATTTCTGTGCCCAGAAAGCTACAGCCTGTACCTCCACCAGGTACTCTGTGTTAGCCGAGAATCCCCTCAGTTCTATTTCAGACTTCACCTGGAACAAAGGATACCAAGTATTTAGGATCTTAAAATATCTATCTATATATAGTTGTCATTAAAAATGTGAAACATCTTCTAGGCTGCATGATTGGTTAGCACCTACCTTCCTGGTCATGCTCATGTGCGTAATTTTCTTATAGATCCACCTCTGAAAAACTGCTTTTTATTTCTATGGTGCCATAAGACACATGGCACTTTATATACCTGTACGAAGACAAGGAGTTTGCACTCTTACTAGGGTGTAATGACACCAGAGCACGAATAGGGATCGGGTAAGGAAGGGGAAAGCAAAGGGGTTTGATGGAGCAGTTTTGATGGCACATGTAGGTTTAGTTTTAAGTGTCTATTTCCCAGTAGAGTATCTGTGACTGTTTTTGCTCCCTGCACTAACAAACGTATATTAAAACTAGAGGCAAGCCAGATACAACCAAACTGGGGGAAAAGAACAAATAGTCAGAAGGAGATGGCACAAACAGGCATAGATGTACCCAAACGCAGAGCTAGAATGACTGCCACCAGTGGACTCTGGGAGACATCACCGGGGAAGGAATTCTTGGTTCAAGCAACCCAATCGACAGGAGGACTGACTGGGTCATCGGCCAGGAAATGATGCAAATACAAGCCACAGCAGATGTGATTCTTCACGAGTGCAGGCATGCACCTCACTTTACTGCGGCCGGAGGTGATGGTGCTGCTGGGACCCAATGGAGTCAAGGCAGGAAATCAAGCAGATGTGAATTTAAGTTCTGATAGGCTGTGAATCATCAGGGCAGGATGCCACAGAAAACCTGGGCTTCCCATCCATGGTAGCTCTGTAGCGGATTCCTTAGACCAGCTAAAAATATAATCCGTTTACCTGACAGATCAGGATGCTTTCAGCATCCAGAGAACCTGGACCAGTCCTTTTACTCCCTGAAATGAGAAGGCCCTGCCTCTCTCCCATTCAGATACAATCTCAGCATAAAGACAATCCAATGGATCTCAATTGAGCAGAAGGGATGTAAGGAACCAGTTTTACATTAATATTAAATGCATTTGCTTTCTCTTCTCCCACTGGAGATGGTTTCCTTTCTTGAACCCTAACTCTGTGCTACCCCTACTGATGCCTGTTTAGCATTCCTGAGACAAAACAAAGAAGGCAATACATGCAACAATATCACATATACTCTTTTGTCATTTTCCAGTTATCCTTCCTTGCTGCCATCATGGGTTTCCTTGGTACCCACAGGCTCCAGTAAATTTTGTAATGGTGGATTTCCAAGTTTCCTTCGGGAGGGGCATCCCAGTTAATGATGATACTGAGAGAACCATCGGGACAAGCAGTAAAGTTGCCCTGTCTGAGGTTCTTAGGGGCATCTGGAGGCAAAGGATCTGCAGGAAAATAGAACATGGGACATTCTGGGTTATTTTAAACACGTCATCCAAATATGAGAATAACCGCTGGAAAAGAAAGGAGGTCAACTGAAAAAAGCAACAGAGGGTCCTGTGGCACCTTTGAGACTAACTTCTGTTAGTCTCAAAGGTGCCACAGGACCCTCTGTTGCTTTTTACAGATTCAGACTAACACGGCTACCCCTCTGATACTTGAGGTCAACTGAGATATTTCACATGACAAAGAAAGAAGACCGGCATAGAGGTTAAGCCTGTGTTTAAGTCTTTACAGAATCATGGCCTAACTACCAGCATAAAACACATCAGTATTGTAAATCCTAACCATATTTTAGTAGTATTTGGATCTGCAACTTTGATCCACTGTCATAACTATAGATGGGCTTGGATCCAAATTGCAGCTCCAAATACTACAGAAATTTTGGAGCATTTAGACCCACATGTGAACTTTGCAGATGGGGACCACCTGTACTTAGAATTCCTCTCACACCTAGACTTTGTATGAGAAGAACAGCTGTTAGCTGTAACAAAAGAAACAAGGCAACAGATGCATAAGGCAGGGGCAAGGCATCTTAAGAAAAGATGGATGCAAACGACTTGTGATGATTGCTAGGAATGAGCGAAATGGGACAAAGATGAAAGAGTGATCTTGCATGAGGTGAAACGTATTAAACTGGGGTAACAGTGCTAATATGTTACCCAGTGAAAAAACCTGTATAATTAACAGCAGACAAAGTACGGAAAGGTGGTTTTCCATTGGAACGCCAGCTTGACTCATTAAGCAGCTGCTTTACTACCCTTTTTTTTCTCCTGTTCGCCTCTTCACCTCTAATTCTCCACAACCTGTCCAGGCTGCACGAACAGCACTGCATAGCTGAAAGGCACACTACAGACTCCAGTCATCTGTTTACAATGACAGAGCAATGGGGTGAACGGTTTGAAATTTTTTATTGTAAAATGATGGATGATCCACGGTGGATGGACTAAAGACTGTCTCTGGCCTTCTTTGCTTTAAAAGAGTTGTCGGAATCTCAGAAGGAAAAGTAGCAGATGAGCTTCCGCAAAGGAATGAAGAAATTGCCAAGGAATATCAGGCCAACAGTATCCTGCCTCTGAAAGCAACCAGGAATGGATGCTTCAGAGAAAGGTTCAAACCCCCAGTCATCAACAATTATGCGGTAACGTACTGGGACATGTGGGGGAAGCTTTTGCCTAATTCCAGGCAATTCATGGTTAATCTATGGCCTGATGCAGGAGGGAGTGGGCGGAAAAGAAAATAGACACCAGGAAGAGGACATTTGTATATTTCATCTTATGATGAACCAAAGCTTTTATCTCGTCACCTACTCCACAGGTGATGGGTTAGAGGTCCTGGAACAGATGAAAAAGATGAAAAAGAGGAAGTTTTAAGATTTTCTAACTGGAAGAGGAGAGTTACTTGTGGCACCAGACTGGGATCAAGGAGATCTGGGATCTATTCCAATGTCTGCCAGACTTCTTGGGTGACCTTACACAAGTCACATAAAGCCTGATCCAAACCCACTGGAGTCAATGCAAAGATTCCATCAGGCTTTGGAGCAGGTTCTTAATCTCTCTCTGCCTCATTTTCCCCACTTGTGAAATGGGGATAACAACAACGCCTGTTCATAGATGATGTCTTCAAGTAACTTTCTGAAATAATCATGTCTCTTTAAAGAGCCATTTGCAGGCTGTGCCAAGTCTGATTCCAAAGGTTGTGTTACTTGGTATAACATATCCCTTTTAGCCAAGGACCTATTTCTGGCTTCCCTAATAAGACGAGTATAGCAGGAGTCCAGCTATTGGGGGAATGCTTATGGGAAATGTCTTATGTTTAGTCTGCCTGTCCCTTTATCTGCTAATGATCGACATACTCCATCCCTACCTAAATGCCACTTTTAAAACAATGGCCCAATTTTACATTGAAACCATGGCCCCTTTGTCTTTATGCTCACTGATTAAGCAGCTGTCATGTAGGCTTCCATTCTCCAGCCTGCTATCAGCGCTGAAATTCCTTTCATCTGGGACTGAGCTATGCAATGGCAGCTCAGAGCAGTGACCTATGACTTGCTACAATTCTTATCTAAGGGCATTTGGATTAATTTATAAGCACAGGTAATCAGTGTAAGATGTTCCCTGCAAATTAGACTAATGGATTCATAATGGTTAAATTAACATCTACAATTGAGTTTTAAGGTCCCCTGCTATAATGACTGTGCAGAAAAGTATCTTAGGGTTTTGTTGTTGGTTTTAACTAAGATGCTTCTTTTGCATGTTAAAGGGCAGGGAGCTACCTACTGAAATAGACCTGATCCTGTGGATATCTTCTGGGCAAGCCATTCACCTTCTCACCAACTTTTAAGCTGCAAAGACTGGCTACATGAGGAGGTAGGCCAGCCTACCTAGGGGAATGATCAAAGCCAATAGTAATGCATAAGAACATGCAAAGACAATAATACTAATATTTTGCTCTTCTGTAGCACCTTGTGACAGAAGATCTCAAAGCACTTTCTCCAACGAGGAGTTTGTTTCTCAGAAACAGTCCAATATAAATGAAATAGATAATCCAGATACTGGCACCTAGCCTCTTTGCAGCTCTTGTAGGTACCTACGTCTTCCCTGAAGGTCTCTCTACCAACCAAGCTGGTTGTTGGCCTTGTATCCAAGAATGAAGTAATCTAAAGGCTCTCACCTGATTCCTGGCCTCGGCCCCATCAGGTGGGAGGCAGTTAATTAGTCATGGCTGGAGCTAAGCCCACCTTCCTTAAAAAGTGTTTGCACCCTGTGACAGGCATCTAAATAAGTGGCCTTTTTTCCATAAATGCTGAGCCCCCATTGAAGTCAATGGGACTGGGTGCATCAGTAAAAAAAAAAAAAAACATGTGTAATTAAGGTTGTGTCTGATCAGACTTACAATTAAGGACCATCACAAACCACACTACCTTCTGCTTCAAGTGCAAGGTACACTTCTTCAAACTTTCTTTCTCTAACACACACAAAGCAGCAGATATATATCTTAAAAATCCCGACCAAAACACTCCGCTGCAGACATTTCTCGCCCAGGCAGAGGATGACAGAACACATGCACAACAGATGCACGTTAACTAACACGCAACTTGAAGGTGCTGAGATACTGCAGTGATTAGTGTGGTATGAGAAACCAATAGAGAACAGAACACAACAGGCTCCCTACTCAGTTATCAGGCTCAAGAAGTACTGAACAAAGCCAATGCTGCCTATTCAGGGCCACCTCCAGGCACCAGCTTAACAAGCAGGTGCTTGGGGCGGCCAAAGGAAAGGGGCGGCACCTGCGGCAATTCGGGGGCGGCAGGTCCCTCACTCCCTCTAGGAGTGAAGGACCTGCCACTGAACTGCCGCCGCTGATCGCGGGTTTTTTTTTTTTTTTTTGCTTGGGGAGGCAGAAATGCTGGAGCCGGCCCGGTGTCTATTCTGAATGGAAATACTGCTTAGTTAAATTATCTCCAGGTGCTTCATAGCGTATGTTTCTGCAGCTACTCAGTTACTAATGGTGTAACGTTTGTCATTAGAATTTGCAAATATTACGCCTTGCAAAGCTTCACCACCTTTAGGGCTATGGGACTTCAGGCCCCAACTGTCACACTTACAGGGCTTGCTGCACCTCTGATCCCTCTCGGGTCTCTCTGAATGTCCCCCTCAGGCATCAAGCCTTGTGCCTTTACCTAAAACAAATAATGCTGGTTTGACAGAGAAAGAGTCCATCGGAGGAAGAAGGTCCAAACCTTCACATAAAACAGGTTCCTATGCTACAGACAGGGAGCGCTCAGTCTTTGGTTTCTCACCTCTAGAGGAGTGGAAATGTTTGCTTGGAGCAGCGAAACCACGTGTGCCGTGGACACTGATTGCGGCTACTCTGAACTGGTCTCATCTGTTTGGTCTTAGGCCTTCTAGCTGCACATTGTCCTCCATCGTCTAGAATTTCCAGAATAGAAGATAAAGGGTTAGTGCAGCAACTTCCACAATCCAGTCAGGTTTACAAACCCTACAATGGTGACTGTGTGAGCTTGTCTCCTTGTTCGAGTAAAGGAATGAAAGTGTCCTCTCCCAGGTGACCTGGGACTGTTCCAGGCGACCTGGGACTGTTCCAGGCCTAGGTTCAGCCACTTGTAAAGCGGTACATGTGTTGCACAGCTCACACAGTGGGAACTCCATTAGCATAATCCCACCCGCCTCCTTGGACCATCTAGGTGCACAGCAGAACACGTCCCCCACACTGCTCCTTAGGATGGTGCCCTGTGCACACCTCCCTGCACCTAACCACCTCTACTGGCTGGGGAGGAAGGGGTAGGTCATGGCTCTGTAATCCACTGGTGAGTGTGTGTTTCAGGGCCGCTCACTGTGCCAGATATGAGTCTGCTAGACCCCCAGCTAGGGAGCCTTGTCTCTTTAGCTCACGCAATAGCAGCTCATGCTTTCGGCTCTGGAGATCCTCGATGTATAGGCCAAGAGGGCGGCCGTCACAGCTCCATTTCTCTCCTGCCTCCTCTGGGTGGCCACTAGGAGGCACTGTGAATGTGCCTGGCCACTCCACAGGGGGAGCACCATGGAGAGGTTTCTGACACTCTCCCCCATATATGTACCCACGTCGCTGCCAGATACCAGCCAGGCCTTCATGCTTGAAAAACACAGAGGAAAGAGGTGGCATCAGAGCAAAATAACCATGATTACACTTCTTCTGTAGAACAAGCAGCAGGAATATGAGTTTGAGAGTTTGATTGACACAGATATTGCAGTTAGTAAAAAGGCAGGTTAATAGGCTCTGACAAGTAAATATCTGCTCAGCATCTTGGATTTCTGGGTCTTCCACAGTCCCAATTTTTTAGCATTCTTTGTCATTTCTCCTCTTACACAAATGTAGCAGGACAAAATGATGCCACCAGCAGCAGTTTACATCCACAGACAAAGCCAGAGGACTTAAAAAGGCCAATGGAAGAGTCACCCAAAATGAGTCAATTACATGGTCTACCCCATGATGTGTGTGTGTGTGTGTGTGTGTGTGTGTGTGTGTGTATTTTATATATATATAACCTCTTTCCCTGCAATATCTGAATGCCTTACAAACATCACTGAGCATACCCTCGCCACTCCCCTGTGCTGGGGAAGTGTTATTAGCTCCACTTTACAGAAGGGGAAACCGAGGCACAGAGACTGGGACTTACCCAAGGTCACACAGGAGGTCCACAGCAGAGCCAGGAAGTCACTCCAGATTTCCCAAGTCCGAGTCTAGTGCTTTAACCACAAGGCCAGCCAGTCTCTCTCTAGCCAGCCTTCCTTCTCCATTAGCTACTGTATGGATAAGGTTCGAATAGGCAGAAGTAACCATCTTGCTGCAGTGTCAGTGACTGGAGTAACCAGCTCAGTGACCCAGAGTTCTACAGTTGCTGGTGAAATGACCCTCCCTGAAGTTGTTAAAATAATGTGGGTATCACCTCGAGAACACTCTCATAAACAAGATGTTTCATAAATCCTTTTCCTCTATAAAAGAGTGGAGATAAATAGATACAGCAGGCACATGCCCTTTGGACTTCCATATGTTCTACTGCCTATGAAGATGCACTCTGCATAAATAACCATAAATATGGAACTAAGCAATCTCTCCATCTGCCATTCTGTAGCTTCGTCTTCCCTGGGCTGAATCCCGTAGCTCCACCTTTTCTGCAGGATATAAAATACAGGCTCCACAGACATGTTGCATTTGGATTCCATGATACTTCAAGGGTCCACTGGAGTCCTCGAGAAAGGCGAGGTCTAGGCTTTAATGGGACACCTGAAAATGACAAACAGGCAGAGAGAGTGCAGCTGCAGCAGCGTGTGTGGAGGTGGGGTAGTAATCAGGTGGGCTCCGAGGTGGATTATGGTGTTTTGGGGCCCTGGGCCAGAGCAAGTGGGGGCCCCTCCCTGCCTCTTTTGCCTGCAGTCCCCCCCCCCCAGTCCCTCCCCTGGTGCTCCTGCTGGGAAAATGGGGTCGGGGCGCAGGGGCTTGCTCTGCCCCCTCCCCCCAGCCCGGTGCTCCTGCCAGGAAGTGGAAGCAGGGAATGGGGGCTTCCCCCTGCTCTCCAGCAGGATCGCCAGGCAGGTGGGTGGAGTGGGGTCAGGGTGCGGGGCACCCATTTTTCCGGGGCCCCCCCAATTGGACGGGGCCCCTGGGCACAGGTCCTGGTGGCCCAGTGGCTAATCCGCTACTGGGTGGTTGTGTGAATTTTAGCTGAAATGCGCCTGATTGAGAGCCCAGGAGCCTGAATTCCTTTGTGTATGCACAAAACGGCGAAAGTTCCCACTGACAGTGTCTCAACCCTCACCGAAGGACCACCCAGGAGGCAAGAGGATAGTTGGGTCCCTGAGGTCAGTTCCTCCCTTGGCCTCTACGCAGAGGTGACACTTAGGGCTGGTCTACACTGTGGGGTCTACATGAATAGCGTAGCTGAAGTCGAAGTATCTTAGATCGATTTACCTGGGGTCCTCACGGCGCGGGATCGACGGCTGCGGCTCCCCCGTCGACTCCGCTACCGCCACTCACTCTGGTGGAGTTCCGGAGTCGACGGGGAGCACCTTCGGGGATCGATTTATCGCATCTAGACGAGACGCGATAAATCGATCCCCGATGGATCGGCGGGCAGTAATCAATCTGGCAGGTAGTGAAGATGTACCCTTAGCGTTAACTCTGGGAGTGTGTTTTGTGACACAGACACGAGAATGAAACAAGACAGGCCACTTCACACAGGCCACCTCAGAGCCAGGAGCGGGGCAGGCACTGCTGACCTGGGGTGCACTTGGACTGAGGATGTGTGGCAGGGTGCCACCCTGGAGCGTGCCAGGTCCTGCCCCAGCGTGGCCTGACAGGCCCACCACCCTCAATTCCCTCTTGCTTCTCCCAAATCACTTGTTCCCAGCCCAAAGTACTAAGTCAGTTTACCCTCCACAGGTCCAATTTATTATGTCTTTATAAACATACAGTTTCTTTTGGCTCATCAGGCCCACACCTTCCCTCTGGCTAAGAAATTCCACAGCCTCTGACCAAGGGTTGTGCCCTGCTGCCCCCCCAGCTAAGAGATTCCACCATCCTCCACCCTGGGGCTGTGCAATGGTTCAAACCAGCTTCCCCATCTCACCAGTAACCAGGCTGCACTCCAGCCCTCTTTCACAGATCCTCTCTTGCTTCTCAGAGGCTTGTGTTTTTACCTCACCCACCCCAGGAGGCCTGTCAGTCGCGTGACCACCTGGAGGTGAGCTGAGTGTCGCAGGTGGGGCTGGACCCATCTCCCCTTTAAGGGCCAGTCGCCTTGTGACAGGCGGATTGGTGAAGGGCTCAGTACTCCGTTCCCAGTAACTAAGCACACACCCAGCCACCCCGTTAGCAGATCACACAGCACCCATTCCCCGGCGTCGGTGTGAACATTTCCCAAGAAAACACAGGAAAATGTTATTCAACACAAGAAGATTAAGCCGTCTACATTTTTCACAGGCCGCCACGTTCTTTAGCTGTCAGAGCTGCCACGGAATAACAGCTATTGTTTCTGTAACAATAATGACCTCTGATTACTGCAGAGCACACTAATTCATCATGATGCAGAACGACAGGTTAGCCCAGAGCTGCAGAGAACTCGGCTGCTTTACCTTTGAACACATTTGCTGAGGCTGACAGGTGTATCCACACCAGTTTGAACAGCGCTTCTTTGTCCCCAGGCATTCTACATCAAGACCGCAGCTCTGCACTCAGGCAGCCACAAAGCCCCAAGCCCGGTGTGGTGCGGGGCATTTCTCCTGCTTCCCTGTCCGAAGAGACCTCAGGAACTCGCAGCTTGGTCCTGCTAGTGAAGTCAGGGGGCTGGACTCTATGACCTTTCGGGGTCCCTTCCAGTTCTATGAGATAGGTATATCTCCATATATTATATTTATATTACCTGGCCAGGCACTCGGGATGGTTCTGGGCACATGAGAACAAACGTTACTGAAAAACACGGAAGATGGGAACAGGAGTTTTCATAAGGGGTCAGCTAAGCTGTGTGGGCAGATGAGCTCTAAAGTGACCACTTACCCTATTCTGTCCTCCTCTGGTTCTGATACAGCCCCCATCACACTGCTAGCGGAGTGCCTGTCCAGTGCACCGGCACTCACATGAGGTGTGTGGACAATCGCGCCAAAGAAGGGAGCAGTCATAAGTCAAATATTTGGCCTCAGACGTATTTGCACTGATTCGGGGGCGTCAGGAGCCCACCTACACTAACATGTGGTGCTCTCTGTATTAAGTTCTGAAAACGAGCATTTGCAAAGGGAATTGTCGCGTGTGCTTTGCGCAGCTGCACATCATGCAGCTTATGGCCCAACGTCTGGCGGCCATCAGAAATCCTGCACGCAGCATGGGGGCACAGGATGGACCACTGTGCCCTAGTTTGGGTACTCTCTAGAATCCACAGAAGCTACCTTTACAGGCCTCACGAATAGCAGCCTTCATTTTCTGAGGGGGCAGAGAGGAATGATCCACCCCCCTCCCATCCTGACCCACCAATGACAGAACAGCAACTCCCCTCCTCACCCCTCCTCCCCCACAGGTTATTCTTGCTCCCAGCTGTAGCTGGTGCTTCCAGAGACTAAAGGTAGAAGATATTTGAATTGGGGAGTTTGAATGGGGTCTCCCCATGTCTACAAACTAGTGTGTTTTTGAAATAGCCCTGGATTCTGAAATCCCTGCCACGCAGAAGAAATCCTGCCTGAATTTTGAAACCTATCACAGATCTACAGCAACCTGAAAAGAAACCATACTTCGTGCTTCCTGTGACACTGGGCCTTCTGTGCATCCCCTGGCTCGGTACATGGCTGCGGGGACTGCACAAGGAGATACAGGTTGTGAAAAAATGTGCAGCCAGCTTTATATTTCTCTCTAGGCGTCCGTATACCAGCCATCATAGCATCTGAGCGCTGAGTAACTGGACTTCAACCTGCCGAACTGTCAGCTCAGGACCTGTCATTAGCACTCAATTCATTCAAACCAATTAAAAACAACCAAACAGAAAAACAGCCTGCTGAGAATTTACATGGCTGGCTGATTACAGGAGAAAATGGATGCCACAATTGATCATCTATAGGGTCCAGATCTTTGTTCATTTCTCATACACCCAGAACTCTCACTGACTTCAATGCAATTTGTAAATTGAAAACCTACTCCAACTGAAGTCAATGGAAGCTTTGCCACTGACTTTAACTGGCGCTGATAATATTATGTAATGCCAACAGACCCCAGTCGTCAAGGGGCAGGATCGAACCAGGGACCTCTAGAGCTTAGTGCATGAACCTCTACCGCATGAGCTAAAAGCCAATGACCTGTTAGCTAAGGCTGTAGAATTGCTCTCTAAATGGTCTTGGTGCCACTAGATGGGACAGAACATCCCACCCAAGAGGTGTGAGGGTTACAATTACATAGGCTCAATTCTCCATTGTCCAACAGCATGTGAAAGTCACACCAGTGCAAAACGCTAGTAGATCAGAACGGGAGCATTTTTCCACTCACTTGGCACTAGTGTAACTGACGACAAAGTTCAGGGCAATGAAAAAAAATCGGACCCTTTAACTTTTGGCCAGGTGAGATTTTCCCAGAACTAACTTGTTTGCACATGGAAGCAGGAATGCCATCAAACCAAATAATTCTAATTACAATACAAACACCAGCCCAGTGTGTGACATACATTTAAACGGAGTGAAAGCCAAAGCAAATATTTTAGAGTAACTTAAATTATTTACAATGAAAACATTGCTAGGATACTGCTCGGCACAGAGAAGAGCCTACTGCATAGTTTCAAGTCCGCATTTATTGACCTAATTCTGTTTATCACCAATGCATGACGTTTTCACTTAATCTTCCAATTTTCCATGAATTCAGAAAGTTTCTTGAATTTAAAAACAAAAAGAAGAAAAGCCCAAATGGGACCATTTCTTAAAATAATCCATTCAAGAATAAAATGTAGAGAAATGAATTTAAAATAAATGTGTGTTTCCGCAGGAAAAACTTTCCCAGACTTGAATTGTGCACTGAAAAAATAAAAGAACACCATAAATAAATGTCTTTCTCTTGTTTGTGTTGGCTTCATGACATAAAGACTGATAAATAGGTCGAGATAAAAGAGCAGCGGGAAGACGAGTCTTTTTTTTTTTTTGCTCTTTTAAGTATGAATAAAACTAGTGTATCAGGATTAACATCACTACATCCAGTTCTCCTCCTCCAATGGTTCTGAATTGCTTAGTGAAAGTGATAAAGGGTGTAACATTACAGATGGCATTCTCCTTTTTAAATCAACCCTGAGGTTATTCTGTTGATTTCAATTGAGTTACCCAAGGATAAATTCAACCCACGTCTATTTAAAAAAACCCAACAGATAGCACCTTTCAATCAACTTCGTGATACCGCTGCTGTTATTTACCAGCTCTAAGTGCAACCAGCCCAGAAAAGTTATTTAGCGGCTTCTGACACTGCACTTTGCCACTCCAGTTGTTACTCCCTACACAAGTCGTTCTAAATCATCCAGCTGACAGCTCAAGAGACCCAGTACCTTGACTACTGGTGCTGCTGATGCAATCAAGGCCCAAGCCAGCCTCCTACAAAGCTTTCCTTTAATCAGTGCTGACACGCACCTTAGATTTCACTTCAAAAAGAGCTACTTGGAGTCTGTGGCTTATCATCAAGAGGACAGAACATTATTTTGTCAGTGGGTCAGAGCTATGACCTCAGCAGTTTACATGATTCTCAGAACTTGACAGAAGTAACAAAGGGACCCGCTGTCACTATCAAATCCACATTTACTCCTTGAATTCTGAACCAAGGCCTTGGCTACACTTACCCGCTAGTTTGGCGGCTGGCAATCGAACTTCTGGGTTCGACTTATCGCGTCTAGTCTGGACACGATAAGTCGAACCCGGAAGTGCTCGCCGTCGACTGCGGTACTCCAGCTCGGCGAGAGGAGTACCGCGGAGTCGACGGGGGAGCCTGCCTGCCGAGTGTGGACCAAGGTAAGTTCGAACTAAGGTACTTCGACTTCAGCTACGTTATTCACGTAGCTGAAGTTGCGTACCTTAGTTCGAATTAGGGGGGTAGTGTAGACCAAGCCCAAGTGTCTGTGTGTAGAGGAATTGCATCTGTTCTGCTACAAGTGAGTAACAAGGGCAAAAATTCTACAGCGCTGGCCAGAGGGCATTCAACTTTCCATATACACCACTGTAACTGAGGCCCTGATTCAGCAAGGCTCTTAGGCTACGTCTTCACTACAGGGGAGGGGGGATCGATTTAAGATACGCAAATTCAGCTACGCTATTCGCGTAGCTGAATTCGACATATCCGAGCCAACTTACTCCGCTGTGATGATGGTGGCAAATCGACCGCCGCGGCTCCCCCGTCGACGGCGCTTACTCCTACCTGTGCTGGTGGAGTACAAGCGTCGATTCGGAGATCAATTGTCGCGTCCCGACGAGACGCGATAATTCGATCCCCGAGAGATTCAGGCGGGTAGTGAAGACGTAGCCTTACATAAGAATTTAAGAACGGCCATTCTGGGTCAGACCAAAGGTCCATCCAGCCCAGTTTCCTGTCTACCAACAGTGGCCAATGCCAGGTGCCCCAGAGGGAGTGAACCTAACAGGTAATGATCAAGTGATCTCTCTCCTGCCATCCATCTCCACCCTCTGACAAACAGAGGCTAGGGACCCCATTCCTAATAGCCATTAATGGACTTAACCTCCATGAATTTATCTAGTTCTCTTTTAAACCCTGTTATAGTCCTAACCTTTACAACCGCCTCAGGCAAGGAGTTCCACAGGTTGACTGTGTGCTGTACGAAGAAGAACTTCCTTTTATTTGTTTTAAACCTGCTGCCCATTAATTTCATTTGGTGGCCCCTAGTTCTTATATTATGGGAACAAGTAAATAACTTTTCCTTATTCACTTTCTTCATACCACTCATGATTTTATATACCTCTATCATATCCCCTCCAGTCTCCTCTTTTCCAAGCTGAAAAGTCCTAACCCCTTTAATCTCTCCTCATATGAGACCCGTTCCAAACTCCTAATCATTTTAGTTGCCCTTCTCTGAACCTTTTCTAATGCCAGGATAGCTTTTCTGATATGAGGAGACCACATCTGTACGCAGTATTCAAGATGTGGGCATACCATCGATTTATATAAAGGCAATAAGATATTCTCCATCTTATTCTCTATCCCTTTTTTAATGATTCCTAACATCCTGTTTGCCTTTTTGACTGCCGCTGCACATTGCGTGGACATCTTCAGAGAACTATCCATGATGACTCCAAGATCTCTTTCCTGATTAGTTATTTAAATCAGCCCCCATCATATTATATGTATAGTTGGGGTTATTTTTTCCAATGTGCATTACTTTACATTTATCCACATTAAATTTCATTTGCCATTTTGTTGCCCAATGACTTAGTTTTGTGAGATCTTTTTGAAGTTCTGCACAGTCGGCTTTGGTCTTAACTATCTTGAACAGTTTAGTATCATCTGCAAACTTTGCCACCTCACTGTTTACCCCTTTCTCCAGATCATTTATGAATAAGTTGAATAGGATTGGTCCTAGGACGGACCCTTGAGGAACACCATTAGTTACCCCTCTCCATTTATTCCTACCCTTTGTTCCCTGTCTTTTAACCAGTTCTCCATCCATGAAAGGATCTTCCCTCTTATCCCATGACAACTTAATTTACATAAGAGCCTTTGGTGAGGGACTTTGTCAAAGGCTTTCTGGAAATCTAAGTACACTATGTCCACTGGATCCCCCTTGTCCACATGTTTGTTGACCCCTTCAAAGAACTCTAATAGATTAGTAAGACATGATTTCCCTTTACAGAAACCATGTTGACTTTTGCCCAACAATTTATGTTCTTCTATGTGTCTGACAATTTTATTCTTTACTATTGTTTCAACTAATTTGCCTGGTACTGACGTTAGACTTACAGGTCTGTAATTGCCAGGGTTCACCTCTAGAGCCCTTTTTAAATATTGGCGTTACATTAGCTATCTTCCAGTCATTGGGTACAGAAGCTGATTTAAAGGATAGGTTACAAACCATAGTTAATAGTTCCGCAATTTCACATTTGAGTTCTTTCACAATGCTTGGTTGAATGCCATCTGATCCCGGTGACTTGTTACTGTTAAGTTTATCAATTAATTCCAAAACCTCCTCTAATGACACTTCAATCTGGGACAATTCCTCAGATTTGTCACCTACAAAGGATGGCTCAAGTTTGGGAATCTCCCTAACATCCTCAGCCGTGAAGACTGAAGCAAATAATTCATTTAGTTTCTCTGCAATGACTTTATCGTCTTTAAGTGCTCCTTTTGGACCTCGATCGCCAGGGGCCCCACTGGTTGTTTAGCTGGCTTCCTGCTTCTGATGTACTTCAAAAACATTTTGTTATTACCTTCTGAGTTTTTGGCTAGCTGTTCTTCAAACTCCTTTTTGGCTTTTCTTATCACATTTTTACACTTATTTTGGCAGTGATTATGTTCCTTTCTATTTACCTCACTAGGATTTGACTTCCACTTTTTAAAAGATGCCTTTTTATCTCTCACTGCTTCTTTTACATGGTTGTTAAGCTACAGTGGCTCTTTTTTAGTTCTTTTACCGTGTTTTTTAATTTGGGGTATACATTTAAATTGGGCCTCTATTATGGTGTCATTGAAAAGTGTCCATGCAGCTTGCAGGGATTTCACTCTAGTCACTGTACCTTTTAATTTCTGTTTAACTAACCTCCTCATTTTTGCATAGTTCCCCTTTCTGAAATTAAATGCCACAGTGCTGGGCTGCTGAGGTGTTCTTCCCCCCACAGGAATGTTAAATGTTATTATATTATCGTCACTATTTCCAAATGGTCCTGTTATAGTTACCTCTTAAGATAGGGTTACCATACGTCCGGATTTTCCCAGACATGTCCAGCTTTTTGGGCCTCAAATTCCCGTCCAGGGGAAAATCCCAAAAAGCCGGACATGTCCGGGAAAATAGGGAGGGAGGGCCCGGCGGTGCTCGGCCGGGGCCGCTGGGGCTGGGGCCGGTGGTGTGGGGCTGGGGCCGGCCCGGGGCCGGCAGTGCTAGGCAGGGGCCGTGGGGCCAGGGGTGCGGGGCCGGGGCCGGCGTGGTGCTGGGCCGGGGGCCGCTGGGGCCGGGGCCGGGGCCGCGAGGCCATGGGTGCGGGGCCGGGGGCTGGCGCAGTGCTCGGCCGGGGGCTGGGCCGGGGCCGGGGGCGTGGTGCTGGGCGAGGGGCCAGGCCAGGGGCACAGTGCTGGGCCGGGGGCCGGGTGCTCGGCCGGAGCCGGGGCCGGGGGTACGGGCACTTGGCCGGGGGCCGGCGCCCCAGGGCCCGAGCCGAGCTGGACGGGAGACGCCGGGGCTGGAGCCTCTTGGCCTGGGCCAGCAGGCCGCCGGAGGGAGCCGCTCGGCCAGGGGGGCCGGACTGGGCCACGCCGCACCCAGCCCCAGCCCCAGCTTACCTGCTGCCTCCCTGTTTCAGGCTTCCCGCGAACATTTGATTCGCGGGAAGCAGGGGAGGGGGAGGAGCAGGGGGCGGAGCGTTCAGGGGAGGGGGCAGAGTTGGGGCAGGGCCGGGGGAGGGGAAAGGGCAGAGTTGGGGTAGGGCTGGGGGGGAAGGGGCGGAGTTGGGGCAGGGCTGTGGCCCCATGGAGTGTCCTCCTTTTTAAAAATTAAAATATGGTAACCCTATCTTAAGAACCACTGAAGTCAATTATGTGCTTAAAATTAAGGGTTTGCTGGTACAGATCTAACAACAAACCAGCAAACTCTAGACAAGAACTAAGGCCTGATTCAGCAAAGTTTAATTTTAATCACATATTTGACTTTAATGGGGCTTAAGTGTTTTGCTGAATCAGCACCTTCGTTACGCTGGGGTGTATATGCAAAGTAGCGCCTTTGATTTCAGTGACATTGGCATGGATTTATCCTGGTAAAAGTGAAAAGCAGAATTTGGGCCCCTATTCTTTGTCTGGCACGTTTTCCTTATCATGAAAGACCACATGCCCATAAAGTGCTACACTGATAATGATTAGAGAGAGTCTGAAAATGGGCTGTTTCCTATGGAGAAATTTGTTAGAAAAGCAAAAACTGAAAGTTTGTCCAAAAAAACCTTAATTTTCCCACTGAAAGCAGAACAGCCAACCAAAAATAAAATGGTTTTGTCAAAACCACAGGTTTCCCCAGCCCTAATAATACTATACTATGGATTTCCCAGTGTGCAGTGAAACAAGGGCCTCAGATCCACTGCGGGATCATGAAAACTGACCTCGCTGTAAGCCGTACTTCCACTGAGCTGCCTGCAGTTGCAAGAGCTTCGGCCCTGCCCTGCCTATGTTTGACAGTCGATCCAGCACTCCCCCAGTGTCAATGCGAATATCAGCTGTTAATCTGCCTACAGCGGTGTTTCCCTCTAGAGTGCTACAGCTGAACCACAGCACAGCAGGGTGCTTTTCAACACCTTCACACTTGCTGCTGGTGCTCAGGAAACTGCCGAGAAGGAAACCAACACACTGCAGGAGGCTGAACGTTTAATTTCAGGTTTTGACTGTCTATCAGAGAACTGCCAAGGACTGATACAGAAGCTGATTTCTCTGTTTTGGGAAACACCTTACAATCGCTATGTTCTCTGGTCCTTACTCAGGCAAATTCCTGCTGATGCCATCAAGAGGTTTGCCCAAGACTGAAAGATGGGAGCCTTTGACTACTTTAACTGCCTGAACATTTAAGTACACTTGAGATAGAAAATCATTAATGACTGTGTACTGAAAAGGCTGTTTATACAATTACTGCATGGGTGAAAATGCTAGCAACAACTGTGATTAATTATGGCTATTGGCTTCAACCATCATAGGTTTAGATTTAAACGGTCCTGTAACTTGTTCCAGCTGATGACCATGTCAATACACTGACAGTCACTGTCCATTCTTCTTACCAGCCTGTGGCCCTAACCAGTTCTCACTGAAGTCAGCAGATGTTTTTCCATTGGTTTCAGTGGGAGTTGGATTGGGCTGCTGGGCAGAGCAGGTGGAAAGGAAAAGGCAGATCACCCGGTTTGCAGGATACAGACCTGGTTTCCAAAAATGCCTCCACTCTTGTGTCCTAGGGCAGGAGCAGAATCTCATTATCTCCACTTTACAGCTGGGGAAACTGAGGCACAGATATTAAGTGTTACCCACACAAAATTCTCTGTTACACACCCTCTAGGGTACCCACCTTTACCCAATTCCTAGGGCTCAGGGCATAATTTTCTGCAGGTTTGCAGGACTTTTACCTTACACAATAATATCCTTATCCTCTCTGTATTGACAATTACCAAGCAGAATACACATGCTAAGCGTACATTGCTAAGTTCACCAATCCTTATCAGGCAGGCGAACTTTCCCCGTTGGCCAGGCAAGGTCAGTCTCGTCTGGATTCTGGTTGCTGCACGTCTCAGTCGTGCAGAGGATTCTTAGCAGCTCTGATTTTAGGCTGTGTCTTGGATGTGAGTTCTTCTTCTTCCAGGTCTTTCCTTTTCCTTCTTCTTTTTCTGTTCCTTCTCTGCTGGTCTCCTTCTTGGACCCCAGTTTATATAGTGAAACCTGAGTCCTGCTTACCTATACCTTAGCCAATTATTTTACTAACCAATCCTAACAAAATTCTCAAACCAATCATACCCTACCACCTTAATTCATTTCCTAGCAATATTAATTATGTAACAGATAGAAACAATCAAAGAACCAGACAGAGATCATATAGACAAACAATAGAGAGGTGGGGACCATCATGACAAAACAATAAAGAAATGAGGATTTCACAACCACAACTATTGAGAAGTGGTTTCTTGCCAGACAGGATGCTGTCAAACTACGTTTTCTTTAACCAGCTTAAGAGCTGTTTCTTTGGGCTGGTCCACACTAACCCCCCACTTCGAACTAAGATACGCAACTTCAGCTACGTGAATAACGTAGCTGAAGTCGAAGTACCTTAGTTCGAACTTACCGGGGGTCCAGACGTGGCAGGCAGGCTCCCCCGTCGACTCCGCGTACTCCTCTCGCCGAGCAGGAGTACCGGCGTCGATGGCGAGCGCTTCCGGGATCGATTTATCGTGTCTAGACAAGACGCGATAAATCGATCCCAGAAGATCGATGGCTTACCGCCGGACCCGGAGGTAAGTATAGACCTACCCCTTATCTGGTGATAGTGGATGCCATTAGGACGGGGTCTCCTTCTTACCAGCCTGATATGACATTATTTTAATGTAATTTAGATGGAACGGGAGGATGTGACTTCCCGCTTCTCAGCTCATGGCTGCTGGTTTTTTAATCTGGCTGCGGACGAAGGCCTTAGGCTTTAGGCCTTACAATCTGGCTACGGACAACGGCCTTATCCTTAGATAAGGACCAAGCTTTCCAACTTTGGTGTCTAAAGTCAGGCATCAATAGTAAACTTCTTGTGAGGCACCTAAAGTGTAGGCCAGATTTTCCAAGGTGCTGACCTCCCACAGTTCCTACGGAAATCAATGTACTTGGGCAACTGGGCATGATAGCCGAATCCGGCCTATGGTCTTCTTCCCAAAGCCAGCATGAACCATGGGCCAGAGCTGCAATTAGTACCCACGTGGTATGATGTTCAGTGCAGTGCTCATTCCACTAGATGCAGAGAAATACGGTTGTTGGTACTTCTCAAAGTGGCATTGAAACACACACATTCACTGCAGTTTTGGTATGTGGAGAGACTCAGACAATTGCCACCTGCAGCTCAATACGAAATCCTGACCAGGAGGAAAATGACTCATGGGAAATCTGGAGTGAGACATCATGTAATGCTCTCCTGTGGCCACAGACACATTTATATTTCTCCCCATTAGTTGTCCCAGCTGACGTCAGCTTTTCCATCAGTTTATCCTAATAATTAGGAGAGTTTTTAGAACCTAAGTAGAATATAATTCCAAAAGAAAACACCCCACTACTCCTATTTTATTGCTGATCTGGCTTCGCTGAGCTCCAACTCAGAGCTGGGTTTTTAATGTACTTTGTTTTACTGTGCTGGCTTCACCTGGGTACCTCCTGCAGCTTTCAAAATCAGCCTGAGAAAACAGACCTTCACAGTGAGTGAGAAGAAAACATACCAGCAAACCATCCTCCAAGGGCAAGCAGGTGGGTTCATACCCCACAGCATAAATGGCAGGGGAGGGACCCGCCACACAGATCTCCCTGCTTCCTGTGAGGGCGCATGCCTCTGTGGATATGTCCTCACTGCAATCTAAGGTGTGATTGCAGCTAGGGAAGACACACCTGCACTATCATAGCTAAAAGTAGCAGTGTAGATGTGGCGACATGGACTTCAGTGTGGGTTAACAACATGAATTAGTACCCAGAGTTGTGGGTGGGATTGTACAGCTTGTGCTGAAGCCCATCATGCCATGTCTTCCCTGCCATTTGTAGCCACGCTAGCACAGGTGTGTCTACCCTGGCTGCAGTCACATCTCGGATTGCAGTGTAGGCATACCATGAGTAGCACTTGTTCGCCCCCACCCTGCCCGCTGGACTGTAAAGAGTGCCCTATGCTGGGGAGAGGGCAAGCCACTGATGGTGACATGACAAACCAGGAGGGGGAAAGTTGGCAGATATGAAGATGCCAGTGGGTAAAAAGAAGAGCGATACGTTAATGCCATCAGAGGTTGCATGAACTGTTCTGATGGCCCTTGTGCATGGAGTGCGGGGAAGGGGTCTCAGCAGCTTGGCTGGAACCGTGCTGACATGGAGCCAAGGAAGGGGACAGTGTCCCCGGGCCAGCACATGGACAGCCCTAGCTTTCTGTGGCTATCAGGGAATGGCAGTGCCGCCCATTCTGCAGGTGCAATCACAACCCGTCCCTGGTGGAAGGATTTGGGGCAAACTTCCCAAGGGAAAACGCACAGAGATTTCCACCTCCACCCCCTCCCCTGAAGCCTCCTCCTGTGGATTCTTTCCATTGGATGGCGGGACTGTGTCCACATATGAAAACCAATAAAATCTGACCTCATTGGCACCATTTAGGCAGGCACTAAAAATCATTCACACCAGAGTAAATCCAGAGCAGCTCCACCGAAGTCAGTGCAGTTACTCCACACTTACACCTACGTGAGAAGAGAATTCAGCTCAGTGTTTCTGCAAGATTCTGCCCCTCCACACCAAGAGGTCCCTACCAGTCCTGTGTTTTTATGCTCTTCGATCCCAAGATCAAAGCCAATTTTATTTTTTACCTGGACTTTCTGGCAGTACTTGGCCCATAGCCTCACATTACTTTAAATGGGAGTTAGGCACCTAAATACTTTTGAGCATCTGGGAGAGCCACAGTGATTACAAATATATTTCTTTTTTAAATAACAGCACAGGGGTGTAATGATCCCACTTATCCTTTACACTTTAAACTAATAGTCAGCACAACACGCGGCTAGACACGGACTCCACGGCTCCCAGTAGTCACATGACTAAGACCACCAAAGTCACAGCAGGGTGACAAGGGGTTCACAATCTGGCCCTTGCTAGGATAGAGAGATGTACAGCTGAATTGTGCATTGAGGCTCTGTGGCTCGAAAGTTCGTCTCTCTCACCGACAGAAGTTGGTCCAATAAAAGATATTACCTCACCCACCTTGGCTCTCTAATATCCTGGGACCAACACGGCTACAACAACACTGCACACAGTTCATTCCTCACTTTTGAGAGACCGCTGTATGATGAGCTCTAAAATCTTTGTTCTATAGAGAGACAAAGGCCATGTCTACACAGCACTTTCCTTGTTAAAACTTTTATCGCTCAGGGGTGTGAAAAAAAACACCCCCCCAACCTACAGAAGTTTTAACAATGAAAAGCGCCGGTGTGGACAGCGCTTCGGCTGCAGGAGACACTCTCCCGGCAATGAAGCTACCGCCCCTCATTGGAGGTCGTTTTATTTTGTCGCCAGGAGAGCTCTCTCCTGGCGACAAAGAGCGGCTACACTGCGCATCTTACAACCGCACGTCTGCAGCGGCACAGCTGCCCCGTTGTAAGGTACGCAGTGTAGACAGAGCCTAAGACAGATGCTTTGCCAGTGCAGCTGTAGTGACAGACAGGGCCGGCTCCAGGTTTTCTGCCGCCCCAAGCGGCAGAAAAAAAAAAAAAAGCCAATCGGCAGCACTTCGGCGGCAGCTCAATCGCGCCGCTCCATTCTTCGGCGGCACTTCGGCGGCAGATCAAAGAGGAAGAGAGGGACTGAGGGACCTGCCGCCCGGACGTGCCGCCCCAACAGCGGACAAAGTGCCGCCCCTTTGTATTGGCCGCCCCAAGCACCTGCTTCCTTAGCTGGGGCCTGGAGTCGGCCTTGGTGACAGAGGCCCCTAGTGTAGACCCAGGTTATACACAGAAGGAGTTTTGCCCTTATGGCTTGTCTACACTTCTTGTGGATTGACGCTGCGGCGATCAATCCGCCAGGGGTCTATTTAGCGCAGGGGGTCTCAAACTGGGGGTCAGGACCCCTCAGGGGGTTGCGAGGGTATTACATGGGGGGTTGCGAGCTGTCAGCTTCCACCCCAAACCCCGCTTTGCCTCCAGCATTTATAATGGTGTTAAATATATTTAAAAGTGTTTTTAATTTATAAGGGGGGTCGCACTCAGAGGCTCGCTATGTGAAAGGGATCACCAGTACAAAAGTTTGAGAACCACTGATTTAGCGGGTGTAGTGAAGACCCGCTAAATCAACTGCTGATAGCTCACCCATTGACTCCGGTACTCCGCCAGAACGAGAAGCAGAAGGTAAGTCAACGGGAGAGTTTCTCCCGTCTACCCAGGGCGGTGTAGACACCGCAATAAGTAGACCTAAGGTACGTTGACTCCAGCTATGTTATTCAGTAAATGTGTATTAGTATTAATAAACAATAATATTTTGTGCTGCTATAGCACCTTGCATCCCAGGATCTCAGAGCACCAACATCCATGAATTAAGCCTCCCAGTAGTCATGTGAGGGGGTATTGTCTCCATTTTTCCAATGGAGAAACTGAGGTACAGACAGCATAAGGGACTTGCCCAAAGTCATCAAGGAAGTCTGAGATAACTAGGAATAAGATCTTCTGGCAGCCAAATTTTCAAATATTGCCACTGGTTTGGGTTGCTCAACTTGAGACAGCTAAGGTTTGAGCCCTGGGTATCTTAGAGACGCCTTTCCCTACGTCCTCTGAACTACCAGTGAAGATGGCTGGGATTGTTTGAGGGTTCAGTCTAGATCAGGAAGCAGAGCATTCTAAACAGAGGGGCTTTGAGATCGATAGGCCCCTGTTCAGCACAGTGCTTAAACACGTATCTAAAATCCCAGTTCAGCAATTAGTTTTATATCAATTCTCTTTCAGGCCCTGGTTCAGCAAAGCACGTGCTTAACTTTAAGCACCTGGACAAGCCCAACCCAAAGCGAGGTCCACATCGAAAAGGCATCATCCTTTTTAATCTAAAAACTGCTAGGGAAATCACTGGTTTCTAATATTACTCCATAGGCCAGGAGTCTGAGGGGGTTTATGCTTTGGGCTGGTGAACCTTCCAACTACCTTAACTTTATCATCTGTGAACAAAAGAGGAATCGTAGGAGCAGCTTGTTCTATTTGTATTACTGTGGATCATCTCTGGGAAAAAAAATCAGCGCACGCTAACGTGTAATCAAACACTAGAAGAGCCAGTGTATACAATCTATTTCTGTACAATGACATCCAAGGAGGGACAGCAGAAAGGGCTACATTTTCCAACGAGCTCAGCTTCCTATTGGGCACCAAAATAAGTGCCCAGATTTTCAAACGAGCCCAGCACATTGGGTTTGGGGAATATCTGCCCGTGAGTGTCACAACAGGAACTGCTGGATGCGGAGTGCTTCTGCAAATCTGGCCCTGCCTGTAAGCTGCACAATGTGTTAACCGTAGTCTTATGTTCCACCCTCTTGCTTTACCCTGCCCATATTTCGCTACATCACTGAACCTGCAACACATGGGTAAAACATTTTTCCATTGTCATCTGAATTCACACCTGTGAACATCTTGACCAGAAAATGATTTTCTGCCTTTGAAAGCTGTGCCCACTATCTCAGTGGGTCACTCGTTCCAATCTAGTGAGTACATTTACAACTGTAAATCCTGATCCGGCACCACTGGAATAAGGAGGAGTTTAGTCATTGAGTTCAGTGGGACAGGGAAGAGGCCCAGAATTAGTTTCAGGCCTGCAGGAAAATGAAAATAGCATAAATATTACCAGCTGAGCATGCCGTGCTCTGGAATTTGTGACCTTTTAACTGATGTCAAACACACGACACTGGAGACTCTGTAATAGAATCATAGAATATCAAGGTTGGAAGGGACCTCATCTAGTCCAACCCCCTGCTCAAAGCAGGACCAATCCCCAATTTTTGCCCCAGATGCCTAAACGGTCCCCTCAAGGATTGAACTCACAACCTCAGGTTTAGTAGGCTAATGCTCAAACCACTGAGCTACCTTGCTTTTCAGAGTAAAGGGGATGTGGATGCCCCCTTCCTGCATTTCTATAGACAAAATCCTAGGCCAAGTTTTTGGTTCCAATCACTGAAGCAAGGATTTTCTTTCTACAGCTGGCTTTACTAATAAGCATGAAATAGAGACATCCATTTCATCCCACGCTGGGTTGCTCTCCATCCTGTCATAAGGGCAGTAACTAATTGAAGATGACAGTACCTTGTCGCTTGCATTTATTTACCATCCTACTCATGCCCTCCAAATCATGGCTGTGGGACTGAGTTAGTTGTCCCTCCTGGACCCCCCCACCTCCACCCCTGCATTTTTATTGTGTTTGTTCCTGTGCAGCACAAAAGTTAATTGCAGCCCATTGAATCTGTATTTGGCACTGAGCTGAAACAAAGCAGGGCTCTGTCATGTTTCTTAGTAGACACAATAGCAAACCTACACTCACACACACACAGCCCAAATATTCAGCTTTCATTGTCTTACTGGGGAGGTGTGGTCGTGTCCACGGAGGGGTGAACAATCACACGTTTGGTGGTCTCCTTACAGATTTTTGATTCCCTGGTTCTCCCCCTGTCAGGCACAGAGTGATGGCCGGCTCCTGGCACTGTATTCTCCAGATCCTTTGGCACTCCTCTTGCTGCCCTGCCCCAGAACTTCGCCCTCACGTCTTTACATAGCCAGAAAGCTTGAGGCCTTTGACCAGCCACCTTTCCCAATGGGCAACAGGCAATTCCGGGGCCTTGTGATGGATCTTGTAAACTTCTCTTGTCTTCCGTTAGAATTTAGTGAATCTCTCTCCCTCCCCACTCCCCCAGCTCCTGACACCCTCAGGAATGGCACAGAGATGGGGAGCCCCAGCCCCCGGCAAGGAGCCAAGCCCAGCCGGAACCGAAGCAGAACCTCTGCCAGCGCATGGAGGCGCCTCTCCGGGGCAGGCTGGGGGCACCGGGGGGAGAGCGGGGGGTGATCATACAAGTGGGCTGCTTTACAGCTGGGTCCTCCTTGCTCCGGGACGCAGCCTGCTGCTGGGGAAGTGCTGGGCGCTGCTGGAGAAGAGGGCACAGGAGAGGAGGGGATAGGTGGGGGGGGAGGAGCTGCAGGTGGATGGGCATGGCGGGAACAGGGCGCCCCTCACCTGCAGGCTCCGGAAGGCAGCTCTCAGCTGGGTGATGTGCAGCGCCAGGCACCGGGAAGCACAGTGAGCAGTGCTCACCTTCGGGCTCAGCCGCAGCAGCTGTTCTGCCGGGGCCTGACTCTTCCCGCCAGGCGCACTGGATGCTGGCAGCTGCCTCCCCCCGCCCGTATCTAAAGCCGCGAGCTCCAAGACGGTCTGTCCCCTTGCACTTGGCGAGCTCCTGCGAGCTCCGCTGTCCCTGCATGGCAAGCTCTCCCCGGGGCTGCAGGCAGGGCTGTGCTGGGAGGAGCAGGGGGCAGCAACCCGTAGCTCACCACCCAGGTCACCCAGGTGCTAGGCGGGGAGGGGGCGCGCTGAGAGCAGGGACCCTCTCCAACGCAGCAAGCCCCTGCAGCAGGACAGAGCCCTGTCCCCCTCCCAGTGCCCCGGTGCCCCCCAGTGTCTGCCCAGAGAGCAGCCCCTACATACAGTAACGGGGAGGCTGTGGCATTTTCACCCAGGGCTGTGACGTTTGTCCCAGTGCTCCGAGCGACTGGGTGCAGGCCCGCTCCAGACAAGCTCTGAGCAGCACCCCAGGGAGCTCGGCCCATTGAGAGCCCCACCCCCAGGGCAGAGGTGGGCTGAGCTCCAGTCATCCCTCTGGTAAGCAAAGACTGCGCTTTGGTGTCTGCATCCGGAGCAGGGGGCCACGGGGTGCAAGGCTGGATTCCTTGCCACTGCCACTGCCAGGGTTTGGTTACTGGGACATTCGGCTTCAGTTTCATGCTCCCACCAGCCCTTAAGAGACTGGCAACAGGTTACCCTTTCTCCAGACATAGCCATTGTTACGCAGAAGGGGTTGGGCACGTTGGAGATGGTTAGACTGTTATGCATAAAGGGTCTGAAGTGGGCAATTAACGGTAGCAGGCGATGTATGGTGTGTTACAAATTGTGCCAACACTTTTCACAAATGATCCCATCTCTGATCTTTCAAATGCCTTTCCTCAAACGAAACCTGCACAACTCTCAAAAGCCAAGCCTGGGAGCTTAAATTCAGAAGTCTGCTGGACACCAACAACCTTGGACTTAACAGAGATGCTGGTTTTATGGCTCATTACAATAATGTATAACAGACCACACTGCCTGCCACCCTTAATTGTCCACTTCAAACCCTGTCTGCATAACAATCAACCCCCCAATTGTCCATTTCAACTGAGCGTCTCCAACATACCTCACCCCTTCTGCTTACCAATCTATCCCAACCCACTCTGATTCCTTCTCCAGACCTGAAGAAGAACTCTGTGTAGCTGGAAAGCTTGTACTTTCTGTGCCAACAAGGTCCCCAGGCCTCTCTTGAATACTGACAAACACATAGCTGGAATCAGTCTGCTTCACCTGCATGCTAGTATTGTTAAAATAGGTATTCGAATTATACAAATGTGCTTAGTGTTTAGACTTTATCAAATTTTTGTCAGTGCCCCTTGCATTAACCTCACTTCTAATATCTGTATCCCATGTTACAAGTTAGTACTTGAGTGTTTGCATTATAAGCCTCTGTAACTGTAAATCACCAGACAGGAGAGAAGCACTACGTAGCGTGAAATACTAATCTCCAGCCGGAGGTGTTATCGCCGTCCTGTCCAACAGAGAAGGTCCATGGACACCAGATGAACTATTGTGGAACATCAGAGGACAAAAGACTTCACTGATTGTTCGGGTCCATCCTTCCCCCTCCCCCGATGAAGAGGAGACTTGCAAGTGAATTCCTCCCATCAGCTGAATTGGCAGCTTAGGGCTTGTCTTCACGTACAATGGTGCAGCAGCACAGTTGAACCAGTGCTTCTGCACAGTGGCGTAGCCAGCTTTTAAGAGGAGGGGAAGCAAACCTAAAAAAGGTGCCCCCCTTGGCTCCTCCTTCGGCCACGCCCCCCCTTGGCTCCTCCTCCAGCTGCACTGCTGACTGCCGCCCCCCCCACACTCCTCCGGCCACCATGCTGCGCCCCCCTCGCTACTCCAGTCGCGTGCCCGCCGCCCCCCCCATGGCTGCCGGCTGCGCTGCGGGCAGCCAGCCTGCGCCCCTCACCGCTCCTCCAGCCGCGGCTGCGGGGCCCGGCCGCATGCTGCGCCCCCCTGCTCCTTCGGCCGCGCGCCCGCCGCCCCCCCATGGCTGCCGGCCGTGCTGTGGGTGGCCAGCCTGCGCTCCCCCCTCGTTCCTCCGGCCTTGCTGCGGGCGGCCATCCTTGCTCCTCCGGCCGGCGGCTGCCTTTGGAAAGGCGCCGCTTTTGGGAAAAGGGGTGAGGGGAAGCAGCTGCTTCCCCTGCACCCCGCTAGCTACACTACTGTTTCTGCACCACGATAGCGCTTTAGTAAAGACACTACTACACCGACAGGTTGGCCTAGTTAATCCACCTCCTCGAGAGGCAGCAGCTGTGTTGACGGGAGCAACTCTCCTGTTGACATAGCTCTGTCTACAGCCAGGGATTAGGTCGGTATAACTACGTTGCTCAGGGGGTTGATTTTTCATACCCCTGAGCAAGGTAGTTATACCGATATACTTTTGTAGTAAGACCTATCCTCAGAGAAAGGGGAAGGGAATAAAAATCCTTGACAAGGAGAAACTGTATCTCTATGCTGCTTAGGTTTTCTAGGCATAAGCAAGAGATCCCCAGTGGTTAGCCTGGGTTAGTCTTGAGGGACATATGGAGCTTTCTTATTAAGGAATCTTCTATTACCTTTTGAAACTTAAGACTAACTCATTTGTATGTGTGTGTGTGTGTTTACCTGCTTGTAAATAACTCTTATTTTCTTTTCCTAGTTAATAAGTCTTTAGACAGTTTAGTATAGGATTGGCTACAAGTGTTCTCTTTGGTGTGAGATCTAAGTTGCAACTGACTTGGGATGAGCAACAGCCTGCATCGCTCCCAATTTCTGCAAACACTTTTGGACATCATGGAGTGGAAGGTTTGTGCAGTTTGCCGGGCAGAATTCTGTTGAATCCCAAGGGAAGTGAGGAAGTGGGTTTTAATTCTGTTTTTAATACTGACAAAAACCAACACACAGGCAGTGCATATCTAATAGCAAAGTTTGGCTCTTAAAGAAAGGGCTGCATCTAAATGTCACTAACTTCCCTATTAAAAGTCACCTGGAAAGGAAACATCAACTATGGTCATTTTTTTGCTTTGCACCTGCGGTGCCACAAAAATTCAGCCCACTCTGGGGTGGGAGGAGGCAGAGCACAGAACTATGCACTATAGTGAGGGGAGGGGAAATATTGCTCAGGGACACTGGAAGCAACCCCACTCACACATAAGTCCAGTGACATTCCTAATGTCCATGCAGAGCAGTTAAGACCTCCATTTTGAAGGTCACATTTGAAAGAGCAAATTGCATGTTGCTCAGTTATTAACTACATAGAAGTTTTTTTTAAAACCATAGACCATATGTGCAGTGAAATAATATTTAACTGCACTGATGTTCTACGCAATAAAAGTGAATTTCTTGTTTTTAAATACAGCGTCAAATGCTTTAACAACTGTGTCAAGGCTGCTTCCCCACTCTGAACTTTAGGGTACAAATGTGGGGGCCTGCATGAAACTTCTAAGCTTAACTACCAGCTTAGATCTGGTCCGCTGCCACCACTCCCAATGTGCTAATTCCCTTCCCTGGGTAGCCTTGAGAGACTCTTCACCAATTCCCTGGTGAATACAGATCCAAACCCCTTGGATCTTAAAACAAGGAGAAATTAACCATCCTCCCTCCTTCCTCCCACCAACTCCTGGTGGATCAAGATCCAACCCCTTTGGATCTAAAAACAAGGAAAAATCCATCAGGTTCTTAAAAAGAAGGCTTTTAATTAAAGAAAAAGGTAAAAATCATCTCTGTAAAATCAGGATGGAAAAATAACTTTACAGGGTAATCAAACTTAAAGAGCTCAGAGGACCCCCCTCTAGCCTTAGGTTCAAAGTACAGCAAACAAAGATAAACACTCTAGCAAAAGGTACATTTACAAGTTGAGAAAACAAAGATAAACTAACACGCCTTGCCTGGCTGTTTACTTACAAGTTTGAAATATGAGAGACTTGTTCAGAAAGATTTGGAGAACCTGGATTGATGTCTGGTCCCTCTCAGTCCCAAGAATGAACAACTTCCCAAACAAAGAGCAGAAACAAAAGCCTTCCCCCCCCCAAGATTTGAAAGTATCTTGTCCCCTTATTGGTCCTTTGGGTCAGGTGTCAGCCAGGTTACCTGAGCTTCTTAACCCTTTACAGGTAAAAGGATTTTGGAGTCTCTGGCCAGGAGGGATTTTATAGTACTGTACACAGGAGAGCTGTTACCCTTCCCTTTATAGTTATGACACAATGTCCATGCAGAGCAGTTAAGACCTCCGTTTTGAAGGTCACATTTGAAAGAGCAAATTGCATGTTGCTCAGTTATTAACTGCACGGAAGTTTTTTTTAAAACCATAGACCATATGGGCAGTGAAATAATATTTAACTGCACTGATGTTCTACGCAATAAAAGTGAATTTCTTGTTTTTAAATACAGCGTCAAATGCTTTAACAACGGTAACTACAGGTCATGTAACTGAAACCTTTCCTAAAACAAGCTTGAGAATTTTTACTGCTTCTAAAAATCAGCTGGTCATGAATATACTAGTCAGAAAAGAATGCAAACCAAACCTAGTAAAACAATATAATTGATTGGCTGCATTTTCAAGGCTAGATTTAACCATTTCGTACATATATTTCGTTTGTCTGGAAAGAAGAGGATATTTGCACTATTTAATTTCATACAGATCTGGGAAAAGGCTAAGCTTGCTAACCAGATGCATTAGCTGCTGGCTGCTGCTAAATTGAGGACACTAAATTGAAACCTGGACAGCAGACACCTTTAGCTAAACACGGCATAGATGGAAAAATAGGTTAATTTCAAGTGTACCAAAAAAAACCAAAACTTTTTGAGGACAAATTTAATGGTAAGTTCAAAAGAATCACTCATGGAAACATACCGAAGATCTGCCTTCTTTGACATTGTAGTGTTGCGTGTGCACACACATACAGGCGGACTATGGGCCCAATCCAGCACCCATTGAAGTCAATAAGGGTCTTTCCATTGATTTCAGTGGGTTTTAGATCAGGTCATCTGGGCCGGATCCAATTTCTAATGTAGCCAATGGGAGTCTTTACACTGACTTCAGTGGAAGTTGGATCAAGCTCTGGTGGCTTTATTAATTAATTAAATTAATTATTATGAATATTATTTATTTATTCTGATTTTCAGCCCCGGGTAAGTGTGCTTGTTCATGCCCAAGAGACCAATCCAGCATTGACTTCACTGGGAATGAAGGGTGCTCCACATTTCATAGGGAGTGCCTGCGCATTGCAAGACCCTTCTGCACACCTAACTTAGGCCTTGGCTACACTTACCCGCTAGTTCGACGGCTGGAAATCGAACTTCTGGGTTCGACTTATCGCGTCTAGTCTGGACGCGATAAGTCGAACCCGGAAGTGCTCGCCGTCGACTGCGGTACTCCAGCTCGGCGAGAGGAGTACCGCGGAGTCGACGGGGGAGCCTGCCTGCCGAGTGTGGACCAAGGTAAGTTCGAACTAAGGTACTTCGACTTCAGCTACGTTATTCACGTAGCTGAAGTTGCGTACCTTAGTTTGAATTAGGGGGGTAGTGTAGACCAAGCCTTAGTCATGTGCGCTCACAAGCCGGAGATGGGAACGTTCACATTCACCAGCTGTGCACAATTGTACTGGGCTGGGCAACATTTTTTTTTTTTGACAGACAAGTAAAATATTATTTATTTTTTCAGTTACTATCATATGATATAGATGAGCCAAGTGGATTTTGTGCCTGGGCTGGCAAATTTTCATGATAATTTATGTGACATTTTTGCAGTGTATCTTACTAGCTGCGTGCAGTGCAGCCTTTAAACGGAAGTGGCAATTACATTGGTGCATGTAGCTCACCTGCTCACCTAGAGAGGAAGAATGGTTCAGTGGCAAGGATGCCTCCAACTGTTGGACCTTTTGGTGACCCATGATAAAAATGGTCACACTGTAAATGTGGCTGGCTCTCCACCTGTACTCAGCAGCCCATAATGCTTGAATTTACCAAATTTCAAAGAGCGTCGCTCACAAGGGTACCTCTCTGGTTGAAATCCAATAAGACTCTGGTGACCTCTGATGAAAAGGTCAAAGGCCAAATCCTTCCCGTCATCTCCGACTCAGAAATTCATAATGAATGAGTGTAGCGGATTCCAGGAGTCTAGCATAATGGCAACGTAGTCTTAGTTATGCCCCTTTGCCTGTTGCCTCTTTGACAACATCTGTATATTAGTCACATGCCCAGGGTGTATGGAATAGCTCTCTGGGCCAGCCCTGTGCAGTGGAATGATGCCGTTTCTGCTGGTGGAAGGACCTTGAATGCCCAGAGAGGAAGGGGTAACATTTGCTCCAAAGTAAATAAAAAAAAAAAAAAAAAAGAAAGGCTGGGGTAGAGGATCAAAAATGGTAAAATAGCAAATAATCCCTGTGCTTCTTCTATAGCTCAGACATTTCCAGCCTGGTCTTTCAAATCATGGCAATCATTTTTCAGAGTGCTTCCGTGATGCAGCACAGACCAGAAAGAATTTTTTATAAACTCAGGAAAATAGATTTAAAATTCACAAAGTCTCTTACAACCTGCTGCTTCCTGCTGCTCTTCTGCATGGCCCTTTTTCAGCAGCTGAAGAGAGAGCACGACGCCGCCCAGTGGACAGGGGCCGGGCCGTGACCGGGCTGCTAAGAACCTGCTGATGTTGAGGAGATGCTATTCTACTGCTCGGGGCTTGCTCAAGATTTTAGATCTTCAAATCAAGCCAAGCCTTCATTTGCACTTGTAACTTCTCTCTCTGCAGTTCAAAAACCCAGCAAAGCAAAACTACTAGAGTTGCATTGGCGCCATCTACTGTTAAGGAATCAAATTAAAAAAATGTGTTAAGATGATGTTTAAAAAAAGTGAACCGTACAGAGTTTAAGCATCGAAGTTTCTGGTTATCGGGGAATAATGTACAGATTATCGAGGGGTGTGAAGTTCGGTTTAAGGTCAGGTGGCATAAAGAATACATAATCTGCAATATCCCCGATTGGGGGTAAAAGGTTGATTGGTTAAAGTACAGACATTGAGATAGGAGGATATGAAGTTCATATAATGGCAGTGTTCGGGTGTGGAGTATAATGAGTGGATATGATGATGAGGATGGATTGACCCTCCTTTGGTGAGATTTAATGTTCAGGGAGTTTATGGCTCCAGTTCATATGATCCAACGGAGAAAGTCTCTTGGTCCCTTTCTCGTAGTCGAAGAATGATGTCACTCCAGCTCACCCCTCCTGGTACTGTCGCTGGCCAGTGATGTGTTCGCTGTAGATGTCCCTGGACCATCGGATGGTGTCTGAGACCATGAGGCGCCGCATGAGCCATGCGTAGCGTCGACTGATCCTGCAGGTCTGCAGCACACACTCGTTGCAGGGGTCCCAGGCGCCCAGGGCTCCGATGATCAGGGCGTCCATCTGCACCCCGTAGCCCTTTGCTGTCAGGGTGTCGGGCCAGGGAGGCGTACTTGCATCTGAGCTAACTTTCACATTTCTGGTTACCTTTCTAGTTATCTTGTTAAATGTAGTGCAATCCAGTTAAACCAACAAGGCAGAGGGTGTCCATGTGTGACTTCTATACTATCGATCCCACTTGAACAACTAGTGCAGCAGTTCAAATGAAGTCCTACCAAGGAAACCATGAAAAAAAAGCAGGGTCTCTTGCCCATAAGGGGGTGTGATTGTACTTGGATGTACACTTTTCTCTTGCCGACAGTGTTGCTCTCCTTGGTAGGGTTCCACCAATTGTAATGCAACAGGGAGAGATAGCCACTAAATTGCTAGTGCAGAGAAGGCATCTGGGTTTCACCATGCTTGCACTCCCTTTTATTCACTATTCATAAACACACACACGATGGGTGATGGTTGGGGAATGGCTGTTTCAGAGAAATACCCACTGCACAAGGGGACTTGTTTGTGTGCAAATGAGAGAATTCATTATTCAGTCATCCGGTCAGGGAGCAGAAACCACATCACGGGATTTTGTGGCAACTCATATGCAAATAGCAACGCATCAACGTGAATGTCTTGGGATCAACCCGTAGCCTGAAAATTGCTCACCCTAACTATTCAGCAAACACTCACAAATAACTAAGACCATCCCAGAGTTTGGGATTGATTCATGAACAGAACAAAAAAGGGCTAAATATTGTTGATAATGTATGCCCAGTGAAGAATTTGACCAACTCTGTTACATAAACACATTCCTCTTAATGTTAAATGGAAATTAAATATCTGACTGGGATGGGATGGGGGGGGGGAGAAAAAAAGATCCCTGCTGAAATTTCTGTAGATTTGGAAAGTTCTGGTAGGTTTGTTACTTCATGTCAGAGTGGAGAAAGTCAGATGGAATCATTCCACTAGGTCAGAACCTCAGCTAGTATAAATCAATATAAATAGCTCCATTCACCTCAGCTCTGGCCCAATTAACTTTGCCTTGTGTACAGAAGTATGTTAAGTATGTCTGTACTGTCGGTTAAGTCATCATAGGGGTCAAAGATTACGACAAAACTTTTTATCTGCTCTGATTTGCTTCTAAAAGTCCAAAGATAAATGACCAAACAAGCCCTTAGATAAGAAATGTATTAATCTGAACTATTGCAGAACAGGGACCAGATTCTGATTTCCTTTGCACTGGTGTAAATCCAAAGTAACCCCAATGACTTCAATGGAGTTGTTCCAGACTTAGTCTGGTATAACTGAGGCTGGAATCTGGCCTCATGTCTACATTTCAGAGTCTATGGATATAGAAAAATACTATTCTTAAGGATAGTGTAATGGAAAATTGCCTAGCCATTGTATCCACATACAATGTAAGAGAAATGGTCAACCAGGGTTTAAGCCTAACTTTTACATTCATCTGAACACATGTTCATTTGTATTTCCTATCAGAAGAGTCCTTGGCTACAGCCCTTAACTTTAAACTAACCCACTCTTCTCCTTCAAATCTCTCCTTAAACTCTCCTTTGCCATGATGCCTACAAAAACTTGACAGGAGTCAGGCAGTTGGTGTGGCCAGACCACTATCAATCCTGCTGACCAGTTCATTGTCTCCTTCAGTTTTCGTCTGCATTCCCACTTGTTGTTTCTTGTCTGACCTTTAGATTTCAAGCTCTTAGGGGCAGAGACTGTCTTTTTTGTTCTGTATCCTGGTCCATGACTCTCGGAGATGCTATGGTAATACAAATAACAATCAATAGTAAATCTAGAGGTGGTAGTGAAACCTAGAGCAACCTACCCAATAGTCTTATTGTGGCTGGTATTGTTTGACTAACATTCTTTTCTGAACAAAAATATCATTCAACTGGCAAACATCTTTGTCTACCTTGGGCAGGAACAGAGAACTCTTAACTCATCACCTCCTCCACCTCAAAAGCCTCCATTGACTCAGACCTGAACACAAAACACATGCATTTCTCCTCCCAGCAACTTACCAGCATGGAAATAATACAGTGGGCTAAAATCCAGCCTGGTGTCAACAAGTGCAACTCTAATGATGTCAATGGAAATGCATGCACCTACTCCAGGTGAAGGTGGCCCATTACTTAGGATTTACTGCATGTGCGCGGCTTCCGAAATGGCTGCAGTAGATTCTGCTAACCAATCCAAATGTCATTTGCAACAAGACTGTCAAATCTCACACCATGTTTATTGTAGACCCAAGACTGGAAATGCTGTAATAAAATAGCAAGCTCAAATTTAATCAAAAGCCTGTTATGTTTTTCATGCTCCTAAATCTTCATTTTCAACACTGACTCTCTCTCTGGATAGATATACATACATTTGGAGCCACATTCTCAGCTACAGTAAACTGACATAGCTCTATTGAAGCCAATGGAGCTGCACCAACTGACACCATCGGAGGCCCCAGCCCATAGAGTTTATGAATTTGTTTAATCAATTCAGAGCATGCCAATTGCAGTAGCAGGTCCTTGTTTAATTTTAAGCAAAGGAGCCATAAGTTATGTAAAACTATCCCTTAGCATGAATCATTGCTGCTTCCTACAGAGATGCTGGTAGCCATCATATCATTTCACCATGGATAAATAAGATAAACTCTAAAAAAACACCACCCAGAGAATACCAGAGCTAACCAAGTAAATAAGTGTTGTGCAGCAGCATTCTGACCCTCCCTAGACTTGGCCCCTGGCAAACCTCAAGGATCTGCAAGGTACCTTGAGTGAGAACAGCCTGCCAATGGGAGTAGATGGTTCTCACTCACGCACACACTTGCATGGACACACACACGTAGACCCCAGAGCAGGAGTCTGTCGGCAGACTTCAACTTCTATAGTAGGCTATAGAGTGACTGGCAGTTTCAGATCATTCAGGGCCAACAGTCATTGCCCACACTTTGAAGAATACATGGAAGCAAAGAAGAAGCCAGGTGTTAGGTGTTCCCAGTGGCACACCCTGCTGTGGAGCTCGGCAGATGCACAGCTAGACTTCAAGACTAGCACTACGCAGAGCCCAGGATAGTGGTCTAGCCTGGGGAGGACAAAGGCATGGATGAGCATTGTGAGATCTGCATTAGAGAGTACTAGTCACAATCTCCAGAATAGCCATAGATGTAGGGTGACCATATTTCCCAAAGGCTGGGGCTGGCATTGCTGCTCATCCCCCTCCCCCACATGTTCCTCTGCACCCCACTTTTTTGACAAAAGTGGGCCTTTGTCCCGTTTGCTCTTGCCAACTCATCAAGTTGGCAAGAGCAAACGGGACAAAGGCCCACTTTTGCCAGAAATGTTGGTATGGCCGGGACAGGGCTAAAAAAAAGGACTGCCCCGGTCAAAACGGGACGTATGGTCACCCTACAGAAATGGTGAAAGGTAGCAGAGGCTACCCAAGAATCCAGGTGTGGCCTTGGTTCAAAGGGGATCAGCAGCTGCAACCTACGCCAGTCGGAAGCAGGCATGCACCTTCAATAGACGGTACAGACACTAACTCTACAACTGCTCCCAGTGTTTTCCCCTGCCAATAAGAAGTACTTCTGTCTTCTCTGGGTGGTTTTGCAGTTAGTTTGCTGCCGCTCCCTGCATCAGACAGAGCAGCGAGGCTGTAGAATCTGGGTTTAAGGAAAAGGAGACATACCCAGAAATATTGTTCAGATTTTCAGTGGAATAAACTGACCATGAACTTTTAATTATTACATCAGAAAGCGTTGGTTTTACAAACACAAAGAAAGAAATCGCTCTGTGGATTTAAACTTTGTCCATTAACCCATTTTCTCTTGCAGTATTTTAAATTAAGCTCTTATAAACCTTAGCTGGAACACGGCCCATGTTCCTTTCAAAAACATTCTTTTGTAAAATATTGACAGTAAGTACATATTTGTTTTTAAACATACTGTTTGCTTCTGATGCAGGCTGAAACAGCTTTTGTATAGGGATGGAGGTATGTTTTCCTTTTCTTAGATACCGCATGACTGCGTAGGCAAATACAACAGCCATTATGGCTACAATAATAGCTCCCAGGTAACCGTGGGATTAGAAAGGGACGGTTGGCTAGGAGAGTGAGTTTATCCATCTGTAGAGGCTCTAGGGCAGACGTTTTGGTAGGGGAATATGATCCGTCTTAGCCGTGTGAACACTTGAACACAGCTGACCCTGCACCTAAATGCTACATTACAAACCCCACGCAGTGGATGGCAAAAAATCCTACACCAGGAACGCAGCAGTTGGGCTCGGTGAAAACACTTTGCACTTTCCATTTAAGAATCTCATACCCCTTTACAAATTTCCCAACACCCCTGTGCAGAAGGTACCAGCAGGCCCTCTCAGAGATCCAGAGAGGCCTGGGCCACTTTCGGCTTTTGAGGTCCCTAGCCACAATAAAAATAAAAAATGACGACACATGAAAACAAAATATGGCACCAAAAAAAAAAAAGAGTGAGACATAATTTGAATATTTTTTTATTTAACAAATGCTTTTCTAGCCTTTTTCTGTGCAAATGCACTAATTATTGAGGAAAAATCTATATCAAGTGTCTAAATTTGAGGCCTCCTTTGAGCTTGAGGCCCAGGCCAAATGGCCCTCCTGCCCCCCCCCCCCCCTGATTGGCCCTGGGTACCAGTATCCCCATTTTATAGATAGGGAAAGGAAGGTTTAGTGACTTGACTAGAAAGCCAGATAGTGACCGAGCTGAGACCAAAACCCAGGAGCACTGACTCCCAGTTCTATACTGGAACCAATAAGTCACAGTGCCTCATTCCCATCTCAGTTGGCCACACCATGTCGTCACTGAGAACTTTGATGTAGAAATCAGTGGTATAACATGGCCTAGTAGCTAAACAAAAATGTAGGCATGACAAATGACCCTGTTTGGGAGAGGCAGCAATTAATTCTTTTATTCTGAAGCAAAATATCTGTAACTCTTCCATTCTGTCCTTCCTGTATGTTCTCCTAGCCCAGAGTATTTCAATGGAGTTAAAAAGCGCCTTCCTGTTTCTTCTCCCCAGTTACTCTTATTCACAGCTTCAGCTTCTGAGAAGTGTGAAGTGGGCAGTGCTCACCATGATAAAAATGAGCCGAACATTATCAAACCCTGTCTCTGCTCTGCCAACGATGCCAGCCTCTGTAGCCCAGTAATTAAATAGTTTCCCACAAGCATCTTCGTGCTTTCTCCAGTGCCAATGGTAATAACCAGCAAACTCACAATACTGTCCCCCTTCCCATTCCTCCTTAAAGCTCACTTCTGCTGCGATACCTCCAGATCACTCACCAGTGGCTAGACAGCTGGTGTGCGTGACCACTACTTAGTGCACTAGTCATGATCAGCTTCTGCTCCTGCAGTGTGTCTGACATATCTATTCCCATCATACACCGAGGGCTTGTTTGACTTGAAAGTTAATTCAGATTAAGATAGGGGGTGAATTTAAACTGCAATAGCTATTTCTGAATAACTCTGTATTTGGACACTTTTATACATAGGGCCCTGCCAAATTCACGGCCATGAAAAACGCAGCATGGACCCTGAAATCTGGTCTTTTATGTGCTTTTACCCTGTACTATAATGATTTCAGAGGGGAGATTAGAGTTTCTCAAACTGAGGGTCCTGACCCATAAGGGAATTGAAGAGGGGGGTCACAAGCTTATTTTAGGGGGGGGGGCAGTTGTTGCCACCCTACCATACCATGCCACCCTTACTTCTGCGCTGCTGCCTTCAGAGCTTGGTGGCCAGAAAGTGGCGGCTGCTGACTGGATCATCCAGTGGCCAGAGTTTATGCTCCTTTCTATTTTCCTCACTAGGGCTTAACTTCAACTTTTTAAAGGAAGCCTTTTGGCTTCTCACTGCTTCTTTTACTTTGTTGTTTAGTCACAGTGGCACTTTTTTGGTTCTCTTACTGTGTGTTTTAATTTGGGGTATACATTTAAGTTGAGCCTCTATTATAGTGTCTTTAAAAAGTTTCCATGCAGCTTGCAGGGATTTTACTTTTGGTGCTGTACCTTTTAATTTCTGTTTAACTAACCTCCTCATGTTTGTGTTTAACTAACCTCCTCATTTTGTCCCATTTTGCAAACGGGACAAAGGCCCGCTTTTGCCAGAAATGTTGGTATGGCCGGGACAGGGCTAAAAATAAGGACTGCCCCGGTCAAAACGGGACGTATGGTCACCCTACAGAAATGGTGAAAGGTAGCAGAGGCTACCCAAGAATCCAGGTGTGGCCTTGGTTCAAAGGGGATCAGCAGCTGCAACCTACGCCAGTCGGAAGCAGGCATGCACCTTCAATAGACGGTACAGACACTAACTCTACAGAAAGTTCCCCTTTCTGAAAGTAAATGCTACAGTGTTGGGACACTGTGGTGTTTTCCCTGCCACAGGGATGTTAAATTTAATTATATTATGGTCACTATTACCAAGCGGTCCAGCTATATTCACCTCTTGGACCAGATGCTGTGCTCCACTTAGAACTAAATCAAGAATTGCCTCTCCTCTGGTGGGTTCCAGGACTAGCTGCTCCAAGAAGCCGTCATTTAAGGTGTCTCTAGTTCACCCATCTTATTATTTACTTCTAGCATTGGTATATAAGCACTTTAAAACATGTCACTTTTTAGCTGTCTCCCATTACATGATGTAATTGAATGAGACTTTTTCTCATTTGATGGTTTCTCATCAGATCCTACCTGTATTTTATCACCTTCCATCTCAGCTGCTCATAGTATTATAAGGCTACTTATTACGTGGTTTACTTTTAGAGAAGCAAGGAGGGTGAGGTAATATCTTTTATTGGACCAACTTTTGCTGGTGAGAGAGACACTTTCGAGCTTACACAGAGCTCTTCTTCAGCTCTTTGTTTACTTTTGACATCTCTCTAATTTGACTCTTCGATTTACACTGGAGCTAACAAGTTGTACACTATTCACTAGCTGCTTAGGATGGATTATGACGATGATTTATTATTTAGATTGCAGTCACACCCAAAATGTGCTGTCTAAACACAGATGATACAGGCCCTGAGGAGGGCACAACCTAAAAATATTTTCCATCACGTTTACTGTCTGTTTCCTACCTTTCCAGGGGACGGCAGAAAAAGTGTACTGTGTGGATCTGGCTGTGCTAAAAAGCAAGTATTGCACCAGGAGCCATATACCATGTGGGGATGGTCGAAATGGTAAGATACTTTCATATATTATACACAATACACCTGTTGCTTGGATTTTGCTTTAATCCTTGATTGTTGAGGCAGAACTATTCAGGTTAGCAAAGCCACATACGATGACAGGCCTGATAGCTGGCGCGGTCTGAAATCTACACAGGATGCAGGAGGGGAGGGAATCATAAAAAGAAAAATGTTTCTCCCCCTTCCTGCACAATGGCAAATGGTCCCGGTTTATTCTTGTTGAAAGGAATGTGATGTCTCAGTCATTGCGTTGTCTAATGAGCTACCAACAACATCCATCTGTCAGCAGCAGCATTATTTGAAATGGCCTCTAATGACACTAGGTATATTAACACCCTGCCCCCGGCATTTGAGAGTTCAAGTCCTGGCTTAATTACACTGAGAAGGAATGTGATGTGGTAGATCACAGCAGTGAACTCATAACAATCTGTATCAGCGCTGGCTTCTTTCTTTCTGAGGGGATGCAGAAATCCGGGTAAATGGAATTCCACCCCTCCCATCCCGCCCCCCCGCCCTAGCTAAGGATTGCCTTTGACTAGGGAGTGGGGAATAGGGGAGATCTGTCTCTTTCACACGTGCCCTCTGTATGCAAACACCATGGAGTGGTGCTTTACATCTCCAAAGCCCAAGTAACTCATCTATTCATCTAGAGGTCATCAGCCTGCCCCACCTCTCCTATCCTGGACAACGAGGAAGGCAATCTTAGAAGCCAGAAGATGGACATTGACAATAGCTGGCGAATAGCCTTTTACTCTACCACCTCCTCCCCTTTCTTTGAAGCTCTGTGGTAAGTGGTGTTAGCGACCCGGTGTTGTAGAATTAGCTTTAACGATACTTTTTGTTTTTCAACATTGAACACCCAGTTGTGGCACTGAGGACATAATGTTTACATGCCACGCGAGATAATGCAGGTCAATCGAAGATGTCCAGCTAAATCCCCTGTGCTGCTCTGGAAGTCTTCACCCTCATCTTCCTACTAAAGTGTACTACATTATTGCACACAATGAAACAAAATGTTTGTGGGCTGCTTTGTCACGGTAGCTATGGTAACACCCAATATATTCTTATTGGGCCAAAGCGAACAAAATGACTTGTTTTCTCATAGAAAGTATTTGGGACTTGCTATGCTATCATACATTTCAAGACTTACATTCCAGCTGTAATTCACAGGTACAACTGCAGCTTATCCCCAGGGGAGGTACATGACACTACAAATAAAAATACCTGACACCAATATTAGCACATTTCTTCTTAGGATCTCAAAGGGCTTTAAAAATGTATGAGCTGAGCCTCATCTCCCCTTGAATAGTAGGTAAATATTATTAACGCCCTTTTGCAAATGGGGAAACTGAGGTACAGAGAGGTTAACTGGCTGGCTCAAGTCCTTACAGAAAGTCTGTGGCAGCCTCAGGACCAGAGCCTAGATAGCTCAGCTTCCAGTCCTGTGTATGGATTACAGGACCGTTCTCACCCCGGTAATACCATTTTAACTGTTGGACTGTCACAAGTGAAGATGACAATGAAAGCACCTGCTGTATGGCTCCACTACCTTTGTACAGAACATGGGCGGTGGGTGATCTCCCCTTTTTGGGAGGCTAGCCTGCCAGTCCCGCCCCCCCCAGCCAGAGGAGTCCCGAGCCATCCCGCCCCGCAGTAGGAGGAGCCCCATGCTGCTGCCCCCTCCCACAGCTGGAGGAGGCCCAGCCTGCCCACCCCAGCCACGCCGGCTGGCCCCCTCCCAGTGCTGGGCTGGCCCCAGCGGCCCCCTCCAGCGCTGCTCCAACCACCCTGACCTCCGGCTGGCCCGAGCACCCGACCCCCCAGGCTGGGCCGAGTGTCACCTAGGGTGGCCAACTTTCTAATTGCATAAATCCAAATACCCTTGCCCCACCCCCTGCCCCGCCTCTGCCCTTTCCCATCCCTTCTCTGAGGCCCTCACTCCCTCTGTCACTCACTCTCCACCACCCTCACTCACTCACTCATTTTCACTGGGCTGAGGCAGGGGGTTGGGGTGCATGAGGGGGTGAGAGCTTCACCTGGGGGTGCGGACTCTGGGGTGGGGCCAGGGATGAGAGGTTTGGGGTGCAGGAGAAGGGTCTGGGCTGAGGCAAGGGGTTGGGGTGGGGGAGGGGGTACAGGCTCTGGGCTGGGGTGCAGACTCTGGGATGAGGCTGGGGATGAGGGGTTGGGGTGCAGGAGGGGGCTCCAGGCTGTAGCAGAGGGGTTCAGAGTGCAGGAGGGTGTTCCGAGCTAGGACAGGAGGTTGGGGTGCAGAGGGGGTTGAGGGTGCGGACTCTGGACGGCACTCACCTCGGGCGCCTCCCCGCAAGCGGTGACATGTCCCTCAGCTCCTAGGTGGAGGCACGGCCAGGTGGCTGCCGTTCCTGGCCAATGGAAGCTTTAGAGCCAGTGCTCGGGGCGGGGGCAGCTCACAGAGCCCCCTGTGGCAGAGGCGTAGCGAGCGCCCTCCGTACCCTCCGACCGGAGGGGGCCCCTAAAAGTGGCAAAATAAATACCGCATTCCAGTTTCTGCATTATAAGGGGCCCCATGCAAGGAAGGGGGCCCCTAAAAGTGGCAAAATAAATACCGCATTCCAGTTTCTGCATTGTAAGGGGCCCCGCCCGGACATATGTTCGGAGGGGGCCACCGTTCGGAGGGGGCCACGTTCTTTGTTGCTACGGCCCTGCCCTGTGGCCATTCCTCTGCCTAGGAGCCGAGGGACATGTTGCCGCTTCTGCGGAGCTGCTCAGGCCAGGTAGGGAGCCTGCCAGCCCCGCGCCAACTGGACTTTTAATGGCTCAGTCAGCAGTGCTAAATGGAGCTGCCAGGGTGATGCCTAGTGTTGCCGCAGGCCGCCCCTGGCAGGCCCGAGCTCCAACTTGCTGGCTGGAGCTGAGTCCCCGCCAGCTTCAGGGTAGAGGGGAAGGGAAGGCAGGGCCTTGGGGAGGAACATGGGCAAGGCCACAGCCTGGGTCAGGGGAGGCTTAGCCTGCCCTGGCCTTTGATACCCGCTACCATGGTACAGAAGTCTGCTGCTCCAGGCAGGGACCATGTATTCCTCTGTATTTTGTACAGTGCCAAGCATGCTGTAAGTGCTTATATTCCATTATTTTACAAAGCAAGTTAAAATGATGCATAAGGCCTTGGTGTCATACTCGAAGTTCATTTAGAGTAAGACTGCCCATCTCTGCTTTGCACTCCAATAGCTTAATTCATACACAAGTGCTCATGAAACACCTGGTCGCACAAACACAGATGCCCTTAAGGCAGTGGTCCCCAACCTTTTTCGTCTGGCGCCACCACGGACCATGGCCGGCGGACAAGCATCCGCCGAAATGCCGCTGAGAAGCGGCAACGTCAATAGGCATCGCTGCCGAAATGCCACCGACAAGCAGCGTCATCCAGAGGCGGCGCCGCCGAAATGCTGCTGAAAATCGCCTCTGGATGACGCTGCTTGTCAGCTGCATTTCAGCGGAAGCTCGTCCGCCGGCCAGTACGCGGGCACACATAGATGCCCCGGCGGGCACTGCGTTGGGGACCACTGCCTTAAGGGCACAGCCTAGGCAAGTGTCTCATAAATCAAGAAGCAGACTATTCCAAGTTACACAAGTCTACAACTATGCCATTAGATACTCATAGGCAACATGATTAGAGGCGGGTCTTCAGAAGGCATCTGAATGCAGACAGGCTAATGGCCTTAACGGCATGCTCATGTGTGTTGTGGTAGAAGGCACAGGGATGTTTGTCAGAGAACCACACAAGTGGTATGAGAAGGCATCAGTGATGGAGAGGAGGAGGTATGTGGGGGAGAGTGGGCATTGTGGACAGAGACAAGAACAGATGAGTGCAGAGGTGTGGAGTCATTTGTGGCCTTGAAGGTAAGGACAGAAGTTTGAATCAATGCTTTTGAGGAATGGGGAATCATTCAAAGAGAGGGAAGATGTGGTTACAGTGACAGGCTAGGGAGAGGAGATTAGGTGGCTGTGGTTGGTAGGGACTTGAGATGGTCAACCTGGGTGTCAGGGGGACCAGAAGAGGAAGTTGCAGTAAACAAAACAAGAGGCGATCAGAGGTCTGGACAAAAGAGTTATAGCTCTAGTTATAGAGCGAGAAGATATAGGGTTTAGAGATGTTTTGGAAGAAGAGGAGCAGGATTTGGACATAATTTGGACATGAGGAATCAGATATGGCCCCCCATGGTCACAGGCCTGTGGAGCAGAGAGGAGGGTGGCACCATCAGCCGTGACAAAGAATGGAAATGTGGGGTAGGAAGATAAGGAGCTCTTTTAGGGCACTGTTCAGTTTAAGATGACAGCCAGATATCCAAAAGGAGAGCTCGGAGGGATAGGCTAAGGGTACATCTACACTACAGCGGGGAGTCGGTTTAAGATACGCAAATTCAGCTACGTGAATAGCGTAGCTGAATTCGACGTATTACAGCCGACTTACCCCGTTGTGAGGACGGCGGCAAAATCGACTTCTGCCGCTTTTTGTCGGCGGCGCTTACTACCACCTCCGCTGGTGGAGTTAGAGCGCCGATTCGGGGATCGATTGTCGCGTCCCGACGGGACGCGATAAATCGATCCCCGAGAGGTCGATTTCTACCCGCCGATTCAGGCGGGTAGTATAGACCAGGCCTAAGTCGCTAAGATGCCTATTGCCAAGCCCATGAGCCTCACAGACGTGGTTCTGGTGATTTATTTTCTCTCATCTTATTCAGAAGCCAGTGCGCATAAAAGCAGTGGCCTACTATTGCCAGTTATGTTCATTTACACATACACTGTCTCTCATTTTAGTTGGTAGAACCTAACCACTCTCAGTTTCTGCATTTCTGTCTGAACAGTGTGAACTCTGATGCAGACAGGGCCGACACTTCCACTAGGCGACCATAGGCGGTCGCCTAGGGTGGCTGGATGTGGGGGGCGGCATTTCGCCGCCCTCTGCGGAATTTTGGCAGTGAGGGGCTTCTTCCGCTCCGGGTCTTTGGCGGAAATTCGGCGGCGGGTCCTTCACTTGCTCCGGGACCCGCTGCCGAAGTGCCCCGAAGACCGGAGAACGCAGCTTCAGAGGAGGAGCTGCCGCCGATTACTGTGGAGGAGCGCTGCCGCCTAGGGTGGCAAAAACCCTGGCGTCGCTCCTGGGTGCAGATCTCACTTACTAGATATGACAAGACTGAACAAATTACCAATCCTATCCAACGAAAAGCAGGTGATGCCCCTCTCTTTGTACAAATGCAACAGTGCATGGTGCCTGAAATCAGCCAACGTTACTAACACTTGTGTCTCCTTTTTCTGTAGGTACTAAGGAGGAGGTCACCAGTGTCCGTTCAGAGTGCCTCACGTTTATTGCTCTAGACAGCGTGGAGTCCAGGTCTGCTGTTATTCTGACTCTTCATAAATTCATGGAAAGCAACACGTCCAACAACTTTGCTGCAACATGAGTCAGAGCTTTAAATCTGGCATGTGAATTCTCTTAGTGAATTCACTAAGCAAAAAAGTCAACATGAAAATTAAAAGTTATACTGAGCAGAAAAGACTCACTTTCTTTAACCCCCAACATACCCTAAATATTTTTTTAGATGATAAAACAATCCCTGCCCAAGGAAACTAAAATGTTCCTATAACTTTTATTCTTTTTCTTTTTTATTCCTAGTTTTTCCAGACGCATGGCTGAAGGGCAGCAGAAAGAGCGCGTGTGTGATAGAGGAGTGGGACCCACTCTGCACATTGTCCCCTCCCCCTAAAAAACTAACTCTGTCTGTAGTACTTTTAAACCAAAATCCCACTTGTGAGAACTGTGTAAGTCTTGTACTGGGGTTTTCATTTGGGTATATCATATTCTGCATCTGGTTCCCCAGACTAAGATGTTGCCTTTTTTCGGGTGGGAATCAGGAAAGAGAAAATCCAGTTTCACCATCCTCCCTGTGGCCATCCACCAGCATTGCGGTCTATCCTGTCACCACGGACTTTAACAGGATGGGACCTCCTACCATTTGTATGTGCAACTCTGCATGTGCAAATTGAGAAGTTTGCAAAAGAGCCCATTGTATCTAAGCAGCAACTACGTATTCTTATGAGTAATTTATTTCACTTAATAAACTAAGGGTCAAATCCAGCCCAGCAATAAAAGTGTATTGCTCCTCCCATTGACCTCAGTGGGAATGACATCTGCTCATACCAGGGTTGAACTTGGTTTCCAGTCTTAGCTGACGATGTATGGTTCAGTACAGTGTACTAGGTTTCCCTAACACTGGTAGTACATTTCAGGCTTTGGCTCACTAAGGCCAGGATTATCATGTAGAATTCACCGTCAGAGACGGACTGCATCATAAGACATGACAGCCTCCATGTAAATTGCACATTTAAGTCTCCTGAAACTGCTTAAAGTAGAAGAATCTAACATTGTATTTTCAAGTGTCCTGAACACTAACCTTCCTCTTTCAAATGGGGAGATGAGTCAGTGATCTGTGGATAGTCCTGCAGTGACAGCATGATCAATAAGCCTTGTGATGAGTGGAACTTTGGAAACCTTCCATATCTTGAAACAGGGTGTTTCAATTTAAGGAGCTGCAAGTCTCTTGGGACATCACAGCAGCCAGGTTTTTTCCATTCCCCGAGTCACAAGTTGTGTGATTTTCCACATTTGTAGGTTTTCTTGCATTTTCTTGGGCTGCTGTGTTGTTCAGTGGGAGGGGAAGAGTGCAGTTTCATCCGTGGGTGTTTGTTTGCTTAGCTGGTAAGCACGATTAGTTTGGAGGGCTTGTTTGTGTAATCTGAAGATTCGCTGGATTCGCTCTGCCATCCCTTTTAAAGTCACGTTGCATGTTACTGTACTAGATGCTGGGATGGTGGGCAACTGTCAGTATTGGCAACCATGAAGGCTGGAAACCCCAACTGTAGAATAAGGACAGTCGATGATCAGCCTAAAGACTGATTTCAGCCACAGTAGCTAGACATGTGTGTCTGCTGCCATAATTGCCACTCATCCCATTATGGATGGCGCTTGCCCTCTGTCCTTCGAGTTGGACAAGCAAGACCTTAATAGCACCCTGAAATACCTACAGGGCTGATGCAATAGCCGAGGTGATGGTTGCTCTGCAACGTGGCATCGCTTGCCTGGCAACGTATGCCTCAATGACAAGATTGGAAAGGTTGCATTTATAGTAAGGGAACCAGAAGGACAGGACCTACATATCAGGACAGAACAACATGCGGCAAGATTCAACGAGGGGTTGGAAACCCCCACATCAGAAAATATGTTATTGCTACTGGCTGCAGAATCAACACATGCCACAGAAAATGAGGAAATGGGAAGAAAAAAGTCAAAATCAAAAACCCAAACCAGACAACCTCATATAATTTTTTTCACTGGGAACAAAAAGAGAATCACACAGGACGAGTGCCAATCATGTTGCTCAATGCCCTTCTGGAAGGTACTCGGATAATTCTGATGAGGGTGGGATAAGAGCAGGAATTGAATCGCTCTGCATACTTTCCTAATGTAACCAGACAAAAACCACCCCTCCCACAGAATGGCTCCTAATCATAAGAAGAAGAACAGGAGTACTTGTGGCACCTTAGAGACTAACAAATTCTCTCAGGTGCCACAAGTACTCCTGTTCTTCTTTTTGCGGATACAGACTAACACAGCTGCTACTCTGAAACCTAATCATAAGGACATGTATGAAATTCTACAATTATTTTATGTATTATTTTTAAAGCTCCCAAGTCCCTTGGATCTAAAAATGGGAAGATGACCCTTGGGACACCCCCCCCCCCCCACATACACACACAGTTTAAAACAAAACTGCTGTTGGCCGGATACAAAAGGCCAACAGAATCTGGTAAAGAAGAAGCAGTCTCTAATGCAGGGACTGGAAGTGTTCTGTAGAGCAGGAGATGGTCCAAGTAGTTGATTAAACACTTAATGTTCTGTTGTTAAACTTCTTTCGAGTGTACACACTATTGTGTGTGCCTGATTTATAAAAAGCTACCATACTTGAGCTAGGAAGCATCATCTAATGATTCAAACCTAAGGGTATGTTGACAGTGCAATAAAAGACCCACGGCACAGCCATCGGTCACCCCACCAAGCAGCAAGCAAGCAGCCTTCCCTGGTGTCTCATGGTCTGCTGCACAAGCCTCCCTGCTTCACCCTTCACCTCTACTTCACCCAAAGTCTTCCCCTGGGCCTCTCCCTTATCTACCCCAGAACTCTACTGGGTCATATGACTCACTAGAGCCATGTGACCTTCTACATTTTCCCCGCTTGGAGAGGAGAGCTGGCTGTCACTGGTGGGACTGAGGCCCGTCTCCCCTTAAAGGACTAGCCACCCTGTGACAAGCACCTATATTGACATTTTAGAAATTTGAAAAGAAAAAAAAAAGACTTGTAGAATGGACAATGCATTGAAGATGTAAAGCACCATATGAGTGGTAGAGGCTTTATAATTTTACTTATATGGGCCCATAATATCTGAGATAATATTTTACTTATATGGGCAGCATAATATCTGACAACTTCACAAACGTTATTGACTTTATCCTTGCAACACCCCTGAGAGAGGAACCGACACACAGAGACCAAGTGCCTAATTCCCACCTATTTCAATACCTTGACAAATCTGCCCCAAGTGACTTAGCCAAGCTCAAACAGAAGTCTGGAGCAAAAGCAGGAACTGAAGTCAGATCTACTGAGCCCCGGTGCACTGCCTCAACCACAAGACTATCTAGCACTTCAGACACAACAGCTGTTTCAAAGGGTGTTTAGAATCATCTTATTTTGCTGTGTGAACTATTTGTTTTTTTTATCCATTTCAGTTTCAACCTGTGAACATCAAAAGGAAGGTCTGTCCCAGGTTCTTGGTGCCCAACAGAATAGCTAAAATACAATCAAACCAGGACAACAACAGCAGTAGCTACTGCTGGGGCCTTTCTTTGCACAAAAACAAGCTGCCCCCAAATGTTGCCCCCCTTAGTTTCTACAAATGCTGGTCTCCCCATAAAAATTCCCCATCCCTATCCAGCCCCAACAAACCTCAGGCCTCCCCCAAATGCCTGCCCAAATATATCGGCTTTACAACATGCAGGAAAGGCCAGCAGATTCAAGCTATTCAGACCAAGGTGGGGACTGAAATTCCAAGTCCAAAGGGCCCTCATGGAGAAGGGAAGAAGCCATGAAGAAGGGGCCTTGTCACTCAAACACCTCCACTGATCTCCACTGTGGCAGTATCAAATGGTAGAAAGAGATATGTCTCATGCAGATAGATCTCAAGCCATTAAAGGGTGTATAGGTCAAAACCAATACCTGAAAGGTAACCTTCAAGAGACTGGCTGGGACCAATGCTCTGTGCAATACCACCCACACGCTGTAATCCTCCTGGACTCAAATATTTTCCCATTTGACTGCATATTAGTTGTTATGGGAATATGTTTGCGCTCTGTCTCAAAGTTTGTTTTATTAAGTTGGGTACATTACTGTACAGATGGGGCAATGTGGATTGCAAAATGTGGGATGAGTTGCATTCTGTATGCAAGGAGGGAGTTGTTTAAATTCCTCCTGTTGGCACCACAGACTATGACAGATTAACAGATATGGCAAGGTTAATTCACAAGATTCATAGATTCCAAGGCAAGAAGGGACCATTGTGATAACCTAGTCTGACCTCATAAAACAGGACATAGAACTTCCTCAAAATAATTCCATTTGAACTAAAGCATACTGTTTTTGAAAAAAAAAAGTCAATTTTTAAAAAAAAACATCCAGTCAGCCGATCCAGGCCAGTGGGGGCTGCGGGAAGTGGCGCGGGCTGATGGACGTGCTGGCCGCCGCTTCCCACAGCCCCCATTGGCCAGGAACGGTGAACCGTGGCCAGTGGGAGCTGCGATCGGCCGAACCTGCGGATGCTGCTGGTAAACAAACTAGCCCGGCCCGCCAGGGGCTTACCCTGACAGGCCGCGGGCCAAAGGTTGCCAAACCCTGGTCTAGTTTATTATTCTGCCCCATTACTATATTATCTGGGCCTCTTCCTACACTGTTGATAGCGTCATGTTTTTGTTTGTCTTGTATATCTTGGGACTTGATCCTGCCATCCTTATGTGTTTAGTCCCACTAATTTAAATGTGACTGTAGATGTGAGTAATGGTTACAGGATTTTGCCCTTGGCTTGTTAGCACACAGGAAAGGGGAACACGTCTTACTCCATGGGCCAAATCCTCAAGTCTGTATTCCTTATTCCAATAACATTTCCACTGAAGGCAGTTGGTTGCACTGACTTGGGATCAAATTCTGCTTTCATTTACATCAGAGTAAATTTAGAGTAACAGTACTGAAGTCATTCCAGTTTTACCCCAGGATAACTGAAATCTGAATAAACGAGGAGTCCTTGTGGCATCTTAGAGACTAACAAAGTGATTTGGGCATAAGCTTTTGCCCAAATAAATGTGTTAGTCTCTAAGGTGCCACAAGGACTCCTCGTTGGTTTTGCTGATACAGACTAACACGGCTGCCACTCAGAAAGCTGAAATCCGAATGTATTGTAATCCATAGAGTTAGGAACCTATGTACTCACTGATAATGCCATTGAAGTCAGTGGCAAAACTCACATAATAATTTAGTTCATCACTGATTTTGACCCCATGGAACTGATTTTGATTTCATTTATGCCAGGCTAACTCCACTGATCTTGTTGGACTTACTCCTGATTTAAACAGGGTGAGATGAGCCTCACACCTCAGGATTTCGGTGGATTGGGCTCATCTACAACACTTCTGAATTCTGCAATAGAACTCAGCAGTAGGACTTGTTTTTCTCATGCGCTGCACTTCACGGTAAACAGAGTTCCTAAAACCGTCTTACATTTTGCTGATGCTATCTTCTTTTTTGCAGATTTTGCAATGTCCTACCTGATAAAATTTACTTTGGCTAATATTAATCAGCAAGTTTCATGTTCTAACATATTTACTTTTCTTTTTTCATTGTTTGCGGTAGCTTCTTGGAACTGGGACAAATATTAATCCAGCACGTATGCAAATTTTTGTTGTGGTATATTATATAAACAAGACTGTCCTCTAGCTTCTTCCATCTTGGCATTAGAACATTGTTCCTAGCTCTGTTATACTGAAAGGGAGCCGCTTTTCTCATTGTGCCATGAAGGGGTTAGGAGCGTTACTATTGCTTGTTCAGCTCCTAAGCTGCAAAGCTGTACCCCTGGGTCCCTTTCATCCCCTGCATCCACGGGTCATTGACTGTGATGACCCAGAGTCTGAAGCAGCAGCTGCCGTAGCTCTGGACTACATCAATACCCATCATCTTCATGGATACAAGTATGCACTGAACAGCATTGAGAAGATCAAGGTGTTGCCCAGGGTAAGTGCTACATGAAAAAAAGGAAAAATTGCAGTGAGGTTGTCTGGGAAGTTGAATGCTTCAGACACAAAAGGCTTAGAAATGATTGATGAGATAAATGTGAGGTCCTCCGCTGGTGTAAATCGGCCTGGCCTCATTGATATCAATGGAGGTACAGGATTTACACCAGATGAGAATCGGGCCCGTTATCTTTAGTACGCAATGTGTCTTTTTAAAAAGCAAGACAGGTGTTGAGCAATATTAATATAGTAATGTGAGGGGCCCAATTTACAAATGTGATCTCCTTGTTAGGGCAGATTGGCCTTTAGACACATAAAATGCTCGTTTATGTGCCTACCAGTGAATCTGGGCACCCACATTGTGAGGATTACCCTTGTGAGGTATGTAAATGCTGTTTGGATAAATTTATTCCTAGTGTAGCTCCACTGACATTAATGGTGTTACACCAGGTCTGAATTTGGCCTAGTAACCTTCCTGTGCAGATGGGGAAACTGAGAATAAGCAGTTGTGGCCTGAATTTTCATGTATGTGACGGGCCTTTTACATCACTGTAGCAGTGTCCACCCGGGATGTTACTGTGCAGCAAGCTGGTGCCCTGTAGCTTCACACCCTGGCTTGCCACACAATAATTCACTGGGCCGGCAGGGCCTAATTCTCCTCGCACTCATACTCGTTTTACACCAGTATAACTCCATTGGCTGTAGGGGAATTACTCTTGGTTTACACTTGAATACGTGAGAAAAGAATCAGACCCCAGCTATGACCCCCAATGCCACAGACAGAATCAGTGACAGAGCCAAGCTTAGAACTCAGGAGTATCTGAGGCCTCTAGTTTTGTGCTCAGATGACTAATGCTGGAGCTGAAAAAGTGTAGGTGGAGCTGAAACAGGTCCTGCAGTCCTAAGGCAATGGGGGTGTCTGAGCCAATGCTCAGCAGCTGTAATTCAGCATATCGCCATTGAAATTAATGGAACTAGCTCAGTATTCACCAGCTGATGATACGTTCTTTTGCCTAAGTGAGGCCAGCAGGATTGAGCCTGTCCTGGCAGGCAGTTTGTGAGGTACCTTGCCTAACACTATGGAATTACTCAGCTGTAGTTTTTGTGCCAGCAAAGCTGCATGTCACCTTTAAAGGACTGTCGGACAGTAGGAAACTAAATGACCCAGGAGAACTGGGTTTGGTTTCTGGTGTCTTCTTCTTACAACCCACTATATTCAGATTGGTCACTTTAGACACTTGGGGCCAATTTCTGAGCTGGTGCAAATCAATATGGCTCCGCTGATGTCTATGGACCTATGTGGATTTACACCAGCTAAAGACCTGGCCCGTCTTTTTTATAGAGTTCAACATTATGGGACAGTTCCTGATCTCAGCTACCCTAGTGAAAACCTAGAATTATTCAACTGAAATCAGCAACAGGGACTAGAATTTAGCTCAATGGGAGAAATCTGGTGATGTTTACAGAAGTAATTAGTGAAAATAACTTCTTTTCCTTCCAGAGGCCTACTGGAGAGATATTTGAGCTTGAACTTGACTTATTAGAGACTGTATGCCACATCGTGAACCCCCTGCCCGTTGAAAATTGTACCGTAAGGCCATTGACAGAGTATGTAAGTGTCTGAAATTATCATTAGCTCTGTGGGTAAATGTGAATTGTATGTGTTGATTATAGCAGGGCAAGACAAGCTTTCACTGGATATTTCTCTTTTTCCAGGGCAAAAGTCTCCTCTGAGATCAGCTTTGTAAAGCTCATATCGTAAAGTTCAAAGCTGATATTCTGCTCTCCTGACATGCATAGATAATAATAATATTTGGCATTTTATTTTTCTCTAATGGCTTCCTTTCAAGGAGATTGATGCACTTCCCAAATACTCATTAGTTAAACCTTCCAATACTTTTGTGAAACAGCTTAACATTATCCTCATTTTACAGGTATGGGAAACTGAGGCACAAAGAGATTAAAGTGACTTGCTGAACATCCCACAATAACTCGGTGCAGAGCCAGGAATACAAGCCAGCTCTTCTGCCCTAGAGAGCTGCCCTCCTTCCTCCAAACAAAAGGAAAAATCAATGGCAAATCCACACACATCATAGAAAAAAACACAACTGATTAACAAATTTGACCATTACCATGCATATCAGACAGGAGGCCAGTGCCCTAAGTGAGCTAGTGCAAAATCGGAGCCTTAAGGAAGATATTTACATATAACCTCACCATGACATTGATACAGAGTGAGGGAAAGCTAAGTTGATGGAGATATCCTATCTCCTAGAACTGGAAGGGACATTGAGTCCAGCCCCCTGCCTTCACTAGCAGGACCAAGTACTGATTTTGCCCCAGATTCCTAAGTGGCCCCCTCAAGGATTGAACTCCCAACCGTGGGTTTAGCAGGCCAATGTTCAAACCACTGAGCTATCCCTCCCCCAAGTACTAGCTGTTTTACTGCATGAATGGGCAAACCTCTAGTTTACTTCCCAAAGTCAGCAGCAAAAGCAGTTGATGTCCTTGTAGCGCACTGTAACCATCCAGGGAGCCCATTCTGTTTATCTTTTGTTAAGTTCCTCACTTACATTCTTTCTCCATCAGTCTCCAAGGGTATATACCCATCCTGCAGCTGGAGGGAGCCTGGCTAGACAGACTCGCTCTAGCAGGGCTCAAGCTAGTGCACTAGAAGTAGCAATGTGGGTGTTCTGGCTCAGGCTTTCGAGTCCACCTGACCCCCTAGGCTTCGTGGGCCAAGCTGCAGCCTGAGTCAGAACATCCACACTTCTGTTTTTAGTGTGCCAGCGTAAGCCCTGCTACCGTGAGTCTGTGTTGCCACGCTGAGAGGCTGGCTCCCAGCTACGGTACAGAGATACCCTAAGAAAACACAGACTGGCCCTATCCACGTATGGTTAAAACTGCGAACGCGACCAAAATGTTTCTAGTGCCCTTCCCCTGAAGGGCTCTCCCCTACCCCCCATGTTATAACGGTGGAAGTGTCTAGGGGTGTGGAGGGAGGTGGAGAATAGATGGCTGAACTATAACATAGTTCTCTGGAAAGGATCTCTGTTTGCACAGGTCAGGGAGTCGGTGCTGCTGTTGTTTCTGGAATGGTTTCAACCACAGCCTGTTCCAGGCCAAAGAGTTCAGTGTGTTGCAACCCCGGTGGGGAACCATCAAAGATCGCAATGCAAACATCACTTAAAAGCGTGGTGCCCTTTCTTTCTCCCAGCCATTCAAATATGAGCAATCACCACCTTCACGCTGAGACTACCTTCTCACCCTCCCTCAGCCCCTATAGTTCCACTCCCACCTCACCCCCTGATTATCTCCTGGATTTCCATCTGGTCTTGTTATGCCACCTTTCAACAGGAGGGAAGGGCACTAGAGTACTTTTGATCAAATATCGATCCAATCTGGGTGAAACTTTCCACATACCCAGCCTGTGCACATTCTAAGGCTTGTATGCACTCAGGATTCAGCCATCAGTAAATCCCAAGTTGTAGACAAGGGAAACTGTGATTTGCACCAGTTGAGCTCACCCTCGCGTAATACTAAGGTAAGCTTCACCAGTGCAAACCACAGCTTTCCTTGGCTGCACCTGGGGCTTGAACTGGTGCAGGTACACCAGTGGCTGGCCACCCATGGTGGAATCAGAGCAAATCCCAAGTACAGGCAAGGCTAAAGTCCTTAGGCTTAATTGAATCTTAAGTGACCCTCTGCATAGGGGTGAATTTCACCTCTTATGACCATTGGGTCCAAACCTTTCTGAGCCAAAACACTCATACAAGTCAATGGGAGTTCTGCCTGAGTGAGGGCTGAGTGGAAAACAGAGCCAGAATCTTAGGGCTTCGTCGTGTGGACGTGTCCAGGCTTAATTCGATTTAACCCTGCTAAAGTCGACCTAAACTCGTAGTGTAGACCAGGGCTGAGCCAGAATTTTGCTTGTTGTTTCTAGTGATGGGCCAAGCAACACAGTTCAGGGCTGGGTCTGATTCCACAGTCAGCACATTACGTTGCCACCATACCATTGACTAGCAAAGGGTTATGAGAGCATTAGTGGCGGCTCTGCAGGAAGCCTTTGTTTACAAATAAGTGTGTTGAAATTGTTTGCTTTCTTGGAACATTTTTATTAGAGAAAGACTTGAACTAAGCTCCTGGTCCTGAAGCCCTCTTAACTACCAAGAATTTTGACATCCGGATTTGGATCCAAATTTTGCAGCTCAGGGTCTACCTCTGCCTTTTATAAACCACACACCCTGGGAATGGTTTGGCAGGCACTCAAGCAATCAGACTGGGTTCGCCAGGAAAACACCATGCCAATCCTCATTTCCCTGCACTCACTAATAAAATATCTGTCCCCTTCTAATCCTGCTTCCTTTCTGAGAAGCTGTTGGCTTATGTGAATGATGTAACCCTTTGCTTTTGTACCTCCAGGTTGTTGAAGGTGACTGTGATGTTAAATTGCTCAAGTTGGATGGAAGCTTTTCCGTATTAGCTACCAAATGTCACTCAACTCCAGGTAAAGTCTTTATTCTTTGTCAGGGTTTATGCTCGGGGGTAGTGATGGGGAAACATGAAAATTATCATCATAAACTCTGGGGGTATTTATGGTTCTCTAGTTCTTCTGCTTCTAACGTGTTGCAAAGTGAGGTGTATAAACATTCTGAGATTGAAGAACATGCCAGTTAATGGGCTTCCCAAGGCTGGCTATCTTAGAAGTCCTTTTTTTCCCTGGTGTAGGTCCACTAGCAAGTAAGGATGGCCCAGTGGTTGGGGCACTGCCTTAGGCTGTGAAAGACCCACATTCAAGTCCCTGTTCTCCTGTTATCTTCCTGTGTGATCTTGGGCAAGTCACTAACCCTCTCTGCACCTCAGTTCCACATCTGTACAATGGGGCTGATAATGGTTCCTTACCTCAGGAGATGGGCACTGCTAGGATAGCTTGAACGGATGCTCTATGGACGAGGTAATATCCTTTAATGGACCAACTTCTGTTGGTGAGAGTTTCAAGCTTACACAGAGCTCTTCTTCAGGTCCTGTGTAAGCTCAAAAGCTTGTCTCTCTCACCAACAGAAGTTGGTCCAATAAAAAATATTACCTCCCCGACCTTGTCTCTTTAATATTCTGGGACCGACATGGCTACAGCAACACTGCATACCCTATGATCAAATTGGTCATGGGATATGTGGACAAGGCCATTATGCTATTAATTTATCCCTCTCTCTTTACTCATGTTCATCCTGAGAGTTGAGATCTGCTCGGGCAATCTCGGGAACAGATCCCAAGTTTGAGCTTGAAGTGGCTGACAGCATGGCATTCTCACTCATGCCTCTGGAATTTGCTTCCTTGTTAGTCTGGCGTTGCCTGCATTTGTTGACCTTCACGGCACTTTGCAAGGTTCAGCGTATTCTCTAAGCTCAAAATTTTCAAAAGGAGCCATTGAAAAGTGTCTCCATTTTGGGGTGTTCATCTTAAGACACCTTGGGCCTGATTTTCAGAAGTGATGAGAAGCATTGCTCCAAGGAGCTCCGACAGTGTTGCTCCCCTGTATTAGAACTGGGTGTTTTGTGAGAGGGAGAGAAGAGCTAAGAAGCTGCTCTGAACTGGGTGTTGAGCCAGAAGGAACAGAGCAGGGTCAGAACCAGCAACCAGAACAGCAGTAGCAGGAAGGGTAGTAGAGTGGAAAAGCAAGTTGCTCCTTGCTCCCACCGCCTGGGGTCCCTGTGGTGGTTCTAGTTACCTAGAGATTTTGTTGCTTTCTCAGCCAGAGGTGTACCATCTACCTGCTGCCCCAGAGTGACCCATTACTGGGTTGCAACCCACCAGCTGAACAGCACTTTCGTAGGACATTCTTGGCCAAATTATGTTCTCACGTAGACTTGTGCAACCCCAGTGAAGTCAATGGAATTGGACAGCTGTAGTTATGGACAGTATCTAGTACCTTTTTCCCCCTCCACTCATTCTCCCTCCCTGGCAAATTTCATAAGAGAAGCACTAATTTTAGTCAGGGAGAAACACACACCCACACAATCCGAATTCCAGTAATTTAGAATCTCATTTAATTTCTCTCATATTCTTTCAGCAATAACAATGGGCTAAATGCTGAAGCCCCCTCATTTTCACTTAGACAAACTCTCATTGGTGTCACTGGTAGTTTGTCTGAGTGAGGATGGATTAAAACTGAATAACAACCTGGAGAGCTACTGAAGATCAGGAGAAAATTTTTTTAATAAAGACTTAAGGAGCTGGCATGCAAAAGCACATCCCCCTACCCCCCCACCCCCCATCTGTGAAAGGTTGCCATCTCTAGGCCAGAATTTGGTGATTCTTTCCCATACCACAACACCACCAGCTGCACAGTTTGGAACAGGATATAAAAATAATACCGTATCCCACAGAACAGATCTACAACGCGTTCAAGTATCACCTATAAACTTGTCAAAACATAACCTGTCTTGTTTCATCTACAGACTCAGCTGAAGATATTACTAAAAACTGCCCCGACTGTCCAATATTCGCACTTTTAAATGACACTCAGGTGATAACTGCGGTTGACCTTGCACTCGCTCAGTATAACGGAGGACAGGATGGTGCCTACTTTAAACTCCTTGAAATTGGACGAGCTCAAATTCAGGTAACTGTTGAAACTATGATTCTTGCTATATTACAAAACAGAACATCCCTCCCGTGGTTATTATGCAACGCTCATTTGCTTGTGTTTGCAAACAAGTTTGGCTTGCGCTAAACATGGTGTTGTTTTCCCAAGAGTTCTGTGGCAGCTAGCCATGTGATTCCCGCAGACTTCAGAGGGAGACAGAGAGCTGAAACCTACAGGGACCTCTTAGAAAATTCACCCCTTTATATTTCCTTGGCAGTTCTGTAGTTCATGCTGCAAAGACAATTAAATGGTATTAATGTTTTATCAGCATTTCCCAGACATTGTCACTGTCGAGTTTGCCGTTGTTGCCACTAACTGCTCAGCCAAAGATGCCCATGATCATGTGGATGACTGTCAGCCGCTGGCTAAGGACCTAGCTGTAAGTATGCTGAGACTTTACTCCTGATCAATCCAACTCAGAGGTTGAGATGAGCCATCTTATATTGGACCTGATTCTGTAAAGGATTAGACGCTACATGGATATAGGGTGCAAAGGGCCTATCCTGTCCATGACATGATTTCCAAGACCACGTCGAATCTTTTTCCCCCTTTATCATACAGGAGTTATACTTTGATGTACTCTAGTGGAGACAGTTTTAAAAGGGTGAGGCCAGGGGAATCATTTGCACAGAACATTTTATTAAACATGGTGCATGTTATCCTTTATTATCTGTACTGCACTAGCACCCAGAGACCCAGCCCTGTTGTGCTAAGGCACTGTACAAACACACAACAAAAGAACAGTCCCTACCATAGGTGCCGACTCCGGGGTGCTCCGGGGCTGGAGCACCCACAGAAAAAAAATAGTGGGTGCTCAGCACCCACCAGCCACCCGCCGATCAGCTGCTTGGCGGTGGTTGGGAGGCGCTGGGGGGAAAGCAGGGAGCGGGGGGGAGGGAAGAGGCAGAGCAAGGGCAGGACGCACTCGTGGGAGGGGGTGGAGCATGGGAGGGAAGAGGTGGAGCAAGGCTGGGGCCTTGCAGGAAGGGGTGGAGTTGGGGCAGGGCCTTGGGGCACAGCAGGGGTGGAGCACCCACCTGGAAAGAAGAAAGTCGGCGCCTGTGGTCCCTACCCTGAAGTGCTTCAGACTACATGGTGTTAGTGCACTTTAGTTTGATACCTAAGCTCTCTAGCACCTTAGCATCAACTACTGTGTGTCCGCAGCTCTTCATCTTTCTCATCTATAGCAATTAACTGCAGTTTTACAGTTTGGGTCTTTTAGCTGGCTGTCCATGTAACCCTCCTTGCATGCACACACGGACAGTTGGGCACCACACTGGAAGAGTGCTAACAGGGAGTTAACACATATTCACTGAGGCCTGGTCTACACTGGGGGGGCGGAGCTAAGTCGGTCTAAGTTACGCAACTTCAGCGACGAAAATAGCGTAGCTGAAGTCGACATATGTAGAGCTACTTACTGCTGTGAATTCACTGTGGTAGGTCGACTGCTGATGCTCCCCCGTCGACTCCGCCTACGCTTCTCACTCTGGTGGAGTACCGGAGTCGACGGGGGAGCGCTCAGCGGTCGATTTATCGTGTCTTCACTAGACGCGATAAATCGACCCCCGCTGGATCGATCACTCCGGAGGTAAGTGTAGACATACCCTGATTGTACATTTAAAGGCAATTATGCCATTCACTTCGATGGGAGCAGAACTGGCCTCAAAAGGAAGCATTTTACAGCTTAAATTTGTAAACAATGTTTAGGTGTTAGGGGTTTTTTGAAGACTGTACTATCCCTTAGGTATTGTAATGCAACTATCTTCCACTTTCTAACTATGGATTCTTTAACTAATTGTCTTCTAATTTTGACAGCAATTTGGCTTCTGCAATGCAGAAGTTCTCACCAAAAACAACATCACGGTGTTCTGCACAATTTACGAACATCAGGTACGAACTCTAAATATTGTCTTTATTTTCAGAATATTTCCACGATCTTAAAACTCCTTGTAGCACCTGTCCAGGAGCGAGCTCTTCCTCCATTGATTGCACTAGTTTCTAGGTGCAACGCAAGGGGTTAACTTTAATGTGTAAAGCTTGGTCTGAGTTCCTTCCCAGTTGCCTTAAGGTGTTCTATGCTGGAAATTGAGCCACGTTTGTCACCTGACATCAAACATAGTCCCACTTTGGTCCCCTTAACCATGATTGAATATGATTATAATTATGTGCAAACGAGGCCAACCTGTGCTCAGGATCCATTGTCACAAAGCATGTCAGTCCCTCATTCTAACAGGTGTCTATCACACACTCTTTGGTCCTGTCCATACCAGTGGACAAACTGTGTTCAACTAGGGTTGAGGGCTGTCTAGCAGTAAACCATATTTGACATTAAAAGGGCCATGAAATTGACACTGCTACTTGGAACCCGCTCAGGAGATGAGATCAGCTGGGGCACTTTTGGTAACAGTCCCTAGATTTGGTTGAATTAAATCTACATTTAGACATTTTGCTTGAAATGTACCATCACTGCTAAAACAGGTGCAGCTCCACTGGTGATAGCCATAGCAAGAGTGCCCCTGTAGACTGGGGCTCAGGCATGTGCTTGTGTTTTAGCCACCATGTTGCTCTGAGCAGGGTTAGACGACATGGCGGTCAAAATGCTGGTCTCTGGCCTAGCGTCCCCATCATTGATACCAGCAGTAGAGCTGTACCAGTGGTAGCAATGGAGGAAGTTTTAGGGGGGCGGGGGAAGTAACGTGCAAGTTAGGGCAGCATCTGGATCTGAGTATTTCACTGACTTCATAGGAATTGCTCAGGATTTATTCTGGTGCAACTGCAAGTAGACCCCACAGAGCTACTGATTATTAAAGAATGTGCAATAGCAGGTCCTGTCTTTGCGTTCGAATCTGGAGCCAACCTTTTCCAAAGTTCAGGGATATTTTGGATCTGGGGCTTTGCTTCTGGGTCCACCTCTAGACAAAACCAAAGTACCCATCTATGATAAACTCCAAGTCACGGAGCACACAAACAGGACAGATGGCTTTCTTTTCCAGCCTGGAGTGACCCACCGTCACCTGATTCAGGATCACTTGGGAGGACAACTTCCCACCGTGGTACAAGGCTTCAAGCATCATGACCTCAGGCATTTCCACCACGGCTCACTCTATGTTACATCAGAGTCCAGCTCTGCAGAAGCTCCTGTTGGTCTAACACAAGCAATTCCTGTGGTCAAAAGAGATGTCGGGGCTGTTGTTGATCCAGCCATTCCTGCTCCCCCTGTAGGTCCAGGTCCTAAACACCCTGTGTGTCCTGGGAGAATACGACATTTCCAAGTGTAGGGTAAGGTACGTTAGCCAGCTGCAAGTGGGTTAGCTGGTGGCATAACCCACTTCCAGAGCACACTGCTAAGTATAAGCGTCTGAGAGCGCTCAAATCCCTGAGCTCCAATGAATTTCAACCCGATATATGAAAGTGATCGAAAGCTCACAATAATCTGCTCTGAAAAGTAGGCGACCACATACTGCGGCTGCTGTAAAACCCAGAACTTCATGATACGAAAACCAACCAAAGGTGCTTCACAAATAAAACTTTAAACATGAATGCCTCTTTGCCTTCTTTCTATCCATATGCATTATCTGCATCGCCTCTCCTAATTGCTCGGTAACCTGCTTCATGGGGTGATGAGTCATATATTGGGCCTGATTTTCAAAGGCACTGAGCACCTGCAGCTCCAACTGACTTCAGTGGGATATGTAGATGCTCAGCACTTCTGAAAATCAGGCCAAGACAGCTCTTAATCCACAGGCAGAAAAGACTTTGGGGAAAACTGGAAGTGTGGTCTTCTGCTTTCCCTCCCATCCTTTGTCTATTTTAGTTCACAGGTTCTTTGAGGCATGTGCCTGCCTTTAATATTTGATTAAAACACCTAACTCATTTTGGGGCATGACATCATGAGTGATAACATCAGTGTTCATTTACAAAGACAAAGAGATGGAATATGTAGCCGAATGCATATAATGTAACAATAAGATGGCCAGGCTTCCTCCTGTTCCCTAATTAAATAAATAAAAATGCATGGCCTTGAGTCTCTTAACCACATCTGCCATTTGCTGCAGGCTGCTCTGTAGTAGTGCCACAGGCTGGCAGCATCTGCAGTTCAGGACCAGGCACACCTGATGGCGCTCGCTGTCCTGGCAGGAGATTATGATGTGCTGTGTATATGCATGTATGCGAGGAGATATCTATTTAAAGTAAACGTATCTGCACACAGCCCCATGCGACCATAACAGGATCGTGCTTGCCATTTACTGTTGTGGTTAATAGACAAGGTCTCTCTCCGTCTCTCTCGCATATATAAGGGCTAAATTATACCCTGGCTAGTGCAGTGATGATGATCACAGAAAATGGCCAGTGTGCAATTTTCTGTAGGAATCCTGCCAGCCAGGCCAGGATTCCACAGGCCGGGGGGAAGGTGCTGGGCACACACTGGTGCCCCTCTGAAGAGGAGCAGCACTGGCTGGAGCATACATGCTAACCAGCTGGACGTGCTGCCAAATCTGCAGACCACACGTTGATTCCGTTCTATACTTTGCTCAGAGTCATTGCCTTGGTCGCCGAGCACCTTCCAGTAGAGCATTAAGCAACACAACGAACACCTGTCCTTGGTGACATGGTGCACTAGTAAGTGCACCAGATAACCACGTCTCCTACTATTTCCTTCAAAGAGATTCTGCCCTGTTGGTTTTTGGGGGCGGGGGGATTCCATAGGCCCTCGTCACACCCACTCATTTCTTGCACACAATGCAGGCCCTATCTAGATTGTTACTGTTTTATTTGCATTCACATAACCTCAGCTCAAGGACTATCTTCTTGTATTTTTACATTCTGGATTTCCCTTCACTAAACTCCAATGAGTGTCCTGAGCATAGTGCAGCATGTGTTACTCAACCGAGGGCACCTATGATGCTCCCTGTGCTCGGGAAAAGCTTCCCTTCCACAGCAGGACTGAGCACGGGTTTGTAGCTGTGATCTCTGAAGATCCCTATGCAATAACATGGTAGCAGGAATCATTTTTTTAGTCGCACAACAAGGGCAAAAAGGAGATCTGCTGCTTCCAGGCCCTGAACCGCTCCTCTCCTCCTCCTGACGTACACACTCACTCTCCGTCCTATCAGTAAAATGGAAGAATCAGCAAATGGTTTGTGTTGATCTAATGCAGCAATTAATAACCACAACTCCCATCCCCTCTCATTGTCACCTGCTCCCTTTTTAAACCACTGGCTTTAAACACAGTTATTCTCTCCCTCTGCAGCATATAGTCCTGCGTGTACACACCCCAACTGCTCTAGCTGATGCCCTTGTGCTTTGTGGTGATGAGTGATCTAGAAACGACAATTAACAAATCAACTAAACACGTTCCCTTTCTTTGAGTACAGAGCCAACAGCCGTGTCAGATCTGCATCGTTAACTCACTGCACTTTTCACCAGTTTCGATTGCCAGGCTGCCTGGGTATTCTGTGTGCATTCCAGCAGGACGTGCTGAGCTTTGCTGGCTATGTCCATGTTTCGGTTGGTGCCCTAAGAGCAGTGACTTAACAGAAAGGAAGCTGTTTATACCCAGTTACGTTTATACTTAGCTAAGTTCATGGAGGATAGGTCCATCAATGGCTATTAGCCAGGATGGGCAGGGATGCAAAACCATGCTCTGAAGTGTCCCTAGCCTCTGTTTGCCAGAAGCTGGGAGGGGGCGACAGGGGATGGATCACTTGATGATGACCTGTTCTGTTCATTCCCTCTGAAGAACCTGGCATTGGCCACTGTTCGAAGACAGGATACTGGGCTAGATGGACCTTTGGTCTGACCCAGTATGGCCATTCTTATGTTCTTATGTTCAGTTGGGAGGGAATGAGAACAGAGCAAGAATGTAACAATTCCCCACCATAAGACCCACCAGCACAGCCAGCACTAATTGGCAACCCTGTCGGCAGTGTCAGCAGAGAGGCCAAGAAATGCATGGAAACAGAGAGTGAATGATCACCCTTTACCCATGAGGGAGAACTGTCCAAGGCAGTGTGGAAGCAAGTTGGCAGGAGGCAGTGGAAGGGAGTTTGTAACTCTGCTGCTGCCTTCGCTTGCCAAGACTGTTTCTCTGGCACTTTTCACCTGCACTAAAATCATTTTAAAAACGTTACCATTTTTGTCTCTCTCCTTCCATAGCACCCTTCCTTCCCAGGATCTTATGAACATAAGACTGGCCATACTGGGTCAGACCGATGGTCCATCTAGCCCTCTCCCACAGTGCAGCAATGTAAGGGCTAGCCACAATCGAACCTTGGGTCATTTCAAACCAGTTTTGCTTTGAAAGGAATTTCTGTGACCTTCTTCTGTTTGTATTTTGAAACTCACCTGAGAGCTAATAGGTAGCTAGCGAGCAACTTCTTAGGCTGATGGATAAACCTCAAAAATCAGTAATGGGATACAAGCTCAGAAGATTTTATATGAGTGTTATTGCTGCTGAAAAAGAACAAAGCCAGTACATTGATCAGTGCTGACACTTAAAACTAAAATACTGGCATTGCAACAGCAATCTACCTGATCCTTGTCTTGTAGCCTTATAAACGCCACGAAGTTGTGATATTCCTGTTGCATCCTGCAGCCTAAACTGGGATAGGCTGTGTCAGTGCATGGGTAGATGCGAGAGTCCAAAGAGCTAATGATTCAGTAGATCAGGGCTCGGCAACGTTTGGCACGCGGCTCACCAGGGTAAGCACCCTGGCGGGCCGGGCCAGTTTATTTACCTGCTGACGCGGCAGGTTCGGCCGATCGCGGCCCCTACTCGCCACGGTTCGCCGTCCCAGGCCAATGGGGGCAGCGGGAAGCAGCACAGGCGAGCGATGTGCTGGCCACGGCTTCTTGTCGCCCCCATTGGCCCGGGACGGCGAACCGCAGCCAGTGGGGACCGCGATCGGCCGAACCTGCCACGTCAGCAGGTAAATAAACTGGCCCGGCCCGCCAGGGTGCTTACCCTGGCGAGCCGCGTGCCAAACGTTGCCGACCCCTGCAGTAGATAGTGGTTTTTCCTCTGAGCCAGTCTGCTGATAGTGTTAGGGCAGGGGTGGGCAAACTTTTTGGCCCGAGGGTCACATTGGGCTTGCGCAACTGTATGGAGGGCTGGGTAGGGAAAGCTGTGCCTCCCCAAACAGCCTGCCCCCCCATCCGCCCCCTGACTGCCCCCCTCAGAATCCCCAACCCATCCAACCCCCCCTGCTCCTTGTCCCCTGACCACCCTCTCCCGGGACCCCCGCCCCCTATCCAACTCCCCTGCTCCCTGTTCCCTGACTGCCCCGAACCCTATCCACACCCCCGCCTCCTGACAGCTCCCCCCAGGACTCCCACCACCTGTCCAACCGCCCTCTGCTCCTCGTCCACTGACCACCCCCTCCCGGGACCCTCCACCCCTAACTGCCCCCCAAGATCCCACCCCCTTATCCAACCCCCCCAGCTCCCTGTCCCGTGACTGCCCTCCCAACCCCTATCCACATCCCCGCCCCCTGACAGGCCCCCCGGGACTCCCACTCCCAACCCTCCCTGTTCCCCATCCCCTGACCGCCCCCCCCAGACCCTCCACCCCATCCAACTGCCCCCTCCTCCCTGACTGCCACCCCACCCCCCGCTCCCTTACCCAACCCCCCCCTCCCGCTCCCCGCCCCCTTACCAGCAGCAGGAGCTCGCAGCCGCGACACCTGGCCAGAGCCAGCTGCGCTCCCCACGCTGCCCAGCGGGAGCGGTGGGCCAGAGCGCGGCCCGCGCAGCGGTGTGGCTGCGGGGGAAGGGGGGACGGTGGGGGAGGGGCTGGGGACTAGGCTCCCCAGCCAGGCGCTCAGGGGCCGGGCAGGACGGTCCCGCAGGCCGGAAGTGGCCCGCGAGCCATAGTTTGCCCACATCTGTGTTAGGGGGACAATCATGCTGTCTTTGAACACCAGACCTGGTGTAAGGAGCTGCCACCCCTATTTGGCCTGTGGGCCAAATTTAGCAGTGACATAAATGGTGGTGTAAATTGGTCAGAAAATGGGTAAAAGTGCAAAGTTGTGTTTGTTGCACCAAGACGGCATTAAATGAGCATGTAACACAAGTGTAATTTCCACAGACCCCAAGGGGGTGTATTAGCAGGATGCCTCTGCCTAAAGGCTGTAAGATAAAGCATCTCCTCCCTTTAGTTTATCCTATGCTCTCCTATTAGTTGCTTTTTCTGGTAGCTCCTCCCCAGCAATCCCTGGGCATGGAAGTTTACATTCATCAACGCCAGTGAGACAGTTTACCATGTACACCTGGTTTCTGGCCAGCTCACACCTGATGTGTAATTTACAGCAGTATCAGCACTGGGTTTGGCCCATGGCTAACAGAAATGTCGCTGTGTGTTTTTATTAGTACAGGGGTTATCTGGTGTCCTGCTAATAGGCACCTGCTTCCATCTGAGCACCACAATGAGACAATTCCAGGTTTCTGTTCATATGGAGGAAGGGAGAGGAGGAAATGGGAGCAGTCGTTGCAATCAGCAGTAATGTGGATGGGAGGGGGACTTGTGCTGATTGTTAGAGGTAGGTATGGCATGTTTGCAGGATGAATTGCCTGGGATGTCACTGGAGTGATGGTGAAGAGTCGGATGGCAGGAGAGGATGAGGTAAAGCTAGAGGTTTGCATAGTGAGGAGAGGTGGTTGGATGATGACAGAGAGGATGAGGGATGAGCAGGGAGGGTCAGGTAGCGGGTGGGTGTCAGACAGTGAAGAAGGATGTGTGGGCTGAGTAAGAGGGCAACAGCCCCAGGAAGATGTTAGTGGGTTGGGGAGAAGTTGCTTTGTATTTGTTTTGTAACAAGACATGTAACTGCATGACCTTATTTTGATAACCTTTGTCCACTCATCTTCCTATCTTCTCCCACCTATGGCAGTAGCTCTCCTTTTACGTCATGTCTACAAATAGTATTTCAGTTTGTTGGGGCAGGGACCGTGTCCATCTATATGTCTGGGAAGCACTTTGCACTTCAGGTTCATTGCAATGAATTATCACTGAAGCCAGTGGAGAGTTCTGCTTAAAAACAAGCAACATGGTATGGCCCATCGGTCTTTTTAGGCCAAGTCTCTATTATTATATTATCTCTTACTGTGAGGCAGGTCTGCATTCTCCATCTCAAACACAGATGGCGCTGTACGTTTTACAAAGGCTTGTTATTTTATTTTTTCTATATATATTTAATTAATAAAATAAAAAGTGTAAATTCAGTTACCACACTTTGGTCCTGATCCTGTTTCTGTTAAAGCCAATGGGAGATTGGTCCTTGGTTTTATAACAGACCTTGCTCTAAGAGTACAGCATACAGACCGATTTTAATCAGCGAAGTTAAATGTATGTGGCCTGCCCAATGAAATCCACCTTGGACATGTGAAACCAAGAGCAGAATTTGGCCTTGGTCTACAAGCAGCTACACTGAATGTACAACCTTCTAGTCATTGACTTGGTGTTTGCAGTTGCCATGTTTGCAGGTTTAAAGGTGATGGTCAGTGTGTTATTTGAGGAGGATACAACAAAGTATATAAAGAGGCCTGATTCCACTTCCAAAGTTTATTCTTGCATGCTGGCCCTGGCCTCTGTCTTGTGGCTTCCTAGAGGTTATAGCATTTCTGATCTGCCTCTCTGGTTTTCTTAGCAGAATGACCCTGCTTGTTTTGCTTCTCTTTGGCATTCAGTTGCTATGCTCCTGGGCTGTCTCTCCTCCATTGGTGGAACCGCCACCTCTGTTACTTTCCCCTGCGTGTAATGACTCTGCAGTAGAGGCAGCTGCGGATCTGGCTCTGCGCCAGATCAATGCCAACCAAAGAGAAGGCTACGTGCTTGGTCTCTATCGAATTTTCAGCGTACAAGAACAGCCCCAGGTAAGGAGCCCTCTCATTCTAGGGTAGTGTTTGTCCTGGGGAGGGGGGTGTACTTTGTGCATACTGTCCCGTTGCCCTAGCAATGGGGGTTTGAACCAGGGAATGCTCAGAAAGACATTTCACAAAGGCTGGGAATTCATTCTGACATGTAGAGAACGTGAAGAGCTAAATTTTCCTACGACTCTCAGAGCAGTGGCAACTTGACCCACAAATGAATGGAAATAATTTCACAGGAGCAATTTAAAGCAAGTAGGACTATTGGAAGCAGGGTGATCTGATTCTCTCTGGCCACGCACCTAGTACTGTCATCGGCATCTGTCCAGTGGGAGTGAAACACCACCATTGTCATTTAATAACATTGTACACCCACTTGGCTCAGATGTACTTGCTTATACAAGGTGCAAAGCAAGAGTGTATTGGGCCCAGGGAATTTTTTCACATACAATTGGGCACCTCATTGAAGACTGACTTGCCAAGAGAGCTTTGAAACCAGGTCACAGGTAAAAATCAGACTGGATTTAAAAATAAATGTAGATCTAAGGGGAAAGTATATCTCTGTGTGTGACTATTTTATTTATTATTGTTTGTATTGCAATAACATGTAGGAGGCCCAGCCGGGATCAATGTGCCAGGCCCCGATATGTAAGGCACTGTATAACCATGGTAGTAACACCCCCTTCCTCTACTGCACACTGATATAATATCTGTGCACTTGCTTGCATTGTTTAATGGCTAGAGCGCTGTAACTGAACAGAAATTCCATTGCCACATATTTAAAGATCGACCACATCTACTAGGACTTGTCACTATTTCCTACCCACCAAGACACAGCTTCTCCAGCAACCCGCCCAGGAAAATGCCATGGTTAAATTTATCCGCCAGGGACAGGAACTGGGTCAATAAAGTTGCACACATATTCCACTGCTCTTTGAGCCAGATTCTCTACCCTTTGCACTGCTCAGGGGGCTCAAAGTGACCAGAAAGCAACCAGATTAGGTCAGTTGAGAGTTTCCCACATGGAGTCACTCTCAGCTTGCATAGAACCAGCACAGCTATTACCAATGCTACTCCCTGAACTGACTCCATCACAATGGGCATATCAGAGGTATGTTGTGGGTATGGCTAGAGCACAGTGCGCTCTGGCAATCCCCAGCTAAAGAATGGTCCACTGGGGCCTACTGCCAGATGACATAAATTAGAGCAGCCCCTAGGCTACTCTAATTTATGACAGGGCTGATGCAGATGTGCCATCAGGCACTTGCTCCCTGATGGGTCCATCCCCCTCCTCCTGTGCCAGGCATGTCTCAGCACAGGGGAGAATCTGGGCCTCTTTTTCAATATTGTCTCTCACTCACTTCCATTGCCTCTTCACTCTTTACCTTTAAGGCGTGGCTTGTGTCCTGGTTTGTTTTTTTTTTTTTTTTACTGATTATTACTCTTTTATTTCTAAAAAATGTACAAAACCACAGTATAGAACAGCAAAATAGATCAACTAAACCCAGCATCTGAGCCAAAAGCACAAACAGCACTACTGAGACTGTCTCACATTTGTGTCGCTGTGAAAATGGAACATACAGTGTGCGTTCAAATAGGCCATGTTATTCAAAAATGTTAATGGATACCATTGACACCTTTGTTCCTCAGAAAGGGTTGAGAAACTTTTTCTTTGCCTGTGTTTTAAATCAGTGGAAAGGCCACACTTTCTCTTTCCCCCTCATTTTTGTGATCACTACCTATGATGAAAACATTTTCAGTATGCCTTCAGATTCAAATCTGCCCCTAACTGATTTGTGGCTTGACACTACTCTAAGACTTTTGCCATTGACTCAAATGGGAGTAGGACAGAGCCCTTCATTCACAGGACATGATGATCAATGTACTTCAGTGACAGGTTTTTAACTAGATCCTAAGTCATCATTAGATATTGGAACTTTCTTCTTTTACTGTTTTTAACAAGTCCCCTGTCCCCCGCAAGAGTTGCTGACCTGTGGTTGCCAATTCCCTTCTGGCTCCAAGACTGGTGGTGTCAGAGGTAAGCCAGTCCGGTCCGGTATGGCGTACCGGCAAGAGCCAGTACACAGCCGACCGTACCGGCAGGGGGCAGCTTCCCCAGGCTGGCAATTTAAAAGGGCCCTGGACTCCCGGCAGCAGCCGGAGCCCCATGCCCTTTAAATCACTGCCAGAGGCCCGCTGCCGCAGCCCTGGGGTAGCCCCAGGACTCCAGCAGCGATTTAAAGGCCCACGGCTCCTGGCCGCCGCTACCGCAGTCGGAGCCCCAGGCCCTTTAAATCGCTGCCGGAGCCACGGGGTAGCATTGACGATTTAATGGGTCTGTGGATTTAAAGGCCCCGCCCCTTCCGCCTGAGGCCCCGCCCCTTCTGGTTGAGACCACCCCACCCCTTGCTCAGGACCCTGGCCCTGCGTACGAGTAAGTCCCTTAAGTTACTTTCACCCCTGGGTGGTGTTAGTGTCAGCAGAATCAAAGCAAGGGATATGCCGATGTAGAAAACAGAAATCAGGCGTTATCCACTACTGAATCGATCTCAAACAGTTCCTTCTTAATAATCGTATTTATGCGATAAAAAATAAGGGTAATGAAATGCTCTGTGATCTGCTCACCACTGAATAAATTCTGAACTAACCTTTCCCCACTGGAGGCTGATGCATCTGAAAGTCAGTACATAAAACTGACATGGACTGTACAGTATACTCATAGTCTTTCTGTCTGTTAGAACTGGTCCAATACTGGAGCTTGGGCAGGGTAAGAGAAGGATTTTGGTTCAGTTTGATTGTATTTAAGCACTTAAATATTCCTGAATTCACCAAGCTTCAAAACCAGTCTGTGTGATTCAGCGGAATAGACATATCTGACATCGAACATGTGTTTGAGCGCAAATACACCTGTTTGATGCAGAATCTGTGTGCTCCAAAATACATGGGTGACTAATTTGGAAGCTCAAATACCAACTTCAGATTCTTTATACATCCCTCCATTCCTATCTGCTCGCCTGTGATATTCAGAAGAATGTTTTTCTAAGACAAGATATATTAAAAAATAATGAATCTGGCTCCCAAATGCTGCACACAGAGACAAAAAACAATGAAATTTGCAGAACTTTGACTGGTTCTACTGTCAGTCTAATCCAGTGGTTCTCCATCCGCGACCCAAACAGCACACAGCTGCGGCCCATGTGACATCCTCAGGGCCATACAGGTAATATATATATTGAGTGGATCCGGCCCACATAACACATAGAGAGCTGCATATGCGGCCCACAAAGGTAAATTGGTTGAGAACCACTGGTCTAATCTGTAATCTAAATTAGCCACTAGCCATTACATTTTAAAGCCGTGTGTCACTGCAGTGCCTAGGTACCATGCACAAAGTAAAAGTCACATCTGATTTCATCCACAGAAGAACCAGCATTCTCTAACCCACGTGCACTATATCCAGTGTCCTGAGGCGAACCATTGAGATGGTTTTCTTCCAGTGGAACATTTAGAGCAGCAAATAAACATGATAGTGTATCTGTACAGTGATGGCAAAGCACAGGAGAGGCCTGCAGTGTCTCTTTCCATAATAATACCTAGCTCTCACACAGCACTTTCCTTCAATAGATCTCAAAAGCACTTTACCAGGGAGATCAGTATCAACATCACATTTTACAGATGGGAAACTTGGGCACGAAGGAGGGAAATGACTTGTCCAACGTCACCCAGCAGGCCAGGGGCCAAGTAAGGAATAGAGTCCTAGTCCAGTGCTCTAGCCTGCAGCATGCTTCTGATCTAGATTATGGTCTAGACAGTATTTGGTCCTGCCATGCGGGCAGGGGACTGGACTCGATGACCTCTCGAGGTCCTTTCCAGTCCTAGAATCTATGAATCTATGATGTCATATGCCCCATGCATGCTAGGAAACGTCAACTTCAACAATATACATTCTTTATTTACTGACACAACATACCTGTAGATAATTCTTTTGTTTTCACTAACATTAGAACAGATCTAAATTTCAACCAAACCATAAAGTTCTGTTAACTATTTTAAAAACAATTTCCCATTACCATGGTTCATCCTCATTCTGGGGTTCTGGCTGGCGCCAGAACAGGAAGTGTGAAAAATAACTCAAAGAAAGGCTGTTCTTGCAATAATTCTGACCTCACTGAGGGCTGGAAGCATTAGAAATATTTCAAGACAGCATGTTCTTACAGGCCAGATCCTCAGCTGGCATCTGCTGATTTATGCTAGCTGAAGATTTGGCCCACAACATTTCCAGCTTTTTGGGGGGTGCTTGTATGAACTTTTTGACATTTGTCCATCCCTCGTTGTTATTCTCTTTTCTTTGTGATGGGTGAAATTGTGACATAACCCCTTTTTTTGCTGTGTTTAGAGAATCGCTGGCTCTGTCTTCTATCTCACCTTGGATGTGGTAGAAACGGACTGCCATGTACTCAGCAGAAGGTTGTGGAAGGATTGTAAGAACAGACCTACCCATGAAACTGTAAGGCTTGATTTCATTTATTTAGTTTTAGATTTACGTGTACATGGGAGCGTATGGCTCAGGTATTATTGAAGGAAGCAAAGATCCTTCCACAGATGGTTCTTATAAGCAGTCGGCTGGTTAAAAATTTGAAACTTTTTAATAAAAAATATTTGTAAAACATTTCCATGAAAATATTTCACTGTTTCCCAACCAGTTTATAAGAGTTCTCAAATTCAAAATTTCAACAATTTTTTCCCAACCAGCTCTAATAAGCAGTTACTGGTAAATATGCGTGTTTAGAATCCCTGTAAGGGTTTCTCTGAAAATAGCCTGACAAAGGAGGAATGAAAGAGACTCGCTTTATTCATCTTAATGCTTGTTTTTGTTCTGACAATCTAACTAACTAGAGGCCTGAAAAAGTAAAGAGAAAGAACAAACAACAAGCTAAGCCTCACGGATGCAGCAAGCAACCTGGGCTCACTGCTAGAGCCAGTCAACACTTTTTTGACAAAATATTTTCCTGGGAAAGGAATTCTGCATGAAAGACTGTTTTAGCATCTGATGAAAATATTCAGGTTTTGGTTAAAAACAAACAAACTAAAATGTTTGGTTTTTGTCAAACAGTTTTTATTTTTTAAAACCAAAACCTGAAATTCAAAAATAAAAATGTCCTGACCATCACAGCAGCTCCTTTGGCGGTTAGAAGGAACTGATGGGCAGTTGGGTTCCGCCTCTTTTACACCTCTGGAGCCCTCCACAAAGGGAAAAACAGTGAAGGGTGAGTGGCCCCAATGGACACTGTTCATCAGAAGATTTCTGAAGCTCCCAGCTCATGTGCCTTGATCCCACAAGGGGAAATACTGAAGAGGCCACCTGAGCATTAACATTTAAAGTCACTGATAGGAGGAACATACTGGGTGAGATTCTTTTAATACTGCTGGTATAAATTCATGCTAACGCCAGCATAATCAACCCAGGTTCACTGTAGTATGAGGGTGATCCTCCAGTGCCATAGAGCTGATGTACAGACTTTTATGCCATTCTCCCTCCTTGCTACCAACACAGCATGGAAAAGGGTCAGACTCATGGCTGGAAGATAGCGGGAGTGGGTGGGACATTTCCACTGTGCTGAGCTCCAGCTGTTTTCAGATGGTTGGGCTCTGTGTATACACCCCTCAAGGTCCCCAATGGAGGGGGCAAAGCCAGGGAAAAGGAAATGTGCCAGTGCACCCCAGCAATCCCCAGTTGCCAGAAGAAGTGGGGGGAGGCTGGGCAGCTAACTGGCAGTGCGCAGGTGTAGCACCAGCCCTATGATCAGGGAGCCCAAACCAGCTCCTTTGTGCTCCCTCTTCTCAGCTGTACTTAGTGTCCAACTGAGAATCTGAACCTACTGGTCAGATTCTAAACTGGCATAGCTCCCCTGAAGTCAACAGAATTACGTTGATTTATAGCAGCTGAGGATCTGGCTTTTTATTTCTCAAAGGTCTTTTCAGGTGATAAACGTGTTAAATCTCAGCTGAACACTAATGCAAAATCCGTCTTTGTAAAGAATTATATAACTGTATGGAGAAGAATGCACTGTTTAGAGGCTCTATGGCTACTGACAGGTTGCAAAACTAAATTCCACCTACAGTCATAGCACATATTTATATTTCTTTAGGTTTTTGGGCAGTGTAAAGCAACCCTCTACATTAACAAGCCAATGAGAATTGTTCACCTGCAAAGCTATGAGTGCACTTTACAGCCAGGTATGTTATTCTTAATATGTTTCTTATAATAAAAGATTGGGGGAACATGGAAGGATTGCATGGAAACTTTTTAAAGACACCATAATAGAGGTTCAACTTAAATGTATCCCCCAAATTAAAAAACCTAGTAAGAGAACCAGAAAAGAGCCACTGTGGCTAAACAACAAAGTAAGAGAAGCAGTGAGAGGCAAAAAGGCATCCTTTAAAAAGTGGAAGTTAAATCCTAGTGAGGAAAATACAAAGGAGCATAAACTCTGGCAAATGAAGTGTAAAAATATAATTAGGAAGGCCAAAAAAGAATTTGAAGAGCAACTAGCCAAAGACTCAGAAAGTAACAGCAAACAATTTTTTAAGTACATCAGAAGCAGGAAGCCAGCTAAACAACCAGTGGGGCCACTGACAATCGAGATGCTAAAGGAGCACTCAAAGACGATAAGGCCATTGCGGAGAAACTAAATGAATTCTTTGCATTGGTCTTCACGGTAGAGGATGTGAGGGAGATTCCCAAACCTGAGACATTTTTTTAAGTGACAAATCTGAAGAACTGTCCCAGACTGAGATGTCATTAGAGGAGGTTTTGGAACAAACTGATAAACTAAACAGTAATAAGTCACCAGGACCAGATGGTATTCACCCAAGAGTTCTGAAAGAACCCAAATGTGAAATTGCAGGACTACTAACTGTAGTCTGTAACCTATCATTTAAATCAGGTTCTGTACCAAATGACTGGAGGATAGCTAATGCAATGCCAATTTTAGAAAGGGTTCCAGAGGTGACCCCGGCAATTACAGGCTGGTAAGACTGACTTCAGTATCGGGCAAACTGGTTGAAACGATAGTAAAGAACAAAATTGTCAGACACATAGATGAACATAATTTGTTGGGGAAGAGTCAACATGGTTTTTGTAAAGGCAAATCATGCCTCACCAATCTACTAGAATTATTTGAGGGGGTCAACAAGCACGTGGACAAGGGGGATCCAGTGGATATAGGGTATTTAGATTTTCAGAAAGCCTTTGACAAGGTCCCTCACCAAAGGCTCTTAAGCAAAGTAAGTAGTCATGGGATAAGAAGGAAGGTTCTCTCATGGATTGGTAACTGGTTAAAAGATAGGAAACAAAGGGTAGGAATAAATGGTCAGTTTTCAGAATGGAGAGAGATAAATAGTGGTGTCCCCCAGGGGTCTGTGCTGGGACCAGTCCTATTTAACATATTCATAAATAATCTGGAAAAAGGAGTAAACAGTGAGGTGTCAAAATTCACAGATGATACAAAACTACTCAAGATAGTTAAGTCCCAGGCAGACTGCGAAGAGCTACAAAAGGATCTCTCAAAACTGGGTGACTGGGCAGCAAAATGGCAGATGAAATTAAGTGTTGATAAATGCAAAGTAATGCACATTGGAAAACATAATCCCAACTATATATATAAAATGATGGGGTCTAAATTAACTGTTACCACTCAAGAAAGAGATCTTGGAGTCATTGTGGATGTCTGAAAACATCCACTTAATGTGCAGAGGCAGTCAAAAAAGCAAACAGAACGTTGGGAATCATCAAGAAAGGGATAGATAATAAGACAGAAAATATCATATTGCCTCTATATAAATCCATCGTACGCCCACATCTTGAATACTGCGTGCAGATGTGGTCACCCTATCTCAAAAAAGATATATTGGAATTGGAAAAGGTTCAGAAAAGAGCAACAAAAATGATTAGGGGTACGGAACGGCTGCTGTATGAGGAGAGATTAAGAAGACTGGGATTTTTCAGCTTGGAAAAGAGACAACTAAGGGGGCATACGATAGAGGTCTATAAAATGACTGGTGTGGAGAAAGAAAACAAGGAAGTGTTATTTCCTTCTCATAACACAAGAACGAGGAGCCACCAAATGAAATTAATAAGCGGTTCTTATGTTCTTAATGCTTAAAGAAAGAGCCCAGCAAATCCATGAATATCCAGGGGCCATTTTTGTGGATCATGGATCAGATGCAGATACAAATTTTGTATCCGTGCAGGGCTCTACTTAAAATGTGGCTCTACTCTGAGAAGTGACTAAAAATGGCATCATGGTGTGTCATGGTAATTTCCTCTCAATGGCATCTGCCCTGCCTCTCTTTCTCAGGGCAGAATGATACAAGCTGTTGATCTCGAGGACTTTTAGGACCAACATAACTAGACAGGTTCTGACTTTGAACTGAAAAGAGGATGAAAGACTTTTTACATGTGCATTTGGCATGGCACTTTGAATATGATGCAATTCCTTTGCATCTTCACAGTTCGTTTCATCCAAGGACCTCCAAATGCTTTACAAAAGCAGCTAAATATCATAATCCCAATTTTACCATTAGGGAAAGAGACTAAGCAGAGAGACAAAGCAATTTATCTACTTAGTGACAGAGTTGGGAGTAGAACCCTTTTCTCCTCACTCTCAGTTTCCTGCTTTAACCACTAGACACATTGCTTCTAATATTTCAATTGAGATTATTGAATATTTCTGCAAAGCACCTAGCATGCTGCAGAAAAATGAAATGTATTATTATTATTTCCAGCATGTATCCTCTGGTAATCAATATGGCATGGGACAGCAATGGACATGGGATAGCAAACTCCCCCCAAATTATTAGTGTTATTTCATGATGCTTCTGCTAAACAAAAGTAGGTGGGATCCTTCACCCATGTTCAGGCAAAACTCCCATTTATGTCACTCTCTTCAGGGGTGTTTTTCACATTTTCATTTTTCTGCGGGAAATCCACCAGGATGATGCCACAAGAGCCTTTGGAGAGACCTACTTCCCAGTCTCTTGGTTCCCTTTGGAGCATCTGCCCTGATAGACTTTCCACACTAGAGATGAGTCCAAGCCAAAACCACAGATATAAACACTCCTGATCTTTGCCAGTGTCTGTATCTAGATCTCACGACTGATTCCTAGGTCTATAAGGGGCTGAACATTATGGTTTGGGCTCATCTATTGACACTTCTCAATAAGTTACAAACTCTGGGTTTGATTTGCCCCCATTGATGCAGGGGGTGCAAATTGCCAGCAGGGACCACAGCCCTCTGTGAGGGGAGATGGTGTGTATGTGTGGGGTGCATGGGAGGCATCCCCAAGGGAAATGCATGTGGTGTTGCACCACTATCTTCTCTGTGGTTTCCAGGAGGAGAAATAAACTTTAAAGTGCATCTGGTGCTCTAAGGGAGCCTTGGTGATGGAGACTGCCAATTAGATCCTCTGGGTGCTCTGGCTATATGCCTCTTCCTGGCCAGAGCTGCACATTTTAAGGGCTTTCTTTGGCTGGCTGCCAAGCAGAGCAGGGATTCTGAGCCCTTTGTGCCATTGCGACCTCTCTCTAAGCAGTGGGGTGGGGAACTCTGAGGCAAAAGCCATCAGTCTCCAGAGTAGTGGTTCTCAACCCAGGGGCTGCTTGCAGCCCAATCAGCACACAGCTGCAGCCCATGTGACATTCTCAGGACCATACTGGTAGTAAATGTATTGTGTAGATGCAGTCCACATAACACATAGAGAGCTGCATATGTGGGCCACAATGGTAAATAGGTTGAGAACCACTGCCCAGAGTGACAGTGTTTGGCGAGGGGGCGAGCTGATGTGGTGGATTTGTGGGGGTTGATTGGGGGGGGGTGTCACATGACAGTTCAATTACTAGGTCAATGGCTATAAGCTTGTATCAAATATTGTTGTTTGAAATTGTGTGAAATGCCAAGGGCATGTGTGGGGCTGGGGCTTGAAACCCTAAAGAAATAAATAAGCACGAAATAGGCACATCAACCTGCCTACCTACCTATATCTGTCAACGGGACTGTAGTGTTTTGAAACCTATCTTATCAATGTGTATTTGTTATTTTCAACCAAGTTCCATCAAGTTCATTTTTAAGGATTTGCCCTGACTGTCCACTCCCTGGCTGTCCAACGGAGCCCAAGTACCTGGAAACTGCTGTTGTAAGCCTGGCCAAATTCAACAAGGAAAGTGAGCACGCTCATTCTTTCTCTGTCCTCAACGTTACCAAAGCTTCAATGCAGGTAAGGCTGAGATTCATACAGCCCACTTTAGGCCCTGGAAAGCATTGATACAACTGCTGCACTTTGTACAAGTTGCTCTATCAAGTGCAAAGATGGGCTTGAGCACCAACAGTTGGTTCAGGATAGGATTCTGAACCCTTCAAAGTTTGAGGCTGTGTAGATCTGTGGCTTTGATTCATCTTATTCTAGAGAGACGAGCCAGTTACAAAATTCAGATCTAGATTTGAACTCCATAGTTCATTGTCCCTGCTGGCAATTTGCCCCTGGGCTTTGGATTCAGGCCTACCTCTAACAAAAGGCCCAGCTGATAAAGTATTTAGTGTAGCATAGAGGCTGCAACTCACCAAATTAGCTTAAACATAATTAAAAATATCATTGCACAGTGAGGAGGTGCTAATTATCAGTGTCCTGGCTAAATTCCATGTGTTCCTCACAATTATATCTTGCCTCTCTAAAATTCGTTTCAACTGGATAGTCTTCACTCTCTGTCTGTAACAGTTGTGTAGTGTTACTCATAGACTTTAAGGTCAGAAGGAACCATCATGATCATCTTAGGCCTTGGCTACACTTACCGGCAAGTTCGACGGCTGGAAATCGAACTTCTGGGTTCGACTTATCGCGTCTAGTCTGGACGCGATAAGTCGAACCCGGAAGTGCTCGCCGTCGACTGCGGTACTCCAGCTCGCCGAGAGGAGTACCGCGGAGTCGACGGGGGAGCCTGCCTGCCGAGTGTGGACCAAGGTAAGTTTGAACTAATTCGAAATAAGGTACTTCGAACTTCAGCTACGTTATTCACGTAGCTGAAGTTGCGTACCTTAGTTCGAATTAGGGGGGGTAGTGTAGACCAAGCCTTAGTCTGACTTTGTGCAGATTGCGTGCCACACTGTGTGCTGTTTACATTTTTCCATTTTCCAACCCAGAAGTGGCTGCATTTCAGGACAGGGTCAAGTGATACCTATAGATAAAATGTTGGTTGAGCCACAATGAGGATCTTTGGATGAAAGTCTCTGTGTAAATATCAATTATTAATAGTATTTAAAAGAAAAAAAGCATTTTAATCTAGTTTCAGCTTTGGCTGATGCATGAGCTAGAGTGATACTTCAGTGGGAATTCTGTATAAAAGGTAAGGATCAGGCTGTAGGACAGCATTCGGTGAATATGGAAAATATATTCTCCTGCAATACAGCTAACAAACTCAGAAGTCTAACCCTACTCCCTCTGTTGTTCATGGGAGTTTTGCAGTCAATGCAAAAGGTGCAGGATTGGGATTATGAATTTCTTTTCCTCTTGCTGGTAAATTTGCAAAGGCTAAAAATAACAGTCAATGCTCTCTCTCTCTCTCTTCTCATGTAAAACTTTGACAGTGGGTCGTTGGTCCTTCACACTTTGTAGAATTTACAATTCAGGAGACATCCTGCTCCAAAAGTGAATCCGTTGCTGAGGTCTCCAAGTGCAAGCCCCTCTCACCTGAATTGGCTGTAAGTAATTCTGTTTGCAAAAATACATAACTTTGTGGATATTATGATTTTTGCATTAAGCATTTTGCATATCTTCTTCTGTTTTTCTTCTTTATGAACATAATCCAAAGCCCACGGAAGTCAATGGGAATCTTTTCATTGACTTCACTGGACTTTGGATCAAGCCCTATATATGATTATTATTTATTATTTATATTAATGTAGTACCTCAGAGCTCCAGTCATGGATTAGGATCCCATTGTGCTAGGGGCTGGACAAACACAGAACTGAAAACAGTTTCTGTTCAAATTGTTTACTGTTTAAGACAAGTATCCCCGATAAAATTCTGGATAACTGTCCAGAAGTGTATGAACATGAATGGCACAGAAAAATACAGTACAGAATGAGCAGAGTAGCTAGTGCTTTGCAAAAGTTATTAGTTCTCAAGGGCTTCTTCAGTACAAACAGCCACAAATAATGAAGTATAAAGAATACACACCAATATATGTACATTGTGCTCAAGAAGTCAAATATAGAAAACCTTTAGAAATTAGAGGAAGGAACTTGAAGACATCGGAAAGGTTAAATTAGCACATTAGCCAATCGATTCTGTTCTCTTAACCTTGGCCTAGAACTGTGCTCCCTACCAGCATGTGTAAATCTAGGGCTTGTCTACATGGCATTGCAGTTCAGACTACAGGGGTGTAAATTGTAGAGAGCTCTAATGTGTTGTGATCTCATTGCCTGCTGGCGTGAACGAAAAGGCAGCTAGTTTGCACTGATGTCGTCTCATTCCAAACAGGACTACATTCACATGCACTATGCACCTTTTGACAGGTTTCAGAGTAACAGCCGTGTTAGTCTGTATCCGCAAAAAGAAGAACAGGAGTACTTGTGGCACCTTAGAGACTAACAAATTTATTAGAGCATAAGCTTTCGTGGACTACAGCCCACTTCTTCGGATGCAATGCATTGCATCCGAAGAAGTGGGCTGTAGTCCACGAAAGCTTATGCTCTAATAAATTTGTTAGTCTCTAAGGTGCCACAAGTACTCCTGTTCTTCTTTATGCACCTTTTAGTTCACACCAGCAGGATCCACATGAGGAAGTTAGAGGGCAGCACGTTAGAACTCTCTACAGTTCAGACCCCTGTAGTCGGGACTCTGGCACCATGTAGACAAGCCCACAGTTGTTACTATCAGTATTCTACCAAGGTTTCCTTGATCAGTGTGAAGAGAGATTTCTTTCTCTGAGAACTGTAATCTAATACTCTTTTATAGGCCTGGCCTCTAATGGCATTTTCTGAAAATGTCCCCTATCACCAAAGCATTTCCATACTGGTAATAACAACAGAGTTAGTGTAGATGGTGTACAGGCAGCTGTCAGCATTTTTACCATCATGTCATCTAATCCTACTCAGAGATAAAAAAATTAATCTGGGAAATCTGTCCTCCTAGGTAACTTTGCCAGCACAAAAATCAAAAGTTTGCACTAACTATACATCTATGCAAATGTATTTGTGGAGCTAAATCTGTTTGGACTTTCATAATCTCCTATTTTACAATCTTAACCTCTAAATATTAGTGATGCAATGTGGTTTGATGCTCACTTGTCCTAATTAGCCATTTCTTTTTCCAGCACACTGGTCTCTGCAAAGGCTCTGTAATGGACAGTCAAATTGATAAACATCAGTTTGTCAGAATATCCTGCGAAATCTACGATCCACAGGTATTTCTCCATCTAACTAAAAGTTTGCAAAAAGGTCCTTTATAAAATAAAATTGGAATGAATAACGTCTGATCATTCTGTGTTAGGATTATTCACAAAGTAATGGACTGCATGCATAGGGGAAATCAGAAAGAAACTCACTTGTGATAAGAGGATCATTTCATTGCCAGATGGTGAAAAAAGGCAATACAATACAATTTCAGGCAAGCCTCCGCCCAGGGTCCTGAGCAGGCTTATACAGTCCATGTGCCCATGACTTCATTGCTATTGTTATTCGAGCTAGCTAGATCAAAGTTAGCTCAGATATGTTTACCCGTGCTGCAGTCACACCTCAGATTGCAGTGTAGATATACCCTTAGTCATTAAAACAAGCTGTATCCCAAACACTTTACAAAGCAAAGACATTTACAGAACTAAAGCAACAATCAGGGCCGGCTCCAGCCACCAGTTGACCAAGCACGAGCTTGGGGCGGCACCTTGTAAGGGGTGGCCAATCTTGGGGTGGCGGGGCAGTGCTTGGGGTTTTGTTTTGTTTTGTTTCGGCGGGGCGGCGCTCGGGGGGGTTGTTACGGCGGGGTGGCCCTCGGGGGGGTTGTTATGGTGGGGCAGTGCTCGGGGGGGTGTTGTTACGGCGGGGCGGTGCTCGGGGGGTGTTGTTACGGCGGGGCGGCGCTCGGGGGTGTTGTTACGGTGGGGTGGCACTCGGGGGGGTTTGTTATGGCGGGGCGGCGCTCGGGGGGGGGTTGTTACGGTGGGGTGGCGCTCGGGGAGGGTTGTTACGGCGGGGCGGCGCTCGGGGGGGGGTTGTTACGGTGGGGTGGCACTCGGGGGGGTTTGTTATGGCGGGGCGGCGCTCGGGGGGGGTTGTTATGGCGGGGTGGCCCTCGGGGGGGTTGTTATGGCGGGGCAGTGCTCGGGGGGGGGGGGTTGTTACGGTGGGGTGGCGCTCGGGGAGGGTTGTTATGGCGGGGTGGCCCTCGGGGGGGTGTTGTTATGGCAGGGCGGTGCTCGGGGGTGTGTTGTTATGGTGGGGCAGCACTTGGGGGCGTGTTGTTACGGTGGGGTGGCGCTTGGAGGGGTGTTGTTACGGCGGGGCAGTGCTCGGGGGGGGTGTTGTTACGGCGGGGTGGTGCTCGGGGGGGTTGTTACGGTGGGGTAGTGCTCAGGGGGTGGTGTTATGGTGGGGTGGCGCTCGGGGGGGTTGTTATGGCGGGGTGGCCCTTGGGGGGGTTGTTATGGTGGGGCAGTGCTCGGGGGGGTTTGTTATGGTGGGGTAGTGCTCAGGGGGTGGTGTTATGGTGGGGTGGCGCTCGGGGGAGGTTGTTATGGCGGGGTGGCCCTCGGGGGGGTTGTTATGGCGGGGCAGTGCTCGGGGGGGTTTGTTACGGTGGGGTGGCGCTCGGGGAGGGTTGTTATGGCGGGGCAGTGCTTGGGGGGGGTGTTGTTACGGCGGGGTGGTGCTCGGGGGGGTTGTTATGGTGGGGCAGTGCTCGGGGGGGTTTGTTACGGTGGGGTGGCGCTCGGGGAGGTGTTGTTATGGTGGGGCGGCGCTCTTTCTTTTTTTTTCTTTTTTTTTATGCTTGTGGCGGCAAAAAAGTTAGAGCCAGCCCTGGCAACAATCATAATAATAATAGAGGGAGAGCGAAATTAGAAATAGCCGAATTACTCCGCTTCCAAGCAAGGGTAATCTCCCCTATGTACTGCAGCTGCTTTGCTTGTCTACCACAGGAGTTTGAACTAGTGCATCTGCATCAATGGCTGGCACTGACTGCTAGAGACTAGGTCTGAGCCTTTCTTTATATCAGAGAAAGGTTTTTAAGTAGCTCTAATATATGCATGGGTTTGCTGTTTGCCAATTTAGGCTCCTGCCCTTGGAGAACAGGAGCAGCACCCTGGCCGTAGATCTCAAAAACCCGATCAAGATGATGATGAAAGCCATGGACATCATCACCACCATGGAAGGAAGGAGAACCGGCACCCCCACAAACATGAGCATAAGCAAGAGCACAGACATGAGCATCAGCATCCTTCCCCTTCTGAAGCCAGTCATTTCTCCCCACATCTGGAAAAAACAGTGGGTTGGGTTAAAGTTCTCCCTCCTAAAGAGGAGCATGTGTCTCTCCACACCTTACCAGAAAATCAGAAGGAACATATAGATGGAGAGCCTGTTCCCCCGGAGAAGGCAAAGCCAGTGCCAACCTCTCCAGACACACATGATGTCGCTGATGTGAAAAAGCTTCAGACAGACACGTCAGAAGGAAAGCCAGGCTTGACCAAGCCTGCTACTGGCCCAGCCATTCTCCCTTTCCCTGAAGGTCCTTTGCAATCAGATGCGTGCCCAGGAGAGCCCAAGTTTGTTAATTCCATCCTCCTCCCTTTGCTTCCCAGAAACCCTGTCAAAATAGCAGTATCACCAGGACAATCTGAGACTGAATAAAGTTCATGTTTCCCATTGGTGTGTAAAAACTTTCAATAAATAAAATGTTCTTTACAGTTCTGGTCTCTGGTGTTGTGTTGGCTTACAGTGATCTTAGGGACTAGTTATTATAAGGAATTTTATTAGGCATTTTCCAACAAGAGAATTTTGGATCAAACTCTGGCTTTTCCCTACAGGGCAGAGCGTTAGTGAAGGGCAGTTGTAGTGCAGTGACCAAGACATGGTAGCCTGAAGAAGGCAGAATGCTGGACAGACACAGTCCGAATGCCTCAGGGGAGAGCATACTAAGTAGCAACATCTATTGCCACCTTGAAAAGGTGCAGGTTGAGTTCCCATAATATCTATTAGTGGATGCTAGCAGGAGTCCAAGCTGGACGGCACCCTGGCTAGTCTCAACATTACTGCTCACAGACCTTTGAGAATGTGAAACCTGGGCATGCTAGCTATTCAGCGTTCCAGAAACACTAGTGGCAGAACACTGACTGAGTATGGCAATAGTCTGTAAATAGGGAAGAAGATCCTGTTATGGTGTATCATCTGGTGCTAGAAACTAGGGTTCTTTTGATGATTTCCAGCTTAACTCCTTAATAATAACACAGGGAACCCAGGTTGAGAGTTTCAAAGCAATCTAAGGGATTTAGACACACATTTTCTATTATTTTTGATGGAAGGGATGTGCCTAAATCCTTTAGACTGCTTTGAAACCCATAACCCCGATTCTCCACTGCCTGGCATCTTGTGCCACCACTTACACTTGGGCAAAAGGGTGTAAAACATTATCTTTGCACGGCTGTCACGACACAAGGTTCAAGTTGGTGGAGGATCAGGCCCTAGGTGTTCAAAACCTTTGCGCTTTACTAACTTTGTCGTGCAGAAAAAATGGTTTGTTAATCAATTTCACCAAAGGCAGACTCAGCCAATGGACAAATATAAATGAAAGAGAAGACAGGAGAAAGAAAAGGAAAAATAAAAGACAGAGAACTCTTGTTGTGGCCAGATAGAAGGGAGATGGTTTTGACTGCTAATAGATAAAACTAAAGCCACAGTTTCTTTCTCTAATTATAAGGAGACCTTTGTGTATTTCCCAGAAAAAGCAAAAATAGCAATATTTTACCTTTTCCCCAATTTTGCAGGCTGCTGAGTCACCAGCACTCCTCAAACCTAAGTTGTTTTGCTGTTTCCCTTTTCCCTGAATCATCATCAGGCACTTGGCAGCGTATTTTTCTGATTGGTTTTCAAGTGTATCAACATGATTTATCCAATTTACCAGTTGATCAGTTTGTTCTATTAAAGTTTCTAAAGGTCACTCTTCTGAGTAGGGACTGCAAGATTAGGCTCTAAGTTTGGACTCCGGTGATGTGAGGATTCAGTGCATGTCCTCAAACAGAACTCCATTAGCTCCTGGGGAGAGCTCGCCGGCTTTGCTGAACCAAAGGATAATGGCAGTGCACAGCAGCCTGTGATGGGGACAGTAGTTTGCAAAAGGGTTTTTTCTCTCTCCTCCCTATTCTTCCTTATATCATTTCGCTTTTGCTATTTTTAGGATGTAGCCTATTTCAGGAAACATTTCATCAGCTGAACGCCTAGGGCCTGATTCAGATCTGAACAGAAACAAGGACTCTCAATTGAGTGCAACCACCTCTGTCTTTAAACACTAGAGAGGAGGATTAAATGGTGTCCAGGCCTCTTGAGGCAGCACTAACACCATCAGCTAAGAACACCTTTCCCCACCCCCTCTCATTTTCACTGGGATTTAGCCTGGTTAGCAAATGATGTTCAGGTTAGGATAACTTTCTCAGTCAGAGCATGCTAAATACAGTTCTGCTGCCCTTTACTCATACAATACAGATAACATCTCATTACCCCTGTATTCAATAATAAAGTGAATCGTAACCCAAAAACAGCCAAAACTGACCCCTTTGGCAAAGCAGCTTTGTCCCCTGAATACCTAGTAGAGTAGGCGTGTGCGTGTCCGCACAAGTACGGAGTGATCCCGAAAGCTTTTCTCCCAGTTCATCACTCGATGTCAGGGGAAAGCTCATTCAGACCCTGCTTAGATCTGTAAAAACATCAGGGGGATAAACACCAGGGATGGTGAAGAGCTATTTAAGCTAAAGGACAATGTTGGCACAAGAAACAAAAGGCTGTAAATCAGCCATGAATAAATTAAGGCTGGAAATTAGAAGAAGGTTTCCAACCTTCAGAGGAGTGAGATTTGGAACAGTTGTCCAATAGGACTCCTGAGGCAAACAACCTAACTAGTTTTAAGATGCAGCTTGATATGTTTATGAACAGGACAATATGATGGAGTTGCTTGCAACAGAGGACTGGACTTGATAACCCAGGAAGTCCCTATGTCCAGTCCTATGTCTTGTGTTCTTATGTGGTAAGGTGTTTTGACTGTCTATGATATTTTGGATAAACAGACAGGAAACACACACATTCCTCTCAATACATCAGCCACAGCCCCTCGTGGCTTGAAAGGTACAGAATAACCTATTCCTGCAGCAGCTCAGATAGGATGGGGTTACTGACTGGACTGAACTCTACCTTGCATACGCGTCTCTGAAGATTACATGGGGTTTTGCAGAAATGCAGAAGGGTGACAGGGAAGGCTATTTATTTATGTTCTTAGTTGGCCTGCAGCTTTGTTCCAGGAAGCCCTTTACTAAATGTCATGTTGACAGTTGATATATCCATCTTTCCTTAACCTATTTGAGAAAGCTGAAAAAACATAGAAATCAGAGCTGGAAAAGGCATGTTAAATAACCTGGCCCATCCTTCTGAGAGTGCAGGCGTGTTTCCTATTGTACCGTACGTTACAAGTGTTTTAATCTGTCTAGTTTTAAATGGCCAAAGCCACGGAGCATTCCACTACATTTCACATTGAGTCTGATTTTTTTTAGATGTTTCTAATTGTAAGTTTCTTCATGAAAGATGGCCCCAAACCAAAACCCCACAATCAAACATGGTGGAAGTTTGGATCCAAGATTCTAAACTTTGCAACTGGTCTTTAATGGGCCAAACAAAAACTGGATCTAAATGCTCCTGGATTTTTGAGATATTCAAATCCAGACTGGGGACATTTCTATTCTTAATGTAAATTTAATTATCAAAGGAATTATATTAAGAGGCTTATTTATTACACTAAGGCTGAAATAGTCCTTGACCTAATTGGCTGATCTTAAAATACCTTAATAGTCAAAGAAAACATTCAGATCAAACATGAAATGTACAGATGAGAGAGCCATTGTGGTACAAGCCCATGTGTGCGGATAGGATATGGGGAGAATGCACTATCCCAGGTAGACATCTTAGAGATATCAAGTTTGACTAGCTTTGGTGGCCAGTGTAGCATCTTAGAGTCATGGCACCACTCTTTCCCTGCCCCTTTTGGTGTGGCCTGTGCCCTAGGAGGTGCTTGTAGGGGGCAGTTCCTGCACTCAGGAGAGAGCACCAGGGACTGCAGTTGTATCTGGTGCCTCGATGTGGGGCAGTGTGGAGGAGGCCTCACTTGGGAAAAGTCCAACCACAATCTGGTCTGAAATGTTTATTCTTAGGGACAGGGCTGGCATGCAAATGGCACATGGACACTGTGTCACTCAGGAACGGAGAGCCAACGGCTGATGAACTCCAGTGCATTGGGCATTGTCAATTAACATTTTCAAGGTTTTGTCCCTAAATACACAGTCTGCAGGAACACGGGATGAAGCTGGCAGTGACAATCTGAGCCTGCTGGACATCTATAGGAAGGAGCTATACTGGAAAAGCCACTTATATCTTTAGTTTTCAGTTACCCCCATCTCAGTATTGCCAACCCTAAGTGTTCAGAAATCATGAGTCAGGCCCCTAACATCCTGAGACTGGCTTCAAAATCATGAGACCTTTAAAAAATAGTAAATGGGGAATTCTTGTTATTTGCCTTCTCAGTTCTGAGTCTTCGGGTTACATTCACTTCATATTTTCAAGCTTGTCTCTGCAGTCATGAGGGCTAGAAACGTAACTATTTTTCAAGTGAAAGCTGAGATTCTCATGCATTCTCTTGATTCTAGCACCTGGGGCTTTAAGAAAAACACCAAACATTGCGAGATTTGTGATAAAAATCACAAGAGTTGGCAGTACTTCATTCTGTAGACCCATTACAATTCATTGACAGAATTTGAGCAAAACATGACAAACTAAGCCTCAGAAAAACAGCTCTCCTAAAAGTCTCCCCAAACTCCATCCCATAATACCACCCTCATGCCCCAGTTAACCCCCCTGATCCTGAAAAGGCTTGAGTGAACAGGTGAGTCTTGCAGCATGTCCTAAAGGTCACCAAACTTGGATTCTGGTGGACCAACAAAGGAAACAATTACAGTCAAGTATGTTTCCCCACTGAGAACAGGGGCTATCCTCCATGACGTAAACACACATTGAAACCAGGGAGCTGTTCGCTTGAATTTTTCCGATGACCACAAGTGCTACAATACTACAGGGAGGAAAGGCCATTAAAGCCAAAGACTCACATTAGCTTTAGCAATGCAAATCCACTGGTCTCAACTAGGTAAACAGACTCTACTACAGGATAGTTTTCCAAAATCTCATGGGGAAGTAATTTTGCCTGTGCATTGACTAGATGAAGTGTGTGAGTGCATTGGGGCATGTGCTTTATTTTCAAATGCTGTGATGTCTGTGCAGTAGGTTATGAAGATAATGGTACATTTACACATGCACATTTGCATGGAGGTTTTTGCAAGCTCTCAGAAATCTGCTGCACGCTGATCTTACGTACCTATCCTCTCAGAATAGGAGCCCACGTTTTAGTCACCCGTTTGCTCTGATTTCAGGCATATGCCTACATGTTATATACATGGAAGTTATTCAAGTTCTGATCATCCCCTATGTGGGAAAATCTCATGTCAGAGGCAGGAAACTCTACAAGGTTCCCCTATTGATTATTCCTTCAAGACAATAGGGTTTGCTCCCACAAATATGAAGCATCCCTCAAGAGCTCCTGTCTGTGGTGAGGCCCTGTGCCTTGAAGCTGTCTCCAGGGCCTTTGTCTCCTTGCTATCTCAATAGCAATGTCCAATAGTCTCAGCACCATGGACCCTCCTGTCACCACTTGCCATATAATCCCCCTTGAAGGGATCCAAAGCACCAAGTAGGAGCAAGCCAAAGTTAATGATTCCATGAGAATTAACTTTGGGGTAGGATTCCTGTGGGTTTGAGGGGAATAACGCACAGAGATCTACCACCCATGTACAAATGCCTGCCTGCCTGCAGAATGGGCATGTGGAGTGCACAGGAAGCCAGGAATAATGCCACTGAGGCAGCTGTCTCTTTTTCATGCCTCCTAAGAGAAGATCCATCAAACTTTCATCCAAATTATTAACTGATATAACATTTTTTCTCCCTATAGTGGTTGGAGCATTCTGCTCATTTGGATTATTGCATTGTGTTCCTTTGCCAGTAAATCATTCTGAAGATTTAAAGTCACATATATTAATACTAGTACTTGTAAAATATAGTAAAGTATAGTAAAGCACTTTTTAGATTACAATTTTTTTTATTGTTTTGCACAGTGTGGCCAATGTTTTAAAAAGTGAACTCTGTTTCTGTGTGCCTGATTTTCCACAGATTCATTAAAGCCAGAGAGGACCATTAAGATAATCTAGTCTGACCTCATGCATAACACAGGCCAGAGAATTTCATCTATCAATTCCTGCATCGAGCCCATAACTTCTCGTTGAGCAAGAGCATATATTTTACAAAGACATCCAATCTCGATTTAAAGTCTTTATGAGATGGAGAAGCAACCACATCCCTTGGCACGATATTCCAATGCTTAATTACCAGGACTGTCAATTAACCACAGGTAACTCACACGATTACCTCAAAACAATTAATCGCGATTTAAAAAATGAATTGCTCTGTTAAACAATAGAATACCAATTGAAATTTAAATATTTTTGGTTGTTTTTCTACATTTTCAAATATATCAATTTCAACACAGAATACAAAGTGTACAGTGCTCACTTTATATTACACCTGTACCGCGATATAACGCTGTCCTTGGGAGCCAAAAAAATCTTACTGTGTTATAGGTCAAACCGCGTTATATCGAACTTGCTTTGATCCGCCGGAGTGCGCAGCCCCGCCCCCCCGGAGCGCTGCTTTACCGCGTTATATCGAATTCATGTTATATCGGGTCACGTTATATTGGAGTAGAGGTGTATTTTGATTACAAATATTTGCACTGTGAAAATGATAAACAAAAGAAATAGTATTTTTCAATTTATCTCATATAAGTGCAGCAGTGTGATCTCTTTATCATGAAAGCACAACCTACAAATGTAGATTTTTTTTTGTTACATAACTGCACTCGAAAAAAAAACAATGTAAAACTTTAACACCTACAAGTCCACTCAATCCTATTTCTTGTTCAGCCAATGGCTAAGAGAAACAAGTTTGTTTACATTTATGGGAGATAATGCTGCCCACTTCTTAATTACAATGTCACCTGAAAGTGAGAACAGGCATTTGCATGGCACTATTGTAGCCAGCGTCACAAGATAGTTATGTGCCGGATGCATTAAAGATTCATATGCCTCTTCATGCTTCGACCATCGTTCCAGAGGATATGCTGATGACGCCAGTTAAAAAAACAATGCACTAATTAAATTTGTTACTGAACTCCTTGTGGGAGAATTGTATGTCTCCTGCTCTGTTTTACCCACATTCTGCCATATATTTCATGGTATAGCACTCTCAGATGATGACCCAGCACAGGTTGTTCATTTTAAGAACACTTTCACTGCAGAGTTGACAAAATGCAAAGAAGGTACCAATGTGAAATTTCTAAAGATAGCTACAGCACTCGACCCAAGGTTTAAGAATCGGAAGTGCCTTCCAAAATCTGTGAGGGACGGGGAGTGGAGCATGCTTTCAGAAGTCTTAAAAGAGCAACACTCTGATGCGGAAACTACAGAACCCAAACCACCAAAAAAGAAAATCAACTTTCTGCTGGTGGCATCTGACTCAGATGATAAAAATGAACATGCGTCGGTCCGCACAGCTTTGGATCGTTATTGAGCAGAGCCTGTTATCAGCATGGACGCATGTCCTCTGGAATGGTGGCTGAAGCATCAAGGGACATATGAATCTTTAGCGCATCTGGCATGTAAATATCTTGCGACGCTGGCTACAACAGTGCCATACAAGCGCCTGGTCTCACTTTCAGGTGACGTAAACAAGAAGCAGACAGCATTATCTTCTGCAAATGTAAACAAACTTGTTTGTTTGAGCGATTGGCTGAAAAAGAAGTAGGACTGATTGAACTTGTAGGCTCAAGTTTTACACTGTTTTATTTTTGAATGCAGGTTTTTTTTGTATATAATTCTACATTTGTAAGTTCAACTTTCATGATAAAGAGATTGCACTACAGTACTTGTATTAGGTGAATTGAAAAATACTATTTCTTTTGTTTTTTACAGTGCACATATTTGTAATAAAATATAAGTGAGCATTGTACACTTTGTATTCTGTGTTGTAATTGAAATCAATATATTTGAAAATGTAAAAAACATCCAAAATATTTAAATAAATGGTATTCTATTATTGTTTAACAGTGCACATTCACCTTCTGTTGCTTCAGTGATGACTTGATGAAGAAAACTGTCATCTATCACATCCAGGAATACGTGGGGCCTGCCACTATTATTAGCATTTATTCTCCAGGCTACAGCTGGGAAGCTAGTCTCCCATTCTTACACAATTATCAAAAGTATTTCTCTCTTTAATAATATTAAAGAGATCACTAACCATATTCGAGTCTGACCCTGGGGGGGTCTATGGCAGACCCTAATACTATCCCAGCTGAACCTCTTTTTACAATCCTTCCCCAAAGGGATTTTGACCCAGACAGATTCTGTTTTGTCCATACTATCACTTCATATTTCTTTGCAGTTTACCACTTCCATGATGTACAGTGGTACCCCATCACCTTAACCTTTATTCCTATCTCTCCTAAACAACTTGGATTTGTGAGAGCTCAGCACCTCTGAAAATCAGGCCCAAGATGTCTCAAGTTGTGTACCCAAAATCAGAGGTTACTTTTGAAAATTTTGGCCTATGCTGTAAAATTCAATCATATGAAATAATTTTGCTATTAAATCCCCAAAATTGCATTCTTAATCACATATTAATGTCATATTAACATTATGAATAGCTAGTGGTTTATTACTGTTTTTTAAAGGATTTTTCATTATTAATGTCTGAAAAATGCTTCTGTTTAAAATAAGCCCAAGAGTGTATTTTACAGTCATGGGCAAGGCTTAGGTCCTGTGTTTTTGATTTTTCATATCTCCTTATAGACAAATCCAGAATTATCTTTGTCAGATCTATCCATCTACCTATCTATTTTAAGGTTTCATATAGTGTCCATCACCACAGTATTTTATAGACAAATATACTATAGCAATTCCAATAATTAATAGCTACCTTTTTACTTCTAAATTTGTCCAGGCATAAGATGCCATCCATCTAATTTTCTATGGAAATTTGCAAATGGATGGCTAAAATAATGTCCATCCAATTTTGCCCAAATATTATTAAAGGTATGCAAAACTGCAAGTTGTCTCAAGCACTTTGCTACCACCTGTGATGTTATGAACTATCAGCTAAGAAGTGGGGTGAGATCACAAGCTCTTTTCACATATGTCATCTATATATCTATATGCAGTCCTGATGTTATAATCACTTATAACTACAAATCTGGGCTGGAAGTGAAGTGGTTATCTAGAGGGAAAAGGCCATTACCCTAATCTATCTGGCCCAGTTCCTCTCTTGCCGCAAGGTCACCTGCTAATCAGGATCAAGGCTCCTAAGAGCCAGTCAACATCAGTCCTCATGACAGTTCCTCAATATTAACAGCACTGTATTATACAAGCCCTGCCGTAAGAGCCAGCAAAAATAGTCCCTTTGGTCGCTGTTCTTTTGCTTTTGTTCTGTCTGTAGTCCACACACTGACAATTCTACCCTGTGCAACACCCGTTATTTCAACAATACCGTTTAGCCTAGGATTTCTCAACCCCTTGGGTTGGGACCCAAAATTGGGTCGACAGAATATTTCAAAGCCAAGCCCAGCCAGCCCCACAGCACAGGAACTTCAGGAGCACTCACTGTGGGGTGAGTGCCGGGCAGGACCCAGCTGGGTGCAGGATCTAACCGAAACCACCCCAGGGCCAACCCCAGATTATTTACTGGGTCATAGAATCATAGGACTAGAATGGACCTCAAGAGGTCATCTAGTCCAGTCCCTTGCACTCATGGAAGGACTAAGTATTATTAGACCATCTCTGACAGGGGTTTGTCTAACCTGCTCTTAAAAATCTCCAATCACGGAGAGTCTACACCCTCCCTAGGCAATTTATTCCAGTGCTTAACCACCCTGACAGTTAGGAAGTTTTTCCTAATCTCCAACCTAAACCGCCCTTGCTGCAATTTAAGACCATTTTCCTTGTCCTACCCTCAGAGATTAAGAACAAATTTTCTCCCTCCTCCTTGTAACAACCTTTTATGTACTTGAAAATTGTTATCATGTCCCTTCTCAGTTTTCTCTTTTCCAAAATAAAAAAAACCCAATTTTTTCAATGTTCTCTCATAGGTCATGTTTTCTAGACCTTTAATCATTTTTGTTGCTTTTCTCTGGACTTTCTCCAATCTTTCCTGAAATGTGGCGTGACATTTACAAATAGGTCCTGAGCCCCAAAAGTTTGAGAACCACTGGCTTAGCCTGCTTTCCTCAATATTTGTTCAAGCATCATTTAATCATTTACTTCCTATTTGCAGATATTAATCCAGGGTCAAGGTATTAGCCTTAGTTACACAGTAGCTATAAATTGATATAACCACATTCTTTTAGCAGACATATTCAGGCTTTCATGGGCAATTCTGATGTAAACCCAAATTACTGGCTTTAGTAAAGCAAAGAGAGGAGAAAGTGATCTCATATTTTAAACAAAATGAAGCTGCTCTCTACAGCACTCTGTCTCACATTGTTGCTCTGTTCTAATGCGCAAAGCCAAACTCCTGTAACTTCTGCAGACTGTGACTCAGTTGAAACGGATGCAGCGGTGGCCCTGGATTTGATCAATAAACACCGCAGAGATGGCTACATTTTTACTCTGTTCCGTGTTGCTGATGCCCATGAACAACAGACCGTAAGTATCACTTTGAAGGTCCATCTACAAATTACTCTAGTTTAAAAATGATGGGCCGGATCCTGGTATAAATTGGCATAGCGCCATTGTGTTTAATGTAGGGTTGCCAACTCTCCAGGATTGGGCTGGAGTCTCCCGGAATCGGTATCAATCTCCTGGTGACCATTGAAAGCAATCCAGGAGATTTTAATAGGATATTTTTTTTAAATGACATCACGTTATGTTGGGGAGAAAAAATCTCCCAGAATAGCTTGAGTCAGAGTTGGCAACCGTAGTTTAATGGCGTTATGCTGATGTAAATCCATAGACCTACACTGATTTACACCAGCTGAGGATCTGGCTCTATGTTCATTTGAAAAATGGCCTGGTTCGCTATGTATGAACCTCATCCTGCAATTTGCTGAGTGCCCTCAGTTCTCATTGACTTCAATGGGACTTTAGGATCTGGGCTACACCCTTAATAGCTTTGTCTGGTGTCCGAATTTAAACTGCAATTAGGTGATAGGTTTCTGGCATTATATAAATATTTTACTTTAGAGGTTCTTGCATCTGAGGATCTCTAAGCACTTTACGCACATTAAATTAACTGACTCAAAGCACCCCTGTGAGCTAGGTATTATATTGTTATCTCCATTTTGGAGACAATGGCTGGTGGGGGAAGTGAAGCACGAGAGGTGAAGCAACACCCAGCAAGTCAGTGACAAAGCTGGGTAGAGAATCCAGATCAGTCAGCTCCCATTCCCATGCCCAGGGCCGACGAGAAGGAGGGGAAGCCGGTACAAATTACCGAGGTCCAGCAGTCCGGAAGGGGGCCCGGGGCCCGGCTTCCCCCCCGCTCTCGTCGGCCCTGGTTAGCCGGTCCGCCCTTGCTGGGGGACCCGGAAAAAAATTTTCACCAGGGCCCGAACCCGCTCTCGGTGGCCGCGCCCTTGCCTTAACTACAAGACCATCCTTTCTGAGTGGTTGGCTAAAGGTCACACAGCAAATCAGTGACAGAACAAGGAAGAGACCTTAGGAGTGCTGATTCCTAATTCCTTTGCTTTAGTCACTAGATATAATGGAACAAACCCATCCCGGGGAAATTAATGGACATTGGCCAGGGATGAATTTGGCCTACTTGCTTTTATCAAGTTACTTGGATTTTTTTATTCCATTATTTCAGTTTTGGAGAGCTCCTTCTGGTTCAGACTGCCGAACATTATATTATAAAAAAAGACTGATTTGTCCATATACAAGTAATTCTTGCCATTCATACAACGAAATTCCATAAACACAATGTGGAAGAGTAAGATATTTCTGATCCTGATTGTCTCCCCCGCTTCCCTCTCTTTGGCTTTATCTTCCCACCTGCATTTTCCCAACAGATTAAATTGGCACCTTCTAATATTGGGGCTTATAAGCTAAACATTAAAATCAAATCAAACCTTAGAAGGAGAGCGATCTTGTGATTAATGTACAGGACTGACAATCAAGAAATCTGTGTTCTGTTCCTGAATATCACAGACTCTGATCTTGCGCAAGTTATCTAACCTCAGTTTCCCCATCTGTAAAAAAGAGATAATAATACTTGCCCTCTACACAGGTGTCCTGTAAAGCTAAACTGGTGTTTGCAAAGTACATTAACACCTTTGGATGGAAGGCGTTATAGAAGTAGAAGTGTTAGTTTAACTTCTGCTCCACTAGTGGACATCACAATAATAAAGAGTTATTCTGTTATACTACCGCAATTCTTCATTAAATATTCACTTCAGATTGTTTCAGTGGACCAGTAATAACTGATAACACGTCATGCTACCACACAAGGAATGTGGTTTCAATCTCGATTCCAGACTCCTCCAGGCCAGCCCAGATTAGACGCATTGCAGAGTCCAGGTTCTTGATTTTGGAGGAGTGAGTGTACTTCTGTAGCAGCCCTTCTCGGATAATCTGGGTAGGAAATATTGCTCAGATGGGAGGTCTGGTTACTGACTTCAGCAGGAACTGATGTATCTGTAGCTTGGGCCAGATACAGTAAAGAATGGTGATATTTATGTTTGAGGGCCAATGTGTTGTTGGCTAAAAACCAAAAGGAATAAAATGCAACAACCCCCATTCTCACTCCCCTATACCCTAGATCCTTGCCAGCCCAGGCAAGCCCATAACAAGGTGTCTGGGAAGACTAACTGAGGGATAAGGGGTAATCCAAATCTAAAAAAAAAATTAGATTGCCTCCTTCACAACAAACTTGTCACATACAAAGGTATTTTCTCTGCTCTTTTTTTCCAGGGGAATTCATCAGTCCTTTATTTGACTCTGAATGTGCTGGAAACCCAGTGCTCTGTATTATCCAGGAGACATTGGGAGGACTGTAAACTCCCACAGCACAATGAAATGGCAAGTAAGAGTATCTCTCCATAGTTGTATGTCAATCACGTCTCAACACAAACACCTCCTCCATGTGAACCTCTGGGCAATGCTATCATATTCTATTGTAAATCTTTGTGGAAACCAAGCATTAATGTCTGTCTATAGTAAAATAGTACCTATAACTTTGGATTGTCAAACACAAGTTAATTGGCTGAGAAAAGGTCATATGGCCCTATCAGCTAAATACAGCCTCAGTTAACCAGTCTGGCAAAATCGGGCTATACACTTATATTCCACTGCTGGTAACTTGTTCAGCTCAGGAACACTGATAATCCAAAGATCTCATACCAGGTACCTAGGGCAGCACTGGGAGTGCATTTTTCCACATATACCTGGTACGTTAGGCAGAAGTGGGAGGTTACATTTTGTCACCCCTCCTTTTCAATGTCTTTGTGATCCCGTCATGCTATGGCTTGATCTGTGGTGCCATCAGTATGCAGATGACATGCAGCAATACATCTTCTTTACATCAGACCCATATGTTGTGATCTGGGATGGAAGCCAACTGGCTGCAATTTAATCAAGACAAGACAGAGGTGAAGCCGATAGGTGGGGGAAAGCATCAAGATCATATGGTAGGGATGGTGTCTGCCGCCCTTTTTAATGTCAGGGAAGATAGATATATCCACTCTTTGTTAATGAGCTTTGCAACTTCTGTGTGCTTCTGGAATTCCAACTATTCCAAGTGGCTAGAAACATTCTACGCTCAAGAAAAGTTAGAGATGGGCTGAGAAGACTGGATTTGGTGTTAGTTTTGGTTTTGCAAAGCCTTTTCAGTTGGGCAAAACCAAAACTAAAACGCTTTTAGAAATGAGTGCCATTTTATCTGAACTATCAAATTCCAGATGCAATTAGATTAAAGGGCCTTGTGATTCTTAAATGTATTTACAGTATATATAAAAGAGAGACAAATTCTTCCTTCAGTTGCATCTGAATAACTCCAATGAAATCAACGAAGGAGCCACATGCTCTCTTAAATTCTATCATATGCCTTATTCTGGAATATTACACAGAGTCGATAATTATTCTTTTTTCCTCCCAGGTATTTGGACAATGTAAAACTATCATGTATATAAACAGACAGTTGAAGAAAGAAATACTGCATGGCTATAACTGCACAGTGAGTCCAGGTACAATAACCAGTTCAATGAATCAACATATTTGTAATAAACCATTCCCAATACAGATGCACAAATAGGTGTGCTACTAATGTAGGGTAAATATGACAGATTAGTTAATCTGTTCACAATTCACATTTGAATAAAGTAAAAAAGTAAAATTAATGTTAAGAATGCACTGTAGAATTACAATATGTAAATCCTGAATCTTTAAAAGCAAAAAATGCTCATGGAGACCAGCTGAAAAGGTAGATAGACCCATGGAGGGGACTTATTTGCGGTGATAAGATGCTAAAGTGGAACAGAAAAAATGCATAAGTAAATTTTGATTGATTTTTTCCCCCCAAACGGCAGAAATAAATTCCTATGTGGGAAGAGGGTGGGGGGTCACCTGAGAGAAAATCCTCATCTGCTCAATTTCCCATTGTGAGCTGATGTTAAAAACATACACAGTGCCATCCATGACACAGTGTTAATATAAAACCGTGTTGCTAACCATGCCATTGTCACAGATCATTCACAGTTATACAAGTGTGAACAAAACTGCCCTAGAAGACCAACAGCCTTAGAAGACATTGAGCAGCACAGAGGGGACGCTGAGAGAGCCCTGGAGAGGTACAATGAAGATAGTAACCACACACAGTATTTCAAGGTGGATAAAGTACAAAGAGCTACAGTGCAGGTATGTGACATCATATCTTCAAACTAATTAACACAAGGTGAAATCCTGTGAGGTGCTCAACTCTCTGGCCCTCAAAGAGAGTTGAGGGCACTCAGCACCTCATAGGATCAAGCCTGTTGTTTGTAAATGTTCAATGCAACTAATAACGTTTATGTTTTTAAGCCCCAGTTCTGCAAACAATTTACACGTGTTCTTAATTTAAAGCTCCTGACTTGTGCCACTGAAAACAATGGGAGTACTCATCTGCCTAAAGTTATGCAGATGTGTAAGAGTCTGCAAGATCAGGGCCTCTGTTTGTGTGTGTACACTTTTATTTTTGTCAACAATCTGGTTTATGGTAATATTTTAATTAAAAATCTTTTTTTTAAATATACAACAATGAAGATATAAAACTTGTTGGAGAATAATGAACATGTACATTATTATCTTGGAGTGAACAGCTGGCAATTAGTGATCAGCTCTGTAGTACCTGGATTGTTTGCCATGCTGTGAAATAAACCGGGGAACCTATCTTCCTGTCACTGAAGTCAAGGACAAAACTCTCTTCAGTGACCGCAGAATCTGGTCTTTAGTTCTGCACATGGCTTTGCGGTAATTGTAAGTTTTCCACCTTTTTCTCCTTGTGTTTATATTTCACCCATCATAAAACCAAAATGTCAGCAAAATACATTTATTCCCTTGCCCCCCCTTAGTGTTTGCAATACAGGGAAGGCCCTTAGAGTAAAAGGCACAGATTCTAAAGGGTGCAGCCCAGACAAAGGGGGAACTAAAGTGGCTTGAAGTAACCTCTGCATCTTCCCATTTCTGGGCTGCTCCACAGCTCCGAAATAACGTAAGCAGCCTTGATAGCCTAACGTGACAGCATCCCATCCCCAGCTGCCTCTGGGCCACAATGCTGCTTGGAATCTCCATAGTGCTGTGTGCTGTGGGCCCACCCCGACACACCTCTCCTCCTACCCTTAGCTTTATGGGGGTCCCTGCCTTGGCCAGATTGGGGCTTTTAGAGTCCCTGCATGCTGCTCCAGCCCTTTTATCCAGTGTCGACTTTGACTTGGTCTACCTACAGTCTGAGTATTGTGTAGAATCCAGTTTAGTTAAATCACTGCAAACACTTTGTGTGGACACAATTATTTTGGATAATCAGTTAGACGGTGTGTTTTATATCAATTTAATGTATTTATTTATTTATTTATTTGCCAATTTAAGTTAAATTGATATAGGGTACTTAGTTTGAAATCCGAGTATCCACCAAAAAATAATGTTAATTTCATTACTATAACCCAAATCCCACTCACCTTACTCCTGGGTTTACACCAATTTCTTAACCAATTTATTTAAACCAGTGTAACTTCTATGTGTAGGCAAGCCCTTAGCTGAGGTAATTCCCAATATAGAGGTGAAATAACTTTTTTTTTTTCAGATGAAATTGAACATGGGAAAAATCTGTCCTGGAGCTAATAGTATCAGAAGGTTTGGGTTTTTTTTAAATTTCTGCAGGAGCAAGGGCCAGATTCTGCCCCCTTAATCATACTGAGCAGTACCTTACTCTGTACGCAGTGCCATTGATTTCAGTAAAAAGAACAGGAGTACTTGTGGCACCTTAGAGACCCATTTCCAGCAATTGGCCCATTTCCAGCAATTGACAAGGAGATATGAGGAACTGGGCAGGGGGGGGGGGGGGAATAAGCATGGGGAAATAGTTTTACAGTTCCTCATATCTCCTTGTCAATTGCTGGAAATGGACCATTTTCATTACCACTACAAACAGTTCTTTTTCTCTCCTGCTGATAAAAGCTCACCTTAGCTGATCACTCTCCTTATAGTGTGTATAGTAACACCCATTGTTTCGTGTTCTCTGTGTATATATATATCTTCCTACTGTATTTTCCACTGCATGCATCCAATGAAGTAGGCTGTAGCCCACGAAAGCTTATGCTCAAATAAATTTGTTAGTCTCTAAGGTGCCACAAGTACTCCTGTTCTTTTTGCGGATACAGACTAACACGGCTGCTACTCTGAAACCATTGATTTCAGTGTGAATTAAACACTGAAGTGGCAGAATCTGGTCCTAAATTAGTATCAGCACTTCTAGATCCTATTCTTCCATCGCTGGATACGATGGAAGAATACGAGGCCCATTCAGTCAGCCTCTGGATTATTAAGAAAGTAGAAATTGTGCTTAGGGTGAAGAATCTAGTGGCTCTACTTTCTGAAAACACAGGCCCTGGTCAAGAAAGGGACAGGAGATATGGTGGACAGCACGTGGCAGACACAGTCTGCAAAAAAATTTATTAGTGAGGGAATTATGCTATAATATCAAATCCTGCACTCCTTACTCAACATGGGTGCATGTGCAAAAACATAAAACAGCACAGCTAGTCAAAGAGTTCTGTGAGGGACATTTGGGCTACAGTAATGAACTTAATGTTATTTTTTTAAATGATAAAGTGTATTTCAAACGCATTAGGTTATTCACTTGGTGCTCATACAGCCTGTTTCTTCCAGATCACACCTCAGCCGGGATACTTTGTCGAATTTACTATAAAAGAGACCTGCTGCTCCAAATCCACACCACATGCAAATGTGTCTGAATGTGAATTTCTGCATGACAGACATGCTGTAAGTAGAGCAATGGAGAAGGAATTGTTGCAACATGTTGGGACAAGGGTAAATTTTCACAATATGTCCCAGTGTTTCTTACATGCCCCTTGTGGCCTGACTGGGTCATGAGTCCATGTGCAAAGAATAGGCTCGAAGGGGTCCATACTCCTCCATACACAAGCAAGTGCACAGGGAGTGGGCAGAGAGGTGTGTGTAGGGGGAACCTTGTCTCCCCCTCAAATGCACTGGCCAAGAGAGTGTAGCTATCATGAGTGGGACATTAATCTGCCCTCCGTAAACATCTGCAGTAAATTACTTCCTCTCAGGAGCAAGAGGGGAGTGAGGGGCAGTCAATTCCTTCCTGGGGCTAGATGTGGCCCACTACTCAGGGTTTTGAGCAAAGGTTCAGTCTAGTCCAATCTAGCGAGACAAGAGATAAGTAAACGGAAGGGGAGAGAGATAAAATCATACATTCAAAGGATTTTTTTCCTTTGAAAAATAGATCAACTACCCCCACCAGGAATCAGAGTAAGCAGGCTAATTGCTCATGAACTAGAAGTAGGTCTTGAGGAGGTTTTGAAGGAAATGGAGTAATGGCCTTATAGACTGATGCAGAGAGGATGTCCATGATTATGCGGAACAATCTGGCCTCAATAATTCTTTGCACTTTAGATATGATTTAATAGGTAAATGTAATTGGCCAATATTTTCAAAATGGGTGCTTAAAGTTAGGTTCCTAAGACCAGAGGTAGATACCTAAATAAGTGGCCTGATTTTCAACCTGCCGAGACTCCAGTAGCTTCCACTGGCTTCAACATCATAAGAACCCAAATGTATGTTGTTTTTCCTGCACAGCACGTGGGATTCTGCAGGGGAAAATTTGCGAGTGACACAAAAAATCCTGATGTCCTTGAGATATCCTGTGAAATCTACGATCCCTGGGTATGTAGTCAATTATCTTAACGTTACAGAAACATCCCTGGCAACTTTCGAATGCATGTTCCTGAGGCTTCATGGAAAGAAACACACTGAATAGGCCCAGACTGACCGCTGCAGCCGACGAGTGAACTTGGGAGAAGAGTACAAGGGTGGCTGTATACCACTTCTGTGTTCTCCTCTACGTCACCTGTGTACCAGGCCACTCCCCTGGAATAAATTAAGCAGACTGAGGGCTGCTCTAAATTGTGCTTGGTACCAATAGCTCCAGGGGATTTACATGGCAGCCAAGGATCACCAGGGTACAAGGAAACCCTGGCTATGCTCTCTTTCTCTCAGTCATGCCCCCTTCACTGGCTCTATGCCACCTAAGGGATCCATCTAAACTGGGATGAGCCACCCATGGCCAGCTACGCCCTCACCTCTCTTCTGACATCTGCAATCTACAACTTGTTATAACGAACAGAAAACCAAAATCACATACCATAACCCGACATGAAAGGGCTGTGCAGTGCAACCCTGATCTTCGATATAATGCAAGGCTCAGTAGTACATTGTAAGTAGGTGACAGGAGTACAAGTCTATATTCTAAATAATAAAAGTAAACATTAAATCATAATTAAGCCTTAGGACAAGAATATTCATGCAAGGCAGGCTGCGCTGAGCTTTCGAGGAAGACTATTTTCTTCCTATAGTCTACCCCACAAAATGAACACCACCCATCACTTCTGTTTCCTTCACCTTCATAATGAGACACTTCCCACAAACACCTATGTGAATGCCAGAAAGTTACCCCCAATAAATGGGCAGATAACCTATAGCTTACATGCATTTATCCTCTGGCTGAGTGAGCTACCTTCATGAAGCAGCCACGGGCTCCGTGCCAGAAGCCTGATCTCAGCTGAGGCTGCGCATTGCCTATCTCCTGCTGTTTCCTGACCTGCGTGCAGCTGTTAGACCTAGTATGGGGGTAAGCAGAGTATGGTGAAGGGGCAGGAATGTGTGATTCCCAGAAAGCAAGCAACAGTGACAGCGATGACTCACTGCAGGCAAGTATTCCAATCTAACGCTGCCTCCCAACAGACTCCCTTACTCCATGCTACACCAACTGCTAGAATATATACATGCACACCCTGGAAATTAGTCTCCTCCTGGTGACATCCATTTAGGGATTAGCTAGTTTCCTGAGTGCTAAAAGACCCGAATCATAGAATCGTAGGACTGAAAGGGATCTTGAGAGATCATCTAGTCCAGTCCCCTGAACTCACGGCAGGACTAAATATTATCTAGACCTTCCCTGATATGTTTATCTAATCTGCTCTTAAAAATCTCCAGTGCTGGAGATTCCACAACCTCCCTAGGCAATTTACTCCAGTGCTTAACCACCCTGACAGTTAGGAAGTTTTTCCTAATGTTCAACCTAAACAGTCCTTGCTACAATTTAAGCCCATTGCTTCTTGTCCTATCCTCAGAGGTTAAGGACAACAATTTCTCTCCCTTCTTGTAACCTTTTACATACTTGAAAACTGTTATCATGTCCCCTCTCAGTCTTCTCTTCTCCAGACTAAACAAAACCAGTTTTTTTTCAATCACAGGTCATGTTTTCTAGACCGTTAATCATTTCTGTTGCTCTTCTCTGGACTTTCTCCAATTTGTCCACATCTTTCCTGAAATGTGGCGCCCAGAACTGGCCACAATACTTCAGTGGAGGCCTAATCATCGTGGAGTAGAGCAGAAGAATTACTTCTTGTGTCTTGCTTACAATGCTCCTGCTAATACATCCCAGAATGGTGTTTACTTTTTTTGCAAGAGTGTTACACTGTTGACTCATATTTAGCTTGTGGTCCACTATGACCCCCAGATCCCTTTCTGCAGTACTCCTTTCTAGGCAGTCATTTCCCATTTTGTATGTGCACAACTGATTGTTCCTTCCTAAGTGGAGTACTTTGCATTTGTCCTTATGGTGTTCACTGGAGTTACCTCAAACATGAATTTGTCACATACTGTTTAATAAATATGTAATAAGGGAAAAGATTTTCAGTCCAAATAAGCGTAAGAGATACAGCAGCCAATAGAAGACCTAATAAGGTAAAGAAATAGAAATAATGGGCCTGATTCTCATTAACATTAAGGCACCTTTACACTGCTAATTACATTGACATCCACTGTAAGACACCATTAACCTGCCAGAGTGGTGTAAGGGGTCCTATTGTAAATGAGACTCAGGCCCAGCATGTTAAGCGATTTGGTAGCCTATTATTGAGATGTACCACAGATAACATTTTCAGGAACAGAGCAGAGCAAACTAGTTGCAATGAAGAAATGAGGGAATAAATTTTGCCTTTTTTCTTTTTCTTCTCGTTATTGCTCTGTATTTTCTGATCGCACTCAGAGATGTCAATCAGGGTCTGGATCCCCTAGTGCTAGTGCTGCATAAATACATATGGAGGCATGGCCCTTCCACCATTCACAAGTAAAATTTTGCTAATTTTGTTTTTGTAATTATTTTGCAAAAAGCTGTTTATGAAAATTTTGGCTAATTGATTGTTTCATTTCATTGCATTGTTGTTTGTTATTTCTAGTTGCCTCCGGGTAATACAGATTGGTCACTTGGCATCATATGGTATTTCCACTTCGCCAACTCTATTATAGTCCTATGTTTGAAATGTATAGGTGTTAATGAAAGCCTTGTAAATAACTCCTTTTATTGCTTTCTCTCTCTTTTTGTGTGTGTGTGTGTGTGTGTATGTGACATGAACTTCTTTGATGACTATTTACACTGGTTTGGTTACGGAAAGTGTGACAGACCTCCCTTCCACCATCACCCCCACTCCGGAGAACATCATCACCACCACCACTTCTCTGGGCAAGGACATCCCCACCCCGGTCCACACAGACATCATCATCATCACAGCTTTGGCCCTGGACATCCTAAGAGACATTACCATCGATGCCCACCACCTCCTGAAAATAGGGTCCTCCACCCGGAAGGATCTGAGCATCATCACAATTTCTCTGAAGAGGAACATAAGCATGGGCCTCCTCATCTTTCTCCATCAGGTCCTCATTATCCTCCCCCACCTCCTGGCAGACCACATGACAGACATCATTATCCCGGCTTTGGCCCTGGACATCGTCAGAGACATTACCATAGATGCCCACCACCTCCTGAAAATAGAGTCCTCCACCCTGAAGGATCTGAGCATCATCACAATTTCTCTGAAGAGGAACATAAGCATGGGCCTCCTCATCTTTCTCCATCAGGTCCTCATTATCCTCCCCCACCTCCTGGCAGACCACATGACAGACATCATTATCCCGGCTTTGGCCCTGGACATCGTCAGAGACATTACCATAGATGCCCACCACCTCCTGAAAATAGAGTCCTCCACCCTGAAGGATCTGAGCATCATCACAATTTCTCTGAAGAGGAACATCAGCATGGGTGTCCTCATCTTCCTCCATCAGGTCCTCATTATCCTCCCCCACCTCCTGGCAGACCACATGACAGACATCATTATCCCGGCTTTGGCCCTGGACATCGTCAGAGACATTACCATAGATGCCCACCACCTCCTGAAAATAGGGTCATCCACCCTGAAGGATCTGAGCATCATCACAATTTCTCTGGAGAGGAACATCAGCATGGGCGTCCTCATCTTCCTCATCCACCCGGTCCTCATTATCCTCCCCCTCCTTATGGTTGTAAACACGGCCATAGACATAACCGTCTACACCATCAGAGGTCTAGCAATTTTTCCCAGGAAAGAGGAGGACATGAAGGCAGCTCCTCAGAAGAGCACATTTCATCCCAAACACCTCATCCTTTCCATAAAAGACAGGTTGGATCCATCCATCACATTCCAGTTTTAAATCAGCATGATGTCCTCCCAGCTCCTGCTGCAAACTTCCCTGACCATCCGCCAGCTCCCCAGAATCCATTTTGCAAATATTTAAGCGAGAAACCAGCAATTCAGCCTTTTCCACAAGCCCCTTCAGAATCTAAATCATGCCCAGGAAAACCCAAGTATGATCTGCCAGACCTTTTGCCTTTATTTCCCCTTAGATCTACACAGTGAATGTTTTTCTTTTAATTGAAATGCTCATCATTCCAAGCCCTCAATCAGTGTAATCTGATCTCGCTCCATTGATTTCAGTGGTGCTATACCAATTTATACGTAGCCCCAAAGATGTAACATGGAGAAAAAAAATATCCTAACAATGAATATTAAACTACAATTTTTCATAGTGAAAATTAGAATACATGCTTCTATATACACGTGTGGTATACTGTTTATGACAAATGCATCTATTGCAAATTCATGCCCATAAAGCTCTGCAGTTCATTATCCAGTCTCTCTCTGTCTTTCATAGGTGCCGACTCCATGGGTGCGCCAGGGCTGGAGCACCCAGGGGAAAAAATTAGTGGGTGCTTAGCACCCACTGGCAGCCAAGCTTCCCGCCCTCTAGCCCCAGCACCTCCCACCCACTGGCAGCCCTCCGATGAACTCCTCCCCCTCCCTCCCAGTACCTCCTACCTGCCACCGATCAGCTGTTCTGCAGCACGCAGGAGGAATTGGGAGGGAAGGGGAGGAGCAGAGAAGGGGTGTGCTCAGGGGAGGGGGTAGAACAGGGACGGGGCAGAGTGGGGGCGGGAAGAGGCAGAGCAGGGTAGGGGTTTGGGAGAAGAGGTGGAGTGGGGGCGGGGCCTAGGGCTGAGCAGAGGTTGAGCACCCCGGGAAAAGTTGGAAGCCGGAGCCTGTACACTTCACAAAAGTTTCATAACCTACAAAGACACACAAAAAGATGAATAGCTCAGGGATTATTAATGGGTAAAGAGCTTTTTTTCACCAGAATGTCACAAGGTCAAATCCAGCCCAGGTCTGAACTGAAAACAGTTATCATGTGATGGGTGCTCAGGGTCCTACATGAAGTGAACTTAGTTTCACTCCTGTTAGAAGGGTGTCCAGTTCACACCACTACTGCTATTATTAGAAGTCTCAGCAAGTTTTGCACAGGCCTGGAGACTGAGCTTCCACTGCCATCTGATCTGTAGACCTTGTCCCTCCGGCACTATGGCAGGGCGGTATGCGGGGAGCTTGCGCAGCCAGTACTGTACCCACCCTGGCTAATCCAGCACCGCTTTCGTTTCTCAAAAAGTGTTCAAAGCAAATAAAACAGAAAACGTTGGCTTTTCCTGATGCAGAAACACATCACTTTATGGGCCTGGTTTTTCAGAGGTGCAGTTCCACGGAGGACAGCAATGATAGGAAAGCTACTGTAGATCGACTGACACTGCAGTGCCAAAGGTTTGACCACCCCATTGTCTAGACCTGCTCTGTGCAGGATTAGATGACACAGTGGTACCAGCCCCACTGTAGCAGAGCACAGCAGGGCCCCCTTGGCTCCTGTCTCAGCTAGGTTCTCAAAGTCACTCTGAGACCCTGGGGTTAGTAACCACTGGTGCAGTTTATTCACTGACTTGTTCCCACCACCCTTTCACCATATACAGTTGGCCCTTCACCATCTGCAGGCAGGAGGGAAGCACTACTTCCCTGCTTCTGCTCCCTGCCTTTTCCCTTTCAGCACCGGCCCCCTTCCTCTGAGGCTTTTATGCAGCCCCAGGCTAATTAGGCAGCAGCTGTCTCTGCTTCCCCAATTAGGGCCAGTTTACCTCCAGCCAGCTCTAATTTATTTCCCTAAATGGGAGCTGGTGTGACAGAGGGCTGAATCAGCAACCCTTTGCCCAGCACCCTGTCACACCCATCTACAATCATATTTACTTACTTACCTTGCAGGGACCTTGTGAGATTTAACTAGCAGGGCCGCACAGAGGATTCAGGGGGCCTGGGGTCTTCGGCGGCGGGGGTCCTTCCACTCCGGGTCTTTGGGGCACTTCGGCGGCGGGTCCCAGAGCGAGTGAAGGACCCGCCACCGAAGACACGGAGCGGAAGATAGCTCCGGGTCTTCGGCAGCGGGTCCTTCACTCAGTGCCGCCGAAGACCCGCCGAAAACTCTCGTGGGGGCCCCTGAAAACTCTCGTGCGGGCCCCTGCAGGACCCGGGGCCTGGGGAAAATTGCCCCACTTGCCCCCCCCCCGGGCGGCCCTGTTAACTAGTTGATATTTCTGGTGCAAAGAGTCAGGTAAAGTATTGAGGGGGGACTGAGATTAGATGACGAGCTCAGGGAGGGAGACTAGGACTGGGAGGCTTTGCGTACGGGAGCTGAGAGACAGATCGGATAAGGAACCAGGCAGGAGGAACTGGGACTGGCTGTGCACAGAGAATGAAACTGAATGTGAGGAAGGGAACAGAATGGAAGTTGGGGGGAAATTGGGGCTTGGACAGTGAGTCCAGAGGGAGAGATCTGAACTGCCTGAGCAAGGAGACTGGGACTGGAATGAGAAGCCTAACGAGTGCTGATTGGGACCAGATAGGCAAGGAGAATAAAATGGGACAAGGAGACGGGGTGGGGGAGAGACAGGACTGGGATGGAGGAAGAGCACAGAAGGGGTTACACTTGTGGGGGACAAGCAGAAGAGTCTGTGCCCACTAGAGAATACTCCCTTTTAGTGCCTGGAATGTAATTCAAGATTCCTGAGTCTCATCACTCCAAATATCTATGAACCCACTGGCACCGTGTTTGTCTTAACCCCGTCTCATGCTGGTCTACAGAGAGGATGACAGTGTACTATTGCTATCAGTTACTGTTAGCTCAAGGGGCAGAGGTCTGTGCAATAGAAAAGATGGTTACTTACCTCTCGTAACTGTTGTTCTTCAAGATGTGTTGTTCACGTCCATTCCAATTAGGTGTGTGCGCACTGCGTGCACGGACGTCATAAACTTTTTCCCTTAGCAGCTCCCGTCGGGCGGCAGAGGAGGCCCCTAGATTGGTGCCCTTATGGCGCTGTATCTAGTACCCTGCCGGCACAACCCCCCTTCGGTTCCTTCTTGCCATTGACTCCGACAGAGGGGAAGGGGGGCAGGTATTGTAATGGACGTGAACAACACATCTCGAAGAACAACAGTTACGAGATGTAAATAACCGTCTTTTCTTCTTCGAGTGCTTGTTCACGTCCACTCCAATTAGGTGACTTCCAGGCTGACCATCGGAGGTGAGTAGGAGTCAAGGAATGATTGATTGGAAGACAGCCCTGCTGACCGCTGTATGGTCTCTGGCCTGTTGGTTGATGGTATAGTGGGCTGTAAACGTATGCACTGAGGACCAGGTAGCTGCTTTGCAGATTTTGTGGATCGGTACCTGCGCCAGAAAGGCGGTCGAAGACGCTTGCTCTCTCGTCGAATGGGCTGTGATTGCAGGAGCTGGGAACTTAGCGAGCTCATAGAGCGTGCAAATGCAGTCTGTGATCCAGGACGAGATGCGCTGAGAAGATACTGGAAGGCCCTTCATTCTATCTGCTATGGCTGAGAACAGTTTGGTTGATTTGCGAAAAGGCCTTGTGCACTCTGTGTAGAACACTAGGGCTCTTCGAACATCTAGCGTGTGTAAGCTCTGCTGCTGCGGACTCGTGTGAGGCTTTGGAAAAAACACAGGCAGGCAGATGTCGTGACCCATGTGGAACTCGGAGACCACCTTGGGGAGGAATCTAGGGTGCGGTCTAAGTTGTACCTTGTCCTTATGAAACACCATGTAAGGGGGTTTGGAGGTGAGAGCCTTTAGTTCAGACACTCTCCTCGCCGATGTAATGGCCACCAAGAACGCTACCTTTCATGAAAGGTAAAGGAGGGAACAAGTGGCCAAGGGCTCGAACGGTGGGCCCATGAGCTTGGAGAGGACCAGGTTCAGATTCCAGGTAGGTACTGGTGGTCGAGAGTAAGGGTATACCCTCGCCAATCCCTTGAGGAAACGCACCACCATGGGATTTGTGAATACTGAGCGCCCAGATTCCCCTGGATGGAAAGCTGAGATAGCCGCCAGGTGTACTCTGATGGATGAAAGTGATAGGCCTTGTTGCTTGAGGTCAAGCAGGTAGTCCAGTATAACCGGGATAGATACCTGGAGAGGTAACAAATGTCTGAGTTCACACCAGCAGGAGAACCTTTTCCACTTGGCCAAGTAAGTTGACCTAGGGGAAGGCTTCTTGCTGCCAAGAAGTATCTGTCTCACTAGCTGAGAGCACTGGCACTCAGTCAAGTTTAGCCATGGAGCTTCCAAGCCATGAGGTGCAGGGACTGTAGGTTCAGGTGAAGAAGGTGCCCGTGGCCCTGAGTGATCAAGTCCGGATACAGGGATAGGACTATTGGGGCATCTACTGATAGTTCGAGGAGTGTTGTATACCAATGCTGACGTGACCAGGATGAGGCAAGCAGGATCACCATTGCTCTGTCCCTGCATATCTTGAGCAAGACCCTGTAGATCAGCGGGATTGGAGGGAAGGCATACTTCAGGTCCTCTCCCCACCGTATTAAGAACGCATCAGAGATGGAGCCTGGCTGTGGTTTTGGAATGATCAGAACCGAGGGCACTGTTTGTTGTCCTTGGTGGTGAATAGATCGTCTTGGGGATAACCCCACTTTTGGAAAATTGACTGCATGACATCTGATTGGACCGACCACTCGTGAGCTTGGTAGGACCTGCTGAGGCAATCTGAGGCGTTCGTCACACTGGGGAGGTAGGATGCTTCCAGTTGTATGGACGGGGCTATACAGAAGTCCCAGAGGAGAAGAGCCTTGCAGCAGAGGGGTGAGGAGCGAGCTCTGCCCTGTTTGTTTATGTAGAACATGGCGGTGGTGTTGTCTGTCAGGACTGTCATGCTGTGACCTTGCAAAGTGGCGTGAAAGGTTTGACAGGCCAGACGAACCAATCTGAGCTCCTTCAGGTTGATATGGAGGGGTATCTCGTCCTGTGTCCACAGACCTTGTGTTCTCAGTTCCCTTAGGTGTGCACCACAACCCAAATCTGGCACATGTATTACTAGCATCAGTGAAGGTTGGGTTGTGATGAAGGGAACACCGGCATAGACTACGGGTTGGTCCATCCACCAACGCAGAGACTCTTGAACTTGCCTGGGTACCGTTGCTCTCATGGCCAGGCTGTCTTGTACCGGGTGGTAACATGATGTGAGCCACACTTGTAGGGGTCTGAGCCTCAGTCTGGCATACTTGACTACATAAGTACAGGCTGCCATATGCCCTATTAACTTCAGGCAACCCTTCACGGTTGTGGTGGGGTATTGTAATATCGTTTTGACAATTTGTTCTATGGCCTGAAACCTGGGTTCTGGGAGGCTCCCTTTTGCCTATACTGAGCGCAATACCGCCACTATGAATTCTATCCTTTGGGTTGGTATGAGTGATGACTTGCTTATGTTGAGAAGGAAACCTACTCTGTGAAAGGTGTCCATGACCAGTGTAACATGGGACTGCACCTGCTCTCTGGAGCACCCTGTCAGCAGCCAGTCGTCGAGGTATGGGTACACTCAAACCTGTCTTTTGTGTAAAAAAGCCGCTACCACCGCCATGCACTTGGTGAACACGTGGGGGGACTGTGGAAAGTCCAAGCGGGAGCAACGTGAACTGGTAATGCTTGTGGTTTATCACAAACCGTAGGAAACATCTGTGTGCTGGATGGATGGCAATGTGGAAATAAGCGTCCTTCATGTCAAGGGCAGCGTACCAATCTCCTGGATCCAGTGACGGAATGATAGTGCTTAGGGAGACCATGCGGAACCTGAGCTTGACGATAAATTTGTTGAGTCCGCGAAGGTCTAGAATGAGTCGGACACCCACCTTTGCCTTGGGATTAGGAAATAATGGGAGTAGAATCCCTTTCCCCTTAGCATCTGGGGAAGCTCCTCCACCACCCCTATATCGATGAGTAATCGCACCTCCTGCATAAGGAGTTGCTCGTGAGAGGGGTCCCTGAAGAGGGATGGGGAAAGGGGGTGGGAGGGAGGGAAGGTGGAGAACTGGAGGGAGTATCCTACCTGTACCATGCGTAGGACTCAGTGGTCCGATGTTATACGGGACCACGCACGGTAGAAGTGGGATAGCCAGTTTAAGAACTGTGGGGAGGGATCCTGGGATTGGATTGGTAGGCTGTCCTTGTGCGTACCTTCAAAACTCTTGCTTGCCTCCTGGCTGGGGCTTATTTGGGCCTTGGTTGGATGCGTTGTTTGACGGTCTGCATCTATTATTCCTGCCTTGCCTGCGGTAGGGGTCTTGTCTGGGGTGAGGTTGGTATTGCCTCTGCTGAGGAGGTTGAGGCCTGAAGGCTTCCTCTGGGTTGCTGGTGTGTGCATTCCCAGGGATTTCATTGTAGCCCTGGAATCCTTGAGGCAATGCATCCTGGAGTCTGTTTGCTCCGAAAAGAGCCCGGAGCCTTGGAAAGGGTGGTCTTGCAATGTGTTTTGGACCTCGGGAGGCAGGCCTGACACCTGTAGCCATGCTGAATGCCTCATAACCACTCCTGATTATATGGTTCTGGCCGCAGAGTCAGCCAAATTGAGGGAGGCTTGCAGAGATGTCTTGGCTACTGCTTTTCTTTCCTCAATTACCACAGAAAAGTCTGTATGCGAATCCTGAGACAGGCGATCCTTAAACTTGGACATAGTGTTCCAAGAGCTAAAGTTGTGTCTGTTAAGGATGGCCTGTTGGTTGGCTATCCTGAGTTGTAGGCCTCCCGACGAGTAGACCTTCCTATCAAAGAGGTCCAATCGTTTAGCCTCTTTGGACTTTGGTGCCGAGGCCTGCTGACCCTGACGTTCTTTTTCATTCATGGCTGACATGACCAGGGAGCATGGTGGAGGGTGGGAAAACAAGAATTCATAGCCCTCAGGTGGGGCGAAGTATTTTCTCTCCACGCCCCTACCCGTCGGGGTTATAGAAGCCAAGGTTTGCCAGACTGTCTTATAATTACTCTGGATAGTCTTGATCAGTGGTAATGCTACCCTTGAGGGTCCTTCCGGGGCCAGGATATCAACCATCGGAACTTCTGGCTCAACGGCCTCTTCCACCTGAAGGCCCATATTAAGGGCAATCTGGCGCAGAAGTTCTTGATTGGCCCTGTGGTCGATAGGTGGGGGTCCTGAGACAGATGTTCCCACCACTGCCTCATCTGGGGAGGATGAGGACGTGTGCTGAGGCTGGTTGCCATCGTCCTGACCCTCCTGTAATCCCCCATAGTCCTGGGCCATGTCAGGGCCTGTCAAGGCTGTCGCTGTTTGAGAAGCAGACTGTGCTTCCTGAGGTCTTGGGGTCATGCCTCTCGGTAGTGGTGCGGGCAATGGATCACCCTCTGTTGGCTGCTCTGGGGGGGTCTGAGGTCGGTCTAGAGAGTGTGATCTCTCTTGCCCTCAAGGTGCGTTTATTTGGTGACCTTGAGTGGCGTCGTGTTGAGTGCACTGACCTGGAGGCTCTAGAAAATGTGCCCTGTTGTTGGTGATAGGCCCAGGGGGTCCAAAAGGGCCACTTCCCCGGAGGCAGCCACTGCGGCTGTGTGGGACTCTACTGCTCTTAGTCCAGTGCCTGCTATAACTCGAGCGGCCTGAGTCGGCTTTAGAGTCTGAGGAGGCTGAAGGGGAGGACCAAGGCGATGCCGATGATATTTGTGCCCCTGGGGGGTGCCAAGAGGTGCGGGCCAGGGACCAGTGCCGAGAGGATCGGGATAGTGAGTGGCACCAGCTATTCCGAGATCTGGACCGTCCTAGAGAATACGGTGCCGGGGAAGTGGCTGGTACCATGCTTTGGTGCCGAGTAGCCGAGGACGATGTGAAGCGATGCCGGGTCCTCGGTGTGGGTGCTGAGGACGCTTCTTCCTCCAGTGCCGTAACCTCATGTGGGGTTGTCAGTGCCGGGGAGTGGCGCTGTGGCGAGTCGAACGGGAATGGTGCCCTGAGCGGTGCCGGATTGGTGACCTCAAGCGGCGCACCATTGCCGGTCTCCCTCTGGACGGCACCCATCTGGACGGTGCTGGAGGCTTCTCCCTGCATGGGAGGGGATTGGGCACCAACCGTTCAATGAGGTCCTTTGCAGCCTCAAATGTGTCAGGCATGGAGGGCGGTTCCAAGACCTCCTCTAGACACTGGTCCGCACTGGAGTCGCTGGGCGCTGGTGCCAGAATCAACGGTGCTGGCTCCTGATGGGAAACAGAGTCCTGCCTCTGAGTTGTAGGAGCCTGTCTGAGTGTCTTGGACACTCTTTGAGGGGATCGTCCTCTTTCCCCTTTCTTATGCTGCTTGGCCGGTGCCGGGGAGGTTGAGTGGTGCCAGGGCTGGTCAGCTTGTCTTGGTGCCTGGGATTTATGGTGCCGGGGATCTCTAGAGCCCAGTGCCGAATCACGTACCGATGCCGGGGCACTTCTCACCGAGGAGATTGGGCCCAGCACCAGGCGGTCTGGGGACGTTGGTTGTAATGCGGCCTCCATGAGCAGCTGCTTAAGACGAAAGTTTCTCTCTTTCTTAGTTCGGGGCTTAAAGGCCTTGCAAATTTTGCAGTGCTCAGCCTGGTGTGCCTCCCCCAGACACCTAAGTCAGGAGTCGTGGGGGTCACTCTTGGGCATAGATTTGTGGCAGATAGCGCAAGCCTTAAATCCCTGGGCTTGCGGCATGCCCCGCAGCCCAAGGCTTGCGGCTGGAACTAAATCCCAGTCACGTCTAACTAAACTGTACCTAACTAACTTACTATTTAACAACAAACTGTCTAACTGGTAAAACTAGAATGCTAAGGGATCACTCGCAAGTTCTAACACTGCCACGGATGGTAAGAAGGAACTGAAGGGGGGTTGGGCTGGCAGGGTACTATACACAGTGCCATAAGGGCGCCACTCTACGGGGCTCCTCTGCCGTCCCGATGAGAGATGCTAAGGGGAAAAGTTTCCGACATCCGTGCACGCAGCGCGCACACACCTAATTGGAATGGACATGAACAAACACTCGCAGAAGAACTAAAGGTTCCAGTCCTGCTGATGACCCAAGCGGATGTAATTATGATACCACATGATGGACTTTCTCTTTTTTCAGTTTGCTTTTTTTTAAACCTAGGAAATTACAACAAAAAAACTAAGTTAAAAAACCATTAGGTTGAGTAAGTCACTTCACTTCTCTGTGCCTCATTTTCAGCATATGCTTAATAAGGCTTAGCTAGCGCACCAGAGAGTTGTGAGGACTGATTTGTTTATGGCCCAGACGCAGGATCCACAGGGTTGCAAGCGTCGGCACTAGCAGTTCCAACTGCAAGACAAGTTCAATGATTGTAAAGCGTGTTTTAAATGTTAAGTGTTATTAGTCAGTTATGCACATTTGTGCAGAGTAATTTTTGATACATGGGCTGACTTCCTAGCAGGGCCGGCTCTACCATTTTTGCCGCCCCAAGCAAAAAAAAAAAAAAGCCGCTCGGACTGCCGAAGCAAAAAAAATGGCACATGGACGGAATGCCGCCCCTTAGCATGTGCCACCCCAGGCACATGATTCCCCTGCTGGTGCCTGGAGCCAGCCCTGCTTCTTAGAAGTCTTGCACCTTATTAGTAAACAGATCCCTGAAGATCACAGTGCTGCTGTCCAGAACCAGCACTTCTTGTCTCTGGGACATGACATGACCTTTTGGGTGTTTTTATAAGCCTTATGTAATAATTCATTCAGAGTGGGAGTTTTTATGTCAAAAAGTAACCAGGAGCGAGAGGACTACTAAATGTTCTGAGACTTTCGTGCTGCTGATGCTGGGGATTCAGGGGCGGGATAGCTCAGCAGTTTGAGCATTAGTCTTCTAAACTCAGGGTTGAGAGTTCAATCCTTGAGGGGGCCATTTAGGGATCTGGGGCAAAAATCTGTCTGGGGATTGATCCTGCTTTGAGCAGAGGGTTAGACTAGATGACCTCCTGAGGTCCCTTCCAATTCTATGATCTAACCCTCTGACTCTAATGTGCAGAGGCGTATTCTGTTATCTTGATGGCAGGTGGACAACCTTGGTGTCATTAAAGTGACTGCACAAAGTTTGTTTGGATAAACCCAGAGGGTTGTTTGCTAGGCAAACAGGATATGATGAGAGTCCACCAACCCCATTTGCCCACTTACTCTGTTTACTGACCGACTGCTTCTGAAAAAAAAACAAGAGGTTATTAAATCCCTACCAGGGGTTCCCTTTTCATTTGTATTTGGAAGAGTCCCCCGATTTCAGAGGGGGCTTCTTTGTCCAGTTATGAAACTTTCCACGGTGCTAGTTCTCTGCTGCAGTTTTTTCTCTAGCAGAGCCAAGCCTCTTGCAACCCAGGATGCAGACTGTGATGACCCTAATGTCTTTGAAGCTGTGGACATAGCACTGAGAAAATATAATGGAGACAAAACAGATGGCAACCAGTTTGCTCTGTACATGGTGATGGAAGCCAAGAGAATAGTAAGTAAACTTTGCAAAAAGCATCTTTGAATTTTTTTTTTTTTTTACTTATGGCCAGATTCTGCCCATCTCCCTTACGTGGAATCGCACCTTGGTCTGCATGATGTCCCAATGAAATCAAAGGAACTGGTTGCAGAGTAAGGTACTAATCGTCATGAAAAAGGGTAACAGAATCTGGTTCTGTGTCGTTCTCCTGTTCCTTAATAATACTGAGCCTTTATTCACACTAGTAAGCAGTTCCTGTCAGTGGGATTACTCCTACCAGGAAATGCTCACTGAGGTGAGTAAAGGGTTCAAAATCTGGCCCTACGAAAAAAACGTTAAATTCTTGTAATTAGGTCGAGGAAAGTACTAAAAGATCTGTGAGTAAAGTAGCTCCATTGAAATCAAGGGGGATACTCAAGGAGTAACGAACTACTCAACATGAGAAATGGCATCAGAATCTGGCCCTGTGTTTGCACTATATGGCAGGATCTCTCAAGTGCCTTCGCTTGCAGTACTAAGGGGTCAATAGGTTGCAGGACTAAGTAAGGAAACCTGGTTTCTTTTCACAACTATACCACTGACCCAACATTGTCACCTTACCAAGTCACTATGTGGGGATACTAACATTTACCCATTGGGACAGGGATAGCTCAGTGGTTTGAGCATTGGCCTGCTAAACCCACGGTTGTGAGTTTAATTCTTGAGGGGGCCACTTAGGGATCTGGGGCAAAACTCAGTATTTGGTCCTGCTAGTTAAGGCAGGGGGCTAGACTCAATGACCTTTCAGGGTCCCTTCCAGTTCTATAAGATAGGTATATCTCCATATATAGGGAGGAATCTTTGAGGTCTCCAACAGAAGCATACTTATTATTAAAAGAAACTTGATGTGATCTTGTCTTGAAAAAAAATGGTTGCAATGTGGAAAATATAGTTGCAAATAACTGATTTGACAAATGATAGAAACATTTTGAATCATTTGTGAATATTATGATGGTCTCCAGTCCTGAGTCACATATCTACCTAAAACATCAGTCAGTTTCTTGCTCCTATATGGTGACAAGTCTAACAAAAGAGTATTTACTCCTGAGAACCACAGAATGATGATGTTGCTATAAGGATAATGATAAGCACTATTTTATTTGGGAACAACATTAACGTCTTTCTACTGCATTGGATTTTAAAATGTAGATAATCAGAAACAATATATTAATAAGAATATTTAGCACTCAAAGATCTCAAAGCACTTTACCCAGATAAGAAACTGAGCTTGGAGAGGTGAAGTGTCTTGCTCAAGGTCATACAGTAAGCCAGTGTTACAGGTGGGACTGGAACCCACATCTCCTGATATCTAGACTCCCTTTCTCTAACCACTAGATGACATTGTCTTTTCTGGAAACAGAGTAAAAAATATTTCCTGTGTTTTCTAGACTTGCTATGAATCAGTTCATGCTAGAGAAAGGTGGGTGGAGGCACTTGAAGAGACTCCCAGAGCACAGTATCAAATACTAAAGTCCCACTTATGCAAACACTGCATTTGTTAATGTTAAGCACATAAGTCCAATCATCTTCAATTAGACTACTCACATGTTTAATGTTAAGCACATGCATAAGTCCTTGCAGAATAAGAGCCTTAATGACACCTCATTCCTTTCTAGTCTTCTGGTAATACACATTGTTAATATTCATAACAGTCTATGCTGGACATTTTAATTTTAATATATACATGTTTATTGCAGTCACTCTTTGCCTTTCCTTATCTAGACACACTGATTTAATTTTACAGAAGCTCTGAAGTGAAAATGACGTGTTGCTTTGAATTTCTGATCCGTCTATGTTGGGGGGAGAGAAAGGGAGGAGCAAGAGGGAGGATTGCCAAAGCCCACAAGAGAGATTTGATCTGTTCTTAATTCTTCTTCTAAATATAGTCTAGATTTCTCTTATCACCAGTCTTGCAGTGCTGCAGTCATCAAGTAAATGGCTTATTAGTACACGTTCATGTACATTAATTGTTGATAAGATAATTAAACATAAAGGCTAGCTAGTGGAAGATTGAGCCTGCCCTAATAAAAGACATAGCTAGTGGCAATAATAATGAAATAAAATAACAAACAATGTAACATACGGCGCCAGCCCTTTCTCTCATTTACAGCTGTTACTCGCTGAAGTAAAGTTATTCCACATTTACACCAATGTAACAGAGGGCAGAATTGGGCCCATTGTAGCTCCTCAGCTGGTATAAATTGGCATAGCTCCATTAAAGTCAATGACTCAAGCTGAGGATTCAGCCCATTGTGTTTTTTTCATCCTGCTTTACAGCCTGTGGAAATTATTTCATGCACCACTGAGCTGGAGCGACTATTTTGTGCACAACAGGAAGTGAGAAAGAACACTGGGCCAAATTCTGCTCTCAATAACACCAGTGTAAATCCATCATAATTCCACTAAAATCAACTAGACTTTAACTGAGTTAACTGTGGTATAAGGAAGACAATAATCCTCTTGCTATATCCAATTGAAACTGCAGGGAGAGTTTAATTCTGCTGAATGTAATTCCCCATGTTCAAATTTGGCCAAGAACAGAAGTTAATATAATAACTCATCTTTTATTATTAAATGCCGCAGGATTCCTAGTGACTAAAAATTGTCATCCAAAAGATACATCTTCAAGAACTGCAGTGCCTTTTGATGCCACCTGAGGGCATTGATTCACTATTGAATTTGGAGGGTAGGAGGAAGTGCCTCCTACTGAATTACCAACACCACATTAGCAGCATCTCAAGTATTTTCTCAGAAGGATCCCATCCTTCTACTGACCAGCCCCAACTATAATTAATAAAGGCTGACACAAGCACAATCCAATATGGTAGAGCTGCAGACCACCTAAGCAGCAGCTCATATTTGTTGAATCAGAGAGCATTTGAAATACTAGGATATAAAGGAGTTGAAAACATGACTGCTTTCTTGCACTATTTTTTCATCCTAGAGACAGTATGTGGAACAACCTAGGCAGCGGCTAAATAGAACAAATGATATAATTAGATATGTTAATTACTGAGTCAGAAAGATTTTGGAGATCTGCTCAATGGCGACATTAGCTAATTTAAAGCACACTTTATCATTCCTTGCTCTACACAATACAGTATGAAAGCCCTTTGAAACCCTTATCCCCTCCAATGACTTGCTGTCTTATCACTATGCAAATGATGACTTGCATCTTGTTTTCTCCAGGCAGGCCCTGGAAAACAGTTCTTTGTGATGTACCGAATAAGAGAGAGCTCTTGTGCTGTTGGGGGAGATAAACTCTGGCAAGATTGTGATTACAGAGCATCTGCAGAAGCTGTAAGTGGCTGCCTTCTTTTTAAAAACTCTATATACGGAAGTAGCAATGTAACCAGCAAGATACCAGACTCTTGGGGATAGAGAGCACTTCTGCTATAAGTGACTCTGAAAATGGTATTGCGGGATTCCATATTTATTGCATCTCAGTGGAGTTGCAGAGGAAATGTGCTTTGTTTACAAGTAAAATGATGCAGCCTGATTCTCCTCTCACTTATTCCTCACTGATAGCCATTCAAACCCAACCTGGTGTCTGACAGTCAAGCTGGGCAATCCCTTCTTGCATGCTATCACAGCAAGTAAGGTCCTGCAGGCCAAGTTATGCCCTCATTCACAAGTGTATAACCCTTGTTGCTGTCAATGGGATTGCACAGGTGTAAATGCTATCAGTTTGTATTCTTTTTGTCCACTAAACGTTGGTTACACTTCCCAGTTGTGTTTTATTATTGCAATAAACTACCACAGGAGTATTTCACAGCATAAATATGGTGCTAACTGCATTTCTGCATCAGGTGGCTTAAAGACAAATGGTGTCATCTATGTTTGTAGGAATCAGGCGAATGTACAGCTCAAGTTTATGTTGACGAGACTGAGAAAATCAGTAACGTTACACAAGAATGCAGAATTATCCCAGGTATGTAACTGCTCAGAGTGGCATTATATAGTTGTGTTGAATAAAAAGAACAACTACAAATTGCAAAATAACTTTGTTGAGACTTCCAGGTAATTTTAAATCGTTGTTTTCAGTGTTGTTGTAGCTGTGTTGGTCCCAGGATATGAGACAAACAAGGTGAGTGATGTAATATATTTTATTGGACCAACTTCTGTTGGTGGACAGGACAAGCTTTTGAGCTTCACAGAGCTCTTCCTCAGGTCTACAGAAGTTCACCAGAGTGACCAAACTAAACACACGGTGGGACAGATTGTTAAGCTTAAGGGATTCACACATTTTGTAGGAGACCACTTAAAAATGAAGCAAACAATTAACACCTCTGCAGTCACAGGGCAATGGAAAGTTAATAGGCATAGGATTTGCATTACAAATTGTTGTAATAGGTCATAAATAGGGCCCTACCAAATTCACGTCCATGAAAAACGTGCCACAGACTGTGAAATCTGGTCTCCCTCTGTGAAATTTGGTCTTTTATATGCTTTTAGCCTATACCATTCAGATTTCTCTGGGGAGATTAGTGTTTCTCAAATTGGGGGTCCTAACCCAAAGGGTTGTGAGTTCAATCCTTGAGCATCCTTTGAACAGCATCTCTGTTCAGTTCAGACTTCTTAGTGTCCAACAGAGTTATGAATTTAAGTTCTCAGGCTCGTCTTTTGGAGGTGTTGTGCATGTTTCCTTTGAGGATGAGGACTGACAGGTCAGCTGTGGAGTGATTGCTTTGTGAAAAATGTTTGCCTATGCGTGATAAGGTGTTTTTGTCTTTTATCATTTTTCTGTGTGAGTTCATTCAAGAGCATCCTGATTGTCTGGTTTCATCCACATAGTAGTTGTTGGGGCATTTGATGCACTGGATGAGATGCACCACATGTTGTGATAGGCAGATGAAGGACCCATGGATCTTGAAAGGTGTGTTGTGAGGGTACTGACCAACATAACCATGGAGATATGTCTGTAGGTTTTCCATCTGTTGTTCTAGAAGGGTCTGGTGCTGCCTTGAGTTGAGATGTCCTGGTCTGTGGGGAGGTTGCTTCTAATGATGAGTTTGGGGGTTCTTTGAAGGCCAGAAGAGCTGGTTCAGGAAAGATTTCTTTCTTCCATCAAATATGGGTTGTAATTGTTTGATGATAATCCATATGGGTTCTAGTGTCTGGTAGTAGGGGTAACAACTGAAGGTATGCAATTAGTGGGCGTTTTTTTTTCTGTTCTCCCAAAGTATTCGGGTAACCTATTCCATGATGCAATCTACTTCTCTGGCTGAGTGTCCTTGTTTAGTGAAAGTGAGGCAAAGTGTGCTCCAAAGACGGCATGCCAGCAGCACGCCTCCAAAGGGAGGTGCGCCACAGCCTGTTCGGGGAAGCTTAGCCTCCCTGGCCACTTATACCTCACTTAAGTGCATTAAGGTGTATGTCCTGAATTTTCTCTTTGGTGCACATTCTCTACTCTCCACCGACATAAGTTGTTCCAAGAAAAGATTTTACCTCACCTATCTTGTTTCTCAGGTAATTTTAAAGGTAGGAGCCTGCATCATTCCATTCATAACCTCACAAATTATTTTCCACAGGCAACTACAGATTAAAAATGAAATTCTACTCCACTTCCTTATGCAAGCATGTATTGTGCCAATGGAACACTGGAATATTGCTATTTAAAATACCTATTATCATGTAATGAAAACTAGAGTCATGGGCGGCATGTGACTCCTGCATCTGGGGAGGCTGGGCGTGAGTGCCAGAACCTCCCTAGAAGTGTGGGGGGCCACTGGTACTGGTGTGGTCCTGCCCCCTGCTCCACCCTGAGGCCCACCCCCACTCTGCCCCAGACCCTGCTCATGCTTGGCCCCCTTCCCCGAAAACCCCCACGCACCCGCTGTTCTCACCTCTCTGCTCCGTCCCCCCCGAGGATCCCCCTGCCCACACCTCTCTGCCTCTAGGGGTGAAGAGGCGCAAGCAGCAGGCAGTGGGGCCAGGGGGAGGGGGTGAAGAGGCAGGAGAGGCAGGTGGTTGGGCCTCGGGGGAAGCAAAGGAGAAGTGTGAGCGGTGGATACCTCAGGAAAGAAGTGGAACAGGGACGGGAAGAGGAACAGTGTGGTCGGGACCACAGGAGAAGAGCGGGACGCAGGAGAGGGGTCTTGGAGTGCAGCGCAGACGGGGCCCCGGCCGGGGCATCCTTTCAGAGGCAGCACTCCAAAGACAGCATGCCAGCAGCACACCTCCAAAGGGGAGGTACGCCACATCCTGTTTGGTGAGGCCTAGCCTCCCTGGCCTCTTATACCTGCTGCTCATGACCAGAGTCTGCATGAAGAATGTTTTTTAATCCTTTACATTTCAGTCAAATCAAAACTGATTTTCACTGGACCAAGGTACATCTGTGACCTATGGACTGGATATCCCCCAAATTATAAGTCTCTATCCCCATCCCCTGAGGCACAACAGACGTTCAAATAGCTTTGCTATATGGCAAAAATGTATCGTTTTCACTTTCTTCATACTCAAAAATTGCTAAACTGGTTTTGCTCAAATTTACTCAGTGTCCATGTTTTACTACCAACTAAATCATATTCTGTTTCAGATACATTTATAAGGCAATGGTGACATCTAGTTGCCAGGAAGGTTAATAAGCGGGATGTGCATTCCGTGGCTAACTCAAGGAAGGGATGCCTTTGATTTTGTTGTTTTGAAAGCTGAAAATCTACATTTTAATTGAATATATCAGCTGCACAGCATCAGAGGCACAGCTGCAGTTTTGCAAAAAGTGTAGAGGTTCTTCATTGCTCGTGGAAAGAGCTAAAATTGTGGGTAAGGCCACAATCACTTTAGAACAGGATACGCAGGATGTTTTTCTGCATTCTGATTTGTGACGGCACACACTGACAATAAGGTCAGCTACACTGGTGTACACTAGGAGTAGGTAAATTACTTACAGAGGAGTTACTGCAGATTTACCCTGGTCAGAGCAAAATGTTGTCCAATGACCCCTACAGGAAGAGGTAAACAATCGGGTCAGTCTGGTGAAGGATTTCACAGCTCAGTCTCTAATGAGTGAGTAATATATTGCTCAGCCTTCACTAGTGGAACTTGTCCTTAAAGAGATATTGGGCCAGTTCCTTGGCTGGTGTAAATTGGCATAGTTCCCACCAGCAGAGGATCTGGCCCACAGATTTTACTTAAATTCCATAGAGATCTGATATTGTCTCACGTTGATTCTCAAGGTCGCTGAATTATGGAATTCATTTATGCACTGAACTATGAAATTAATTTATGAAAATCCAACCCATGCTTACAAGGCAGGAAAGGGGGTTAATAAGATTAGTGGCAGGGAACAGAATCTGGAGCCTCCTCCTTCCAGATTACCTATTCAAATCCAGCCCAGGTTGGTGGTGCTTGAAAGTTGATTACACCTGGTAAGTGGTTGACAGCCTACGCTGGGGCAGTTCAGACAATGCATCTGAAGAGTAGCTGGACCTGCATCTGTAGGGGAGATTCGAGTCATGATGGCCCACCTCAAAAGGTGCCAACTGAAATTTTAATGTCAAGTTTTCCATTACAGTGTGATGTGGAGTACAAGCACATTGAGCATGAACTCTCTGGTAAAAACCACAACCTCCTGGGGAATCTCCCTTTACTGCAGCTGCTGGCTGGGGCTGATGGATGACTTCCTCTCTTGCACAGTTTTAAAGCTGCATGCTGTATTTTCACATTAAAAGTAGAGAAGAGCCGGAAACAAAACTTTAGATCCAAAGACTCCTGAACTTGGGTGGGTGCAGGGTTTGGCATCTGAACTCAGATCTGGATCCAGATTTCAAAGGTGCCCATATAACTATATTGAACTGAGCCAAAAAGCCTGGTTCTGAACACCTTGAATATCCTTACCGGGGGGGGCTGAAATCTGGATCTGTATTTTGCTGCTCAAGCTCTTCGCCAATCAAAAGGAATGAGGATTCTTCCTTAAACTCTCTCGCTTGTTCACAAAAAAAATTGGAAGCTAAACAATCAAAGCTGTTTTACTAAGCAAAAAGCTGAATTTTTTGGTTGGTTTGTTTTTTTTCAGCTGAAGGAAAGGTGATTCTTTCCCATGCCCCATGTCTTGGATGCTATCATCCCATACCAGGGAACAGCCTACAATTGTTACCCATTTTGAGATATGCTATTCAGCTCTTTAATCATCAGAGTGACCAATCCTCCCTTTTTGAAGTTGGTAAAATAATAAAAGCCTCCAGGCAGGTTTGTATATCAGATTTTTTCTTTATTTTATAAAAGAAGGTACTTTGGTTCTTTATATCTACCTGTAGTTAGTTCCATTTTACCATAGTAAAATATGTAACATAACACTTTTAACTTCTATAGATGGGGACACGGAGGCACAAAAGGCTAAATGCCTGATTTTCAGTGGTTTTACCCATGGCTTCTGAACTGCTACTGAACATAGTTTGTCCTTGTCTCCAGTTTCAACTAAAACAGTGTCCAGCACTGGTACAGCTGTACACAGCACCAACCTATATTGTCAGCAATTGGTATATTTTGTGGTTTAGACAAGTCTAAAGAAAGAAAGTGGTTCAGAAAAATAAAAAGCCCACACTCTGCCTGTGAGACAGAAGTGGATTTTGCATTTTGGTCTTCAGTGGGAATTTTGAGCATACAAGGAATGCCCATTCAAGTCCCCAAAGTTCCATGTCAATTTGTGTTCCATGAAAGGGTCACATATCTGTGCCAGGGACTCAGCTTAGGTATCGGTATGACAGAGCTCTAAGCTATGTTTCTGATTTGATTTTAAGTATTGTATAACTTCACGCAATCTATGTTTACTTTTCCTTTGCATATTTCTATGCATTTATCTTTTTGTGGTGTTGCACAAGTCAGTTTGAGCAGCGGTTTAATTTGCTCAAAATATCATGAACCAAATCAATTGTATTAAGAAACCAATTTCCGCCCTTTCTTTGTTAATGGCATCGATCACCTTAGCTGCAAGACACAGGGGCCTACACATTCCTTAATCCAAGGGGGGTTGCAGTGGAGCAGCTGGAGAGGGGATTGCTACACCACCTACGCACTCTAAACAGTCTTCATGTCAGACTAGAATAAATTAATTAAAGGATTTCATTGGGATGGACTGGGGAAGGAATATTATGTATTTTTATGTTGATCCAGCATCCCTATCACTTCTGCATATAGGGCCTGATCCAAAATCCATTGAAGTCAATGGGATTAGGTCTGCTGTGCTGTAGAGCGGATAAGGCTACTCTGCTGTTCCATGAGTTGGGAGCAGTAGCCACAAACAGTGAGCTGCATCCTGGCATCCTGGGTCCAGGCTGGGGGATGGATTTTGCCTCTCCCCTTTCAGAACTTCACTTGCATAAAGTCAGAGTATTTGGGATTCATGTGGATTAGGTAAACTGCATCCTTACAGCAGATATTATTGGAAGTTGCCATTTAACAAACAAGAAAGTGACTAAAATCCTGAACAAGATAGAAGAAAATGCCCAAGGCAGATACAATTCTTAGTAAATAATAATTGCAGCACACCTGATAATAAATGACACCTACAACTCAGAGTTGCATTATTCAGATATTGTTATGCCATGTGCTATACCTAGGATCATAGGAATTGCCACACCAGATCAGACCAGTATCCTCTAGTCCAGTAGCCAGTATCAGATACTTCAAAGGAAGATGTAAGAAACCCTGCACTGTGAAGTGGGTGGGGGAGAGGATTGGAATCTGAACCTGGATCTGGTTACAAATTTCACAGCTAGCCCCTTTGACTCAGTTTACCCTTCTGTAAAATGAGAATAATAATTTCCTGCTGCACTGGGCTGTGGTGTGGTTTGATGAGTGCAGAGCAATTTGAAACCCTTGGATGGAAGGCATTACAGTATTACAGGGCAAAGTATTATCATCTTGCTATTTATTTGGTGATTTTATTTAATAGTTTTTCTTTCAAATATATATTGAATTATCTCCTAAATATTTGTTCCAGGTGGTGGCTGGATGGAATTATGCAGTTGAATATGAAGTCGAGGAGACTAATTGCACCAAGAATAATTTTCAGGATTTAAGTCCTGAGTGCAAACCCCTTGTTGGAGGTGTAAGTGGTATTCACGTACAGTTTATCAAAACAGCTTCTTACGTTGGTAATTCATTACTAAGATTCTGATTCAGCAAAGTATTTAAGCATCTGCTTAACTTAAGATATGTCTACACTGCAATTTTATAGTCCCGCAGTTTGAGCCCCACAAGCTCAAGTCAGCTGACACAGGTCAGCCAGGGGTGTTTTATTGCAGTGTAGCCATAACCTTAAAGTCAATGGAATTTAACCACAGGCTTAAAAGTTAAACATGCGCTTAAGTGCCGTGCTCCTTAGGAATGGATTTAAGCACATGTTTAAGTCCTTTGCTGAATCAAAGCCTAAAAAGGCAAATTCTCTTATGCAGCCTGGCCAAGGGAACTGCATTGGGAGAGCAGGAATGTGGAAATTAAAATGCTTCAGGCAGATATTTCTTAGGAAAAGCAAGTTGCTAAATTACTGTTATCTGCACTCCAGTCTATATGGGAAAACTTTTAATGATATGATAAATAAATACACATGCTCCAGCTAGGCTGTGCCATAAGTTACCAACTGCCTTGGTTATAGGTACATCTTTCAGGAGAATGGTTGAAACAGTCATTCTTTTTCTCCCCAACTGCGGCTAGTGGTGGCAAAAATTGTCTTGTGGATGGAAAAGAACATGCTACCAAAACTCATATTTCACCAAAAACTAGTTGTTACAAACAAGCGCCTCTGCAGAATACCTTTCCTGTTGCTCATGGGTGCCTTGAGAATGCTACCCAATTTTAGAAGTGTTGATGGAAAGGATGAGAAATGACTGCATAGTGAAAGAAGACGGGGCAGGGGCAGGCTATCTGGATTCAATTTCTGGCTCTGACACTGACTTGCTCTTTAACATTCAACAAGTCACTTACCCCGTCTGAGCCTCAGTTTCCCCATCTGTCAAATGGGATATCTGCCTATGTCACATGTATTCAGGAAGGCTACCAGTAATGGCATGTAAGATTGACCCACATATGGCCTGTAAGACTGGGCCTTAGCCATATAATACCTGAACCACTGAACTTAGCTGCCCATTGGTAGGTATTAGCAGGATAAGCAAGTCCCTTCAGCACATTTCCAGTAGTTGTAACCTCACACCAGTACTTCTGAATTGCTCTCTTATGCTGCAAGTTTTACTAGTGTGCACCCCGGAAATTGCTCACAGCAGTATTAGAAAGACTGGCCCCTCAGGGTATGTCTGCACTTCAGTGTAAGCCCAGAGTTCGAACTCAGGCTCAAGCCTAACTCCCCTTCTGTCTGACCACAAATCGCACTCACCCAGGCTCCCAGAACCTCATGGGCATGACTCCAGTGGGGCTGCATCTACACAGCCAAGCAATAGGGCCTGAATCCTGGGTCCTGGCTTGACTCAGGCTCAGACCCTCCATGCCTGGGGGGTCCTGGGTCTGAGCCCTGGGTTGTGTGTAGACAGAAGAGGGTAAGGCTTGAGCCTGAGTTCGAACCCTGGTCTTACACTGCAGAGTAGACATACCCCAAGGGTATGATTCTGTAGGTACTAAGCATTCTAACCTCCCATTGACGTTAAAGGGAGTCAAGGGAGTTGTTCAGTACCTTTCAGGACCAAGTCAAAACCGGTCCCATTAATCTTTTATCAATATCTATCTATAAAGGGTTCTTCCGATTTTCTCAGGAGGATTTCCCAAGGTCATCTTTTCTCCTGATCATAAATCACTGAACCCGATTTTGATCTCATTCACACCAGTGTAGATCAGGAGAAAATGCACTGGAGACAATGGAGACCGACCAGTGTACAAGACAACACAAGTAGGTCTCTCATCTCTCTCTGCACGACCCAGCGTTTGTTTGCTGTGAAGGAGGGCATCAGGACATTTACAAATGTGCTTGTTCCGTATTTCTAAGAGAAAATAAAGAGCTTTCCCCCCCCCCCCCAACCCAGCATGTAGGTACCTGTGAAGCCAAGGCCTACGTGGATCTTAGTGACACACTTGTGGATGTTGCACAGAAATGCAAGTTTCCAGGTATGTGACAACCATCTGTCAATTCAAAAATGTTAACAGTTGGTTACAATTACAAACTGATGAACAATAAAAAGGCCAAGGAGCTAAAAAAATCATGGAAGGGGAAAAGCTACTCTGCTGGCACAGCAAAACAATAAGGCCTTTTCCCCCCACAATGGAATATGAACAGATAATTTTCTCATTTCCTACAAGTATTGAAAATGCAGGGGAAAGTTCTCTTCTCTGATCTTTACGCTGCCATACATCTATGACATGTGAAGCTGGCCGCTGAACCCTGAATGGGGATCGGCAGGGTTAAGCTCAAGGTCAAACCCACCATGAAGATCAGCAAGGCAGCTCAGAGAGTATACTTATCCCTCTAAACTTTATTTACAGGTAAAATAAACCCCCCTATTTCTTTCCTCCTCCACCATCACCACTATCATTAGGAGATATCCTTTAAAGAGAAGTCATTATCACATAGTATCTTCAGTAAGCAGTTTTGTCTGTCGTGTTTCCAGAAGAACTGTATTTCCCCAGGAGCTCTGATCTACCCCTCCAAGTAGTAGAGCTGCAGAGGGTCTCAATCAGGGGTACACATACCCTGGGGGTATGCAGAGGTCTTCCAGGGGGTACGTCATCTCATCTAGATCGGGGTTCTCAAACTTTTTCTTGCTGAAGCCCACCCCAATAGGCTATAAAAACTCCACAGCCCACCTGTGCCACACAACTGGTTTTCTGCCTATAAAAGCCAGGGCTGGCATTAGGGGGTAGCAAGCAGAGCAGTTGCCTGGGGCCCCATGCCACAGGGGCCCCCACAAAGCTACGTTGCTCAGGCTTCAACTTCAGCCGTGTGTGGCAGGGCTCAGGGCCCCGGGCTTCAGCTCCATGTGATGGGGCTTTGGCTTTCTGCCCTCGGCCTCAGTGAGTCTAACGCTGGCCCTGCTTGGCGGACCCCCTGAAACCTGCTCGCAGCCCCCTGGGGGCCCAGACCCCTGGTTGAGAACCGCTGATCTAGATATTTGCCTAGTTTTACAATAAGCTACATTAAAGGCGCTATTATACAGCTCTATGCACTATATACTGAAATGTAAGTACAATAGTTATATTCCAATCCATTTATTTTATAATTATACGGCAAACATGAGAAAGTAAGCAATTTTTCAGTAACTGTGTGCTGTGACACTTGTATTTTCATGTCTGATTTTGTAAGCAAGTTGTTTTTAAGTGAGGTGAAACTGGGCTACGCAAGACAAATCAGACTCCTGCAAGGGGTACAGTAGCCTGGAAAGGTTGAGAACCACCGTTTAAAGAACTTTCACAAAGATACAGATATATGAAGAAGGAAAAAAAAGGCATAGAGGAACAATCCCTTTAACATGCACAAATTATTACTCCACATTCACAACTTGATTTTGTATGTACATCACCTCCTTAAATCAAAGAGCCATAGCCACTTTGGCTGGTGCTCTCAGAACCTGTCAACTGGACTCAAGAATTCAACTAGTGCTATCGCTGTTTTTATTTCATGTTACATCACTGTCCTTCATTCGATTCTTAAATTTGATAACTTGGACACTTAGTTTCTTTTCAGGGGTAAATTATCCCACCTACACCTGATTATTACCCAGCACCATACCTCTGACCAGACCATTTTGTTTATTGTCACTTCTTTCCAGTCTTCTGTTAGGACATAGATTGTTACCATTCCAAGATTTTAGATCTGCAGGTACAGGGTCACTACATGTAGCATGTGCTGCTTCCCCACCCATTCATAGACTTGTTTTGCTTCAAGGAATGATTATGTAATTCTTCAAACTACAATCACTCATTGCACTCAGAGATTTCAGGGATGAAAGGAGCCTCCTGTTTCCTCTAGTCCAGCCCATCACCCAAGTTCAGATGTTTCTCCTCTAGCAGTCACTTGCCACCCTCAATTTCTACTCTCATTTCCATGAGGAGCAATGTATTGATCAAATGCACTGTTTGACCCTCAGCGCCTAAATTCTGCTTTATCCTGAACACATCATTGATGTGACAACACAAACATCTACCAAATCAAGCCCCAAAATATTTTAGGTCCCACCCTAGCAGACTCAAACATAGCCAGGCTTGGCAGAGATAAATTTCTCCCTCAATAGTTTGCCCAAGCCCAATGTACACTGAATCTTTTGTTCCTTAGAGTTACTTGAAACCTGATGTTTCTTTCAGATGCATTGACTCCCATTTGTCTTGGCTGTCCAAAGCCCATCCCAATTAACAGTAAAGAATTGGAGGAACCACTGAGGGCTTCCCTGGAGAAGTATAATGAAGAGAGCCATGACGACTTCTATTATAAAGCTGACGTAATAGTACATGCCACAGTGCAGGTTGGGATTCTTCTTTCCTTTTCATGTTCAGTTTTATTTAGGACCACCTCTCCATATTTCGTAGAGATGGGCCAAGGATATGGTGATGCCGGGGGTCAGGACCGAATCAGGGTTAAGGTTTGGATTTGGATTTGAAATCTTGGGAGTTGGTCTATCTGCCTAAGTGTTTATACCACTTTGATCACCAGGGTATCTGAATGCCCATTCTTGAAAATTTCAGCCATCTTAGGATGTAGCCAAAAGGATCCCCAAAAAAATCCATCAACATATTTTTTATGTCTGATCTGGACCCAAAACAATAGGGCAGGGTTCCGATTAAGGAATCTGGTGTTTGTTACACCCTCTTCTTTACCAAACCTTTTGGCATCATTTCATACAACATCAGAAATAGAAAAGACCTATGAGTAAGATCATCCAGTCCATCCTCCAGGTAAGCATTCTATACCATATATTCTCTGTTGTCTATCCTACAGTAGTTTTTAAAATCCCAAGCAATGGAGCCTTCACTATTTTCCTGAGGAATCTGTTAACTTACATCCTGAGTAACGCTCCAGAGCAGTGGTGGGCAACCCGTGGCCCATGGGCAGGTAATCTGCTGGCGGACCACAAGACGGTGTTTACATTGACCGTCCACAGGCACGGCCGCCTGCAGCTCCCAGTGGCCACAGTTCGCCGTTCCCGGCCAATGGGAGCTGCGGGAACGAGGGCTGTCGATTAATCGCAGTTAACTCACGCAATTAACTCAAAAAAATTAATTGCGATTTAAAAAATTAATTGAGATTAATCGCACTGTTAAACAATAGAATACCAATTGAAATTTATTACATGTTTTTGAATGTTTTTCTACATTTTCAAATATATTGATTTCTATTACAACACAGAATACAAAGGGTACAGTGCTCACTTTATATTATTATTTTTATTAGAAATATTTATCCTGTAAAAATGATAAACAAAAGAAATAGTATTTTTCAGTTCACCTCATACAAGAACTGTAGTGCAAACTCTTTATCGTGAAAGTTTAACTCACTAACGTAGGGGTTTTTTGTTACATAACTTCACTCAAAAACAAAACAATGTAAAACTTTAGAGCCCACAAGTCCACTCAGACCTACTTCAGCCAATCACTCAGACAAACAAAGGTTTCAGAGTAGCAGCTGTGTTAGTCTGTATCCGCAAAAAGAAGAACAGGAGGACTTGTGGCACCTTAGAGACTAACAAATTTATTAGAGCATAAGCTTTCGTGGACTTCGGATGCATCCGAAGAAGTGGGCTGTAGTCCACGAAAGCTTATGCTCTAATAAATTTGTTAGTCTCTAAGGTGCCACAAGTCCTTCAGACAAACAAGTTTGTTTACATTTACAGGAGATAATGCTGCCTGCTTCTTATTTACAATGTCACCTGAAAGTGAGAACAGGCATTCACATGGCACTTTTGTAGCCGGCGTTGCAAGATATTTACGTGCCAGATGCGTTAAAGATTCGTATGCCTCTTCATGCTTCGGTCACCATTCCAGAGGACATGCTTCCATGCATCAGTCTGCTCTGCTTTGGATGGTTTTCGAGCAGAACCTGTCATCAGCGTGGACGCATGTCCTCTGGGATGGTGGTTGAAGCATGAAGGGACATATGAATCTTTAATGCATCTGGCACGTAAATATCTTGCTACGCCGGCTACAACAGTGCCATGCAAATGCCTGTTCTCACTTTCAGGTGACGTAAACAAGAAGCGGGCAGCATTATCTCCTGCAAATGAAAACAAATTTGTTTGTCTGAGTGATTGGCTGAAGTAGGACTGAGTGGACTTGTAGGCTCTAAAGCAGGGGTGGGCAAACTTTTTGGCCCAAGGGCCACATCTGGGTATGCAAATTGTATGGCAGGCCATGAATGCTCACAAAATTGGGGTTGGGGTGAAGGGGGGGGTGCGGGCTCTGGGGTGGGGCCAGAAATTAGGAGTTCAGGGTGCAGGAGGGGGCTCTGGGCTGGGGCAGGAGGTTGGGGTGCATGGGGTGGGATGATGGCTCCAGCTGGAGCGGGCTCTGGGGTGGGGCTGGGGATGAGAGGTTTGGGGTGTAGGAGGGTGCTCCAGGCTGGGACCAAGGGGTTTGGCGTGTGGGAGGATGCTCCGGGCTGGGGCAGGGAATTGGGGCACGGGAGGGGGGGGTTAGGGCTCCAGCTGGGGGGTGTAGGCTCTGGGGTGAAGCTGGGGATGAGGGGTTTGGGGTGTAGGAGGGTGCTTCATGCTGGAACCGAGGGGTTCAGAGGGCGGGATCGGGATCAGGGCTGGGGCAAGGGGTTGGGGGGCAGGAGGGGCTCAGGGGTGCAGGCTCCGGGCGGCGCTTACCTCAAGCAGCTCTTGGAAGCAGCGGCATGTCTCCCATCCAGCTCCTATGCGGAGCTGTGTCCAGGCAGCTCTACGCGCTGCCCCATCTGCAGACACCACCCCTGCAGTTCGCATTGGCCACAGTTCCCAGCCAATGGGATCTGTGGGGGTGGTGCTTGGAGCAGGGACAGCGTGCAGAGCCCCCTGGCTGCCTCTACGCAGAAGAACTGGATAGGGGACATGCCAGGGCTTCCAGGAGCCACACAGATCTGCGGCACGTGCACACAGAGCAGCCCCCAACCCTGCTCCCCGGCTGGAGTGCTCCAGCGGGGCAAGCCCCAGACCCCGCACCCCAGCGGGAGCTTGAGGGCCAGGTTAAATCGGCTGGCGGGCCAGATGTGGCCACAGTTTGCTCACCCCCGCTCTGAAGTTTTACATTGTTTTATTTTTGAATGCAGGGTCTTTTTGTACATAACTCTACATTAGTAAGTTCAACTTTCACGATAAAGAGATTGTACTACAGTACTTGTATTAGGTGAACTGAAAAATACTTTCTTTTATTTTTTATAGTTCAAATATTTGTAATCAAAAATAAATATAAAGTGAGCACTGTACACTTTGTATTCTGTGTTGTAATTGAAATCAATATATTTGAAAATGTAGAAAACATCCAAAAATATTTAAATAAATGGTATTCTATTATTGTTTACTCGTGCAATTAATCAAGATTAATTTTTTAATTGTGCAATTAGTCATGATTAATTTTTTTAATCACTTGCAGGGCCGGCTCTAGGCACCAGCATCCCAAGCATGTGCTTGGGGCGGCGCTTTTCAAGGGGCGGCACTCTGAGGTTTTGTTGGGTTTTTTTGCTTTTGCTTTGGTGGCAGCACTCCAGCTTTTTGTTGTTGTTGTTGCTTGGGGCGGCAAAAAACCTGGCGCCGGCCCTGATCACTTGACAGCCCTAGTTTACACATGGTATGCGATTAAAACAAAACAATCCTCATCTTCTCCACTTCACCAAAAATATCAGTCTCAACACCCTGATTGTTTGCCTCTCCCACAAAAGTCTGTGTGCCTCTTCCACATTGCCCCAGACACATGGTTCACCCTTCCTGAGCTGGTCTGGAAGGTCTCTATCCACTTTCTCCTCATTGACATGCTTCCTTATTGATCTGTTTCAGCACTCACTGAAGTCAATGGAAAGTCAATTACCTCAATGGGCACTGGATCAGGCCCCAAGGCCCACTTCTTCTGTGAAGCCAACAAAAAATTAGCCAGCTAACAGATTTGTTAAATAATATCACAATATTAAAAACACTTCTAGCCCACCATGGCATGCACTAGCCTCGCAGAGCAATCCACATGATCTTATTGATCTTACCTGTGCTTCCTTCTTCAACTCTGTCCCTATGGTCGAGAAACCCCCTTGTTATATTATGAGTGAAATTAGTATATAAATAGTTTCAGGGAAGGAAATGTGGGTGAAATCTTGGCCCCATTGAAATCAATGACAAACTCCCACTGACTTCAATGGAGCCAGAATTTCACCCCATGTCTGTTGTTTCTACTGGGAGGTGCTTACCACCCTTCGGAGTGTGGTAAAAAATACTAAATAATAACAACAACAAATCAACTGTCCCAGGCACATTAATGAACCATTACAGTTTAGCTCTTTAATGTGTTTGGCAAATAGTTTGTTTTTCACTGAGGTTATATTTATCAGACTCTTCATTTTACCTCACCTAACTTCCCTTCCCTTATGTTTGGCTCCCTACAGTGGTGTCTCTTAATTATTTCCTTCGTTAGTAATGAAATTCCTGCAGTCATGCAGTAAAACAAAGCCAGAATTGTGGACCTCACGTTCTTTTGACCTTTTTGTCTCCTCCAATTTTAGTGCTATGATGATTTTTGAGGGTAGAATGGGAGTAAAGAAGATAGGTCAATTAGAAATGTATACTGATTGTCACTTTTACTGTCAAAGGGTTTTGTTTGTGTGTTCTTATGTATATACCCCTGGTGGGAAGGTGTTCAGTTTTTAGAGCACTGTCTTTTCTGTGAACCTCTTGTAATAAAAGCACATTTAATGAGGAAAATCTTCTTACTGATTTTTCAGGTGGTTGCTGGACAAAATTATAATATAGCATTTAGAATTAGGAAGACAAACTGCTCAAAGACAGATGTCAAGAAACTGAATGAAGATTGTGCAGCTACAATAGACGGTGTAAGTGATTGGGATGCTGTAGACCACCAACTCAGAGGGAAGGCTCCAAATTAATCCAATTGAATTGCACCAGAGATGATCATGTTGTAAAAAAAACCCCAAAAAACAAAAATAACGCCCACCAAACCAGCAACCCAGGTTTGGTGTTTTTATTAGATAACTTCAATTGGCCTTTGCTACCACTAGTCAGCCAGATCAATAAATGCTAGTCATTCCTCAATAAACTGAGGGAGTTTCTCTCCGAGCATTATCTTTACCTTTATCATTAGCTCTGTGTGTGACCCAAGATATTGCCAAGGACAGCAGAAAGAGTTGCTTTGGTGGAGTCACTCCAACTGCACAATCTGTCTGCTTAATGCAAAGCTAATTGGATAATTTTTTGACCATTTTATGGGTTGTGGATTCAAAAAAGAAAGGGGGGGAGGGTACTACCAGGGTGTGAGCAGGCTGATGTTGCAGGAGTGGAGTGCTCCTATGGCTAGGGGCTGGCACACTTGGGGCAAAGGGAGGTATGCCAGTTGGCTGCTGTTGGGGTTGAACAATGGGTTAGGGCTGCTGGAGGGAGCACTTCTAAGGTTGGGGAAGAGAGCCTGGTCAGGAGGATGATGCTGATGGGACTGTTTGTAGCAGAGTGGTGGTGGGTGGATCTCCCCACCACACACACACACACTTTCTCCCACCTGGAAGAGCTCATTTCTGAGGGTTGAAAAATACTATGGCAAGGGGCAGTAAAGTCAGTTCCACCGAGGCACCTAGTAACAACGGCCACTTTTGAAATGTTTGACCTTAACCTCTCTGTACCTCAATTTCCCCATCTTAAATAGCAATAATGACATCAACATTTACCTACCCTCAGGGGTGCGATGAGGATTACTTAGCTAATGCTTATAAAGTACTTTGGAGATGAAAAGTGCTGAGAATTAGCGTTATGAGTTGAACAGATAAGACAGATGGATTCCACAGATATTCACATAAAGCTCCAAATATAATAAGGTCTTTAAAAGGGTCACTAAAATTGTATAGCCTTATTCATACATAAGTCTGTTCCCATGTTTGTGACATATTGTTGTTTTAAGAGCTCATGTTAGCTTTATTTGTTTGTTTGTTTGTTTGTTTGGTGACAGGAATCTTTGCAATGCACAGCACAAGTTTATGTGACACCCGAGACAAAGACAGTACGCCCTAAGGTTAGCTGCAGCAAAAAGGAGGTACGCATTCTCAATAAATATATTATTTCATTTCAGACTACTTACAACTCTATATGCAAAATCTGTAGTGAGGAAATATTTGTATCCCTTTATCTGTCTCCCAAAACATCCAGTTCTCAGATTAGCTCACGTTTTTATCCTCAGATTAGCTCATATCTTGTATTTTTAAAGAAAGGCAAATGATCACTTTTAATCATCTTAGTAATGTGACCATTCCTCTTGCCCTCTGACCTCAATGATCCAGGCTGAGCTAATGCAATGCATGAGATGAGATGCTGGGCTAAGTAAGGATACGTCTACACTGCACTTGGAAGCAAGCCTCGCGGCCCAAGTCACAACATCAAAGCATTGTCTACACAGATATTTTCAACGCAGTAGCAGGAGTCCTGCTAACACAAGTCTGTGGTCCTGGACTGGGAAGCTCATTTCCAGGTGCAGTTTAGACATACACTGAGAAACTGCAGAAGATGCAGAATAAGAGAGCAACATTACCATGAGTATAGAGACTGTTCTGCCTGCCTGATGATTGGTTCTTTGCAGGATCTATCATGCTCAATTCTGTGAGATGCTGAGCACCGTCAATCCCCATAGATGTGTATGTTGATTGAGTTTGCAAACGGGGTTGGACAGGAACCAAACCATGTTGGATATTTGATGTAGAAAGAGCAATAAACTTCTGTGGATCAGCTGAATGGATATTCTTACAAAGGGTGTTCTATATTAGTTTAGACAGGGGGGGCTCCGTTCTGGTCACCTGGTATCAAACACAGAAGTTTTGTAGCATAGATATTAACCTATGTTTATTATTCTCTAGGGACCCCATACAATACAGATCTTCAAACCAGAAACTAAAAATTCAATAAATAATACTTCGCTTAATAAAATAATCCAGGTCTTTGTTTCGTGCCTGCTTAGAGACTAGACTGAAGTGTGCATCACAATCCTTCCTCAGTACGATATTCTGTGCTTATAGCAGAAGCATTTTAGTTCCATAATTCAAAAGTATTGTTCACAGTCTAAGGCCTTGGCTACACTTGCAGCTGTACAGCGCTGTGAGGTAAACCTGTCTTCATACAGCTGAGTAGGGAAAAGCGCTGCAGTCTGTCCACACTGACAGCTGACAGCTCAGTGGTGTGGCCACACTTGCAACATTTGCAACTGTGTTGGGAGCGGTGCATTATGGGCAGCTATCCCAGCATTCGTGTGGCTGCAACGTTCTTTTCAAAACGGGGGGGGGGGGGGAGATGGGGTGCATTGTGACAGGGAGTGTGGGGGGAGAGAGAGTGCTTTTTGGAGCATGTCAGCTCTCTATTTTGCTAGGGTTACCATATCTCATAAATAAAAAAAGAGGACCCTCCATGGGCCCTGGCCCCGCCCATTTCCCCACCCCTAGCCCCGCCCCAACTCCACCCCTTCCCCACCCTAACTCCACCCCCTCCTCCCTCCCACTCCCAGCCAGGGGGAAAGGGCTGCCCCAGTGCTACCGGCTTCAGGGTTTGCCGAGCAGCCCCCAGACCCTGCGCCCCCAGCCGGCGCTTCCCCAGCGCAGCTGGAGCCCGGGAGGGGAAGCACCCAGCCGGGGGCGCAGGGTCTGGAGGCTGCCCAGCAAACCGTGAAGCCGGTAGCACTCGGGCTTTGGGAGCCCCTATGCCTCCGGACCCTGCGCCCCCAGCCCGGCTCTTAAACAGAGCCGAAGAGGAGCAGAGCCTCCAGCCGCAGTGGCTCTGCTCCTCCCCGACTCTTCGACTCTGTTTAAGAGCCGGGCTGCCCGAGCGCTACTGGCTTCGGGCAGCCCCCGTGCCTCTAGACCCTGCGCCCTCAGCCGGACACTTCCCCTCCCGGGCTCCGGCGGCGCAGGGTCTGGAGGCACGGAGCTGCCCGAAGCCGGTAGCGCTCGGGCAGCCCGGCTCTTAAACAGAGCCGAAGAGTCGGGGAGGAGCAGAGCCGCCATTTTCCCAGACATGTTCGGCTTTTTGGCAATTCCCCCCGGACGGGGGTTTGAGTGCCGAAAAGCCGGACATGTCCGGGAAAAAGAGGACGTATGGTAACCCTAATTTTGCAAGTTCCGAACGCCCGGCCCCCTGCTCATTCATTTACTCACTCAAAGCAAGCTGAAAACTGTTTGCTTTTCTCTGTGGTACGAGCTTTGAAACCGGCACTTCCGCATTCCTGCAGCCAGTCACAACAATGGAGAGGATTGGCCACTTGACAAGGTGATTAGTACAGCGCCGCAAGCGTTTACACTCACACCCGTGAGTCGTAGCCACTCCGCTGCAGCTGTTATTCCTCTCGGGGTGGAGTACCTGCAGCGGTGTACCCAGGGAGATACAGCGCTGTAAGTGCCCTGCCATTGTGGACGGGGAGTGAGTTACAGCGCTGGGGGAGGCTTTACAGCACTGTAACTTGCAAGTGTAGCCAAGGCCTAAAACCAGGGCCGGCTCCAGGCACCAGCTTAACAAGTAGGTGCTTGGGGCGGCCAAGGGAGAGGGGCGGCACCTGCGGCAATTCGGGGGCGGCAGGTCCCTCACTCCCTCTAGGAGCGAAGGACCTGCCGCTGAACTGCCACCGCCGATCACGGCTTTTTTTTTTTTTTTTTGCTTGGGGCGGCAGACATGCTGGAGCCAGCCCTGCCTAAAACCGCTGTATACACTTATAAAGCATGTCAGCACTTGTCCTACTGTACTGTACTATTCCATCCTAAAGGTGGCTGGATTTCAGTGATGAGTGAAGTGTTTTCTTTAGCTAGAATCTCTAAAACACTATGAAGTGTTGTTATTATCACCCTTATAGATATACATGGCTATCCAGCTTAGTTCACGAGATCTGTTAACAACATATTTTTGTTAATTGATTCACATTTACACATCATCTGCAATTTGCTAGTTCTCAAATATTTGAAACTAAGGCAGGCAGTCAAAGAACCCCCACCCACCCACCCACCCACACACACACCCCGTCTCACCTTCTTTTTAAGCACTATTTTTTAAAAAACTTGCCAAGAGATGTCTACCTTTTTACATTGCAACCACAAGCAGAATTGTTTCAAATGGTGTACTATGTGTAAATACTAAAATTATTGCAATATATTTGTCTAATATCTCCTGTTCCTTTTTAGAATACATTAGCAAGAAGGCCTCCAGGCTTTACTCCTTTCCGATCTCTATATGAGGAAGCTGAAACCATTCAACACACACCCCAAATTGAAAAGGGACCTAGAGAAGGACAAGCCCCTGCCAGGGGGGCAGGAAAAGATGTTAGGCATGAACCAGCACATGAACAGGGTCACAGACATGACATTGGGTGTGGACCAGAACATGAACATAGACGTGGACATGGACATGATGATGAACGTAGGTGCAGACATGATACTGGGCATGAACCAGGACATGAAAATAGATGTGGACATGGACATGAGGGTGAACACAGGTGCAGACATGATATTGGGTGTGGACCAGAACATGAACATGAGGATAAACATGGATGTGGGCACGGGCATGGAAAACATAAGGATAAGCAAAAGAAGATAAAGGACAAACATAAACATTCAAAAGATGAGTCTTCTGAAGAATCCCATGAGAAGGTCACTAACCAAAAGGAGACACTGCTAGCTGCAGTAGCTGAAATAACCGAAGGTACACAATCTCATAAGCCTGATCTGGTAGAGCTAGATGTGCTATCTAGTACTCAGCAGTCCGCAGTAGATCCAACAGATGGTTTTACTGAGATCCCTGATCTCCCTGCAGAACCAGACAGCCCTGGAATTATTCCCAATATTCCTTTATTTGATGGGTTGCCAGATCTCCCAGAACCATCTGTCCCAAAGTGTCCAGGAAAGCCATGGAAACCAATCATAAACCTCTCAACTACTACTAACAAACCTAAAGTACTGACAAATGAGGATCTTTTACCACATCCGTCTGAAGACACCACCCCAGTACCAGAAAAAAAAGCACCTAGCCCCCAGAGCTCAGGTGATTTTGACCTCTTGGATATTCTACTGTAATTCAAACAATTTATAGTCCATTTTTTTAGGTAACAAACAGAAAATCATAAAAATTATTTTCTTTTGAAATGTATAATATTATAGAGCAGTGGTTCTCATTTTGTTAGCTATGATACTTAAAAGAGTCACCAGCAGTTTTCTGGAGGAATTGAGAGCATGAGCCAATTCTCTGTGCCTGACTCTCTCCTTACACAGGTGTAGATCAGGAGTAACTCCATTACAATCAATGAATTATACTGGCATAGAAAAAGCATAAGTGAGAGGAAAGGCCACGTTTCTCTAGTTTTCTGCCGAAGTGGATTTATTCAGTTACTTGCAACTCATCATCCTCACCTCAGATGCCAGAAGCACACTAAGAACCACTGCACGGATTCCATCGCACCATGTTTGAAACATTGTGGGAACCAGTATAAAGAATTCTGGGAGTCATCTGAGGAAATCCAGTCAAATGAAGCTTGAAAAGAGGGCACAGTATGAAACAGGGTGAGAATCCCTTCCTTAGATGTTTAAAACCATATTTTTCATCTCTGCAGGACTGGCAAATGTTTGGAGAATACAAAATAACAAAATAAAAGGAAAATGTATGACTTGTGAATTTCTTTATTCCAATTAACATTTCCACCAGTAGTTCACTTATCCGGTTCCCTTCTTGGAAGAGATGTTAAAGGGCAGCTCAGACAATCCAAGATAAAGAATTCTCACTCATGCAGGTTCCTACTAGAATAAATTTTCAAAGCTACATTACTATTTTCTGTATATAAAATATTAACTATTCTATATGGAACTGCCACTGCAACTGAGAGACTTTCATGTGGCAGAGGTGCTCAGACACTTTAGATCTGGTTACAGTAATATAGGTAGGGCCCTACCAAATTCACATCCACGAAAAACACATCACAGACTGTGAAATCTGGTCTCCCTCTGTGAAATTTGGTCTTTTATATGCTTTTAGCCTATACCATTCAGATTTCTCTGGGGAGATTAGTGTTTCTCAAATTGGGGGTCCTGACCCAAAGGGTTGTGAGTTCAATCCTTGAGGGAGCCATTTAGGTATCTGGGGCAAAAATCTGTCTGGGGATTAGTCCTGCTTTGAGCGGGGGGTTGGACTAGATGACCTCCTGAGGTCCCTTCCAACTCTGATATTCTATGATTAATAAGAAAAAGGCAGTTGCAGGGGACTGGTAAGGTTATTTTAGGGGGGTCACGGTATTGCCACCCTTACTTCTGTGCTGCCTTCAGAGCTGGGCAGCCAGAAAGTGGTGGCTGCTGACCAAGAGTCCAGCTCTGAAGGTTGCAGCACAGAAGTAGGGGTGACAATACCATACCATGCCATCTTTACTTCTGTGCTGCTGCTGGCAATGGCTGTGCCTTCAGAGCTGGGCTCCCAGCCAATAGCTGTCGCTCTCCGGTCGTCCAGCTCTGAAGGCACCTCCACCACCACCAGCAGCACAGAAATAAGTGTAGCAGTACTGCAACTCCTCCCGCCCCACACACACACAATAATCTTGTGACCGCCCCCTCCCCCCGCCCACAACTCCTTTTTGGGTCAGGACCCCTACAATTATACACTGTGAAATTTCAGATTTAAATATCTGAAATCATGAAATTTATGATTTTTAAAATCCTATGACCGTGAAATTGACCAAACTGGACTGTGAATTTCATAGGGCCCTAATTATAGGTGACACAGTCTATACTTAAGGCTGTCTGACACTTTCCACTATAAAATACTGTTTTCTGTTGCTTATAACTCTGCCAAATGTAAATTGTTCAGGCTGATATTTTCCATGCTGGGTGTCTGCCAAAGGCTATTTTTTTTTTTTTTTTTTTTTTTACTTATTTTGAAAGTTTCAGCTAAAATGGTTCAGCCATTTTGGAGAACAAGGTTAGAGAAAAATACACTGTTTTGCCCATGTTAAAAAAAAACCTATTATAACTGTTTTGCCGAGAAGCTCTAGAACCTCAGTGCTTTGGAACAAAGGCTTAAAAATTGGCAGGGATTGGTTGGGAGGGGTCACGCTGGTGTCAGAGTTGTGTCTTTTGCCATGCCCATGAAAATCCAACCAAATTTGGCCAAGTTATAAGCCTCTGAAAAATCGCAGATGGCACATATTCAATAGAGGTTTGTTAGCATTTGGCAACTAAATTCTCTGAAGTTTCCATCCAGACTATTCATGCTCCAGACCAGGTTTTCAGGAGCTGAACTGGACTTTCCCTACAGTTGTGCCTCCTGGCTGCCTGTGGCATCAGCACCAGAAGTGGTATCAGGGCGAATGTCTCTCCTGTGCTCACAATGTTCCTTCAGCTGACCCCCAAGCAGCAAGGAAGAGGACCAGGAAGAAGCACCCTGACTGGAGTACAGGGTATGGGGTGTGTGTGGAAGAGATACAGGATGCAGGGAGAAATGCAGGAGCTTGGTGGGAGGAAAGAGAATAGGAGCCTGGAGAAGAAGGGGTTTAGGAGCTGGGGGGGGGATCAGAACAGGAGTGGGGGAATATAGGCAGAGAATGAGAATGGGGCAGGAGCAGGGGGAAGAGAACAGGGACAGGATTCAGGCAGGGGAAAATAGAAGCAGAGTGGGGAGACGGGGCAGGAGTTGGGTGGGGTCACTGGCAAGAGCAAGGGGGATAGCAGTAGGGGAGAAGAAAGGGGTAAGAACTGGGGTTAGGGGTGAAATAGGAGCAAAAGGGCACAGGGATGTTATATTTCAAAAAATGTCAAAAAAGGTTTCATCATTATCAAAATACTTTGTTTCGATTTTTTTTGCCCCAAAATGAAATTGTCAAAATTGACATTCCTTGCAAAGTTTTGAATGAGGGGAAATGGCAGTTGCCGACAGAAAAACATTCCCTCTGAACATTTTTGATCAGCTCTATTTCTGACTAAATGAACTACAAGCTATTATATTATTATTAAGTCATGCTTGGTAAAAATGTACATATATGTAAGACAAAGGAGAAGACCTAATTCCTGAGCAAGTACATCTCTAGCTTGGCCAGTAGATGGCAGTTTTTCGGAATTGATTTGACAATTTCCTATTTAGTAGGACTTTCTGGTTACAGATAAAAAGACAGGAAGCTTAGCACTCAGGACTGTCCTCTGTGCCAGTGTGTTATCAGCATGTGTTTATGCAGATAAACACACCACACTTATGCACCTCCTTGTTTAATGCTGAATCTCTTTCAGCATGCAAAGAAAGCTTGCCCAATTATTATGTACAAAATGCCACACTATAAGTGTGCATGTCATTTTATAACTATAAAATTAAGACATACTCCCTGCACCAGAAAGCTTTCATTCTGATTTCTACAGAAAACCAGAGATGGGACTTTTGAGTGTAAGGGCTGCTGAACCGTGTCCTCGGTCTGAGAAGCTCTACTCTGAGTGGTAATTGCATTGGAGGGATCATGACATCACAGGGAAAACATCACATGATCCCACGCAAAGAGGAATCATAGAATCAAACATGTATTCCAGTCATCCATTCAAGAATGACAAACTCAGCTGGATGCCAGCTCCTGATTCAGGAGTCGCAGCCATGAGTGCAAAGTGGGTTTAAAAAGGTGCCAAATCACAATTACGTTTTACCCCTTCGGTTCTATAGGCAGGGGCTGCCCTGCAGTTACTGGTGCTCAGGTTTCGCAGTTACTCTGACAAAACACTGGAAAGATCTGATTTTTTTTATTCCAGAGTCTGGTTACACATGTGGGCCATATACAATAGAACCCTTAATTCTATTCCTCATGCAAAACCATATAAGGATGAATCAGCCCCTGCAATCACAATTACACAGAATGTCTGCTTAAAGGGAAGTTGGTCTATTAAAAACTGACTTCACTTCAAGATGATTCTACTGCACACTAAAATAAAAGAGGAAGAAAAAGTGAGGGTTTTCCTAATTAGGTAAGGCATGTTGTCACAATAATTACTGATGTTAATGGGGCTACTGTGCTGATCTCAGTCTGCTGTTTAGTGAAACACTGGACACAAACTTCAAAGTAAGGCCACCCTTCTGAATTATGGGGAGATGGGTATGAGTTGCCTCACACTGTAGATCTGCTGCCTGTCATGGAGGCTTGGCACTGATTAGTCTACCTCTGGCTCTATTGTTTTCATTCCAAATCAAAAGCTGGCCTGCAAGTTGAAAGACAGGCATTAAATGACTGGGCCCTCAAAAGCACAGAGTGCTTACTTTGTATATAAGCCTAGCTCTGGTTCAAAGTGACTCCCAGCATATCAGAACCATTCAAAGAGACAGGATCTGTGCCTAAGAAGTGTACTTGCCTCATGACTCGAAGAACTGGCAATCAAAACAACTTTCTTTTGTGAAAAGTTGCTGTAAAGGATTCGGCCAGCGATGCTACATGTTCCACCAGATGCACTTACTTTTGGAGCCCGAAGTAAACCACTCAGCCGTCAAACACTACCCCAGGTTGGAATGGAAACCACACATACAAAGCAAAAAATTGAGACAGTGAACATACAAAGCTGGCCAAGAGACTGGGACAGAGGGACTCCTTTCTAGCTTCCTTTGCCCCAAAGAGGACTTTTTTAAATGCGGTGCTCAGATTACTTTAAGATCAACCGTCAGGATTGATTCAAGTTTAGTAATGGCTTCAAGGAGGAATGCAAGCACTCATCAGTAGAACAGTGACAGCAATAACTCATTTAAACAAACAGTTTGGCTAATGTATCCAAACTCTGTAACTCACCAGCCTGAAAAACATAGTCAGACACATACGAAAACATTTAAATGGAGAGGAACACTCTTCTGTTTCTTATTTTGACCCCTGGGTGCCAGCAGAAATATACTTCCTGCCACTCACTTCCAATGAAAGAGATTTATTTGTAAAATGTCACAGCGAGCAACAAATCTTCTGTAGCTGGATTCCCCTCCACCCACACATACCAGCAGCTCCACTAGTTGGGTATTAGCTAAAGCAAACAAAAACAGGACATATTAGAATATGCCCCCATTCTCCAGGAATTCATAAAGTATCTGCTACCCTAGTGCTTGCCTCATAAAACAACTGGGTTACAGCATGTGTCTAGGGATAACACAAACTGGGTCACTTTAGCAATCATAAAACTGTTAAACTAAAATATCTTGTTCAGGCAAGAAGGTCTGATTATAGCTCAGGTAAGCATATCCGTGCTAGTTTTAATCTAGCTAGCATCGGTAAGAGTAGTAGTGCAGACATGGCAGCATGGGCTTCAGCACAGGCAAGCAACCAGAGTGCATATGCAGCACCCCAGGCAGGCTTCTACTTGGGCACCTAACTCATACTAATCCCACTTGACCCCGGGTACATACTCGGGTGGCTAGCCCGAGCCACCGCAGCCATGCTGCTATCTTTTAGTGTGCTAGCTCAAGCCTATGCATGTCTACCGAGCTGGGAATTACACCTCCCAGCTGCAGTGTAGACATACCCTTACAGCAGCTTCCCAAAGCTGCCAACTGACTTATCTATAGGCCAGAATGGCTGGAATGCAGAGTGCTCTGCTCACTCCCTCTCTGACCCCAGCAGAAACAGAGGTCCCGTTGATGATTGAGGGGAAGGAGATCAGCGCTAAGGGGGCAGACTGGTAGAAAAGGAGGTCCTAGAAGGAGAGGACCTGAGGCAGCAGCAAATTATCATCTGATTCCTCCTGCCTTGGCCACACCTTTGGTATGCCGCATGCCACTACACTCGGGGTGGCATGGGCAATTGGCACACTGCCCCTACACTGGAAATAGTCTATTAGGTCTGCTTTTACCATCTTTAAGACCCCGTTAAGCCACCAGAGTAACATACACTGGCTTTAGCAGGGGACAGACCTGGCTTCCTATCGTATAGGGTCTGTTGCATAAAACATATGGCTAAATCTGCCTGCAATGGATCTCTGATGAAGTGGAGAACCAGTGAGAGCCCATGGGAGATGAGGAGAGCAAAGAACTGCTAGATATGACAGAGAGGTTAAGCAGATGTAGAGAATTCAACAAAAGCCGCTTATGGAAGACTCATTGAGGACTCTACACTGCAAACCTCAGTCACTTCGCAGAATTCCACTCTGCAAGTCTGAAGCCACTTCTTGACTCTCAACAACCGACAAAAGTGTTTTTGAGTACTCACCAATATTTAGCAGTGACATGTTTTAGTGATTATATTTTTTCACTCTCATTGTATCTAATCTAAGGCATTTCCAAAGACCAATCCATCATAACAATTGTATTATAAATCGTGTCCACACTTCTTAGGAAAGCACTCAGGGTGCTGAACATTTAATAGCCATAATAGTAAACAACAATTAAACCATCTTTATACACACAGTACAGGTGTGTTCAATATTATATTGGAGATGTAGCATTACTTTTTCTTGTTGCCGATCCACCATACTGGATTTCTTTCACAGTTGCCTTTGCTCATTAGGATACTATTTATAGTACAGCAGTGTCAAATGGTAATTATCTCAGAAGCAGCCGCAAACAGTTTCTAAATGATAAAGTAACAGTTCTTCTAAGTTCTCCCTCCTTCCTTTGCAGTGTCTCCTCCAGAGAGCAGGGGAGTGTGCTTCCTTGTCACTCTTGCCACCCTAAGCAGCTGAGATAGTTTTTTTTCTTTTGCACCAGCATTTCTGCCTCACAAACACTGAAACTGAATTTCCCTTTTTAGATAGCAAGGACACCGACTTGCTCTCTACCCCTCCCCCAGTCCTTGCTGTACCCTCTTCTTACCTTCAGTGGCAGAGGAAATCCACGCTGCAGTTTTTTCTTGAGCAGCAGCAGCAGTTCTATGGAAACAGCAATTTGGAGGCAGCGATCCCTTGCATCTCTCACTTTCATTTCCTTCAATCAGCATACAGAGGCATGATTTGTTTGCACAGTATGTTAGCAAATACAATTTCAATGTGCATTTTGCAAGTGAATTTGTTCTTTAGGATTGCCAAGATGTATTTCCCAGCTAGATAAATGGTGCTCTCACTAATGAAAGGCATTAAAGGAAATCAGAAAATTCCTTTAATGTATTTAGAATTAACCATTTATAACCATCTTCATTTGTGATACATACTGAGCTTTCCCAGATTTAGTCAGACATATGTGAAAAGGAAATTCTATCAGCTTTGGGTCCATAGCCGAAAGATAAAATATCATGTCCAAGTGAGGTCCTGAAAGAGTTTTAAATATTGTGTGCATATATTGAATGAGTCTTTATTCACCACGACACCTATATGAGATCAGTGATTTAGTTGTGAAATTCCTGGAGGAAGAAAAGTGTAAAGCCACACAAAGGTCTTGCAGTTTCAGACCAAGGTAAATTGTGCATCAGAGTATATTTGGAAATAATAATACAAGCTACAGAACAGAACTTAGCAGAGAAACAAAATATTCCCTGACTGGGAGGCTATTGAACATCTACAGCCAGGAAACAGATTGGTTAGGAAAGGGACATTTCCCAGGCACCCCCACTTACAAATTAATCAAAAATGGAGTGCAAATAAATGCCAAATCACTATATGCAGGGCCGGCTCTAGGTTTTTTGCCGCCCCAAGCAAAAAACGTTTTGGCTGCCCCCCACCCCAGCCTTGGGCTCTTACCCCCCACACCAGTGCCCCCCCACCCGCACCCCCTGCCGCTCCAGCGCTGGGCTCCCCCCCACCAGTGCTGACTCCACCCGCTCCCCCCTCGCCTCCAGCTGGTCCAGCGCTGGCAGGGTTGGGGTAAGCAGCGGGGCTCCCGGGCCGCGCCTCAGCCCAGGGTCCCTCCAGCCAGGGCTCCCGCCTCCAGGACCAGCCGGGACCCGGGAGGGCAGAGCCAGGGGACCACCCCTGCAGGGGGCTGAGGAGCCGGGGCAGGGTAGCCCCAGAGGGAACGGAGCCCCGGAGAGCGGGACGCGGGCCCTACACGGCAGCGCCCCGCCCTCTATGGCCCCACTGCTGCTGCTGCTTCTGGCCACCCTGCCACAGTCCCTGGGCGGCTTGGGCCGCTTCACCCAGCCCCGGCTGCGGTGCTGGGGGGCGGCCGCCCTGCGGCACCTGCAGGCGGCTCCGTGTGCCCCGCGGGGCAGCCCCCAGCCCGAGTGTCCCCCACTCGGAGCCTGCCTGGCCCAGTCACAAGGTGCGGGCGCTGGTCCCCCGCGACGCGAACTGCAGCGGCCCCAGGGCGCCCCCCGCGCATGACGCACTGCCCCAAAGCAAAAAAAAAAAAAAAAAGATGGCCTGAATGCCGCCCCTGAAAATGTGCCGCCCCAAGCACGTGCTTGGTTTGCTGGTGCCTAGAGTCGGCCCTGACTATATGAGACTCAGAAACATACATCACGAGAGGCTTTTAAAGGAAGCTTTGTGACCCACAGGAGATAAAGTAATCAATACATTTCTGCAGTCCAATGTGAATTGTCATTTCTGGTTCCTGCTGTGTAAGGAAGAAAGGCTACTGGTTACTGCTAACAACTGTGACATGTTGTGCTAAAGTGCAGGCCCTGGGTTAGCGCTAATGATTGCCACTGTAACTACTTGCTAACTTCCTAATTTGCTGCACCACTCTGAGTATTTTGTGCATAAAGTTCTGCACACTACAATGAGACTATACCCTCTAATGTGCATAGCAGCATATGAGGTTTGAGAGACTGCAGGGCTTTTTTCAGTTTTGTTTTCCTGGCTTCAAAGAAATATTTGGCATATGACTATATTAAAACTCTCAGCAAAAAGCTTCAAATTATTGGATGATGATTGTGGTCCAAAACTGAGCCATCAGAGCAGTTTATTATTCGAGTTATGCTGTGCCCTTGTGCTATGTTTTGGTAATTACAGCTCTACCCCAATATAACGCTGTCCCCGGGAGCCAAAAAATCTTCCCGCGTTATAGGTGAAACCGCGTTATATCGAACTTGCTTTGATCCGCTGGAGTGCGCAGCCCCCCCCCCCCCCGGAGCACTGCTTTACCTTGTTATATCCGAATTCGTGTTATATCGGGTTGCGTTATATCAGGGTAGAGGTGTAGTTTGTGAAACTGTCATCTGAATCATTTACAACAAACACTGTTGTAAACACTGTTGTGTCCAAACAGCAGCTTTTTTCACAACACAACTCCATGTTTGTACATCTACACCTCCCACATTGCTGAGTCTGTATTAGTGCATTCTGGAAAATTCTGGGGAACTATATAGTGCCTGAGCTACAGATAGGGACTGATTCTCCTCTTTTCAGAGTGGTAGCTGTCTTAGTCTATATCAGCAAAAACAACGAGGAGTCCTTGTGGCACCTTAGAGACTAACAAATTTATTTGGTCATAAGCTTTCATGGGCTAAAACCCACTTCATCAGATGCATGGAGTGAAAAATACAGTAAGCAGAATATATATTATAGCACATGAAAAGATGGGAGTTGCCTTATCAAGTGGAGGGTCAGTGCTAAGGAGCCAATTTGGGAGGGGAGGGATAGCTCAGTGGTTTGAGCATTGGCCTGCTAAACCCAGAGTTGTGAGCTCAATCCTTGAGGGGGCCACTTAGGAATCTGGGGCAAAATCAGTACTTGGTCCTGCTAGTGAAGGCAGGGGGCTGGACTCAATGACCTTCCAGGGTCCCTTCCAGCTCTGTGAGATAGGTATATCTCCATTAAAAAAAAAATTTTCAATTAAGGCAGAAGTGGCCCTTTCCAACAGTTGACAAGAAGGTGTGAGTACCACCTTTGTAGTGACCACCTCATGTAATCATTTACACCTATTTGTTCGTGGACAGTCAGGACCCTTGTACCCAAAGGCCATGCACATAGTGTGGCACAAGCAGCACTCTAGAAAGTCCTACTGCACAGACAGCTGGAAAGGAGGCTTGGTCCCCAAAGGCATCTCTTGGGAGCCCTAACTACACTCCTAAAAACACCACATAAACAGTACACCAGAAAGTTACGGGAAGACAACTACTGAAAGCCTGGGTGAAACACCCTTACTTCTGTGGACACGTTTATCACCACCTATGCCACTAACTGGTTAAAAAAATGTAATACAGACAAAGCCTAGATAAAAAGCAACAGAGGGTCCTGTAGCACCTTTGAGACTAACAGAAGTATTGGGAGCATAAGCTTTCGTGGGTAAGAACCTCACTTCTTCAGATGCATTTTTACAGATTCAGACTAACATGGCTACCCCTCTGATACTTAAAGCCTAGATAGCATCTTTCATCCAAAGATCTCAAAGAGTTTTTATAAACATCAGATAATTAAGCCTCACAACATCCCTTATTAATTGTTATTTATTAATATTTAGATTGTGGTAGTACCTAAAGGCCCCACTCAGAACTGGGTGCTCCATTGGGCCAGGCAGTATGGGAACACACACATACAAAACGTGATTTCTGTGAGCCCGGAAAGGATTGTTATTCCTATTTTATAAACCAGGTGAAACTGAGGCACAGAGAGTTGAAATTACTCATCCATAGTCTCATAGTGAGTCTGTAACAATGCTGGGAATAGAACTCAGGAGTTCTGATCCTCAGTCACCTGCTCTAACTACTACTCCACATTTTGTTAGAAAAATAAAGGTTCAACAGAAAACTTTGATCCCGTAGAAAGCTGGGTTAGTCCTGATGATGGTGCATGTTTTGGCTCCGAATATACAGTTTGTTTACAGTTAATGAGGCAGTGATCTGTCTTTGTTGTTAACATTTACTCATTGTGATAGGTTGTATAAACTCTGCAGAATACTCAGTGAGGGAAGTAAAATTGTCCTTCTAGAGGCTGGAAACTTTTGCTACACTTGGCTGACACACAAAGGGCAAAACAAGCAAAGAATGCTTGCAATCCAGAAAGGTGAATACCTTGTGTCATTTCTTTTCTGATGGTTATAAAGCTAATTTTTTAATGTTCTGACAATAAAAGCCTGGAAAGACATTTAAACGCTGAACTTTTCTGTGCAGTGTTTTACCAGTTGTTCCTTTCAGTCTGATTAACCACTCACACTTATGTTGTTACATATATAGCACCGTAGTTAGTGAGACACTTGTAAGTTGAGTTATTTTGCATGTATTTAAAAAAGCAAAATTATCCATTATTCTTTTTATTTTAAATATGTGATTTCATAATTAATATTGGGTATATAGCCTACTACAACCAGAAGTCACTCAAGACATTAAACTTCATAGTATACAGCAATGTAACAAGATTTCATTTCTTCACTCAATAGTTGCAGTCAATTTTGTATCTATGGAGTCTTGTGCTATGTAAATTATTATAATTCTAATTACCAATGAACAATCAGTAGATTTCACTGTTAGTAGGACAGAGTTGTATGGCTGCAGAACAAAGGAAAAAAGACCCCACACTAAAAGGAATCAACATGGTGAACAGGCCCAGGCTGTATCAGTTGTTAGATAAATAGAAGTAAATGTGACTACTTTGGTACAAACTGAAGTTAATGTAACTTGGCGATTATAATTTTGGGTATCATCTGTGGACGCCAAATTGAACAACCAAGAGAATAAATATATCACATGAAGGATTAAATTGTACTGAGAAGAAAACCAGGTCAATGTCAAGATTTTGCTGAAATTAATCAATATGTTCAAATTTACCTTTTCTCAGAATTTTTGAGGCAGCCACCACTCTTATTTTTTGCAGACTGCTTCTGACAGACGTACAAGAAGTACAGTGTACCACTGTAGTGCAGAAGTGTTACACTTGGCCTGCAAAATAAATGTAAATGCAGTACTCTTTCAGGACGTTAGCAGCAGCTGTCACTTGCTTAATTTTTCTAGCTTTCTTTCCTCTTGCATTGCAATCTAAAGGACAAACTCTGCCCTCAGACATGTGCACACAACTCCCATTAACTAATTATACTTTGCACTCTAACGCACCTTCCAACTAAGGATCTCAACATTCTTCACAAACATTTAATTTGCCCTCACAAAACCCCTGTGAGGGAGGTATTACTATCCCCACTTTACAGAAGAGGAAAGTGAAGTGTAGACAAAGAGCCGATCTTGGTCCAGTTGAAACCAATGACAAAACCATTTACCTCAATGGTGCACTGTCAGCCCCTAAATATTTGCCTAAGGCCACAACACAAGTGTGTGGCACAGTTGGGAGAGAGCCAACATTTTCCAACTCCCAGTGCTGGGCCTGAACCACCCAACTCTTTCCCTTTATTCTCTGGTGAGACTCTGAAGGGTAGAATTTGACCCCAAATCAAACAGAGGATTCAAGACATTCAGCTATTATTACAACTGTATCTCTCAATGTCTACATTATGTAGGAGACTTAATGATTGATAAAAGAAAAAGAAAATAGAAGAAAGGGAAGACCTAAATATTTTCAACAGAAAAAATCATATGATTTGAGATTTGATTGGGTCAGCATGCTTCCTATTAGCTGACTGCTAACTTGGAAAATCATAAGAACATCACAAATCTTTTACGAAAACACAGTATTTCAAAAGCATACCCCAGACGTATTATAGATATTTTCCTTGTTTAAGGAAGGAAAGGGTCGGAAGGAATTTTTCCTCCCGTGTCAGATTGGTAGAGACCCGGGTGTGGGGAAAGAGGTTGCCTTCCTTTGCAGCAAGGAGCATGGGTCACTTGCAGGTGTAAAGTAAAGTAAATGGTGGACTCTCTGTAACTTGAAGTATTTATATCATGATTTGCTGGATTTAGTAACTCAGCCAGAGGTTATGGGTTTATTACAGGAGTGGGTGGGTGAGGATCTGTGGCCTGCAACATGCAGGAGGTCAGACTAGATGATCATGATGGTCCTCTCTGGCCTTAAAGTCTATGAGTCTATGAAGGCAGGACAGCCTACCTAGATTGGGGATGTGGGAAGAAGGCTGGCACTATGACAGATCTGTTAACGTGAGACCCAGTGCCTTGAGAAAGACTCTTGGAATATTCCAGATATCTAGTATAAATTGGAATAGATTTTAGGTAAAATTTTCAAAAGTACCTATGTGATTTAGGATCCTAAATCTCCAACTTTTGTTTAGACAGGCTCCTAAATCACTTAGTGACTTTCAAAAATGTTACCTATTAAGTCTAAAACATAACTATTCAATGAGCTGAAATCAAAGAGCTCTCATTAACTTGTTCAGGACCCCACTGAGCAAATTTCAGTTTCATAGAGTTTAAGGCTGCAAAGGATCAATAAATCATCTAGTCTGACCCGCTGTATATCAGAGGCCATTAAATTTCACCAGTTGCCTTGGTGTCACAGATCCACAGGATCAGTACTACGCCTCCAGCTTTGGAACATCTTCTAGAAGGAATCCCTTCAATGTGCCAGACCCCCAGGGATCTCATTCTTCCTAGGGTAAGACATGCAGCTTCACTGTCTCCTTAGACTTGACCTCTTCAGCACTTCTGCTTCACACCATAAGCTCTGTTCAGTGAATCCAATTGAGACAGACTCTTGGTGGAGACTTGTGCACACTTCAGCGATTAATGCACCTCAGCAAGCATCTAGAGCGACACTAACAGCATTGTCAAAACAGTTGGGTTTCTTAGGGTATGTCTACACTACGAAATTAGGTCAATTTTATAGAAGTCGATCTTTAGAAAGCGATTTTATACAGTCGATTGTGTATGTCCCCACTAAGCACATTAAGTCGGCGGAGTGCGTCCTCAATACCGTGGCTAGCATCGACTCACAGAGTGGTGCACTGTGGGTAGCTATCCCACAGTCCCCGCAGTCTCCGCTGCCCATTGGAATTCTGAGTTAAGCTCCCAATGCCTGATGGGGAAAAAACATTGTCGTGAGTGGTTTTGGGTACATATCGTCCCCTCCCTGCCTCCCTCCCTCCGTGAAAGCAAGGGCAGACAATCGTTTCGCGCCTTTTTCCTGGGTTACCCATGCAGACGCCATAGCACGGCAAGCATAGAGCCCGCTCAGCTCACCGCTGCTGTTGTGAGCACTGTAAACACCTCGCGCATTATCCTGCAGTATGTGCAGAACCTGGCTAGGAGCCGCCAGCACGAGGACGATTGTGAGGAGGACATGGACACAGACGTTCCTGAAAGCACAGGATGTGGCAATTGGGACATCATGGCGGCAGTGGGGCAGGTTGATACAGTGGAACGGCGATTCTGAGCCCGGCAAACAAGCACAGACTGGTGGGATCGCATAGTGTTGCAGGTATGGGATGATTCCCAGTGGCTGCGAAACTTTCACATGCGTAAGGCCACTTTCCTGGAACTCTGTGAGTTGCTTTCCCCCGCCCTGAAGCACAGGAATATCAAGATGAGAGCTGCTCTGACAGTTGAGAAGTGAGTGGCGATAGCCCTGTGGAAGCTTGTGACGCCTGACTGCTACCGGTCAGCGGGAATCAATCTGGAGTGGGCGAATCTACTGTGGGGGCTGCTGTGATCCAATGATCCAAGTAGCCAATGCTATCACTGACCTTCTGCTAACAAACGTAGTGACTCTGGGAAATGAGCAGGTCATAGTGGATGGCTTTGTTGCAATGGGGTTCCCTAACTGTGGTGGGGCGATAGACAGAACGCATATCCCTACCTTGGCACTGGACCACCTTGCCAACCAGTACATAAACCGCAAGGGATACTTCTCAGTGGTGCTGCAAGCACTGATGGATCACAAGGGACGTTTCACCGACATCAACGTGGGATGGCCGGGAAAGGTGCTCGCATCTTTAGGAACTCCAGGCTGTTCGAGCAGCTGCAAGAAGGGACTTACTTCCCAGACCAGAAAATTACCATTAGGGATGTTGAAATGCCAATAGTTATCCTTGGGGACCTAGCTTACCCCTTGCTCCCATGGCTCATGAAGCCATACACAGGCAGCCTGGACAGCAGTAAGGAGCAGTTCAACTATAGGCTAAGCAAGTGCAGAATGGTGGTAGAATGTGCCTTTGGACGTTTAAAAGCTTGCTGGCGCTGTTTGCTGACTAGCTTAGACCTCAGTGCAACCAATATTCCCATTGTTATTGCTGCTTGCTGTGTGCTCCATAACATCTGTGAGAGTAAGGGGGAGACGTTTATGGCGGGGTGGGAGATTGAGGCAAATCGCCTGATGGGCGATTTTGAGCAGCCAGGCACCAGCCGATTAGAAGAGCACAGCTAGGCACGCTGCGCATCAGAGAGGCTTTGAAAATCAGTTTCATGACTAGCCAGGTTACGGTGTGACAGTTGTCTGTGTTTCTCCTTGATGCAAACCCGTCCCCTTTGTTGATTTTAATTCCCTGTAAGCCAACCTCCCTCCCCACTTCGATCATAGCTGGCAAAGGAAATAAAATCACTATTGTTTTGAAACCATGCATTCTTTCTTTATTAATTAAAAAAAAAGTGAGATAACTGACAAGGTAGCCCGGGCGGGGCAGGGGAGGTGGGGAGGAGGGAAGGACAAGGCCACATTGCTTATTGTAGCCACACGACTAATCAAAACTGTTTGAATGACAGCCTTCTGTTGCTTGGGCCATCCTCTGGAGTGGAGTGGCGGGGTGCCCGGAGCCTCCCCATCACGTTCTTGGGTGTCTGGATGAGGAGGATATGGAACTTGGGGAGGAGGGCAGGTGGTTATACAGTGGATGCAGCGGCGGTCTGTGCTCTGGTTTCCTTTCCTGCAGCTCCACCAGACGCCCCTGATCATGTCATTTGCTCCCTCATTAGCCTCAGCATCGCCTCTTACCTCTTCTCATCGTGCTCACTTAATGCTTTCCTGGCCTCTGTCACTGAATGCCTCCTTGCATTCAGCTGTGCCCTATCAGTGCAGGAGGACTGCATGAGCTCGGAAAACATGTCATCGTGAGTGCAGTTTTTTCGCCTTCTAATCTGTGATAACCTCTGGGACGGAGATAATAGGGGAGCACAGAAACATTTGCACCTGCAGGGGGATAAAAAGAGAGAGTAGAAAATTTAAGAAGATACATTTCTGAGAACAAAAGGGAGACTCTTTCACAGTGAATCAAGCAATTCACAGCAGACAGCACATGTGCTTTAGGTACAAGGTCACATTTTGCCTTTTATATTGAGTGCCCGCCGGTATGGTGACACATCACACACGGCTGGGCAACAGAATTCAGTTTCCAGGCAGCCATGGTAAGCCAAAGGATATGGGGGGTTGGCTTCTTCCACCTTCATGACATGTGGGAATGGTTTCAAACTGCAGCGCCCTCTTTTCCCATAGCAAGCAATGCCAGTTGGGTTTGCCATTTAAAAGGAGGGGCTGCAGTTTTTGGGTGGATGTGCAGTACACCCCTCCCACCACCCTACCGCGTGGCTATTCTCTGGGATGATCCCTTCACCCCACCCCACACTGCGTGGCTATTCTCAGGGATGATCCCTTTTAGCCAAGCGCAAACAGCTCAGCATGAACAGGGTCCTTTTACTGTTCCCTTACAAAGATTCCCCTTTTTCAACCAGGTGACCATGAAAGATCATCACTCTCCTGAGGCTAACACAGAAAGATATAGACCGAATGTTGCTTGAATGCGACCAAAACCCAGGACCATTCGCTGCCATGCTTTGTGCTGCAATGATTCCAGACTACTTGCTACTGGCTTGGTGTGGTAAAGTGTCCTACCATGGAGGACAAAATAAGGCAGCCCACCCCAGAAACCTTCTGCAAAGGCTTTCAGAGTACCTCCAGTAGAGCTTCATGGAGATGTCTCTGGAGGATTCCTGCTCCATCCCCAGATACGTTAACAAACTTTTCCAGTAGCTGTACTGGCCGCGAATGCATCCCGATTCTTCACGGCAAATCAAACATTAATCACAATTGCGTTTAACCCCTGTAGTGTAGTTACAAATGTGCACTCACCAGAGGTGCCTTCTCCGGCTTCAGGGTCCGGGAACCCGCCTTGAGAGGGTATTGGCTCCAGGGTGATGAAAAGGTCCTGGCTGCTGGGGAGAATGGATTCTCCCCTTGCCTGCTGCGCATTCTCCTCCTCCTCATCCACAAAATCATCCTCCCTGTTGCGTGAGACTCCCCCCTTGCAGGTGTCCACGGCCAGTGGTGGGGTAGTGGTAGGGTCCCCCCCAGAATGCCATGCAGCTGATCACAAAAGCAGCATGTATGGGGCTGTGACCCGGAGCGACCATTTGCCTCCTTTGTCTTTTGGTAGGCTTGCCTGATCTCCTTAAATTTTCACACGGCACTGCTATGTGTCCCTGTTGTAGCCTCTCTCCACCATGCCCTGGGCGATTTTGGTACATATATTAGCATTTCTTCTTTTTGATCAGAGTTCGGCCTGCACAGATTCTTCTCCCCATACAGCAATCAGATCCAGTGTCTCCCGTTCGGTCCATGCTGGAGCTCATTTGCAATTCTGGGACTGCATGGTCACCTATACTGCTGAGTTCGCCACGCTGGCAAAACAGGAAATGAAATTCAAAATTTCCCAGGGCTTTTCCTGTGTACCTGGCTAGTGTGTCGGAGTTGAAAGTGCTGTCCAGAGCGGTCACAGGATTATGACATTAAAATATATAGGTTTGTGGTTTCCTTACATCATAAATGTACAGTCTGTATATTTGGATTTATCTAATTAAATTGAAAGAAATTGCATGTTCAATATTTTTTAGCTTTATCTAACAGTCCATTAGCTCTAACTACAAATCTAATTGTGTCTGTGGAATGTTTTAGGGTTCAACCAAGACCAGTAAGAGGTTGTCATCACCTGCACTGAAATCTTAGGTGCCTTAAATGCTCTGATGCTGTGGCTCACAGCCCGGACATCAACAGCCAGCAGACAAGAATGCAGTTTCCTGAGTGTGTATGTGCTGTGTAACCCTGATTCAGCACTCTAACCCCAGCAGCCTGCCTACAACACAACAGCCTCACCCTGTTCAACAATAATGGAATATGGTTTATTTAAATATTTTTGGATGCTTTCTACATTTTTAAATATATTGATTTCAATTACAACACAGATACAAAGTGTACAGTGCTCACTTTATTCTTAATTACAAATATTTGCACTGTAAAAAAAATAGTATTTTTCAATTCACCTAATACAAGTACTGTAGTGCAATCTCTTTATCATGAAAGTGGATCTTACAAATGTAGAATTATGTACAAAAAACTGCATTCAAAATGAAACAATGTAAAACTTTAGAGCCTACAAATCCACTCAGTCCTACTTCTTGTTCAGCCAGTCACGCAGACAAACAAGTTTGATTACATTTGCAGGAGATAATGCTGCCGGCTTGTTTACAATGTCACCTGAAAATGAGAACAGGGGTTCGCATGGCACTGTTGTAGTCCGTGTCGCAAGATATTTACGTGCCAGATGCACTAAAGATTCATATGTCTCCTCATGCTTCAACCACCATTCCAGAGGACATGTGTCCATGCCGATGACGGGTTCTGCTCGATAATGATCCAAAGTTGTACAGACCGATGCATGTTCATTTTCATCATCCGAGTCAGACGCCACCACCAGAAGGTTGATTTTCTTTTTTGGTGGTTCGGGTTCTCTAGTTTCCGCATCAGATTGTTGCTCTTTTAAGACTTCTGAAAGCATGCCCCACACCTCATCCCTCTCAGATTTTGGAAGGCACTTCAGATTCTTAAACCTTGGGTCGAGTGCTGTAACTTTCTTTAGAAATCTCACATTGGTACCTTCTTTGCGTTTTGTCAAATCTGCAGTGAAAGCATTCTTAAAACAAACAACATGTGCTTGGTCATCATCTGAGACTGCTATAACATTAAATATATGGCAGAATGCGGGTAAAACAGGGCAGGAGACATACAATTCTCCCCCCAAGGAGTTCAGTCACAAATTTAATTAACGCATTATTTTATTAACGAGCGTCATCAGCATGGAAGCATGTCCTCTGGAATGGTGGCCGAAGCATGAAGGGGCATACATATCTGCATGTAAATACCTTGTAATGTGGTTACAAAAGTGCCATGTGAAGGCCTGTTCTCACTTTCAGGTGACATTGTACATAAGCGGGCAGCATTATCTCCTGCAAATGTAAACTAACTTGTTTATCTTAGTGACTGGCTGAACAAGAAGTAGGACTGAATGAATTGTAGGCTCTAAGGTTTTACATAGTTTTGTTTTTGAGTACAGTTATGTAACAGGGGCTTTGCGAACAGGGGCTGCTAACAGGGAGTTTCACAAGGGAGTTTGGAAGGGGAGCAGGAAGGGCGCGAGGGTCCCTTGCCAGTTCCATCTGTTTTCTCTTGATTCCCCTTAATACCTATAAAGCAACTACATTCATAACTTTTTGCTTAAACAACCCTTTCAGCTGACAGGGGGCTGCAGACGGGAGTTTGACAGAGGGAGGCTTACGATGGTTAGGAAGACCCGCAACACCTGTGCCAGCACTGCTACTGTCTCCTCCACCTGTGCCTGTAGCCAGACAGAGTGCCTAAGCATGGATGCCTCTACCCAGATCCTGGTGTGGTTTTGCAAAGACTGTAACTTGCAATTTCCACTTACTGATATCCAGGCTGGGGGGACCATCCAATGTGAGAGGTGCCTGCTGGTGGAATCTCTCAGGCAGCAGGTGGGAGAGCTACAGGAGGAGGTGGCTAGGTTGAGGAGCATCCGTATCCACGAGCAATTCCTCGACAGTGTCCATGTGGAGACAGCTGAGGTAGCTGTCCCAGTACACAGGACTGCTGATACACCACTGGTGGAGGAGGAGATGGCTCAGGGTGGACACTGGCAGCTGGTTACTTCTGGCAGCAGGCAGTGCTCCACCCTTGCTCCGAACCCTCCTGCCGTGGTTATAGGTAACCGTTATGCTCTTCTTGATACAGGAAAGAAGGAATCACTCCCTACAGTAAAGGAGGAGAAGCCTCGTACCCCTAAGGCTGGAAAGTCTGCTGCCACCACTGCGAATAGGAAACGTAGGGTAGTGGTGGTCGGAGACTCTCTGCTGAGGGGGACGGAGGCGCCCATCTGTCGCCCTGACATTTCATCTCGGGAGGTATGCTGCCTGCCGGGGGCCCGTATCCGAGACGTTACGGAGGCGTTGTCGAGGATTATCCAGCCCTCTGACTACTACCCCATGCTACTCATCCATGTGGGCACAAATGATACTGCGCGGTGTGACACTGAGCGGATCAAGAGTGACTACAGGGCTCTGGGAGTACGGGTGAAGGAGTTTGGAGCGCAGGTGGTATTCTCTTCCATTCTTCCTGTCAAAGGTAGGGGCCCGGGCAGAGACAGATGCATCATGGAGGTGAATGCCTGGCTGCGAAGATGGTGTCGCCAGGAGGGCTTTGGCTTCCTAGACCACGGGATGCTATTTGAGGAAGGACTGCTAGGCAGAGATGGCGTTCACCTTTCGAGGAGAGGAAAGACCCTATGCGGACACAGACTGGCTAACCTAGTGAGGAGGGCTTTAAACTAGGTTCGACGGGGACAGGTGAGCAAAGCCCACAGGTAAGTGGGGAACATGGAGACCGGGGAGATGGGTCGGAAACAAGAGGGAGTGTGGGCTATATTGGCAGAGAGAAAGGAGAGTCAGGACAAAACTGGGAGGAAAGATCAAACCAGTATCTTAGATGCCTATATACAAATGCGAGAAGTATGGGGAATAAGCAGGAAGAACTGGAAGTGCTAATAAATAAATACAACTATGACATTGTTGGCATCACTGAAACTTGGTGGGATAATACACATGATTGGAATGTTGGTGTGGATGGGTACAGCTTGCTCAGGAAGGATAGACGGGGAAAAAGGGAGGAGGTGTTGCCTTATATATTAAAAATGTACACACTTGGACTGAGGTAGAGATGGACATAGGAGACGGAAGTGTTGGGAGTCTCTGGGTTAGGCTTAAAGGGGCAAAAAACAAGGGAGATGTCACGCTAGGAGTCTACTACAGGCCACCTAACCAGGTGGAAGAGGTGGATGAGGCTTTTTTCAAGCAACTAACAAAATCATCCAAAGCCCAAGATTTGGTGGTGATGGGGGACTTCAACTATCCGGATATATGTTGGGAAAATAACACAGCGGGGCACAGACTATCCAACAAATTCTTGGACTGCATTGGAGACAACTTTTTATTTCAGAAGGTTGAAAAAGCTACTAGGGGGGAGGCTGTTCTAGACTTGATTTTAACAAATAGGGAGGAACTCGTTGAGAATGTGAAAGTAGAAGGCAGCCTGGGTGACAGTGATCATGAAATCATAGAGTTTGCAATTCTAAGGAAGGGTAGAAGGGAGAACAGCAAAATAGAGACAATGGATTTCAGGAAGGCAGATTTTGGGAAGCTCAGAGAGCTGATAGGTAAGGTCCCATGGGAATCAAGACTGAGGGGAAAAACAACTGAGGAGAGTTGGCAGTTTTTCAAAGGGACACTATTAAGGGCCCAAAAGCAAGCTATTCCGCTGGTTAGGAAAGATAGAAAATGTGGCAAAAGACCACCTTGGCTTAACCACGAGATCTTGCACGATCTAAAAAATAAAAAGGAGTCATATAAAAAATGGAAACTAGGACAGATTACAAAGGATGAATATAGGCAAACAACACAGGAATGCAGGGGCAAGATTAGAAAGGCAAAGGCACAAAATGAGCTCAAACTAGCTACGGGAATAAAAGGAAATAAGAAGACTTTTTATCAATACATTAGAAGCAAGAGGAAGACCAAAGACAGGGTAGGCCCACTGCTTAGTGAAGAGGGAGAAACAGTAACAGGAAACTTGGAAATGGCAGAGATGCTTAATGACTTCTTTGTTTCGGTCTTCACCGAGAAGTCTGAAGCAATGCCTAACATAGTGAATGCTAATGGGAAGGGGGTAGGTTTAGCGGATAAAATAAAAAAAGAACAAGTTAAAAATCACTTAGAAAAGTTAGATGCCTGCAAGTCACCCGGGCCTGATGAAATGCATCCTAGAATACTCAAGGAGCTAATAGAGGAGGTATCTGAGCCTCTAGCTATTATCTTTGGAAAGTCATGGGAGACGGGAGAGATTCCAGAAGACTGGAAAAGGGCAAATATAGTGCCCATCTATAAAAAGGGAAATAAAAACAACCCAGGTAACTACAGACCAGTTAGTTTAACTTCTGTGCCAGGGAAGATAATGGAGCAAGTAATTAATGAAATCATCTGCAAACACTTGGAAGGTGGTAAGGTGATAGGGAACAGCCAGCATGGATTTGTGAAGAACAAATCATGTCAAACCAATCTGATAGCTTTCTTTGATAGAATAACGAGCCTTGTGGATAAGGGTGAAGCAGTGGATGTGGTATACCTAGACTTTAGTAAGGCATTTGATACGGTCTCGCATGATATTCTTATTGATAAACTAGGCAAATACAAATTAGATGGGGCTACTATAAGGTGGGTGCATAACTGGCTGGATAACCGTACTCAGAGAGTTGTTATTAATGGTTCCCAATCCTGCTGGAAAGGCGTAACGAGTGGGGTTCCGCAGGGGTCTGTTTTGGGACCGGCTCTGTTCAATATCTTCATCAACGACTTAGATATTGGCATAGAAAGTACGCTTATTAAGTTTGCGGATGATACCAAACTGGGAGGGATTGCAACTACTTTGGAGGACAGGGTCATAATTCAAAATGATCTGGACAAATTGGAGAAATGGTCTGAGTTAAACAGGATGAAGTTTAACAAAGACAAATGCAAAGTGCTCCACTTAGGAAGGAAAAATCAATTTCACACATACAGAATGGGAAAAGACTGTCTAGGAAGGAGTACGGCAGAAAGGGATCTAGGGGTTATAGTGGACCACTAGCTAAATATGAGTCAACAGTGTGATGCTGTTGCAAAAAAAGCAAACATGATTCTGGGATGCATTAACAGGTGTGTTGTGAGCAAGACACGAGAAGTCATTCTTCCGCTCTACTCTGCTCTGGTTAGGCCTCAGCTGGAGTATTGTGTCCAGTTCTGGGCGCCGCATTTTAAAAAAGATGTGGAGAAATTGGAAAGGGTCCAAAGAAGAGCAACAAGAATGATTAAAGGTCTTGAGAACATGACCTATGAAGGAAGGCTGAAAGAACTGGGTTTGTTTAGTTTGGAGAAGAGAAGACTGAGAGGGGACATGATAGCAGTTTTCAGGTATCTAAAAGGGTGTCATAAGGAGGAGGGAGAGAACTTGTTCACCTTAGCCTCTAAGGATAGAACCAGAAACAATGGGTTTAAACTGCAGCAAGGGAGGTCTAGGTTGGACATTAGGAAAAAGTTCCTAACTGTCAGGGTGGTTAAACACTGGAACAAATTGCCTAGGGAGGTTGTGGAATCTCCGTCTCTGGAGATATTTAAGAGTAGGTTAGATAAATGTCTATCAGGGATGGTCTAGACAGTATTTGGTCCTGCCATGCAGGCAGGGGACTGGACTCGATGCCCTCTCGAGGTCCCTTCCAGTCCTAGAATCTATGAATCTATGAATCTATAACAAAAAAATCTACATTTTTAAGTTGCACTTTCACAATAAAGAGATTGCACTACAATACTTGTATGAGGTGAATTGAAAAATACTATTTTTTTGTTTATCATTTGTCCAGAGCAAATATTTGTAATCGAAAATAATAATAAAAAGTGAGCATTTTGTACTCTTTGTAGTCTGTGTTGTAACTGAAATCAATATATTTGAAAAATATAGAAAAACATCCAAAAATATTTAATAAATTTCAACTGGTATTCTATTGTTTAACAGTGCGATTAAAACTGCGATTAATCACGATTAATTTTTTTAGTTAATCGCATGAGTTAACCGCGATTAATCGACAGCCCTACTTGTAAATAAACAAGATTGCATCAAAGAAAACATGAGACTCCATCAATTTCTCCCTCAACTGGAATATCCTCAGGACCCCAAACTTTGAATACCTCCTCAGGTCAAAAAGGGGCAACATTGTATTTTACTGCACTCATCACCATCGTATCTGAGCACCTTCCAGTATATCGCAGTTTGTTCTCTCATCCTCTCCCTGGGGCAGAAGCATATGAGAAGGGCCATACTGGATCAGACCAATGGTCCATCTAGCCCAGTATTCTGTCTTCTGACAGTGGCCAATGCCAGGTGCTTCAGAGGGAACGAACAGAACAGGTAATCACTGTCTGTCACAGAGGTCACAGAAGTCATGGATTCCGTGACTTTCTGTTACCTCCGTGACTTTTGCAGCAGCTGGTGCTGGCTCAGGAGCTGCTCAAGCTGGGCAGCCCCATGGCCAGCAGCAGCAGTTTGGGTGTGTGGGAGGGGGCTCAGGGCTAGGGGGTTGGGGAGCACGGGGGGGCACTTATCTCAGGGTGGGGGGCTCCCTGGCTGCCACTGGCATGGTCCCCCAGCAGCTCCTAGGCGGCAGAGGGGTGGGGGGACTCCATGTCAAGCACTGCCTGTGCCCACAGGCCCCACCCCTGTAGCTCCCATTGGCTGCAGTTCCCAGCCAATGGGAACTGCGGCAGCCAGCTAGGGTGACCAGATCACCCAAGACAAATATCGGGACGTGGGGGGGGGGGGCCAAAAAAAAAAAAAAAACCCTTCCTCCGCAAGTGCTGGAGGGAGGCCCGGGAGACTCAGGGGAAGCGCGGGGCCGGGGTGAGTGAGAGTCCGGCCTGGTCCCTTGCAGGCAGGACTCAGTTGGGTGGTAGGGCGAGGAGGGGGGCGGCCCGCGGGGCCAGGCGGCTGTTGTTCTCCCCCCCTGGGCAGCGGGACTCGGGAGCAGCCGCTGCTGCAGCTCCCACTGCCGCGGGGGGAGGAAGCGGCCATGGCACTCCGCGGCTGCAGCTCTGGCGCCCCCGAACCCCCCGAGCCGGGGCCTGCTGCGGGGACCCAGCAGCGCGCACGCTGCGCCCAGCCCCTGGCCAGTCGCGTCTGGGCTGCTGCCCAGCTGGTGCTATCCCGCGGCGGCCCCGGAGTGGGGGCAGCAGGCCCCAGCCCCCCTGTCCCGCAGGGGAACGAACGGGGCTGGGCTGCCGATGCCTCCGCCCCCGGGCCGCCGCGCGATAGCACCACCTGGGCAGCAGCCCAGACGCGACTGGCCAGGGGCTGGGCCCAGCGTACGCGCTGCTGGGTCCCCGCAGCAGGCCCCGGCTCGGGGGGTTCGGAGGCGCCGCAGCCGCGGAGCGCCATGGCCGCTTCCTCCCCCGCGGCAGTGGGAGCTGCAGCAGCGGCTGCTCCCGAGTCCCGCTGCCCGGGGGGACAACAACAGCCGCCGCCTGGCCCCGCGGGTCGCCCCCCTCCTCTCCCAACCACCCAACTGAGTCCTGCCTGCTCGGGGCCAGGCCGGACTGTTACTCACCCCGGCCCCGCGCTCCCTCTGAGTCTCCCGGGCCTCCCTCCAGCGCTTGCAGAGGGGGGAGGAATGGTGAGCCCGGGGAAGAGGCGGGGATTCGGGGAGGGAGCCAATCGGGGGAGGAGGGGGCGGAGTCGGGGCGGGGGGGGGGGTGCGAGCACTTCCGGGCTCTAGGCTCCGGGGCATTTCCTTGTTTGTCCAGTGTCCCGACCGCACGTTGGTCGGGACGCGGGACAAACAAAGAAATATCGGGACAGTCCCAATAAAATCGGGACGTCTGGTCACCCTACAGCCAGCACTTGTGGCAGAAGTAGCAGAGCCCCTGCCCTGGCCCTTCCCTCCGCTGCCTAGGAGCGACAGGGATGCAGAGCTGGGTAGGAAGCCCCTGCCAGCCCCGCCAACTTTCCCCGCCCCCAGTACCGGCGGGGGTCCTGGGCCACCTCCCCCAGCACCTGCAGCAACCCTGGATTGCCCTCCCCAGAGCACTCGCAACCTCCTCCCCTGCCCAAGTTTTAATCAGGGCGGGTATTTTTAGTAAAAGTCATGGACAGGTCACTGGCCTGTGAATTTTTTTTACGGCCGGTGACCTGTCCATGACTTTTACTAAAAATACCTGTGACTAAAACGTAGCCTTAGTAATCATTAAGTGATCATCCCCTTTTGTCCATTCCCAGCCTCTGGCAAACAGAGGCTAGGGACACTTCAGAGCATGGTTTTGCACCCCTGCTCAGCCTGGCTAATAGCCACTGATAGACCTAGTCTCCATGAACTTATCTAATTCTTTTTTGAACCCAGTTATGCTTTTGGCTTTCACAACATCCCCTGGCAACAAGTTCCGCAGGTTGACTGTGCATTGTATGAAGAAGTACTTCCTTATGTTTATAGTCTTAGCCTTCACAACATCCTCTGGCAAAGAGTTCCACAGGCTGTGTGTTGTGCGAAAAAATACTTCCACATGCAATGGACTGTCTTGTTTTAATAATATTTGGGGAGGGAGAAGGGGTGTTTTGTTATTTAAATATACATATTGCTACGTGTTTATGTTAGAGAAGACAAGGTCAAAGAAATGCACCTTGCACTCGGAGTGGCAGGTGGTGAGGTTTGTGATGATTCTTAGTTCCTTAGTCTGGCCCCTGATAAAATTCTCTCTTGCACAGATGAGTGTTACCCTTATTGTACAGTTCCAGTGTCACACATGTGAAGAGAAAGAAGCACTTTCAATTTTCCTCACTAAATGCAGAACACTCCATAAAACAGGCTTTTAAGATTTCTACAGTGCATCAATAAGAGAGCTGGGAATATATAACTTGGGACTTCCTGACACTCAAAATATGTGTAAACTCAAAAGCTTGTCAAGAAGTTGACCCGATTAAAGATATTACCTTCCTCACCTTGTCACCTAAAATTCTGTCCATTTCATCAGGTCATACTGCCCCTGCAGGTGCTGCCATTGCGGAACCAGTGTATATTTGGTCTCTCTCCAAATTGAATCCTCTGAGGGATATTTTACACATATTCATATCTTAAAAGCAAAAGGCTGGATTTTCAAAACATCACCTGCATTTGTGCACAGGTGCTCACTATGGAGACAAATTCTCGAATTGCCACACTCAACCCCATTCACCCTCCCCAAATATACACAAATGGGATTAGTATGTTATATCATTTGTATACACAAGTAATAGTATGAAACAATTATAATAAACCTGGTAAGTCTAGTAAATGCAGCAATACTTTTTTTTTTTATTGGTATGAAAGCAACTAGAACAGGGGTGGGCAAACTTTTTGGCCTGAGGGCCACATCTGGGTGGGCAAATTGCATGCAGGGCCATGAAGGTAGGGCTGGGGCAGGGGGTTGGGGTGCAGGAGGGAGTGCGGGGTGTGGGAAGGGGCTCAGGGCAATGGGTTGGGGTGCAGGAGGGGGCTCAGGGCAGGGGGTTGCGGTGCAGGAGGGGTGTGGGGTGCAGCAGGGGGCTCAGGGCAGGGGTTGGGGTGCAGGAGGGGGCTCAGAGCAGGGGGTTGGGGTGCAGGAGGGGTGCAGCAAGGGGCTCAGGGCTGGGGTGCAGGAGGGGTTTGGGGAGCGGGCTCCAGACCGGCGCCACTTACCTGGAGCGGCTCCAGGGTGGCAGCAGCCCACAGCGGGGCTAAGGCAGGCTCCCTGCCTGCCCTGGCCCTGCACTGCTCCCAGAAGCGGCCGGCACCATGTCCCTGCAGCCGGGGGGGGGGGGGGGGGGGAGCAGAGGGCTCTGCGCGCTGCCCTTGCCTGCGGGTACCTCCCCTGAAGCTCCCATTGGCCATGGTTCCCCGTGAACTAGCACAATGCTAGCCCTAAACTAGCACAATGATTCTCAGACTTTTGTATTGGGACACCTTTCAAACAGCTAGCCTAAGAGTGCGACCCCCTTATAAATTAAAAAAAACACATTTTTTTATATTTAACACTATCAATATTGGAGATGAAACAGGGTTTGGGGTGAAGACTGACAGCTCATGACACCCCACACTGTGACCCCATAACTAGCATAATACCATTGACCATTTTGATCTAGCTTGCACAATAAAAATTGACTTACTTAATGTATCTTGTTTTATTTTAGTTTGTGTCATCAAAACACTATTTCCTGACAGAATTTAGTATTCACATTGTCAGACTGTCAATTGCAATCTGTCACAACACAACTTTTCCATCACATACGAATAAATCTGCATCAATCCTAGCAACTGCATGGGTTAACTCCCACACAAACATCCCCCAAATATACCTTCATCTAGAACAGGGACTCTCAACCTTTTTCTTTCTGAACCCCCTTCAAAATACTATAAAACTCCACGGCCCACCAGTGCCACAATAACTGGTTTTCTGCACATAAAAGCCAGGGCCGGCGTTAGGGGATAGCAAGCAGAGAAATACCCTGGAGCCTCATGCCATGGGGCCCACGCAAAACTATATTGCTCAGGCTTCAGCTTCAGCCCCAGGTGGTGGGGCTCGGGGCCCAGGCTTCAGCCCCATATGGTGGGGCTTCAGCTATCTACCCTGGGCCCCAGCGAGTCTAATGTTGTCCATGCTTGGCAGCCCCCTGAAACTTACACGCGCCCCCCCACCACCACCCCCGGGAGCCTCGGACCCCTGGTTGAGAACCACTGATCTAGAATACATTACCTACGTTTTAACTCTCCTCCCTCAGCCAGTTTCTGCTACCTCAAAAACAAACCAACCAAACATAAATCTCGATGGTGCCCACCAGTAAAAGTGTGTGAAGCTAATCTATTTAACCTATCTGGGTTTTTATATAGCACCCATCACTACAGTATCTGAGCACATGAATTAAACAGCAGTATGGCAGTAGAAATCACCTTCTAGCCAAACAATATAGACAGCAACCTCTCCCTATCTGCAACCGTCTCCCCTAGGTTCTATCTTCTCCCCTATTCCACCTCACCCCCTGGTACCTGTTCCCTGAGCTGCTTCCACATATCCCTTTCTCCAGAGCGCCACAGCTTCTCCTTCCCCTTGTCCCTCTCCAGTATTGCCTACTCCAGACATTCAAAAGTATGAATCCCCTCCTCCATCCCAAAATCGATTTAAAAATCACCAAAGGGTTTTTTCTTTTGACTCTATTTGCGGTTCTTTTGCTGCCCGTCTTGTTTTGGAGACTTTCCCAGGGCGGTTTTCCAGGTTTTGCCCCACAACACATGGGCTAGAAGCTTACTTTTTTGGGTGTGTGTGTATGTAGGGGCGGGGGGAGGGGGTAAATGAAAGAAAGCAGAGAGTTTCACATAATCCCATGACTCCTGGAGCCTGGGTTTGACACCAACATGGCAAGACTGGTGATAAAATCCTGCCTTGTGATAACCCTGCCTTCCTCACAGGTGATGCTCAGGCTTTGATCCTTTAACCCTCCTCACCTGGTGCCCCCTTTTCTCCCATTCCCTCAACTGCCCCCTCCTCATCTCCTGGTGGGACCCCCCCCCTCCCTAAATTCCCTTCCCTCTTTCTCTGCCCCTTCCTCGGGCCTCAGCTGCCCTTTCCCCTCCTCTGGCCCCTCGCCCAGCTCCCCTTTTCTCCCGCTCTTCCTGGGAGAGCTCCCCCAATCCGACAACCCAGCCCCCTGCGCCACTCAGTCTCTCCCGATCTGAGTCCCTGGCGCCACTCTGCAGCAGGGGCCGGGCAGAGAAACCCCGTGTGCGAGTGGTGGGGGCACGAGCAGGAGAAGGAAGGAGCAGGACACTGTCACATCGCCAACTGCTGCAATATCCTTCCGCCTTCGCGGCACACAAAATAGTTCCAATCTCCGCCCGCTCTTCTGGCCCTGGCAGCCTTACGAACCCCACGGGAAATATCATACCCAGTTTGAGTGGGGATATCCGTGACACGGGCGAATCCTAAACGGGGCATATTTGTGGCTTGGACTGTGGGGCGATATATAGATCCCTCCGCGGCGAAAGGCGGTTTGAGTCCCGGCGGCTGCATGGGTATATAAACCGGGCGCCGCGGAGGCGCTGCCTTTTCAGTTGAGGACAGAACACAAGTGGGGGCTGGAGTCCGGAACATGTCAGGTGGTTCCACGGATTATAGCAGGTATTGGGGGCTGAGAAGTGGGGGGCTAGTCGGGACCTTAGTGGCTTTTTTTTCCTCTTGAGGCGATTTTAAGGGGCAGAGAGATTAACGCGGGAGGAGGTGGGGCGTGTGATGCCGGCTCGTTGCCGTTGGTGGGAAATACTATCCCAGATGGTTCCGTCCAGTTGTCCCCTGGTAGGCAAGTTCTTCCCGCAGCTTGTCCGTTTCGGGGACCCGCCACCCGTGCGGCCCAGCATGATTTAGCTCCGAGAGGAGCCGCCCATGACGCTTCAACTTTGAACCCCCCCCTCGGTGTCCCGTTGGTTCACTCCGGCGTTTCATGGGCCCGGCTTCGGGCGAGTCCATTTTCACGCAGAGCGGGAGGGGCGCGGCGCTGAAGGCGTTTGCTGGGCGCGTTCCTCCGCCTGCTTAGCGTATCCCAGGGGTGGAGCTCTCGCGAGAGTTTGCTAGTCCTGGCTGAGGGGGGAGGGGCGCCGCCTAGAAGCCGGAGAAAACCCTTCGCTCCCGGTTCTACAGACGAGGTGGCCCACATGGGGCCGCTCTTTTGCCTTCTCCCCGGCGGGGGCTACAGCGCCCAGCAGGCAACGCTCTTAGAGCAGTTTTTTTCCCTGCCAGGGGTGTGCTGCATGCTGGGAGCTGTAGTCTCCGCCCTGCGCCTGTTGTGGCGGAGGAAGTGCGGCATGTTGAGGCCTGCTGTCTCTGCCTTGCTGCGGGGAAGCGTGCTGTGCTGCCCCCTGGGGCTTGCTGCAGGGTAGGGGCGTTTTGCTGATCTTGCACTGTGGCTTAGGGGTTATGAATGGTGACTGAGCCTGGCACAGAAAGTTGGAGTAATGGCATCCATGCTAATGAGGAGGGGAGACTAGTTCTCATGCTGGGAAAATACCAGAGCATTTTCTAGAGTAATCCATCACTGGTTCAAGTTCCAGTTCGGTGTGGGCAGTGCGAATGCTATCCAAGATACTGAGGTCTTGTTCTTCATGCAAGTTGTTAGTTGCAAAGAGTGTTAACAGCCTGCTTTTTCTTGGCAACAGAGACCATGGCGGCCCAGAGGGAATGGACCCTGATGGTATCATTGAGGTGAGCAACTGCATAATACCCTTTTAGACTTAAATCCAATATGGAGGTAGGTAATCCGTGTAATAATCTGCTTTTTGCTTCCTTCCTTACAGAGCAATTGGAATGAAATTGTTGACAATTTTGATGATATGAATTTAAAAGAATCCCTTCTCAGGGGTATTTATGCTTATGGTTTTGAGAAGCCTTCAGCAATTCAACAGAGAGCTATTATTCCATGTATCAAAGGTAGGCAAGCACAAACATCTACTGTATCTGTCTGCTAATGGTGACAACACAAGTTAACTAGAAAAGAGATCCTTTTTAAATGTATGTACTATGCACTTATTTTTAAAGTGTGGTGATAACACTTACTTTTAACCCTTGCTTGAACAAGTGAGATGATGGTATACCATCTTTCGGGACTGACCTGAAATGGAGAGAGCTCTTAATTGCTGATCACTTATTTCAAAAGGAATAGAATTAAACTAAATATGAATGACTTGTGTGGGAGCAGTAAATATATATCCTACTTTTTTTAGGGTATGATGTGATTGCTCAAGCTCAGTCAGGTACTGGCAAGACAGCCACATTTGCTATTTCCATCCTGCAGCAATTGGAGATTGATCTCAAGGAGACCCAAGCACTAGTATTGGCCCCTACCAGAGAACTGGCTCAACAGGTATTGATAGTGTAGTTAAAAAAAGCTGCTTGCACATTGCATAGGTTTCAGGTTTCACAACTGTGTAGGACAGTTAACAGACTTTTTAAAGGGGTCTGTAACTAATATCCATTCAAAATCCTTGCCACTTTGAGTGTAATGGGGAAACAGAATAGCTTCTGTTTTAGGTTTTCTCTACCCACATGAAGGGAGTTCAGATGTGACTTGTTTGGAGGTGATGCTGGGATAAGGTGCAGGTAACAGCTGATATGCTGTGTAGTTCTGAAAGGGCATCTCCCGGCAAATGGTGAAATCTTAAAAATGATATGATATTAAAACAGTATGTTCTGAGTAGAAACAAATTGCATTTTTTGAAAACAACTCGAACTTGTGCAGTTGTGCAACATGAAAACTGCAGTGCACATGTGATCAGTTCATTGTCTTGTGGTGTAATTATCTGACCCATGCTATGTTGCATGTTTACTTTACCTCAAAGGTTCAGTATTTTTTTCCTGCTTAAAATGGAGCTGCTTTAATGGAGCACCAGACTACATTGATTCCTGTACTGTTAAAGTGGCTCTAACAATCCATTGATTTAAGGTTTAATGATGTGATGCACGTGATCGCTTCTCAGCTCTTTCTGAGCTGAGGGGTGAAAACATCAGACTTATAAAATGTTTTGCAATTTGGTTTTATACTATATAAAATTTGCTTCTCGCTCTTAAGTGAGACTTTTTTACTTCCTTAGACCAAAGATTAGTCAACTGTGCTTGGAGGTAGATGTCCAAAGATGATATCTTTATAACAGTCAAAATACCAAAAGGTATTTTGGTTTTGGAATCTAGGAAAAATTGTGGTATTAGATGAGTTATAGTTTGTTTACTAATCCTATTTCTATACTCTCAGTGAAGGCAGTAGCAAAGTGAGACTTCACTGGGAACAGAATTGGGCATTTTTGCAGGTGATGCTACATACATCATTTGGCCTTACTACATGCATCATTTGGCCTTAATGCTGAGGATATTTGATTCTTGCCTAGTAAATCTGCGTTTACTGCATAGTTGTGTATTCTGACTGCCTGACGACAAAATGTCATAACTTATTTGCAAGCTGTTCTGCTAGTGTACAACACCAGTGATAGTTTTCTCAACTCTGCCGACACTTTGCAGTTTGGCCTCTAAAGAAAAATTCCTTATGATATCTTAAGGAAAAGATCTAGGATTAATTTGATAATGGGACTGACTCTTCTCTTGGTAAGAAGAAAAAAACTAGCTTAAATAAATCAACCCAAGAAATTACCATGTTGATGCCATTGGTGGACTTTGTTCTTTAGTGACTAATTTAAATTTTGGGGATATTAGCAGCAACTTTGACCCAGTTTCCATACCAGACAAGTGCATGGTCCTTGTTCAGAACTGAATAGTGAATTACAGAAATTACTGTTTTGTAACTTAAAAAAAAATGGTTAACATACTGGAAGTACTGACATAAGGATTTTTATTTTAGATACAAAAGGTAATTTTGGCTCTTGGAGACTATATGGGTGCAACTTGCCATGCTTGTATTGGTGGCACGAATGTTCGTAATGAGATGCAGAAGCTTCAGGCTGAGGCTCCACACATTGTGGTTGGAACTCCAGGTCGGGTGTTTGATATGTTAAACAGACGATATCTTTGTAAGTACTGAATTTAATTTCATTACTTTAGCAACCAGTATATTCACGTGTGGAAACTGCTTGATGGTTTCAATTGACAATACGGAAAGCAGGCTTTGTATTTCTGGGGTTCAACTTTCCAAGTAAATAATTGTGGAAGAAATACATATTAAAGGCAATAGATACACCTGAACATTCCACTTAAAAATATTACTGTTCAGCAGTTGGAGGAGAAGTTAAGAATGTTTGAAACTTTGCATTAGATACATAACTTGCAGGGTGTGAAACTTAAAAGGGGAGTGAAGTGATGTTTTACCATCTTTCGGGACTGACTTAGAAATGATGATAAAAGTTTATACTGATCACTCATATCAAGGAAGAGGTAGTGATTCATATCCATTGCAGATGCACTAAACATTCTCCTTAGCATGCTTTATGAAACACTTCTCCCTTTCTCCTAGCACCTAAATGGATCAAGATGTTTGTTTTGGATGAAGCAGATGAAATGTTGAGCCGTGGATTTAAAGATCAAATTTATGAAATTTTTCAAAAGTTAAGCACAAATATTCAGGTAAAATCAGAATTTAGTTATAACTAAGATGAACAGCTTGTGTTAAGAAATGCAGGATAAGTTACAATGTAGCTGTCAAGTGCTGTATTGTCGTTCCCCCTGCTCAAAGCAAAATGTTTCATACTATCCCTGTCTGCCTTGATTCCCACAGTAGACAGGGACGCTTGGTCTCGTACATTTAATCTGTCTTCACTTACCCATGTTAGATTCATTTCAATATTAATCAATTGATAATCCTATTTAACTATGGTCTCTGCTTTTGAGTGCTCACTGCACAAAGTGCTCTCTTGGATATTGGTGATGGTACTCTCATTTAGGGTTAGTACAGTACCTCTGAATATTGGTGTTTCTTACAATTTTAGAAGGATTTCATCTCAGTTTGTACTGTATCTTTTAGGTTGTATTGCTGTCAGCCACAATGCCAATGGATGTGTTGGAAGTGACCAAAAAGTTCATGAGAGATCCTATACGTATTCTGGTGAAGAAAGAAGAATTGACCCTTGAGGGTATCAAACAATTCTATATTAATGTTGAAAGAGAGGTAGGTGCTAACTTTATTTCCTTTGGCTAGAAGTATTTAGAAGATCTGTCTTTCCACCTTCTTGTTCAAGCACTGTGCTAAAATTACAGAAACCAGGGCTGAGCCTTGGTTTTTGTAGTAATGCTAGCAGAGTACACATAAGAAGAAGAATAAATGTGCACTAGATCCAAAATGACTTGGGTGGACCTCTTTCTTAATGTCCAGTGTCCTATGTCTTAGGATTTGGTGCAATAATCTATGTTGAAACTTGCATGTAATACTTATTTTTCATGTTGTACCTACATAATTCTATATACTGAAATGTTAATTTGATAATGGGTTTTTCTGTAGTTCTTGCCCTGCCATATTAAAATTTTTTTCTTATTCACTAAACAAGTTTAGTTACTACAAATTTAAGTACCTGGCGCTTTTTCCTAAATATATGCAAATTTATTTAGGAATGGAAGCTGGATACTCTCTGTGACTTGTATGAGACACTGACCATTACACAGGCTGTTATTTTCCTGAATACAAGGAGAAAAGTGGATTGGCTTACAGAGAAAATGCATGCGAGAGACTTCACGGTTTCTGCTCTGGTGAGAGTTGATGCTTCATTTTATCTAAGACATCTCATGCTTGTGACCTTGTAGGACTGCTTTAAATACATTAATCTCCGTTTCACTTGTGCAATGATAGACACTTTAATCGGAATCATTCCAACAGATTCAGAAACTGAAGTTCTAAGCATCAAAACTGATGCTGTTTAAAGTGAGTAGCAGGTTAAGTTACAATGTAGCTGTGAAGTGCTGTATTGTCGTTCCCCCTGCTCAAAGCAAAATGTTTCATACTATCCCTGCCTGCCTCGATCCCATAGCAGATGGGGACGCTTGGTCTCATACACATTTAAAATAAGAAATAGATTTTTCTGTTCTGGAATATTGAGATTGTAAAAGTTCTCATTTTTGATTTCTCCAGCATGGTGACATGGACCAGAAGGAACGAGATGTTATCATGAGGGAGTTTAGATCAGGATCAAGCCGTGTCTTGATCACTACTGATTTGTTGGTAACTATCCCAATCATCTTCGCATATGCGCAATGTTCATCAGGTGGCATGTGACCCGAATTCATCACCGAATTTGGTCCACTGGTTGGATCATTAGCTTCCCCAGCTTGGGCCAAGTACTGATGGGAGTGCGATGTGAACACTGATCCATGCCCCCAAACATCTGTTACCTTAATACTGCACCTCCAGTGTTTTAGTTTAGCATGTTCACACTTGCTGCCAAAAGCTTCTTGACTTGGTGAAGGTTACTGTAACCGAACCACTCAAGCTCTTGGAAGAGTAAAGACTACACTCCACTATGGACTACACGGTTGTAGTTCATCACTATAATGTGGTCAACAAAATAAGGAGTAAATTTCTTACTCTAAAACGTATGGGCTTGTATTAAAGAGTTTGTATTGGCTTCTAGGCTCGTGGCATTGATGTGCAACAGGTTTCGTTGGTTATAAATTACGACCTGCCGACCAATCGTGAAAACTACATTCACAGGTTAGTTGCTGCAGTGTTATGTCATTGACTGTTTCTCCTATTTTCACTGCTTCAGACTAAATCATAAGAACTTGCATCCTATTTTCTACATATTTCTATCTGTATAACTTGGACAAACCCACCCACTGCTCTGGGTTGTCTTAGTCCACTCTGGGGGGTGGGAGGGGATTGGAATAGTGTGTATATCCAACCATACCAGGAAGGGTGTACCCATCTAAAATATTGAACACTAAGCACTGACTGGTACAGCTGTTTCCATAACATTTCTGAAATGGGGGAGGGGCAGAGCTTCTTGGTTAGTCAATGAAACACAGCAGTGGGAAAACTTAGATGTCTTAGTCTGTCTTGGCATTGTTGCCTGATACATTCATTGCTGAGGTGTAGTCCAATTGGCATCTGCTGCTGAATTAGTATCTTCTGCAGTATATCTTGTGGAGTCTCAGAAACTGCAAAACATCTTTTCTAATTGCAGTGTTCATGCCAAGTCTAGTTACTGATTTGTCCACCACATCTTACTGCTTTAGGCCATAGCTAATTTTTCCTGGATTGCTGCTGCTGTTCAGTTAGTAGGCTTCCATATTGTTAGCCACTTCAGCTGGGATAGTAAGAATGCATTGACTTCCTGAGAGGTCTAATTGTGCTGTTTTCTGCCTTCATTGTTTATTCTTGGTGGTTCCTCTTACAGTGGGATTCTTTCTTCTGTGGTGGTTTGTTTTTTTGTTTTTCTCCTTTCTGGTAGCAATTTCAGTTTTGTTTCCCTAGCTCTAGTTAAATACATCTAGTGGCTTTGTCCTTAAATGAAGTAAATTGTACTCTGTTACTTGATGTAAAAAAATACAGGAGTCGATAGCAGCAGTTGATGACACAAGATGGTGCTCAGAAACGGCGTTGACCTAATTTAGGACGTGGATTCGTAAGCGGCACACTGTTTGAATAAAGAGCGAGTTGGTATTTATATATTTGTTTTTTCTTTTGTCATGATTATTCGCTTTTTGTCATGTATTTTAGCTTTGCAGAAAAGGTGTTTCACATTGTCCAGTTTTCCATGAAGGAAGGCAGAACTGTGTTGGTGGGCTGTCAACTCACTAAAACTAATGTGGTGGTGTAATCTCTCTTACCTAAAACTTATACAAAAGCAGTGATTTTTAGCTTTATATTGAATCTTGTCTTGGGTTTCCTTGTCAAACTGATAAGTTTTCCCACTGAAAACAGCATCTTAAATACTAAAAATTTGATGTTTTCACAATGAAATAGTAACATTTACTGTTCTGTAATTTACAGAATGTAATTGGAGTACATCTGTTGCTGACTTTTAATATTTATTTTAGCATTCTTGAACATTTACGTGTGCGCTAGGCTGACCAAGCTCTGCCCATGCTTGGGAAATGGATGAGGGTGGCTGGATGTGTAAGTCTCATTGCTAGCCATTCTCAAAGATGCAAGAGTGGGAGGGCTGAAATGATTTTGCACTTCATATCACAACACCAAAAAGAGCTACACTGAAATTATTTTGCAGTCAAAACAGTAATCTTTTTCTCCACTGCTCTCCATAGGTTGGATATTTCTTAAGGTTGGCACTAACAGCTAATTTTTCTTAGCAAAATACCACTTTGACTAGCATCTAGTACTGTAAATAAGGATAAACTGGCCTTTGGCAGATAAGGCCAGAAGGGACCATTGTGATCATCTAGTCTGATGTCCTGTATAATACTGTCCATAAAATGTCTCGCCCTCCTTTAGGAATTGGAATCTTTTAGAAAAACATGTTGTTTTAAATGTCTTCTGTTCTGTGCAGAATTGGACGAGGTGGTCGTTTTGGCAGGAAAGGTGTGGCTATAAACTTTGTTACCGAAGAGGACAAAAGAATTCTTCGGGATATTGAGACTTTCTACAATACTACAGTGGAGGAGATGCCTATGAATGTGGCTGATCTCATTTAATCCCTGGGATGAGAGATGTTTTTGAATGCAGTGCTCGCTGTTGCTGAATAGGCGATTCACAACGTGCATTGTGCTTCTTTCTTTGGGGATATACTGAATCTTGTCTCAATGCTCATAACGGATCCGAAATACAGATTTTTTTTTTGATCAGCGAAGCGACATTTTTGTCGTGAGCTCTTGTGGTGAAAGCCATTGGCTTTATCCACTTTAGGGTTAGACTGTTGGGGTTGGGTGGAAAGTCATGGGGTCTGTACGTTTTTTCTTTCTTAGAAATTTATTTCCTAGTTCAGTAGAAGTGGTTGTATTAGATGTTCTTTATCATTTGATAATTTACTTATGGACTAAAAGATATAAGTGCTGTATAAAGTCAGCCAATTATGTTAAACTAGCATACCTTCCTTTATTGTATGTTTTTTACTTCTACTTTAGATTGAATTGGAAAGGCCTTTAAAAATATATAAACTTTTAATATAGAGTATTCAAATTCATTTTTGTTGATATGTATTTATTCAATAAAATATTTAATTAGTGGTAAGTGTGATCTGGACCCTGTTAAGCCCCAGCAAGCAAGCAATCATACTATTGTCTTAGTTAGGGTTAAACCCAGTAAAATTGCCATATTGCACATGTCTTAATGAAGTTTGAATGTTCAATAAAAAAAACTTCTATATTCACTTTTACACTTTAAAAGTTGTTTTTGACTGAAAGTGTCTTTCATTGAGTGGAGGTAATGTTTCATTTATCACTTGCTAGTAAAGAAGTGAAACTACAGCTTTACCAATAGCTCATGAGCAGTTAAGCCAATAACTAGCCTGCTAACTGCATGGGGCAGGCAGAAGGGAAAGCTTAGGACTTATCTACAGGCAATTTCTACATTATGCTAAATAGCTTTTAGTCTCAGCTCTATTACAAGCTATAGAAATCTGTTACCTGTAGGGCTTTGCGCATGTGCAGCTACAATGTAAAACAGGTACTAAACAACCTAGTCTAGGCAAGTTCTTGTGGTTTTTAACCTTTTACTCATAGACCTCTAAAAAATTGCAAATGGAAGTGCAGACCCCTTTGGATATCTTAAATGTAGTCTGGCCCCCAGGTTGTAAATGGGTCTATGGCAGTGGTTCCCAAACTTCAACCATGTGTGAACCCCTTTCACTAAAATGTCAAGTCTTGCAAACCCCCTCCTAAAAATATTTCCAGGGATTTTCACTGCTTTTATAATTTATACTCAGATAAAGGAGATCTGGGAAATATAAAACTTGTTTTTGAAGGCATATTACATACTATTTATCATTACAGTATTTTTATTACACTATGAAAATGGTGAGACTCTTCCAATATCTCACTTTTGTAGCTTGTATCACTTTGAATAAGCCTGTTATAAGACAAGGCTCCTGTGTTTCATCAAGGCGTATTAGATGTGAAACATGAAGGTATATAAGAAGCTGACTCAGTTCCTCCTACACAAGCATTCAGGTCTTGAGCAGTCCAGGCAAACAATGCACATAACAAAGCTTAAACTTTTTCATAATTTAAAACAATACTAGCTGCCTAGTTAATTTTAAAAACAGCAAAAAATACCCACCTCCCTTTCCATGTCTTATAAGGAGTCTTGAAGTTTAAATCCTCAGTGTGATAGATCTGCTTAGCATGTGGAAGTCCACTGGGGTCCCTAGGGATAGCTCTGACCACCATTAGGGAATTTTTTTTCTGAGAACCCCTGTAACATTTCACAAACCCCAGTTTGGGAACCACTGGTCTATGGTAAAGACAACCTTTGGTTGTGATGGGGTTGCCAGGGCTGGTGTTAAATTTGCTGGGCCCAAAGCTTGAGGGCTGACAGGGTTCAGGATTAGAAGTGGCAGCTGGGCATGGGCTTCAGTCCCCACACATGTCTTACATGAATGTTGCTTTAAGAGGCATATTGACTAAAACTAGCACTGTTACTCTTAACTCATTCTTACAACTGCTTGAGCAGTCAGTAAGCAAGAAGGTAATAGTAATCACAACCCTATTCCTTCCTGCTGCATGGATAGTGACAATTTCTAGTCAATTTTTTTATGAAAACCATAAATGTGTTAGGATAAGTACAGGACCATGCCAATCTGTGGAATTGGGGTTTGTTACAGCCTCAAGTCCCCTCAAAAAGCTGTGGGCTGCTTCTGGTTGAACTTGTGACTTACTCTCCAACTGCTAGTAGAAGCAGGGAGTAACATAGGCACCTTGGCTATAGAACTCTTCAGGCAAGGGGAAAGCATACAGCAAGGTGAGAAGCTGCAGACCCAGGCATGTGGACATGAAACTTGCAAGTGTTGCAGTGATTAGCTGCTAGCTTTAACCCTCTCCAACACTCAGTTTTACTCCCCCAGTATAAGCCACACCAAAAACAAGTCAACTAACAGTTGCTACTATCACATTGTTTATGCTGCTTGTCATACCCCTTTCTGTTCTCATGTATAAGCTCTTCAGGGTCTAGGGCCCCATTCTTTATTATATTGCCACCCTGGAATAGCCCAGTTTGTCTTGCTAGAGATCTACCATCCTTTAGCCATAATTTAAATAGCTACTTAAGAATTATAATTTCCTATTCTCATCTTTACACTCACTGTTTGAGGTGTTCTCATTTAGGCTTTATTAGCCAAAATACCCTGAAGAGAATGAGGCAGTAACTTATTGGACCAACTTCTGTTAGTGAGTCAAGCTTTTGATCTTACAGAGACCCCAGACCTGCAGAAGAGCTCTGTAACCTCACCAGAAAAAAAGAACAGGAGTACTTGTGGCACCTTAGAGACTAACAAATTTATTAGAGCATAAGCTTTCGTGGACTACAGCCCACTTCTTCGGATGCATATAGAATGGAACATATATTGAGGAGATATATATACACACATACAGAGAGCATAAACAGGTGGGAGTTGTCTTACAAACTCTGAGACTCCCACCTGTTGCATCCGAAGAAGTGGGCTGTAGTCCACGAAAGCTTATGCTCTAATAAATTTGTTAGTCTCTAAGGTGCCACAAGTACTCCTGTTCTTCTTTTTGCGGATACAGACTAACACGGCTGCTACTCTGAAACTCACCAGAAAAGTTGATCCAATAAGATTTTACCTCATCCTGCATTGTCTCAACCATCCTGGGACCAGCACAGCTAAAACACTGTATATGATTCTTTGACCATGGGGTGACATTCCAAGGCTCCACTTAATGAAAAGAGGGAAGAGCATCTTTGCAAGCAGGATGGCTAACCTCGTGAGGAGGGCTTTAAACTAGGTTCACCAGGGGACAGAGATCAAAGCCCTAAGGTAAGTGGGATGCCAAGAGGAAGCATGAGCAGGAGCGCACAAGAGGGGAGGACTCCTGCCTCACACTGGGAAAGTAGGACAATCAGCAAGTTATCAAATGTCTCTACACCACTGCAAGAAGCCTGGGAAACACGCAGGGAGAACTGGAAGTCCTGGCACAGTCAAGGAATTATGTGATTGGAATAACAGACCTGATTGAATAAATCACATGACTAGAGTACTGTCATGGATGGATATAAACTGTTCAGGCAGGGCAGACAAAGTGGAGGAGTTGCACTGTATGTAAGAGAGCAGGGTGACTGCTCAGAGCTCCAGTATGAAACTGCAGAAAAACCTGAGAGTCTTTGGATAAAGTTGAGAAGTGTGAGCAACAAGGGTGATGTTGTAGTGGGAGTCTGCTATAGATCACCAGACCAGGGGGATGAGGTGAACAAGGCTTTCTTCCAGAAACTAACAGAAGTTACTAGATCACAAGCCCTGGTTCTCCTGGGGGACTTCAATCACCCTGATATCTGCTGGGAGAGCAATACAGTAGTGCACACACAATCCAGGCAGTTTTTGGAAAGTGTAGGGAACAATTTCCTGGTGCAAGTGCTAGAGGAACCAACTAGGGGCAGAGCTCTTCTTGACCTGCTGCTCACAAACAGGGAAGAATTAGTAGGGGAAGCAAAAGTGGATGGGAACCTGGGAGGTAGTGACCATGAGATGGTCGAGTTCAGGATCCTGACACAAGGAAGAAAGGAGAGCAGCAAAATACAGATCCTAGACTTCAGAAAAGCAGACTGACTCCCTCAGGGACCAGATGGGCAGGATCCCCTGGGAGAATAACATGAAGGGCAAAGGGGTCCAGGAGAGCTGGCTGTATTTTAAAGAATCCTTATTGAGGTTGCAGGAACAAACCATCCCAATGTGTAGAAAGAATAGTAAATATGGCAGGCAATCAGCTTGGCTTAACAGTGAAATCCTTGCTGATCTTAAACACAAAAAAGAAGCTTTCAAGAAGTGGAAGATTGGATAAATGACCGGGGAGGAATATAAAAATATTGCTCAGGCATGCAGGAGTGAAATCAGGAAGGCCAAATCACACTTGGAGTTGCAGCTAGTAAGAGATGTTAAGAGTAACAAGAAGGGTTTCTTCAGGTATGTTAGCAACAAGAAGGAAGTCAAGGAAAGTGTGGGCCCCTTACTGAATGAGGGAGGCAACCTAGTGACAGAGGATGTGGAAAAAGCTAATGTACTCAATGCTTTTTTTGCCTCGGTCTTCACAAATAAGGTCAGCTCCCAGACTACTCTACTGGGCAATACAGCACGGGGAGGAGGTGACCAGCCCTCTGTGGAGAAAGAAGTAGTTCAGGACTATTTAGGAAAGCTGGACGAGCACAAGTCCATGGGGCCAGATGCGTTGCATCCAAGAGTGTTAAAGGAATTAGTGGATGTGATTGCAGAGCCATTGGCCATTATCTTTGAAAACTTATGGCGATCGGGGGAGGTCCCAGATGACTGGAAAAAGGCTAATGTAGTGCCCATCTTTAAAAAAGGGAAGGAGGATGATTCAGGGAACTACAGGCCAGTCAGCCTCACCTCAGTCCCTGGAAAAATCATGGAGCAGGTCCTCAAGGAATCAATTCTGATGCACTTAGAGGAGAGGAAAGTGATCAGGAACAGTCAGCATGGATTCACCAAGGGCAAGTCATACCTGACTAACCTAACTGCCTTCTATGATGAGATAACTGGGTCTGTGGATGAGGGGAAAGCAGTGGATGTTATTCTTTGACTTTAACAAAGCTTTTGATACAGTCTCCCACAGTATTCTTGCCAGCAAGTTAAAGAAGTATGGGCTGGATGAATGGACTTTAAGGTGGATAGAAAGCTGGCTAGATCGTCGGGCTCAATGGGTAGTAATCAATGGCTCCATGTCTAGTTGGCAGCTGGTATCAAGTGGAGTGCCACAAGAGTCTGACCTGGGGCCGGTTTTGTTCAATATCTTCATTAATGATCTGGAGGATGGCGTGGACTGCACCCTCAACAAGTTTGCAGATGACATTAAACTGGGAGGAGTGGTAGGTATGCTGGAGGGTAGGGATAGGATACAGGGGGACCTAGACAAATTAGAGGATTGGACCAAAAGAAATCTGATGAGGTTCAACAAGGACAAGTGCAGAATCCTGCACTTAGGACGGAAGAATCCCATGCATTGCTACAGACCGAATGGCTAGGCAGCAGTTCTGCAGAAAAGGACCTAGGGGTTACAGTGGATGAGAAGCTGGATATGAGCCAACAGTATGCCCTTGTTGCCAAGAAGGCTAACAGCATTTTGGGCTGCATAAGTAGGGGCATTGCCAGCAGATCGAGGGACGTGATCATTCCCCTCTATTTGGCATTGGTGAGGCCTCATCTGGAGTATTGCGTCCAGTTTTTGGCCCCACACTACAAGAAGGATGTGGAAAAATTGGAAAGAGTCCAGCAGAGGGCAACAAAAAATGATTAGAGGGCTGGAGCACATGACTTATGAGGAGAGGCTGAGGGAACTGGGATTGTTTAATCTGCAGAAGAGAAGAATGAGGGGGGATTTGATAGCTGCTTTCAACTACCTGAAAGAGGGTTCCAAAGAGGATGGACCTAGACTATTCTCAGTGGTAGCAGATGACAGAACAAGAAATAATGGTCTCAAGTTGCAGTGGGGAAGGTCTAGGTTGGATATTAGGAAAAACTTTTTCACCAGGAGGGTGGTGAAGCACTGGAATGGGTTACCTAGGGAGGTGGTGGAATCTCCTTCCTTAGGAGTTTTTAAGGTCAGGCTTGATGAAGCCCTGGCTGGGATGATTTAGGTGGGGATTGGTTCTGCTTTGAGCAGGGGGTTGGAGTAGATGATCTCCTGAGATCCTTTCCAACCCTGATATTCTATGATGACTGAAGACAATTAGGCTCTTATTTTAAGCTTCTAGTTTACCCTATCTGACTGACTCCTGAAATCAAAATATGGAGGGATTCTACATGTAAAAGTAGTGTAGCGATGAAATTTTACTCTCAACATTGAAAATAGTCTGAGGTTGGAAGGTTTTATGGGAGCCAGACATTTCTGAAAATCCTAGTAGGCACCTAGCTGCATCTTTAGGTACTGACATACTTTTAAATATCCAGCCCATACTCCACCAGAATTAATTTTGTACACTATTGAAAGACTTAAGTTTACACCCCAATGCACTTGCTAGGTACACTTAAGGAAAAGCTTTCATTTGATTTTTTTAAAAAGGGTATTCGTATAGACCAGAAGTTCTCAAACTGTGGTCCGTGGACCACCAGTGGTCCATGAGTAGGGTTACCAGATTGCAACTGTGAAAGAACGGGACACGGGGTGGGGGGAAGGTAATAGGCACCTATATTAAAAAAAAGTCCCCAAAACAGGACTGTCCCTTTAAAAACAGGACATCTGGTCACCCTATCCATGAGCTCCATTCAGGTGGTCTGCAGATAGTTCCCTCTAAGGTGCACACTTGGGCAGCTGCACACAAAAGAATGAAGGGCCACCCACCTAATTAGTGGAGCCGCTCAGGTGTGAGGTGGTGGCCTGGGAAGGGGCAGTGGGGTGAGAAGACAGGGTGGGGGGAATTTGGGATGTGCAGGGCTGCAGCAGCCAGAAAAAGATGCAACTTTCCCTGGCAGCCACAGCCCTTAAGCTGGGGGGAGATCCCCCCACCCCCTCCTTCCCAGCCTCAGCTCTGTGGAAGGGGAAAAACCCCCCTCCTTCCCAACCCCAGCGCTGCTGCAGCAGGGGAGAGAAGGCACATCCATCCCATTAGAAATGGCAGACTACAGATATTAAAATATGAGTTGTGTGCCTTTAATTTTTTTTTAATATAGTACCTTTATCCAAAGCGCTTTTCAAGAGTTAGCTAATGGCACAAAACATTTGGAAAGATCATGAAGTGGTCCACCAAGACCCTCAGCAATTTTCAAGTAGTCCACAAAATAGTTTGAGAACCACGGGGGGGTGTGTGTGTGTGTGTGTGTGTGTATATATATATATATATACACATATACACACACACACATATATATATGGTACTTTTGGGTAGCCTCAAATTAAACACGTAACAAAGAAGCATGTAAGGAGTTCATGAGGGTTAGAGATTTTAATATTAAAAGTATTTTACACACGAAAATGTATAATTTCACCCCACAGAGTTATGTTTTCAAGTGTTAGGTCTCTCTTCAACTCTATTAAAGGGGCATCTACTCCTTCCCTCAGGGTGCAGGGTTTACACACCCATATACAACACATTTGTTTAAAAAAATTAAAGGGGGCAGTTGTCTTCTCAATACAGGTTAAAACTAAACATTGTATTTAAGACTTTCATTTCTGTCACTATTGGTAAACAGTTTAAGTAACATTTAAGGAGTTTGCATAGTGGGGTGTCAAACCAGCACCCCATCAGTCAAGTGTATAATGAAGTGACTGATGTAATTAATACCCTACAGCATCTTTAGCTGCTATAAGGAGTTAGAAATCTGCACTTTGATGTACTATCTTCCAAACACTGTACAAACACTCCACACACCATATTTTGAAAGGTTTTTTTTTTAATTTCCAAGACCCCCACCACTATGAAATGACAGCAAGTACTTGAGCTCAGTTAGTGGCATCCAGCCCCTGCTCCTTCTTCATCCAACTGTTTCTTTCAAGCCCTCTGAATTGTGAGGTGTAGCTACAAGTGTGAAGCATTGATTATGTCAAAATAGCAAGTGTTCAGTTCCTAGAATGAGTTTTTCAGTTGTTTGGCAGTCTATTATTACAAAACCACAAAAATAAATGTACAGATTGATTTATTGATGTTACTGCTCTCTCAAAACAGCAATCTGAAGATCAGAACTGAGAAATTCAGCTGGCACAATTTCTCCCTGAAGAACTAGCCATTCTGAGTTAGCTGCTGCATCACAACGGCACAGAGACTGATCAATTGCAAGTACTCATCTGCACCATCTGTCAAGCATTTGTCTACCTCCTGCAAATAGAGACACAAGTTATAAACAATCCCTTTAAAATTGGACAGAGGTTTTCAGTGCTTTGACACTAAGTTCGGAGAGGTAGTAGCTATGCAAAAAGTCAGATAAGTTTTCCCACTGAGAACTGGCATTTCTACTGAGATTCATGAATGTGAAAATTTGTAGCTTGAAGTAGAGCTGCACCTGTGTTTCCTGCACTATCCCATCATGTACGCAACAGTGGGCAGACAGAGGAAGTGGGCATTCACCCACCAAAGCTTATGCTCCAATACATCTGTTAGTCTTAAAGGTGCCACAGGACCCTCTGTTGCTTTTTACAGATCCAGACTAACACGGCTACCCATCTGATACTCTAAAAGTTAATTTTCTCAACACTACTGATAATTTGTAAAGGTTTGAGGTCTGTGGTGGAAGATGCCAAGAACCTCAGCACTTTTTCTCCCTCTTACAGCAAAGAGCTTTTTAAAAAGTTAACAAAAAGGCCCTTACTACAACTCAAATTCAGATTCTGGGGTTCCCATTAACAGTCCCCACACCGCCACAGGCCATCATCAACTGTAGCAAGGGGAACACAGAACTTTGAACCAGTGTTCCCTCTAATTTTCCCACACGTGTGGAATGAATTTTGTTATGTGCACCAATTTTCTTATGATACATCACCTCCATATTGATGCACATAAAATTCATGTGGTGGGGGTGGGGCCGAGGGGTTTGGAGTGTGGAAGGGGGCTCAGGGCTGGGGCAGAGGGTTGGGGTGCATGGGTGTGGGCTCTGGGGTGGGGCCAGGGATGAGGGGTTTGGGGTTTAGGCTGCCCTGGGGCTACAGTGGAGAGACAACTCCCCCCCAGCTCTCTCTCCCTGCAACAGCACCTGGGCTGGTGGGGAGAGCTGGGGCTGCAGGATAGGTGCCCTTTCCCCAGCAGGTCCAGGCCAGGGCTGATTTGGGGCCAGGGGAGGGGCATCCCTCCCCCAGCCGCGGCAAGTCCCGGCCAGGCGGGTTCCCTGAACACCTGCATGGCACTCAATAGGCTGCTGCACGGCCACGAACCCATGCAGGGCTCCCTGTTAGGCAAGAGAGCAAGCCACAACTTAGGTAGTTTCTGGGGAACTGACATAGGAGTTAATCAACCCAAGGGAAGAGGCATTCGGTCCAAATCAACAGAAAGTTTAAAAGATATCCTTTACCTTGGTCTCTTCTCATTTATCTACTGTAGAGAGATCTCTCTATTTGGGGATTTCTCAAGAGGTATATTTGAAGAAATGATTAGCTCAATATTTGTCTCATGAGAAGGAGTTTAGCCTTTTTATAATCAAGAAGGGGCACAAGATCTCAAGTTGCCATAACACAGGAAAGTCTCCTGTTCATTTACATTCCTATAGAGATGGCTACTTAACTTGCACATTTATGTCCTCTCAATGCGTCTAAACACCCCAAACTTCTTAGGGAAATGTACCAATTTGACCAAATTAAGAATTCATTGACATCAACCAGCACCTCAACTCCTTTTCAGCCTAATGCAATTTGGTAAGCTCCAGGCTGACAGTATACATGTAGAACATGATACTGAATGAGACGCAAACAGCTGTGGTGCACACAGGATCAACCCAGAGTGAAGTAGTTTTGGGGATGGGCGGGGGAAAGGAAGCATGGGTAGAAGTACCAGTCCTAGCTAACTGCTGCACTAATAGATGAAATCAAGTTCATGGAGACTTACAGCAAGTTTCTCGGCAATAATAGATTTCTGCTTGTCAGTGAGATCCTCTCTCTCAACAATATCATCATGAAGCTGGTTTACAAGCTGGGCAGCAGCATACCCTTCATTTATCAGATTCTGTAACGGGAAAAGAGGAATGGAAACAAGGCAGCATTAGTCTGAATTGAAAGCTTTTAAGTAGTAGTAGTAGACGACATGAGGGTGGGGACGAGTATCATTTAAAGTGACACTATCAAATCATTAAGACCACTTCCAAGCTGTGAAGTCTATTAAGGAGAGGCATAATAAAGAGAAAAGGGGACCCCCTCCCCTGTCATACTCCTGCTATTCCTATGACACACCCTCCCTCGATCATGGACTGCCTAGTGATGGGGCCCCCTTTAAATGTGACTTCTACCTCAAAGGGCTGAGGAACTAAAATCTACTTTAAAAATACATGACCTAGCAGAGTGAGATTTATTTTTTATCTTAACCTATATACAGATAGTTTGTTTTTCTTCTAGTGAAGTGTATTCTAGTGCATTCACTGCAGTTTGCCAGCTAGGCTTACCCATAGCGTTCCATAGAGAAAATGAAACACTGAAGGTACTCTCCATAGATTAGACATTTACACCAGCAATTCTTGCGGTACACACTAAATACTATTTCTAGAAGATACGAATGGGATAGTGATGTCTAAAAAGTGTTTGTGGCAATCAGCAGAAGATGAATTTGCTGAAATCATACATTTCAGAATGGCCATACTGGGTCAGACCAAAGGTCCATCTAGCCCAGTATCCTGTCTTCCAACAGTGGCCAACACCAGCTGCTTCAAAGGGAATGAACAGAACAAGTAATCTATCCCCTGTCGCCCATTTCCAGCTTCTGGTAAACAAAGGCTAGGGACACTTCAGACCATTACCCTTTTTGGGTACACAATCTTCAGCAGACAGTGGTCTCACAGGAGATCCAAGAAGAGCTGAGTTTGCCTCACAAAAATTCTTATTCTCCACAACTGAGCAGGACACCTTCATATATTGTCAGTTTAACTCTGGAGAAGTCCATAGTCAAGTTAGCAGGGAAAGATTTCTTGTCACTTTTTTAAAGTGCTCTACTTCAGATCAAGGCTTAGGTCACTGGACTGACTAATGTCAGGAAGCTTGTATTACATTTGCACCATAATTGGCCTCAGCAAATAGTCTTCAATTTCAACCTGCTAACAGGAGTGCTTTTATTAAAGTTTATCCCCTACAGCTAGCTCAGAGCCAACAGCACATCATTTTAAAACCAAAACCCCACACTTAAATTGTTTTGAATTCACACTACAGAATGAGAGAAAACATGTGAGCAACCCTACCTTAACTACAGTTTCCAGTTTTTCAAAAGAGCCACTTTGACAGGCAGATAGCAGACCATCAATTGTTTCCTTAGGGACAACCTACAACAGAAGTGACAAATACAAAGCATGCACATACTGTCCAGGTCTCTGGGTGCATTTACAGCTTAAAAAGTTTAAAAGTTAACAGCTGACTAAGCCATGACCCAAGGTCACCACCAGAACAGTAAGTAGAGACTCAAAACAATGCTACAGCTAGTTACCAGAACGGTCCTTACATAGATAAAATATTTCCCCACCCCCACCAGCATCTCTCAGGCAAAGGTTGAGCAAACAAATAGGTTTGATATTAAGATCATATGAAATGGGGATAAGTATGCATTGATATTAGTATTTTGTTGTTGATATTTTAGTGTGACTACGTGGAGCACTTATTAACAGATGGATCAGTCTTTATACATTTTTCTAGGGTCCTATGGTCTAGCAGAACAGCAAATTAGTTTCTACCATGTTAATCAGCATGGATGTGTGAAAACAAGCAATTAAAATTAGCCTGAAGCAACCAGATGATCAATCAGCAAATCAGAAGAGAGGAGAACTGTTACAACAGATTAAGTCATTTAACTCAGAAAGCACTGTTAGCTTTTCCTTTGGACACATTATTCCTGCAGACTGAAACTGCACACTTTTCTTCACTAATGGAATTTCTTTGGAAGTCTCCAGTACTAGTCTGCAACAGTAACATATGAACAAGATCTTAAATATATTACTTAGATGCAAATTAGGTTCCTCTGATTTTTAGCAGATTATGTTGAAACTGAAGCTTTATGCTTACAGGAGCACAAACATTAATTGGAGGGTTTTCCCCTATCATCCATTTCAACTGGCTGTTATTTTGAAAGTGGAAGTTGAAAGTGAAAGTTCAGCCATTTTTGCATAGCTGGAGATACAAAAAACTAATTATCTTCTATGAAGTTGACCGGAGGGAAAAAAAAGATTTATTTAAACATGACTTGAAAAACATGCACAGAAAGCAGTTCTGTTCCCTTCCTCTCAAAAGGACAAAAATGCATGGCTCCAGAAGGGCTAGTGAAATTGTGCTAGGAGGGTAGCACATATAACACAAATACTAAGTGTCCAATATGAATATCTCAGCTCCTCTCTGCTCTTATTCTAAGATTCCTTGCTTGAGGAGATGTGTCATTTTGCCATAGCAACACTTTCATACTGAAATTTAAGTAAGCTGGTCTTCCCTCAAGTTTCTACTGTTCCTGTCAGCATTACCTAGCTAGTTATCCTAGAGAAATAAATTGCTACAGAGCAAAAGCCACACAGGTACTTACAGGGACACTGTCAGCTTGTGTAAGTTAAACAAGAACTAGAATGGTTCTTTGAGCCATTCCCCTGCAGTATTTCCAAACCAAACTTTGCAGCACTGTGCTACTGCATGAGAACCTGAAAGTGCAATTATTAGTTCAAATGCCCAACCTAAATGATGCGCAAAAAATAAAGTGCATAATTGATTAAAGTAATTTGTATTTAAAAAATTCAGTTTTAATAATCTAAAGGTAATAATCTAACACTTAAGTGAAAAATACTTAATTTTCTGTTTGCACAATATCCCTGAAGTTACCACTAAATGCAGGTACTTGTCATTTGACAACTGTAGACTAAGAATTTTGCAACATTCTTCATAATTAAATTAATTTTGCATATTAAGTGTAGAATCTTATGTAAGGGACAAACAAGAGTAAAATCAATTACTGAAATCAACAAGTTTACATGGTCAGAAAAGTGACTATAACCACACTGTCACAGGAAAAACTAAACAAAACCATGTATCATTATGATAGCCTACCCCTGCAATTTCGGTGACAACCTTCTCTGTGATCTCTTTCCCACCTGTTAATCGAGTAGCACTTTGAAGAAATGTGATTGCTTTTCTTAAGTCTCCTTCTGACACTTGAACAAGACAAGACATTGCCTGAGGAATAGTGAGAAAAGTGACAAATTATATTTTAATTGTTAGTTAAAAATCAAGTACACTTTGTGGGCAAAAGTGATTAAAAATATCATGTGACGCCCAGGGCTGCAGACGGAAAGTAGTATGCAGGAAGTCACAAAGCAACCTTTAACATTTCATATAAATATCAGATGTATGTGATACAGCTTCTAATATAAATGCAGTGTAACAAAGATGCACTGTGGGATTGATCCTGCACTTCGCACGTAAGGTAAGCAGAATGCTGTGTCTACAAGCTCACAGTAGAAAGCAATCAGGAAAACCTGATCTTGTATTAATGAATAGAGGGCTGAGCACCCTGCAAGTTACTCCTGTCTTTGTAGCTGAAGTGAGGCCAAAGAGGGAAATGGACAATTAAACACATGGTAGGGATTATGCTTAACACATGTCTCAGACTAGTCTCTCTCCCATGCCCTATCCCCTTTTTAACCATCTGTCTCTCAAGTTAAGAGAGCTGCTGCACAAGAGAACTGAATTTTCCACTCAGTGCAAAGAATTATACCTAATGCTTACTCCTGGGCACAACAGTAAGGTTTAGTCTTCACTTGCATTTGTTGGAGCATATTCCCTGCTGCACACACTCCCCCAGACTAGTCAAATCAAATCCAGTATCTATTCCAGACATATGTTCACCTTAACCAACATTTGCCACAATACCAGGATGTAACAAGCATGACATCAGCTGGCTGTAGAGTCAGCTTGAGCAGAAAACCAGTGTTAAGGAAAGAGTGCTCATTATACCAGGTAATTTGTTCTTGATATTCTAAAACTATAGTTCTGCATGAATTTAAGTGAATTCGGAGGGTTTTCATTTTGAAGCAAATTTACGAAGGTTTCTAAACCAAGTATAGTGGAGCTATAGGTCAGATAAGAGTAGTAGTAATTCTTTGGATGTTACCTATGTTAGCTAGTATAAAAAATTCACATGGGAAACACAAAGCTTGAATAGTCAGAAGTGAAATCCAGGATGTATTCATCAATACGCATTCATCCTGTATTTTCTATTTAAAATTAACACAACAACTTCATATTGATATTGTGACCATTTTAAGTTGTAACATGGCTTCACTTTAGTGGACTGAGCATAGAGCCAGAAACTCAGACTGTTCTAATCCTTGTTCTGACAGACTTTTCTCTGGCCTTGGTCATTGAAACTGTTACCCCATGTGTGTAGTTAGGATAATACTAAAATTAGCTCATGTACTATGTTTAGTAATAGCTATAACCAAGCAGAACGGGCATGGGTAGTGCCTATTTAATCCTTTCACTGCAATGTAATTATGCACTCAATAAAGCAATGAATCTATACAGTGACCATAAAGCTACCTCATTGCTAACTTTCACATTTTCCTTTTCAGAAACAGCCCATAGTCTCTGCTGTTGGATTTTATCAGTCAGGGGCTTGAAACGGAATTTGGAGCATCGAGATGTTAAGGGTTCAATTATCCTAGAAGAAAGGAGGAAGGAAAAAATATTGATGAGTCTGTGCAGAGAACTCCTCAGGAATCTATCAGCTTAGATTACTACAGCAGTAAAGCAAAATAGAGTTTCAAATTACAACACCTTAGTGATAAAAAATGAATTACAGATTAAACCCTTCAGATTTGTTAGATCTTGTATTTCCACAGCTGGAGAGCTAACTCCTCTCAAACTACAAGTTAAATAGAAAGGTTTGCAGTAGTAGAGACAAAACTTGGGAAGGCAAAGAAAACCACACAAACCTGCTGATGTAATTACAAATAAGGCAGAAGCGTGTAGTTTTAGATTCTTTCTCCATAGTGCGTCTCAAGGCTGCCTGAGCGGCTGAAGTCATGGAGTCTGCTTCATCCAGGATCACAATCTTAAAAGGAGGACAAACCTTACCACTAAAAAAATAAATGCCCATCATCCAATTAAAACGGAGTTCATTGTTTTCAAGTATAACGTGCATTAATATTTAAAAGTCAAAGCTTGTTGCACAGTACTACCACTATCGATAGGTAATATTAGACGAGCAGATGTAAAGTGGTATGTATTACCTTTCGCTTATCTACCATTTGCCAAAGGACTAGCAGTTATAAGGAGGGGCAATTAATATTTTCACAAATACTTTCTGATCTCCAAGCCTGACACTTGAGAACACTGCAAGATTCCTCTGCTGAAATTCTTATTCATGCTTTCAATTGCTTCCTATAATAGTTTATGCAATTCCTTCTTATGCAGGCTTCCTTAATCCCTATGGGAATCTTCTAAAATTTACAGATTACAATGGCAGGCTTATCTCAGTACATGATATGGGATGATTTCTCCTTCCAGCTAGTCTTGGGCTTCTGTTACCTCTAGTTACTCACACACTCTGGGGCTGGGGAGAGGCGGGAGCAGAAGAATCTCCTTAACTAATTATCAACTGACAGATTTTGTCTGAGATACATCGTGATTAAAAAAATCACAAACTATAAAATTTGTTCCTACACTAGTTATTCACTCATTCAACATTTGCTGTCACATACACTGAATTACCAAATCTACAAGTTTTTTTGGAATTGCATCCACTCTCCATACAAATTCTCCCCAGTGACTTTACGGCAAGTTGCACATGGGTATCAAGGGGAAGACCCTTTGGCCTGCAGTTTTGCTCTAATTTCAGTTATTCTATAGTGACTCAAAGCTTAAGTCTGCAATTAAAATTAACCTAAATAAATCTGACACTTCATTGAGAAATACAATCCATCAGATAGTTGGCTTTAATCTCTTGCTTACTCTGAACGACTTCCAGACACAGTTAGCTGAGCAAATGTCTTCACTTTCTCTCGAATCACTTGTATTCCACGTTCATCAGAAGCATTTAACTCAAGAACTCTCTGTCGGAACAATTCGGGTCTGTGAAGAGTTCAAAACATGTTGCATGAGCCGGTAACTCTTGTAATACCTTATTAACAAGCAAGTGACTCGATTACAGTCTCTAAGCATCTACATGGGGAATATTTAATAATAGGCTCTTCAATCCAGCAAAGAAAGGTATAACACAATCTAATGGCTGGAAGTTGAAGCAAGACAAATTCAGACTGGAAATAAGGTAAATATTTTTAATGGTGAGAGTAATTAATCACTGAAAATTTACCAAGGGTTGTGGTGGATTCTCCATCACTGACAAGTTTAAAATTAAGATTGGATGTTCTTCTAAAAAGTATGCTCTAACAATTATTTTGGGGAAGAAGTTCTATGGACTGTGTTACCCAGGTCAGACTAGATGATCACAGTGGTCTCTTCTGGCATTAGAATCTACAAGTTCCCCGGTAATCATTCAGGTTTGTGAGGATTTTAAACTGTAGTAGCATTCTTATTAATGCTGCTTTACAGTAACTCTCTTGCTAACAGCAGAGTATATGTTAAGAGTTCATTAAAATTCTGGTCCTGCAAAGGTCTAGAATTCCATAATCTAGTTTATACCGAGGGCTTCTGGTTTTCAGTTTTAACACACACCAATAAACTCCCCCCCCCCCTACAAAAAATGAAATCTGTGTTTACACAGTAAACACCAAAAAGTATCTGAAATGGTCACTTGTATATAAGGTCTCATCTACATGCAGCATTAATGAGGACTGGGGTTGTGATTTCTAAAGCACACTAATATGTTGTGCATTAATTGGTCTGTGTAGACCCTGCTGGTGCGCACTAAAGGTTCCCTAGTGTGCTTCAAAATAACAGTGTTTGAAACAGTAATACGTTAAAGCGCACTAGGAATCATTACAAAGATTGTTTGTTACAGAATATACAAAGAGCCCCAAAAATCTGTGCTTTCCGGACATCTACATAAAACTCAAATTGCTAATAAACCCCAAAAATCTGAAAACAGAAGCCCTATTTATACCAAGAACCTTGTCCCCTAGACTATGGAAAAACTGAAACATGAAGTCACACTGCTGCTCCAGGCAAAAACATTGAACGAGCATTCAAGGTCAAGGACACTTGATTTTTCGGTGCTATGTCTATTTGCACAAATACTCTGTAAATCAAATTGTACAGTAACTTGTAAAATCCTCTGTTGCAGCCATCAGTGCTCTGCAGCTGTCATGCTTCCAGGAGCTATGCTGCTAGAAGATTTAATTTGATACAGAAAGTGCAGCTAAAACGGGACATCAGTCACAGCAGGCCACTTTAGCCAAGAAAGATTAACAGTTGTAAGGTTCCAGAACCTGAAACATCTATGCTTCAGAAAGAGTTTGAATACTAATTAGGAGTTTTCTTCCTAGTGTTAGCTTAGATTATTGATAGTTCTTTCTCCTCCTACACCGTGGAATTTGGATAAGTAAAAAGAAGAACAAAAGATGCTATTTAACTCACACAAGAATTCAACTACACCTCTACCCCGATATAACCCGACCCGATATAACACAAATTCTGATACAACGCGGTAAAGCAGTGCTCCGGGGGGGGGGCGGGGTTGCGCACTCTGGTGGATCAAAGCAAGTTCGATATAACGCGGTAAGATTTTTTGGCTCCCGAGGACAGCGTTATATTGAAGTAGAGGTGTAGTTAAGATTCCTGTGGCATTAGATTTGAACGCAGGTCAGACAAGCCTCTTATTTTAGTTATAATCCTTTAAAAAAAAATCATCTAATCACACAAAAGCCACAAAAAGGAATCAATTAACGTACACAGGATTTAAGGAAAAAGAACATGCCACATTATCTGCTGTATCACAAGTTTTTAAAAAAATGTTCAAAGGCAATTACCCGCCTCCTCTTCCCCACCCTCAGATCTTTCTCATAGTCACCCCATTAAGAGTTTAGCTCAATAAAAGTTTCACAACACCCTATGAGATAGGGAAGGTGGGGTGGGGTGGGGAAGAGAAGGCAAGGCAACTGTGGTCCAGTGACTGGGAATCAGTAGACGTGGGTTCTATTTCTACCTCAGACTCCCAGGCAAGCCACAACCTCCACCTTAGTTTCCCCAGCTGTACAATGGCAAGAACAACAACATTTATCCATTTTTGTTAAGTGCATTGAGATCTACAGATTAGAACTTGTAGTGCATTTTAATACTAAGGATTTCTGTTTTTACCTGTGTGTAAACATTAAAAAAAAAAAACAATCTTCAGTTTCACTAGGGTTTATACAGAATGTTAAATCAGAAAACAATAAAATGAAAAAGCCACATAGGTTCACCATTGTTAAAGGGGCATGGTTGCATGATTTGAATCACCACACTGACTGAGACTTCATCAATAGAGAGCATAGTCAGAATCCAATGACATGATCAGACAGTAGAAAAACCCTGGTGTGAACACAGAGTGGTGTAACAGACAAGTGTATATAGATATCAGAAAATCTTTCAAAGTGAGGAGGATTTCCAGACAGAAGTGGATCACCGCAAAAAAACTCCCATCCCTGCTCTCTCCCTTAATATAGCATCAGATGTTTTACTTAAGTGGTTTAGTGTTAAATGTAATATTGTGGGGAGGGAAATCTGTTATCACCAAGAATTACAAGTTTAGAATACACAAGCACCAAAGAGAAGGCTCAACTCAAAATTAGATTCTTATAGACTAGAACACCACAAAAACTGGAGCATGTAGTGACTAAAAGTGCCACAGGACAGCAAGCTTTTGGAACACTTACATAAATGCAGTTAGATTCCAACTTACCCATAGAGTTCTCTGGCTAATGCCAAAATAGTAGAAGTCTTTCCTGTTCCAGGTGGGCCATAAAACAAGAGATTGGGAAGCTGTAGTCACAGAAAAGGGGTGATTTACAGCACAAGTCATTAATTCAAAATATTTAATGTGAAATTTCTATACTTCACCCTTACTCTACTATTGAACTCCCAACAAAGCGTAGAGAGAAATGGGACTGGATGGCTGTGCTATACAAAGCCTTTCAACATCTAGGTCATTAGGCACTGTAGGTAACAGTCAAAAAAAACACAAGCCACCCCTGTTGATAAGGCCATGTGAACACACACACGTTCTATCAAAACGGATACCCTCACTCAGGGGGGTACTTGGATACAGTGCCTCCAGGTCAGGATTGAGGCCCACTGCTATGACAGTATGGGGGAGGTTTGCAATGACTCTACCTGGAATGTAGCTACCATGGGCTGCTTGTTTTATGCACTTATGCAGGTTTTTTTGCCCTAGGACACAAGAGTCCCTTCCAGCCCACAGCAAACAACAAAAGGCTGAGCTTCTCAGTCAGACTTGATATTTGTAGTCCCAAATACATTATCTTTAAAAAAAAAAAGATGCTTTGTAACAAAGAAATCTATTCCACAGAACTAAAATGTTTAACAGTTAAAAGAAAGATTTGAAATTCCCATAATTAAAGTATAGAAGCTACTGCAGATAGAAAGGAAACAGTAAAAACAAAAACAAAAAATACAAAGCAGCAATGAAGATTTACAGGGTAAATAAGTATTCCTGCCAACTACCGAGCAGGATTTGGTGTCTTTTACTGATTTGGCAAACCTATTTAGTAATAGTCACTTATCTCTTCTAATGGCTAATATGTAGACTGAAATAAGTACATAGCAAGTCTTCTATGTAGTGATAATAGATCTGCACACAGTAAAACCATGTATTTAAATATAGACATTATATAAAGCTTCAAGCGCTTCAATGTATATGAAAAAACTAATTTTATAGGTTGAATTCAGATATGTTAAAACTTTTTAGGAGGGAACGCTTTTTTAAAGATACAGTAAATTTTTATATATAAATAAAACTGAGCATGAAACATGTAACCCCTCATCTCCTCTAAAAAGGAGACTGTCTAGAAGTTATGCCTTTGACGGATTCCAGAGGTTATACATCAACACTATACTAAGTAATTAAGCTTAGCTCAAGTTTAAGACTAAACATCCTTTTTATATGTTTGATCATCTACCATAATTGTCAACATCCTCCAGAATGTTTTAGGATTGTACTGAGAAAGGGAAACATCGTGAGTGTTAGTTCTCATAAGCAAATAGCAGACGACATATTAGACAAGAGCACTGTATTGGCAGGCAGACACTTTGCAGAGCTCTGTGTTGGAGATGTACACAATAACTTGACCCCAAATCACTAATCCATTCCCTGCTAGTCCTGTGAATAGGACTTAGTAAGAGCTTTAATGAGATTCCACGTTTGACTAATTCCACTAAATCCATACTCTAGACTGTTTGTGCTTCAATTTCACATCAAAATCATCACCAGCATTTACACTTCTGCCTTACAAAGTATATCTAATCCTTTATATAACTTAATGGCAGTATTTTTGTCAGAACTGTAACTTGATCCAACCACGCAGTTTTCAATGCTTGCCAGTGGTAAGCTATACCACCTGTAGGCATCTTATCCTGATTATGGGAAGGTTACAGCTACGTATCATAATGCAAACCCTAAGTCTGTTTCAGAAAGTTTCTCACACAGCATGTTCTAAAGAGCTGGACAAGAGGAGATGAAAACTGAAAGGGCTGGCAGCTCTACGATGAGCCTTCTAATAAGCAGCCTCCAGAGACCCAGTTACAGCACTGAGCATGCCAGAATATTATGTCTTACATTAATTATTCTTACCCAGGCCAGGCACTGCAATGACGGCAAAGAAACTACTCAAGTCCTCGAAGATAGAAACGAAGTGCATGCACCACAACTAGTTAGGCTCAGCCCTCTGCATGTCACTATAAATTGAGGTTGCTGGGGGGGTATGTCTGACTTAGCTCTCAAATGGATTCAGAGACCACTGGTGGTCTATAAAGTGCTGGCTAGTCACATGGCGCCAGTTCTCATTACCTAAAAACCACATTATATCTGGGAAGTAGTAAACTTTACCACAGATTATGTTATGTGACGCAAATGGAAAGGGAAGTGGCCCACAAAACCATTTTGTTATTTAGACGCAGTCCACATTAAGTTTGAGGACTCCTGATCTAGTTATTCTTGTATCCACCACATAGCAGTACTGACTGGCAGCATGGGATGAAGAGAGTAACAGCCGTATGTGGCCAGGAAAGTCATTTGAGAGGCATGCCTCCGAATTCACTGGGATCCAGTCTGGAACAAACATCAACAGTCTCAGGCTTTGGTTTAAATAATTCAGAAGAGTCTTTTATTGCAGTGTTATATCTTTGTTTATTTTAGAGAAGTGAACAGTTCAAAGCAAGAATTGCCAAGTTTTGTTAATTCTGAAACTAAAGCTACTTAAATGATTTTGCCCTCTAATGGTTTACTGGTTTTAAGCAGTGCAACTACAACAAAATATAAAACCTATAACTATAAATAGGAGTTATACTTCAGCCTTTCAACACTGATGTACTAGGATCATAATCCCAGAAACCTAGCTGGTCAAAAAGCCATAAAGGATTTAAATAGCATTGCTCAAAATAGAACTGCCCAACCCACCACCTAAGTAACATTATGCACTGCAGTATCAGTATTATAACAAGAAGTGACAGCATTTCATTTCTCATTAACATTAATAGGTCCTAAATAACATTACAATTGTATCGAGTATATTTACTAAAATATGGTAGAATTGCTACTAGATTTGAAGAGCATTAACTATACTCACCTGAAAGTATGAGTTACTGGCATGTATTAAAGAACATACTTCTTTAGTCCATCACACTGGTTTTACACAATTGTAAAACAAATTAAGCAGCACAAATAGTTTACAATTTATTTATTTTCAAAAAAATAGGATGTCACATGTGACATGGATTAAATTGATCATTTCAGAAATATTTATAAAATTGGCCGAGAATGGAATTCTAGACAGTGAAAGGGAATGAAATAGGATATAAAAGCTTTCACCCTCCACGTTGCCAATTCAAGTAGCACCCAAGGGAAAAGTCATTACAATTCAAAACCTTATTGAAAAATGCAGAAAACATTTTATTCAGTGTAATTCCTAGTGAATATGTCCACATCATAAAAGATGACTTCAAACCAATATCTCGGTCAGTCATTTAAGAATCATTAGTGGATCATAAAAATGAAGTTATCCTCTCAATTCTAAGTGATCTTTATCTAGAATTTCACTGAGGCAGAAAAAGGTTGTCTGTGTGGGGAGGAGGAGACTATCCCAGACATGTAGCCAGCAGAGGGCTGTACTTTCATATTCTTTTTACTTGTTTCCTGAAACACCAGGTAGAAGAAAAATGGCAACTGTTCATATAGAACATCACAGCATTTTGTAGCTAACCTCAGCAATGCGACATACATGCAAATTCAAATGGATACTCTTCACAGCACCTTACAAGTTACTTCTGTTTAACTACTTGTGTTTTAAAAAACCCTCAAGAACTGCTCTCTCTTTTCTCACAATTTATTCTAGATCTATACTTCAGTAAGATGTCAATACCTTTAAGCTTCCTTTGCTATTTAAGTGGTTTTAGTAAAACTACACTTAATGCTTCTAAGGGAGGCTAATAAATTAAAAATTACTAGAAGTACATTTATACAAGTTTGTTTGTTTTAAAGTAAACTGCTTTTCCCTCTGCAGCAAATGTTTTAAAGTTTAACGTTCAACAGTACAGAATATAGCTAGGTAAGAACATCAAGGTAGCTGAGGTTCTTCCAATCTTGTACAGTAACTCCTCACTTAAAGTTATCCCGGTTAACGCTGTTTCCTTGTTACGTTGCTGATCAATTAGGGAACATGTTTGTTTAAAGTTGTGCCGTGCTCCCTTCCAATGTCATTTGGCAGCCACCTGCTTTGTCCAATGCTTGCAGGAAGAGCGGCCCGTTGCAGCTAGCTGGTGGGGGCTTGGAACCAGGGTGGACCAGCAGCCCCCCAATCAGCTCCCCACTCCCCTAAGTTCCCTGTGCAGCAGCTGCCCAGCAGGCTAGCAATTGCAGCTGTCCCTCCCCCCACTGCCATACGCTGCTCCTGCCCTTTGCCTTGGAGCTTCTCCCTGAGACTCCTGCTTGCTGTGCGGGGGGGGAGGGGAAGAAGAGGGGGGCTAACGTCAGGGTGTCCCCCTTCCCCCTGCTCACCCCATCTTCCCTAGAGCGGGTGGGGGGAGACACGACAGGGCTCAGGACAGAGGGAGCTTGCTGGCAGCAGCTGCAGTCTCAGCAAGCTGATCTAATGAACAAGGCCCTGTACTTAAAGGGGAAATGCACAACACACACGGTGTGTGTGTGTCTGTGATGCTGTCTCCCCTCCCTCCATTCCTGCTGCCTTGTAGAGTGTGAGAGTTAACCCTTGAGGGCTCAGCCAATTGCTACTTCGTCATTTAGCAGTAAGGCATTCCCTGGGAAATATCCCACCCTCTGACTCCTCTACCTCAACCAAGCTTCACAATCATCATCACTGTATACCAGTATTAAACTGTTTGTTTAAAACTTATAGTGTGTGTGTGTATAGTCTTGTCTGGTGAAAAAAATTCCCTGGAACCTAACCTCCTCATTTACATTAATTCTTATGGGGAAATTGGATTAGCTTAACATCGTTTTGCTTAAAGTCGCATTTCTCAGGAACGTAACTACCATGTTAAGTGAGGAGTTACTGTATGATTATGACGACAGAAACCGATGGGAGAGCACCAATCAGTAACGCTTCCAAGTTACACCACAGAGCTGCTGATTTTAGAATTGCTGGAAAGGTCAGAAACATAGAATCAGAGACATATAGGGTTGGAAGGGACCTCAAGAAGCCATCATAATTAGAATTTTTTTTTCCTAATATCTAACCTAAATCTCCCTTGCTGCAAGTTAAGCCCATTACTTCTTGTCTTATCTTCACTGGACATGGAGAACATTGATCACAATCCTCTTTATAATACCAGAAGACTTATCAGGTCCCCCCTCAGTCTTCTCTTCTCAAGACTAAATATGCCCAGTTTTTAAACCTTTCCTCATAGGTCAGCTTTTCTAAACCTTTTATCATTTTTATTGCTTTCCTCTGGACTCTTTCCAATTTGTCCACCTCATTCCTAAACTGTGGAGCCCAGCTGGGGCCACACCAATGCGGAGTACAGCAGAACAATTACCTTCTGTGTCTTACATACAACAATCCTGTTGGGATTCTGGGGCTCATTAACAGCCTTTTTTGCAGCTGTATCACATTGACCTTCATATTCAGTTTGTGGTTCACTGTAATTCCCAGATCCGTTTCAGCAGTACTACCACAGACAGATATTCCCCATTTTGTAGTTGTGCATTTGATTTTTCCTTCCTAAGTGAAGTATTTTGCATTTGTCTTTATTGAATTTCTCCTTGTTGAATTCAGATCAATTCTTCAATTTGTCAATGTCATTTTGAATTTTAAATCCGTCCTTCAAAGTGCTCGCAACCCCTCCTAGCTTGGTATCTCCTCAAATTTTATAAGCATATTCTACTTCAGTGGTTCTCAAACGTTTTGGATTCGTGACCCTTTTCACACAGCAAGCCTCTGAGTGCAACCTCCCCTGCGCATGGTGGGGCTGGGGACTGTCACCCCACTAGATATGCCCTCCCAATTTTACAGCAAGCTATTGATAACTACTCTGAGTACGATACTCGTAAGTCAGCAGCACAAAACTAGGTTCTGTAGCAGCAGAGAACATCAGAATTTTGTCTTGAACATGCTATGATTGATTAAATGTCTTTGTTACACTCACATCAGCTCCCTCTAAGGATTTTTTCAGCACAGCAACAACTTCCTCTTGGAATGCAACTTCATCCACACACTTTGGACGACTAGATGAAAACACAGTTAAGTGCATTTTAGTATCTGCTAAAAATTCTCAATATCACTTTCACCCAAAAACGAATGTTTTCCTTATAGGTTTCGGGGGGGGGGGGGGGGGGGTGGTGTATGAAAAAGCTTTGTAAGACAGTGACTGGCCAACTGTGTGCAATGCCTCTAAACTGTGTAGCATCTTGCACAAAAATGCTAAAGTTAACCAGTTTCTCAGATAGATGCCAGTCTATCTATCCTGTACACAGAAGTTCTTTCAGAAGCACAACTACATTTTAGAATCTAGAACAGCTTTGCTGCTTGGAAGGCTGGTGCAAAACCTTATTAAAAAACACTGCATAGTTTGTATCTTGATAAAATGCAGTTATGATAAGAGCAACGTGAGTGCATGTGCAAAAAACCAAACCACCACCACCCACCTTACTGCTCCTTGTATCAAAGGCACTGACAAAACCTTTTACGCCCATCAGCATTGCACAGACACACACTTGCAGGTAGGCAAGGTGGATTCTACCTAGTTATTAATTTACATTTGGACCGAAAAGTTTCTGATGATTTGAGAAGCACAAAGAACTGGGCTTAATTTTCAACTTGCAACACTGACCGGGGGGGGGGAAGCACCGTTTAAGTTCTACACTGAGGAAGATTTCCCACGAGGGTCACTGAGTGTGGAAGAATGAGAACAGATTCCCAGTTTTTCCAGGCCTTTTTTTCCTCAGAAGCAAGTGCCGATACCTCACAGCTACATTCTTCCATACTCAACACAACAACTCTAGTGCAGCTACACACCCTGCGCTGCACACTTCGGGGGCCCCTTCCACCCCCACTCCCTCTGGGGGAAAGGACTCTCAGCCCTGCAGATACCATTCGCTACCAGCAGCTGCTGCAAATCAGACCCCCCCTCCCGCCCCCGCCGAAAAGCTCTTACTATTTCTCCACCCAAGGGATGGGTTTGAGTCTCTTGCCCTCGCCGCTGGCTCCTGCGGCGGCAGCCGTCCCTCGCTCCTTGGAGGCTGGCGCTTTGGTGCTGATGGAGGACGGGCCTTTCAGAAACGCCTGCATAGCTGCTGCTTGTCACCCTGCAGCGAGAGCACCAGGCACTTCGTCACACCCCCCACACACACACACCTCCCCACGGCCCCTAGAACAGCGCCCCGGAGCCCCCGCCCCCACGCCCTGAGGAGACGGGCAGGAGGAAGAGGCTGTGAACGGGATGAAGGCAGGAGGCATCTCCGCGTCCACTCCACCACCAAGGAGGGGGACAGGCCCCGGGCCCGCCACTGCCCCTCACCCACCCCAGGGGGGCGGCGGCCCCTCGGATTCCCCTCCCAGGAGGAAAAGTGGCCACCCCAAGCGACCAGCTCAGCCCCCCTCTGAGGCGTCCCTCGCCCACGCCAGTAACCGGCCCAGGGCAGAGAACCTACCCCAGCAACAGCAGCAACCCGCTCCCGCCCACCCGCGCTTATTTTTATACGGGGGTGGGGCCGCTTCCGGTTCCGCCTGAGAGTGCGGGGAGACGTAACCATAGCGATTGAGCCGCGGCGCCGGGTGATTGGTTTAGGCCAGGGCGACGCAGCTACGTTACGTGATTGGATGGCCTCAGGCGCGGTCCCTGAGTGCCTTCAACCAACATGGCGGAGGGCAGCGTCGGCGCGTGCGGTGCGCATGCGCATAGCGCCAAGCTGACTAAATATGGCGGGTCAGGGGACCCTGGTGTCTTTGCCTGAAGGAGACGTTGCGAAGATGGTGTTGCGGGTTTGGTCTCTTGCCTGCTACCGCCCTGTAGGGTGACCAGATGTCCCGATTTTATAGGGACAGTGCCGATTTTGGGGGCTTTTTCTCATATAGGCTCCTATTACCCGCCACCCCCGTCCCGATTTTTCACATTTGCTGGCTGGTCACCCTACCGCCCTGTCAGGCGTGTCTTCTACATGAGGGCATTGGGGGTGGGGGGTACACGATGTAACATGGGGAAGGGGAAAGAGGGGGGAGACCCACGGGGTTCAATGCCCGGCTCCACCGTGTGTGACCTGGGCAAGGCAGAGGCACCTGCCCCTCTCCCCCATGTGTACAGCGGGGGTAATAATGCTTCCCTACCTCACAGCCAGTTGTGGGGATACATACATTAAAGACTGTGAAGCGCTTTGAGAGCCACTGATGAAAAGCGCTAGAATAGAAATATGCAGTGTGGTTAGAGAGACTAGGTGGTGAGATAATTTTCTTTTATTGGACCAACTTCCGTTAGTGAGAGAGACAAGCATTAGTGCCTGCTAGATGCTAAAAATCATGGCCTGAGCAGAGACTCCGGATTGTGGTATATCACAACAATCTGTAACCCACTTACCCCTTTTTTTTGCACAATGACTGCAGGGGTATTCACGGACCACTCTGCCTTGCATGATCCCTTTGAATACATGCTAACTACTTATGCTAAACAATCTGTTGCACCCAAGAGCGGCGCCAGGGTTTTTGGCACCCTAGGCGGGGGTCCTTCCGTGCTCCCGGTCGTCGTCGGCAATTCTGCGGCGGAGGGTCCTTCTGCGCTCCCGGTCTTCGGGGCACTTCGTCGGCGGGTCCCGGAGCGAGTGAAGGACTCACACCAGAATTGCCGCCGAAGACCCGGAGCGCGGAAGGACCCCCTGCCGCCGAATTGCCTCCCCCCAAATGAAAGCGCTGGCCCTGGTTGCACCATGCATTTAGCTGTGACGCTGGGAAGTACCTTTCCCAGACCTGAAGAAGAGCTCTGTGTGGCTCAAAAGTTTGTCTTTCTCACCAACAGCTGTTGATCCAATAAAAGATATTACCTCACCCACCTTGTTTCTCTAATATAAGAAATAGGTATTATTATTACATGAGCAGTGTTTGAGCAATGCCATCTTGTTACAGCAAAGGCACGCTCCTGTGCAGTGCCACACATCATCCTGCTGAAAGGGCACGTTCCTACGTGGGGCTGCATTGGGCCCAGCTTCCCCTAGAAGGGCATTTTCTCTCCACATGCCATGATGGGGCCGTGCCTCAGTGGGTCTGCAGCATGACACATAGGCTCACACCCGCATCGTGCTATGACATTAACACCCAGGCCTCCTTGGCACAAAGGGACACTTCTGTATGATACTAGGATGTTGCCACAGAACGGTGGTGCATCCTCTCATAATGTATGGGCAAGGCCAGGCTTGTGACTAATTGTTTTTCCATTGGGAGCACATTTCAAAAGTGGGGGCCTGCTATGGAGAAAGTTGTATTGTGCATTGCATCCTGTATCATGGATCCTGTTTTGATGGGCACTATGCAAGCATTCATAATAAACATATTATCAAAATTTACCATGAGTGGAATATCACTTTTTGCACAGTTTCCTATGAAAAAAACAACTCTAATTTTGATTAAGAAGGATGATCTCGGTTGAAAATATAAAATAAAAAATGTAAACAAAGACTGCAACTACAATGGGGATGAAATGCTGTTTCTTACAAGGGGACGCTATCAACTTGAAATACTGTCCATTTAAAGAAAGTGAGCTAAAATGTATATTAGGTCTTATGCCTGGCCCTATGTGCCTCTGATTATGTGTGATTTTACAATCATTTATTTATTTAATAACCTTCTATACTGCTGCTCTGAAAGATAACAGTGAAAACTCCTGGACAGATTATACACAAAATGCTACCAAATGCACAAAACAAACTGACAATTAAAAAAAAATCTGTTCTAGTAATCTGAAAGTACAACAAAATTAGGAGGAAAACTTATCAGACAAATAATTTGTAAATTGATATGGCAGTGCTCCTTTAAGGACAAAAATGCAACCCAGCATTCTTGTTAGTCATTACATATACCCACGTTTTGGTGCTATTGATGGCTTCATTTTATGCTTCCACATATCTGAGCTGTGCATATATTGATCAAACAATGCAGCTGTTACATATTGATTAGCTCACAGGCTATGATATATTATACCTAGAGAGTCAGTTGCTGTTGTGATTGAATGGGCGGCTTTAAGGTTGATTGCAGATGTATTGTTTTACTACTCACACCAAGATATTGCTGAAAACAAGGCACAAGACAGCAAGTGGCCTGGGTGGCAACAAAAGTAATCATTCAGAATTGGAACTGTACAAAGGAGGAAAGTAGACCTGGAAACAGTCTCTATGGCAACTAAAAAACAGTTATTAGAAAGGACACTGCAGGAAAGACATTAAACTGAAAGTGAATTATTCTATTGAGGAAAGAAGGCTATAATTTTGTTTGGGCAATTTGAAATAAATCGTTTCCTGTTATCTGGCACAGTAGCTACATCCACTACTAAATCAGTTGAAATCCAGATCATAGCCTTGCTAACAACAGATATTCATATTTGTAACAATTGAAGTTGCTTGGTGCTATTGAGCTGGTTAACATTGTTCTCTTTTTTCTTTCTGATAGTAAGTATAGTGTTGTTTATACCCTCTATATGGTGATTATATTTGGTACATTGACACTATGGTAAAATCACCTTAAAAATGCTCAAGATACATAAAGAATTTACTACATTCAGCTAGTTTTATTTCTGTAACTATATGAAACTGCATTTATTTTGCACCTACCTGCATGATCTCTTTGGCTGTACACTATCCAGTCTACTCAATGGGGCTACTTCACAGATTCCAGTTTATGGACTAGATGAACCTCAGGTTTGATGCAACATGGCAATTCCTATATTCCTATATAACAAAAATAACCACAATCCTGATTCCAAACTGTTCCCTTTCCCCCTTTGCTACGGATCAGGTAAAAGCAGGAATCGAAAATAACTTTTGCTATATTCTATCTTGGACCTATGACCATCTTATGTCCAGAGTTAGAATCACAGAATATCAGAGTTAGAAGGGACTTCAGTCTAACCCCCTGCTCAAAGCAGGACCAATCCCCAGACAGATTTTTGCCCTAGATCTCCTCCTCAAGGATTGAGTTTATAATCCTGGGTTTAGGAGGCCAATGCTCAAACCACTGAGCTATCCCTCCCCAATTTAAAGAACAGAGAGCTGATGCCTAGGATTTCCAGTGATATCGACAACATTTTTATCTAGTCCTATCAGCACAGAAGAGAGGGTAGGCCTTACATACAAATGTAACACCCAGATGCGTAGAAAAGCTAGGTTAGATGAATTTTAAATTCTAATCATTTGGTCAAGCTCCAACATGTGCTGGACTTGTTCACTAAGGCACTATACATGTGTGTTCAATTCTCTAAGATGTGGCATAAACAGAATACATTATGATGTGATGTGGCATAAAAGTTTCATTGGTATTCAGTAGGGATGATCAATCACGTGTGGCCTTAACCCTTGAGATTGCAGCCATTCCAAACTCATTCCAGTCAAACATTTCCCACACCACATATACATATTTATCAAGACATGTAAAACAACGAGATAGTGAACACCAAGGAATTAATGTTGGTTGTGTGCCTGAATAGACACCCAAACACAATTGAAGGCAACCTTCACACCACTCTGGCTCTCCAGCCAGTTCTGATACCCAGTAACTTCCAAACACTTGTACTTACCCAACCATTCCTGACAGCCCCAGCTGTCCTCCCTGCCTCTTCCTCTTCTTACACCACCTGGGGCTCATAAGCTGTAGCTGCCTCAGGCCTTTGTCTTTTAACCCTTATCTCTACAAAGAGAGGCCAAACCAGGAAGTCTGGTCTCCCTCCTGAGTCTCAGTCACATTTCCCTTCAGGTGGTAGATGCAGCACTGCTCCAATCAGCACAAAGAAGACTCTAGGTCACAACCTATAGGTACCTTCTTCAGGGTGATCACTTATTACATCTGAGAGGAGGGATGGTCCGGCATTTAGGGTGCTGACACTTGGGAGACCTGTGTTAAATCCCCTGCTCTGCCACAGACTTCCTGGGTGACTTTGGGCAAGTCACACAGCCTCTCTGTGCCTCAGTTACAAATCCATATCTCACAAGGGCATTGTGAGGATAACCACATTCAAGATATTGAGATGCCCAGGTTATAGGGACTATACGAGTACTTAAGATAACCAGTACAATGGCTGTGTCTTTAGGACTCAACCTAGCCCTTAAAATTAAAGGGACACTGTCCTATAGTTTTGCCCAACATTCAGGCTTTGTCTAAAAAGAGGGAAAGAGATGGGCGTGGGGTTTTTGAAAAACTGAAGGTGAATAAAAAGGTTTATATAGAATTAAAAAAAAAAAGAAGAAGAAAACAGGTTTATTTAGATTTTAGCTTTTGTGTGCTGAAAACCAAGATTTTTTAGCAATATGGTAGTGCAGGAGACCAGACAGTGATATTGATTGGTCACTTTTCAATGTCCAAGCTGAGGGAAGTGCAAACAGTGAATGAATGGTATAAACCATGGTGAAAAGTATTGTTATGCTGGCAGTTTGGTGAAACCTCATTTAAGCTGGTGGGCGTAATACCTGTCGTTCATTCAGGATATATGTAAGAAGTAGTTTAACTCCTTTTGAAATAAAATAGATTAAACCAGAAGAGCCACTGCCTAAAACACAGGTCACACAGAAGGTGGATCAGGAGCTGAGTTACGTGGGCAGAGGGGTTTCACTTGGGACTCAGTACAAATGCAGAGAGCTAGATATTGTTTGGTGGAGCTGTGTATGCGTGTGAGGAGAAGCAGCCAGAAACAACACAGAAGCAGATAGAGGAGGTATCAAAAAGCCAAAGACAGCCAAAGAAGCACTTGTAGCATGACCCTGAGAGAAAGCTAGCAGAGAGCTTTTGGGGTAGCGTCCTGGCTCAAAAAAGGCTTGGAATATTGAGTAATGAAACTTTCTCTTGTTGGTTGATTCTTACTGCATTCAGGGAAATAGGACTTTGTGTGCATTCTTTGTAAATAAATAGGATTGCATTAAAGAAATGGCTGACTCATCATCCATTTCTCCCCCTAACAGAAACAACCTGTAAAACCCTGGAGATTGGCTAACTGGTCAGGTCAAAATTATTTAGTTCCTGTAGTGGCCACAATGTGGCGGGTGCTTCCCAGACAGACTAGAAGGCCCAGTCCCTGACCTGAAGAGCTAACAGTCTATAGATAGAGGTTGGGGGAATAGGTACAACATATAGGTAGTTAATTAATAAATTATTCTGTTATCCATCTTGCCGTGATTGGTCATCTGAGGGTACCACATCTCCAGGAGGGACTAGAATGCAGAGGGGGTAGTGGCTTTGTTCGGGAAAGGCATTCCATGCAAATGGGGGTATTTGCAGAGAAGCCAACAAATGGTCAGATGAGCCTACTAATGGAGGGGCATAGTTACATAGGGCGTTGAAAGTGGCAACAGGAACTTGACCTTCCGTGAAGGAGGGGGAACCGATGGAGGGATGAATCTAAATAAATTGATTTTTAAAACATTTCCAGTTTCAATACTCTAAATTGTTATTAGTGATACAGGTAAGGATATGTATATGTGTGTGTGAGAGAGAGAGGTCCCTTTAAAATGTTGGTAGCCAGCTAGGTGCTAGAAAGCAAGGCCTTGTTAGAATAAATAGAATGAGTCCATTCTCCTTAAGCGTTTGATGGAGGTATTTAAAATGTTTCACCAAAATGATGAGAATCCCAGCTGACCTGTAGAGCTGCCAACCCTCCAGGATTGTCCTAGAGTCTCCAAGAATTAAAGATTAAACTTTAATTTAAGATTATGTCATGTGATGAAACCTTCAGGGATATGTCCAACCAAAATTGACAACCCTAGTGACCTGCAGGTCAAAATCATTTTCAAACCCATCTGGTGAGGCCATACGAGTTTGTAAATCTTTCTTGTGTGCAAAGTGTAATTTATTGGTACATTGTTTACTAAATCTGGTTACAATGCTTTGGCCTCATCTGTTTCATTCTAGAGCTAATAGATAATTGTTAATGGATCAGGCTATCATTGGATGGAGAAATCAAATTCTTTTGCCTCTTGGACATCATTTTATCAGCCGAGTTGTCCAGATTATAAAATTCTGTTCCACTATATAAACAAAACAGGCCAGGTTCTGATCTCATTTCCACAGGTATAAATCTAGACTATCCACTTCAACGGAATTACTCCAGATTTGCACAGGTGTATCCAAAATCAAGAATCTGGCTCATTGACCAATAACCTAAGAGCAAAATCTATATTAATCTTTCTCTTCCTACACTCTTCAATCTGTTTTTCTGAAATCTAGGAAATTTACATTGGTATATAGTGTGTCCATTAAAGGTATAATGGGGGTGGAGAAACCCTACCCCGGTGGATTGCTAGCCAGTACAGGGATTGTCTCTGTGTGTTTGTACAGCATCTAGCACAAGAATGGCCTAGCCTCAGTCGGGCATCTACTCACAACTATAATACAAATCATCATAATGGACACTGCTAAACCATCCTTTCCAGAGAAGACTTTTATCCCATAGAGGGAGAGTCCGTGTTTTTTGGTGCGGAAGGGTTCAATCCCCCTGACCAACCCAAGGATGGAGATAGTTACTGTCATGACTTCTGACTCCTCTCTGGTCTCTCTCAATGCAGCCCCTCAGGTTTCAGGCCCCGTGCCCTCACCCCTCCTGGCATGGAGTCCTATGATGCTGCCACTCTTAGACCAGGCCCTGATCTACAGTACCTTGTGGACCACCCATGTTTATCTATCAGGCCTGACTGGGTACGTTATTGCTATTCTTCCCTTTGGGAGCTGTGACCAGTGAACAATACAGTGCCCAGACAGCCCTCTCAAACCCAAGTATTGTTTAATCTTAACAGTGGGAACAAAGCAGAACATAAGAGTAAAAGGATTTTAAACCAATGAAAGGTCTACACACAAGTCTGTCTTACCTAAGTGCTTCTACATTGTGAAGGGAGCCTAGGAAGGCCTGGTTTCTTCAGACACCCTGGTGGGTGTTTTTGGCTGTCAGTCTGTTCTCCCAAACAGGTCCTTGACAACTGTGTCTCCTCCCTGCTTGATGGAGTCCTTTTAAAACTAGTCAGGAATCAGGACCTTTATTCTCCTCAGTTTCCCGGGCTTGGACCGTGCTGCCCAAAACCAGTTTGGTGAGCTCCATAGGGGGTTGGAGATAGGACATGAAGGCAAATGGCTCCTGCATTAAGTGTTGGCAAATGGGTAGCTAAGCTATCTTGAGCCATTGTCTGGGTCCCTGCTTGTTTCTCCAACACCTTGCTATTAAAATAACCCAACATATTCATAGAGCAAATATCCCAATAACCACGTCAACAAGACACTATTCATAGATTATTACAGAGCACCCCACTTCTGCCACAGTTACAGAAATTCCATTAGCAGAGACAGGGCCTTCTTACCTGTATGCAAAACCCCTAGCAACACTGTTATAGGGTGACCAGATGTCCCGATTTTAAAGCGACAGTCCCGTTTTGTGGGACTTTTTCTTATATAGGCATCTATTACCCCCCTCCCGCTGTCCCGTTTTTTCACAGTTGCTATCTGGTCACCCTAACACTGTAGCTGCTGTGCAAATGAAGACATCAAATAAACATTAATCATGAATGGTTTTGTAATCTGACATATATGCTCAGGTAGATGTATTTCATTGCTCCCAATGTTTCAAGTGGCTAAAGCAGGCCCTGTTCCTGGCATGGGTGGGATGCCTGGGGGTTGGAAGGTCCAAAGAGGGGGAGCTGAAGAGCGAGTGAGCCCACCCCATGCTCACTGTGTATCAGGAACTCCTGCAGTTCCTGTCCCACCAGGTTGTGATCCCACTTAATCAGATATGGCCTGGATGCCTCCCCATCCAGGGGGGCCGGCCAAAGCTGATCGGCAATGCGACCCTGTGCACCAGCAGGGGCCAGGTAACGGTTGCAATGCCCACAGCAGGGAGCCGAGCCCAGCCAGCCCTGGGGGACAGGGGCTACTTCGACAGGACGGGGGGGTTGGGGATCAAATCAGGACAGTCCTGCGAAACCCAAGACTGTTGGGAGATCTGGTAGGTGGCAGCTGATATTGGCACATTTTACCTACATGCTCTAGCAGTTTGCAAAGAGGTGGGTCCAAACAAAAACCCTGGATCCAAATAACCCTGAGTTTTGGGAAAATCTGGAATGTGATCTGCAGCCACACCTTGTGAGTGGGACCCATCTCTAGGAAACACATTCCATTTTTTCCATCTTTAATTAGCTAATAAATTTGGACTCAGCTGTCCATTTTCCCAGTAAAATTCCATTTACATTGATCTCTAGGCAGGCTTTGAAGGAGGAAAATGTACTGATTGGAAGGGGAGGGAGTTCTAATTTCCCTGCACAGACTTTGTATTGCCTGCAGCAGGGGGATCGTGTTTTGTGGCTTTTGGGCCATCGCTTCCCCTTTTTACTCCTCTCGGTTAGCAGCTGGGATCCATAACCAGAAACGGCTGAAGGCTTCTCTATCCATTACTGCAGCTCTAAAGGGCAGCTAAACACTCAGGAGGCTCATTATCGTCCACCACTAGACAGCTTCTTTGCCCTTGCACCATCTAGAGGTCTCAGCTCTGCTTCTGGACCTAAGATGCTGGCCCCCTGTAGGCACCAGTTTGGTTTATTTATACCAGCCAATGCCTATATAGGTAGAGCCCTGCAAATCCGTGGATATCCGCTTTGTATCTACGGATGCGGATATCTGCAGATCAGATGTGGATACACATTTTGTACCTGTGCAGGGCTCTACCTACATGCGGAACAGTAGATGCTGGCAAAACACAGCCTGCAAGTCCCAGGATGGGAGATAACATTACACTGCCATCAGAAGAGCAAATGTAAATGCTCCCCCGGTGTTTTATATTTATTTCGCATGTGAAGTGGCTTCTCCATTGTAAACTGGTATTTCACATCTTTCTTTCTTTCTTAAACCAGGGCCTTTTGAGATTAACCTCCCACCCCCCAGGGAAAATTCCCTGAGCAGAGAATAACATTGGGCTGGTTTGGATCAATGGAGGATTTTGGTAGGAAAAGCCAAGGCACAGGGCTTGTCAATATCACCTCGCAGGAGGGTGGGGAAGGGGCTGAGTTTCTGCCCCCTGTCCTCACCTGGTGCTTTGTTCACTCTCTACAATGGTGAAGGTGCCTTTAAAAATCCTGCCAAACCCAAGGGCTGAGTAATGTTCGGATCCATAGCATGATCTCACGTTTTAAACAGCCCACCGCACCTCTCTCTTTGTCCAATGTTTCCTGCAGAGACGTGATGAGGATTTTAACATACTCCCTAGGCTCAGTGTGTGCGCGCTTTAAGGTCAACCAAGCATGAGACTTAAAATGGACATACATCTCTCCCTGCCAAAGGTAGAGAGGGTGGGGGCAGAGAAGCGCCAGTGGCTCTCAGTCTCCTCCCAGCCACGCCTGAGAAAGGAGAGAGCTGACCTCAGGCTGCAATGGTGTGATTTCCCTTTGCAAGCGCCACTCCTCGTTACAATATTCCATAGCTCCAGGATTTTTTCCTGACTCAACGCATTATCATCCCCAAGCCTCCCTGAAGGCAGGTATCTCGCTGCTGATTTGTCTCTTTATCCCTTGCCTCATTCTCAAGAGGGGGGGAAAAAACCCAGAAGCAATTAACTCTGCTTTTTTTATTTTGTTACCTTTCATGTAAAAGAACTTTTGTTAGGCGGTTATTCCCACGCATGTAGCGTTGCAAACTGCAGGAGCTGGCCAGTGCCCAGGAGATGTAAGGAGCTTGGAAGAATCCCACCCTGGGAGTGGTACTTGCTTTGTGTGTGTGTGTAGCCTCCCACTCCAGTTGCCTTTTATTTTTATTTTTTTTTTATGCTGTGCAGTGCTTCTGTGAAATGCTTTTTTGGTTAAAAGAAGAAGAGATGTCACATCAGGAGCTAACCCAGCGACTGGCTACAGTCATCACTCATGTGGGTAAGGTATCTTTTCTTCCCCCTACCTTTTGCATGGATTTTGGGCTCACTTCTCTTCACCTCCTCCACAGGCTGGAAGGCGAGGTGACATGCACCTTGCGGGGGATTTCGGGGCAATCAGTGAATTGCAAAAATCCTGCCATCAAAAAATCTTTTGATTAATGCATTTGTCCAGTGTGCAATTCTTTGGCCTCTTAAAAAAAAAATGCATGTGTGCATATTGTGAATTGAATGGCATTACATCTACACGGGTAGTAATGTCTGCAGATGAAATGCTATAGGGGCTGGGTTAGGGGCTCTCTATAAAATGCACCGTGCTAGTCTTCACAGTGCTATCTTGTGAAACTAAAATTGCAGCCAGTTAAAGTGTATTTCTGTATTTTTACTGTCAGTGCTGTTTGAAGGGTTCTGGAAGACCGTAGGGCAGTTGGATGAGAGCTGTCTTCGATCCCAGGTGCCTGGTAGTTTTTCTTTTGTTAATCTTTGAGGGATTAATAATCCTGTGATGCACTGAACCTTGGGCACTCTGCGTTAGGCGGCGGTGGTGGTTTGACCTGCTATCCAGGTGTTGACAATGATGAGCAAGCAAGTGCAAGAAACTGTCTATTAACTACTTCACCTGCAATGTTTCAAAACATGAATTTTATCTGATGAAAATAATCAAGTTAATGAGACAGTGGAGTATGCTTTTTGTACCCTTATCTTGAGGCATACCATTGAGTAAAAGCTGATTGTGACTGTTAAACTAGGTGAAGAGAACATTTTTTTTAATTGACTAGGCATGGAGGCATATTTTTATAGCTGTCAATTTCTGTAATGGATTATGTATTATGAATGCAAAGGACACTGAAAGCACATTTAATCTGTATAATATCTGTGCTAAAATACGGTGGTTTCAAAGCATAGCTTTTAAGTAATGTACAATAACACTTTAAATTCAGATATTTCTGTGTATTCATTGACCCTACTTGTAGAAGCTAAATGGTTGTTGGTGGGCATGTGCTGATTATTGCATTAGGCAAGTTTACATATAGAATTTATATTTTAAAATGTATAAATTGAAATTTAAGCCCCAGTCCTGTAATGTGTTCCACGTGGATGGGCCTCTGTGCCTGGCTTTATTGTGGCTTGATGGGGGTGCTAGGGTTTGGGGTTGCAGAAGAGTTTGCAGGATCAGGAATTAGACCAAGAAGACAGAGAGATGTATGTGAAAGCTACTATGTAACTGACACAAATTCAGACAATACATAATCTTACAATCAGAAAAATACAATTAAAGACTCTGGCATTAATTTTGAGGCAAATATTATTTTGTAAGGCTGGGATTTCAAAGGTGCTTATGGGATTTAAGCACTGATCAATTTCCTCCCCTCCCCCTGTCTCCTTAGGCTCACTTGAAAACCCCCATCTGCTATATTATCACTTAATTCTTCCCCCTCCCCTCACAAAAGTAGAACCTTTGATACATCTGAAGATGAATGCCAAGATTTGCTAATATGTAAATTAGAGGTATGTCAGCCTCATTTTGGGGACTTCAGAAGAGTAGGAACCTGCTTTGACCATTAATGGTAAGACTATTGGTTTGCACTTTTCATCCAAAGCCCATCTCAAACACTAATTAATCTTCACATGTCTCCTGACAGCTGGGGGTGTATTACATCTATATTACCCAGGTGCAGGGAAATTCAGTGGTTTTCCCAAGTTCATGCAGCAACTCCGTGCTAGTGGGAGAATAAAACTCCGATTTCTAAACCTTGCTCTGAGTACTAGAGCTAAATTCTCTGCTTCTGAATAGTTCAGGGCATGGAAATCTGAGCTGAATGTTTCCATAGAGAGTGCAAATTTTAGATAAAATAATGTAACCAAAATACAGTTGTACAAAAATGGAAGTGATCAAAAAACAATCCATCTTTTTAAAAAAAAAAAATTTTCATCACCCTCTGATGCACTGTTTTTTCTGAATATCGTATTCTAATGTGAGTCATGTTAGCTGAATCAGCAGCCGCTTATTAAATCAAAAAGTCCGTTTATAGGGCAGTGGTTGTGGGCAATCTCAGTGCACTGAGAACCTCTCAAAGCTCTGAGAACTTTCCATCCCATGCAAGAGCAGGACAGCTACCATTATGAATACATTTAATCGTATTTGCTACTTCTGTAGCACCTTTCATCCCAAAGAGACCCAAAGCGCACTTATTGACACTCAACTCCAGTACAATGCAGCTACTTCTGGGGTGGAAATACAGCACTCAACCAGCACAATAGTGAGACGTGGCGGAAGAGGAAACTTGGATATGAGCTAGCTCGTTCTACTTACAAAAAGTACCATGGGATCTTTAATGTCCAGGCAAAGTAGACAAGACCTCAGCTTTTACATGTCTCATATAGGAGTGTCACATGCATATGAAACTAGGAACATAGAGAACAGGACTGGAAGGGATTTCCTATGTCATCGAGTCCTGTCCCTGCTATCACAGGAAATCCCATCCTGTAATCCCCTTCATGAATTTATTAAGCTCCATCTTAAAACTAGTAGGTTTTTTGCCCCTATAACTTGTATTGGAAGGCTGTTTCAGAACCATACTCCTCGCTGATGGTTAGAAGTCGCCTCCTACACGGAAATCGGCTTATCTGCCTTGAAAGTCTCCTAGGATCTAAGTGTTGGTTCCAGGGACGCTGTGTTTCCAAACACAAGCCCTGATTCTTCCGTGAGCTCCATGCAGTTGGCCCTGTACCTGCACAGAGTCAATCCATTAAAGCCCATTGCAGGATCAGTGCCCAAATATTTAGGGCACAGTGACTAGTTTTATCTCTGCACGTACCCTTTTGGTGACCTGATTTGGTGACCCCCACAGACCAGATGCCTGATTCTGTGTTTGTTTTGTTTAGCTCCAGTGTGCTTTCTCTAATTTCAATGGCGTTCCTCTTGCTCTAAACTGGTGTTGATGAGAACAAAAAGGGGCCCAAGGTTACTAGAACTGGTGCACTCTGTATATTTTCTTCTAGCATTTCTCCTTAGGGTCCAGAGAGCACTAGAAATGTCACCAGAGCTCATTGCAGAAGTTGTTTCAAGAACAGATATAGATTTAAAAATTTCCTTGAGCGACACTTGTGACCTTGCAAGATTGCGTTCCTTGGGTAGATGGGTGAGAAGCTGTTCGTTCTGATGGAGAGAAGAACCCACGCTTGGGGTCTGGGGCTGATAGCGGCTGTGTCTTTGTGTGGGAATTCTTTCACTTTTCCAGCTTGCAAAACCCACAGGAATAAACCTCCATGCCCCCACAATCCCACCCACGCCTGGCAGTTTGTTCCCAGCTCTGCTGTAAATGGAAAAAGCTTTCTGGGCATTGGTATGCAGATGGGCACACCCACCGAGTGTCCCACTTTTGTGACAAGATGTTATTCTTTAAAATGACTTCTGTAATGAGGCGAGGCCACCAGGACAGATGTCAGCAGCTTAACCAGGAAGCAACTGAACTCGTACCCTGTGTTTCCATTTAAACCCCTCTACACCATAGGGGCTTGGTTTACAGAGCTGCTGATCATCCACTGCACCCTTTGACTTCAGGTGAGGTGGTGGGGTGCTCATCGCCGCTCAAAATGAGCTGCTTTGTTAGCGTCTCATGTAGTGGAAGCACTGATCTAAAACCTTAACATGTGTACAACCCGCTACCTAAACTATACATGAAATTAAAAAAAAAGGACCTGCATTTATATCACAGGTTTCATCCGCAGTCTCAGGGTGCTTTACAAATATTAATTGTACCCTCTCGTGGCTCAGTGAAGTAAACATTATCCATTTTACAGATGGGGGAAACTGAGGCTCAGAGTGGTGATGTAACTTATCTGAGGTTATCCTGAGAGTCAGTGGCAGAGCCAGGAACAGAACTGAGATCCCCGGACTCCCAGGCCTATGAATTCACCACAGGATGTCAATTCCTGTCACCTGGGTTCCATCCCCGCCAAAGGGCAGTTGGGAGAAATTTGGCTGTAGCATAAGGCCATGCAATGCTACAGTGTAGGACAGGAAGTGAAGGAGGATACTGCCTCCATTTGAATGTGCAGGAGGAAATTAGGTCAGCGGAATGTAATAATCCAAGATGGAATTTGTCTGAGATTGATGATTTCATTTTGCACATACTGGTGTCACTATCTGTCTTGTGGTAATTTCACAGCACTTATCTTGATATATATATCACAGCTCTGCATAGAGCATAGTAACATTGCTAATCTGTGTCCGGTGTACAGCACTCTTAATGTTAACTTCTTAAGCAATCTTCCTTAAACATACTGTATCAGATTGAGTGAGCCCTTTGTTACTCCTGGGCAAATGCATCCCCACTGAAGTCAAGTCAAAGAAAACCACAATGTCCATGGATCGTTCTCCCCTTAGTCTCGGAGACTACCTCAGAGCATTCATCCAATTCAGGATCTCATTTCGAGTATGTTTATTTGGATCTGTTCTAGACCCGGTGAGCAAATAGTAATGACCGACCCTTTTGCATCAGCCAGAAAGCATCCGTTTTCGTCACCTTGCTCTCTGATGCAGACAGAGGGCGTGTCCTTTGTTCCATTGCCCATGAAGAGGGATAATAGAAATCTGCAAAGAAATGTTTGCTAAATCTTCAGGGGTTTTCCTGCAAAATCTGCAAAAAATGTGGTGGGGATTTTTATTCCCAGATCAGTCACTCTTTGTTTTCTCCTATTGTGCTTCATTGGCCTGTTTAATTGCAAAATCAGATTAACTCATTATAAGACAGAAGGGGAGCTATTAAAAAGATATTCACTGGCTTTTTAAAAACTGAACAGTAAGCAAAGCTTGTAAACATAACCAGTGTAGCTAATAAACTCTGCAGATGCTTGTTTTGTATTTCCCAAAATGGACAAATTCATGGGACTTTAAATAACACCTTGTACTTCAAACAAACAAATGCACTTTATACATTTTGTTGAGTCACTCTCGGAAATAAAGAACATGGGGAACTGTCGAAAACTATGGATCTGGAATAGTGTTCTGGGTTCTTCTCCATACCTACCCAAGATACTTGTATGTAGGGCCCTACCAAATTCATAGCCATGAAAAATGCGTCACGAACTGTGAAACCTTGTCTCCTCTTGTGAAATTTTGATTTTTGTGTGTGTGTGTGCTTTTACCCTATACTATACAGATTTAATGGGGGAGACCAGCGTTTCTAAAATTGGGGGTCTTGACCCCAAAAGGGAGTTGCAAGGGGGTCACAAAATTATTTTAGGGGGTCGTGTTATTGTCTCCCTTACTTCTGTGATGCCTTCAGAGCTGGGAGGCCAGAGAGTAGCGGCCGTTGGCCAGGTACACAGCTCTGAAGGCAGCACCCCGCCAGCAGCAGCGCAGAAGTAAGGGTGGCAATACCATACCGTGCCACCCTTACTTCTGCACTGCTGCCTTCAGAGCTGGGTGGCCGGAGAGCAGCGGCCATTGGCCAGGTATCCAGCTCTGAAGGCAGCACCCCGCCAGCAGCAGCGCAGAAGTAAGGGTGGCAATACCATACCGTTCCACCCCTACTTCTGCGCTGCTGCCTTCAGAGCTGGGTGGCCGGAGAGTGGCGGCTGCTGACTGAGGGCCCAGCTCTGCAGGCAGCAGCACAAAAGTAAGGGTAGCAGTACCGCAAACCCTTCACCCCTAAAATAACCTTGTAATTTCCCCATCACCACCACCCACACACACACAACTTCTTTGTGGGTCAGGACCCCTACAATTACAACACTGTGAAATTTCAGGTTTAAATATCTGAAATTTATGATTTTAAAAATCCTATGATGGTGATATTGACCACAATGGACCATGAATTTGGTAGGGCCCTAGTTACATGGTCATTTTGACTCGGAATGTAGGGGGGGAATAAAGAGGCTAACCGGCTTCCAGAACCAGTGGGAATGGTAACTCTGCAGCATGTTGTCTCCATCTCCTACCACACGAACAAGGAGGCATTCAATGACATTAAAAGGTGGCAGATTCAAACCCAACAAAAGTAAATGCTTTTTCATGCAGCGTGAGATAGACTGCAGAACTCAGGGCCCTAGGAAACCATTGAGGCCAAGAACTTCACAACCACCACTCTGGATATTCTTGTTATGAATTGTGTTACTGTAACTCTTAAGAATCCCAAACATGGTGTAGCCTGTAAAGATGGTGCTTGTTTATGTTCTATAAAAAGAACAGGAGTACGTGTGGCACCTTAGAGACTAACAAATTTATTAGAGCATAAGCTTTCGAGGACTTCAGCCCACTTCTTGCAGATACAGATTAACACGGCTGCTACTCTGAAACCTATGTTCTATAAGTAGCCCCAAAAATCTATTGGCTAAAAATAGGCTTGACACTAGTCAAGCAAGGCATGGTAAAATATGGGGCATTATAAAAAGGGTTGAACGCTGATTTTTAGATTAGACGTGCCTATCTGCCATCAAGGAACCATTAGAGAGGGTTTTACCCACGCCCCTCATATAGGGACTGATCATCCCTAAATGCCTCATTCCTTATTTTAACCATATAATTGGGACCACATACAGCAAAGGTGACAATGGACCAGGACAGCATTGTGCTAGGTGCTGTACAAACACCGAACAGATGGGGGCAGATTATACTCTACTTTTCTCTAAAGCATCTGGCGTGGCCCCTGGCAGAGACCGGATACTGAACTGGATGGACCTTGGGTCTGATCCAGTCTGGCAAGGCCCATCTTCCTATTTCTATAGGCCTCACATTGTATTCGCAATAGCACACGCTCTGTCTCTCCCCCCTTTTCCGGCCAATAGCAGAAATAGTTGATTCGTTTCTGGGTGTTTTTGTTTCTGTGGCTGAGTGGGTGTTTGTTGGTGTGTGAAGCAATTACTGAGGGAAAGCTAAATGGCAGAGCTGAGTCTTGCAATTAGTCCTGGTGATGCTCATAGTCTTTTCTCTCCTGTGTCAATGAGCTGAATACACTGGTCCCTGTGTAAGTTCTGCCTCCCAGACTTAGACACCTTCCTCTAGTCAATCATGGTTTCATTTTCCCGGCGGCATGTAGGCTGTCAGGGAGGTTGTGGGCACATAAGGAGAGGTGATCGCTCAGGTAGTCGGGGCCAATCCAATAGAAATATCTGAATGAATGAAAGGAAGGATCACGAATTACACTCTGTGCTCAGTGGGGAGCTGGCACAGACACCAGAGCACTAGGGCCATGTGCCCTCACTGGCCTGTATTTTGCAGCCAGTTGAAGCTTTTTCAGGGCATGTGGCTTCATCCCCTGGTATAACAAGTTGCAGTACTTGAACCTGGAGGTCACAAATGTGTAAATCACTGTGGCCAGGTCTGTGTCCGGTAGGATGGGGCACAGTCTTCTGGCCAGTCATAGGTGGAAGGGGTTGTTATTTGGGCACCAATAGCTCTGAAGAGTCCAAATGGATCTCGAGGCTGTGATCGACAGTCTGACAACAGCCAGTGGGAGATAAATTCTTCAAATCCCTTCCCCTTTCCTGCCCTCATGACCCCAAACTCCTGGGCTCAGCCTCGCCAGGTGCCAAGAGAGCTTGGAGGTGGAGTTGTGGGCATTTGATGTAAAGAAGACCCAGAGAGAGATGCTTTCTGCACACTGCTGGTGCTGCAGCCCAGGGAGTCTCGACAGCTCTCCCTATGGCTTCTTATAGGTGGTGAATAATACTGGGTATGTCTACACTAGAGCTGGAAGGAGTAAATCGCAGCACAAGGACACATACCCACACTAAATTAAATTAAATGAATGGAGATATCCCATCTCCTAGAACTGGAAGGGACCTTGAAAGGTCATCGAGTCTAGCCCCCTGCCTTCACTAGCAGGACCAAGTACTGATTTTGCCCCAGATCCCCAAGTGGCCCCCTCAAGGATTGAACTCACAACCCTGGGTTTAGCAGGCCAATGCTCAAACCACTGAACTATCCCTCCCCCCCAAGAGAGATGCATTTTAATATGGTTACATGTCTATATATACACACACACACACACCACACCACACCACACCACACCACCCCCCCCCCCCCCTAGGATCAAAGAATGTAGACCATAGTTAGAGGATGGGGACTCTATCCTGGGAAGGGAAGCAGTGAGGAGTGGGACATGCAGGTGAGGGCTTTGGAGCTGTAGGGGGCAGTACCTCATATGCCCTCTGAATTCAGTCCAAGTGGGAGGACCTACTTCCCTCCTCCCTGGTAGCCCACTGGTATGAACTCCATGCAGTTGGGGCCCTACAGGGCTCGGGGTAGGGGAGGGGGTGAGGGTATAGAGCTGGAAGGTGGCATGGCTCTCTGGCAATGCAGCAGATATACCACGAGAGAAGTCTATGGCAGTGAAAGCCTTTCCTAGCAGCCTTCACTTCTCCATGCCTTCTGAACCCCTCGGAGCTGGAACTAGCATGCCTGGGGTGCAGGCCCAGGGGATTGGATGCACCACAAACGCATGCTGTCTATCATTGACAGAAGTGACTTCTCTTCTGCTAGGCTTTGGGGCCCCTCTCCCCTGCAGGACATGACTCAAAACACAAGGAGACGGGTATAAACAAGCACTCTTCCCACATCTCCCATTGGGATTTCTTTACAGCCATGTAACCTGGTAATCTTAATAGGCATATTTCAGCCCAATAACTAGAGCTATTTTAAAAGGTACTAACTCTTTATAAAGCAACAGAGGAGCAGAACTGGACTCTGGGAATCGGATTTACGGCCTAGCATAAACCAATGGGACTAATTGAAACATTACTAATTGAAACAGCTTTGTATGAAAGAGTGATGTATAGATTATACAGTAACCTAGAATAATTTGACTGCATATAGTTAAGCACTGGAATAAATTGCTTAGAGAGGTTGTGGAATCTCCATCATTGGACATTTTTTAAGAACAGGTTAGACAAACACCTGTCAACGGTTCTCAAATTTTAGTAACCCAAGGATCCCCATTTTTATTTAAACATTTTTGGGGACCCTGAATCCGCTCAGCCCTTGCCCTGCCCCCTTCCCCGAGCCCACGCCCCTGCCATGCTCTTCTGAGGTCCCACCAGCTGCTCACTCCATCCCCTCTCCCTCAGTCGCTCGCTCTCCCCCATCCTCACTCACTTTCATAAGGCTGGGGCAGGGAGTTTGGGTGTGGGAGGGGGTGCGGACTCTGGGAGGGAGTTTGGGTGCACATTCCTCTGGCCATGGGGGTCTCCGCGCGCTGCCCCTGCCCACAGGCACCACCTATGCAGCCACAGTTCCTGGCCAATTGGAGCTGCGGAGTCGGCGCGGGGGCAACATGTGGACACCCCTGCTCCTCCTGCCCTGGGGCCACAGGGACATGCCGGCCGCTTCCGGGAGCGGCCCGGAGCCAGGACAGATAGGAAGCTTGCCCCAGCCCTGCTGCGCCGCTAGACTTTTAGTGTGCAGGAGGTGCTGGAAGGGAAGGGGAAGAGTGGATCAGCAGGGCCTGCGGACCCCTGGGGAACCTTGGGGGATCCCCAGGGATTCGCAGACCCCAGTTTGAGAAACACTGGTCTAGATAACTTAGTCCTGCCATGAGTGCAGGGGACAGGACTAGATGACCTCTCAAGGTCCCTTCCAGTCCTATGATATTGGACCATTCCTGTCTCACATTACTAAAGTCTGATCCTTTTTCCTTCATATACCATTTTTACTAATATTTGTTCCAGATTACCTTGCCTTCATGTACTATACGGTACCTTTTTTCATGTCTTTTATTCATATACATTTAAATACAGTACAGCAGTAAAGAACCCCTGCCACTGCAGGCTCCTTTCCCATTAACTAAAAACAGAATACAACTATAATGACAGAGGCAAGACTTAGTAGGTGTAGTGCCAATTAAAAGCTCCCATCCCGAGCAAGCAAAACCAGAGCCAAGCACAGACACACACAACTGTTTCAGCTCTCCCAAATGCCCACAGATGGGCTCTGGTAAGTCAACAGATTTGGGCTATATCAGACAATAGCCCGTATCCTGCAATGCTTTGCACGTGAGCATGAGGGTTCACCGATGTGCAAGGCATTGCAGGATTGGGGCCTATGGGCAGAATTAATTTGGAAACCAAGGGGCCCACACAGAGAACTCATGGCTGGCAGCTCCATCTTTCCTACTCCCGGTCACTCACACTGATCTCCGCTGCTGCAGCATGGCACAGGTAAGACGTCTCCAGGCTATTTAGGGAATTAGACCTTCATGTTACCCAGAAACCAATGGGCAGCCCGTGGAAATCTCTGAGCACTGGTGTAATGCACTCCTGGTGAGGTACCATGAGCTCCCATAGATTGCACTAGCTTCTACCTCCAAATGGATTTATGGTGCAGCCCCATGATCGTTTTGGAGGTGACATACATGTGAATTGTGATATAAAGATTGGTATCGGAGAGGAAGGCGCTTTGCCAGACACAGGTGCAAAAAAGTGGTGCTGGTCGGTGCTGCTCTTTGGCCACCTAAAAGCAGATGGGGCTGTAACTTGATACCCTAAGTTGCACGCTTGGGTTACAATTGATGGACATATATCTTCAGCTGGGAGGGGAGGGAAGGGGTTGATAGAACCTTGGCCAAATCCTCCAACTCACCATTGTAGGCTCAGAATTTCATCTCAGCCCGTTTCAGAGTTTTATGGTTGTGCTTACTGAAATATCATGTACATAAAAAAAATCCATAAAGATAAGAATGGAGAGGAACTGTCTGCCTTGCTCTGTTGCTAAGCGTCTGTTTGAGATGAACAGGAACCCACGCTTTCATGTAGTAGAAAGCAGGAGCTCCCAGCTTACGGGAAGGGGCTGTGCAAACTCGGGGGAGCTCAGTTTGGGAAGCAAACTCTGCACTTTGGTGTCAAGTATCAGAGGGGTAGCCGTGTTAGTCTGAATCTGTAAAAAGCAACAGAGGGTCCTGTGGCACCTTTGAGACTAACAGAAGTATTGGGAGCATAAGCTTTCGTGGGTAAGAACCTCACTTCTTCAGATGTATCTGAAGAAGTGAGGTCTCAAAGGTGCCACAGGACCCTCTGTTGCTTTCTGCACTTTGGGTCACAATCAGTGGAGCAAATCAGCTGCCCACAGGCTCACTTGATGATCTAGCTTCCCAGCACCTCCCCTTCTCACCTTTGTCTGGACCAGAGGATGGGTGGGGTGAGAGAGACCACCTTGTGCAAACTCTCTTGGGCTATGGGCACTGAATGTCACTCATTAGTGTGAGCTGGAGGGTGGGGCGGGTGGAACTCAAGGCTTGTTTAGGGGTTGGTGGATGCAAGGGTAGGTGTGATTATTCTGCATCTGTGTCTGGGTATAAATGGTCATTAAAACCCATGGGAGTGTGAGAAAGAGATAGTGCCAGTGCTCCAGTCAGTTCCAAACTCTGGGTCTGAGAGAAGCTCAAGCAATAGCCCCATTGTAAATATGCCACTTAGCCCTCAATCAAAATGCCTGAAAGCTCATTAGGTGGAGAGCCTTTTTCCATCTCTTGGCTCATCTCTTATTTAATCCCTTTTCTTGCCTTCCAATTCAGTCTGCATCAAAGGAATCCCCTGAGAGGACATCTCCCTGAGGGGAGAGGGTGTAGGGCCAGTGGAAGGATCTGCAGTCCTGCTGAGTAGAAAGTAAGCTAAGAGTAGTTTAATGGCGAGGCTCTGCTCTCTTGCCCTTTCTACCAACATGCTTGAAGTCTCTTAGCCCCCAATACACAGGCCCTGATGGGTGACTCAGCATCCAAACCCCAATGAGACATTCTGCACACTGCTCTTTGATGACTGTTAAAAACATTTGTGACCACAATTAATGAGCTCCCTCTCTCTGATTTCAGCCTTAAATGTTTTGGCTGCAGGAATTCATCTCTTCAGACCTTAGTTAAGGAAAGATGAATGCTTGAGTTATACAATACTACTTAGCTCTCATATCTCACAGTGGCATAGAAAAGGCGGTGGAGCACTATCATCCCCACTTTACAGTTGGGGAAACTGAGGTACAGAAAGACGTAACTTGCCCAAAGTCATTAGCAGAACTGAGAACAGAACCTAGTTCTCCAGGCTTCCAACTTAGGGCTCTGTCTACCTGGATAACACTGCACCATTGGGTCTGTTTCATTCTGGGCAGGGGAATATGAGTTCAATCCAGTGATGTCGCTCTCTAGACAGACAGTAAATGGTGCTAGAGAATGATGGACCAAAATTCCTGATATGATGCATCACTTTTTATTGTATGTGACTCAGCATGTGCAAAGAAACTGACGTACCTGGAAATGAAGTGCAGGTATCTGGAGAGGAGGGGGAAAGAGGCATTGTGGTTTGTTCATTTTAAAGGGGGCTTTAAAAAAAATAATAAATGGATGGAAAAATACCACTTCTTAGCACAGCAGAACCCACACTGCTGACCACAGTAACCTGCAAATAATGGCCAGGGATGGAGTAGGGGAATACTGCTATAGCTGATAGCAGGAACTGGTTTATTAGTCAGAATTTTGTTGCAAACACAGACTCCTGGGCCTCATATAAGGGGAGAGGCACCTTCACGATCACATACCAGGTTCTGCTGTGGAAGGCCCACCTGATGGGGGAATGACAGTGTGTGGGGTGGTCAGTGTGAGATCCATCCCTGTACCTCTGATCCAATGTGCTAACTGAGTGCAGAATATGTTATGTCTGCAAATAGAATAAGAGATGTGCATTTGAGAAGTGACTGCTCCTGTGTATTAATGGAGATCCATGTCCAACTTCTGAACTCAGTTAGACCTGTGTAAATCCAAAGTACCTTTGCTGATTTTGGTGGATTTACACTGGTGTAACTAAAATCAGAAGCACACCCTTTGTCTCCCTCACCTCCTGGCATCTAGCTGCCCCTCAGCCCTACAGAAGGCAATAAATATGTAGGGTGACCACACAGCAAGTGTGAAAAATCAGAACGGGTGTGGTGATGGTGGTGGTGGTGGTAATAGGTGCCTATATAAGACAAAGCCCCAAATATCAGGACTGTCCTTATAAAATCGGGACATCTGGCCACATTGTAGATATGACACCCTTTTAGTAAAGGGAGATCCAAAGAACACATGGTCGATGGGATGAGCATCCCACCTCTGACCTCTATTGCTATATTCCTTGCAATGTAATAAACAGAATGAAGTTCTAGGCCTGGGCAACAGCTGCAGGGACCAGATTTTAGGAGCGCTAATGGAAAGTCCTTTCTCCCAAGACTGACACTTATGGACTGTAAGGTTTGGGTAACTATGCCTAGAACCAAATCATCTGCTGGGCGATCAATTGCTCTGTGTTGAGCCCCTGTTGTCTGTCTGTCATGCGTTCAGATTCTCCACCCGCTCAGTGACAGAAATCTCTTGAATGCTAGGGGGTGGAAGAGAATAAAAGTGGGAAGGAGCATTGCACAGTTATAAAGATGACAGAACTCAGGAACATACCCCTCTCCCCCCCTTGGAGAGGCAGAATTTTTTCTGTTTGTTCCCAGGAATGGGAAATTTCTCTCTTTTTTTCCAGCAGCAAAGTGAAGCAGAGCTGGAAACAGTGTTACTCAGCAGAGCCAGTACGGATGGCAGTGCTGGATTACAGGTTAAGTGCCACGTACCTATATGCAGACTACTTAAATCTATGGTTCTCTCAAGAGTTTAATATACAAAACAGTCACTTTCCACCTCGATCCATCGCAGCTATTAGCAGGATGTTCCCTAGCCAGTGAAAAACTGCAGGTCCCAGCTGATCTGGTCAAGAGGGAGGCCAAGCTGCCTGTATATAAAATGCATGTGGGTGCTGAGTGACCGACATCATCCATTTTGCTCAACAGGACCAGCTGAGGCATTGCAAAATCCAAAGCAGCCTAGCTCCTCCTACACATCTGTTTTGGAGGGGGCCTGAAAACGCCTCTCTCTGAAATAACAACTGCCCTGAAGTTTGGGTGCTGACCGCCCTGGGGAGCACCCACCTGACAACAGGCCTGATTCTTCTCATTTACACTGGAGTATTTCCAATGATTTTGAGATCCTGATCCACATCCCGTGTGACTGGAAGGCAAATCAGGCCTAGCACATTTAGTCCCTGGTGAGAAGGACCATCCCATGTTGCTCTTCTGATTGCGAACATGGAGCTGTGCCCTCGGGGCTAAAAGGAGCCATGTGCTCCTCTGCTGTAGGGTCAGTCACAACAATTCCAGGCCTTTTGAGGAATGTGTATGCCACAGGGAATATAGCGCTCTCTCAGGACTGCATTATAGGAGTCACTGGACTCTGTTACAATGAATGCATAGCTAACCATATCCAGCAGCTTAACCAGAGACCTGCTAGTCAGTCCTGGCTCTCCCACGTTTATTAACCCAGACTGTGATGCTGAAGGCTACCACAATTCCTGACCTGGATCGTGCAACCACAGAATGGACAATTAGCTCACAGAGGGAACCTCGGAGGAAACCCAAAACGTTGCTGCTGACACATTATCTGCTTAAAATGTTCTGCCAAAAGCTCGTAGAGATTTACAGCATCTCGCTGTTTCTTGCTTTTTAAAAACCACTATACATTTTTCTCCAGCCTTCTTCTATCTGGCCAAATTGTATCAGTCAGCCATGGACAGTCTCCATACATTGCCTTTTCTCAGGCTAGAAATCTTTTTCCAGCTTGGCACAATGGGGCCCTGGTCCATGACTAGATCTCCTAAGCACTACAGATAATACAGAATCTTATTACTTATTGTTTGGGCAATAACCATTTCATAGCTTGTGAAGCCTGATCCTGTAGGGTGCCGAGAGTCCTTCCATCCTGTCCAAGACAATGGGAGTTGACGGCATTCAGCAACTAGCCAGATTGGGCCCTTTATCCCGTGGCAAAGGCAAGCATTAGGATTTAGAACACAGTTGACTTGGCTCATAACCACAACACCAAACGGATTTGGGAGACAGTGCGCTGCATGTGCCACTTTGGTAGTCCAGAGACTTGTTATATTCCTAGATCTGCCACTGATTTGCATTGAGACCTTGGATAAATCATTTATAATCCCGTTTCCATTGGATTTGTGAATACTCGATGGCTCTGAAAGTCAGGCGCATGGTTTCTCAAGCTGGGTTCCCAAAATCGGCGGACACTTCCCCCCTCCCCCCCCAAATGTTGATTGTAATCTCTCTGCTCTAAAGTTACCCCAATGCTAAAATGCAGGGGCCGGGGTGTTGTTGAGATGTGTGGATGAAAAATGCTATTGTGGGCCTGACTCAGCCTGGAAAAGACCCCCAATGACCTACGAGAGTGTGTCTATCCATCCACCTACCAATATGTCCTTCATCACCATAATATCTGGGCACCTATAATTATGAACGTTTTCAGAACGTTGATCCATATATTTAGATCTTTTGGGTTACAGATTTCATAGAAGCATGGTTGGCTCTGACATATCTGCAGCTTAGGCGGTTGCCTAGGGAAACAAGATACTCGGGGCTGGAAAACGTTTAGCTACTGCTTATTGCAAGTGGCTGGGCCACACGATTTCCAGTTTGGCTCGGGCAATGAATTCTTCACAGCTGGCCCTGTATACAGGAGCAGTGGTCTGCTATGCCAGTTCATAAATACAACACAAACAATGCTGATGTGCAAGATGCTGTAGCAACCGCTGCCAGCTAGACAAATGGGATCTGATTCTCCTCTAACTTAATGTCAGGTTTACATTGATGTAATTCTATTCAGTTCAATGGGGTTACTCCTGACCGACACTGGGGAACCAGGCCCCATGGTTCTTGTTATATGCAGATTCCCGGCAGCAAGACAGCCCCAGACTGGGTGTTCATTACACTGCTAGCAAAGTGAAAGATTGGTAGGGAGGGACAAGTCCTAGCCCCACTGAAGTCTTTAGGAGTCTTGCCATTCGCCTCAGTGGGGCCAGGATTAGATGGTTATGGACACTAGCTATTGCTTGAGAGTGTGCTGTGGGACAGGTGGTGCAGCAGGTGATTCCATTGGCTCTTTACTTCCAAAGCAAGTCTAGGTGTGAACACTGATGCAATTAAGAACACAACCAAAAATAAATGTCACGGTCTCTTTCTATTTTCCGTTCATGCACACACCAGGGCTTGGGAAATTTACTTGACACTTACTAGTCCAAGGATTAGACCTACTAGCCAAGATGAAAGATACTCGTGCCCCCCAGGCCACGCCGCCCCCCCAGCCACATCCCTTGTAATTTAAAGGACTAAAGCAGTAGTGTACTGTTTATCAAGCACTGTATTTAATGTAACATTACCAATCTGTTTTCTGTTTAATAACTTAATGTGCTGTCTCCCCCTTGGTTTTTGTTAGATCTTCCCTTTGACTTCACTCCTTTTTTTCTTTCTATTTCTGCAGTGTTCAATATCTGTTCTCTCTGTCTTTCCACGTATTCCTTAACTCTGTACGATGTCCCAGATCAAGACCCTCCGTACCATTGTAGAACTCTGAGCGTCCCACGTCTTTGAAAGTCAGGCCTCTTACGCTAGTTGCCTAAAGCTGAATTTAGATGCCTCACTAGAAGCCCCCACATTTGAATATTTCTACCTAAATGACTTGCCTACATTTTGATTTGTAACCCCTCTGTCTTCGGGTTCTGTGATGGGGTGTGTACCCTACACAGTCCCTGAATGGGCCTGAGAGGCCAGTTATGTTAGCTGACCGCAGCTGGAGCGGGAGCCAGGCTTAACGGACCATGAAGCCCAGCGGGGCAGGAGCAGGCTGGTTAATATAAAGAGAGGACGTTTGTAGCAGAAAGAGGCTTGGACACAGGGCAGCGAGAGAATATAAATATAGTTTTTGGTAGCTATAGGTTATTTAGTCAGGTCTGCTTCACTATTAAAAAGGGCCTGCAGGGAGAGAGTTTGCAGTCGCTCTCTAGGGCCTTGTCTACACTGGCAATTCACAGCACTGCACTTGCTGCACTCAGGGGTGTGAACCCCCCCCCCCCGCCCGAGTGCACGCCAGTGTAATCAGCGCCTGCAGCGCTGCACGCTCGCTCGCAGCACTGCAAGCTATTCCTCTCGGAGAGGTGGAGTACGTGCAGTGCTGTGAGAGAGCTCTCACAGCGCTGGCGGCGCGACTACACTCGCGCTTCACAGCACTGCCAGCGCTGTGAATCCGCAAGTGTAGCCAAGGCCTAGGAATAGCGAGGAGGAAGCCCAGGGGCAAGGAATAAGCCCTGGGAGCCTGGTCAGGCTAGGAGAAGGCTGGGAAGAAAAGCTGGCCTTCAGGGGAAGGGAACACCCTTGGGGAGCAGGCCCTGACGGGGGCAGGGTTGAAAAGGGAATTAAACCCTGAGAGATGGCAAGCTGGGCTGCGAAAGAAGGCCCAGTCAGAGGGGCAAGGAGCAATAGAAGGGCCTGCAGGAAAGAACTGGTATGTCCCTAAAGCAGGGGTTCTCAACCTCTGAGCCCCCCCCAACCTGCTATTAAAATCTCCACGGCCCACCTGTGCCACAGTTACCGGTTTTCTACATATAAAAGCCAGGGCTGGCGTTAAGGGGTAACAAGCAGGGGCATTGCCCTCGGCCCTGTCCCACAGGGGGCGCTGTGAAGCTAAGTCACTCAGACTTCTGCTTCAGCCCGAGGTGGCAGGGCTCAGGGCCCCGGGCTTCAGCCCCATGCGGTGGAACTCCGGCTTTCTGCCCTGGGCCCCAGCGAGTCCTGCTTGGGGGCCTCCCTGAAACCTGCTCGCAGCACCCACGGGGCCCTGGGCTGAGAACCACCGCCCTGAAGGGAGACTCCTAAAGCAGGCCAGGGAGAAGGGAGACTCCAGGGAAGAAGCCTGGAGGGTCCGTGGCTTGGGAGGAGCCGGGCCCTCAGGCAGAAGCTCAGGGGCAGAATGAGGAGGCGCTCTGCTGAGCCCAGGAGTGGGTGGGTGAAGAGCACGCAGAGGGCTGGTGCTGGGAAGGGTAGAGTTTGGGTGTGGCTATTATTACCCCAGAAGAGGTGGGCTAATCTGTGACCTGTCATGGGAGGTGAGACCACTGGAGCAACTGTCGGCAGAGGGTGCCAGACAGAGACATTATACCATGCCTGGCCACCAAGAGCTACTCCTGGGGCCAGTAAACGCCTTCGTGCTTCTTATCTGTCAAGTGGAGCCTTGCCTACTCGACACGGATGGCATGAGGGTTAGTTGGCTCACATAATGCTTTGTGAGTTGAAAAACACAATTATTTATAATAGGGTTACCATATCTATTAAATAAAAAAAGAGGACCCTCCACCGGCCCTGGCCCCACCCATTTCCCCACCCCAGCCCTGCCCCAACTCCGCCCCTTCCCTGCCCTAACTCCGCCCCCTCCCACTCCCAGCCACGGGGAAAGGGCTGCCCCAGCGCTACCGGCTTCACGGTTTGCCGGGCAGCCCCCAGACCCTGCGCCCCTGGCCGGCGCTTGCCCAGCACAGCTGGAGCCCGGGAGGGGAAGTGCCCCGCTGGGGGCGCAGGGTCTGGAGGCTGCCCGGCAAACCGTGAAGCCAGTAGCGCTTGGGCTTCGGGCAGCCCCCTTGCCTCCAGACCCTGCGCCCCCAGCCGGGCACTTCCCCTCCCGTGCTCCGGCGGCGCAGGGTCCGGAGGCATGGGGGCTGCCCGAAGCCGGTAGCGCTCGGGCAGCCCGGCTCTTAAACAGAGCCGAAGAGTCAGGGGAGGAGCAGAGCCGCCATTTTCCCGGACATGTTCGGCTTTTTGGCAATTCCCCCCGGACGGGGGTTTGAGTGCCGAAAAGCCGGACATGTCCGGGAAAAAGAGGACATATGGTAACCCTAATTTATAAGTTGAAATGTGGCTCTGCCCAGAGTGGGGCTCTCATTAAACTGTTGTAACGAGGAAATTTGTTAATACAAAGTTGATATGATGGCACTTTCAAATCTAGGCTGTTAAAAATTATAAAGGTTAAAAGGTAGCTTCTTATCTCTGCCTCTGAGCCCTACCTCTCAAGTTTTACAGTCATGTTGGAGGGGTGGAAGGTGTTCTTTTAAAAGATTTCCCCTGCTGCTGTTGGCAAGACCCACACAAACAAGGACATTGGCTATACTGGGAAACAATGAAACGTACTATGCACAAGGTGCTGTAAAGGCCTGGAGTAGGCAAATTGAAAAAGAGAGACCGTCTTTGCCCTCCTGCCCTCTATCTAATGCCTTTCTGTTTTAGTGAATTAGATGTTACTTGTAACTATGAGAAGTACACAAAAATTAAAAACAGAAGATGGTTTCCCTTTCAATAGCATTAGGATGGTGACTTTATTATAATTGTCTTAAACTGTAAGTTCTTTGGGGCAGGGCCATCTTTTTGTTGTGTTTGTACAGTGCCTAGCACTACAATGATAGGTGCTGCAGTGATATAAATATTAAAAACAAGTTTCTGTAGTGGTCACAATGTGCAAGGCTCCTTCCGGACAGAAATAAAAGCACTGGCAGTCTAAAGGCAGACAAGCCGCGGGAGGGCTGGGCGACAGAGGCCTGATGATTAACCAGAAGCTTGGATTTGCTGTCTGTTGATTATGTATAGGCTTGGAAAGGTTAGATTTTTATTGGCAAATGTTGATGAACATTGATTTCACTGCACACACAAATAAAACAGAACTATTTTCATTGATGATGGAAACTTAGAGCTAGGCACATACATTCTCAGGCAGCATTTTTTCTTACCTGTCTGATTTAAGGATATTTACTTTGTATATTTTGACACATAATGTTGACAATTTGTGTTTTTTAAAGCTTTATAGCTATTAACTTTTTGAGTCTCCACATCTACTGTCATTAAATGTCTGATTTACCCCCCCCAATTTTGCACAACTGTGAACATTTAAATAGATATACGTGCTTCAAAATAAACATTGATATTTGTGTGTTGCAATAAAAAAAAATCAAATTCTCCCAAACCTAGTCATTTATGTACAGCCTTAATACTACTAAAAATGTCTATTTCCTCTGGAGTCAGTATCCTCCTGGGATTGCTGTGGTTATAATTACTCCCTCAAGCGTTTGCCTCTTAACCAATCAATAACTCTCCAGATCACAACAAAGGAGGATTTTAAATATTTCCCCCCCCCTTTGAGTCTGAAGTTCGCAGTTAGACAATACACTTCGCTTTGGAACGGAGAGCTCCATTTCTAAATTGATCGATATTGGTGTTTGCTGCATGAAAGCCAACAACAAAGCTGATGCCACACACAGAAGCTGTCCTATTGATCTGATAACGTACAGAGAAAAGGTTATTTCAAACAGAAAAATTGATCTAATCTCCATGTGATGCTAAATTCCTGCCAGGTGTGTTACAGACTAGGTATCCTCTAGGAAGCATAACTTTTTAGTACAAAAGGGTTGGCTGGAAAAATCCTGTTAATCCCTATTATGAGTTGGATCACTTAGCACCAGGATGCACAGACTTGAACTTTGCTTGTTTGAGAGGGTTTAAAGACCTGTACACTGCCTGTCTGTCCATCTCAGGGCATGGCTACATTTAGAACTGGAAGTGTAGTTTCCTGCTCGAGGAGACATAGCTATGCTTGTTCTGAGCAAGCTAGCCTGCTAAAAATAGATAGCAGCGCAAGTGGTGGGAGGGGCTAAACCCTCCCAAGTATGATCCTGTCTGAAACTCTAGGTGGGTCCTGTGGGTGGCTAGCCCATCTGACCGCCCACGCTGCTGTGGCTGCACGGCAGTTTTTAGCACACTGGGTGAGCAAGTCTCCTCGAGCTGGGAAGCACACCTCCAGCTTGAAGTGTAGACGTACCCTTAGGTTTTTACATTGCTGCCCATCACCATGGTATCTGAGCACCTGCCATCTAAAATCAGTGGCACTAGTGGACTTTCTGGAATCTCTGGCAGGCCTCACAACTCTGCTTGGGGGAGGTTTTAATTTTTTTAGATTTGTATTAGTGCCTCCTCTTGGTTTGGGTGAGGGGTAGACTGGGATATGAATATTGTGCCTCCCCCTGTAAAAGAAGTTTAGATTTTTTAATTAAAAAAAAATGGAGATATTGTATCCCCTAGAACTGGAAGGGACCTTGAAAGGTCATCGAGTCCAGCCCCCTGCCTTCACTAGCAGGACCAAGTACTGATTTTGCCCCAGATCCCTAAGTGGCCCCCTCAAGGATTGAACTTTCACAACCCTGGGTTTAGCAGGCCAATTCTCAAACCACTGAGCTATCCCTCCCTCCGATTGACATGAGCTGGTGGTATAATGCTTAAATACAGAACCACGGAAGTAATTGCATCTTTTAGCTGTATAGACAAGATCCTGAATGACCGGGAAAGCATATCAGAATTGGGCCTAAGGTTTGGAACCACGGGTTTAACTCAGTCTATCTTCCCTCTGAGGAAGATAAATACAGTATCATGCTGTGCAGATGCTCACTGTGTGGGGAATCTTTCAGCTGACTCATTAAAACCCAGTGCACTGTCTCCTCTGTGTGGACATGAAAGATCCCATGGCATGCGTTGTAGGAGGTGGGTATTGCTCTGGGGCCAGATTTACAAAGGTATTTAGGTGCTGATAGATGCTTAGTGGGATTTAAAAAAATGTCTGAAGTCCAACAGCCTCAAACAATTAGCTTCTTTTGGTGTCCGTTTAACAAGTTAGAGCATGCGGAGTAGTCCCTCTCCCCTTATCATATGCACCATCAGGGAAGGAAAGCAGCGATTAAAATGCCGTCTGGCAGCAGAGCATGTTGTAGGCAGAAGCCAAAGGAAATCAGTCAATCATACTTTGGCATATGAATTATTCTTGTCACAAGTCCCAGATTCACCCCAAATTCTCTGCTCTCACCCGCTGAACCCCAGATTTCCCTATCTGCATTGTGCTGTTCAGTCTAGTCCTGGCTGGAGGTTCTGCTGAGCTATTTCTACAAACTGATTTGGAAAGGTTATTCCAAAATAAATCACTTGCACATGGGAGCACTAGAAAGCAGAGCCCCTCCTCCGGTTCTGGGCAAGATCTTCGTTGTAGATTGAAAGCAGAATTAAATATCAATATAATTTATTATTTTATACTTCTGCATCTGGCAAAATTAAGGATTTCCTCCTCTGCTGCCCCACACACGCACTCTTGGCCTGACTTCAGGGGCACAGAACACCTGCGGTTCCCACGGACTTCACTGGAAGCTGTTGCTCAGCTTCCTGTTTCCACAGAAGTGGGGCCCAGGCCAGCCTAGCTCTGCATTGACCACTCTTTGAAGTCTCTGCCCTGTGCCAAGATGACCAAGGGTTTCAACAGATGTCTGTATGGCTCCATGAATAGGACTTCACTGTTGCTACTGAGCCACTAGAGGGCGCTAGAGAGTATAACTTGTTTCTTGGTGCATAAGCAACATAAAAGTAATGGCTAAGGCCCTACTTAATTCACGATATGGCGGGAATTGTGGATACTGCAATATTTAGGCTTCGGCCACCATTTTGAAAGCGGGAGCCCGTGCTCTCAGCCCCAAATGGCCAACTGTGGAAAATCACAGAAAAGTAATAATGGACTTTATTACCGAAAATAATAAGGTTATAGACTAGAATCATAGAATATCAGGGTTGGAAGGGACCTTAGGAGGTCATCTAGTCCAACCCCCTGCTCAAAGCAGGACCAATCCCCGGACAGATTTTTTCCCAGATCCTTAAATGCCCCCACTCAAGGATTGAACTCACAACCCTGGGTTTAGCAGGCCAATGGTGTTATCTGGAGTCACAGCTGCCTGGAAACTCACCACTTGGTATTTCTTCACCCAGACACTCAGTCTGTTTTAATGCAGGGCTTTTGCATCTAAACAGGTCGTTAGAGGGACTGTTTCTGCAAGATCGCACACGTCTAGCCCATTGGGAATTAAACTGAGGGAAATGCCCAACTGTTCAGGTCCCTGGGGATGCAGTTCACATGCTGTTACCGACAGCCGTGGTGACGGTGACCACGGATCTCTTGCCCAGGCTACATGGGGCGCTGTATGCCAAGAGGGAAGGTGCTCTGTACACTGGATACCATTACTACGACTATGCAGCATCTTCCAATTGGAGGATCTCAAAGCCACGCCTCAACTACTCCCCTGCAAAGTAGGGAAGTTTCTTGTTTTTACTGGTAGGGAAACTGAGGCATAGAACCGCAACACAACTTGCCCACGGTCATGCGGGAAATCAGTGGCAGTGTTGAAAGTAGGACCCGGGAGTCCTGACTCGGTGCCCTCCTCTAACCACCAGCCAAGCTGCCTCCCCATCCTGAACGTGACAAAGCACATCCCAATGCGTTTCAGAGGGGAACACAGCCCAGTTTTATATAGCAGACATGGAGACGGTCCATTATTACTTTTCTGCAATTTTGTTTTTCCAGGGCTTGTCCATAACTTAGTTGCAATTTTTTTTGACTATCATCCCACGAGTCAAGTAGGGTTTTAGAAATGGCTTTTTTGTTGTTAATTTCTTGATGATGATGATGATGATGTTATATTGCAGTAGGATCAGAGCCCAACCTAATTGGGAACTGTCCAAACACATAGGAAGACCTGATCCTGGAAATGAAGAGCTTACAGTATTGAGCCCTAATCTTGCAAAGACTGATGCACATATAACCTGTACACATGAGCAGTTCCACTGACTTCAGGAGGACGGGGCTCCAGAAATACATGTATTGGTCACCCCTGCTTAACCTTTTAACCTCTAGAGAAGACTGATTACGTTTATAAGTCCAAATTCCATACAGAGTTCACGAATTTTTATTCACCTTTTAAGAAATTGTGCACAACTTCAGTTTGTTTTATAGCGACTAGAAGAAATAGATCCTAATCTGATGGCTGACTGTGCAGCATTCATCTCAGCAAATGTATTGGTCTGTCAAAGTTTTGGTAACCTTAACCGCAGGCTAGAGATGTGATTTTTTTTTTTAAAAACCACAGTCATGCTAGTGTCAGTTGTGAAACACACTTTATTAGCATTAGAGCGGGGCAAAAGTTTTTGACTGGGCCAACAGCAAGTGTAACCCAGGGACTTTACTTATATTCTAGCTTGTTGTGCAGTCGAAATCATGTTCCCAGCATTAAGAAAACTGGGCCTAAAGCCTCCCACACACCCTAAGGAATCTACCCCATTGTAGCTATTCAGTGCCCCCATTTGCAGAGGGATTAATTTAGTGGCATAAGATCTGGTTTGTGGACTGGGTAGCAACTCTCCAACTGTGGGTTCTAATCCTGTGGGGTTAATTTCCATCATTCGTTCTTCTGCAGTAAATAAACTGAGTTCACGATGCCGCTCTGCAGTGCTTGTGAAACTGTTGTGTCCCCTGTGTTCTGTGAGGCAGATTATTACTGCCGGTCTCTGGAGGGATGAATGTAGAGTTTTTAATAGTGGTGGTGTGCACAATATTTTGGAGGAGACTTTGAGAGCTAAAGTCAGATCAGTTTTGCAATGATATGAAAAATCCTGAGGCCCTTTGACTGTGCAACTTTTAATAAGGTTCTTTTAATACCGCTTTCCTTATGGCTTCCTAGGTTCTTTTTTTATATTTAAAAAAAAAACTATAAAACAAATTTGATTCATGTGTGATCCTATTGACCCCCTCTGATGGGGTGAACCCACATCATCTGCTAGAAAAAGAAGGGGGGGAAATGCCATTTTCTGCACCTATGGGGTGATTAACTCATTCCTCCTGTCCAGATGAGGTGGAGTTAGCTAAGGACCCATTAGGCACCTGGGACTTGTAAGGGGCTGAGGGAAGTCAGCCAAAGGGAGAAGACGCAGGAGAAAGATGAGACTAGGCAGTGCTTTCCCTCTCAGAAGGCCTGAGGAGAGCTATAGGGATGACTTGATCCCAGTGGTGATGGGCCCTGGACAGGGAGCAAGATCCGGGGAGACAGTCCTGGGGCTGGTGCCCTAGAAGGGGAACAGCTGAATAGAAGGGAGGAGGTAGGACCCTGTAGGGGAGCCCTGAGCTATGGCCTACAAGGAGCAGGGAACTGAAGAGAAGCCCGGGAGGGGCAGAGGACCAGTGTGACTCTAATGTTGCATTTAGACTCCCAGCGGGGAAAAGCCTACGGAGCTGGCGCTTTGATAAGAGTAAGAAGAAACATGAATAGAGCCCAAGGGGTGGTGGTGAAGGACTTTTTGCCTAGGTTAACTTGGGAGCCCAACCATCTCCCTAGCTATTTCTAGCACTGTAATGCCAGCCCAACTCTGTAGACCAGGGGTGGCCAACCTGTGGCTCCGGAGCCACATGCGACTCTTCAGAAGTTAATATGCGTCTCCTTGTATAGGCACCGACTCCGGGGCTGGAGCTACAGGCGCCAACTTTCCGAAGTGCTATGGGTGCTCACTGCTCAACCCCTGGCTCTGCCACAGGCCCTGCCCCCACTCCACCCCTTCCTGCCCCCTGCCCTGAGCCTGCTATGCCCTCCAGAGCCTCCTGCATGCCACGAAACAGCTGATTGGGAGGGAGGGGGAGGCCCTGATCAGCGAGACTGCCGGTGGGCAGGAGGCGCTGGGAGCAGAGCTGACGGGGGGGCAGAGGGGGGCTGCTGATATATTACTGTGGCTCTTTGGCAATGCACATTGGTAAATTCTGGCTCCGGCTCAGGTTGGCCACCCCTGCTGTAGACACTTGGCTGTGAGACTCACTGCCATGTAAATATACCCTGAGTCTTTCTGTTCCTCATCAGTAAAGTGGGACTTCTCCACCTACAGGGGCGGAGGGAAGTCAGGTCAATAATTGTGAAGTACTTGGATGCTTTTCTGGTGTGTGGGGGTGTGTGTGGATGTCAGATAATTACTGTCAGCTTTTATCTATTTCTGTGAATACTATGCACACCAACCATGTGTGTGTGTGTACGTATGTACACGCGTACATGCGTGCAACTAGCTTCCCAGACTCAGCCCTTGGCTAGGGTTGCCAACTTTCTAATCACACAAAATCGAACAACCCTGTCCCGCCCCTTCTCCGAGGCGCCCCCCCCCCTCCATTGGTCACTCTTCCCCACCCTCACTCACTTTGTCACCAGGCTGGGGCAGGGGGTTGGGTTGCCGGAGGGGGTATGGGCTCTGGGGTGAGGGGTTTGGGGTGCAGGAGGGGGCTCTGGGCTGGGCCTGGGGGTTGGGGTGTGGGGTGGTGAGGCTCTGGCTCAGGGTGGGGCTGGGGATGAGGGGTTTGGGGTGAGGGAGGGGGTGTGTGGGGTCCCAGTGGCGCTTACAGCGACTCCGAGGAAGCGGCCGCTAGGTCCCTGCAGCCTCTAGGTAGAGGCGCAGCCAGGCAACTCTGTGCGGTGTGCGCTGCCTTTGTATCCGCAGGCACTGTCCCCCGCAGCTCCTATTGGTCGTGGTTCCTGGCCAATGGGAGCTCAGAGCCGGTACTTAGGGCAGGGGCAGCGAGTGAAGCCTCCTAGTCCCTGGCCGCCCTAGAGCCAAGGTGCCGCAGGAACCTGGCTGCTGCTTCTGGGAGCAGCGCGGAGCCAGGGAAGGTATGGAGCTTGCCTTAGCCCCAGGCCCCCATTTTGCCATCTACCTGACTTTTAACGACCTGGTCGGCGGTGCTGACTGGAGCTGCCAGCGTCCTTTTTTGACCAGGCGTTCTGGTCGAAAACTGGACACCTGGCAACCCTGCCCTTGGCCTGTGCTAGAGGCCATGACGAACTGATTTACTTCCTATTTGTGGCAGCATCGTGGTTACCTCCTTGGGATGACTTGGAGTTCCTTGCTGAGACACGGGCAGAGAAGCTGACCACAGCCATAGCCCTTAATAAGATATTGCCACATTATTTGCACTTTAATATAAAATTATCCACGAGACAGGTTATTCCTGCCTGCGCCGGGTCCTATGATCTGAGATACTGAAGGAGACGAGCGCTATCCCTGTTTCTGCAAGCCGAACTCTGATGCTACTCCACCTGCTAAGCTAAAGTGACTTAGACTTCAGTAAGGAAGAGCCGTAATTATTTGTAACGCAACAAGAAGGTGACAGGACGGAGCCCAGGGAGCCAAACAGCAATTATGCTTTGTTTGCCAAGTTAAACAATTAGATTATTCTTAATCAGACTGAACACAATAGTAATTTTATGAAGTCGTTACCTCAGCATTATCGGGCTCTGCAGGGGTAGCTCTGTATAGATCATGGAAGGAAGCATGCGCAGATCAGGGAATGCTCAAGCATTGCAGCACGAAGGCCGCTACCAGGGTTGTGAGGGTGTTGCCTGATTTGCATCTTAAAATGAAAGAAATCCCATGGTAATATTAATAGACGTTGTCACTTTGGGCCTGTTGTGATCATCTGGTCTGACCTCCCTGTATAACACAGGCCAGAGACTATCATCCAGTTACTCCTGTATCGAATTGAATTTGTTTGCCTTTGTGGCTTCCCTGGTGGATGAATCAAAACTGCTTGTCTGGGCTCACCTGCGATAGAATCCTGCCCTTGACTGCCTTTGTCTCTGTCCTTGCCCTGCAGCAGCTGTCTGAAGAGAGAGGCCGGGTGGATTCTGTGGGTCATCTTTACCCTCAGGCTGCAATTCGGATGCTCTTGACTTAAATGAATGCAAGAAAAGCCACATTCCTCACCGTGGCTCAAGAGGGCCCGTGTCTAGGGTGCGACGTGGCAGCCGAGTGTCTCTGGCCATTCAGCCCTTGGCCTTTGTGCCGCTTGTGATGTGGGAACTAGACTGACGGCTAATTATCTTCACAGGCTCCTGAATTCAAACTGCTAGCAGCCAGTATCGGCCTTGGCTGATCATGAATTGGTGACTTAAGGGGTAAAAGGTTCTGTGGGTAAATTACCTCATTTGGCACAACATGAACCACACAGACAAAACAAGGTCCATGCATAAAACTGCCATGACTGATGTAGAGGTGGATAATTGAAAGAAACAGTTTGGCTTTGCTAAGGCAGCTCTGTTGGGGTCTGTGATGGGGAGTTCACCCCACACCTGCCCCTCTTGGGGTTAAGATGACTAAGTGGGCCAATTAACCACCTGGGCTGTACCTTGAGGAGGAACCAGGGAGCAGTGAGGGCTAATTAAAGGATGAAGCTCACCTGGACAGGTACAGGCAGGGCTTGTATAAAGCCAGGGAGCTGAGGGCAGAAAGGGGCTGCAGTCACTTTCTTTGAGGCAAGGGGGAGAGGGGAGCTTGGCTAGGAGGGAAGGGCATATGCAGAGCAGGGTAGAGAAGGAGCCTGATAAAGGCAATATGGGAAGCAGCCCAGGGAAACAGCAATAAGATGTGGGACAGTGCAGACCACAGCCACTGGATGTAGGGTCCCTGGGCTGGAACCCAGAGAAGAAGGTGGGCTCGGGTCCCCCTACAAGCCCTGGGAAAGTGGCACCATTGAGGGTCTGTGAATTGTAAGACTGACTGGGACAGCTGGTACTGAGAGACTTTGGTACACATACCCGCGGATGGGGAGAACTACCGTGACCTGACTGGAGGGCCAAGCCAGGGAAAGGTAGCGGTCAAGTCCCGAGAGAGACTGAGTCAGCGCCTGCAGGAAGAGGTGTCGGACTGGCAGAGCTAATCCCCAGCTGTGGCCACAAGGAAGCACTCCAGTGGTGAGTAAAGCAGCCATTTGCAGGGTCCCTTAAAACATCACTAAAACTGAGGCACACAGAGTTAGCAGATGGTGACGTCCACGTTTGCATCATAAATATCTGCACCATAAAGGAACAAGCCTAGGGTGACCAGAAGTCCTGTTATAAGGGGCTTTTTCTTATATAGGCAACTATTACTCTCCCCCCCCCATCCCAATTTTTCACACTTATCTGATCACCCTAAACAAGCCACCTTTCTGCCCTCTTGCTTCCAAGGTGCTGCAGGGTTTGAAACAGCCCCACATGTAATTTAGAGCAGTTCCCAGGGCTGCTCTAAGTTACAGCAGGAGTGCTGCCAATGGCTTGCGGCGCATTTCAGAATTGCTGCAGAGTTGCGCTCTGTGGCTGTGCTCTGGCTCATCCCTTGATGGATCCCCTGTGGTGGAATGGGGCGGGAGCGGGGGAAGGATTTAGGCTTGCCTGCAACTATACTTGCATTGGGGCAGTTCTCTTGCTGCTTTCAGCTATGTATGGTTCCTATATGCCACTGGTTTAGCATATAGAAGATAGGATGTGGGATGGATTCCCTGGCTGGGCCAACAGTGTCCAGAGGATTCGCACACCGTGTAACCAAGTCTGGCCCCCCTGAAACATGGGACATGTGTATTTCATTCTTTTCTGCTGGCTGAATGCAGCTGTTGCTGTGTCTTCAGAGAGCGTTGCTGTGGGCAGTACAGAGACACTGCTGACCTAGAGGCAGAGCCTGCCTTTGAAATGCTGCTGTTAAATATTCTCACAGCCTCTCTTCTGCACAGGGAATAATTCCAGCTAGGAAAGCGCATGGAGAGAACAGGGCTAAATGCAGCACTGGTGACCATAGGTGCATTTCCCAGTGGCGTCAGTGGGATTTGGACCTACGTGTGCTAGGGTTGAATTGGCCCTGGATTTTTACCCGTCGGAGTGCTTTGGGCGTACAGGAACATTGTATTGGTCAAACAAGGCTTAAAATGTTAGTAGTAATGTGATCCTAGTCATTATCCAAAGCAGGCAGCGTCCCCAAGCTGCCAATCAAATGGTCAGACACCAAAATCCAGTGATGAGACAAACTGTTTTTAACAGCTCTTCAATGGCTGCATTTTATGATCTGGTTGTTGTATAGGCACTGATTGTGTGGATGCGCCGAGACAGGAGCACCTATGGGGGGGGGGGGGAATAATGGGTGCTCAGCACCCACTGGCAGCCCCATGGATCAGCGCCTCCCCCCAGTGCCTGCTGGTAGCCACTCCCATCAGTTTCTTCCTGATCCACTGTGCAGGAAGCGCTGGGAGGGAGGGGGAGGAGTGGGGGCAGGCAGAGGCAGGGCAGGAAGAGGTGGGGCAGGGGATGGGGGTTTGAGGGAAGGGGTGGAGTGGGGGCGGGGCCTGGGGCGGAGAGGTGGGGGGTCAAACAACCCCTGGGAACAGAGGAAGTCGACGCCTATGGGTTGTTAAAGCATCCGTCTGGGAGTCCCGCGAGCTGGGCTCCGCTCCGGGTTCTGCAGCTGACCCACTGTGTGGCCTCAGCAAATCATTTAGGGAGGAAGGATGGGCCAGTGGTTAGGTGCTAGCCTGGTACTTCGGAGACCAGCAGCCAGTTCCCTGCTCTGCTGCAGCCTTCATGTGTAAGCTTGGGCAAGTCATTTAGTCTGTGTCTCGCTTCCCTACCTCACAGGAGTTTGCGAGGTGCTTGGATACCAGACGATAGTCATGTGGGTGTCTTAGACCTAGAGCCTGGCTTGTTTCTGCATTTTTAGGAGGGTCTGAGCACCTTTAACTCCAGCTGACATCAGCGGCAGCGGTGGGTGCTCTCACCTCTGAAAATCAAGCCCCAAATGTCTAAAGCTGGGCCTCCAAAAGATGGGAAGCCCAAATCAGTTGCCTCTTTAGAAAACATTGTCCTTCACCTCTGTGTCGGAGTCTGACTCTCTGTAAAAAGGAGCGAACGTTTACCTACTTCACAGGGGTCTGCATCCGTTCATCTCTCTTGAACATTTGGCTGGGCAGCACCATGGAAGTACAAAGGGTTATTTAATCCTCATTTGAGTTCAAGAAGGTGTGTTTTAAATCCTGTGGGAATGCAGTATTCCAATGGATGCGTGCTACAGATAGGTGCATCTTAAATGAATTTTTTGAGTTAATTGCTGCTGGTCTGCAGAAAGCATTTGCATTAAGAGCTCCTGATGGACTGAGGAGTGTTTCTTGTCTTATCAAAACACAATGGGCCAAATCCTCACCTGGTGTAAATCAGCATGAAGTCATTGGAATTGCACCAATATTACACGAGCTGAGGATCTGGCCCTTTGACTCGTTGCAACATCCGATAGAGCCCTTTGAACCAAAGCTTCGTTGCTGACAAGAGTCTGATCAGATGCTGTTTGGAGCGGGATATACTCTTGGGATTAACCATTTTGTGTCTACACTGTAATTAAACACCCTTGGCTGGCCTGTGTCAACTGGTTGTGGCTGGAGGGGCACAGGCTGTAAAACTGCAGTGTAGACATACAGGCTGGAGCCCGAGCTCTGGGATCCCACAGGGTGGGAGGGTCCCAGAGCTATATGGAGTGAAGACCTGTGGTGGGAACACCCTCTGGATTTGGGGAGTTACTCCTCTTTGATATACATGGTTCTATATCTATTCTGTCCACAATTCCCTCTTTACCAAGAGATGCGTACTGGTTCCATAGTATAGAAAAGGGATACCTGAGATGCAGAGTTGGGTCACCTGGACGCTGGATGTTTACATATGGCTAGAGGGTTTCCTTTTCTCTTTGACGACTGATGGGAACTGCGTGGTCCTTATTGCAGACTGGACACTTATGGTGATGCTGATGCTCCCAACAGGAGAAAATCAATGGTCCTTCTAGTGATGAGCCCCGGCTCATACAATGACCAATAGTGGATACTGCAGAAATGGTAATAAAACACCCCAGGTGCACCTGCTGTGATTGTACCTTGGGGGGATGTTTCTTCCTGACCCCAGTGCATGTCCTGAAGCATGAGTATTACTAGCCCTTCCAATTTCCTCCTGCCATGGCTAGTCTTATCCATAACATTGCTTAATCATTGCTTGAATCTTCTTCCCTCACAATAAAGGGTGCTGTCATCAAAAAGTGCACGGAGCATGGGGGCTGCCTGGTTTCAGAGCACAGTGACGGAGGAAAGGCCTGGTGATGGTCCTGACTATGCTGATGCTGCCATGAGTTCCTAAGTACTGCTGCCACTCCACAGTGGTGAAGGGTGGAGGGGGGAAGAGGGAGTGAAGGGAAGATGGTGCAGTGGATGAGGGTGCTAGCCTGGGACTCAGCAGACCTGGATTCAGTTTCTTCCTCTGCCACATACTTCCCGTGTGACCTTGGCCAAGTCACGTAGCCTCTATGTGCCTTCGTTTCCCATCTGTACAATGGGGATAGAGCGCTGCCCCCCCCTCACAGGGGTGTGGTTGGGAGACGTATGTTAAAGAAGGTGAGGCCCTTGAATGCTGTGCTAATATGGGCTGTATATGTCCCTAAAATAGATATATAGAGATGCTTCAGATCTTCCCTCTTCAAAGTGAAGAAACCAAGTTCAGAAATGAAGAGGCAGAAATCTCCCAGGTATTGCCAGTTTCTCTAAATCACAGGACCCTTGAAGAGGACTAGGGCTCTTAAGTGCTACAGTAATATAGACTGTAATCCTACCCCAAACCTGCCTAGGTCAGAAACGTCGTCCTGCTGAGGGGGTAGTCACAGGGACTCAAATACAGATGAATTTCTCCCAGCACTTGTACAATCAGTATCGGAGTGGCCAGACCTAGTTGCGACTCATGCCAATATTCAGCCCTCCGTGTGGGCTGCACGTACTTTGGCAATGAATGATTTGCTTTTGATAACTCCCCCCCCCCCCCCCCCCCCAAGCCTGAAAATCAAAGCTAAACTTGGAAGGCAGGGCTAATCCCTGTTTCCTGAGCTAAACCGGGCAAACTCTGCTCAGTTCTGGGCAAATATGTTCCTATATCACGGGAGATGTTGTGACTCAGTGACTGGATCACAGGACTGGAAGCCAGGAACACCTGTTTTCTAGTCCTCAGTCTGTTTCCCCATGTGTGATATAACAGGGTGAGTATCATCCCCTTTTTCCACATGGAGAAACAGGCACAGCGAGGCTAAATGACAGGCGCAAGGCTACCCAGTGAGTCAGTGGCAGTGCATCAGGGCCAAGTGCAATCCTGCTCCTTTCAGCTCCTCAGATAAGGACCTGGGGTCTCTAGCAACTCTGTCAATGCTAGAAAATAAAATTCCAAATCCCTGCAATGGAGTCTGGGCCATATCAAGGCATTTCCGGTAGTTAGCAATGACTGTGCTTATGGAGCTGGTGGGCTGTGTCCCCTGCTCTCTTCACTAATCCTGTTACCCTGTGCTCCATCTTCATCTGGTTGTATTTATCCACTTGTTGCCTCCTGTCTTCTACTCAGCCCCTAAGCGCTTTGGGAGCCCTCTTTTTATTAAATGTATACACCATCTAGCCAGTGGTTCTCAAACTTTTGTGCTGGTGACCCCTTTCACATAGCAAGCCTCTGAGTGCGACCCCCCCCCCTCCAATAAATTAAAAATACTTTTTTATATATTTAACACCATTATAAATGCTGGAGGCAGAGCGGGGTTTGGGGTGGAGCCTGATGGCTTGTGACTCCCCCATGTAATAACTTCCCGACCCCCAGTTTGAGAACCCCTGATCTAGCACAAGGGGGCCCGATTGGGTCCTCTAGGCTCTGCCCCAAAAGAAAAGGGTGATAACTTTGCAGCTAAGCCTAACCCCCTGAGCTATTGGCATTTTATCTTTGTGCTGCCCACAGGGCTGGTAATCTTGGGCATCTGTTGCTTATCTCGCTAGTGGATGCCAAGTAGGACATGCAGATTTGCCATGCGTGCTCACCCACACGCACTCAAACATAGAGGTCAAGAAACTAAGCGAAATAAACCCGCTGCGGTGACCTCTCTGCCCACCAGCTCACCTGGCATGAATTCCACTCAATTCCCGGCTTCCAGCCACTTCATTAATCCACTGGTGGCGTATTTTACAAATCCGGCCTTTCGGAGTTCTAGATCTTTTCTTTCTGGCTAGGCTGCCTTCAGTCTCCTTCACCCCAGCCTATGGCAACCCGTGCAAGGAGAATTCTGATGAGGTTCCGTATTCCGATCCCTGGAAAATGTTTTGCCTGTCAATGACAATCTCTTTAAGCAAATCAATGTAATGGGATTTCAGAGCCTAACATATGGTGCTGGAGTAGAAGGCAGTAATTCCAGCAGTTGTACACTGGCGTGCAAAGCAGAGAGGCCCAAACAATGCTTCAGGGGGAAGGATAGCTCAGGGTTGTGAGTTCAATCCTTGAGGGGGCCATTTAGGGAACTGGGGTAAAAATCTGTCTGGGGATTGGTCCTGCCTTGAGCAGGGGGTTGGACTAGATGATCTCCTGACAGGGCCGGCACCAGCTTAACAAGCAGGTGCTTGGGGCGGTCAAGGGAGAGGGGCGGCAGCTGCGGCAATTCGGGGGCGGCAGGTCCCTCACTCCCTGTAGGAGCGAAGGACCTGCCACTGAACTGCCGCCGCTGATCACGGCTTTTTTTTTTTTTTCTGCTCGGGGCGGCAGGAATGCTGGAGCCGCCCTGCCTCCTGAGGTCCCTTCCAACCCTGATATTCTATGCTGCCCCATAGTCCTAATGCCAGCAGCTTTCCGGTCTTCCCTTTGTCAGCTGTGGAGATTGTAAAACAAATGGCTGTGAGAATTACAGTTTGTTTGTTTTACATTTGTACTAGCTATTAATCAATAGAATATAATCAAAAAAGGGGAGAGTTTTGACTTTTAATGGCCCTCCCAGATCTACCCTATCTTAGGGTTTTGTACTAGTGAGAAGTATTGCTTGTACTGTGAAAAGGCGTCGCTATTTCAGACTTTAAATTATCTGTCATTTTAAGCAGGTTCCTGGAGTGGGGAAGATCAGGAAAAAAAAGTCTCTGATCAAGTTACAGCTGGAGGTGAACAGCCTCTCCTAACAAATAGTATTTATCTGCTGTTAGAATTATTGCATATAGAAAATGGAGGAAAATGCATAGGACTGCTTGGAGCCAGGGAACTATTTAAAGGGATGGAACAGGAATTGCCCTGGCTTCCATATAAATAAATCTCCTTTGTTAATAACTACAATGGGCTTAGATTTGTTTGTTTGTAGACTTGCCTGGCTGGAGGGAATGAGTTGTTTTTGTCTTTATCCATGAGGAAAATATCATTAGTTGATGTATATAATTATCCTGATCATAATTCTGGTAAGGGGTGGGGGAGTCCCTGCTATGCCCTGGCTAGTACATTTCCATGCAGGTTTTTGCAAGGCTTGATTTGGAGATGAGAAATGGAAAACCGACCTCCCCTCCGATTGGTTTAATTAACTTGCGTCAGGATAAGTTATGACCGTGGAGCACTTACTAGTGTGTTCCTGCCACCTCACTTATATGTGCAGCAGAAAGCCGATCCAATCAACTGCAGAGCCCACTGCTGCTGCCAAACTCCATAAGGCTCAACTTTTCACAACAATTGTAATGCACAAGGACGACGGGGATACAGTTGAGACCTGAAGCGCTCGTTGCTTGACAACTAAGCTAACTCATGGTGACTCAACTTGTGGTACCAGGCCAGGGATGTAGCGAGATCCATTTCCCGAGAGGAGATGTGGGGCTTGTCTGTACTAAAAAGTGTTTAACTCAACTGACTTAAAAATGGACCTAGTGAAACTGGTGCAGCGGCCCCTTCAGTGTAGACGCACCGAAGCGTAGCTGGTGTGGTAATTATACAATCTCTGATGTAATAGTGTAATGAGAACTGTAATTTCATGCGAGTTAAAGATGAGTCTCTTGTAAACTGGTGTAATTCCATTGAAGTCATTGGAGGGATTCCCATTGACACCATCTGAGGATCTGGCTCCAAGATATTTAGTTTTTCTTGCTGACAAGGCTTCCTTACCGATGGTTACTTGTTTGTTCAGAGCCAAGCCAGCCTGGATCTGGATTACGCTGTTGCTAGGTAATAGCAGCAGTTCAGGAGCAGAAAGCATGCTCATCGTTAGTTTTTCAAGGATTTAAGTGTAGATGTCCTGCCCATGTCGTGACATCTATAAAAGTGATCAGAATCAAAGTAAATATATGCCCATCTGTCTGTATAGCTGTACTATGTTCTTCCATATGCAAAGAGCAATGTGCTTTCAGTTAGAACAGGGGTAGGCAAACTTTTTAGCCTGAGGGCCACATCTGGATATGGAAATTGTATGGTAGGGCATGAATGCTCACGAAATTGGGGTTGGGGTGCAGGGAGGGGATGAGGGCTCTGGGGTTAGAAATGATAAGTTCAGGATGCAGGAGGGGGCTCCAGGCTGGGGCAGGGGGCTAGGGTGCAGGGGGAGGGGTCAGGGCTCATGCTGGAGGTGCGGGCTCTGGGGTGGGGCTGGGTATGAGGGATTTGGGGTTTAGGAGGGTGCTGCATGCTGAGACAGGGTTTCGGAGGGCGGGAGGGGGATCCGGGTTTGGGCGGGGGCGGGGTGAGGGCTCTGGCTGGGGGCTCTGGCTGGGGATGCGGGCTCTGGGGTGGGGCCAGAAATGAGGGGTTTGGGGTGCAGAAGGGTGCTCTGGCCTGGGATCAAGAGGTTCGGAGGGCGGGAGGGGGATCGAGGCTGGGGCAGAGGGTTGGGGCACAGGAGGGGCTCAGGGGTGCAGGCTCCAGGTAGCTCTTACTTCAAGCAGCTCCCAGAAGCAGCGGCATGTCCCCCCTCCGGCTCCAATTCAGAGTCACGCCCAGGCAGCTCTGCACGCTGCCCCGTCCGCGGGCGCCGCCCCTGCAGCTCCCATTGGCAAGCCCCAGACCCTGCTCCCCAGGAGGAGCTCGAGGGCCGGATTAAATTGGTTGGCGGGTCGGATGTGGCCCTCAGGCTGTAGTTTGCTCATCCCTGAGTTAGAATGACTTTTAAGGGAAGAAAATGAGAGAAGGAATCACGTATCTGTGAGAGAACATAGTGTGTGCATCTCCGTAACATGCTGCATCAGCCCTGCCTTGCAAAATTACATTTCTAAGGTGTTTGCCTGGCCGCTGTCAAGGTACAGAAGAAGCAATTCATATAATATGGCAAATGAAATTTAATGTGGATAAATGTAAAGTAATGCACATTGGGGAAAAATAACCCCAACTATATATACAATATGATGGGGGCTAATTTAGCTACAACTAATCAGGAAAAAGATCATTGAGTCATCGTGGATAGTTCTCTGAAGACATCCACGCAGTGTGCAGAGGCGGTCAAAAAAGCAAACAGGATGTTAGGGATCATTAAAAATGGGATAGCGAATAAGACGGAGAATAACTTATTGCCCTTATATAAATCGATGGTACGCCCTCATCTTGAATACTGTGTATAGATGTGGTCTCCTCATCTCAGAAAAGCTATACTGGCATTAGAAAAGGTTCAGAGAAGGGCAACTAAAATGATTAGGCGTTTGGAACGAGTCTCATATGAGGAGAGATTAAAGGGGCTAGGACTTTTCAGCTTGGAAAAGAGGAGACTAAGGGGGGCTATGATAGAGGTCTATAAAATCATGAGTGATGTGGAGAAAGTAAATAAGGAAAAGTTATTTACTTGTTCCCATAATATAAGAACTAGGGGCCACCAAATGAAATTAATGGGCAGCAGGTTTAAAACAAATACAAGGAAGTTCTTCTTCACGCAGTGCACCGTCAACTTGTGGACCTCCTTGCCTGAGGAGGTTGTGAAGGCTAGGACTAGAACAGGGTTTAAAAGGGAACTGGATACATTCATGGAGATTAAGTCTATTAATGACTAGGATGGGTAAGGAATGGTATCCCTAGCCTCTGTTTGTCAGAGGGTGGTGACGGACGGCAGGAGAGAGATCACTTGATCATTGCCTGTTAGGTTCTCTCCCTCTGGGGCACCTGGCATTGGCCACTGTTGGTAGACAGGATACTGGGCTGGATGAACCTTTGGTCTGACCCAGTATGGCCATTCTTATGTTCTTAATATATCAGATGCAGTGTGTGCAGTTATCTCTAGAACTGGGCTCAAGCCACCGATTTCTGAACTTTGAGGAATTTATGGTTTAAATCCTAGAGTTTTTGGGGTTTGGAGGCTTGGTAGAGATCGAGACAGTTACCTGGGGATAGATGAATGGGATGAAGATTTACTTGGGCAGAACAACTAGCAAATGTGAGCAATTGGCCATAATGGGGTAAACTCTTTCTACCCTACTGCCTTAAGCTAGTCCTCTCAAGCAGAGCGCAGCCCCAGACCTAATTACCAAGAGGACATTCACCAAAGAGAAAGGACAGACACAACCACTACTTCTGGGTCTTGCTCCCATGGTCTGCCTTAGACTGGGCTTCATCAATCAAAGCTCAGTGAGTGCCCACTCCCGCTGAAAGAAATCAATAGGCGTTGAGGGCTCCGCACCTTGCTTTTAAAAGTCATAGGGCCAAATTCTGTCTTTGCCCCCAACTTGCTAGGGTGTAAATCAGGGCAGAATCGGTCCCATGGTGTATAAGTATCAGAGATTCAGAATGTCCTGGCTGCCGCTAGCGTGTAAGTGTGAGCTGCTGCAGATGTTTGTGCGACCTTTAAATAACTGCCTGGGAAAAAAATCAGTGACCTTTTCTACCCAGCAGTGGCATTTCCGTCTCCATTCAGTCAAATGAGAGGAGACCGAACGGTGATGGAAGACCCAAAGAAAAGGAGCTACAAGTTTCACCTTCCACTTCTTCCCCAGCTGACAAGAGCAGAGGATCGGCTCATCGTGACAATGGGCTGCATTCTGCTTGGAGTTACAGCAGCGCAAATCTGGAGTAACTCCATTGACTCTAGTGGAATTACTCCAGATTTACACCAGGGTCATTGAGCTTGGAATTGGGCCAAGCAACGGTGGCTCAGGCTCAGCTTGGCAGCCAATCGCTTGTTTGCCGCCAATTCTGTCCCCCAAACAGGCAGAAAAACAACCTCGCCGGTATCTCTGAACACCAAATCCAGCATCACGCTCCTAGGAGCCCAGTGTGCCGTCACTGTTTGGAACACATGCCTGTTCCTCTGCAGTGCACCGTAAATACAGGTTTCTTAACCTAGGATGGGGTGGCTTTGTGCACCAAGCCTCCGCTTCGCAATACCTTGGTTCACCTCGAATTCCAGGTTCAAATCCTGGCTGGCTCAGCTCAGCCTTTCATTCCTCTAAGCGGGATGCAATGCGAACAATGCAGTTCACTGTGGTGTGGGCCTATTGGATGAGACTGTAAAACCCTAAGGTCCAATCTGCTCTGCATGGACATTAAAGAGCCTCCGTCACTTCTGTAAGAGCAGCTTTCCCTAGACTCCGGAGTCAAAAATCCTTTTCTTGCTCCTGGTATGCTGTGTACTGATTTAGCTCCGGCCCTCCTCCCCAGAGAAGGCTGCATTTGAGCGCTCTGTGTACGTGGCTTGTGATGTGCTGGGGGACCCTGCAGTGTAAAATAGAATCGGTTAGAACAGGGAGCTGTGATGAAAGGCATTGCTCCTGGAGGCCAAGTGAACAGCTCAATCGCTGTGTTTCACAGAGCACCTGGCTTACAAGGGCAGCCTTTGGGCAGGATGTATTGACACAGTGAAACTATTCACGTCTCTGGAAATGCAGGCAGTCTTGGGGAGCAGCTCGCCTACCTTCTACTGCTAGAAGGACGTGCTGTGCACCATTGCGGTCAACTGGAAGGGCTGAGGTTGCTTGGAGGGGAGTGGCAACAGACTATTGAAGAAGCATTTAGACCAGCTGATTCAGTCTCTGTCTTGGAGAACTGTCCTGTATAGTAGTACTTCATACAGTGCTTACGGTGCACCTGTGATTGGAGGATCTTGAAGCATTTTACAAATATTAACAGCCTCAAAGCATCCCTGGGGAGGTAGGTAAGTATTGGCGCCCTTTAAGAGATGGGGAAACTGAGGCACAGAGAGGGGAAGTGACTTGCCCAAGTTCACCCAGCAAGCTAGCAGCCAAATCCAGGAGTCCTGCCTCCCACTGCTGCGCTTTAACCAGTAGATGATACTGGTTCTGCCCCTGAGGCGCTCGAATGTGCTGGAGAATCTCGCTCAGCTGCTTACAAAACATGAACAAAGTCCATCTGCCTGTAAAAATATAGAAGCCCGGCTCTCCGCGTCCCATATAGCCGCTGTCCATCCCCCAAGGATCCCACAGCTGCTTTATGAATCCCATTGCTAAATGCGTAGTAGACGCAATCAGCCTGTGACTATTTTTATTTGGAACTGGGGGTGGACGGGAAGCAATAGTAATGTCTCGGGGGATCAGCAGCGCTGGGCATTAATAACAGGAAGGATCAGTGTTTCCTGGGGAAGGTTTAGGATTAAAATCTTTCAAAATGTTTGCTGTGCACTGTGATTTGATATGCTCCATGGATTTACAGCTACTGCACGCCCCCTCCCCCGGGCTGGCAGTCACATTCCCATGCAGTGCAGAGCCGCATGGCGTTACCCCACTTTGGGACTGTGCTCTGTCCCTGGCATCGGTGCAGAGAGCAGGAGAACTGAGCTGAGGACTGCATACCTGGGAGGGCAGTTTGGCTCCGAGTCCCGGATCCTGCTCTCCGGGATATAGACGTGCATCCAGGGGTACCTTAGAGATGCAGCAGGCGTGTGCAGGCAGAGTAGCTGGGTGTACGAACGATGCAGCGTGTTATGCCTGTGTGTGGAACGGCAGCTTGAGCGCTTGGGGGGAGGGAAAGGCAATGCTGTGCAGGGGTTGAAACGGGACGAGGAGCCAAGATTTCTGGGTTCTATTCCTAGCTCTTCCCCTGTCTTATGGTGTGATTCTGGGCAACTCACTGCACCTCTCCAGGCCTGTTTCCCAGCTATAAAATACTTTGCACTCTCCTAGGAGCTTCCACGTGAGGCGCTCCACGTGGAACATTAACTAGGCCTCCCAACGCCCCTCTGAAGCATTATCCCCATTTTACAGTGGGTGGGGGGAGCACGCAGATACACAGAGTGGTTAAGCCACTTGCTTTCTGGCCACGCCAGGCATGGGACGCAGATCTCCTTACTCCTAGTTCTGTGTTCCAGCCACCAGTGCTCCACCGTGGCCCGTGTGCTGGTTCTCGCTCCCCTCAGGGTGTGGCTACACGGGAGCTGAAGGTGTCGTTTCCAGCTTGTGTAGACATGCGTGCGCTCGCTCTAATCGAGCTAAAAATAGGGTAGCTGTGGTGGTGCAGGCTAGCCCTCCGAGTGCAATCCTGTCCAAGGCCGTAAGTATGTACTTGGGTGGTTAGCCTGTCCCACTGGCCACCCTGCTGTGACTACAGTGCCGTCTTTAGTGTGTTCGCTCAATCAGAGCGAGCTAGCGCATGTATGTCTCCCCCCGCTGGAAAATACAGCTCCAGTGTAGACATACCCTCAGTTACTGCAGCCACTTCCTGACTGATCTCCTGGTTCATCAATTGTTAGACCGCACCAGTGCCGTTGGCCTCGCCTCTCCCAGTCCGTCAAATTTAAACTTTGCCCTCGAGTCCCTGCACTGCTGGGCTCTGGCTGACACCTTGGATCTTATTTATTAGGCTCCCCACTGCCTCCCCTCCCCATCTCCAGTGCCAGTCTCGCTATCCCGCCCCATTCTTTGTGCCTCCTTCCACAATGCCCCCATCCATGGAGTGACCTTCCTATCCCAGTGCCTCGGCCCTGACCGCCTTCCCGTTCAAATCCCTCCTCAGGATTCATTGGCGATGGTGGACCTTGCAGAGGCAAAGTACCTCAGTCTAGTCCCATCATTCCCTTCACCCCCAGCATTTTCTTAGAGAGGACTGGTGGTAAACAGCTAGGATCTTCAAAAGCAGGGCCTAAAGCGACGCACCTGAGTCCTTATTTAGGCCTGATTTTTTCACTCTTGATCAGAGCTGTACCGATTTGCACCAGCAGAGATTATAGCCCAATAATACTTCCTTTCTCCCGCCTGCCTCTTTGCCAGTCTACATTCATTTCAATTGTAAGCTCTTCAGGGCAGGGACTGTCTATTACAATGTGTTATTACAACAGGGCTCTCTGGGCTTGGTTGGGGCCTCTAATTGCTCTTGTACTACAAATACATAATTTAATTATTCGAGCCACTTTACAGGGCAGTCTGTTTCCATTGTCCAAGTTGAATTAAATGCAAAAGGAAATAAAACAGGGTCGACGGTGACAAGTAAATGCAGGTGTTAAAAATTCTTTCCATTTTAGTGATCTCTGGTTTTATTGCACACCAGTAAATAGAAATGCTCTATAAGCAAAATTATTAGAGATTGTGGTTGACACTCATTTAAGAGATGCTGTGTAATACTATAATTGCATTCTAATTTATAATAGCTATAAATTAATAATAAGGTAAGCCATTCAGGGCATGGGCTATTCCTAGGTTCACCTCTTTATTTTTAGATCATAGAATATCAGGGTTGGAAAGGAGGAGGTCATCTAGTCCAACCCCCTGCTCAACGCAGGACCAATCCTCAGACAGATTTTTGCCCCAGATTCCTAAATGGCCCCCTCAAGGATTGAACTCACAACCCTAGGTTTAGCAGGCCAATGCTCAAACCACTGAGTTATCCCTCCCCCCATGAGAGAGTAAAGTAAATTGATATTGAAGGTGAGTGGGGGAGAAGCAAACGCAGTCAATAAGCCTATAAAAGTCTCCGCCAATTGCCAGTGAGCTTTCAGCATGTTATGATGACCTTGTATGAACTGAAGTGGGATAAGTCACCAGCTAGGATTGAAAGCCTACGAGCAAAGCTGGATACTGGCAGAGAAACAGAGCGCATTTCTGACAGCGAGATTCTTCTTGACTCCGTCAATGGCTTCTTGGTGTAAGCGATGTGGGCAACAGGTGCTCAGGAACTTACCCTTCACTGTTGTCCGAATAACGGAAGGAGAAATGAGATCCTACTACGATTTCCTAAAGAAGTGCATTAAACTTGAGTGCATGGCGAGGAAAGGTATGTACCATTTCTTTGAAAGAGAGATCGTTCTTGCTTGCTTGGGTCCATGTTAAATTATCAGATTTGCAAAGAAATCTCCAGTATCCTTGAAAGGGCACTTTAATCTTCTCCTACTGCTAGGAGCCAGTTGTCAATAATTAAGAGAACAGGCCAGATTCTGATTTTTATTATACCTGGACTGACTTCAACAGCAGGTTTTATAAGAGTGTAACCGATCGTATAACCTGCAAATATTGGGTCAGGTGACAAAGTATTTGAAATCCACAGAAATAGATATTTGACATCCTGCATGATGTAAATAGGATTAAAAAAAATAAATATTAGGGACTCCATGTGAATGGCCCATGCATGCAAAACTCCCATTGAAATCAACTGGAGGCTTGTTTTGTGAGTGAAGGGGCTGCAAGACTGGGCCTTAAATTGGAATTTGGCCCTCTTCTTTCCTTCTCCAAATGTGATGCTTTTGACTCCAATGGACTTATGCCAGAAATGAATCTAGGCCAAACTGACCTCACTCCCATGTTCTGTATGATTCAGGCTTGTGTGGCTTAGGGATAGCATTTCACTCTCCCTCAATGTGGGTTGCTAGGAAAAGGATGCACATTTAAGGTACAAGGCAAAGTAATTTACTTTGTCTATATATGCAGGCCGACTGTGTAAATGGTACAAGGGCAGAACTTAAGCTAGTTCCAAGATGCTTTTGGGTAGGATCAAATGGCAAAAAAGTAAATGGGCTGTTGGCTTTGTAATACCAGGGTTTGATTATTAGAGGTGCTGAATACCCACAGCTCACACTGAAGTCAAGAGGAGTTTCAAGTACTCAGTACCTTTTGATTTTTCTCTTCTTAAAGGAAACATGACGGACATCCTCATTTTAGTGTCCCTTATCAGTAATTATTGGAACCCAAGCGTTAAATTTTGGTGTGGTTGCTGAGCTGGGAATCTGTTATTTTTCAAAAGACGTGGCACTGTTCTGAGCACCACTCCAGGCTTTTCCAATGTCCTTGTTACTTTCTGCAGAATTTGAGTTTTCATGTTTTAAACAAAATTCTTGCCCTTGCAGTTGTGAAATCCCAATGGTGTGTTAACTCTGAAGCAGAATGATGGTCATTTAAACGTCAACATTGTTAGCTGCCCAATGGCTGATCATTGTGGCAGAACATTCCGATCCATAGAGATTGTGGGAAGAGCCTGATAAGAGAGGAAAAAATGTAAAGAAAAGATTAACCCACCAGCACTCTTCATGTTGGGGAAGGGATAACTCTGTGGTTTGAGCATTGGCTATTAAACCCAGGGTTGTGAGCTCAATCGTTGAGGGGGCCATTTAGGGATCTGGGGCAAAAATCTGTCTGAGGATTGGTCCTGCTTTGAGCAGGGGGTTGGACTAGATGACCTCCTGAGGTCCCTTCCAACCCTGATATTCTATGATTCTCATTTTGTTAATGCAAATGTTGACCATTCTAAGCCCCTGGTTATTCTCCCAGTTTATTTTTCATACCCATCAGCCACCATGTGGTGGGAGCAGATATCAAAAGAGTACGTACGGTGGTTCTTGTTTTAAGTTAGTGTGTCCGATTTAATCCAGTTAGTGTATTAGGTGACAACCAAACAATCTGGTTTCAAATGCCTCCAAAATTTGAGGTTTGGGTCTAGATCCAAAGTTGAACAACTCATTGGGCCTTCTCCTCCAGATCCACACTTAAAGGAATTTCAGACCCAAACGTGGTGGCTTCAGATCCTCTCCAAACAAGGAGGAGTTAGATGGAAAGGAAGGAGAAACAGCCTCACCTACCTTCTTCTTGTTGGTTGGTGTTTAGTATCTATTTATTTGTTAATATTATGGTGGTGGCCAGAGGATTGGGGCCCTCTTGTGCTGGGCACTGTGACTTGGAAACTACAGTCTCAAAGACGATAGTGAGAAGATCTACAGAGAGCAGAGCTTCTCTCTATATTCTATCAGGGCAGCTGAGAGCCACGGGGATGTCTTCCCTGACTGCAGTTATCCAGGACTAGTAGCAGAGCATTCTCAGTCGAGGCCTCCTCTGCTTTGGAACTTGTTCCCCGTGAAATAGCCTGACAGAGCCTAGTTACAATTGCTACAGAGGTATAGAAGTCACAGATTTTAACAATGTAATCTGTAGTTATAGTGCACTTCATCAGATAATAAAAGTGCTTTACAGGTGCTAATTATTTAAGCTGCATAACACTCGTGAGCTGGGTAAGCATCCTTGTTCCCATTTTATAGATGGGAAAACTGAGACAGAGAGCTCAGGTAACTTGCCCAAGGTGATGTAGACTCTTAGTGGCAGTGCTGGGAATGCCAGGGATGGAATCCTGGGCACGTTGAAGTCAATGACAAAACTCCCACTGACTTCACTGAAGTTAGGGTTTCATCCCAGCAGTCCTGATTCCCAGCGCTGTGCTCTAACCAGCAGGAAACATTGCCACACTAGTATCAGGGGGTAGCTGTGTTAGTCTGTATCTGTTGTTAGTCTGGTGGCACCTTAAAGACTAACAGATTTATTTGGGCATAAGCTTTCGTGGGTAAAAACCTCACTTCTTTAGATGCATAGAGTGAAAGTTACAGATGCAGGCATTATATACTGACACATGGATAGAAGGGAGTTACTTCGCAAGTGTCACACTGTAATATTGCAATCTGAAATCTGGGACAAAACCGGTGGTATGTGGTGCTTTTGTGTGCAGGAGGCCCTTTCCTGCCACTTGCTTAACGCTGTTTTTTGGGCAAGTCACTAAAACTTGCTGTGTCTCCGTTTTCCCCATCTGTAAAATGGGACTAATACTTTCCTGTCTCACCAGAGGTATGTACAAATGTTAATAAGCATCATAATACAGTGCTTTGAGTGCATGGGATACATAGGTGATGGAACTGGAGGTGCTGCCACACCCCCTGGCTTGAAGTGGTTTCCATCACATACAGGGTTTACGGTTTGGTTCAATGGCTCTCAGCACCCCCATTATACAAATTGTTCCACCACCCCTGATGCGATGAAAGGCACAAAATATCTGAAAGCGCTGGTAGCTGCATCCTGCATCTAAACGTGCTAATAAACTCTACCAGCTCCTCTCAAATTCTGCGTTGCCAACCCCGATCGTTCAAAAATCATGACTCGGGTCCTGAAACATCATGAAATTGGCTTAAAAACCCTGAGACTTTAAAAAAAAAATAGATTTGGGGTTCTTTTAATTTGCTTCCTGGTTTTTGAGTCTTTAGGGTTCACATTTTCAGGTTTTTCTCCACAAAACGTGAAAGAGAGAAACTTTTTTTTTTTTTTTTTTTTCATTTTTAAATGAAAGTTGAGATTCTCCTGTAGTTGCCTGACTCCAGCAGCTGGGTATTTAAAGAAATACACCAAATATTGCAAGACTCACAATACTATCACAGGCGCTGGTAACACCACACTTCACAGCTGGCATGCAAACTTGGGAAACTTGTTGCATTTGAAAATATATTGCATGCAATCAGGAGGTGGAGAATAGTGTGTTGAAACCGTTATAGATCAAAAGCAGATCAGTTGCTCTCTGCAGTGAAACTGGGTCTGTTCAAGGCCCCTTCTCCCATAGAACGGTAATGGACATTGCTCTCGAAGATTAGAAATTGAAAAGCCAGCACATTGTGTCTCTGCTTCCATTTATCGTTCCCGTTATTATTTGCCTGCGTCAATTTTGGGTTCCAGGCCTGCCATATGTGCTGTATTGTTTGGCTGACCTTACTGTAGCACTGGCATTTCCATTCATGCTCTGTAGGGCTGGACCCTGCGAGCCCACTTTGCAGCATGGCAATGATGGCCATTTTATTTGTAGAGACAAATTGGAGTTGCAGAGGCATTGTGTCCGTCATTAGATTTATTCAAAGTTCCTTAATTAATGACAGTGTCTTCACACTTAGGATTATCCTCTGATCTCCTTATAGCTCCTGGACTTGCATTGGTGCTGTCCCTCTCTGCTATTCTTTTTCTTCCCTATAAGTAAAGGAAGATACTTTAAGAGTTTTACCATGGTTACTGTTCCCAGGGGAACACGTTCCATGCCTGGGTTGTCCTCAGAGAAATGACCTGGCATAGCATTATGACTAGAAACTCCCCCCAAAAATCAAATAGAAAGAGGTGTGTTATGTTAAGTTTACTCAACCCTTGCCAGTTTGCATTAACCACTTCAATTCCATCTGCTATGGGACAAAACATGGCATCTCCACTGCTACCTCGTGTGCTGGGCACTACCTCGTGTACTGGGCACTCCCTCTGCATTTATCATAGAATATCAGTGTTGGAAGGGACCTCAGGAGATCATCTAGTCCAACCCCCTGCTCAAAGCAGGACTAATTCCCAACTAAATCATCCCAGCCAGGGCTTTGTCAAGCCTGACCTTAAAAACCTCTAAGGAAGGAGATTCCACCACCTCCCTAGGTAACCCATTCCAGTGCTTCACCACCCTCCTAGTGAAAAAGTTTTTCCTAATATCTAACCTAAACCTCCCCCACTTCAACTTGAGACCATTACTCCTTGTTCTGTCATCAGGTACCACTGAGAACAGTCTAGATCCATCCTCTTTGGAACCCCCTTTCAGGTAGTTGAAAGCAGCTATTAAATTCCCCCTCATTCTTCTCTTCTGCAGACTAAACAATCCCAGTTCCCTCAGCCTCTTCTCATAAGTCATGTGCTCCAGCCCCCTAATCATTTTTGTTGCCCTCCGCTGGACTCTTTCCAATTTTTCCACATCCTTCTTGTTGTGTGGGGCCCCAAACTGGACACAGTACTCCAGATGAGGCCTCACCAATGTCGAATAGAGGGGAACGATCACGTCCCTCGATCTGCTGGCAATGCCCCTACTTATACAGCCCAGAATGCCGTTAGCCTTCTTGGCAACAAGGGCACACTGTTGACTCATATCCAGCTTCTCGTCCACTGTAACCCCTAGGTCCTTTTCTGCAGAACTGCTTCCTAGCCATTCGGTCCCTAGTCTGTAACAGTGCATGGGATTCTTCCATCCTAAGTGCAGGACTCTGCACTTGTCCTTGTTGAACCTCATCAGGTTTCTTTTGGCCCAATCCTCTAATTTGTCTAGGTCCCTCTGTATCCTATCCCTACCCTTCAGCGTATCTACCACGCCTCCCAGTTTAGTGTCATCTGCAAACTTGCTGAGAGTGCAGTCCACGCCATCCTCCAGATCATTAATGAAGGTCAGCGTGGCCCATTGCACTGAGGCTGCAGTGAGGGCTTGGCACCAAGCAGCTGTTTGGGTCAAGTTGTCTTCAGCTGCACGTTTCAGAGTTTAGCAGGTTGGCCAGAGAGACATCACAGAAGCAACAGCACTCTGCATTGAATGTTCTGACCCCTTCCGAATGAGGCTGAGGCTAGGTCTACACTACCCGCCTGAATCGGCGGGTAGAAATCAATCTCTCGGGGATCGAATTATCGCGTCTCGTCGGGACGCGACAATCGATCCCCGAATCGACGCTCTTACTCCACCAGCGGAGGTGGGAGTAAGCGCCGTCGACGGGGAGCCGCGGAGGTCGATTTTGCCGCCGTCCTCACAGCGGGGTAAGTCGGCTCTGATAGGTCGAATTCAGCTACGCTATTCGCGTAGCTGAATTTGCGTATCTTAAATCGACACCTCCCCCCCATAGTGAAGACCTGCCCTCAGAAACTGGAAAGATAGCAAACAATGAAGTAATGATTGGGCCTGAGTTCTGTTCCCAGCTCTGCGACATTCACTCTGACCTTGAGTGAGTCATTTGACTTTTTTTGTGCCTCAGTGTCTCCATCTGAAAAGTGGGGCTAATGTAACTTGAGAAGTGCTGAGTGACTAGCATCATACTGCAGCGCTGATAAGCCGAACATTATTTATTATTAATTATTATTATTATTTTTTATGTATTTGTATTGCAGTAGCACTTCGGACTCCTAGTCCATGACTAAGGCTCCTTTGTGCAAGTGCTGCACAAACACAGCACAAAAAGATGATCCTGACCCCCAAAGAATGTACAGCTCCTGCCACCCTGGCCTATTATTCTTTTGCTGCCACTGTTTCCCCCAGCAAAGATTTTTCTCTGGAAGAGCAGCTGTTACTTGCTCCATCCCGCCCCTGGCTCTGCTACACAGAGTTCAGTGACAATAAAGGGTCATGAATCTGCATGCCATTAGCATTAGAGTGGATGAGGGGAATGCACCACAGAGGAGCTGGAGGGGGTATTCGGTAAAGAAACAGATCATGAGAGAAATCATGATGCCCAAGGAATGAACTGATGGGAGAAGTAAAGGACAGACCAAGAGGTTTCAAAACACACTCAGTTTCACTCTCAGAAGCCTCTATTTCCTTGGTAATGTGATCAGGACGGAGTGCAGGTTTGGGCATCTGTAACTCATGAGTTCTACACCTGCCTGCATTCTTCAGTTGCCTGCATTCCTACTTTGTGCCTTAGTTTCTCTATCTGTAAAGTGGGAATCAGGCTTGCCTAGCACCTAGGACTAATTAGTCAATGCTCAGTTAGCACTTTGAGAATGTTAAGTGCCATTGTTGTATGCAGGTCGACTTAAACAAGGTATGCTAGGGCATGACTGTAATAACCTAAATACTGTACTAAGAGCATTATAAGCTGGAGGGTTTTGGACCATGATTGCAGAATCCTCTTGTAGCTTTTGTATTTATACTGTTTATTGGGCATAGGCGCTCCAGTCATGGGCCATGACCCCAGGGTGCTAGGTGCTGTACAAACAGAACAAAAGGACAATCCCTGCCCAAAGAGTGCAAGTGTTGGAATGCAGTACCTTACGCTATAGGCCTGACTTGCAGAGGGGGTGAGCAAGCCTAGAGCCCCCTGAAGTCAATAAGATGGCAGGTCGTTGAGTGTTGCGTGTGGGTTTGCTACCTATATCTTGGTCCTGGTGGGACAATTGTGGGTGACCTGGGTGGGAACCAGAAGTCCATCTGAACCACTGCTGGTTTCCTCTCCCTCCCTCCTTCTGCTCTTCTCACCATCGTAGGGTGGCAGAGAAAACGCCCCCACACTCTTGCTTTTGAGTGTTTGTGTGACATTTTCTCAATCCTCGTGTGCTCTCTTCCTCAGATCTAACATATCTGAGGATAGCTCAGCACTCCCCCAGCACTGAGCAAAATCCTTCATCAGACCTGAAGGAAGACATGAGTTGATAGGGAGAAATGCTGCTGGAATATAAAACGAAGCAGAAATAAAATCCCAGAGCTGCAGTTTTGCTGTTTCAGAAAAGATGTTACTCAATACAATAATAGTCAGTTGATTGATTTTGAGGTTCAGACCCCCACAAGAGGTTGTCTCCCACTTGCTAGATTTTTACGTAAATATACCTTCATTACCTCTGGCTGACAACCAGGCTGGCCAGACAAGCAAACCCTATATGCAAACCCGTGTTATAACGGGTCGCGTTATATCGGGGTAGAGGTGTATATACAGAGAACATGAAAATGGGGGTTGCCATACCAACTCTAACGAGACTAGTCAATTAACTCTCCTCATTCATTCTATAGGGAGCCTAAGTGCCTGACTCAGGTTTCATGGATTGCATTGTTGTTCCAGTGAATTTTTTTTCTAGGTATCTAAAAGTTCGGCATTGCAATACCGAAGTCCCTCTGTGGATCTGAGCCTTAGGGGGGAGGAATAGCTCAGTGGTTTGAGCATTGGTCTACTAAACCCAGGGTTGTGAGCTCAGTCCTTGAGCAGGCCACTTGGGGATCTGGGACAAAATCAGTACTTGGTCCTGCTAATGAAGGCAGGGGGCTGGACTCAATGACCTTTCAAGGTCCCTTCCAGTTCTAGGAGATAGGATATCTCCATTAATTAAAAAAAAAAAAAAAAAAACCATTCCTTTGTCTAGGGGGACTGCTTTAAGCATTGCTTGCTAACCACACTTTAGGATCATATTTCTAGCACATTCATTTCTTTGTACACCCCCCGACATACATCATGCAAGAATATTAATGAACGGTGAGTCATTAGTTCTCCAGTGATGTATTACGTGCCAACTTTTGGGTGTGTATAATGACAAGTGTGTTCGGTATAGCAAGTGTGCCAGGCCTGAGGAGAGTTGCACACCTAGTCGTGAAAAAACAATGGGCCTCTGTCACACTGGTCTCTGGAGAATCCCGTTTGAACAACATGTATGTGTGCCTCTCCAGGTTTCTCTGGAAGTTTTACAACCCAAGGGAATTTGCCACACTCACACTCTCTCTCTCTTCCTCCTCCTCCTCCCCCCCCCCTTAGTTCCTGGAGAGCTGTGGTCACCCAACTCCACACAATTACATAAACCTAATACAGTGAGACATTGCAGGAAATTGCCATCTGTGTCACAGGCACCACCTACTCCTCCGGCTGTCTTGTGCGGAGTTAGGTGCCTGCCTAACTCATTCCCTCAAGAAATGACTTAGATCCCCAACCTCCAGGAGAGGGGTTCCAGGTTGTGGATTGTAAACACAGATAGGTGCCCCCCCCCCCCCCCCGCAGCCTGGAATTACTAAGAAAGGGGTGGGGCTTAGGACACACCCCTCTACTCAGCATCTCCTATTGGCTAGTTTAGACAGTTCCCTCACTAGCCAGCTGGCTGTGGAAGATTACCTCTCTCTCCTCAGGTTTCAGAGGGGTAGTCTGTATCAGCAAAAAGAACGAGGAGTATTTGTGGTACCTCAGAGACTAACAGATTTATTTGGGCATAAGCTTTCATGGGCTAAAACCCACTTCATCAAATGGATGCAGTGGAAAATACAGTAGGAAGATTGTGTGTGTGTGTGTGTGTGTATAGACACACACACACACACACACACACACACACACACACCCCTCTACCCCGATATAACACGGTCCTCGGGAGCCAAAAATCCCTACCACGTTATAGGTGAAACCCCGTTATATTGGGGTAGCGGCGGTAGGGCTCCAGCGGTGATTTAAAGCACCGCCCGAGCCCCGGGGTTACCATGCTATATGCGAACCCGTGTTATATCGGGTCGCGTTATATCGGGGTAGAGATGTATATACAGAGAACATGAAAATGGGGGTTGCCGTACCAACTCTAACGAGACTAATCAATTAACTCTCCTCATTCATTCTATAGGGAGCCTAAGTGCCTAACTCAGGTTTCGTGGATTGCATTGTTGTTCCAGTGAATTTTTTTTCTAGGTATCTAAAAGTTCCGCATTGCAATACCGAAGTCCCTCTGTGGATCTGAGCCTGAAAGACTAGTCACTCTCTAATGAGACCAGGCTGCTGGAGTTTCATTGAGTCCTTTTTGAAAACCCTCCTCCCCTTTCAGCGGTTAATTGAGAGGCTCCTTTTTTCCCAGCTGCCCAGTGCCTTCACAAGGATGTTCATTACTGGAGGAGGGTGGCTGTTTGATGTGTTAACGTGGAGATTAAAATCTGCAGCAGCTGTGTAAGCACAAAATGTTTCTAAAGCCACAGAGCATTTAGTCATGGACTCTTTCTAGTTTTCTGCCTTTTAAGTTACTACTTGTTTTTCTTGATTTGTGTGTATTCAACACAGTACGATGGCAAATCTCATTTGTTTCCAATCAGATCCCAGGGCAGCAGAAATGAATATAATAAAAAATCATGAAAAGTGCTAGGGTCTTAAAGCAAGATGTGAACCAATCAGTTCTGAAATGCAGCCACCTCTGGGTTGAAATACAGCAGCTGTTCAACAATAGCTCACCAAGGACTAGAGCAGGGGTAGGCAACCTATGGCAGGTGTGCTGAAGGCGGCACGCGAGCTGATTTTCAGTGGCACTCACACTGCCCGGGTCCTGGCCACCGGTCCAGGGGGCCCTGCATTTTAATTTAATTTTAAATGAAGCTTCTTAAACATTTTGAAACCTTATTTACTTTACATAAAACAATAGTTTAGTTATCTATTATAGACTTCTAGAAAGAGACCTTCTAAAAACGTTAAAATGTATTACTGGCACGCGAGACCTTAAATTAGAGTGAATAAATGAAGACTTGGCACACCACTTCTGAAAGGTTGCCAACCCCTGGACTAGAGAATGGCAATGAAAATGATGGAGACATGGCTTGACTTCCATATCAGGAGAGATTCAACGGATTAGTACTACTGAGTGTAGGAGGGAGAAGAGTAAGAGGAGAAACCATGAAGGTAAATCTGGGTGAGATACAGAAAAGGCCTTTGAGTGCTTCTGGTTTTCCTTCTATCCCATAATACATGACCAAAAAAGAATTCAGTTAAATTAAAAAGCAACCCCTTCAACATGGCGGGAAGGAAACAACTGTTACTGTTTTGTTAGCCTGTGGAATTTGCTGCCCCTGGATATTAACACCCCTATTCCAGCTTTGCCCATACTCTGTGTACAAGTATGTTGTAAGCAATTTTGGAGTAAGGTGCTCAGCTAACATGGTGACGGGCATGATAAGAAGACTCTCTCTGATCTTATGTGTCGTCTGTACTGTGCCAAGGCCACCTCTTTAGTCAAGCTTAATGGGTTACCCCCATCCCCTTCATCCCACCAGCATTCTCAGCCTTGCCCTCCCATTTAGCTGCTTGTGTGGTCACCTCCATGCCTCTTCCACATGCCACCATATGCATGGTACAACCTCCCCACTCCTCTAAGTCCCCTACCTTGCCCACATCCAAGTCCCCGTGAAGGACCGGCTCCTGCCATGCTGCTTAGAGTCAATCTAGTTGACCAATATAGGAATTGCCTATTGTTCCTCTTCCCTCTCAACCTCTGTCTGCAGAGGTAGCTGGGGGAAGACTGTGACTTCCAAGCAGGGACCATCCCCGCTTGAATGTTTGGAAAGCACCTAGGACACTGTGGGTGTTACCATAACTAAATGAATGCAGTGCAGTACTTTTTGATTCCCTTCATAAGTGGATTTTTTTTCAAGGGCACACGAAACAGCCTTCAGCAGGCAAAGAGATGTTGACGAAGGGTTTTAGCCAAGTAATCTCAGCAAAAACCCTTGCAGAAATGGCATCTCATTCCTATTCAGAAGTCTATTTCTGCTTATTTGGTTATAATGGAGGGAGGCTGCCGAGTTCAGCTAATTTGTCAGGACTATTGAGTCTGGTTTGGATGCGTCCTGCTCTCCTGCTGGAACGATGCACCTTTGCTTTGGCTTGTGTTGGGTCTCTGAGGCACAGGGATATATGGGCCTGAGGCTCTGATTACCAGAATGACCTTGACACTCTTAATTATGAAGGGCTCCAGCATCCCCTCAGGTCCAGGAGTGGTAGTGACCCAGATCAGGGGGACCCAAGCTCGGGGGGTGGGCTGCAGAATGCGTCACAGGGCTGGTTCTGTGGCCTCTTTCCCCATACCCATGCAAGTCTCTCCACAGGCGTGCACTGGGTCAGAGGTAGGAGGGATGGCTAATCTGTGGCATCAACCCTTCTCAGATCTATGGGGATCATGCACAGTAAGGTTATGCTGACTCTGTATGTGCAAGGAGACTTCCAATAAGAGGCTTGGCTTAGATCAGGGGTAGGCAACCTATGGCACGCGTGCCGAAGGCGGCACGCGAGCTGATTTTCCATGGCACTCACACTGCCCGAGTCCTGGCCACCAGTCCGGGGGGGGCTCTGCATTTTAATTTAATTTTAAATGAAGCTTTTAAAACATTTTTAAAACCTTATTTACTTTACCTAGAACAATAGTTTAGTTCTGTATTATAGACTTATAGAAAGACGTTCTAAAAAGGGTAAAATGTATGACTGGCACGTGACACCTTAAATTAGAGTGAATAAATGAAGACTCGGCACACCACTTCTGAAAGGTTGCCGACCCCTGGCTTAGATGGTGGAAAACCTCACCGCAAGGGGGTTGAGGCACATGAGTAAACGGAGGGGCTCAGTGCCCAGCCACAGTCACTACGCTACACTGTTGACACACAAAATGACACTGCTGCAAAACTGGGTGATAAAGCAACTGAATCTGCTAGAAACAAATAATAATAGTTAAAATATTGGGATTGAAACTGGTGCCTGTAACCCTAGACATTTACAATGTAGCTATTTCTCTGTTATTTATCGCTTGCACTGTGTGTGTGTCATGACACAGATACCCACACAAACAAACTAGAGAGTTTTAATCTTGGGTCCAGATCCTCGATGGTGTCAATCATTGATGTCAATGGAGCTGGCCTGATTTATACCAGTTGTTCTGACCCTTTGACAAAAAATGTTCTGGTTTTTTTTTGTATTGTGGATCTTTTATCTGTGAAACAAACCACTCAAGAACAAGCAATGTTTTTATTAAAGACACTGAGTTAGAGGATGCTCAGATAATGTAAATTGCTGTAGCGCTGTTTGAAGTTGCTCAAACTCTGATGATTTACTTCAGCTGAGAACCTAGCCCATTAAGGTCCGAACATCCAATGGCAGAGATGCATGGTGAAATGGTCCTTATTAAATTATTCAAAGGATGAACATCTAGTGACACTTACAAATCTGGAGGATGAAATCTGAAGGTGACTCTTACTGGTCTCCAAGTATTTTTTGGATTAACAGGAATTGCTTGCTGGCTGCTCTGCTGAGGTTTCTAGTTCCTTTTTGAAGGATTTAATGGTCTGCAAAATTCAAAGCCATTTCAGCTTGTAACCCTTCTGCCCATCTGAGCTGGCAGCTACAAGGGCCGCGTTCAGTATCTAGGGGTTCTGTTTCAATAACACAATGCAAAACCAGCTCGATCCCCCACCCAGTGACCTGGGACAATTACATACTGCCCCCTGGGCGCCTCTAAGAGGCAATACTTTCCCTCTCGCAAACACGGAGTCTGAGTGTAGCAAAAATCTTTTAATAAACGAGGGAAACAATACAAACAGGATTCATAACACAACCCATGAGCAAAGGACCCCCCCCCCAAGTAAGTTTGGCAGTATCCTTTCCCCATCAGGGTCTTAAGTCCAGCAGCCCAAAAGATCACCCAAAGTCCCAAAAGTCCAACACCCCAAAAGTCTCTGTTCCTGGTCAGTGCAGCCTCAGAGTTCAAAAGTTTATCTGCAGAGTTTTACCTCCCAGCCTTAGGGGTGGGGGTGTTAAGGGGTACCTTACGTGGTCTGAGGCCGACTGCTCCGCCTCTCCAGGGGTTCTGCTGCAGCCTTCACCGCGAGCCGCTCCACCAGCCATCCCGTGAGCTGCTCCAGCCATTCCACAAACTGCTCCGCTCTGCCAGCCGCTCTGTTTCACCAGCTGCTCAGCAACATATCTTCAGCCCCCCCCCAGCACTCAGCACTGAAATCATTTAGTAATTTTAGCTCCTTAGTGATTTCAGCTTGCAATAGGTGAACCTTAGTGCTGGTGCACCGTTGACCCAAAGTGAATTCAGCTCAGCAGCCTGTAACTAGACTCCTAATAGAATTAAAATTAGCTCTGATATTAGTAGAGAGAGAAGATACAATTAGTATTTCAGGCCTTCAAAGGGAGCCCATACCATTAGGTACAAATACCTATCCCCAACCTCTCTTTCTCAATTCACTAGGTTTTGGAACCCATGTCCCTTGTCTAGCGAGTACTACTTAGTTGAGGGCGAGTCCCTCTGTCATAAAACAGTTTCATTGTCCTTGATCACATAATCAGGGTAACAACACTTTATTCTTCCTGCCCCAATAACAGAGAAACTGGGGATCCCACAGCAGCCAAAGTGACCATTTGGGCTCATGCCAGGCGGGTGGGTGTGCCTATGCAAACAAGATCAGCCCCTGAAGTTCTTTTCCACATCTTGCCACAATTCACCACCAGATGTCAGGGTAGAGCTCATCCTGACTCTGCTTACTGCATTTTGAAAGATTAGCCACTAAATTCACTTGCAATATAGGGGTTAACCCTCTGACGCTTTGGCCCGACCTGTCATTCCCTCTCCATGCCTGTCATTACAGGCTGGGCTCTGGAAGGAGGGAAAATGCTTGAGTGTGCAATGATCCATGATCTGATGCATTTGTTAGCCAAAAACTAACAACGTATAGGTGGCATCTGGAGTAGAATTCGTAAGTATTCACTGCTCCATAGAGTAACTCCTACTAGTGGAGGACACTAAAGCATTTCAGCAGCAGAAGTTATATGGTCTGTCCATATAGTGATCTACACAAAGCATTCATTACATGTTTTCCGCTAACACACTTAGGGCATGTTTACACTATAGCCCGAAGTCAACCTATGTGCGGTCAACTTACAGCCATCGCAGTAATTACTGTGGTGGCTGATGTCCACTCTACCCTCCTGTGGTGGTTCGTATCCTCACTAGGAGCGCTTCCACTGACTGAAGAGGGGCAGTGTTGGGGGGCCTCTCATGGAGGTGGAGTTATTATGCCAGTGTAGTATGGCACTTACATCGGCAGGACAAAACTGCACTGTGTACGGTGACATAACTAGGTTGACGTAAGCTGCCTTACTTCAACTAACTGTGTAGTGTAGACCAGGCCTTAGACTTATCCTCTGTGTGAGTATTTTGGGGTTCACAGAGATCAGCTTAACCACTGGAACTGCATACTGGGTACATAGACTTGACTGTAGTCAATTAACTGCATGCAAGTAGCATTTGGACTAGAACTTAGTACCTGCAACTCTAACAGAGCCTCTTACCCAGGGAACAAAGAGTCCCTTTTAGTCTGAAGCTGATATGCAAAAGCTTGATATAAATTCACCAACCAGTGGAGGGCAGTGTTTCACATATACAGAAACTGGTACATCACTACATGTTCATGTCATGTCTTTCGCACACAATTTAAGGGAAAAATTAGGAAGAAAATTAATACAGTAACATAACATTTCTCTTGCATTGTTTTCTTGTGCTCCCTTTATTGGTCTTTATCGACCTGTTATCTTCACCCGTGGGCTCTTTGTCTCTGCCCCAATCTTTTTGATTTGCATATAAACAGCGGGGCTCTGCTTCGTGATTTGAGGCCCTTAGGTGCCAGCACTCTATCAGTAATGTATAGTAAAAGCCAGTTAATGATGATTTATCTGTGGTATTGTAATAATGCCCAGCTTGGGTCTGCCTGTGGGGACCGAACCTGTGAATTCTGGATCCAAAAGCAGGCTTCTCTGCAATTTAAGCTAAAGGATGCACGCCATTAGCATGGAGGCAGCCGCAGACTCAAATCTGTGTCCTAGCCACCATAGGGGGACAAAGAGCCATGCTGGGTTATGGATTATGTAGAGTACATAGTGCCCCTCATCGAAAGCCTTGGCAATAAAACTGTTACTAAAGTAATAACATTGTCATTCAGTCGATCGGTATCAATACATTGGCCCTGATCATGCCAATGCTTAAGCATCTGAAAAGTTCACTTGTAAGTAAAATTAATGCATGGGGTTAAATGTTTGTAGGATCAGGGACATTGTTAATTCAATCGATGCATTGAAATGTTTAGCCCTGGTCTACCCTACAGAGCTAGGTCAACGCAAGGCAACTTATGTCCGCCTAACTCTGTAAGTGTCTACACTGCTTTCACTCCCGCCAACGTAAATCGCCCGCTACACCGACTTAATAATGCCACCTCTACGAGAGGCTTAGTGTCAATATCAATGTAATTAGGTTGACACGGTGTCAGTGTAGACGCTGTGTGCTTACATCGACTGTTGCTGGCTTTTGGAAGCCGTCCCACACTGACAGTTCAATCGGTGCAAGCGCTCCTGGTGAGAATATGCACCACCGACACAAGCAGCAAAGTGTAGACATGCACAAGCCATGTAATTTCTGCGGTGACCATATGCCAGTGTAGTTTAGGTCGACTTAACTTTGTAGTGTGGAGATGCCCTTATTTAAATAATAAAAGTGCAGCACTACAGTGACGTAGTTAGAACATCAGTAAAGATACAGTGCTGTAACTGCAGCCACAGCCTCGTGCCCTGTAGTAGCACTGTTGTAATCCATAGTATTTTGGTGTCATTGTAGGAAATTTTTTTTTTAAGTGATGCCCCCATCAAATTGTTTATACTAAAGCCATTGAGTAAAGGCTCAGTGTATTCTGTGTCAGTATTTATACTGCTCATCCCCATAGGAGCTCGGTGCCTTTCAGCCTCTCTAAACATCCATATTCCGAGTCAGATGGGAATAAGAAGTCCAGTTGTGCCTCTCGGAGCGAGGGTTAACAATTGGCTATTGCGTAGGTCAAACCCCCCAGGCGGTTTGTGTCACTAAGTTAGGAAGCGCTTTATGTGATCTCCTTCTCTGAGTGTGCACCAAGCAGCCAGCAGTCCCGTTACAATCCAGGACAGATCTGTCCTCCACAGAGGCTGATTCTCTCCTCTGCCTAATGTGAACTCATACAGAGAGACTGCAAAGCAGCCAGCCAGCCAGCTGTGAGATGAGGCAGGCGCATGGTTGTGTGTGAGATTCTCCGACAGGGAGGCGTCCCTTTTTCAGCCTTTTACACTGACTTAAGAATTGAGATGGTGGGGGCAGCTTGGAGCTGAAGATCCCAAGAAGGGCGGCTGGATCTCGTCAGGCAGACAGGTTGGCTTTGTGTGATCACACTTACTGTGTCGTGTGTAAAAGGCACTGCAGGTGGCTGCTGCTAGGGCTCAACGTTGGGTCATAGAACGGCAGGAACAAGGAAATATTTGGGAGGCAGCAGCAGAATGTTCCCTCTGCTCGCCGGCTGGAGGGTTGCCTTGTGCAGGAATCATTTTAAAAAATGGGTTATAAAATGATGATGCTTTGTGGGACGATAAAGAACTAATCTGGTGGTTGGGGATCCCTAAAGATTTCTTTCCATCTGAAAACAATCTGCTGGCGAGGTTCGGGAGGGACTCCTGCCGTCCAGTCTGTTGTTTCTCCTGAATGACTGAGTGGCGTGCCAAAGTAATATAGCAAATGTAATCGGCATTGTGCATTTATTGCTAGCTTTGGAGTCTGCTGCATACTATTTGTCATTCACAAGGGACTTTAACAAGCCGGTGTTGAAATATGAAGCCTCCTCTTGTTGCATCCTGTTTACCGAGCAGGGAGTTTTTAAAGTGTTCCCTTTATCCTGCATTGCTGTGTAGCTAGAATTTTAGGCAAGAGGGTAAAATAAAGCTGACTCAGGGGAAAGACGTTGTTAAAAACCATTAAGAAATGTTTCAGAGTAGCAGCGGTGGTAGTCTGTTTCCGCAAAAAGAACAGGAATGTTTGTTTGTCTAGGGACCAGTTTCTGATCTCCGTTACATTGCTTTAGATCTGGAATAAGTCCATTGAAGGTGTAACAGATTAGACCCTGGTCTCTAATGTCTTTGCGATTAGGAAAGTTTCTGCTAGTTAGAGGGTTGTTTGAGCTTTCTGAAACCGTCTGAATTCTCCATTTCAAACGAATTCCTATTTTATTTTGCCAAAAGACGTTGAAATGGTGTGGGTGGGGGTTTCTTTTTTGGGGTACTTCACCATATAAACATGTTCATAATAAGCATAATGTAAATTTCCTGCATTCTTTACAGATACAGCCTTGTATGATCTTATTACACCGCTGTTGGTTATGATTAGAAGCATCTGCATCACAAAACAAAGCGTTAGAGAGAACCTAAAACCTGAACAATGAATACATACACGGACACAATTAATTTGCCTTAATAATCTGCAATAATCATCTGTATACAGCTATGGCAACTCTTTTCTGAATTGAGTTGTTATAGGACTAATCTAAGACTCCAGATGCGTATTTAAGTTCATATGGCCTCCTGGCCCAAATTCAGAAGCTAAATTATTTTTGCAAGTCCTAAAGACACAAACTCTCTAGCAAAAAAAAGGAATCTGATTTATTTTCACTTTCTTTCCAGAAGCCTCCTGAGTCTGGAGGAATGAATTTGATTTACTGAGGGCTTTCAAATTTTTCTCCTTTAAAAAGCCAGACATCCACAGACCATTTCACTAGAGATGGTTAGACTGGAAAAAATGACCCCAGCATTTCCTTCCCACTAAAGAGAGATCTGTGCCAAAGTTCTCTTGCAACTGGCATGCAGCACTAAAACAAACCTGGAAGAGCGCACACTAGCAGTAGTACTGTATATATAGCAGTAGTAATAATCTGCTTTGCCAAAGTCTGCGTCAGTCAGCCCGCCTTTTCCGTCCGTTCACCTACTTTACATTGGCATATGACCCAAGGATAAATATTTCACTGATTTATTAAAATGATAGAGGAGCCTGAACTAGAACTCTGGATCTGCCCCCCTCTTTCAGGACACTTTTGGGTCTGGATCTCATACCAGATCTGAGCTTCCTGGCCATTCCTGACATCTACAGAACTTGTACTAGCGAATTATTTAAGTATACGCTTAACTTTAAGCGTGTGAGCATTTTCTTTGGCTTCAGTGCAACTACATTTGTGCTTAAAATTTAGCACACGTTTGAGCCATGATACAATCACCCCTGAACTCGGGGGAGGGAGGGTGAAGTTTGGGTTTGGATCCAGAGTTTGTGGCTCCATCCCATCTCAGTGGAAACACAAACACATAGTTAGTAGGGGAAACAGGCCTGATCAAAACGAGCCACCTATGTGAAAATGCATGGCTGCAGTTTGCTGTGACAAGTTACCTAGCTCATGTGCGTGGGAAGCAAGGACTTCGTTACACTGGGGACAATCGTTTTTTCCTCGCTGTTCCTCTCACCTTCAGTGACCCAAGCCATAATGGTCATCCTCGTGCCTGGAAAGAATTCAAATGCTTCCCTGGAGGCTGACACTAACGACAATGCTTTGCACCGCCGTAGTACGTTTTATCCAAAGATCTCAACGCGTAGTTGCTCAGCTAACAGGATCAAATCATATGGCAGCTAGACATCCCACCTCTCTCCAGGTAGAGTCTAAGTGCCCCAACTCAACTCAAAACTGAGTTCTGTCAGCTTGACAAGAGACCCCCTCAGGCCCTTTCTTCAACCTGCATTGACTAGTGGGTCAGAATTTAAGCACTTTTCACTTTAGCAAGAGGATCAAGGAAAGGAGCTAGGAACCTGGTCCAAACCCCATTTAAATCAACGGGAGTCTTTCCGTAGGCCACAATGGACTTTGGATCCAATACTCACTAATTTTTGTGGTGTTTGTAGCTGTGGAACATAGGAGCAGCCATACTGGAGTTAGACCAGTGGTCCACGTAGCCCAGTATCCTGTCTTACGACAGTGGCCAATGCCAGTGTAACCCACGCACCTTCTGGGTGTGGTGTTGTGTCCCATCTAGTGGCACCGAGACCACTTAGAGAGAGTTAAATGAGTTTGCTCTACAGCCTTAGCTAACAGTCAGTTGGCTTTTAGCTCATGCTGTAGAGGCTCATGAACTAAGCTCCAGAGATCCCCGGTTCAATCCCGCCTGCCGCTGCCGGTGCTACACCAGGTGCCCCAGAGGGAATGAACAGAACAAGTGATCCATCCCCTGTTGCCCATTCCCAGCTTCTGGCAAACAAAGGCTAGGGAAACATCCAACTGATATAATTTGCTGTATACTGCATCATCAAATTCTTGGATATCTGCTGTCAGCTGCCATTTTGTGAGGCAGAACAGAGGCACCTCAGCTGACAGAAGAAGTGGGCTGTAGTCCACGAAAGCTTATGCTCTAATAAATTTGTTAGTCTCTAAGGTGCCACAAGTACTCCTGTTCTTCTTCTTTCAGCTGACAGAGAACACCGACCTAGTGCTCTCCCTCATGGGGACCTCACTCTTACTCCTTCCTGTTTCCTTTTGTGGGGTTGAGGTGAGCATGTAGATCTCTTGATCCTCCCGTTACCAGAGTGGACCAGGGGTACGTACACAAGGAACTTAATAAAACGAGGGATGTCCAGATAGGTCATGCACTCGTTTTTTGCTTAAGTATTCAGGAGTTGGATGTGTCTCCGGTCACAGGTTAGACTGGACACACTCATTTTAAGTCATTCAGCCTGAAGGCTATGGCTGCTCTTTGAGCATGGAAAAACATAACCGCCACATAGGTCACTTTCATCTCTGACTTCTGTGCCCCTGTCATTTAGAGCTAAAAATGAACAACATGAAGCGCCGAGCCAGCAAGGCAGACCACATGGTGAAACGAACCAAATGTAACTTGAACAATCTCTACTGAAAGCTTCTGGCTGGGAAGAAACGTTTGCAGATCCTCCCACGACGAGGGGCCGAGGCAAAGCTCCGTGTTAGTCATTAGCTGCTCCCAGTGATTGAAACGCTGGTCCGGATTTAGCATTACAGGGAGAAGAAACTTCAGAGAGGATTTGCTTTGTGATGAAAGATCCACGTGGGCATTAGTTCAACTCCTGCCCACGTAGTCATTCTGGGACACAATTTTCTGAATAATCAGAAGCTTTTTTCTTTTTAACCTTTTCCTTCTGTTTCATGGGCAACGTATGGCACCACCTGCAAGACTGCATTGGTTCCGTCCCATGATGGGGAGTGCTACAGTAGAAATCCCATTCACACTATCCTCTGGCTGCCTCTGCTTCCCAAGGGACTAGAAGTGCATCTGCAATGCATCATTCAAGTCCATAGGAATTTGGTCTGAGTAAGGACTGCAGCACCAGGCCTCTAATCCTCCTAGCCCAGGGGCGGGCAAACTTTTTGGCCTGAGGGCCACATCGGGTTTCGGAAATTGTATGGAGGGTCGGTTAGGGGAGGGGGTCGTGGCCAGGCCCCCGCCTCCAATCTGCCCCCCCGGGATTCCTGCCCCATCCAACCCCCCCTGTTCCCTGATGCCCCTGCCCTCGGGACCCCTGCCCCCCTGGACCCCTGCCCCCATTCAACCCCCTATTTCCCTCCGACCGCCCCAACCCCTATCCACACCCCCTCCCCCTTACCACCACCTCGAACTCCCGTGCCCTCTATCCAACCCTTCCACTTCCTGCCCCCTTAATGCGCTGCCTGGAGCACTGGTGGCTGGTGGCACTACATCCGCGCTGCCTGGTTGAACCCGGGCCACGCCGCTGCCGCCGCCACCACCACCGCGCAGCACAGAGACCGGGTCAGGCCGGGCTCTGCAGCTGCGCTGCCCAAGGAGCTCACAGCCCCACCGCCCAGAGCATTGCGCCGGCGGCGGAGCGAGCAAGCTGAGGCTGCAGGGGAGGAGACTGGGGCTAGTCTCCCAAGCCAGGAGCTAGGGGGCCGGACAGGACGGTCCCGCGGGCTGGATGTGGTCCGCGGGCCGTAGTTTGCCCACCCCATCCTAGCCTAACACCTGCTTTCCTGCTGCATTACTGCCCATGGGGGTGTTGCTCCAAAACCTCTAGATTGGTCCATTCTGCCCTGGCAACAAAACCAAGATTTGAAAGGGGCCGAGAATTATTTTGAAAATAGAAGCTTTTACACTATCCAAATCCTACCATGCTCCCATGAAATTATTAAAAGAAATTCATAATGGAAGTTGCTTGTTCGAAAATAAGTATTCCCTTGCAGCATTTGCAACCCAAATACTGCAGCGTGGGGAACCTGTAAGAGAAAATGACATCAGTGATTCAATGGAAGAATAAGTGGAACTGCTCTTGTTGGATTTTCATGGTCTGAGAGAGTTTTAAACAGTAAACAAAGAGCACAAATAGGGCTCTAAAACAAATCTTTCTGGTTTACTAATCCAAGGTGCATTTATAGATGGGGGGCAGGAGGGGAACTGTTTTGTTTACAATATATGATTTGAAATTTACAAAATCAAGGGGGGGGGGTTAGATCGATATCTTCTGTTACAATTAATGAAAGATGCATGCCTAAAATCCCCTCGCCTGTTTTTTCCCCCACTGTGTTAGTCTTAATTTTACACTCCGATTAGAATCACAGATTTGTGCTGGCTCAGAGCAGAAGGCTCATCTCTACTCAGATCGTGGCCGAGCCGAGTGGGAATTAGGATGACATCCTTCTTGAGCTTGACAAAGGTTTTCTTTCACCCCCAGGGTGCCTGCCTCCCCCCACACCCACATAACACGATATAAATGCAAGATGCATCTTTCCACCCTCATTAAGGAGGGGATGAACTTTGCACTGGAAATTTGTAACCCATGAGTCCAAGATTAGCAGCTTGAAATGGTGGGTTGATGCAGTTCCCTGGCATACTCAGCAGCAGGAAGGGCAGTGGTAGTGGCCAGTCACTAATAAACAAAGAAACCCCAGTGTCCTGTTACGGCTGGTTGCCTCAGAGTCTTTCATTAAGCAATAAGGCCCTGCTGTGTCACTCTGCTAGACAGTCAGGTCTTTCACTCTGGCAACTCGCCTTTCAGACGCTCATTTGGAAACATATTCGTTGTCATTAGCATATAAACTAATTCAGCTTTGCTCAGCGAAGGGTGGGGCAAGGGGAACAAGATGATGTTTGTAATCAGCGGTTGATGGTGCAGCTCATATAGGAACTGGTTTTTGCGGGCTCTGCTCCAAACCTGCCAGGAGAGAGGGCGTGCAAGTATCACAATCAGAAATGCAACACCATGATTAAAAGAAGAAGAAAAGAAAAAAAAAAAAAAACCCCACCACAAACCATGTCTGACTAACTTCCCTTAGGAATCACAAAGCGTGACTGAGCAGTTTTCCCCTTTAGAGATGAGTTTGTATCCCTGCAGCTTCTGCCCTAGGGGATCAAAAAGAGGAGCTGGGCTAGACAGAGGGGTACGGTAATTGCTTTTTTTTTTTTTTTTTTTTTTAACAAAAGAAAAATGTGTGTGTGTGTGTGTGTGTGTGTGCGCGCAGAACTAATTTATGGTGCCTGATTCTGTTGACTTATGCCAGTCTTATGTTGGTGTAGCTCTGGTGGCTCTGCTGGGGTAACTCTGCTCTCACGGTGGTGTAAGAGGAGAATCAGACTCACTGAGTCCTACGTTTCTATAGGGCCGAAGGGCTAGATTCCCAGATAAACATGTAGGTGTGGTTGTCACGGATCCGCAGTGTCGTGCGATCTCCCAGATTTGGAACCGTCGCTTGGAGGAACCCCTTCAAGGTGCCAGACCCCCAAGGGGTCTCGCCCTTCCTCCAGGGTAGGCCGTCTGGCCTCCCTACTTCCTTTGACTGAACGTCTGCAGCTCCAACATCCCTGCTTCACACCGAGAACTCTCTTCAGTGAGCCCAGGCGAGGTAGCCTCCCGGTAGAGACTGGCCCACTGTTCAGGGATGAATGCACCTCACCAAGTCTTTGCAGTGACGCTCGGGCAACATTGTTGAAGCAGTCAGGTTTATCAGTTAACTGGAAAACAGCCTAGGAAGTCCTTAGACTATGTTATAACCTTCATTTCTCCTAAGTCCATTCTGGTTAGCCCAGAGCCCAGCCAAGCTGTAGTGAACTCTATGTAAAGACCTTGTGTCTCTCTCTGTCTGACCTCCTTGGTCAGTTCCCAGGTGAGAGCCCTGACTCCTTCCAGCAACCAGTTCCTATTCCTCACCTCGCAGCTCTCCAGTATTTTGCTCTCAAGCTGGGGTCTTTGCTCAGCTTCCCTGCTGAAAGGTGGGGAAATCCACCTCCCTCTGGATCATTGGCTGTTAGGTGTCAATGTCCCAGTGACTGGATTTGCCATGTTCTTGGATTTTCCATTGATGTGGGATTGGCTTTGGTTGAGATCTGCCCAGGGCAGGAACCCAAGGAGCCGGGCCAGTCTCACCTGACATAAATTAGAGTTGACTGAGAACATTTTGACAGATGCTTGGTTGCCACGGCCCCGGAGTGGACATTCCAGCAGCTGAGTACACCCCGAGAGCAGCAGCGCTCTGCACATGTGGGTCTGCCCCCCACCTCTCGCCTGAGCTGGGGCTGCCGTGGAGGGTGGTAGAGACTCATTAAACCAATACTGCACACCCTGGAGAATCCCTCCGCACTACCCCCAGGGTGGCCAACTTTCTAATCTCACAAAACTAAACACCCTTGTCCCACCCCCTCCCCCGAGGCTTCATCCCTTCCCTGAGTTCAGGGTACGGGAATGGGCTCCGAGCTGGGGCCAAGGGGTCTGGAGTGTGTGTGGGGGGGTTCCGAGTTGGGGCAGGAGGTGGAGTGCAGGATCTAGGAGGGAGTTGGGGTGCGGGAGGGGGCTCAGGGCTGGTATAGGGGGTTGGGGTGAAGGAGGGGGAGCGGGGTGCAGGCTCCATGAGGGAGTTGGGGTGCGGGAGGAGGCTCAGGGCTGGGATGGGGGTTGGGATGTAGGAGGGGGAGCAGGGTGTGGGCTCCAGGAGGGAGTTTGGGTACGGGCTCTGGGCGGCACTTACCTCAGGTGACTCCTTGGAAGTGGCGACATGTCCCTCAGCTCTGAGGCGAAGGCGCAGCCAAGCGGCTCTGCGTGGTGCGTGCTGCCTCCACCTGCAGGTGCTGCCCCCCCAACTCCTATTGGCTGGCCAATGGGAGCTGCAGAGCCGACACTCTGGGTTGGGGCAGCGCATGGAGCCCCCTGGCTACATATCTGCCTAGGCGCTGAGGAACGTGTCACTGCTTCTGGGGAGCCACCCAGAGAGCCTGCCTTAGCCCCGTTGTGCTGCCGCCGGGACTTTTAACAGCCCAGTCAGTAGTGCTGACTGGAGCCGCCAGGGTCCCTTTTCGACCAGGTGTTCCGATCGAAAACTGAACACCTGGCAACCTTAACTACCCAGGAAGTCACCAGTGGCCAGATCTGCCGACTTGTACAGTCCTTCTATACTGCTGGAGCTGTGTAAAAGCAGCACAAGGCAATGGGGAAGAGAGGCGTGAGTGTGCTGTAATCTACAGTCTGTGTTGTAGTGAAATCTTTCTTTGTGACCCTCACAATTACATCTCATGATGCTCCCTCGGGGAACAGGCTTTTAAATTTAGATGCTCACAGTCAGAGAGAGGCCAAGGGCTGCAGGGGCAGACAGCTGAACCTAACTCTGTCCCCGCCAGGCAGGGATGAAGCACCGAGGAACAGAGCAAAATGGTGGACACTTGCACTGCTGCTGCCCGTGCTGTACCTGCTCTGTGGCTGACGAGACAGCGCTGAAGGCAGCACCCGCCACCAGAAGGAAAGTCACTCGCGGTTGCTGCCCATTTACAACCACTCCACTTTAAAACCAGAGCAGTCTGAAGAAGCATCAGCACCACCACAATTGAGTGCAGACGTTTGTAGCCACCGAAGAGTCCTTGCTAGCGCCCAGAAAACCTCAGTGAGTCCCGTTGCGGGAGTCCCGTTGCTTTGCAGCAATGGCATAGCTAGCCACACCATTTGCTATCCCCTTCCAAGCCTACACGTTATGTTTAGTTTCTCCCCACACCAAAAACAGTCAGCACTTTGCATGGTGCAGAAATCTGATTTTCTTTTGTTCCAGCCAACTCATCCACAGGGTTTTGTTTTAGATACAGAATTTGTCACAGTTATTGTGAGGGTCTGATCAGACCCATTCTTTGCTCCCATGTTTACTATATGCCCCTTCCCAGCTTGCACTATGCTGTGTAACTGAGATTCACACTGCAACAGTATAGCAGTACCCCCAAATTCTTCAGTCCCTGCTCCAGAGACCCTCATCACCCCCTGATCCCCACAAATCAATGGCCCAAGGGCCTATTTTCCCCTGAAGAGCACCTCATGTTGTCATTTACTCACATACACAGTGGGCATAGGATGTTCAGAGATTATTCTGGAACCCATCACCATATCTTTTTGCTGAGCCGCCAAAGCAGGCCAGCTGCTCTGAATTTATTTGATACTATGGTAGCACCTAGAGGCCTTAGCCATGAAGGTCCCTGTACTAGGCATGGTACAAACCCAGAGAGGGAAATTCCTTCTCCAATGAGCACACGTCCTAAGAAAAACCTAAGTCTTTCTTTCAGTATGTTTTCCCCCTCAAGGTTTTTAGGGTGCCATGGTTACAAGAGAAGCAAAACCAGCATGGTTTTAGTTATTCATAAAAGAAACCGAAATCAGTCAGCCTGATTTATATTCCAGAGTCCAGCCTCAGAGCAACGGGGTGCACAGCTCCACCAGCATACGGTCAAGCAAAGATTGGATCAAATGAACCTGGATAGAGAGGGATCCCTGGGCACAGACTTCAAAATATGCGGACAAGCTTCTCCAAACCTTTGGTAGTTCAAGGGTCTCTTATGTCCCCAAGCCAGTCAGGGTCTAACAAAGTTCCCCTTAATTTCTCAACCACTATAATAATGATCAGAGATGCGTTATCACCAAAACCCTTTGGCACCTCCACATTAACTGGGGGGCATCTCTAATGGCAATATGAGAGAATGAAATGCAAGAAATGAATAAAATCTTACAAACAAATAAAAACAAAAACCCTCCTCCAAACAGAATTTTGACCCCAAAAAGAGGAAAGTGTCAGTCTCCCCACGAAGT